>NC_080787.1:153362295-154562295 GCF_028018385.1 Neofelis nebulosa
CGTGTCATACGTCGCGTGACAATCGGGAAGGGGGACAGGGCCCGCGGGAAGAAAATTCGTGTGAAGTCTCCTCGGAGGGGGTGAGAGAGCTGCGTGTCGTGGCCTTCTGGGTGGGGCGATGCGGGCAGATAGCAGGTGCAGACGCCTGAAGGTGTAACGGGGCACACGCTTGGGCGCGTCTAGGGCAGGTACTGGGAGTGCACTCGGGTGCATACTCAGGCGTGTACTGGGCATATATACAGGCAGGCGTGTGTGGACTAGTAGAAGAAACAGAAAAGAGGCAGTGTGGCTCGTGTAGAGCAAACAGGAGTGAAAATAGGAAGCGTTAAGGAAGAAATTCTTACAGAGAACAGACCGTCGGACCCACCTTTTAAAACACAGCCTGGTAAAAATGTTTTCCAGCATTGTTACATCCTCAAAATCATTTTATTTATTTATTTATTTTTTTAATTTTTTTTAACGTTTATTTATTTTTGAGACAGAGAGAGACAGAGCATGAACGGGGGAGGGGCAGAGAGAGAGGGAGACACAGAATCGGAAGCAGGCTCCAGGCTCTGGGCCATCAGCCCAGAGCCTGACACGGGGCTCGAACTCACGGACCGCAAGATCATGACCTGAGCTGAAGTCGGATGCTCAACCGACTGAGCCACCCAGGCGCCCCCTCAAAATCATTTTAAATTCTTATGGAACATTCCACTCCGTTGACCTACCTTGATCTTTCCCTACAAATGAGTGTTTTTGCTTCAGTGAACATCTCTGTGCATAGAGCTTTTGCGCCGTGGACAGGAACATTGTTACTGTGTGTGCCTTTACGATACTACAATAAAGGGGCGCCTGGGTGGCTCCTAAGTGTCCGACTTCAGCTCAGGTCACGATCTCGCGGTCCATGAGTTCGAGCCCCGCATTGGGCTCTGTGCTGACAGCTCAGAGCCTGGAGCCTGTTTCGGATTCTGTGTCTCCCTCTCTCTGGCCCTTCCCCGTTCATGCTCTGTCTCTCTCTGTCTCAAAAATAAATAAACGTTAAAAAAAACAAAAGTTTAAAATAAAAAAAAATACTACAATAAAATAATTTTTAATACGAAGTTCATCTTACAAAGAGGAAAAGTGAGCTTTGCTTACTGGGCAATTTTAGAAGTGGCCTGAAAGATCGTTGTGACTCAAACATACTTTCCGTGTTGAGCTATTTTCATGAAAGCGGATATAAAAGCTGTAAAAGGACTGACTTATTGACATGAGTAGACTAAACAATATGCTACGTTCCTGGCTAGGAAACCTGAGAGGTGCAAGCATATATATTCCACAAAATTGACTGTAATGTTCCCGTTGACGACCACCAAAATCCAATTGTGATTTAGAACTTAAGAAAATAAGCAAGAGTTTAAAACTAACCGAAGAAAGAACCAAAAGGATAACAGGAACAATCCTTGCTCTATCAGACGTAACACACACGTGAAAGGCACGTTGTGCAAAGAGCAGCACAAAATACACACATACGTGAGTGGGAGGGAGTCGTCCAATGAGTGACTGCAGAAAATGCACACGGGCTTAAAGGTACAATAGAAAAGAACTGCTCTCGGGAGGATTTGGTAGCGGAGACCCATGGGGTGAATGGGCTCTCCCCCGCCCCCCCTTCCTTCCTTCCAGGGCAACGGACACACCGAATGTGTCCTGTTTTCCTGCCTGTTCTTCCTTGCAGCTGGTCTCTTAGCTCAGGGTGAGGGCCCTGAGGGCAAAGCATCTCCTGATGGAACCTAAGCTTCGAAATGGGAGCTACGATTATTGATACTAGACTTTCTTTTCGGGGCAGTGGCGGGGCGGGGGGGGGGGGGGGCTAGATTTCTTAAAATGAATTAATTTATTTTTTAATTTATGTTCAAGTTAGTTAGCATATAGTGCAACAATGATTTCAGGAGTAGATCCCATAAGCCCCTTACCCATTTAGCCCATCCCCCCTCCCATAAACCCTCCCATAACCCCCTCAGTTTGTTCTCCATATTTAAGAGTCTCTTATGGGGGCGCCTGGGTGGCGCAGTCGGTTGAGCGTCCGACTTCAGCCAGGTCACGATCTCGCGCTCCGTGAGTTCGAGCCCCGCGTCAGGCTCTGGGCTGATGGCTCGGAGCCTGGAGCCTGTTTCCGATTCTGTGTCTCCCTCTCTCTCTGCCCCTCCCCCGTTCATGCTCTGTCTCTCTCTGTCCCAAAAATAAATAAAAAATGTTGAAAAAAAAAATTAAAAAAAAAAAAAAAGAGTCTCTTATGTTTTATCCCCTTCCCTGTTTTTATATTATTTTTGCTTCCCTTCCCTTACGTTCATCTGTTTTGTCTCTTAAAGTCCTCATAGGAATGAGGTCATACAATATTTGTCTTTCTCTGACTTACTAATTTCACTTATAATACCCTCCAGTTCCATCCACGTAGTTGCAAATAGCAAGAATTCATTCTTTTTGATTGCTGAGTAATACTCCATTGTATATATATACCACACCTTCTTTATCCATTCATCCATCGATGGGCATTTGGCTATTGTCGATAGTGCTGCTATAAACATGGGGGTGCGTGTGTCCCTTCGAACAGCACACCTGTATCCCGTGGATAAATGGCTAGTAGGGCAATTGCTGGGTCATAGGTAGTTCTATTTTTAGTTTTTTGAGGAACCTCCATACTGTTCTCCAGAGTGGCTGCACCAGCTTGCATTCCCACCAACAGTGCAAAAGAGATCCTCTCTCTCCGCATCCTTATCAACATCTGTTATTTCCTGAGCTGTTAATATTAGCCATTCTGACAGATGTCAGGTGGTATCTCATTGTGGTTTTGATTTGTATTTCCCTGATGATGAGTGATGTGGAGCCTTTTTTCATGTGTCGGTTGGCCATCTGGATGTCTTCTTTGGAGAAGTGTCTATTCATGTCTTTTGCCCATTTCTTCACTGGATTATTTGATTTTTGGGTGTAGAGTTTGGTAAGTTCTTTATAGATTTTGGATACTAACCCTTTATCTGATATGTCGTTTGCAAATATCTTCTCCCATTCCGTCGGTTGCCTTTTAGTTTTGCTGATTGTTTCCTTCGCTGTACAGAAGCTTTTTATTTTGATGAGGTCCCAGTAGTTCATTTTGGCTTTTGTTTCCCTTGCCTCCGGAGACGTGTTGAGTAAGAAGTTGCTGTGGCCAAGATCAAAGAGGTTTTTGCCCGCTTTCTCCTCGAGGATTTTGATGGCTTCCTGTCTTACATTGAGGTCTTTCATCTATTTTGAGGTTACTTTTGTGTCTGGCGTAAGAAAGTGGTCCGGGTTCATTCTTCTGCATGTCGCTGTCCAGTTTTCCCAGCACCACTTGCTGAAGAGACTGTCTTTATTCCATTGGATATTCTTTCCTGCTTTGTCAAAGATTAGTTGGCCATATGTTTGTGGGACCATTTCTGGGTCCTCTATTCTGTTCCATTGATCTGAGTATCTGTTTTTGTGCCAGTACCGTATTGTTTTGATGATGACAACTTTGTAATACATCTTCAAGTCCGGAATTGTGATGTTTCCAGCTTTGGTTCTTTTTCAAGATTGCTTTGTTGAGGGTCTTTTCCGGTTCCATACAAATCTTAGGATTGCTTGTTCTAGCTCTGTGAAGAATGCTGGTGTTATTTTGACAGGGATTGCTGTTTGGGGAATAACTTTTTAAGCAGAAAAAATGGAATACAGCAGGGGCGCCTGGCTGGCTCAGTCAGAAGGGTACCGAACTCTTGATCTTGAGGTTAATTGTAAGTTGGAGCCCAACGTTGGGTGTAGAGATTACTTAAAAATAAAATCTTTTAAAAATGGAATAAATCACAGAAGAATAGATTAATAGACTTGTCTACATAAAAGTTAAAGACTATACTGAGTGGACCGTAAAGGTTTGCAATAATCCCTCTTATATAACTCATGTTATTGTGAGATTTGAACTGCACGGATAAATCCAAATCTTCATTAACGTGAACATAGTTATGAAATCTTCCCTTTCTTTTTTGCCTAGGAATAAAAACTTCTGCCTTTTCCCCTAATTGGAGGGGAAAGGACTCTTTTTTTAACATGAAATCGAAGCATTGTCTATATATTTCATTATGTGTCTGTAACACTCTTGATGCTTTTTACTACATTTTAATGAGCCATCTGTCGAAAAATTAGTTTCAAAACTTGAGAAATTAGTAATTGGGTAAATTAGAGACTTGTTTCTGCTTGTATTATCGGTGGTGACTTAATGGTTACCAGCTGAGCGAAATGTTCCCAGAAAATGAGGGGGCAATTGTAGGTGTGGAAACAGGACCCCAGACAGGCAGCTCAAGATGATCAGGTTAAATACACACGTGTGTCCTGAATTCCCCAGGGCCTTTTGGGAGCACAGAAATGTAAACGTCTATGTGGCCCGGAGGCAAAATTTCAAGCGGATCAAAAACCAAACAAAACACAAACCTAGATGCCTGGGGGCCAGATCTAGGGAACGGCAGGCTGGTGGTGCTGGACACTCACAAAATACAGAATCAGGAAGATGGGGACATCCCGTGAGCACCATTGAGCAGACGACTCAGCAGGTGATACATGACCTGTGTATGAATAAAAAGAAGGCATTCGATCCACTTAAGGAAAGAGCCCGGGCGTGGTGTAGAAAGACCACCAAGTCCAAGCCCAAGACCCAAAGTCCACTCCCCAACTCCGTTATTTAGTTGCCCTGTGGTTGAAGGCTTCCCTTCTCTGAGCTCTGTCTCCGCCCAGTATTGGAATCAACCGCGGTAACGACCTCGCGTGCCTGAAAGGCACAACCCCACGGTGCCGCCCGAGCTCCCTCGGCTCCCGGATGGGAGGGAGGAGCACCGCCCCTCACGCTACAAGCAGCCCAAATCGCGGATGGTGTGAACCCAAAACCCATCGTTGGCACATGAATGTTCATACTTCAAGTCTTTCTTCAAAATTAGCCTCTCCCGAGGCTTTGCTGAATTCTTCCAAGGTTATGGTGTACTGTTGTACAGGGGTTGCACTGCACAACTCGGGGGAAGCCGAGATATCAGTGGTACCACCAGCATTGTCTTGTGCCTACACAGCTGTGTGCAGGGCCCTGTTCTGCTGGCCCTCTTGTACGACAGTTCCCTTAAATCCACGCTGGACGTCATTAGGGCCGTTATAACAATGACCCAAGTGTGTTATACTTTCTTTCACACGCCTTCCCTGATGCTTGATGTCACCTGTTCACTTTTCTGACCTAGAATCCAAGGATTTGAGAACAGAGACCTTGATTGTCAACTGTATCTCTAGCAGAGTGCCTGGCAGCTTCCTTAATGAATTAATAATTTGAATATTAGTGTCGTATTATAACTTAAAAGCTGCTTCCATCACAGAATGATCGAAGCTCCTCTCAAGCGGGACTATGTCCCACGTGGTCCAAAGGCTAAGCGAAGATCAGGAAACAGATGTGCAACCGAAGGGCTGGTGGGGAGGGAGGTGTCACGGTTGACTAACTGAGAGAGTTTGCAGGCTAGAAATACACTGGGTCCAGCCTAGGCGGAACGAGAGTATGAATCAGAAGGATGGGAGGATATTTTCACATTGGTTGGCAGTATTAATAGGGATAGGGTTAAAGATGGAGTGAATTGCGTTTTTTGAACATTCGCTTATTTGTTTTGAGAGAGAGAACATTCATGCGCACAAGTAGGGGAAGTTCAGAGAGAAAGAGAGAACCCAAGCAGGCTCTGAACTATCAGCACAGAGCCTGATGCAGGGCTCGATCCCGCAAACTGTGACATCATGACCTGAGCTGAAATCAAGAGTCGGATGCTTAACCAGCTGAGCCACCCAGGTGCTCCAGAAATTACATTTTTTTTAAAGAAAAGATAAAGTTTGGTTTCATCCCTCATCAGACCAACCTCTTGAATGCAATAATCATTGACTATGTGCAAAATACAAAAACAACTACTAGGAGGCTCTGAGAGTGAACTAAAGCAAGCATATTTTGGAAGGGAGGCACAATTTGGGAGAAAGAAATGCCACATGGCGAGTTTCTTGTTTTATGACTTTTAGGCATAGTAACAGTACGGTGTGGCTGAAAACTGTGATCAAAACTCACAGAGACTTCTGTTCAGCCAGGATGGAGTGAGAGAGGCTGGATTTATCCTCCTATCTAAAACAAAAAGAAACATAAAGAAATATGTTTTTCAGAATATGTGAAACAATGGATATGAGTCATATTTTCATGTTTCTTTGCATGGCTGACAATTTTGATCCGATGCTGGACATTTTCAATTCAGCTCAGGACAGAGATCCCACTGACCATTTATTTGAGAAAAGGGAAACAGGTAAGATGAGCCTAAGACTTGCCCACGTTATCGTCTGGAGAGAGTTTGCAGGTGACAGAGAAAGGAGCAGAGTCCGAACAGAGCCCAGTGGCCCCCCTGAATTGAAGAGACAGAATTTGGGATTTGGGAAGGATTTAGGATTTGGGAAGATTATAATTTCTGGTTTTAAAAGCAATGAAGAAGGAGCTCCAGAAATGTGACAAGATGCACCCTGGAAAACGTGGCTGATCCTCACGTGTGCACCTGCGTGGGGAAAGAGCCAGAGGCAGAGAAAGAGCCATAGTAAAGGAAAAGGGAGAGCCATCCCTGAAGCTCACATGGGCTGAGAACAGTTCATGTTTTCCCATGTAGAAAGACCTTCTAATACCTGGACATCAGTAACATCCTCAAAAGAGTACTGCTTTAGTGATAGGAACAAATTAGGTCTAGACTAAAAGCTGTCCCGAACCCATGTAACAGGGTTTTAAAGCAAGCTTTGAAGAGTTTAGACCCTTTACAAGTAACTAAACCACATCCCCAGACAACACTCAACAATACTGAAACAACAAAATTCAGCACGCAACAATGTTCAATTTAAAATGTCCAACATCTGGGGGTACTTGGGTGGCTCACTGGGCTAAGCGTCCGACTTCAGCTCAGGCATGATCTTGTGGTGCGTGAGCTCGAGCCCCGCGTCAGGCTCTGTGCCGACAGCTCGGGGCCTGCAGCCTGCTTCGGAATCTGTGTCTCCCCCTCGCTCTGTCCTTCCTCCACTCGCACTGTCTCTCCCTTTCTCAAAAACAAATAAACATTAAAAAAAAAATAAAATAAAGAAAATGTCCAACATCCAATCAAAAAATTTTAGCTATACAAAGAAACAAGAAAATATGAAAACAACAACAGAAACAGACTCATAAATATAGAACACTCATAGAGGGAATACACCGAGGAGAAAGATGGGGGGATGGGCAAAATAGGTGAAAAGGGATAAAGAGGGGCCAACTTCCGGTTATAAAATAAATTAGTTATAGGAATGAAAAGCGCAGCACAGAGAATATAGTCAATAATATTGTAATAAATACGGCGACGGGTGATAACTACACTTCCTGTGGTGTGCATTTCATAGTGTATAGAATTGTCAAATCACTATGTGGTACACCCGAAACTAATATAATATTACATGTCCACTACACTTCAATTTTAAAAATTTTTGAATAAAAAAACCATGAAAATATGACCCATAATCAGCAGAAAAATCATCGAAGAAGCAGACTCAGAAATGACAGAGATGATAGAAATAAGCGAAAAAGATATTAACACTGCAATTATAAATATGCGCTATATGTTTAAGCAGGTGGAAGAAAGCAGGAGCGTAAAGAGGAGAAAAACCAAAGTTATGAAGAAAAGATCCAATGGGACTTCTCTAGATCGAAAACTACAGAACTTTCAAAATTGGCACAGGTAACAGCAAATCTAAATAATCCTCTATCTACTAACATTATTGAATCAATATCAAAAAGACTTTTGATATTTGGCCCAGATGGTTTTAGCATTGAATTCAAATACCGTAGGAAAAAAATAGTAGACATGTCACCGAAATTCCTCCAGCAAACAAAGGAGGAATGAACACCCCAATTACTTCATGAGTCCAATCTAACATTTATACCAAAATCCGACAAAAGCATTGACAAAAACAAAACATAGGAAGAAAAGCATAGATCAGTAACCCTCATAAATACAAATTTTCTTAACATAATACTAGCAAATATAAATTACACATCTATGAGAAGGAGAACATATACTTAAGTAGAGTTTATCTAAGAAATTCGAGATGGCTTTAACCCTACTCAAAATCAATCACCTGGGGGCGCCTAGGCGGCTCAGTCAGTGAAGCGTCCAACTTCCGGCTCAGATCATGATCTCATGGTCCGTGAGTTCGAGCCTCTCATCCGGCTTCCGCTTCAGAAACTCTGTCACCCTCTCTGCCCCTCCCTCGCTTGCACTCACGCTGTCTCAAAAATCAATAAATAGACTTAAAAAAATTTTTTTAAAGCTCAATCACCATGTTAGCAGACAAAAAGTAAAAAAGATGAATTCTAAGTTAATAGAAAACAGAGAGGAAAGCCCACAGGATTGTTTTAATAGTTCTGAAGAAGCATGTGACAAAGTGCAGTGCCCATTCATGATTAAAGGAAAAACTCTCAGAAATGGATGAAAGCGTCTTCAACCTGAGGAAAGATCTCCAGCTAATGTCGCCCTTAGTGCAAAATCACGAGCTTTCTCTTTAGGAGCAAAGAGTGCGACAAGGATACCTTGTCTCACCACTTTCATTCAACATTGTCCTGAAGAGTCTAACTGGGCAGGGGGCAAAAGGTATAAAAGAAAAAAGCTGACTCTGTTTGCAGATGACATAACTGTGAATCTAGAAAATCCTGAAGAATCCATGAAATCACTGTAACAAGTGAATTTAAAACCAGTGCTTGGTTATCACATTAACAAGTAAAATTCATCTTTAGAGCAGTCACTGGAAAATTAAACTTAAAACAAGCCCATTTATAATAACGTCAGAAGCAAAATAGTTCGGAACAAATGTAACGAAAGATATGTAAGACCTCTACCTTGAAAACCATAAAGACAAGACAGGACAAAAAAAAAAAACAACAAAGAGTGAAACTGAAAGAAGTCTCCACCAGTTTCCCAGAAAAAGGCAATTCCATCATAGCCTAAAGTCCAGGAACTCCTATGCTCACTGTGAATGCTTGGCTAGAGGGAAAAACAACCTTAGCTTGACCATAGCCAAGCCTCCAGGAAGTCGTTAGCAGCTGAAAGTCTCTTGGGCAAGTCCCTCTTGGCTTTATCTCCCCGACTCCTTAAAACAATCACCTCCCACACTTGAAGTGCAACTCTTCCCGCCCACGGGTCCTTGTCCCCGTGCTCTAATAAAATCACCTTTTTGCACCGAAGACGTTTTCAAAAAATTCTTTCTTGGCCATCGTCTCTGGACCCTACGAACCCCCACCATCACCCCAAAACTTCATCAGTAAGTAAATTCTAAAATGTGTATAGAAATTTGAAGGATCTAGAATATCCAAAGGAATCCTTTAAGAGAAAAATCATGTAGGACTTAAACTTCCGGACTTTAGAACTTCCATGACGCTGCAGTAATCAAGACTGCGTGACAACTGGCACAAAGATTGACAAATGGATACAATAGAACGGGGGTCCCAGCGATAGACGTTTTATTAGAAAGTCTGCCGATTTTCAACTCCAGTGCCAAAGCAACCCCCTGAGGAAGAGACAATCCTTTTAACAAATGGTGTTGAAATGACGGGATTTCCATTTTGTAGGAAAAGGAAACTTGACTCCTTGTCATGCCGTATACAAAGAGTGATTTGCCATAAATCACAGGTAAAACCATAAAACTTTTAGAAGAAAATATAAGAGAAAAATCTTTGTGACTTAAAGTAGTCAACTGTTTCTCTCTCTCTCTCTCTTTTTTTTAATGTTTATTTATTGATTTTTGAGAGAGAGAGACAGAGTGTGAGCAGGGAGGGGCAGAGAGAGAGAGCGAGACACAGAATCTGAAGCAGGCTCCAGGCTCTGAGGTGTCAGCACAGAGCCCAATGCAGGGCTCGAACTCACAGACCGTGAGATCATGACCTGCGCCGAAGTCGGATGCTTAACCTACTGAGCCACCCAGGCTCCCCAAGAGTAGTCAAATGTTTCTTAAACAGGTCACAGAAAGAAATAACCATAGAAGAAAAAAATTAGATTATAGTGAAATAAAAAACTTAAAAAAAAAAAAAATCTCTTTTTCTTTTCAAGTAGGCCCCATGCCCCAGGTGGGGCTTGAACTCACGACCCTGAGATCAAGAGTCACGTGCTCTACTGACTGAGCCAGCCAGGCACCTCCAAATAAAACCTTCTCATCCAAACACACCGTTAAGGACACAGCTGTGCAAACTACAACTTGAAAAAAAAAAAAATTGCAAAACACGTATCTAAGAACTGGTTTGCAGAGTATGAAAACTACTCCTACAGCTCAGTAATAAAAACACAATCCCCTAAAAAGGTTTGATTAGCCCTTTCGTAACATAAGGTACAGAAACAGCTAATAAGCACAAGAAAAAGTGCTTAACGGTATTAGTCATCAGGGAGATGCAAAGTAAAAACCGCATGAGATACTCCCACCAACTTACTGTAATTCCTACAATTAAAACGATCAATACCGCCCAATGTTGGCAAGGATGTGGCACAAAAAGGGCTCTTACCGCATCGTTGCTGTGTGACAAAGGACGTCCCACTTTGGGAAAAGGGCTGCAATTCCTTTAAAACGGAAACATCACCCGCTCTGTGACCCGGCAGTTCCATTCCTAGGTGTTTACTCAAGAGAATAACACGTACCTCATCCAAAGACTTGAACAACAATGATCGAAATGATCAAAACAGCTTTACTCATCGTGGCCCCAAACGGGGAGGATCCCAGCTGTCCGTCAGCAGGATGGATAAACGCTGGTAATTTTATACAGTGGAAATCTCCCCAGCAGTAGCAGGAATGAACCGCTGGCACATGAGCCACCCTGGTGATTCTCAAGACGGCCATGCGGATGCGGGTAGACCGAATGATGCCCCCGAAAGACTTCCAAGCGCTGATCCCCAGAACCCTGACCGTGTTGCTTACACACGAGGCCTTCGGGGTGCTAATCAGCTCACCTCCAATAGGGACGTTATCCCGACTCCCAAGGGGGCGGTGGTCGTCACTTTCCCTAAAAGTTGAAGAGGAAGTGTGAGGCGAGAGAGGGCACGGCTGGCTTTGGAGCTGGAGGACGAGGGTGTGACCGTGACATGATAAATGTAAACCTGGCCTTCGGTCCCACCTCTCAGCTCCCCAAACCCTCGTGGCTTCCTAAGTGATTAGAGACACAGGGGCACCTTTCGTTATATTGGGGTTTTGTCCTTGCTTCCTGAAATAGTTTCAGAACGATAAAGGTGACGTGGGCGTCTCTCGTCGTTCGTGACAAACGCTGAGCACACGTAATGAGGTGACTTGGGAGAGCTCCGGGGGGACTTGGGGACGGGGCTGGTCACCCCAGGAGCCAGCCGCGTGATGAGGGAGCTGGACCTTTCAGCCCCACCCCCAAACGCAGGGAAGGGGCTGGAGGTTGAATTAACCACCCGTGGCCGATGATTTTATCAGTCGTGTCTGTGTAATGAAACCTCCATAAAAACTAGGAAGGACGGGGTTCAGAGAGCTTCTGGGTTGGTTAACAAGAACACATCCATGTGCCAGGAGGGTGGTGAGGCCCGAAGGGGACAGAAGCTCCTGTGCGTGGGACCCTTCTGGACCTCACCCTATGTATGGCTTCATCTGACCATTCATCTGTGTTATTTAATGTCACTTGTAATCAGTCAGTGATCGAGCAAGTAAGTCGTTTTGCTGAGTAACAGGAAAACAGGAATTGGGTTTTTTAATACAGGGGTTTTGAGGGGCGCCTGGGTGGCTCAGTCGGTTGCGCGTCCGACTTCAGCTCAGGCTGTGATTTTGAGGTTTGTGAGTTCGGGCCCCACATCGGGCTCTGTGCTGACAGCTCGGAGCGTGGAGCCTGCTTTATTCTGTGTCTCCATCTCTCTCTGCCCCTCCCGTGCTCATGCTCTGTCTCTCTCTCAAGAATAAATAAACATTGGGGCGCCTGGGTGGCTCGGTCGGTTGAGCGTCCGACTTCGGCTCAGGTCATGATCTCACAGTTTGCGAGTTCAAGCCCCGCATCGGGCTCTGCCCTGACATCGTGGAGCCTGCTTGGGACTCTCTCTCTCCCTCTCTCTCTGCTCCTCTCCCATGCGTGAGCACTCTCCCTCTCCCTCTCTCTCTCTAACACACACACACACACACACATACAAATAAATTACACCTGAAGTGAAAACCTATAAACAAATGCCAACTGCGTTACTGACGCATATGGTGACATGTTTGCAAAAGGGACGGATGCCAGCAGCTTGTTTTGAAATGGGTCAAATGGCTCAGTGGACGGACAGAGGGACGGATAAGCGGATGGATGGCAGAACGGACGTGGTAAGATGTTAACGGTAGGTTCCAGCTGATGAGCACACGTTTGCTGAGATAGTCCTTCAGCTTTGTTGTTTGTTTGAAATTGTTTATCTTCTAGAAGGAACTGGATGTGTAGGAAGAGTGTGAACAAAAATTGGAACCCGAAAACCCAAAGCTTTACATCAGTGGGGAGATGGTTGGGGAACTTTTTTAAAAAGCTCATGTCTGAGGCTGCCACGGATTTGCTATAACTGATTCAGCCTTGAGTGATTGTTTTTACAAACCACTCAGATGGCGTTTTGTAACCAGCGCTGAAAATGACTGTGTTACAGAGCAGAGGAGAAAGACAAGGAGAGAACTTTTTCAAATGACTCCCTTTGCATTGTGGCATCATAGCTGAACTTAATTCTCTTCCTTATATTCATTTGTGTTTCCTAAGTTTTCTTCAATAATCACGGGTTCTATAATAATTGCAAGGTTGGTCTTTGAAGCCCAAGGTCAATGCCAATGGCAGCCTCACCCCCATGGATCCCCGTGTAGGCAGCACAAGGACCAAGTGCGAAGCAAGACCAGAGGAGCTAGGGTTTAAGAAAACAAAGCAATTTGTTGGTATGTTGTCCCAACAAGTTTTCAACCAATGCTACCTTGTTTTTACCAGTTTTCATAAAAATGCAGGCAATGTGGTCCTGGAACGAAGAGGCTTTTCATCTGAAGAATTGCAGGGGGCCTCTGGGGAGGAAAACACAGCGACAGAAGTGGCTGTTGACAAGGAGAACTCCCCCAGAGAAAGGAGCAGGAGAAGGGAAGGGTTCACTCGTGTGCACGCCTGTCCCCGCCAGTGGCTACAGTCCCTTCGAGGAGGGGAGATGTGCTCAGTGCCCAGGGAAGGACAGCTTAGCGGGTCTTCAAAAATGTTGGACAGACCGAGGGCACCTGCCACAGCCAGCCTGGCCTCGCAGTCGGGCGCACCTTACAAAACCCTCCTTCCCCGACCTGGTAGTTTCAGTCCCGCTAGTCAGGCTGGTGGCCCCACCTTACACGGTTAACGTTGAGGTTCAGAATGGTTAAGTGACCTGCCCCGAGTCTGTGGCAGGATAAAAACTCAAACCCGCCTGTCATCCACGATATTTCCTCACGCCTGTGGTCCTGGCGGAAGGAAATCGAAACGACGGCCCTTCTGTCTTTTCTGAGACAATAAAGGCACCGTGAGTCAAGATTCTTATATTCCCCTTCCCAGCAAACAGCCGCCTGAAGAAAATTAGTCCTTCAAGAGTGCGGGCCCAAGGCCGATCTGTTCTGAAATAACGAGCAAACGCGACTGCTCAGACGGCGCCCGTGCGTTTTCATCATTATTGCTCGTTTTCCTCTGAAATGATGACGTCTGCTTTGGGGGGGGCACGTGGACCACTGAGGCAGGGCCAAAGAACGAGGAGGCGACATAGGAAGCTGGAAGAGGCAGGAAGAAGCGTCCCCCAGAGCCTTCGGCAAGAGCACAGCCTTGCTGACCCCTTAACTTTGGATTCCTGGCCTCCAGGCCGGGGGGGGGGGGGGGGGGTGGAGGGGGTGGGGGTGGGGGTGGGGAGAGAAGAGCGCCTGTGTTTTAAACCGCTCAGCGTGGTAATTGGCCGCGACAGCCCCGGAAAAGTAGGACAAGCCAGACCTGTCGTTCAAGCTACGTCTCCCGCTCTCCGGCGGGCGGGGACTGACACGCTGGCTGTCCCCCGGGGTGGCTGGCACCCGCCCCCGGGTGTGCTCCACTGGCCCCCGCTCCACCCTCGCTTTGACAGATGCCCCTCTGGAAGGCTTAGCTCCACGTGTCGGCCACACAGGTAACCCGGAGGAGGATGCCCCGGCCGGCCCGGGTACTGAGGTGTCGGCGTGTGTTTACCGTGGCGGCCGGCACGGCCCCGGCTAGCACGGCGACACGAGCCCGGCACGGGCACCCAGCCTGTTCTGTGGCTCACCGGCCCTGTGCCACGGGGCCTGCCCGGGGCGTGGGGTGTCCTGCAGGTCAGGCGGACCCTGCTGTTCCGCCCACACGTCTGCCAAGCTCTGCCCGGCCGCTTCCTCAGCCCCACTGGTGACACTCACACCCAGGGTGTCATGTCATTATCGCTCTGCTTTGGAAATGAGCCCCCGGGTCACGTCGTCCACTGGCCTTGCAGTGACGACGGGGAGCAGACACGACACGGTCACTGAGCAAAGAGATCCCAGGGCTGCGTGACCGGCCCCTCTCTTCCCAGCACAGCCGGCGACGGCACAGAAGGACGTGAGGAAGGGGGAGGGGGTGAGCCTCGGGCCTCGGCCAGCACGACCAGCACCCAGCGCCTCTCACCTGCCCCAGGGATGTCTCGGGCCGTGACAGCCGCTACGTCTTTGAGATCTTCACGCGTGCCAGACTCACGTCTCAGCCCGTCTGCGCGCTGACTCCCCCGCCACTCCCCGATGCTGTCTGCACTTGGCAGGTGACGCAAGGGAGGCAGAGTCAGGAAGCCAGGACAGCACAGAGCTGGGATTCCAACCCAGGACCCTGCGTTCTGTCCCGGACCCTCGTCGTCGGATGCCGTTCTCGCTCACCCCTCCCTGTCCGTCCCCGCTGGTTCGGCTCAGCCTTGCAGTCGCTGCGTCGGGGGCTGTAGATACATTTGGTTCTGCGTCCCGGAGCCAGACCCTAGTCCTGAGCTACCTGACTGGGGGACAGCGTGAAGCAGGGGAAAGGCTGGGCTTGCCGTCGGAAGGACGGGGTGGGCATGTGTGGAGGAACCGTGGGAGCTCCTGGCTCTGTGCCCCTGAAGCCACGCTTCTCGGACGCCGTCGAGTACGTGGGAGCAGTGACCGGGTGCTAGCAGACAGCCGAGACACGGGGGACCGCGTCTCTGACCAGCCCCGGCTGATTCCGGAGCCGGAGGCCCAGGGCCCACGCCGGAGGACCACGGACCTAGAGGAGGCCTTCTCGTAACCTTTCAGTGGGTGTGAGTGCACCTGCTCCGTCCACGTCCCCGGGCCCGCGGGGAGGACCCAGTGGGAAACAGCAGGAGGAAACGCACAAAGCACAGCTCACACCTAAGTGGCTTGTTGCTGTGTAGACCTTTTGGGTTCCTGCTGCCAGTCCCTGAGGATCAGAGGGGAGATCCTCGGAAGTGCGGACGACAGGCCCCACGGAGGACGAGGAGGAAGAGGGCGGGGGCAGCTCCCAGCAGGTGAGGGTCTGTGGGAGGCGCACGCGGGCTAAAAGGACTCTGGGTGAGTCGCAGGCAAGGATCTCAGCTCCGATGCAACCTCAGGCCGGAAGAGGGGTGGCATCTCGCTCCTGGAAGGTTACAAAGGAGCACGGGAGCCACCGAACACCTGCCTGCGACTTCCCAGCTGCAGGAGCCAACCCCAGCGTCACCCGGCTCCCGGGCCACCGGCCGGGGGCTCGGCGCCCACCACACAGCTGGCAAATAAACACCGAGTGTGGCACCACGCGCCACATGGAAGGAACACGGGGCATTGTAGTTCCCACCTGGGGAGCTGAGCGCCGGAGTTCTAGTCTGATCCTGACTGCGTGTGGGCGTTAAATCCCAAGGTCACAATTCCCAGCGCCGAGATGAAAAGTACAGCATGTGGCTTTCTGTGTTTCATGTCACAATACATAATTCTCGCCTTTATTGGCTGCCTCCCGCCTCCCTCTGCTCGCAGCCTTGACGGGCGGGTGGGAGGCCCCCCTCGCTGAGCACGGAGCCCCGTTGCCATGGAGACGTTGCGCGCAGGGTGGGGGTGGGGGCGCTCACTAACACAGCCTCTGCTCTGGGCGCACCTGCACCACGTCCGCGGCCGAAGCGCGAGGACAGCCAGGGTCTTGACCTTCCCAGAGTCTCTGGGAGGGTTTGCCTGCAGAGATTTATGGGTTTTTTCTGTTTCTGGAAACCATGGAGACCGGGAGGGGTAGTTTCTCTACTCGAGACAGGAGATAGAACGTCACAGGGAGAGCAGAGAGACACGTGGGGGAACCCGACGGTGAGGGTGACCCACGACGTGCCCGATGGCCCCATGCGCTGCAACCCCCCACGCAGGACCCGGCCTCGCCCTCGGCACCCCTCTGCCCTCCGAGACTAGGTGTTGACTAAGTGAACTGATCAGCAAAGGTGGAACTGTCCCCGGGGGAGGGACAGCCGTGCAACCAGACCCTCTCAGCTGAGAAATCTCCCACCGCAGCATGACCTGCACATTCGTGTTTCCTCATATCGTAGAAACACAGAACGTTACTCCACATGTGTCCCTCTAGAGTTCATGTATTTTTCTTTAGGACGCACGGGACGCTCTGGTAAAATAATCCTCCCCCGGAAGGGTCTCCACGACTTCAGCTCGGAGGCCCCTGGGCAGGCCCCTCCTAGTGCCTTTCCGTCATTCCCGACGGAGCGTCCCATGCCCCTGAACCCCGGCACGGCCACGGCCACGGCCACTCTCTCTCCTCCCACTCGGCCAGCCCCTAGAATGAGTTCCGATTTCCCATCGGGGGCTGTAGTCTCCAGCGCGGGGCCCTTCGCTTCCTCCTCCACCCTCTCTCTTCCTCCGAGGTCGCCTGGACCCCTTCTGAGCGCCAGTGCCCGACCTCCGGGGGTTGTGCCTCCGCCGAGCTCCCAGCCCCGTGTCCGTAAGTACGACCACCTTCTCGTCTGGGAAACGTGGTGTTGGTAAAGCCCCTTCCTGCTAAGCTTCCTGTAACTGCCATGGTCATCAGGGCCCCTAACCCCCTCTCCAGGCTCTCCACGCTGGTTCACAAACTCCCCACCCCGCTCAACCGCCCCCAACCCTTCCCTCACACGTGCCCGGCTCGTTTCTTACTCCGTGTTGCTGCCAAACGATTCGGCCTTCTGGGAGGCCCTGCGGCGCTCCCCCACCTGTCAGGACCCTCCAGAGGCCCCTCGGATACCAATCTTCCGTACCAACCACATGGCGTATCGCATCGTAGTTCTTCTGAACATCCCATTCACCCAGCTGTAGAGCAAGCTTCTAGAAGGCTGGGGCCATGTCTCATTTTCCCTTGTGCTCTCAGAGGCCAGCTTCGTTGATCATGAAGATACTCCTCAGCACTCCCAGACGTGTCAGGACGAAAAGGTCACCGGCTCAGAAAAATAAAGGGGTAAAACAAGGCAGGTAACGTACGGGTCCCCTCTGAGGTAGCGAACACTCTGAATTACACGATCTTTCACAAACTACAGTCCGTCGTCGTTGGCATGAGGGAATTCATTAGAGCCACGTTTCTTGAGCCTGTAGTTTACAGAAATGACTGCTTTTAAGTTGGCTTTCCCCTTTGCGGTGAGCTGTTCCTCCAGAAACAATTACGCCTTGATCCTGACTCAACTAAGCCCAGTTTAGGGACATTATGATTGGCAATCGTTGATCATAACTGGCTCACCGTTCGGTGTCCTTTCCCTCTTGTGCAGAGACGTCTGCACGGTCCCTCTGCAGGAAGGGGACGTGAAAAACAGCTCCACCCTTTCGATGAAGACGGGAGAATTGAGGCCGTCTGCTTTTCCCAGGAGCAGGGAAGGGGAGATGTGACGGGCAACATCTTCTGCCCAGACACCCTTTCGGCCACCTGCGCGCTCCAAACGGCTCCCAGGGGGCGCTGAGATTTCAAGATGGACCCAAACCGGATGAGAGTCCCCCAAGAGGACTTTGATTTGGAGTCAAAGACCCCCGCTGGCTTTGGTTCCTGGTACAGCCCCGATGCTGTGTCCCCACCATGTGTCCCCAAACTCGTCATGGTGCAACCTTCACCTCTAGTGTGATGTGTCAGGAGGTGGGCCCTTGGGAGGGGGTCAGGTCACGGGGCGCCCCTTCATGAATGGGATGAGACCCCAGAGAGCCCCTCAGCGCTGCGCCCCGTGGGCACACAGCAAGAAGACGGCTCTATGAACCAAGAAGGTGCCTCCCCAGACACGGACTCCGCTGGCACCTTGACCTCAGACTTGCAGCCTCCGGAACGGGGAGGAACCAGGGTCTGTTGTGTCTATGCTGCTCAGGACGGGCTTTGTTTGCGGCCGCAGCCCGAGGGACCGAGACCTGACTACAGGGTTCGGGTTGTGTGTCCCGGGCACGGTGGGTGATTTTCGGCAGACTCGCTTTGGACACAGTCCGTGCCCACGATTTCCAAACATGTCCGGTGGCCGGCTCATCCGTAAGGAGTTGGTAGTAAGCGATCGAGGGCGGCTGTGTATGTGGAGAGATGAAAACCGTCATCGACAAGGGACAGATGGCAGCTGGCCTCAGACTCGGACGTTCCTGAGCTTGAGTTGCTGGCCTGACACTTCGCGTCCGCGAGGCCTGGGTCCCTCGCCCCCCCCCCCCCCCCCCCCCCGCTGCGTCATCCGTCCCAATGTCCGCACTCGGCACCCGTGACGTTGTGAGACCAGGGAGGCCACGGAGGGTCTCCCTCCGCGTCGCGGCGAGCACTCCGTGAGCGCTGCTAACACGCTAGTAATAAAAACTGCAGAACGGATTAGAAGGCCCAGGAGCCCGTGGGAGGAGGCGGTGAGGTGCCCGTCACCAGAGCGACAGGGGAGGGGCCGGGAAGCGCGACCCCTACAAGGACAGTCAGCTGCCCCGGGTGCAAGGGAGCCTCGGTAACGGCCCCTTCGAGTCTCCCACCAGCAGGAAGCAAAGCCACTGGTCTCCGATGTGCCTGCTTCCGGAAGCAGGGCCTGGCCCCGCTGACACCAAGGTGACCTCGCGGCGCTGACGGAGCAGAGGACGGGCCGGGGCGGTGTCGGAGCCGTGCACCTGCCGGTGGGCGAGCTCTCCCTCCGCCTCGCGCCGCCTCGCGCGGACCCTTCCGGAGGGCGTCCTGGGAGCACGTGTGAAAGCCACGCCTCCTGCGTCTGCTCCGGGTGACAACTTCCTCCACCGGCAACCTCAGGAGCCAGCTGGACATCTTTCGTAAGCTGGAAACCAGTCATCACAGCGCAAAAGATCCAGAAAGGGGGCTTCCGTTCGCCAATTCCTGTATGCGTTCCTGTCTGCCGGGGTCTTGGTCCTCCGCTCCCGGCCCTGGGGACGCTGTGTGAGCTCTGCCCTCACGTCCTCATACAGCATCATCTCAGGGGTCTTACTCTTTAAGTAGCCCTTGGGCGCTTTTCCTGTTTCCCACTAAGCGACTCCACTATGGATTAGTGGGGACACCAAAGTTTCGGCACAGCCGTGTCTGTTTGGGATTCGCTCTGCTTCATTTCGCCCTGTGATGAACAGGCATCGAGACAGAGCCCACGGCAGGCTCATCGAGGGAGGGCAAAGCGCGTCACGGGGCCCCGAGGCGGTGAGGTGGCAAGTTACACCCGCCCACCTCCTGTGTCTGCCCTGGCCCCACCGACTGTCGGGCCAGGGCCTGGGTCGGCATGTGTGTGCCTCGCATGGCCTCGCCGGGCGGCTGGCGGCACTGTGCCTCCTGACTCACGGGGGACGATGGTCTCACGTTGCTGTCATCTCAGTGGGGACACACAGGCCGCAGGGCCGACGGGCACCGACCGACCACCGTGCCAAGTACGGAGTTGTTCCCACCCAGAGATGCTGCCTCCTCGGTGTCCTGCTCACGGGGGTTTCTGAGACAAACCGGGGAGGGGAAAGGCGCCGTTTCCGAGGCAAAGACCGCCCGCTGCATCGCACCTGCTGTGAGAACGCCGAGGCCAGACGGGAAACCAGGACGCTGAGAGGGCTTGGTGCTCGCCCGAGCACAGAGCTGTATCCGGGCGGCAGGTGCAGCGAGGCGATGGCTGTCCTCGTAGCTCGGGGACATTTCTGCCAGGCTGGCTCTTCAGGGAGGAATGCTTGCTGCTTCTTCAGCCTTCCTCGGGGCGACAAGCTTCTGTCCACTCTGCTCGGCGGCCTCCCGCGCCTCCCGCGGACACATCCCGAGAAAGGCCCTGGTTCTCCGTGCCACAGTCAGCTCGGGAAACAGATGTGGCAAAGCAAACGGTCACGGCGTCCCAAAGATCCAGCATGAAGCCACCTAGAAACACCCTACGACTCCACCTTACAGGCCAGCCAGACCCCTGCATGGTGGGGAGAATCCAGGCCGTCCCCTGGGTTAATTTAACCCTCAGACGAGGCTCTTAGCAGCCCTCTGGGTGGGTTTGCACAGCAGATAATCGGGATATAATTATTTGAGTGTTAGCTGTTAGAACCCTCTCATTACTAAATATGCATCGTTCTCTTTGGTCTCCCGGCTTCCGTTTGACATCTTCCGTAGGCGCAGGTGCGTGAACTTACAGATGGGGAAAACGCGGACGCCAGACACAGCCTTGCAAGGCGCCAACTTACTCTCCCTCCTTTCCCCCCTCAGGCCCTCCGGGACGGCTTGGCCCCGGTGGGATGAGGCCCCGTAGGGGTGGGGGACAAAGAGGTCCAGCACGGGTGTCAGAGCGCACGCGTGGGGCACGGCAGGACACGGACCGGTCCCAGCCAGCTCTGCTGACATCAGAGGAAGTCACAGGTGTGGAGAGGGAGAGACTGTAGTAACCGCCGTGGCCCTCGACTGGCATCGGCGCCCTCAGCGTGAGCTCCTTGACAACACGGGTGGGCCAGTATAGACATCGATGTAGAGGTCAAGTGTCGAAGGGCGTTTTTCCGTGCCAGAAACTGAGGAGATGCTCAGGCAATGGCAGGGCCACGTGGACAGACACGGAGGCCAGCCCGAAGGGCTCCCACCGGCCAAGTCGGGGGCTATCTGAGCACCAAATGACGAAAGTACTGGGTTATAACTCACGGGAAAAGGCAGGAAGCCCGAGTCCACGCCGACCTAAATGACTACATTAGTAGATTGGAAGTACAACGATACTTACGTAACCGCAGAGTCCGTCCACGCACAAAATAGTTACTAACAAAGAGGAAGAAACGAGAAACCTGACGGTGCGGAAGCTGCCAGATACACGCCCGCCGGGAGCCGTGGAGATCAGGCGCCCCGACGGGACGCAGGAGACCAGGCCCCCCTCTCCCGCGGGCCTGACAGAGCAGCACGCCCTGAGGAAGCACCAGACGAAGCCTACATTGCCATCTGCCACGTGCCAAGGACACAAGGGTCACAGAAGTCCCGAGGAACCTTCCAGATCGAAGCACACCAAGGGGCAGGGCCATGACATGCAAGGAGGGGTCCTGGGGAGTTGCTTTTTCTCTAAGGTGTTGGTGGAAACGGAGCGAGGTCTGCGGGTCGGGGGGCAGTGGGCCATCATCCCGATGGCGGTGCAGTGAGACCCTATGGAACGTCCTTTGTAGGAAACACACCCAAAGGTTCGGGGGTGCTGGGCACCATGGTGGCACCTTACCCTCCAAGGCCTCGGAGGAGAGACATTTTGGACCATTCTTGCCGACCTTCCCGTAAACTCGAAACTCTTCAGGAGGAAGATATAAGGTACAGGCGGCCAAGTGTCTCCGAGCGACTCGGGGACGGGACGGGGCAGGGGGTAGTTCACTGGTCACCACATTTTCAGCTCCGCATTTGACGATTCCTCCACTTCTGTCCATATTAGCAGTAACCCCTGTGTCAGGGGGTCTGCAGAGAAAGCAGGAGGGTTATGACAGCCCGAGGCCTGAGAATCTTCCTCCTGTGTCCAAGGGCAGGAAAAGGACTTTGCCCTTCTTTTGGCTTTGTATTCCATCAGGCCCCCCAGGGATGGGGCAGTGCCCCCCACGGATGGGACGATGCCCCCCACGGATGGGACGGTGACCCCCACGGACAGGACTGTGCCCCCCACAGATGGGACGGTGGCCCCCACGGATCGGACCGTGCGGTGGTCCCCACGGGTGGGACAGTGCCCTGCACGGTGGCGAGGGTAAGTGTCTTTACCCGTGCACGAGTCAAATGCTCACCTCCTGCACAACCACCCTCACGGACACCCCCGGTGACGATGCTTGCCAGCTCTCCGGGGGCCGGTTGCCCATTACAACCTGTGTCTGTGCGTGCTCGTTCTTTCTTGGCGGTGGAAACTTCCGGGGAGCCCCACAGGGAGTCATATCATTAACTCCTCATTCGTTCCTGAGAAAGAGAACAGCAGAAAGTCCGTCAGACAGAGACCCCAAGAATTCGGGTGGGTGGGTGGCTCGCATGAGCCAAAGCTACCTTCACTCAAAGCATGCAGGGGCGCCTGAGGGGCTTGGTCGGTTAGGCGTCCGACTTCGGCTCAGGTCATGATCTCGCGGTCCGTGGGTTCGAGCCCCGCATCAGGCTCTGTGCTGACAGCTCAGAGCCTGGAGCCTGTTTCAGATTCTGTGTCTCCCTCTTTTTCTGACCCTCCCCTGTTCATGCCCTCTCTCTCTCTCTCTCTCTGTCTCAAAAATAAATAAACGTTAAGAATTTAAAAAAAAATAAAGCATGCATATTAGTCTGAGTCCTCCAGAGAAACAGAACCAGTAGGGTGTGTGTGTGTGTGTGTGTGTGTGTGTGTGTGTGTGTGAGAGAGAGAGAGAGAGAGAGAGAGGAGACCCCTTCTCGCTCCAGGGAGGTCAGCCTTTTATTCTATTCAGGCCTCAACAGACTGAGTGAGCTCCACCCCCTTTAGGGAGGACAATCTGTGCAACTCAACGTCTACCCATTTAGAAGTTAATCTCATCCAGGAGTACCCTCATAGCAGCATCCAGAATAATGTTTGACCCCATCTCGGGGCACCGTGGCCCAGCCAAGTTGACACAAACAACCCAGACAACGGATCAAGACGTTTGAACGGAAGACCCAAAACGAAAGCAGAACAATTTTTCAATTCTTTGGGGCCATGGTTTCACGCAAGAGTCTCATTATTTGAATACGGAAGTGGTAAGTTGCCTGAACGTCACAGCTGCGGTCCGCTGTAAATGCCGTGTCCCCGTTCTCCGCATCACCGTCTGTGACAAAGGTGCAGTGGCCCACGGCAGCCGTACAGATGACACAAGGGCAGGCCCGTCCCGAGCTCAGCTTAAGAATCAGCGAGCAGCCTGCAGAAATTAAGCGGAAGATGTACCGCATCCTTAAGAGGTTGACATTCTCCCGGAAAGTCACCGGTGGGGGAAACGCGGATCCCATCGGACAGGGAAGGCACAGATATTATCAGGAAGGCAGAGGCGAGCTTTATAAAGGACACAACCTCTGGACGTCGACGACCCCTGCTTTTGCATACAGAGGAACACAGCAGCCCCGGAGAGGGATCAAGAGCTCCTGATTTTAATATTCGAGAAGCCTTGCTGGCCTGAGTGAAAGCTAGCTGCCATCTGCCCGCCTGTCATCACCTTGGAAACTGTCATCCCGATTTACAAACACGGACGTCCTCGCTGGGATGATTCCCTCTGGCCACCTGCCTGAGCGGTGCTCCCTCCCAGCCCCGTGATGAAGAGGAGAGGAGAGGACGGGGCTTCACACACACTTTCCCAAGTTCAAGTCGGCTCGCCAGGCTTGGGCGCCTCCACACCCAACAGACACACTGGGCAGAAGTCAGATTTGGGAAAACCGGAAGTGTGACACGAGGCAAACGGGGCACAGTTTTGCTTCCAGGAGGGCTCACGTTGCCTCGGGGCCTCACCCCCAGAACGCGGACGTCGGTGAGCCCTTCCCGAGCTTTCTGTGTCTAAGCAGGTGTCTGTGCAGTCCATTCCCGCTGCCCGGGACTTGGTGACCGCAAGGCCACGCGGAGCTTGGGGAGCGCAAAGCCGGCGTGACGAGGCCTGAGTCACCGCCTGCCCACCTTTTCTCGGCAGGAACAGCAGAGAAAAAGGCGTTGCGCAAATGCCTTCGCTCGCTCTAAGTGAGAGAAAGTGCTCAGTAATTGAGTGCGTTCCCGGCCAGCGGGTCCCCAGAGGGAGCCTGGGTCTCAGCAGGAATAGACTCCCGGCCTCGCCGTGTCCTCTGGGCCTCAGGGGGGACCGCACTGCCTACCCCCACCCGGGGGTTGAATGGCACGGCTCCCGCACCGAACACCTTCCTGGAACTCGTGCGCCCGGGTTTTGCTCCCCGGGCAAAGAGTCACCCCTTGTGCTCTGCTTGGGGACGTGCCCAGGGTCCGAGGCCCTCTGTATGTTGGGGACGCGGCCCCTGGGCCCACCGGGTCCACTAAGTGGGGGCAAGGCCGCGTTCCGCTGACTGCTGTCCTCTGCTGGCCCAGGACGGCCCTGCCTCTGCCCTGCCCCATGGCGGCCTCCCCACCCCTGTCATCTCTGCAGGAGCGAGGGACCAAGGGAGCAGGTGACAAGGCCACACCACAAGCCCGCCTCACCGTTGAAGGAAGCTGGAGGATGCCAGCCACCGGCAGCTCTCCACGTTGGCCTGGAACCTGACGATGCCCTCAGTTTAACCGGGCAGGCGCCGGCGGATTGCACGGAGCGCGGGTGGGTGTGGGGGGCCACGCAGCGAGACGCGGGTGCCATTATTTACCCATTTACGCCTTTCACAGCAGACCCGCTGTGCGATGGGGGGGTGCTCAGCTGGTGTTTTCAAAGGTTCAAGTGCCTTTCTTAATGCCAGTCGCCATCTGTGCAGTAATCGAACTGTGCCCCTGGATCAAACTATACCTGAAGACAGAGTTTTCAATTACTGGAGCCAACTAATTCCCTTCAATTTTTTAAAAAATATCTTTTTTACTTTATGTTTATTTACTGTGAGAGCGAGCGGGGGAGGAGCAGAGAGACAGGGAGAGAATCCCAAGCAGGCTCCACGCCGTCAGCATGGAGCCCAACGAGGGGCTCGATTTCATGAACCTTGAGATCATGACCTGAGCCAAAATCAGGAGTCAGATGCTTAACTAACCGAGCCCCCCAGGCGCCCCTGACAGCTGCTTTCTTCCAGAACCTTCCCAGACCACGTTCTTTAAAACACAGCCCCTCCCTACCCCCCAGATACTCATCACCGTTAAATAGACCAACCACAGTCCTTATTCACTGTCTGTTCCTGTCTGTCCTAGGATGTAGGCCCCAAGAGGAAGGGCTTCTGTCTATCTGTTCACAGCTGGGTCCAGTTGCCAGAAGCCTGCCTGGCTCACGGAAGCGCTAAAATGTCTGCTGAGTGAATGAAGAAGCCCCTGGTCTAATGGCAGGCGAGGTGCAACCCTTGTCTTCACTCAACAAGAGCCCTCGCAGAGGTGAGACCCCAGATCCCCAGACACGGGGGCAGAGTGCTGTCCAGGAAGTCTGCAGAAGATTCTGAGGGTCACAGTGGAGCTGGTGTGAAAGTGGACTTGTGTGTGTGTGGGGGGGGGGGGGGGGGGGGAGGGGGTTGGGGGCTGCAGGAGAGCGTTCCAGGCACACAAAGCAGGGACACTTCAGGCCATGGGGATGTGGTGGCCAGACCCCTCCAGAGCCCGCCGAGTGCTGGTGCTGCTGTGGTGTTACGGTGGAGGGGACTGGGGGGTCGCTGGTGCCCACACTAAGGACCGCAGGCCTGACCGCATGGCAGAGAGCCCCCTGCTGTGATTAAGTCAGGTGCACACGGTCCTGAGGTGCACTTGGAGGAAAGATCAGCTTGGAGCCAGTGGGGGGGGGGGGGTCTACATGAGGAATCAGGGGGCTCTGAACCAAGTCCCGCTGGACTTGATTCAGAAAGCAGAAAATGAGTGTAATTCAGACACTTTCTGACTGAGGACAGCAGGACGGAGGACAAGAAAGTTCCAAGTTAATGCTGGGGTTTCCTGGAGGCAGAGGGGAGGGGACGTTCACGGAGGGGGACAACAGGCCTCCACGGGAAGCAGAGGCCGGACACCATAATCACTCACAGATGATGCGGGGGGGAGGGGGGAGAACCCGAGCACCAGGGGCCAGGGCCCTTCCCCGCGCCGGGGTGCTGGCGGCCCCGAGGTCACTCCTGGACCTCACTGTTCATGTCTTCCTCTGAGTCCATTCGCGGGCCCTCTTCCCGTGGTGCTTCAGGCAAGGGGGTCTCCCCGACGCCGGCCCTCAGCTCTGGGGTGGGGGGAGCACCCTTGGCCGTGAGGGAGACCCCTGTCCCTGCCCTCCCGGCTTGCCCTCTCCCAACCGCTCCTTCCCACCCATTGGGCGCTGACTCTCGGCGGGGGGGGGGCCCTTGGCCCCCCTCCCAGTGTCTGCAGGGAGAAAGGCGTGGACAGAGCTGGATCCAGTAGACGAAGCTTTGGGCTGATGGTTGGGGTTCGTGGGGTCCGAGCCGAGGGCCAAGAAAGAATTCTTGAAGATGTCTTTGGTGTATAAGGTGATTTTATTAAAGCCTGGGAACAGGATCCGTGGGCAGAAAGAGCTGCCCTGTAAGTGTGTGTGTGTGTGTTGGGGGGGGGGGGGGTGACCATTTTATGGAGTCAGGGAGATAAAGCCAAGAGGGAGTTTCCAAAGAGGCTTTCACAAGCTCAAGGCTTCCTGGAGGCCTGGCTATGGTCAAGCTAAGGTTGCTTTTCCCTCCAGCAAAGCATCAGCATCAAGACAGCAGGGAGTTCCTGGACTTGAGGCTGTGATGGGATTGCCTTTTCCTGGAAAACTGGTGGAGACCTTATCCGTTTAACCTTCTGTTTTTTTGTCCTTTCCTGGTTTGGGGGGACGGGGGTGCCGTCAGCCTGCCCCACGCTCCCTCAT
Source organism: Neofelis nebulosa (assembly GCF_028018385.1). NCBI lineage: Eukaryota > Metazoa > Chordata > Mammalia > Carnivora > Felidae > Neofelis > Neofelis nebulosa. The sequence continues at coordinate 153,389,164 of NC_080787.1, forward strand.
CACAGTGAGCGATGCGCACACTCTCTTCTGTGTCTCTGGACGGGACCGAGCCCTCGGAGGGCGGAGGGCAGACGTCTGCTCCTTCCCGTGTCCTCGGCCGCCGCCGGGCCGGTACTCGCTGGCATCGACCCAGTCACCGAACAGGTGACCGCCACCCTCCACCCAGCTCCAGGCCAAGACGAGGGCTCGGGAACAGTCACTCGGCGCGAGCTGTCCGCTGTGCGCTAAGCCTTCTGTGCCCCTGACCCTGCTCGGCCACGCGGCAGCCCGAACCTGGGCCCGAACCTGGGCCCGGCCTCGCCGGCACCCCGCCGGGTCCGTCCACCCTCAGGCAATGCCCAGAGTAGCATCGTCACAAATACGCCCTAAGTAAAAAGATAATGGCTCATCAGAACAAAGAGAAGGCAGACTTTAGATCCAAGGGTGTCTGAGCCGCAACTGTTTTCCTTGATTCCCCGGGGCTAGAAAATAAATGCAATTCAAACGTGAAGTTTGCTCGAATTCACTGGCTAGGCCGGAAATAATGAAGTTGAAACCCTAGCCTCGAGCCGCGTCTTTGCAAAACGACTCAAAGGAACAATAGCCAGCTTTTCAATGACTCTCTGGGGTACGAAGTCTCTTTGTCTACTAAGGACATTGCTGGAGGCGACCAAGGTGATGAGGGACTCCAGCCAGTGTAGACACAGATAAAATCCCGGTTTCGGCTTCACCCTCTGCCTTTGCACAGACAGGAGACACAGCCGGTCCAAGCAGAAGAGAAGCAGAGACACAGGGGGGCCAGCAGGCCGACAGGAAAGCCTGGGGCGAGGGGCGAGGACCACCCACCCCTGCCTCCTTCCTGGGAGGCTGAGCCTGGGCCCCGCCCACAGCTCCTGGAAGGCAGCGCGCTGTCCCTCTCCCCGTCACAGAGACAGAAAAAGGGGACTGCTTTTGATCAAACTCCGGATACGGCCACTTGACCACCCAAGCATAGCAATCACTTAGCATTTAGCGTCTTTGTCTTGGGAAACCAGGTCTTCGCGTCATGCTTATTTTTATGCATTCCCAAGCTCCCTGCCTTCCGCAGGGCCTTGAATGCTTCGGGGAGTCCAATTTCTGAGGCTGCGGCACCTGCTATCACACTGATGAGGGAGCCTCAGGCAGGCTGAGGACAAAGTACCCCAAGGTGGGATGTGTGTGACATTCCTCGGGCTCTCCTGGCTGCCCAAGAACAAAGGAAAGGAAAGGAAACAGAAGGTTCACTGAATAGAGATCACAGTCATGCAGGACAGGAGTGTCCGTCAGCTTACAAATTAAATTACAAGAAAAAGGCAAGTTTATCTATAGTCTAATCTCCAGAAACTCCTAGAGATTCAGTTTCCTGGAGCCCAACGTCACCCTCCCCTCCACAGTGATGTGGGGAGGAAAGGCAGAAGGAAATGGCAGGAAGAATTAAAGTCCTTATAACCTGCAGCCCATTGACAGATACTCGAGGCGAATAGAGTGAAATGTTTCTCCAGACCTCCCTACTACTGTCGTAATGCTAATGCTCCCCAAGAGGGAAAAACAACCTTCGCTGGACAAGAGCTAGGTCTCCAGGATCCGGTGAGCCTTCCTTAGCATGCGAAAGCCTTTTGGAAACTTCCCCTTAAGTTTACCTCCCCCAGACCACCCACCCACACCCCCCAACTCCAGCCAACACCACCCAACTCCAGACCACCCACCCACAACCCCCCCCCCCCGCCATCACCCCAAAACTTCACCAATACCATCTCCCTTTGCCCGGTCCCTCTCTGTCCCTCTCTACCTGTTGCCTTTCGAATCGCTGTGTTTCAGGCGTGTCTCCTTTATATTGTGGAATTTGGTTTTGCTTTTGAGCCATTTAAAAAAGCTTCTTTTTCAATGGGTAAGTGATGTGCACCCACGTGTATTCATATAACTGGTATGTGTGGTCTCAACTCGGTCATTTATATCATGTGGCAATTACTGCGGGGGTTATGTTACCGTTAATGTGTCCTTATTTGGTGTGTCCTTTTTGCGAGACATCCATTTTGGTTTTTGGGAAGGTTTGTGTTTTCGCTCTAGCGGTCACCTTCAGATTAAGACTTCACGGCGTTCACATGGTGTCTCTGAAAAATAAAGCTTTAACAAGGTAACAGAACTCACCTCTACAATTACATCCCTTGAAGACATTCCAGAGATAAACGATGTGAATGTACACATTGGAAAGGACCCGCGGGGTGCCAGGAGAAACTGGCCCAGAATGATCCGCTGAGACGTAGCCTAGCAAACCTCCACGGAACTAAGTAAATACCATGTCCTCTCTCAATCCGTTGCCAGGGTCTGGCTGTCTGTGCCCTTCTCCGCCTTCCAGAAGTTCACTGATACATCTGCCAGCTGTCCGGGAGCAAGCATTCTTGTCCCCTTCAAAGGTCCTTCTAACTGAACTAAGAATCAAATTGACATGAGACAGGTTAACAGGAGAAAATCAAATTTAATAGCGTACGTACAGGGAATCCACACGGACAGAAATCCCAGAGACAGGCCAAACGAGGTATAAATGTCATTCTCAACTAAGGAGAAGCGGGCAGGCGTCTGGGACTTCCAGGAAAGAAATTCCATTCACAGGAGATGTACGAGAGTAAATGTTTGGTAAAAAAAAAATGTTTTCGTGGCCACACAGACAGTTGGGACACAGAGGACTTGGATCAAACCGGCTGTGCTAGGTTCCTGCTCCCCATCTACACCCCCTAGTTCATGGTAGAACTGTGGTTATTTACTGTGAGCTCTCCTGGAGCAGGGCCTCGGTCTAAATTCTTTCTTCCACCGTTGAGGGGGACTTAAAGAGCTTTCCCTGAATCTTGTGTGTTTTTTTTTTTTAACTTAAAAAAAAATGTTTACCTTTGGGGGAGGGGGGGTGAGGGGCAGAGAGAGAGGGAGACACAGAATCTAAAGTAGGTTCCAGCCTCCGGGCTGTCAGCACAGAGCCTGACGTGGGGCTCGAACTCACAAACCACGAGATCGTGATCTGAGCTACAGTCGGACGCTCAACCGACTCAGCCACCCAGGCGCCCCTCAATTGCCTTTTTAAGTCAAAATAATCTTTTTTTTTTTTTTTTTTTTTTAATTTTTTTTTAATGTTTATTTATTTTTGACAGAGACAGAGACAGAGACAGAATGCAAGTGGGTTAGGGGCAGAGAGAGAGGGAGACACAGAAGCAGAAGTAGGCTCCAGGCTCTGAGCTGTCAGCACGGAGCCCGATGCGGGGCTCGAACTCACGAGCTGTGAGACCATGACCTGAGCCGAAGTCGGACGCTCAACCGACTGAGCCACCCAGGCGCCCCAAGTCAAAATAATCTTCATGCCAACGTTGACGTGGAAATGTTGGGGTTTGTTGTGAATGGCTAAGAAAGAATTGTTGAGACATCTTCAGTACAAAAAGGTGGTCTTCTCATAGCACCGGGACAGGACCGGATGCGCTGGGGTTGCGGGGAGTGGCCAATTACATCCGTTCAAGTTGGGAGGGGTTAGGGACAGCTCAAGCTTTCAAGGAATTTTGGAAACAAGATTTCCAGGACCCTGAGGGGGCTCGCTATTGTTAGGAAAACGTCATTTATTACTGTTTAGTAAGAACTCAGTCATGAGACCCTTCAGATGTCTATGAGGGGGCCATGAGCTTAGAGTATGATTGTCAACATGTATCTAGAGGGACTAGAGATAAAGGAAGTTTCCAAAGAAATTTCTACATGTTTCTAAATCCTCAGAGGATTTTCGGGGGGGGGGGGGGGGATAATGTTAAGCTAAGGTCACCTCTTGCCCTCAGCAAAGTGTCATCATCATCTAGGAGCTGAGCTCCTAGAGAGAGGCCCCTCTGCCTGTTTCACGGACCCGGACTGGGCTGGAAACTAAGGAAATTTAATTTTTGCTTTTGCTTATGTTTCCCACATCAAAGTGACCCATCCGGTTGGGTATTAACTATTCACGTCTTGAACTGTACCTGTTGAGAATCTATTAAGTGCTTTCTCATTTGTAGTCTTTGTGCGTTGCCAGAAAGGCAAATGTTACAAAGGATAACCTCAATCTTGTTAAAAACAAACAAACAAACAAACAAATCCCTGCAGCCCTGATCAAGTCAGCCAACTTTACTGCATGGTTTTAACTGTGCTGAGATCCTTCAGAGACCTCCCGTCCAACAATTCCCACGGTCCTCGTTTTTGTAGGAGGACCATCTTCCAGTGGGCTCCTCTTTGGAGTAATGGCGTCACAGTGTGTAAGCCCTACTCTACAGAATCCAAAAACCAGCAGCCAGACCAGCGTTGTCCACTGGGGTCTTGGGTCCCCATCCTTGTCCGGTTGGTAGGGGTCTTGGGTCCCCATCCCCAGGACCTGTGAATATGACTTCATTTGGAACAGGGTCTTTGCAGACGTAATCAAGTTAAAATGAGGTCGTCGGGGTGGCCCTTGTCCAAGATGTCTGGTGTCCTCCTCAGAGAGAGGAGAGGGGGATCTGACATGGAGACAGGCACACACAGCGGGGAGCCACGGGGAGACAGAGGCAGGGGCTGGAATGATGTGTCCATTTGCCAAGGACCGGCGGGAGCCACAAGACACACGGGAGGACTCTCCCTCCAGCGTTCATGGCAAGCGCAGCCCTGCCCACACCGTGGGCTCAGGTATCTGGCCTCCAGAACCACGAGAAGGCATTTCTGTGGTTTGAAGCCCCCCAGTTTGTGGTCCTTTGTACGGTGGCCCTGGGGACACGCACAGAGCCTTAAAGATTCACCCTGCAGGGAAACAGAATCAAGACTAGACTCTGATGAGAAACTCGGCATCTTATTAAAAACCTTTTCGTTGGGGCGCCTGGGTGGCGCAGTCGGTTAAGCGTCCGACTTCAGCCAGGTCACGATCTCGCGGTCCGTGAGTTCGAGCCCCGCGTCGGGCTCTGGGCTGACGGCTCGGAGCCTGGAGCCTGTTTCCGATTCTGTGTCTCCCTCTCTCTCTGCCCCTCCCCCGTTCATGCTCTGTCTCTCTCTGTCCCAAAAATAAATAAAAAACGTTGAAAAAAAAAATTAAAAAAAAAAAAAACCTTTTTGCTGTTGGAATCGATCGCACCCACCTGGCCACCAACAATAATCAGAAGACGTGAGAGGAAGCATCAGTTATCCGAACAGCATGACCTTTGACGGCCACTCAGTTCGGGGGGGGCTTCTGTTATAGACAAGGTTCGGAACGTGTGGGTGGTCTTAGGGTCAAGTAACCCAACGTTCTGAAGGGTCGACCACAATGCCCAACACCGAGTACATTCTATTTTACGTGTTTGGTAAGGAAAAGAACCAGGACAGATAGATGGGTCGGATTTCAACCCACGCGGCCAAACACGTGTGAAAAGGGCCGAGAGCGAGGAGGAACGGCGTCGAGGGTTCCCAAAGCTCGGGAAGCCCATTTCACAGAGCCCTCCGTGTCCTCCGTTCATAGATGCGCCAGGTGGCGAGTCTGGGCAGCGCCTGCGGCCCCGACCGCCCAGCAGCAGAGCCATTTCGTCCTGCACCCAACGGAGGGGCGCGGTGTCCACGGGGGGAGCCCTGCCCTCGCGGCCACCCCGCGTCACGGTACTTCTGAGGACTGATTTGCCGCTGGTCCCCGCACTTCTGTGTCTGGGCTACGTCCTCACAGAAAGGAACCGAGGCAGGATTTGAACCGGTCTTCAGTCTGCAGGTCAGAGCACCGACGGGGCGGGCACGCCGGCCGGCACCTTGTCGCGCGCTCAGTGTCCCCCGCGGCCCCTCAGAGCATCTCGCCTGCCAGCACCAGGCCCTCAGGGGACATACCCATGCAAGGCCAACGAGGGGGAGGGGGGGACGTGGGTGAACGTGTCCTGCCCCCTCTGGCCCCGAGAAACAAGACGCGCCCCCCTGAGGCAGCTGGCGGAGACACCCGGCCTGACGTCGGATCGTCGGCGTGATCCCGGCGTGAGGGCGGGAGGCCTCCCGAGCCCCCGGCAGGTGCCCGAACTCCGAGGGCGCCCGCCTCGTCTCGGATGCCGAAGCGCTCAGTAAGGGAGAAACAAGGAAAATCTGTATCCTTTATTCCAACCGCAGAGCGGGCGAAGGCCTAAGCCATTGCCTCCCCTCTGTGTCCCCACGCTGCACCCGGCCCTGCGGGGCCTGCGGATCGGCTCCCGGCCGCGAAGACGGCGAAACAGACAGGCTCCCGGGAGGGACGGCCGTGAACAGACACTTCCGCTCTGGAGCTGCTTGTAGACACGCGGCCGTCTGTGACTCTCCCGCTTTTCAGTGTTTCCGGGTCTCGTCCGGTGGGGGGTAGAAGGCGGGGCCGTCCTCACAGACCTCCAGCCCCGGGCCCCCCGCTCCGGGCCGGCGGGACGCGGGCTCCTCGGGCTCCCCGGGCTCTGTGCAGTTGCGTAGCTGCAGCCCCTTGGTGAAGCACACCTCTATCTGGCCGATGGTCTGCACCTCCTCACCCTAGGAAGGGAAAGGGAAAGACGGAAAACGATTCTGACCTCAGACGGTCATCGATGGCGTTCGAGTCCCAGGCCCTGAAGAGACAAGGGGTGACTGCAGACCCGGGGCTCCAGGCGCCAGGAACGAGCCCCTCTCCAATGGCGCCACCCAAGGTGACGGGGCAGTGGGCCGCAGGGCCCGCCACCCGGCTCACCGCCCAGACGCTCCCCGTGCTGGCCCGGCAGCCCCGTGTGAGGGACACCGCTTAGACCCAGACACGCACACCTCTGTGCACGCAGCGGGTGCGTCACGGCATCGGGACGCGTGGTTTTGTACAAGAACTGGGTCCCTGGCACCCTGGTAAAAGGATTTAAGTCTTTACCAAAGCCGACGGAAGAAACTACAATTCACCTGTGAGACAAATACCCACGACTGACGTGACCGAAACTGACAACGTAAACCCTGAGAAATTTTGACTCCGAACGTTCCAGACGCCCACCTCCCTGCTCCTGTCCCCCAGCAGCCCTTGCAGAACGCGCGTGCTCTTCTGCCGGGACGAAGTCTTGAGAAAACAAACCCCATCCTAGTGTGGCGTCAAAGAACAACCCGCTTTACATATGAACAGAATCCCGGGTGGTTAACACACGGTGTCACATCGATGTCTGCTGTGCGACAGAGTGACTCACAGTAATGTACGTCACCCGGTGCTCATCACAGCAAGTGCCCCCCTTAACCCCCACCCGTGACCCCCCCACTGTCCCCTCTGGTAACCATCAGTGTGCCCTCTATAGCGAACACTCTGTTTCTTGGCTCGCCTCTCTTCCTTTGCTCGTTTGTTTCCTAAATTCCGCATTTCACTGGAAATCATGTGATATTTGTCTTTCCCTGACTGACTTGTTTCACGTGGCATCGTACACCTGCACACGGCAAGATTCCATTCTGTCTCGTGGCTGCACCATACTCCGTCGTATAGACACTACGTCGTCTTTATCCGCTCGTCAGTCGATGACGCTTGGGCTGCTTCCGTGATTTGGCTAATGGAGCTAACGCTGCTAGAAACATCTGAGAATGTGTGTCCCATCCGTGATGTGAAAACAGACACGGAACGTGCCTGTGCACACGCACAACCACCCCCCCCCCCCCCACACACACCCACAAACACACACACGCACAGCTCTGGCCCTGGGAACTCCGTGGTGACCACAAAGACGTCAAAAGAATTGAACTTGTCTCCTTGATAAAGACAGAAAGGACAACAACATGTAGCATATCTGACCGATTCTGGTGGAAGGCACTGGACTTTAGGGATGACTCCATATATGCTGGCAAGGGCGTCTTTAATGTCTGAAATCTGAAATGACACACGGTGCATTAGAAATGATACTTGGAAAAAAAAAATTAAAAAGAGTCTGTGTCTCCCCCTCTCTCTGCCCCTCCCCTGCTCATGCTCTGTCTCTCTCTGTCTCAAAAATACATAAAAACATTAAAAGCAAAGAAATGACCCTTGGCAAGAGGCGGTATGATGGCTCTGCCCCACGCAGACGTCGCTGACGTGCACAGCTGACAGCAGGGCTCGCAGACAAGGCTCGGAGGTGCCGGGGGAGGGGCTGTCGCCTGCTTGGGCTCCACCCAGTGGCACCCACAGGTGCCCCACACAGTTTCCGTCCTCCCCCCGCCCAGCTCTTCTGTCCACACCCAGAGCCTGGGTGCCGCGCGCAAAAGCTGAGAGTCTCCCAAGTGCGGTCAGATCAGCTTTCGCCGCCCGGGGACTTCTGTCTGGGTCACAACCTGCTGCCTCTGCCACCTAACAACGCGCCTGCAGCACAGACCTCCGGCGTCTGTTGTCCTCGGTGCCAGTATGTGCTTGAAATCAGTTCCCCGATGGGCACATTCTGGGCAGAAAGGAGCCCAGGGGACCAACGGGGCCCTGCAAACACCCTCTCACAGGGGCAGCTGACGCTCTCGCCGCAGGGTCACCCTGCCACCCCCGCTCTCACTGGAGGGAGGAGAACAGGGGAGCAGGAAGCCGACTGCACAGGGGAGCCGGTTGATTTCACAGTCAAGAGACCTGCGAAGCGGCCCAGGACGCAGCCATGACGCTGGAGACAAGGAGCCGCTGAAACCAGTCACTTCACATCTTTGTGTTAACCCCCGGGGACCAAAGTAGTTTAAATAGCGAAGATAGGCCCTCTAAAGCGGGAGTCAGCAAGCTTATTCTGCCAAGGCCCAGAGTGAGCGTTTCAGGCTCCGGGGGTCACTCAGACGCTCCCCGTCCGACCCCTGAGCCGTGTGGGCGACCGCAGGTGACCGCGGAGGAACGGCTGTGGCCGCGAGCCGGGAGGAGCCTGTTTATGAAAACGGGTTGTCCTGAGCGGACGACACTTAGCTTCCGTATCTGCTTCCCAGACAGCAAGATGTGGTCGCGGTACACGACTATCGTTTTACTAGGACAACAGAATCAACTCCTGGGCCTTCTTCTTCACACAGAATACCGCAAAAACCGAATGTGCTTCTCAAACGCATCCGGCACCGGCCCTGCGCGAGCCCAGAACACGCTTCTCACCAGGGGACCGCGAGTCCGTGCTTCAAAACCATGGGCGTAAGCCGTTTTCAGTTTACATTCAACGTGCACAGGGAAACAGAATTCACATAAAATCTATCGGAAACCTAATAGCGGAATAGGAGGGGGCTGGTCTGGGTCACTTCAGAACCCCAGTGTCACTCACAGGAGGCAGTGACGCGGGGCCGCTGCCGGGAGTCCCCGTGCTGGGTCAGGGGGCTCCACGTGAGACTTACCTGGTAGTAATTGATAGACGGCTTTATTCCCAACTTTTGGAGCATGCTAAAATTTAAAGGTAGAAAGATTACTTGTAACGTGCGGTACGTTTTCCTTTCTTATTCTTCTCAAACATCCTATTTCATAACAAAAATTAAGACACTCGGCACAGAAAGCACTTGCCGTCTACACCCTGGGCAATAAACCTGTGAGCAAGGACAGCAAATAAAGAGCGCTCGTGCTCCCCGACCACCCTTCACCCTCAGCGCACACTGCCGATCCGGCTCTCTCTCGAGCACGGGGTCCTTCCCAACGGCGTTCCGGAGGGCAGGATGCCAGGGGGTTGGCACACACGGGACCACCTACGGGCCACGGCTTTTCAAAAGATAGTTAGCAACTGATTTGGGATCCCAGGCTTCTCCCGGAAAAACCACACCTGAGCAAATCCTTACATACATTCAAACACCCACAGACCCGACTCATTTCCCAAAGCACACGGTTTTGACCAGCCATTCCGTCAAAATAGCACATGGCTAACTCCCTCATTCAATTATGGAGCAGGAGATAAACAATTCTCAGATTGAGAATCCCCAGCCAGCACTCGAGCCCCCATCATGCCCCCGCTGCCACCCCCCCCCCCCCCCCCGGATCATCTGGGCCACGATCACACAGAGCGGACACGGAGACCTGGGCTGCCTCTCTGGACGCTGACACGGCCAGGGAAGCCTGCTCGAGGAAAACCAGACTGACCAGGGCACGCCTGCTCCGGCCGCGAATGCTGGCAACACTATCTGCCGCGTTAACAGGGCAGTTTTTGTAAAGAGGACCCCAACAAGCGTCTGCATCTCTGCTGGAACAGGCAGGACGGACGGGGTAGTGGGCAAGGTCCTTAGGGCCCTAGAAATAAACGTGCCCTTGCCTTATCCACGCACAGTAAACACATTTCAAAGCCTCTGTGCTCTAGAAGTACAAAACTTGGCAAATTTTTAAATATTTCTTTCAAGCTGCAATATCCATGTTCTGAACATATTGGGTTAAGTAATACAAAACCTGGGGCGCCTGGGCGGCTCAGTTGGAGGAGCGTCTGGACATTGGCTCAGGTCACGATCTCATGGTTTGTGGGTTCGAGCCCCACGTCGGGCTCTGCGCTGACAGCTGGGAGCCTGCTTGGGATTTTCTCTCTCCTTCTCTCCGCCCCTCCCCCGTCTCTCTCTCAAAATAAACAAACGTGAAAACAAAATTAAAACAAACAAAAAAAAAGCACAAGCTCTGAGGCCGTGTTTGCAGGCTGTGCCCCTGCAATCCTGTTCCCCGCAAATCCTGCCCATTCCAGAACTGGGCCGGTCCCATCCGAACCCCGGGGGCTGCACGGCCCTGATGACAGTGAAACAGAGGACCAGCTGTGCGGGACGGGACACTCCCCTTGCGGGCGCCCCTGCACGCCGAGGGAGCAGAGCGGGCGTCCAGGGAACGGACGGAGGCTTGCGCGTCTTCTCGGCAACCGTGACCTACAGAGCTGACACACAGGCGTCGGCACGGGTGCCTGGCGGGGTTCTGGCTTGTTCTGACCAAAGCAAACGGTAGAATTTCCTGTCATGGCCTTGAAAATGAGGTCACAAGTGTATTATGACTCAGGTGAGGAAGAGTACGAATTCCTCGCACACTTGGTCACAGAAGCATCTAGATGCTGGCCGGCCAGCCTCCCCGCCCGATCTCTCGGTGACGGGCTGGGCCCTGGTGGGCGGGAGAAGGGGGTCCCCGGTCCCCGGCAGGGACATCGGTGGCCGTGAGCCAGCCTCCCCTGGTCTCCAGAGCGCAGGCATGGGGCAGGCGGTGCGGGATTCCGGGTCGGGAGCCCCGCCCGCATCCCCGCCCTGCCTGTTCCGGGGCCACCACAGCCGGGCCCCAAACGCTTGGTGACGCGCAGTCGACACAAACTGTCGTGTTAACGCAAGATCCTTCCGTGGGAAATGCCGGCCGAGAGACGCACGCCCGGTCGGTCTGGTTCCCTCAGGCCGACTCCGTGTCCGACGACGTTAGGGCCCAGAGGGGCCCCCGGTCCCCGGACGGCGCGGTTCCAGGCTCATCCCCAGGCCGGAGAGCCGGCTGCGGAGGGTGGCGCCCACGAGGCCCAGGCCCCAGAGAGTCCCCCACCTGTTAAGCGCCAGCTTCTGGTACAGGTCCAGGCCTCCCTCGAAGTATCTCTTCTGAGAGTTGAGGGTGTCCACCTGGGCCGCACACGTGCCGTGCTTCTCCCACTCGTGCTGCCTGTGAGAGAAGTTTCGCAAAAACCATCGGGTTAAAAGTCATCAAGCAAATTCGCAAGGAAAACGTTCACGCCTGGGACAGGACGTTCGACACGCACGTCGTTTCTTGCACAAAACAAGAGGGTAAAGTTCCTTCCGGATTGCCCTGCAGGGGGACCCAAGGCCCCAGGGCCGTGAGACCCCGTCACGCCTGCACCGTCAGCCCCGCCCGGAGACCCTCACACGGCAGCCCACTGAGCAGGTGCTGCTGGCGAACACGAATACGTATCCCAGAGAAACCTTCTTGTCGATAACCACTCCTCGGGCTTCGCTGAAGATTTAACGGCGAGGTGCTTTCACACTCCTCATTCGTGCCCACAACCCTGCAAGGCGAAACCACCACTGGCTTAGAAATGGGGAAACTGAGGCTCAGAGGGACTAGCCAGGCGCCCCGCTGAGGCCAGTCAGCCAGGAAGCCCAGAGTCCACGTGCAGGGCCCTATCCGGACGCCCGGCAAATGGGAGGTGTGCCGCCCGCAGGGGACGACAGCGGCCGCTCGGGTGTCGGCCACCCGCAGCACGGAAGGACAAGACGGCGTCGGGCTTCCTCTAGATCATCGGTGATTAGTTCGTAAGGTTTCAGCGAACCGCGTTCACGCCGGCGCTCGTAGGGGGGTCGTATGCCGGCTCACAAAACACAGTCCAAAGTGCACTCGTCCGCTGGTGAAATCCCCCACGGCGGCGGCTCTGAGTGACCACAGGGCTACAAGCAGCGACTCTCCCCAGGCCACGGAGACGGCGGGGAAAAGACACACACGTGTGAACAACTTTCTTCGTCTAGAGCAGCTTCCAGAATGAATCGTCTGACAGCTGCCCATGTCCTATGGGCTAGAAAAGGAGGGTCTTCCCGGCTGCACGTTTCTTTCTGGAGCCCGTGCAGGAGGGCGCTGGCGGACGACGCGGGACTAGTGCAGAGGGCTAGCACACTGGCCAAACGGCTCCTGGCTCGTAAGAAATACCCAGTGAAGGTCAATCGTTGTTTTGGGATCAAGCTTAACTCAATACCGCTGAAGGATCAGAATCTATTATTGTTAACGTGGTTCGAACATTTAATCCCACGTCACTTGGAATCGGGCATCTTTCATCTCACACAGAGTTGCCAGTTACCACTGGGAAGTGACCACCGTGAGTGGACGTGGGGGCCGCCCTCCCGGGCTGCCTGGCCCTCCTGCGGGACGGGAGGCGCGCGCCCCTCCGGGCGGCCGAGGCCCAGGGACACCTCCCACGGTGAGGCCGCTCGCCTAACTGGGCGACCCCAGTCCTCGTTCTTTTCCGTACAAGCATCAGAAACCAAAGAAAAATCCTACTTTGCAGAGGGCTGTGTACATGGTATTTCTCATAGGGCTAATCTTACTGATAGACTTGATCTCAGAGGATTATCTCAAGGGGGCAGTGACACCAAGGCCCCGAACTCTGCACCCCCGACTCCCATCTGGGACTAAACAGGACACTTTTCCTCCAGGAGCCCTCCTCGGCCTCCAGCTCCCAATGACAAAGCCGAGGCAGACACTCTCGAAGCTCACACAGGAGAGGCGACTTGGGCAGCAGGGGAGCGGTGACCCGAACGCCACGCTCGGGAGGCAGTGACGCAGAGTGGTGCAGTCAGTCCCCGCGTGTCCCCGTCCCCGGGAGCTCCGGGGAGCATAAATACCCTTAGCGCACGATGTTTACCTTTGGGCTTGGAACCGAAGTTTTCAAATGTGCCGTTTAACTATCCAACCTGAAAAAGTATCATTTTGCCTTTATTAGAGCCCAAAACTACATGTGTGCTCTGCCCACGTTATTCGGATTAAATGTTCGAGGGCCCCAATCAGACAGCCCTCTTTACGTGTACCTGTTGATTTATTTTTAAGTCACCCGTCAGTCTGCTTGATTCCATCCCAGAACATTGGAACAGGTAGAAAAACTATATTTTGCACACTTAGCCCGGATCTGTCATTTGCCCAGTACAATGTGAAGGCCTGGGCACTTTTTCCACTGTGTTTCCATCTCGACTTTATCTACCGTGAAACCGTTTTCTAGAACACAGCTGTGCAGCACGCGCCTGGAGACCTGCACCATTCACGTCCCAAACTCTGAGTGGTTTTCTCTGCCAAAGAGACGATTTCGACCTACAGACCTGGGTACGTTAAAGCCGCATCCCTGCCACACACCTGGAGTGAGATCTCAGCCGGGCACCGGGGAGGGGGGGACGGGGACAGGGGACTGGGGGTACAGGGGGTGCGGGGGTTCAGGCATCACTGCCACTCTACGTGGTTGCAGAAAGCTTCTGTCTAAAATGAATTCCTTTCCTGAACAGTCTCCACAATATCTCCAAACGGAATTAATCATTTTGGACAACATCTGAATAACTGTAACGTGAATCATGAGTTGCCACATAGGGGCGAGACAGAAAATCATTGTTTTCAGTTAACCTAATGTAAATAAAAGGAATGTTAATTTTACCTTCTTCAAAAGCAATGCTTTAAGAAGCGATGCTGAATTAAACACAGCGTCCTTCTCCTTGGCTCACCTCCCACCACACTCAAAAGACAGCCCTGGGCCAGACCACGGACTGAGCCACAGGTGGGACCTCCCTCTCCTCCCTAAGTCGTAGCATGAGACAGCCACCTTCGTCGGCACATCTTCTCTTTTCTCGACGTGTCTCGGGACAACAGCACAACGTCTTTAAGAAACACTCTCTCTGCGGGAGTTGCAGTGACTGCCTCTTAGATACGCACATACCTATCTGGGTTTAGTGAAACCTCAGGAGAGGAAGAGTCTAAACAAAGTGATGAACGAAATACGGATGAAGCACAAGCCTAAAAGGTAAATTCCACTTGTTCTCATGTTTTAGTCACCGGAGAAGGGCCCTGAAGATAACATGCCAAAGAAAAGCCCTGCTCAGTGCTCCCAAGGCTCACTTGGTGCTTCCCAGCCCTGCTTAGTGCTTCCAAGGCCTCACTCGGTGCTCCCCAGCCCCACTCGGTGCTCCCCGGGCCTGCTCAGTGCTCCCCCGGCTCCTCGCAGTGCTTCCAAGGCCTCACTCGGTGCTCCCCAGCCCCACTCGGTGCTCCCCGGGCCTGCTCAGTGCTCCCCCGGCTCCTCGCAGTGCTTCCAAGGCCTCACTCGGTGCTCCGCAGCCCCACTCAATGCTCCCCAGCCCTGCTCAGTGCTCCCCCGGCCCCACTCGGTGCTCCCCGGCCCCGCATCCTGCTATGGACTCAGTGGCTGCTGCCCTTACCAGAAATGGCTGTGATTTAGCGGATGGAGCACATCAGGCCAGTACATCTTCATTTCCGGCAGGAGATCCTGTGCGGGGGGGAAAAAAAAAAATCTGTGTAGGACCTAACAGCTCAAAACCTACCAGGCAAATTTGATAAACTAATACGTTAGAAGAGATGAAAGGATTCTGCCTCGCTCTGCAGGAGACGTTTCTTAAGACACGTATGAAAACGAAACCTGACTAATCACAGAAGTGTGTTTGAAAACGCAAGCGCTCGTAGGTGAGTGGGTGAAGTGGCCGTGCAGACAGGGAACACTACTGCCCAGCTCTAAAGAGACACGGCCATCGGCCAGGAGGGGACGCGGGGGAGCCTTCAAAGCAATAACCAAGCGGAGGCAGCCAGTCTGAAAAGGCTGAATGATTCCAAACGTGCGACGCTCCGGAGAAGACAGAAGATCGGAGACGGTGGAAGGGTCGCTGGGGTCAGGGGCTGGCGGACGGAGGGGTGAGTACGTGGAGAACAGGGGATTTCCGGGCGCGAGGCTGCCCCGTAGGATACAGTGGTGGACGTACGTCACATGGGTCAGGACCCCAAAACTACGTGACACAGCGCACACCCAATGGGAACCCTAAGTTCTGCGAGTGATGAGGCACCGATACCGTAACGAGGGTCCCGCACGACGCAAGGTGTTAACAACACGCGACGGTCTGCGTGTTGGGGGCACATGCGTGGGCAGTCTGGTCTCCACTTAATTTTCCTGCTTTAGGTTTCTGAAACTGCCCTAAAGAGTAGCATCTACTCGTTAAAAGAGACAACACAAAATACAGGCTCCGTGTGGGCTGGGCAGTCTGCGCCCCCCGTACCGTAGTTTCCCTAAATTGAACGGTGCTCGGGCTTACGTTCCAATTTCCATAAACCCCCGGGACCAGAAATAAAGTGAAACCGTGTAGAAACAAACTCAGGACAGCTTCGCTCTGTCCACCAGTCGCAGAACCACTGGGCCCCCCCCACCCGCTCCCCGGCCCCAGCCAGCCCTGTCTTCCAGGAAGCTGCCCCCCTCATGGTGTCCCCGTCCCCGTCTTGCACCCCTCACACTCTGGCTTCAGTCCCCGCCAGCACCGAGGGGGCGGGGGGAGCGGCCCGCTTTCCTCGGGGACCACCGCTGCCCTGGGCCGTGTGCGACAGAGCAGGTGCCCCGGCACCGACCTGAACGCCTCCCCGCTTTGACCCCCAGGCCGCTCCCTCCAAAGGGTACTTCCAGCCTTCCTTTGATGAACCCCGCCAGCGCTCCTCCACGAACCCCCATCCCCGGCTCCCCCCCGCCCCCCCCTTCTGGCTGCTGCTTCACAAGCCCCGTCTCTCCTGCTTCTCTGTCCTGCTTTTCTCTGTCCTGCTTCTCTGTTAACCCTACGGCTGCCCCAGGCTCGCTCCTGCTGTCCTCCCCGTCCCCGTGCTGAACTCCCCAGCCGCGCGCTGGTCACACCGAAGGTCCTCCCCGGCCCACACCTCTCTGCTGGCACACACACGTAACCCACCTGGACGTTTCTGGGGCACTGCACCCGCAACAGGCTGCCCGCTGAAGCGCAGTCCCCTGCCGGGCCCGTGTCAGGAAGGAGACGACACCCGGCCTAAGCTCCTGTCCTGAGTCCCGCCTGATGCTCCCCTCCAGCCAGTCCCCCAGCCCTGTTCATTCCACTTCCGGGCTCCCCTCTTGCTGTGCATTCCCACAGCCTCTCCCTGCTCAGCTCTTCACCCCTGCCTCGTCCCCCCACGCCCGCCGCCCAGCCGGCAGCCAGGGCGGCTGCTGGGACACGCGGGTCACGTTCACTCTGCGGCCTGAATGCTCTGGGCACTCAGCGCCGTCACAGCACCAGTGACCTTGGTGCAGGCCACGGGACTCTAGTCACGAACGAGCCCGCGGGATCGGGCGAGCTGACCCGCGTGCGGGAAGGATGTCTGAAGAGTGGGACGTGACCAGGCTTTGGGGCACACTAATGATTCTTACAGATGGTCCTCAGACCCCGGCCTCCAGGCTCAGGCGACTGAAGGTCCCTCACAGGAAGGGAGGAGGAGCAGAGGAGACCCTTTGGACTAGAGCAGTTAGAACGATCTGTTAGAACTAACTGCCTTGCCCTTTTGGGGGCCGTATCTTCACGGGAAGGAAACTAGTTTTAGCACATCCTGAAGCTACCCCATGTTTTCGGGGAGGCCCCAGCGACCTGTAAACCCAGGTACTAGTTAGATCACACACCGGGGGTCGCCCGCATCCCGCGGGGAAAGGGAAGCGCCCCTGCGGGTGTGCATACGCAGCGGAGATCTTCTACGAGCAGGGCTTGCCAAAGCCACTCCCTGGGCTATTCTGTGACAGGGGCGATTGTGCTGGAAAGGCCCAACCCTTCCTCCCTGCCGGCAGGCCCTACTCAGAAACCCACCCGCCACAGCCAGAAAGGACAGGCGTGGTGCCGTGTCTGTCCTCCGAGCCAGAGCTGTCCAGAAACGCTAACCCCAGCAAGCCGACCAGGAGTCACGGGGGACCGGGGACTAACGTGGGCTGGCAGGGGATGGCCAGGGCCGTCTCCGCTCACGTCTGCTTTCACTTCGTACAGTTCACTTGGGAGTGGTTCGCGCCCAGGGCAGAGGAGACCACGTAGTTCGAATTTAACTTGTGGGACTGTCTTAGCTATCAGCAAATACGAACAACGTGCCAAGGGTTCAATCTTGGTGAATAACGCTCGGGAGTCCTCATTTTCAAACATGACCTTGAGGGCACGCTTGCGGAGAACAGAGTTCACTGAGTCCAATGCTCTGCAGCAGCGACACGACTAAAAGTTTGTACCTTAATCTCTTGGAAGTTAAAGTGCCACGATCTGTTACACTCTTCCGCTTTGTCAGGCCTCGAAATTAAAATTAAAAACAACAGAAATTAGTCTCGGTCGAGATGGCTTCCAAAAGGCAGGAGGAAACACTTCCAGTAAGGTCTGCAGAGAGCAAAGGAAGAGAAACCGTCACATGGTGCGAGTCGCTTAACAAAGACGCTCAGGTATCAGCGGTCACGGTTGCGCGTCTTTCAAAGACATCGTCCAGGAGAAAGGCAAACAGGAAGCAAACTGAACAACCCGGTAGGGGGCGCTCTGGAGTCAGGGTGGGGTCTAAGTCAACTGCCCTCTGACAATCTCCCCTGCTGCTGGGCAGACCGGCAAGTTCCCCTCTCTTCCAATGGCGATGAGGGCGAATGAGGACATACATAATGGGCTCAGGCAGTGGCTGGCAACGACCCAGGATCGGCTAGTACGATTTCTTAAACCACCAAGCAAGGGTACCCTCCGACTTCCCTTTGTCTGTCTACTTCGGGACACGCCAACTTCCTGTCTTCAGATGAGTTCCCAAGGCCACCAAATCTACTTTCCAACCCCTGATGTGTCTCTAGGGTCAACGGGCTGGCCCAGCAACCCGAAATCGGTGCAGCCCCCCCGGGGACGAGAGCAGTGCTGTGCACCGTCCTTCCAGCCACAAGGAGAGTGGCAGGTACATCAGTAGGACCCAAGAAGGCCAAGATCCCGGAGACGAGTGTCGGGGTCACTGGTGAGTCTGGGGCGAAGGAGGGGCCAGAGCCCGGGCCCCAGTCCCCAGTTTAATTTGCTTCCCACAAAACCCTGTTCCTGAGGAGCAGGCCTGTGCCAGCAAAGGCCAGCATGGCCCTCCTGTCGTGGGAGCGGCAGGATGAGGCACCCCTTTGACGGGGCAGAGTGATGTGTGCGGTTAAACATCACGAGAATATGCACAAATAGGGAAACGATAAACAAAACGCAGGCAAAACCAGAAAAATGAATTTGGGTACTGTGACAGGTGCCAACATAGATACGTGTAATAAACGAGTGGGACACTTGTGTATTTACTTTTATATATCTACTCATTGCCCCCAAAAGAAGGACAAAATGAGGAAATTACACTTACGTCTTAAAATGGGCCCAGAGTCCCTAAATGCATGTTTAAGCCAGATCGTTACTGTTCTATCAAGACAGAACCGAACAGCAACAAAATCAGGGTTATTTCAGAAAGACTGAAGATGCCATAAATAAGGATTTGGTCTAGCGAATAAACTCCTAACAAAAATCACGAGTGTAACCGTTTGGACCGGCCTCAAGCTACTTTCAGGTTGGCTAGCTTCTTTTTCCCGTTTCAATTTTTTTTTTCTAATTTTTTAAATGTTTATTCATTTTTTTTTTTTTTTTTTAATTTTTTTTTTTCAACGTTTTTTATTTATTTTTGGGACAGAGAGAGACAGAGCATGAACGGGGGAGGGGCAGAAAGAGAGGGAGACACAGAATCGGAAACAGGCTCCAGGCTCCGAGCCGTCAGCCCAGAGCCTGACGCGGGGCTCGAACTCACGGACCGTGAGATCGTGACCTGGCTGAAGTCGGACGCTTAACCGACTGCGCCACCCAGGCGCCCCAATGTTTATTCATTTTTGACAGAGTCAGGGCCTGAGTGGAGGAGGGGCAGAGAGAGAGGGAGACACAGACTCGGAAGCAGGCTCCGGGCTCCGAGCTGTCAGCGCAGAGCCCGACGCGGGGCTGGAACTCACGGAACCGCGAGATCATGACCTGGGCTGAAGTGGGATGCTTAACCGACTGAGCCACCCAGGCGCCCCTTCCTGTTTACATCGGAATCACACTAAGGGCTTGCCATAATCCGTGTATCGTCCAGTAGTCCGGAGGGTCTCTGCAGTCCTTTCCAACTTCCTGCAGAGAAAGGACACGAGAAAACAGAGCAAATAATCGGTTTCACTGTTTATTTAGATACACGTAGCACCTTTCCCTTCTTTTCACATATACCACCAGCCATAGGCTGCGCCCACACAAACCAGCCCCCAGGGGATCTGGGGAGGATTCCAGTGCGGCCCTACATGGGGGGGCGTGTTGGTCCTGGAAGGAGGGGTCCAATCTCACACAATTACTCGACAGAACTAAAACCTGAGTTTTGCTTTGCCTTTCCTCTTTTTAAACGTGTCCTCAGATTAAGTCAGCCTGATGGAAGCACTCACTTGCCCATAATTTTCGTAACGTGTAACCAAAAGTACCCGTGTGGGGATGACGACACCCAGCTAAACTCAAGGGTGTTCAGGCTCCAGGTCCGAACGCGGTAGTGCTACACGTATGGAAACTGCGAACATTCTGGAGCAAAGACACCAAGGTGAGGAAGGGACAATGAAGATAAGTTCACAGAGGTAAACCCCAGTGGCATACTCTCCCGGGACCTCCAAAGTGTTTAGCTAAAGTCGAGTTTTTCCAAAACAGCCGACCGTCAAGAACTACACTGGCCGTCAGACCAGACGAGACCCGAGTCCTGCCCGTCGCCCCCGCAGGGAATAAGCCCATGAAAAGCGGGTGTGGGTGTCTAGCGAGGACAGGCGAGGCACCACGCAGATTCTCAAGCCTTTCCTCTCGGGGTCGCCTGGGCAGGGAGCAAGCTTCTGTCCCAGGTCGGTCTGGAAAGGAGGGAGGCTCTGGTTTAGGAGACCGGCCTGCGGAGGCATGAAAGGTACCCGCCACACGCCGAGGGGGCAGAAGGGCAGGACGACCCAGGGCAGGACCAGAGCAGGGGGCGTGAACCTCACCTCTCCCAACCCCCAGTTTCGCCCCCCAGGAAACCACCACTGGCCACAGGAGCCAGGGCTTCTGCCGCCTCGACGTCCAGTGTCTCAGGCGAGCCTGTAAGGGGGCGCTGGGGCGGCTTTTGTCCACCATCGGCAAGTACCGGTCAGTGCCCGGCGTGTGCCCGAGGGCCTGGGCAGAGCACCGAGGAGGGTCGGGGAGAGAAAGACACATCTGTCGCCACACCTGCAATGCCCGTGTCACTCATGCGGGGAAGGAGCCCAGAGACAGCCCCACTGCCCAGGAAGATGCTTCGGCCAGAGTAATGACAGGTCCCCTCGTCAAGGCCACCCTGTATTGAAATTCCCTAACAATGACATTTCACAAGGAGTTGATTTTTTTTGTTTTGTTTTGTTTTAATCTCAGTTCTAAAGCCTCAAGGCAGGAAAGCACTTCTGGTATATTTACAGTCAGGGCCCAGGAACACACCCACATTGGGTCACAGTAACGCCTCACCCACCAAACGACCTTGTTCCCTGCCCCAGGGGCAAACCTTCTGTGTCCCCTAAGACTGGGGCTGTCCACACGCAGCCCCTCCCACCGGAACCTGGGGCTTACAAAGCTCACAAGGCCGACCTGCTGGGGGTGTAGGGGGCAGAGCCAGGTCTCCAGCAGAGCTCAAAGCTGGTCAACAGCAACCCCGTTCATTCTCCTCCCGTCCAACACTCTACCCGGAGCTCGGAAACAGCACCAGAGCCAGAAAGACACGGTACGGTGCGAAGTTCGGAAAACCAAAACCAGAGAGAGCAGCCTCAGTAAGAGTAAGCGACAGATGGCCAGAAATGACATGCCAGCTCACGAGGAAACATGCGTGTAAACGACTCTGCATGGGGCTTTGACGGAGGAATGGGGGTGGGGGGGTGGGGGGGGTTGCGGTGTGGTTGAGATCAGAAAACTCACCTTGCACACTGTTACGGGCCAGTGGTGAACCATAATTAGCTTTTTCCACTCATGGTTGTCACTGTTAAAAAACAAAGGACTTACTTTTCAAGAACTGTTTTAAAGCTAAAGAAAAATTAATTCATCTATCCATTCACGCCATTGTTCGTTCAACAAACACCGAGTGATTGTGACCAGCCAGGCACCACCGGGAGCAAGGGACAAGTCCCCAGGCCCTCCTGTGGACAGAGGCGTTGCTGTGAGCAGGGGACCAAGTCCCGGGCATTCTTGGAGCATACATGCCAGTGAGGGAGACAGTGACGGTGGTAGCCAAGAAAACACACATGGTGCCCCATGGTGATGAGTAACAAAGAATATAGGGGCGCCTGGATGGCTCAGTCAGTTGAGGGTCCAAGTCTCGGTTTCTGCTCAGGTCGTGATCTCACAGTTCGTGAGTTCGAGGCCCAAGTAGGGCTCTGTGCTGACAGTGCTGACCCTGCTTGGGATTCTCCCTCTCTCTCTCTCTCTGTCCCTCCCCGGCTCATCTGAGCACCGTTTCTCTTTCGAAATAAACATTAAAAAAAAAAAAAAAAGGAATAGAAGTAAGGAAGAGAACAGGCATGTCAGCAGGGAGGAGGGGAGCTGAAATTTTAGACCAGAAAGCCAGGGACGGCCCGGAGTGGGGGGGGGGGGGGGGGGAACCATAAAGTGCCTTCCTCCTAAGGCTGGCCACGAGCGTAGAAATAGAACCATCACTGTCCGGCAACCTGAAAAGAGGAAGAACCAGCACTTCCCAGATACTACTGGAACCTAACCTAAATGCGCGTCGACAATCCCCGACGCGCCGTTCCCGCCCGCACCTGCACCCGCAAGGGCCGCGACGCCGACCCCACGCCCCGGGGCACCGCGCGGGCCAGGCTGAGGCCGCACCAGGCGCTCGCAGCCGTCCAGGGGACTCACCTGCTCGCGCCGCCCACGCGGCACATCGCCAGGCACAAGGCGCACAGGAGCAGGCTGCGAGCGGCTGCAGGCTTCATCCTGCCCGAATCCGGGGGGAGACACACAACGTCCGGCGCCGGGCCCTGCGTCTCCCTGCAAACGGGCAGAATTCCTGAAGCCCGCCCACCTCTGACCGGCTGCAGGCCGCGTCCGCCGTCCCGAGGGGGCCCCCAGCCCGCCGTCCGGCGTAGGCCTCGGCCCCCGAGTCCGCCGTCCCGAGCGGGCCCCGAGCCCGCCGACCCCAGCCCGGGGAGCCGCCTCACCTGAGTCCCCCAGCCGCGCACGCGTCTCTGCCAGGGCTGCACCGCGACCCCCTGCCGCCACTTCGCGGTCGCCGCAGCCCAGTCACCGCCGGGAAGTGCGCCTTTCCGCTTCTGGGCCCCCGGCCCCGGACACGCCCTCGTAGGCGGGCACGCCCCCGGCCAGGCAGACACGCCCCCGAAGCCCCGCCTCCAGGACACGCCCCCGGCCGGGCAGACACGCCCCCAGCTCGGCAGATAAGTCCCCTGACGCCCGGAAGCTCCTTCGGCCTCGCAGACACGCCCCGCCCCCCCCCTCCCCCCGGCGCCTCGCCTCCGAGACACGCCTCCGGCCCGGCCGCTCGCTTTCCACCTACTCGTGCTCCTTGCGGAGGAGGTTTCCGCTTCGGCCTGGGTGCCGTCCGGCCTCGTGTCCCTTCCTGTCCCGCACCGAAGTCGACTTTAAAGGCCACCGTGTGCGGGCTGTTTGGATAAAATATGTATGTGGCTGTTCCGTGATGTCTGCCTCTCGCCCCGCACCGACCCCTTCCCCGGGGTGGGGGGTGGGGGGTCTGGCGCCGCATGGTGGGGGGGGGGGGAACGGGGTCAGGACGAGTCAGGTGTGGGAACCGGCTACCAGGGGCCCCGCCGTACCCGTGGTGACCAGAGGTGGAGGCTCTGTGGCCCTAGTGAGACTGGGGAAGGGACGCTCGCCCAGGGGGTGCGGGGCGGCGGGGGGGGGGGGGGGGGGGAGAAGCGGGTTCGTCCCTGCAGACGGACGTGGATGCTCGGGCTTTCTGGAAGCTGGCCCGCGGCCACGTGACAGCCACGGGGCCTCCGCACGAGGGCGTGGGGAGGAGCCTGCGGGTGAGCCACGGCTCCCACAGGACATCAAAAGGGCAGGTGGGGAGGCGTCCGAGGAGGGGCAGGTTGTGCAGGAGCAGGTCCAGGGAGGCAGCGACCAGCAGCTGACATTTATGTGAACACATCATCCTTAGGTCAATGCTTACGCCTCGCAGACTGAGACTAGGGACAGCTTCTGGGCACTTTCACTCCTCCTGGTTTCCCTGACAGGTCACACTGTAATGACAAAGTGTCCAAGCGCCAGTGGCTCCCACCTCCTACCCCCCCCCCCCCCCACACACAGGCTGACCTGAGCTCTGGCTTCTAATGGCCCAGCAGTGGGGGAGCCCCGCCGTGGCTCTGAGCCCTGGGGGTCTGGTGGCTCTGAGCCCTGGGGGTCTGATGTCCCATCACTGGTGGCCCAAACAGGTCACATGGCCAAGCCTGGCCTCAGGAGAGTAGAAAGTATCCTTCTAAGGGTGGGGGTGGGGGCTTGCAGCCACAGGGCAAACGTCTGGGACATACGGGGAACGGTGGCAAATAGCTGGGGACAGCAACTAAACGAGGAGGCAGAAATAGGACCTCAAGCAAACCAGGTGGGCAAGTGAGGGGTGAGGCGTGTGGTCGTGTGGGTTTGGGGTCAGAGGGCCCCATGCCACTGCACAGAGGGGCAGCCTGCAGGGTGGCAGTGAGGGAGCGGGAAGCACAGGGGACGCTCACACTTGACTGAGCAGCTGTGCGTGGGCAGGCAGCATCTGCTGCTGGGGAATTTGTCAGATGCGACTAATAAACACCAACACTCAGTTGTGGAACAATGGAGCGTGCGGAATGTCAGGGTGCAGAGTTTTCAAACATGTTCCTCACTGTCTGTGTGTGTGCTCCAGGAACGACACCCCGGGAGCCTGCAGGGTCCCGGCCAGCCCGGGAGGAGGGCCTCATTGGGCTCAAAGCTCATGTTTACTGGGCGTCTCCCAAACAGACAGCCTTGACCTAGGCCAGGAGGCGCAGGGTGGATGAGGGCTTCGGGTCGAAGTTGCCTCGTTTTGGAGCAGGAGGCGCACAGAGGCCAGGAGCATGTCCTCCGACGGCCGATCGTCTGTTATAAGTTACTGCTCTCCCACCTGTTACCTGTGTAAACCTGGCTCCTCTAAGCCTCGGTTTCCTCATTCATAAAGTAGGAAAGCGATCCTCTCTAACAATGTGTCGCGATCATCAAAAGGGATGTCACTAGTGGCTTGGCACGAGCCCACTGAGCCCAGTGCAGGCTGGGAGTTCAGGGCTGCGTCCTCTCTCACCGCAAGCTCTCCGGACCCTCGGCTGGAGGGACGGACAGCAAGGTGCTCCAGGTGGGAGCTCTGCAGCTTGTTTCCTGGCCCTGAACCTGGCTTTGGGGGCGCTGGTTGTAGACCTTGTGTGTTAAGGGTGTGACGGGCGACTGTGGCCCCCGTCTCTGCTGTGCTCATTCAGGGTTCTCAATCCCTAAATAACTTTGTCACCCTCCGGGGAATCTTATTTAAAAAAAAATCCTCTGCATTCTAAGTTATTTGTATGCTGAGATAGTTAGGACACTTTCCAGATGTTTTCCCTCTGACCTCTCTCTTCTCTTACTCCCAGGATGTGTGGCCTCCCCATGCAATGTGGCCACCACCCTGGCAACTATTTTGTGGACGTGTTTGTTGTGGGCAGTGTCTACAACGCAAGAGGGATGGGAGACGAGCAGGGAGGCCAGACAAAGGTGTCTCGGGGTAAAGTTTCTTGAAGATGTGACTAATAGTTGGAACCACAGGGAACAAACTTTCTGGAACAGAAAATGACTAAGTCAAACAGCATGAGACTCTGAACTGCGAAATAAAAGAGTATACAAACGGGGCTGCCTGGGTGGCTCAGTCAGTTAAACATCCTCGATCTCTGCTCAGGTCATGATCTCACGGTTCGTGAGTTCAGGCCCCGCGAGATGGGTTCTATGCTGACATCGTGGAGTCTGCTTGGGATTCTCTCTCTCCCTCTCTCTCTCTCTCTCTCAAAAATAAATAAATAAAGGGGCGCCTGGGTGGCTCAGTCGGTTAAGCGTTCGACTTCTGCTCAGGTCATGATCTCACGGTCCATGAGTTCAGGCCCCGCGTCGGGCTCTGTGCTGACCGCTCAGAGCCTGGAGCCTGTTTCGGATTCTGTGTCTCCCTCTCTCTCTCTGACCTTCCCCCATTCATGCTCTCTCTCTGTCTCAAAAATAAATAAATGTTAAAAATAAATAAATAAATAAACAAACATAAAAAAAGAATATACAGTTGACTCTTGAACAACTCAGGGCTTAAGGGCATCAATGGTGTGCAGTCAGAAATCTGCGTGTCACTTTGGACTCCCCCCAAAACTCAACTACTAATAGCCTGTTGACCAGATGCCCTACTGACAATGAAAACAGTTGATTGATACATGTTTTGTATATATACTGTAGTCCTAAAATAACGCAGAGAAAAGAAAATGTCATTTCTATGCTTGGATGGATACAACTTTGAAAGAACTGACTGGTTTAGTAAAAGAAGTCTACCCACCCAGAAGCTAGAAAGAAGGGCACACGCTTCAATTTTGCAATTGTTTTTACAGATCCTAAAAGACCTGGCTGTCGAGCAAAGCAGGTTGGCCGCACCATGTCCGGGAGGAAGGGGACTCATGACTCCATGACCCTACAGTCACAGAATTCCAAATAGGAGACTATCTAGGCGTAGCAAACACCCCTCCACATGGGGCACCGCCTCCTTCAGGGTGCCTGAGGCCATATTAAATTTTATTTACTATTTCTTGAATTGTTTTGCGTTCAGTTATGTAAAATAAACTTTTCCCTCCCTTCATCATTGCCATTAAGCCTTTAGACTCTAAACAAATCGCAACGCGTCTGTTTAGGAATTCGATTTGGCTGTGTTGGATATTAATAGAAAGTCCACGTATTTTTGGTCCTTCCATAAAATATGAAGAAAAGTGCTCTTAGCATCCTATATTAAACTGTGTGGTTACATATATGTGTGCAATCGAAAAAAAATCATAAGGAAACCCACATGTAAGTGGACCCAAGCAGTTCAAGTCACGTTGTTTAAACGTCAACTGTATTAACTTTATTCTTTGATGACAAAGTTTAGACTTCAAGGCCAAGGAATTCTTACCAAATGTTTACTCAAAGGTGTATTATTTATGGTATTTCTGACTGCTCTCATAAAAGGCTCTGAAGACGGAAAAGCAAAAAGATGAGTTCACTCACCTACATGTGCACATGCGTGCACACAGCCAGACACACATTCACATGCCCTCCTGCATAGATATTAGAACAAACGGTTTACTTGGCTGTTTTTAACAATGACTTACCGTAAAAGAAATAAGCTGTTGTAGACTTCTCAGGGATTCCTACAGAACTGAGTCGTCCTTCAGAGAAATAGTCTGCATTATGAATAATAGTTGAATATTGCATTAACTGTTAATGTAGTAGATAGTCTAAACATTTTGGTCTTGACCGATCGTTTTTAGTAGCTTAGAAAAATACAGATAACTAATGCCCGGGCTTATTGGAAAGAGCACCAGCTCTAAAGCCAGCCATTGAGTGGCACCCTGTGGCATTAGACAAGGTCACGTGAGGCTGGAGATGTGTCCCTCAGGCCCTGGGGTAAGGGTGAAGGGGTCTGCTATGCTGCACTGTGCTCGGTCGTTCCACCCACCCTCACCTCCTCTGGAGAAAGATTTCCTCCGTGAGCTGGGCAGGGGCCCATATGCATTACGCATGACGCTGCCTGCACAGAGAAGCTTGTGCCGTCTTTGAATACAAGTCCCATAATAACAGCTATCCCTTATATAGGAGCATTTACAAGTCAATTAAAAAAAATCTCAGCTCATTCAAAGAGAAACAAA
Organism: Neofelis nebulosa; assembly: GCF_028018385.1. Taxonomy (NCBI): domain Eukaryota; kingdom Metazoa; phylum Chordata; class Mammalia; order Carnivora; family Felidae; genus Neofelis; species Neofelis nebulosa. Next base: position 153,416,397 of record NC_080787.1, read on the forward strand.
CGTCTTCCCCCGGAGTAGATGGAGATAAAAGGGCTCCTACTGGTCTGGCCTCACAGCCCCCCCACGCCCACCCCCCCATCCTGTACTCTCTGCCCTGCCCCTCTTCCTCCTTCTTAGGGGTCCTGTCCCTCCTCTGCCCCTCCTCGACAGCACCCTCCTCCGGCTTCCCAGATCCACTGTGACATGGAATGCTGCTATATAGCTCTTCCCTTTTTCCTCCTCTCTCTCTTTTTGTTAATTTTAAAAAATTTTTTATCTTATTTTATTTTTTAAATTTACATCCAAGTTAGTTCCCATATGGTGCAACAATGATTCCAGTAGATTCCACGATGCCCCTTACCCATTTAGCCCATCCCCCCTCCCACAACCCCTCCGGTAACCCTCTGTTTGTTCTCTATATTTAAGAGTCTCTTATGTGTTGTCCCCCTCCCTGTTTTTACATTATTTTTGCTTCCCTTCCCTTGTGTCCGTCTGTTTTGTATCTTAAAGTCCTCATATGAGTGAAGTCACAGGATATTGATCTTTCTCTGACTTATTAATTTCGATTAGCATAATACCCTCTAGTTCTGTCCACTCCTCCTCTCTTAAAGCGTTTAAATTATAAGGACAAAAAATATCTAATTAAAATGTGGTGGCACTCTGTATCGCAGAGTGGCCTTGGCATTCTTTCCAGCCCAGAGACTCTTCCAGAATCTTGTCTTGCTCTATCGAGATATGGAGACCCCCTCCTCCCCGTGAACCTGGAGGGGATTGCTGACCCCTGCCAGAGAGAAGGTGGCAGAGGGGATCCCGGGTGGCTCCCGAGGCCACACGGCTGCCACAGCCCGGGATGCTGGCTGTGAGGACACCAGCAGCAGGCTGTGGGGAAGCACCCGCTCGCACGGACAGAGAGACAGAGAGACGCCTGGAGAGGCCCATCTGGACGGGAGCCGAGAGCCAGCGGCGGCCGCCTGTGGGTGACCCGGGCCCCCTGGCCTTGGCCTCTTCCAGCTGAGGCCTGCGGTCATCACAAGGCGGGGCCGGTCATCCTGTCGTGGCCTGTCTGGACCCGTGGCCCGCAAAGTTAGTGAGGTTAATGAATAGCTGTGCACCCCACTAAGTTTTCTGTTGTTTGTTCCCAGCCCTGGAAAGTGGGACAGATAGATGGTTCTCAGTGCAGGGAGCTACGGAAGGGGGCAAGGAGGGAAGCCAGGATTCTTTGAGAGGAGTTGTTCTGTAGATTTAACTTCGGAACAGTGTTTTAGGCAACAGTTTAATTCTTAGAAAGGCAGCCTCTAGTAATTAAAAGCAAAGTGGAAGAAACGTAAGTTGGTATTGAATAGTTGTGTACCCACACGGAAGAATTCTTTGAAGCCACTTTATTTTTTTAGAAGTTTATGTATGTATGTATGTGTTTATTTATTTATTTAGAGAGCGTGTGCGAGGAGAGGAGTGAGGAGAGAAGGAGAGAGAGAACCCCATGCAGGCTCCACACTGAGTGCAGAGCCAGATGTGGGGCTCGATCCCACCAACTGTGAGGTCATGACCTGAGCCGAAGAAGTCAAGAGTCAGGTGGTCAACCGATTGAGCCACCCCGACACCGCTGAAGTCACTTGAAACCCAGTGATTGGACTGTGCTTCCCAGGGGGACACATCCTAAGGCAGAAAGAGCTGGGAAGGCACCCAGCTGTTCCCAGCGCCCCTTTTGGTAGTTAAGTGCAGGGTGCTGTTGCTCAGAAGCTAAGAAAATAGATACACAAAACAAGTCGAGAAGGATATGAACGGCACTGGGGATGTTTTAAGAACAAGAGAAAGACAGAGAAAGTAAGACAGAGATTAAGAAATGTGCTCAAAGTTAAGCAGACGTTCTGGCATGCTGGATCCAAGTTGTGAATCTTATCACCAACTCAACGTATATTTTCTTTTCTTTTCTGTTTTTGTTTGTTTGTTTTAGTTTATTTACTTATTTTGAGAGAGACAGATTGTGCTTGAGTGCCCACGCGGGGGAGGGGCAGAGAGAGAGGAAGGGAGAGAGAGAGAATCCCAAGCTGACAGCACAGAGCCCAACACGGGGCTCGATTTCAAGAACTGTGAGATCATGACCTGGGCCGAAATCAAGAGTCAGACACCTAACCAACAGAGCCCCCCAGGCGCCCCTCAAGTATATTTTCTGTAAAAAGAGAACACAAAGCCAACCAAACAAAAACCTTGTTACCTTTCCACTGAACCGTCCCGGTGGCGGTGACCAGCTGGGACCAACCCGCACCACGACTGGACAACCCCGGCTTCCAGGCTGGGAGAGAAGACTGGTCACCGAAAGCCTGGAGCACGGGGACACTGGAGAGAGAGGGGACGCTGTCGAATACCGCCCAGCTCAGGAGCGCACCTGAGGGCTCCCATTGGCAGAATCATACTTCTCCGAGCATCAAAAAAATCAGAGTGGCGATGCGTTAATACACATTAAATACGTTAAAATCCGTGAATGCTTCAGTCCTTTGGGGACCGAGGTGAAACCAGTCCAGTATCCTGAACACCTGTGATGAACGAGTGAATGTTCACTCTTCCTCGATGAAGCACACATCTGATTCATCAAATAATTGATCAGGAAAGTTCTTTGTAGAGTTGCGGCTAAAAAAAAAAAAATGAAGAAGGAATAATAATACTCCTCGGCCCGGAGATCTGTACTCCGAGATCTTAGTCCTGGAACTTTTTGCCCTGTCTCCAGGCCTTGCGGAGGCCCAAATCTAGGACGTACGTTTACGTTTGTCTGTTTGTTTGGTTTCAGCTTTAAAGAAAATGCATCATGGGTTCACTTCCGAGTCAAATTTAGGACGGACGGGCTCATGTTGTTACTCTGTTTTCTTCTTTTGGTATATCTTTGTGTTTCCCTTTCGTCCCTTTCAAGTATGTATTTGGCCACAGATTAAAAAGGGGACTCTAGTCTAAGTCCTTCGGGATACAGCTCGTCATTAAAGCAATCTACCTTTTGCCGCGGGGCTGATTTCGGTCTGCAAAGCCGGCCAAACCACAAAAGAGTTTACGTGGACCAAGACGGTGACTCATAGTTTGTCTTAACTGGCTTAAAGTAAACATGGGTTCATCATAATTCGGCTTTCATCATTGTCTTAAAAGGTCTGTGTCATGGGGGAGTCATTTCGCTCGTCATTAATTAATCCCCTTACCTGTGTTAATACAGCATCGAACGCAGCAGGGGAAGCCAAGAGTTCGGGGTGCCGGGGACCCGCGGAGGCTGCCTCCTGCCAGGCCAGCGGCAGGTCTGGGGCCTCGAAGGGCCACCCGGTGTGTGGGCTCTGAAACCAAAGCCATGCTCTTTCCCCATCGTTCTTTCCCTGTCTGCCGGAGGCCCTCCGCGTCCAATCCTATCCGTTCAAAACATGAGGCATGACGACCACAGTTAATAATGCGCTATGTCACATTTGAAAGTGGCTGACAGAGTAGATCTTAAAAGTTCTCATCCCAAGGAAAAGAAATGTGTAACCCCGAGGCAGACAACTAACACACGCTTGCTAAGGAATAAATGCAGCCCTGCTTCATCCATTCAGCCAAAAGCCTTCTGTTCACAGATGGCCCCTCTAGAGGCTGACGGACAAAACAAAAAAACTTACATTTACACAGCCATTTCTGGATTAGAGAGCGTTTTGCTACAATTATCTTATTCAGTCTTCCTACACGCCAACAGGCAGGCCCAGCGGGTGCTTGCGTCCACGTCTCAGAGGAACCTGGGGCCGTGAGAAGCTGGGCAGGTGTAGGAGGGAGGGAGGTCCCTGCTGGGTGAGCCCAGTGTCCTGAGTCCTCAGAGACTTTTCTCTCCTGCACCACAGAAGTTCTGGACAATACTTCAGAAATGTTACTGGGGCGCCTGGGTGGCTCAGTCGGTCGAGCATCCAACAGCGGCTCAGGTCACGATCCCGCGGTCCGCGAGTTCGAGCCCCGCATCGGGCTCTGTGCTGACAGCTCAGAGCCTGGAGCCTGCTTCAGATTCTGTGTCTCCCTCTCTCTGACCCTCCCCCGTTCATGCTCTGTCTCTCTTTGTCTCAAAAATAAAATTAAAAAACGTTAAAAAAAAAAATTTAAAAAAAAATGCATTTCAGCCGGCAGCTCAGCCCCCGTGTGCTTTGCGGGGGGACAGCGAAACGCTGCCTGGGGTGGTGAGGGGCTGTCCACTCTGTGGCCCTAGAGGGTTTGACACCCCAAGACGGCGTCCCGCAGAGAGGGGACATCTTTGTTATCCTGAGCAGGAGAAGGCTTCCTATTCTCAAGAGTCCTTTTCGGGAGGCTCAGTATTAGGAAGAAGAATCCTTGGAAGGCGGGCACACGGAAATCGGTCTTAAATCTCCGCCACCCCCCTGGAAGCTGTGTCCGCATCCCCCAGGGTTCGAGCATCCTCTCTGTGACCTGCTGGCCCAGAGGCTTTGCTTCATAGACTGAGGGTTCCTGGGGAATGCCCTTGACAACATTCTGTTTTGTGTTTTTTTGGTCTGTTATATATGGGTGGGGGGAGAGGGTGTGAGCAGTGGAGGGGGGCAGAGGGGAAGAGAGAATCTCAAGCAGGCTCTATGCTCAGCGTGGAGCCCAACGACAGGGCTCGATCCCACGACCCCGGGATCGTGATCCGAGCCGAGATCAAGAGTCGGACGCTCAACCGTCTGAGCCACCCAGACGCCCCTAACATTATTTTATTAAATTTTATTATTTATGCATTAAGTCATTTATTAATTTTCTTGAGAGGCGTCTGGTAGAAAACGAGGGCTCAGAGTTAGCACGGTGGCAGAGTGGCTGTGAGTGGCCTCCGCCCGCAGTCACGAAGGAAGCCACAGTCACTCTAACGGTTGTGCCGCCTGGGCCGAGGTTCACGCAAGTTCCCGGCACCAGCAGCGGTGACCCAGTCCTTTGAAGTACGGATAACGGAGAGCAGGTGACATTAACCTAGGAAGTGAGAAGCGTGTGTGAGGAGACGCGTGCTTTGGGACCGAAGACCGCTGATTGCTTCCTATCTTTTCAGAGATGGCATTTGCTGGAGGCTGACCCCTAAGTAGTTCTTACCTGAGAAAAACCGAGAGGCAGCTCGTTAAGGAGGACACGGAACGCGGCTCTCGACACTGAGGCTGATCTGGATCTCGCAGCAGAGGGAAGCTGGGTGTTTGTGCTCAAGGAGTCCCGCAGGAGGAAGGGCAGCTGCCTCTGGGGGTGGGGGTGGGGGTGCAGAAATCAGAGCTACCCTGAGCACCGGCTCATGCTCCTCCGGCTGGAGGGACCCATACATGGAAACCGTGCGTGATTATTCTCTGCTATTCGATACAGATCTGTGTGTGTTGCAGGATCGTATGCAAACGCGGGAGGGAGGAGCGTGGTGGGATGGAGGAAGGGGTCAAAGTTCGGCACCCAGTGTCACCGTGTGTTGGTCTTGGGCTCTTGGGCCCTCCTGTCTTAGTCCAGGGGTGCCCCCGGCTTGCAGCCTGCCCTGTGGGGCTCGCCGATCTGTGGCTATGAGCACATGGAAGTCATGCGTGGGCAAGGACTGGGTAAATGCAAGTGAGAAGAAAAGGGTGGTCTCAGAAACAGGCGCGGTTTCCCTAGGCCAAAGTCTACCGACCGGCCTAACCCCTCGGCCTAACCACCTGCGCCCAGCCTTGACATCCACAGGGCCCGTTCTGTGCCAGCCACGCCCCCTCGGTTCTGTTTTCCCTCCAGGCTCAGGCCCAGGTCTGAGCGTTTGCTACTTTGCTGGGTGGGCAACCACCCCACGTTCTGCAGCGTGGACCAACGATTGTATCATGCCCACGGGCTGGGTGGAAAGGCCCATTTGGACGGCTGTCCCGAGTGGCGTTTGAGGCTCCGTTGGTACCTGAGGCCTCCGGCGGGAAGGCTCAAGCCGCTTTCGGTCTGTTCCCATGACTGGGCCCTGAGGCGGCTGGAACTGGAGGACGCACTTTCCACCTGCCCCCCACCCCCCTCCCGCCCCCTGGGAGGAGGGAAGGACCAGCTGGCACTGTCACCAGAGCCCCTCCCTGTGGCTTCCCCGTGGCCTCTCGGGGCTTCTCGGGGCCTCTCGTGGCCTCTCGGCTCCTCCCAGCAGGCAGGGGTTCCAGGAGTCTCTGTACTGTTCTCCCTGGTGGCCGGACCAATTTGCATTCCCACCCACAGTGCAGAGGGCTTCCTCTCCACGCACTGGCACTCGTCACACTCACACTCCTTTCGGGTCCTTTGGGTAACAGCCCTTTTGACAGGTGCGAGGTGGCATCTCACTGTGGTTTTCCTCTGTCGTGTTGACCACCTTCCTTTCTGTTCCTGTTTTGGTTTGCTTAGACATGTGAGCAGCTCTAGGATATTGCCTTGACCGACAAACAGGGCTGGAGCCCCGAGCTCTCTGCGATTATTATTTATATCCATTCGATGTTACTCAGGTAATTCAACAATATAATGAGGCATCGAAGCTTAGGGAAGGCTGCTCCTTCAAAATGAGAGACTTCTTTAGGGGCAGATATGGACCAAAATTCAGATGCTGTCATGACATGTAATTGTGCATGGGTGTGTGTGTGCACACCTCTCGTGAAGACCAACATGGCTTCCAAGCTGAATTAGATGATTTCTTGAAACTTAACAAAAAAGAATGTGATACAAACACAGGAGGATATGTTCTACCTAGTGATTGACCTCTCTAGTTAATTTCACCACTTAAGATTAAAATATCCCAAGGCAAGATTGTCCTTACTCATCAGTCGGTATGGGAGAACATTCTAAGGGGACGGTGGTCTTCCTTCCCTCCATTTAGTATTCAAAAGGTGGTCAATTACCATTTGTAGGACTCTTGACCATTTAGCTATTATGTAACTTATTACTCGGCACAATAAATGTTGAATATATGAGCTTGATTCAGTATACACTGGCTCACACCCTAAATCTTAAAGATGAGAAAGTTTCCAACCCCCATGTTAAAATCTTTCAAGCTGCATGAAATGGCTGATTGTCTATCAGAATAATACGTTACTTAACTGTACTGGTAGTCTCTGTGTCATGACATTTGGGAGCCAGGGGCTTTGCCACATGAAAATTACAATATATGGTAAACACAAGAAGCAAATGTTAACTATGACACTAACAACACTTGAAACAACACTTCACTTGTTACAATGTTTTCACCTAATGAAGAAATATTTTTAAAGAAAGACGAAAACATTTATATAGAGATGAAAATGGGGCATACTTTGTGTCTAACATTTAAAATATTCATTTCTTTTCTATCCTTCAACATTATTTAAAAAATTTTTAATGTTTATTTTTGAGATGGGGGGAGGGGCAGAGAGAGAGGGAGACACAGATTCCCAAGCAGGCTCTAGTCTCGAGCTGTCAGCACAGAGCCCGACCCAGGGTTCAAACCCACAGACCGTGAGATCATGACCTGAGCCGAAGTCGGGCGCTCAACCGACTGGGCCACCCAGGCGCCCCTACATTTACTTATTTTTGAGAGACAGGGAGAGACAGCGTGAGCAGGGGAGGGGCAGAGAGAGAGGAAGACGCAGAATCCCAAGCAGGCTCCAGGCTCCAGCCGTCAGCACAGAGCCCGACGCGGGACTTGAACTCACCGACCGCGATATCATGACCTGAGCCACCCAGGCGCCCCCGGAGTAAAAGTTATTTTAAAATATTACAGCGTTCCTCTGTTTGGAAGCATGACTTTCTGGCATGATGTACTACTTACAGGATTATTTTTTATCCTCTTTTTTTTCTTGTAACGCCTCTGTATGGGGTTTCACCTTCATCCTTTTCTGTTAGGCGTCTTTGTGCAACACTAGTTTTCCTGAACACGTGGAAGGGAAGACTTACTTAGGGTGGTTTTTCTCATTTTATCGTTTTCTCTCTCCTCTGCTGTCGACTTCACCATCGGTGAAAATTAGTAAAAGGAAACTTCGCTTAGGCCAGTAGGGGGAGCTCTCAGCCCCTACCACTTGGCATCATTTGCAGACCCAATAGGAAGAGAGCACCTGGCGAGTTCATACGCCCGTCGCTACTAATTTTTCGCCCCTGCAGAGGAAGAAAAGCTTCCTCGTCCCCCTAGCAACTGTCCAGCCAATGAGAGGCAGTCGTCGTTCAGCCAATGAGAAGCCTTTGAAGTCCCAGTGTACTCCAATCCGCTTTTGGTTTACAACAGCCCCTCCTCCTCGCCTTTGGTCTATGAAACGTGCGACTCTTTCCATTCTCTGGACCTGCGTGTGGTTTTGCCGGAGCTTGCTTGGCCTGGATTGCAGTTCTCTGCTATACTCCTGAATACACTTGCTTTTTTGCTAGTAAAATGACAGATTTATTTTTTAAGGTTCACACTTAGGCCCAGGCAAATTCCAGTGTTTTCGAGGAACTTGATAAGCTAATTTAACATCTTACCTGGATGAGTAAAGGCCCAGCCAAGAATAGCCACAGCATTCCTGAAAAAGAAAAATAAAGTGGAAGATCGCCCTGTCACACACCAAGCCCTATTATACAGTTATAGTGACTTACCTGTGTTACCGGGGTAGTTACAGGCCGACATGCAAATGGAACAGAATAGAGACTTCAGGGGAGAACTCATGTATGGAACGGTGATTTATGTTAGAGACCGCGTTGCCGGTAAGCGGGTAAAGACGGGCATCTTCAACATAAATAACAGCGCGATAATTGTTTATGTATCTGGAAAAGTGAAATTTGATCCCTCCCGCACTCCATCCACAAAAATCAATTTCAGATTGGTTAAGGATTTAAATATGAAATGCAAAACTTTAAAACTTTTGGAAGAACACATTGAATAATAACTTTCTAATCTTGGGTTACATTAGGATTTTTGAAAAACAAAGCCCCAAAAGTAGGAACCATTAAACGATGGTAAACAGAACTACATTCACATTTAAATTTTCTGCAAACACAAAGAAACTGAAGAGGTAAGCCATCATCTGCCACGCACACTACCAGCAAAGGGTTGGTGTCCGTGACATACAAAGAACTTCTGGAAATCGGTCAGCAAAACACCAGCTATGTGAAAATGGGGCAACAAGAATCTCGGAAGAGTGACTGCGTGTAGCTCAAGCAGATGAGAAGACACGGAACCTCAATAGTCACTGGGGAAGTGCAAATTTAAAACACAGGCCAAAAGCAGGGGGCGCCCTAATATAATGGGGCGCCTGGGTGGCTCAGTCGGCTGAGCGGCCGACTTCGGCTCGGGTCATGATCTCCCAGTTCATGGGTTCGAGCCCGCGTGGGGCTCTGTGCCGACAGCTCGGAGCCTGGAGCCTGCATCAGATTCTGTGTCTCCTTCTCTCTCTGCTCCTTCCCTGCTCATGCTCTGTCTCTCTCTGTCTCAAAAATAAATAAAAAAACATTAAAAAAATTTTTAAACACAGGCCAAAAGAAAACAGAGGAGTTTGTCATATGTGTTGCAGGATTTTTTTTTTTTTTTACCTCAACACCCGGATTCGTCGTCTCACTGCTTCGAAGAATGAACAGGTGGACACAGAACGAGCAGCAGGCATAGGTTTATTAGAAAGGAAGAATATTAGGAAAGCTCTCACTACAGAGACGGGGCATTGAATGCCCTCGGACTGTAGGCAAGGGTCCTTGTTTTAGAAGGTTCTGGTCGGCCCTCCCCCCCTCCCGTCCCTCTTGTTCCTTCCCAGGTCCCACCCTTATTGGCTTGATAGCTCTGGGTGCTGGGAGGTCCATTCCTGATTGGCTCGTCTCGGTTGTATGAAGGCTGGTCTATGGCCATATCATTCCTTGTGGGTCATATGTTTCATGGTCTATTTCTTATTTTTAGTTAGATCTTTTGTCAGATTCCTGAGGGGAACCTGAGGGGGAGTAGGTGGGGTCTGTTTCATGCTGGAGAGGAACCTTACCCCTGAGGGGGTCTGCAGTGGTCACACCCTCCCAGCATTGTTCCAAAATGTGTTTTTCTCCACCCAGGGACCTCGGGTCCCAACCTTTCCCCCCTGCCTATTTTACCCTATCTTTCGCCATCACATATGTGCATATACAAATACATGCGAAAGACATTTTAAGAGGCTAGAGGGTTCTTTCAACGGATATATCCTGATCTTTGTGTGTTGTGTGTATTTTAACGTTCTGGAGTATTTTGTAGAGTCGCCAACTCAATGAGCCCACTTTTCGATTTCACTCACGTTATAGAAAATGAATGCACATCCATTTTGGAATTAAAATAGTACTGGCATCTCATGGTTTTAACCCATTTGTTTTAGTCCTAACGCATTGCTCAAATGCCGAGCTTCAGGGTCAAAGCTATTTAACCAATGGCTGAAAACAGTGAATCGAAAGCAGTAGCAATTCAAAGTGATTTTTAAAAATCCCGATTCTTCAAGTCTGAGTCGCACACGGCTCGCGAAGCCCAGAGAATGTGTATTTCCAAGGTGCGTATGCACCACATACCGTTGCGGTACCAAAGCTCTGGCTCCTGGACCAATCACCCATGGGGAGATATGCACTTGGCAACAAAAGTGAGTACATTCGTAAAGAGGAGAGGCACCCGGCTGGCTCGGTCGGTGGAGCGTGTGACTCTTGACCTCGGGGTTGTGAGTTTGAGCCCCACGCTGGGTGTGGAAATGACTTAAAAAAAATTCTTTTTCATCTAACAATAAAATAAACTCAAAAAGAGGGCTATGCATTGCAAAGCTAAATAAATACTCAGAAGTAGCGGAAAGAAGAAAAACACTTTCGCGTTGTTCTCGGTATTGAAGAATACCCAGTTTAAAGGCACCGGTTAAAGGGAGGGTCCATTAACTGATACCGGTGGCCATCAGCTTCCAGGTCCTGCCTTTGAGCAGCTAGCGAAACAGGCTGAGAAAGGGGACCGCTGCCGTCTGTCCTGGTCCACACTGCCCTCTGGTGGCATCGACTGTGTCTTTGGGAGGGTGGAAGCAACTTTCCTAGTTCTTGCATTCCTACCGCCTTCATTCAATCCTTCGGTTCTATTTTATCTAATGAAGTTACGTCATATAAATTTTGTAATGCTAAAGAATCAGGAACTTTCCATGCCGAGAGCATGCAGGTGGGGTGTCTGAAGGAATTTCCCTACGGTAGCCTCCAGAATTCATTCTCAGAATCTAGGTAGAGAGTTTGCTTTTGTGGCTCATTCCTGTCTTTCAAAGCATCTTCCGTGCCCGTTCATTTCTGCAGTCCGAGTCCAGACCCTTCTTTTCTTTTAAAGCAAGTTGTCTTTATTTTTAGGGGTCAATCAGAGCTACATCGAGTAAATATATATTCGCACAAAAACTCGACTTGTGTGTTGAAGCAGCCTTATACGTGATAACCCAAACTGGAGAACAGCCTGTGTGTCCATCAATCTATGAACAGATACATAAATAAATGTATCCATACAATGGAGTATTACTCGGTAGTAACGGTAATTCATTCATCGCTGCTAAGAAATGAAGTCAGACACCTACCACAACGTTGATGATCCTTGAAAACATTATGCTAAGTGAAACTTAGCAGAAACAGGAACTCACATGTTATACGATTTCATTTATAGACATAGATCAGAATAGGCAAAATCACAGAGACCTAAAGCCCATCGGTGGCTGCCTCGGGCTTCCGTGACTGCTAGCGGGTGGGGGAATTCTTGTGGGGAGGACAGAAAAATTCGAAAACTAGAATAGGGTGATGTTGCCCACTTTTGTAAATATGCTAAAATCATTGAACTGTACACTTTAAATGAATGAATGCATGAAATGTGAATTACCCCTCGATAAAGCTGTGAAAAAAGAGCGATTTGTTGAACAGCTTGGGTAAAACAAAACGACAAGCTGTGCAGCTGTGTGTTCCTTCTTTGCAGTGTTCTCCAACAAAACACGGAGACGAAATTCGAGAGCACAAGAAGCCAGGTGGGAAGCACGTAATCAGTAACACATTCAAGGGCATCTTTTCCATTGTTTCCTTTTAAATGTTTTTTAACCCAGGGGCGCCTGGGTGGCTCAGTTGGTTAAGTGTCCGACTTCAGCTCAGGTCATAATCTCACGGGTCCGTGAGTTCGAGCCCCGCATCGGGCTTGTGCTGACAGCTGGAAGCCTGGAGCCTGCTTCCGATTCTGTGTCTCCCTCTCTCTCTGCCCCTCCCCCGCTCATGCTCTGTCTCTCTCGGTCTCTCAAAAATGAGTAAACGTTAAAAAAATAAAAATTAATAAATGTTTTTAACCTTTAATCCATCCGCTTTGGTGAGATATGAAAATTAATAAATGATTAGCTCTCTTACCTCTGAAGACAGCCAGTGAATCATTTTCCATTTCTTCCTCCTCAACTCAATTGAAGGTAGTATGTTTCCCTTCAATTACTAAATACATTTTAAGCAACAGTATTGAAAACCTCACGTTGACGAATGCACAGATAGTGGTGTCTTCAGCCTCAAGCTCCTCAAGGACATTAGTGTCTTTGCAGAGCTCCTAGCAGATTGTCTTTGCCATAGGAAAATCACACCCATTGGAGGGGAAATTCCCTCCCTGTCAACTGCTCTCTGGGAGTAGAGGAGGAGGTCCCTTTACTCTTTTGATAAAGAAGCCATTGAAATGATGCCCTGGTGACTTAGAAAGTTATCTTCTAAGGCTGCTAAAAGAAACAAAATGGAGAACTGTGGTTTAGCTGAAAGAGGAACCCTAGCTGCTGACCCAGAAAAGGCCACATAAAAGCTGGCTTCTCCAGGTCCACTGGGCTGGTCAGAGCAGTTCCCCTCCCCCTCCCCATGGCTTCTGGTCTCCACTTCCTCCCTCCCCCCTCCCCTCCCCCACCCCTTTCTCTCTTCCCCTCCCTTCCCCTCCCTCCCCTCCCCCACCCCTTTCTCTTCTCCCCTCCCTCCCCTCTCTTCCTTCACCCCTTCCTTCCCTCTCCCCCACCCCTTCCTCCCCTCCCTCCCTTTTCTTCCTTCACCCCTTCCTCTCCTCTCTCCCCCACCCCTTCCTCCCCTCCCCTCCCTCCCCTCTTCCACTCCTCCCTCCCCTCTCTTCCTTCACCCCTCCCCTTCCCTCCTTCCCCTCTCTCCCCTCCCCCACCCCTTTCTCTCTTCCCCTCCCTCTCCCTTCCCCCTCTCCCACCCCTTTCTCTCTTCCCCTCCCTCCCCTCCTTCCCCCTCTCCCCTCCCCCACCCCTTTCTCTCTTCCCCTCCCTCCCTCTTCCCCCTCTCCCCTCCCCCACCCCTTTCTCTCTTCCCCTCCCTCCCCTCCTTCCCCTCTCCCCTCCCCCACCCCTTTCTCTCCTCCCCTCCCTCCCTTCTCTTCCTTCACCCCTTCCTTCCCTCTCCCCCACCCCTTCCTCCCCTCCCTCCCTTTTCTTCCTTCACCCCTTCCTCTCCTCTCTCCCCCACCCCTTCTTTCCCTCCCCTCCCTCCCCTCTTCCACTCCTCCCTCCCCTCTCTTCCCTCCTCCCACCCTTCCCTCTCTCCCCCCAACTTCCTCTCTGTGACTCCCCTTCCCCATCCCTCCCTCCCTCCCTCATGTATTGCAGTCTCCTCAGGAAGGGTTCATTGAGCCCCGGCCACATGCTGAGGACATGGTCCTCTTGCTGGGCTGCTTTCCCTGCTCCTTTCTTACTTAGCAAGTTCCCAGAGCTCCTGTGACCTCAGCTACTGACCGGCCCGGGGTATTAGGCAAAGCCCCTCCCTCTCTCCCTCATTTCAGCCTGCCAACTTGTTGCAGGAAATGGGCCACACCGTTTCATTCCTTGGCTTTCTGAGTGGATTTGATCTCAGATGCGCATTCTGAGTCCCAGCTGGGTCACCGGAGGAATAGTAACAATGATAGTAAAGGTAAGATGCGACGTTGGTGGTTACTGTGCAGAGTTTACTGATTTATTTATTTATTTATTTATTTTAAAATTTTTTTTTAATGTTTATTTATTTTTGAGACAGAGAGAGACAGAGCATGAACGGGGGAGGGTCAGAGAGAGGGAGACACAGAATCTGAAACAGGCTCCGGGCTCTGAGCTGTCAGCACAGAGCCCGACGCGGGACTCGAACTCACAGACCGTGAGATCATGACCTGAGCCGAAGTCGGCCGCTTAACCGACTGAGCCACCCAGGCGCCCCAGAGTTTACTGATTTAATTACAGAGCTTAATAATGGCTCATTGTAGGCAGTAAATGACAACTTTTTATTGAAGTCCCTCCATATACATACTACTATACCGGGTAACAACTTTCACAAAAGAAGGAAGTGTTTTTGAACAGATCTCCTTCTACTGTATTGAATGAAATCTCTTGTAATCTCTGGCTGACTTTTAGAAACTTATATTCTTTTTAAAATTACAATAATTTAATTTTATTAGTTCTTTTATTACACGGCATGTGGCAACATGTTTAAGGAAGTTTGAGCTATCCCGTAAGAAATTAGTGAGCTTTTGGGGGCGCCTGGGTGTCTCAGTCGGCTGAGTGTCCAACTTTGGCTCAGGTCATGATCTCGCGGTTCTGTTCGTGAGTTCGGGCCCCACATTGGGCTCTGTGCTGACAGCTCAGCGCCTGGAGGCCGCTTTGGATTCTGTGTCTCCCTCTCTCTCTGCCCTTCCCCCACTCACACATGTTCTCTCTCAAAAATAAATAAACATAAAAAAAAAAAAAAAAAAAGTCGAACCCATGTTGTGGTGGACGAAGCCCTGGTGACCCGGTGGCTTCCCTCTCCAGCCGTGGGCCCCAGCTGCCCTCCCTGACGCTGCCCTGCACTCCGGGTCATCCTGGCTTTCCTGTCGGCTTGGCCCCGCCCATCCGGATGCCCCATTCTCCTTCAGCCATCAGCAAACCTCCTGTTGTGATCCTGTCTGTGCCTCCCCTTGAGGGCCATCTCCTGTACGAGTTGGGCTGGGCGAGCCAGCTGCGCCTTTCCCTACCTCCCAGAGACCTCACTGGAGTCTTCAAGGGGCCACAGGAATTGGTCACTTGCCTGGATGCCTGGGACGGCCAGCTCTTGACTGAAGGAGCTGGATCTTGTTTTCTTAGCACCTTCCACAGCCAGGGTTCGGCTTCCAGTGCTGACAAATGGGTTTCCGGCTGCCTCCTGGAGAGCCAACCCTAGGTGTCCATCATTGGTTCCTTCCCCCAATGACATGCCATTACCTGCTGGAACTGCCCCCATTTACTTCTGTCACCGATATGAACTTTGCCTCTGTGCCCCACTTTCCTCCCCACGCACAGCTCTTGGCTCTCCCCTGCCTGAAGTCTACAGGTAGGAATTTCCTCCCATTTTCTCCACATCCAGATCCACTGGCTCCCCTTTTCTCGCACGTGTCCTGATCCCACGTTCGCCAACACGGGCCATACTCCCCAGCCCTCTCTCTTACTCGTGTTAACCTTTACGTTCGGAATGACCTTTATTTCTGATGGAATTGTTCTCCTTAAGGCCAATCTCAGAAACCAACTTCTCAATAGATGCTTTCTCGATATCAGGAAATAGATGTGACTTCCAACAAGCGGTCTTATTTTACGTGGCCAAACTCTGCGGGACAGGTTGACACTTCACAGCTGAGGAGTCTGAAGCTTAGGACTAGAGGCTTTGCGAATGAACAGACAGTATAAACCCTCAGGTCCGGAAGCAGAGTGAATGCCAAGATGTACTAGTAGATGCTTAACAACTGACTCTCCCTTTAAATACGAAGCCCTACTTTATAGCAGTTGCTGATGTCCGTAGAGTTTCCTACTGCAGTGGATTTCAAGCTGCGGATGGGATGTCATGGGAGTTTCTGGCTCACGAGGGCTGTTTTTTACACCAGGCCCTGGGGTGACAGTTGGTTGACTTGAACCTGTCATCCTCTTCCCTCAGCTCTTTGATATCATTTAAAAAAAAAAATCTGACTCCTGAATCTTTAAAAGTACCATTTTCCCCATCTCCAATGCTAGAGAGGTGGCCCAAGCCGGGACCCCCCTCCCTCCACGTGTCCTCTCCTACTTTGTCCTATCCACCTGCCGCTGCACCCGCCAGCATTGAGACCACCCCGCTCCCATCAGCAACGGCTCCTCCCTGGCATTTGGCTGGTGAGCCATCCAATTCCGGGGCCCCATCCCTAGGACCTGCTTTACATGACCGAGCCTGGGGTAACTGTCTTGGTTCCGGTGCCCCGGAAGCAGACCCTAAGACATAAAGTTGAGAGGGGACCCCAGCAAACGGCACAGGGGGGTGGGGGCAATGGGACAAGGCAGGTTGGGATCCCGTAGAGGCTGTGCTATCAGGCAGATTTCTAGTTAACTGGCGCTCAGGTCGGGACCATGGAGGCTAGTGTTGAAGTGCCCTCCCTTCCCCCACTGGGGAGCAAGTCAGGGGGGCCTTATCCACTTGCACCAGGGGTTGAGGTGCTCTCAGGAGGGGGTGTTTCCCTGGCACTGCAGGGCTTCCCCAAACACGGGCAGGGCAAGCTCTGGTGGCCAGAAAAGCCCGCAGGCAGATCGCCTCGGGGGCTGGCAGTTGGAGGATGGTCCAGGGAGCAGCAAAAGGTTCATTTCAAAGGCTTGTGGGCTTCGCCTAACAGACCTGTTACACCCCTAATATTGTGAATGCTGTGGATGGTTTTCTGGCCAACCTACAAAGTTTGAAAGATGTAATTAGGGAAAGAATGTAAATTCTTTTTTTTTTTTTTTTTTTTTTTTTTATTTATTTTTGGGACAGAGAGAGACAGAGCATGAACGGGGGAGGGGCAGAGAGAGAGGGAGACACAGAATCAGAAACAGGCTCCAGGCTCCGAGCCATCAGCCCAGAGCCTGACGCGGGGCTCGAACTCACGGACCGCGAGATCGTGACCTGGCTGAAGTCGGAGGCTTAACCGACTGCGCCACCCAGGCGCCCCAAGAATGTAAATTCTTGACAGTATAAAAACAAGAATCAAACTGACAACATTAGGACCGGTGATGTGGGGGAGGGAGGGGGCGGGGAGCCGAGAGAGTGCAGATATGCTAATTTCCACATCTCCCAGGGCAGGGAGGCAGCAGGTCGTGTGTGAAATGGACAAATGATGATTTAGCTAGACAGTTCAAAGTCACACAGTCCCCACCAGTGAAATGAAAAGTAACACAATTTTAAGAATTAGGAGTTGGAAGATAAATTTTTATTCTTTGGAAGACACCATTCCTGGTTGGTTCAAGATGTAAGTGTATAGCGTTTAGACTGATATGAAACGAACCAGGGGAATTAAAAACAGACTTTATGGTGGTTGGGTCTAGAGTGTGGTCCTGGGTGGTGGCTAGGTGAGCAGGAAAGATGTGCACACTTTTACTTTTAATATTTTCCCATTTTGTTTGGATTTTTTGGGTAGATTCCTCAACAAATATTTTATAAATACTTAATGATGAATAACCTGAGTGTTAGGACAATTGTGTTTTGCTAGAAAAGATTTTCTTTTTTAGTTCCAGTTGGTTAACGTACAGTGTGATATTAGTTTCGGGCGTTCGATATAGTGATTCAGTCCTTCCCTACCTCACCTTGTGCTCATGACAGGTGTATTTTGTTCGGATTTTTAATCATCAGTACACATTACTTCCACGGTAACCAGAACAAATTCAAACACATCCTAGCGTAATTACAAAGACTAGTATTTGGAGCACCCTTACACCGAATACTATGCGGGAATTAAAGAATGAGGTAGAATCTATGTGTACATAGAATCTATGTGTACAAAATCAAAAGATGCTCAGGACTTATTAAGTGAAACCAGTAAATTAAAAAGTAAGCGTAGGATGAAAATTATGGAAGGGGAGAAGTATGTGTGTATGTAACATTTCTGTATACAATTATAAAAGACGCTGCTGGTGCGGAGAAGAGGCGACCCAGTGAGACCCAGTGAGGGTCCCAGGGTGGGGTTCTAGAATCCACACTTTCTCTTACCAGTTTCCTCATAGTTCTGGATTTCCTCACCTTCCCAACACGTTATTGCAAAACTATGGGGGGGCGCCTGGGTGGCGCAGTCGGTTAAGCCTCCGACTTCAGCCAGGTCACGATCTCGCGGTCCGTGAGTTCGAGCCCCGCGTCAGGCTCTGGGCCGATGGCTCGGAGCCTGGAGCCTGTTTCCGATTCTGTGTCTCCCTCTCTCTCTGCCCCTCCCCCGTTCATGCTCTGTCTCTCTCTGTCCCAAAAATAAATAAAAAATGTTGAAAAAAAAAATTAAAAAAAAAAAAAACAACAAAAAACTATGGAAACATGCAGAGTGTGAGGAACGGCACAGCAGCATGTTGAACGTTCTCTTAAACGCACTGTACCCCAGTGTAAATATGCACTTTCTGTCTCACTGTGCACATGCGCATATTCACACATACACACATGTATTGTTAACCTCAAAAACAGAAGTCACAGGGGGCGCCCGGGTGGCTCAGTCGGTTTAAGTGTCCGACTTTGGCTCAGGTCAAGTTCTCCTGGCTCCCGCATTGAGCTTCTTGCTGTCAGCCTGTTAGGTCGAAGCTGCTTCCGATCCCCCTCTCTCTCTGCCCCTCCTCTGCTGGTGCTCACTGTCTCGATAAATAGATAAAACATTAAAAAAACTAGAAGCAAAAAAAAAAAAAAAAACCCACACAAAGTAGAAGGCAGTTATTTCACCAGCAAAAACGGGTTTATTTGGGAGAACAGAGAATTGCAATTTAGGACATGCAAACCTCTGCAAAACCATAGTAAGTCCTCCAAACAAAGGACGGAAAGTTATTTTGTGGAGAAGTGGGGGGACTGGGAGGGGGTGTTTTGAACCAAAGTCCTCTGGAGAAAAGCAGGAGTTCAGGGTGGTGATGATTTCTCACTGGCTGAAGTGCAGCAGAGGCTGATTTTTTCTAGACGATGCAGTGCAGTTTTCCTTGTTGGGGCCTGTGATTGATGGTTCTTTCCTGTTGACCACGTTTCTCTTGAGACCTGCAACCGACAATTCTTTCTATAATTGACACTGAATAGTAAGTCCCCCAGTACCTCCTTTCAGTATATCCGGTACATGCTCCGGGGCTCTCTCTCTGTGACATGTGCACACACACACACAGGGACGTATGCACTGGCTCTATCGGTGAGCGTGTGCACGCACATACCTGCATGGAAGTAGAGGCTGTCGGGAAGTGCGTGTATATACGTGTGTACGTGTCTGTGCACGCTATCTCTCGGTGAGCGCGTGCACACACACGCATGTTTTCACAAGCTCCTCTTGAAGAGCACATTTACATACAGGCATGCATGCATGTGCGTGCAGGCTCTATCGCGGTGCGCGCGTGCACACACACCCAGACGCATGTGTGCACACAGTTCGGCTCCACCACGGAAGCGAGGCAGACATCAGGACTTTCCCAGCTGCAGTGTGTCTGCAGGGGCAGCCTGCACGCGACACCGGGACCGTCTCAAGCTTCTCGGACACCGACCCTCCACCCGCCCCGCTGCGCCCGGGGCTGAGCAGGACTGGGCGTCCCTTTGGTCGGTGGGAACGCATCCAACCTTCAAAGCACACGATTTATTCATGCCTGCGATGTAGTACCATTTCAATGACGACGCACCGCAGCGCTGCGTCCCCACCCGCACCGCCTCCCTCAAAGCCCCCGCCTTTGGGCGCCTGGGTGGCGCAGTCGGTTAAGCGTCCGACTTCAGCCAGGTCACGATCTCGCGGTCCGTGAGTTCGAGCCCCGCGTCAGGCTCTGGGCTGATGGCTCGGAGCCTGGAGCCTGTTTCCGATTCTGTGTCTCCCTCTCTCTCTGCCCCTCCCCCGTTCATGCTCTGTCTCTCTCTGTCCCAAAAATAAATAAAAAACGTTGAAAAAAAAAAAAAAAAAAAAAAAAAAAAAGCCCCCGCCTCTGCCAGCGGCCCGCGGGCAGCCGGGGCCCCGCCCCCCCCTCCCGCAGGCCCCGCCCACCCACGCCCCTGGTCCCGCCCCCGACGTGGGGGCGGGCTCGCGCCGGCGCCGGGGGCGTGGTCTCGGCCGCGTCGCCGCGCGCCGAGCGGAATCGGCGGCGGCCGTTGGCCGTTGGCGCGGCTTGGGCGGTTGTCTTGGAGAAGCAAGATGGCGGCGACGGCGGCCGCGGTGGTGCCGGAGGAGGACACGGAGCTGCGAGACCTGCTGGTGCAGACGCTGGAGAACAGCGGGGTCCTGAACCGCATCAAGGTGGGCCGGGCCGGGCCGCGCCTGGACGCGGGGATGCCGGCCGCCCGCGGGCCGCAGGGCCTCTGCGGGCGGCGGGCGTCACAAAGGGTCGCGGCGCGCGTGGGACCGGCCGCCCGGGCCGCGTCTGGGCCGCGGGGTGGGGGGCGGGGCCCTGCGGGGCGGGGCGGGGCGGGCGAGCTCGAGGCCGTCCGCGCGGGGAGCCCCCGGGTGGCGCGCGGCGCGCGGGCGAGGCGGTCCCTCCCCCTGCCCCCGGTGCGGGTGGTCGCGGTCCCAGCTGCGGCGTGTCACCCCGGGAGGACTTCTTTCTCCTCGGGCGGCGCCAGAACTAGTTGGCGTGGTCGCGGGCGCGAAAGCGGGGCCAGGCCCGGGGGGGTTGGGCCCCGGGGGAACGCGGGGGGCGGCGGAGAGAGCTCGCGGCGCGCCTCCTGACCTCCCCGCCGGTACCTGCCCGCCGTTGGTTTTCCTTGTTTGGCTTTTAGACGGTGGGGATGGCGCCCGTGGAACGTACGCCGTATGTGTGCGCTTCTTGCCATGAAAATTGCCTTGAAACCATTTGTGTTCCTTTACCCCCTTTAAAAAAAAGGCTGAACTCCGAGCAGCTGTGTTTTTAGCCCTAGAAGAGCAAGAAAAAGTAGAGGTATGAAATCTACAAATTTCAATATTATCCTGTTCGTTGATGTTTGATTTTTAATTACTTAGAGATCTTTCTAAAATGCTGCTTACAGTAGCGTGTAGCCGGCGAGGAGTTTGAGTTATTAAGGATTACATTTCTTTGCTATTGGAAGGGAGGCAAAATGACTCTCTTTTTGCCTGTATTTTAGATTGTTTGGAGTAATCTAAAGAAAGTTAAGGTCCCACGGTAAGTCTGAGGCTGGTGGTAATTCTTAGGTGGTGCAGATCCCTTCCCGTAGGGGAAGTCTGGAAAACAAGGTCATAGGAGCTGCTTGAAGAAATGGTTCCGTGGTCGGCGAGTTCCCGGCAGGATCCTTCGGGACCTTTACTGTGTCAGTGTGCATTGTGAACACCCGCCCGGTGGGAGCACACAGTCTCACCACCACTCTGAATAAGTATTCGGGAACTGGTCGGCGACAGTCACTCCACGATCAGGGTCTTCACCGTCCTCTGTGGCAAATCCGTCTAATCTCCTTACCTCTTTAGACTTAGGTGCCTGTGCCCGCCCCACAAACTTCCTGAAGCGCTTCGATTCCTGGCCCTTCTGTGTTTGTCCAGGTGTCCGTCTTCTCTCGGCTGCCCTCTGTTCTTGACTTGTCTGGACCCCGTGGCCTGTGTCTCAGAAACCGCAGCTGCCTCGCCTTCCAGCCATACTTGCGCTGGGAAAAGCCACGAAGGTCCTTCAATTCAGCAGACTGCTCCCCTCCCTGCTTGTGCACGTGTGTGCTAGAGCGGTCACCCAGCGTGGCCTGCTGCTGTGACTGGCTGCTGGGTGCCGGCCTCGGCTGGGTCCGAGCAGGCCCTGCGTCTTGCTCAGCACCTCCCGCTCGGCCCACGCGGACTTCCACCTCCCGTTCCCCCCACTCTCAACGGCCACTGTCGTTTCTTGCTTCACAGGGAAATAGAAGCATCCAGTCCTGACGATTGGTGTGTGCCCCGCCCCCATCTGTCGCTCAGGCCAGGAAAAGCTTGCCCGCATCTGTATTTATCTGTGCCTCTTTCCTTCCTGCTTTGGCGGAGGAGGCTCTGTCTCGTCCATCAGTGGTCACTTTGCGTTTTGCCTTCTAGGTACTCTCAGCTCCTTAGCCGCTTGCTGTGTCTTTGGGCTCTCCCTTAACTGTTTGCTTGACTCATGTTCCGCTTTTAGTACCCCGCTGGCTCTTCCCCTCACAGCCAAGTTTGGAAAGAGCGTGCAGGTCTTATCTCTTAAGTTCTAGGCATCCTTGAATCCATTAACATCTTCAGTCCATTTAAATTGGTTTTAAATCTGCTATATCTAAGTAATTCCTTTTGCTGAGGTCAAGAAGAATCTCCTTATTGACTGTATTTTAGTTCTTACCTATCTTAGTTATTTGCAGCATTTGGCATTCTTAATCCTTCTCTCCCTGAAAATCTCCCCGGAGTTTTGGGACTTTTTTCTGTTTTCTTCTTTTTTCCTTTTGACCCCTCCTTGGTTCCTTTAGCGTGATCTTTGTCCTGTGCACCTTGCTTAAATCCCTGGCGCGTTATCTGGTGGTTCTCGTTCTGTGTTCTCTCCCCGATGACCTTGGCCACAGCAGTGACTTCGGCCCTGCAGCTTTGATCCATAGCGTGAGCCTCAGACCTGTCACAGCACCTGCTAGACCGATTGGGCTCACGGGGACAGCTCTGTATCCAAGCTGGACATCAGAGAGGTGCCTGGACCCTGCTCTTTCTGTGTGTCCAGTGAGTTGCCTGGCTGTGTCATACTGTACCTGAGATGTCTGAGGTTCTCTGCTGCCCTCCTAGCCTGTGTTCAGCTACTTCTTTTCCACCTTGCCCATTCCTTCCCTCTAGTCTCCCCTTTGCTCGTGTCCCTCGCTGTCTTCCTGAGGTCCTTCTCCACAGTGCTCCCCGATTGGCTGTTTTTATCCACATCTGATCTTGACCCTCCACTTTCTTTAAGTATTTCAGTCGACTCACTGTCTTAAAATTCCCTAGACCAACCTATTAAGGACCTCCGTGTTTTTTTTTTTTTTTTAATGTTTATTTTTGAGACAAGAGAGAGACAGAGCATGAGTAGGGGAGGGGCAGAGAGAACCAGAGATGGAATCGGAAGCAGGCTCCAGGCTCCGAGCCGTCAGCACAGAGCCCAACGCAGGGCTTGAACCCACGAACCGCGAGATCATGACCTGAGCCGAAGTCGGACGTTCAACCGACTGAGCCCCCCAAGGACCCCCAAGGCGCCCCAAGGACCTTTGTCTTCTTTCCCTTCCTTATCTTTGGTGTTTTAAAAACAACTTTATTGAGAGAATTGACCCACTGTAAATTCAACATACTTAAATGTACAACGTGTTACATGTTAACAAATTTATGCAACCAGGAGGCAGTTAAGAGAGTGGCCGTGTCCTGACCCTCGAAAGCTTCCTCAGACCTCTTTGTAACACCCTTCCCAGCCCTGTAAGTGCCATGCCTGTGAGGCCTGTAAGTGCATCCATGCCTGTGCCATTCAAGTGGAATCCTGCAGCATAGGCTCCTTTCTTCCTCGACCTGGCTGCGTTCATTCCGCGTGATGCTTCGAGATGCTTCGAGATGCTTCATGTCCTTTGTGTTGCTGGCTGGTCCCATCCCCCTCCCGCGTAGTGCCCGCTGTGTGGTCACGTGGCTGTTTACTCACCTGGGGATGAACTTTTGACTTGTTGCCAGGTTTCTTACAAACGGGGCTTCTGTGAACGTTCACGTGCACATCTTTGCTTGGATCCGTGCTTTTCTTCGAGAAAATACCGACAGATGGGTCATAGGGCAGGGGTAGTTTTAGCTTTTGAAAACATGGCCAGATTACTTTCCCAAGCGATTGCACCATTTACAGTCCCGTTGGTGGAGCGTGAGACCCCCGTTATACCTGTAGTTCAGTCTGCTTAAGGAAGCTGGGGTGACCCACAAGTATTTTTCCTGTATCTGAATAAACGTCTAATGACAGAAATAAGCTGGCCTGTGCACTGCAGAAAATCATCTCACATACTGCTGACGAGCGGGGAGTAGCAAGTGTGTGTGTAATTTGAGTCCCGCTCACTGAAAGCGTGCTATAAATGGTGGATGTGCCCGGCGACAAAATGTCAGCTTCACGTGTTTGGAATAATAAGCAGTTGTTTTTGTAAGTAAATGTAATGTCATTTTGCAGGAGTGCTTGAAGATCTAGGCCCTGAAGTAGTTTAATAAGCAGTTTATGAAGTGTTTACCAATTATAAATAAATTTTTTTTAATGTTTACTTATTTTTGACAGAGAGAGAGAGACAGAGCGTGAGCGGGGGAGGGGAAGAGAGAGAGGGGGACACAGAATCGGAAGCAGGCTCCGGGCTCCGAGCTGTCAGCACAGAGCCCGACTTGGGCTTGAACTCACAGACCACGAGATCATGACCTGAGCTGAAGTCAGATGCTCAACCCACTGAGCCACCCAGGCACCCCACCAATTATAAATAAATACACATTTCACGTATAGTTTCTTTTAATTAAGTTTGAAACATTAAGTAGTACGGAAGAGTTTTTATAGTACTTAAGAGTTTTGGAATGGGCTTGACCGTAATTTTGCGAGTGACCGTATCTCATTTATATCTTTGCCAAAACATTAAATGTTAAACCACATGTCGTAGTTGTTTTTAGGATAAACACATGACACAGTGTTTCGTTTTTCAACAGAACAAAACTCCACTAGTCAATGAGAGCCTGAGAAAGTTCTTGAACACGAGAGATGGTAAGATGTTCAGCTGGTTCTTGTTTGTTTTGTCTCTCTCCGGATTTTCAAATGATGGCTCCGTTTCGGAGAGAGCAGGGGTTTGAGATGTTTTTTGAGGTCTGTGATTCTTACAACTCCTCACTTTAAAATTGCCACTTATTGAACAACTGTTAAGTTGTTTAAATATCATCGGTCATGGGAAATTGTTGGCTGAAAGCGCTCTAAGGAGCGGAACGCTCGAGCCCACCTGTGAAATGTCAAGTTGTCCGATTAACAGTTGGCTCCAAACTGATGATCCTACGAGAAAAACGAGGAGACTTGAGATTTTCATTGCGTGACCGTGTTCCTCTCAGATCAGTTTGCGGTGAAACGGTTTAGAAGCCTCGTTTTCCCATCAGTGGGTCGGTCTTATCTCATGGTGTCCGCGAGGAGGCTTCGGGGTTCCTGGAGGGGAGGCATCTGCTCATCAGCTCTCGCTTTTTTGCAGGCCGGCTGGTGGCTGGTCTTGTTGCAGAATTTCTTCAGTTTTTCAACCTTGACTTCACCTTGGCCGTTTTTCAGCCTGAAACTAGCACAGTAAGAACGATGACTTTTGCGTCTACCGTTTGAAACTGTCTCCGTCACAAGTGGGTTTGGTTAAGCCGAAACTTCATGAAATTTGACAATTTGCAGTGTCTTGCGTAGAGATTTCTTTGGTAGTTGATTATCTGTTTTTCATAAAAGCCGCCTGCGCTGTAGCTACTTGGTTCCAGTGCTGCCTCATAGAACTTTGAAAGGAGTCTTTTGTGGCCTGACGACACCCATTAATGGGGACTTTGGGTGTAGGGACTTGGTAAAGGAAAGAGATAATTAAAAAAACATTTTTTAAATGTTTGTTTATTTTTGAGAGAGACAGAGACAGAATGCGAGTGGGTTAGGGGCAGAGAGAGAGGGAGACACAGAATCCGAAGCAGGCTCCAGGCTCTGAGCTGTCAGCACAGAGCCGGATGCGGGGCTTGAACCCATGAACTGCGAGATCATGACCTGAGCCGAAGCCGGAGGCTCAACCGACTGAGCCACCCAGGCGCCCCAAGTGTATTTAAATTTAAAGAGAGAGAGAGAGAGAGAGAGAGAGAGAGACAGAGTGTGAGTGGGGGAGGAGCAGAGAGAGGGGGAGGCAGAGCCCGATGTGGGGCTCGAACTCACAGACCGTGAGATCATGACCTGAGCCAAAGTCAGAGGCTCAGCCGACTGAGCCACCCAGGCGCCCCTAGATAGTTTTTTTTAAATAAGCATTTTATTTGTTAGAAAAATGGTCTCTCTGAGTTTAGAGATCTCTTTCAGTTTCAAAAATATTTTTGTTTAATCTCTGAAAGTAATTTGCATACTTTTGTGCAGTTTATATCTTACTTCTCACGCCTTATTTCTGCCCTAGTTTCAAGGTCTTGACGGTCGAGAGAATTTAGCCCGAGACCTAGGTATTATTGAAGCAGAAGGTACTGTGGGTGGACCTTTATTATTAGAAGTGATCAGACGTTGTCAACAGAAAGAAAAAGGATCAACCAATGGGGAGGTGAGTACAGTCCTAGCCTTCGTTATCTTTTTCTATTTTAAGTATTAGAGCCACACACGTGTTTGCATACATAGTGAATCAGAGTTTAAACGGAAAGAAGCTGTTCCCTTAAAGCAAAACGAAACACACTCGGATTGTATAAACGCACATGTTGAGGAAAATCGGAGAAGTGGTAGCTCCCAGTCTGGAGCTGCACTCGTTGTGTAGACGGACGTGGGGGTGTTGGGGTCAGGGGCCAGGCTCCCTGGAACGGGGTCCGGCTCGTCCACCCGCTAGCCGTTGGCTCTAGGTGAGCCGTCCCTCCCCAGTGGCTCCCGTGTGGGGTGGGGAGAGAGGCCGCCTCATGGGCATCGCAGAGCCGGATGCAGGAGTTCGTGCACGCGAAGCGTGGAGGACACTGCGCTTGTCGTTAGCCGCCGTCTGGTTACCATTTCAGACAACAGGGCTGCATTAGAGGCTGGTTAACGCCACTTTGAACTTGAAAGCTTTTGAGAAAGAGACATAGAGCCGGTGAAGCTGTTGGTCATGCTTAGTTTCTGGACATTTTCAAGCTTCTGTGTTCTTACTCCTTTTGTTTAGAAATCCCACTAATGAGCTTAATGGTCTGATTTCTATTTGCAAACGTTAGCTTTACGTAAAGACGTTGCCTCACAGACGTGGATGGTATGGTAGTCGTCTCAGACACCTGGCTGATGGTGTGCTTTTAGTCCCACGAGTCCCGGATTTATAGGTAAGGTTGTGGGGGTTGCGCACTGCCACGTACACAGCCTCAGAGTTTATTTTCTGTTAGGATCTTTGAACATCAGGAAAGCCTGACTGAGCACCTGTTACATGTAAGGCCTAACAGACACTTGCAATGAAAAGATAAGATATGAGAACGTTTCTTGGACTAGAAGAGTTGAGAGCTATTCAAGCTGGAATGCGCTCACGTAAGGAAACAGACGTTGATGTGACGCTCCTGATACCAGAGGGAGCATCCAGTAAGTGATTGGTTCTGAGCATTTTACGAGCAGGAAGGTTAGTTAAAGGGGGCAGTGGTTTCTTTTTTTAATTCAGTGTTTACTTATTTTTGAGAGAGGGTGGGAGAGAGACAGAGCATGAGTAGGGGAGGGGCAGAGAGAGAGGGAGACACAGAACCCGATGCAGGCTCCAGGCTCTGAGCTGTCGGCACAGAGCCGGATGCGGGGCTTGAACCCATGAACCGGGAGATCATGGCCTGAGCCGAAGCCGGACGCTTAACCGGCTGAGCCCCCCTGGGCGCCCCGGGGGCAGCGGTCGTTAACAGTCGTTAAACCCCATCTTGCTGCGGGAGGACAGGAGGGGACAGGACCGGGAAGGTGCTCCGAGTGGCAGGAAGCAGACCCGCGTCCCGGTGGGTGAGCAAGTCAGCCCACGCAGAGCCCACGTTGTCGCTCAGCTTGTGGGTGTAATTTCACTCGTTTGTAGTTGTTTCCCCAGTGTCTGGTGGTGCTTATCATGGGACGGGCGTCGTACCAGCTAGTGGCGAAGAAGAAGTCGCGTAAACTTAACGAACTCCAGACCGTCTCGCTTCCTGCTCTCTCCTGGGCCAGTGGGTGGTGGTGAGCCGTGTCTGTCTGCCTGCCCTCCTCTTTCCTTCCGGGTCGCCCTTCGGTCCATCTCCCTGCAGTGCCGGCCACCCGCGTCGTCGTCGTCTCTGGTTCGCCGTCCCTCCCTCACGCGCCAGCCTTGGCTCCGACGCGGAGCCGGGCTGCTGGGGTCACCTCCCGGAGGTCGCTCACCCTTCACGCGCCCTGGGTCCTCACCTAGGAGACGGAGAGACTAGAAATGAGCCTCGAGGGTCGTAGTGAGGACCGAGGTCGTCCGGGCACGTAGAGGTCTCGTAAGGTTTGGCCTGTGTTGCCACCGTGTCTCGTGTTGTTACCGTTCCCGTCTGGAGGACTCCCCACATCCAGCTCAGTGCCTCCTCCCGGCTCGAAACCAGGATTTCCAGCCCTTCACAAACATCCCCGCCTGGTCAGCTCACTCGGGCGTCTGAGTCCTGTGTGAAAAAACCGGCTTTATCTTCTGACCGAGCGGAAGCCGCACGAGACACACAAATCCGCCTCCTCCCGCGTGACCGCGCAGCCCCAGCTCTCGCCCCCCGCTTCTCTGTGTGTGTCGGTCGTGTGCCTGTGCCTCCTCGGTCCCGCTCCGAGGAGCTGCCTCTCCCCTGGTGGCCTCGGTCGGTCCCTCTGTCAGGAGGACTCCCTGTCCCGCCTGAAGCCGCCGTCACCGGCCAGCTCTGTGTGCTGTGGACGGGGGGTCGGCCTCAAGCCGGGACCCGGTCAGAGCTGTCTGTCCTAGTGGGTTCGGTCTGAAAATGGAAACTCAGCGGTGCCTTCTTCCGTCGTCGTGACCGGAGGCCCCGGCGCCTCCCCGATCAGCCTAACCCGTGTCACGGCCGCGGTCTGTCGGACGGGCCTGGAGGAGGCTTCCGTGGCGTCACGAGGTCAGAGACCGCTGTGAGATACCTACTTTCTGCTACTTTTCCCCTCTTAATATTGGGGTGTGTACTTCGTGTGTGCGTGTGCGTGTGGGTGCACACAAATAAATCCGGAGTCAAGTTCATATTTAAAGTAGGGAACTCACGGGTGTCCATTTTGGCTCTTCTGTCATTCACTAGTGTTCATAACTTTGAGAGGAAGCCTGTCATTTATATAGTGAAATAAAAAATGGTAGGTTTTTTTAAAATTAATCTTTGACTTCTGACCCTGGGGAAGAAAACCAGCTGTGGATTAAGCCCACTGAACTCAGTTAGTGATGCCTTGACCCAAATTGCATTTTAAACCACCTGAAGAATCCCGTTGCCGGGCCCGCATCCTCGCCCGGGACTTTGAGTTGATTTGGCAGAGGGTGTCGGATGTGCCCCCGCGTGGAGTCCCGCACTCGCCGGTCTGCACTGCCCCTGGTGAGCCCTGTCCTCCCCGGGAGCACCTCGTGGTCGCCCCCGTCCAGCTCAGCGGCACCTGCGGGTGCCCTCGGCGCTCGGTCTGCACGCTTCGCTCTTGCCGGCTCCGTGTTGAAGCTCAGCTCTTTATCTGTTCCTTTCCTCTTTGGAAATTGCAGTCACCGTGTGATGGCAACCAGGCAGCGTCCAGATTCCTCAGTCTTGACGCGTCGACTCATCGACTCGTCTTTCTGGCCTTACGTCTTTTTTTGAAACGTGGGACCTTGAGCTTGAGGCAGATTGCTCGTCCTTGAAAGTGGCTTTTGCTTTCTCGCCTTCTGATGCCTTGTGCCCCTGCAG
Organism: Neofelis nebulosa; assembly: GCF_028018385.1. Lineage (NCBI taxonomy): Eukaryota > Metazoa > Chordata > Mammalia > Carnivora > Felidae > Neofelis > Neofelis nebulosa. Next base: position 153,445,636 of record NC_080787.1, read on the forward strand.
TGGTACCTCACCCCCGCATCCGGCCGGGGAGTTTCTCATTCCCAGCCTCTCTTCCACTCTGCCTTTTGGGATGTTGCCCCTTGTTCGTCCTCTCTCCCCGCTGGCTGCCGTTGGAGCTGAGCCCTGGCCCCACCTGCCTGTGGCCGTGCCTGCTGTGGCCCGGCCCTCTCTCCTCACGTCAGGCCTCTGTTGGGGACAGGCATTCTTAACAGATCGGGCGTTCACGTCCGTGGGAAGCTTTTGTAGACTTGCGTACACGGGAGGTACACGTTTGTACACGTTTGGGAAGGTTAGATGGCGAGATCGGGGGAAGGCGGATCTCGACCAGGACGGTGGCTGTAAACACAGAGACAAACGGGCAGAAAAAGATCCCCTGTGAGGGAAGAAGCAGCCAGACCGAGTGAGCTAATATCTTGGCAGAGGGCTAGGGCCTTGGAGGGTAATCGGGAAGAAGAGAAGTTTGCCGAGGTGAGGGGAGGCGGTCAGCCTGGGAGAAGGCGACGCCGTTACTCAACGTCACGGGGCCGCCGGAGGAGCAAAGGTGTGAAGCGCAGCGTGTTTTCGCGTTTAAAAGCTGCGGTTGTTGGAAGGGTTCTTGTGGCAAAGTGACCGATGTTTAATACGCATACGTTGCACAGAGCTTGGGATGATGGAGCGGGTGAATTTCAGGAGGTGATTTCCGTTCAAGAAACATGGCAGAATTCCTCCTTTGTGTTTAGCGTAGCGCCGAGAGCTGACCGGCCGTGCCCTGCAGACGGTGGTTGTATGACGCGGACGTGGGCGGTGACGGGCGGTGACAGGGCTGGACGGGCACCGGGCTCAGAGAGGAGGAAGGGAAGGGCGTGGTCGTCGAAGAGGGCGACTCCTGAGAGTTGCTCGTTGATACGATGGAGACACGATGGAGACACGGCGGGGTAGGGAAGCGAGTCTGGAAGCGTGGCTGTGGCTCACGGGCTGGGTTCACGTGCATGGGCTGGGCAGGGGCGGGGGGGGGGGGGTGGGGGGAGACTGGGTCCAGGTCATTGAGCGAAATACTTAGGTGTTTGGGATCTAAGTGTGTTTCGTTTTGTTTCTGCTGTAGCAAAATTGGGGAAAATCTCATACGAATATTTACGATAATTACAAAAACACCGACGTCCTGTAGTAGTTCTAAATGCTACAATTCCGTTCAGGCATAATTAGTATGTTAATGTTTTGCTCTGAATCTGTTTTAATTTTAAACCGTGAAATGTTTTAGGGTGCGCTAGATCTCTCTGATGTGCATTCTCCACCGAAGTCACCGGACGGCAAGACGAGCGCACACAGCAGTCCCAGCAAGGTGAGCCGGCCACGGGGACTCTGCTGCTGTCTCTCCCGTCGCGTGACTGACGCCAGCGCTGCGTAGTTTCGCGAAGACGCGTCTTTCCCCTGATGCAGCGTGTGGTTTTACAGATTATTTCCCTTGGTTGGGACTGTGTTGAATTTTGTGTCCCGGAGAGGAATATGCTGTTGAATAACAGAATTGGGGGCTCTGTGGGCTCATGTGGTCCTTGGAACATCTTCTTCCTCAGTTTGGTCCTTTGAACATCTTCTTCCTCAGCTGGCCAGGACATTTACTTACTCTTCGCTTATAAATTCCTGGCCTGAGGGTACTAGGTTCCAGACTGCGGTTCCAGGATATCGTTGTGTTGAATATCGCAGATGGGGGACCAGTTTGGATGATAAATTACAAGGGTTTTATGTTAGCGAGCCATTTGGAGGATTCATACGAACGTACGTTTGTTCTGGCTGCGTGCGTAGGGGGCGGCTATGGGTTGTTGAGCCGAGGCCTTCCGGTCTCAGGGATTTGGCACCCTGGACGAGACTAGAGCGGGACCCTGGGACTGGAAGCCGGGGGCAACAGGGCGGCAGAAGCAGGATGCTTCGGGAGCGTGCCGCCCCGTGACCCGTTGGGCGCAGCGCGCACCGGTGGAACCGGCCAGTCTTAGCCGGGGTGGGGTCGGGTCGGGTGGCGTTGGGACCGTCGCTCTGATCTCCAGCCCGCAGGGTTAGGGTGACGCGCTGGAGGGGCTGTGCGGGTGGTTCCAGGTGAGGCGACGTGTAGGGGCCGGACGTGGTGGAGGGGGGTTTCTCTCTCTCAGACGCCCGGGCTCAGACACCGTGAGTGGTCCCTGCTGTGTTGTCGCCGGTTCTGGGATGTGGCTGCTCCTTTTCATTTTTTCGATTTGGAGACCAAAGGGTTTGGTGCTTTATTTCCCGCCGCGGGAAGGGGCCGTCATCCCGTGCGTAGCGGTCCCCTCTCCCCGAGGTCTGGTGAGCTTTTTCTGTGGGGAAGGTTTTCCCTTGATGCTCATGGGAGGCCGTAACCACAGTAACCGAGAGAAGGAGGTTGTGAGTGAGTTTAAGAAGACCCTTTAAATGAATTGCCAGCTGTCAGAGCCTTTGTGAGCAGCACTGCTTTCTGTGAAAATGTCTGGCTGTGAAGGGGTTCAAATTAACGCATATTCCACAACATCAGAGCCCACGGCGTTGAGCTCTCTGGGCGCTCTCTCTTTAGCAGAGTAGCAGTATTTTTTTAAAGCCAGTTAGCAGCACCGACTTCTGCACGCGGTGTGTCTTCAGGATAAGATAGCAAAGCCTTTCGCATGTTCTTAACTCTCTGTGCACAGACTTAAGTTTCAAGATCTAGGAGTTTTGCTGAGGATCGTTGAAGTTAGCTGGCGGGGGAACGTTGCCCCACGTGCTCACAGGACAGTGATGTCGTTTTGAAGGGTGATTGAGAGAGCGGTCCTCCTTGCTCCCGGTGGCCGTGGCCGCTCCCGGTGCCACGGCCGACTCGTGTCAACGGGAGGCCTTCCGATGGTGGGAACGCGGTTCCCGGCGGCGCTGACGTGTGGATTCGGAGTTTTGGCACTTTCCCCACCTTTCACTCGCCTGCTTTCCTTTACGGCTCAGTGCTCCCGGAATCATTTTGGGCTCTAAGGAGAGCCTGTGTCTTAGAGCAGGTGCCTTACCGGTCCGGGAGTCCACAGAGGGGTCTGGGGACCCTGGGAAGTCGTGGTCAGGCCTGGGGGCCAGCCCGAACTTCGGAGCCCGTGCCGTGTGCTCCCGAGGAAGCTTCGGGAAGCCGGGCCCGGCGGGGCCCGGAGGAGCGGTTGCCCGCACAGCTGCCTTGGGGCGGGCTGCGGCCGCGGTGTGGACGGGTGACCGGGTAGCCGTGAGGCCCAGCGGTCCCCCGTGGGTTGAAGCACTTGAGGAAGAGAGTTAAGGCAAGAGAAAAAAAAAAAATAGCGGGCCTCTAAAAGGAACAGATTGATTCAGGTTTCCAGTTTTAAGAACTTTGCTAATCGGAAGCTTTGTTAGTTTGGTGATGAATTAGTTTTCTTTTTGCAGATTTATGCTTTGTGGTAAAATGTCATTTTATTCTCATGCTCAGATACCAAGGTACACAGGACAAGGTAAGAAGAAGACAAGCAGGCGGAAGTCTGGTGCCAAGGTAACACGCGCGAGGGCAGAGGGGGAGCGCAGCCCGTGCCACAGCAGACCGCCAGCCTGGGGGCCGCGGGTCCCTGCCGGGCGCTGGGTCCCTGCCGGACGGTCCCTGCCCGCCCCGGGCCCGTGCTCCTTTGTCTGCGGTCACTTGTGATAAAGTCACAGTGCCGAGAAAAGTAATCTCACTTTCAGTTTTCATCCGGGTGAAAATCATACTGTTGTATTTTTCAAATGTGCAGTTAATTTTACTTGGAGAATTCTTTGTTTTGTCCAAAAAAAAGTCGAAAATTTTTGTTTTCCCTTTGGATGGTCCTATACATGTTGTTTTTAAAAAAATTTTTTTTTAATGTTTTTATTTATTTTTGAGAGAGCATGAGCGGGGGAGGGGCAGAGAGAGGGGGAGACACAGAATCCGCAGCAGGCTCCGGGCTCCGAGCTGTCGGCACAGAGCCCGATGCGGGGCTCGAATTCAGAAACTGAGATCATGACCTGAGCCGAAGTCGGATGCTCAACCGACTGAGCCACCTAGGCACCCTTTAAAAAAAAAAAAAAATTTTTTTTTAACGTTTTTATTTTTGAGACAGAGACAGCATGAGCAGGGGAGGGGGTCCTATTCTTATTCTTAACGTTATGATTTTTATCTGAGGTAAATAGAACATCGGACTACTTTTTGGATAAGTTCCGGGCGATAAATGAAAGGTGTTCAGCATTCAGCAACTCATCTGCCCGTTGCACATCGATGTCGATGACGAGCCTTTCCACGAAGCCCTGGCCGCGGGGGTGCCTGGGGCGGGGGGTGTGTGGGGGTGCACGGGGTAGGCGCACTGAGTCGTCAGGGATCTGTGCCTGGCCGCGTTTTTTCCTCCCCCAGAGATGACAAAAATTGACCCAGCCAGTAGATTAGCTGCTTTTAAAATTTAAGTATTAGAGTTCTTAGAAGCACACTACTCATCAGGACAGTTCTCATACCTGTTTAGGATAAGATATTTAAGATATTTAGTTTTTAGTTCTGCGAGATGCTTCAGTTCTTGTGGAACCTTAGCTTATAATCGAAGACCCTCAAAATTAAAGGGCTTTTAAACCCTGGATTTGTTGTGTTAGCTGCCTTCGTTCTTGTGGTTTCTCCAGTAAATTCCCGTTATTGTACTTGTTCGTGTCGTCTGTGTGTGTTTCTACGTGAGAAGACCCTTTAGAGTGGCATTTAGCAGGTACGTCTGAACACGTGTGTGGTGCACATCACTGTGTTAAGCGCTGTGGGCACCTCACCGTGGTCCCCACCGAAACAGGCGACAGTCTCACTGGAGAGGTGAGACCCCCCTTAAGAAAGATGGCTAACGATATGAAACAGCGTAGTTTTTTTAAAAATACATTTAGTCAATTTGTTGGACTTTTCAAAAACGTTAAAAGCATATTTCATACTATTACATTTTCATCCAGTCTTCCTGGTTCAGACATTTCGAAGAGGTCTATACATAGAACCAAAGCACGTCGAAAGATGAATTTTCACTTTGCAGTGAACTGCAGCCATGGTGGGCCCAGACTTTACCCTTCAGTCTACAGCGGGCAGGCCTCGTGGTCCCCCGACCTGGGGGGCGACTGAAGAATGTGGACAGGCCCGTGCCCCGGAATTGTAGGCTATCAGTCGGGCCCCTTTTATCTCACTTTTGTATTTCTGACCAAAGATACTTAGCCACTTTGTTTTTTTTTTTTTTTTTTTTTTTTTTTTCAACATTTTTTTTTAATTTATTTTTGGGACAGAGAGAGACAGAGCATGAACGGGGGAGGGGCAGAGAGAGAGGGAGACACAGAATCGGAAACAGGCTCCAGGCTCCGAGCCATCGGCCCAGAGCCTGACTCGGGGCTCGAACTCACGGACCGCGAGATCGTGACCTGGCTGAAGTCGGACGCTTAACCGACTGCGCCACCCAGGCGCCCCAGATACTTAGCCACTTTGAAACTTCCCCCGCTCCCCCCCTCCTTGATCTCGTTTCTGAATTGCCATTATAAATCTGTGTCGCACCCAGCATCCCCTATGTCCAGCCTGATGGGTGAGCCCTTAGCTCTCGTCCCAGTGCCTCTTGGCCTTGCCTGCATGTGCGGTGGGCTTCCAGTGTCCTTAATATCCTAACACTCTTAACATCTTAATAATCAAATACCGAGCTGCCTGTGGACGTTGACTTGGGCCCTTCACAGGGTAGCTAGGTGGCCTTTCCCAGGGTGCAAAGCTGTGAGCGTGGCCCTGCCTGCCAGGAGCCAGTGTGGGGACCATGGGCGGAGCGGCAGGAGAGCCCCACGCCGAGCAGGGAGCAGGGGTGTGGACGGGTCGTGTTCTTCTGCAGGCAGGAAGCAGGAAGGCTCGGGACTCAGGGCTTATTTGGAGATCCTTGGCTGTTTTCAGAGAAGTTATATCCATACTAGAAATGAGCTTCAAAAATCATTTATGTCTATATGTATATGTATGCGTGTGTGTATATATATACGTACATATATATATGTACGTATATATATTTGATTTGTATTTGTTACGATAAACCTGTCAATATGCAGAGCAAAATCCAAGGTTTTGGAGCGAATTTAAGTTGGTTGCATAAAAGTTACATTTCTGGTTTTTGTTCCTTTGTGAGATGCTGAAGGGTGGTGGAGGGTGGCCGGGGGCATTGGAGTCCTGGGTGGAGGGGTCTTGGGTGGGCGGGCGTGGCGGTAAACGTTCCCAGTGTGTCGGGAGCCCTCCTTCCGGAGCGTCGTCTCTACTGGTCCGGACTCCAGACTTCCGGAGTCTGTACCGGTCCGTTTCACCGTAAAGCCTTTGGTGCTGCCGACCTGGTGCCAGTTGTGGTGCAGACAGACTGGTGGAATCCACTGACTTAGGTGTGTTATTTAAGACGCGAGGGAGTTTTTGTTTGCAATGTTTAGACTCAGAGGCTTTCTGTCATCGCGTTGAATGTAATGGGAAAGATCATCCTTTTTGTAATCGTTTCTCAGGGTTTTAAATCTAGTGTGTGTGGAGGTATGTTTTGCTTCTCAAGTTCTTTCTTTTTTGTTTTGTTCTTAATTTTCATTTTTTATCTTTTTAGATTTACGTCCAAATTAGTTAGCGTATTGCTTCTCAAGTTCTTAAACAGGGATGCTTCTGAATTTGTTATTCCTTGTTTTCAAAATTCTGGGATCGGCCCAGCGTGATACTGATTGAGGGCAGGGGTGAAGACCGCCATGCGGGTAGGTTTGGGGGTGGGGTGGGCATGCTTCTGTGTCTTTGCACTTTGCTCAGGGCTTTCTAGATACTTGAGCAGCGTCACTCCCTCACACACACACACACACACACACACACACACACACACACACTCACACCCCTTCCTGAATGGATGGGCACACGTGGGTGAGCAGCAGGCCCAGCGCTGGGCCACTCGCATTTGTGCCCGGCCAGCTGTGCGTCGCGGGGCCGCTTCAGGTTCCAGAGGGGACAGCCAGGCCCTCTCCTGCTGGCCCCCGAGCTGGTGGGCCGGATCTGGGAGAGCGGAGCCTCGGTGCAGAGGGTCATTTTCTAGTCTGTTTTCAGAGCCAGAGGTAGGGTGCGTCTGGAGGGATTGCAGATTGTCTGCAGATCAAAGGCACTGGTGGTCTAGAGAAAGTTTTTAGAGGAGTTTAAATGTTTTGTGGCTTTCGAGACCTACGGTGGTGTTATTTTCTAGGTGAGTGAATTCTAAATGTAGTTTTACAGCTGTAGTAAAATTCTTTAAATCTTGGGTCAAAAAGGCCTCTGGCAGGGTGGGGGGTGGGGCAGAGCTGGGGGCTTGAGACACCAGCGAGGAAGGGAATTAGTTCCCTTCCTAGAAGTGGGTTTGCTCTTTTTTTTTTTTTTTTAAAGTGGGTTATTTCTTTAGGTGTGATGTTTCTGTGCATGAGCAGTGCAGATTAAGCCTTTCGTTTGGAAAAGCAGAATTATTATTATTTTGTTGGTGGTCAAGATGTTCTAGTGGTAATTTTTTGGTATTTTTTTGGTTCTCGAGATGTTCTCGTGGTAACTCATTATTTGGTTCCTGGAAAATTTGTAGTTATTTTCACCGTGAAACTTCTTTCTCTGTGATGTCAATTTTCTGTTAATCTAGAAATGACTGAAGTCTAAATGTGTAAGTGTACTTGTAGAGAATTAGGTACATTCTGAAACCTTCTTGCAACTTTACTGTAATTTACCACGACGGTTATTAGTCTCGAGGTCGGTGCACGGGCACTTAGTGACTGCTTTCGTGCTGCTCAGTGGCTTCTGTGAAAAGACCGACCTCCATGAGGCTACTGTCTGGAGCCCTGAGCAGGACTGCTGTGACAAGGCACCACCCACCTGGTGGCTTAAACAGCAAGCCCTTGCTGTCTCATGGTTCTGGAGGCCGCAGGTGTGAAAGGGGGGTGTCCGCACGCTCGGTTCCTCTGAGGACTGTGAGGACGGCGTGCACCTGTCGCTCCGTCCCCGCCGGGATGCCCCCGTGGGTTCTCCCCGGGCGGCCTCCCCGTTGGGGAGCCAGGCCTGCCTCCTGCGCCGTGAGCCCTCGTGACCTGTCCCATCTGTCGTGACCCGATTGGTGAGGGCATGCTCTGGAGCACCGGGGGTTAGGGCTCCGTCTTCTCCCTTCTGGGGAGACACCGTTTAACCCGTCACAACCGCTGAGGGCTCTGAGCTCGTCCAGGGAGTGAATGCGAAGGGAGTGAATTCGTCTAGGGATTCTTTCTGTTGTTGTCACACTGGTTTGTTGTAAACAGTGCTTAATTTTAGCTACCTTGGTTCCTCCAGTTTGTCCACATGTATGTGATGGAAACTGCGGTCACTGGATCTATGTGCACAAGACAGACTCGTCTCAAGCCACGATGCAGGGTATTTAAACACATTCTAGGGAACACGTCGTGACTTGACTTGTTGCTCAGAGGACTCGGATTTCCCGTGTGGAAATCGGTTTTAAAGTTCTGTGGTGCTTTTGTGGTAACCTGTCGATGTTTTGATAAATCTTTCTGTCAGTGTGGCTTGTTTTCCAACGGGAGAAGTGATTTGGAGTCACGTTGAGTGAATTCATTAGGAACCCGATTGAGTAAGGGTTCTTTAGATAAACACTTAGTCACAGTTAGGGTGACACATTCCTGTGTAGTTTAGAAATGGATTTGGAGCCCAGTTCCAAAGCAGATGGAGTGTTTTTAAATTTTACCCCCTAGATGACTAGAACTATAGCTTTAATTTTTTTTCTAACGTTTATTTATTTTTGAGACAGAGAGAGACAGAGCATGAACGGGGGAGGGTCAGAGAGAGAGGGAGACACAGAATCTGAAACAGGCTCCAGGCTCTGAGCTGTCGGCACAGAGCCCGACGCGGGGCTTGAACTCACGGACCGCGAGATCATGACCTGAACTGAAGTCGGACGCCCAACCGACTGAGCCATCCAGGCGCTCCGAGAACTGCAGTTTTAAAACAAACTATTACTTTTAAAAATGCGCATTGTGCCGAACATCAGAGCGCGCATGTCTGTGGAAGTTGTCTTCCTAAAACTAGTCCTTGTGCCTTTGCCGGCGATACTGCTAGGACCAGTCAGAGATCACCAGGGACGGAGAGGGAGGGATCACTAAGTGTCTGCGGTTCATCACGGGGACTGCAGTTACGTCACATAAACCGTTACGTGACTTCACGGGCAAGAGAGACTTTTTTGGAATAATACTGTGTTTTGTTAAGTTGCTTTACGTTTACATCCCATTTACTTCACACTGGTTCGACCTTTTGAATTTTCTCAGGAGTGTTCTGACGGAGAGAGTGTGTTTCTCGGTATCTGTAGTTGTAAATGGGTTTAAATGTCACGAGTCAGGGTATTTATTTCCACATGTATATGTCTTTGAAAACACGATCGACCCGTGTCTCAGCGGGTATGGATCGTAAATGACGTCGGGCATGAATCCGGGGACCATGTAGGTGGGTGGTGCCTCTCTGTAGTTGATCACACGGGGAACTTCCAGAAAGTGCCTGGGAGACGGCGAAACGTTTCTGCCGTGTGAAAGTGCTGCGTGTCGTCTAAAGGAGGACAAGTTGGTGTTTCTTTTCCCGGACGTCTCTTTCACAAGAATTGATTTCTCTACGGTAGGAACTTCTGGAGTGTGTGGCTCTGTACAAGGCCTGAAACGCTGTGTGGCACGTGTCCTGCCTGCTGTCGGCTGGTCACGGCCTCTCGTGGAGAAGTGTGAACTGTGTGTTAACACACACGCCCCACCCTGTCCGTACGCGTACCGAAGGTGCGTCCTCCTGGAGCGCCGTCCTCACGGCTTCCTCGCCCGCTCGCCTCTCCCCCTGCACACGCCTCCTCTCTTAACTCCCAGCAGCAGTCCCGGCTGGAGAATACTACTCTAGTTGAATTCGGTTCCTTGTGTGGTCGGCAGTAGAGCGTGGACGGGGGAGGCGTCCGTGGGGGGACACGGGAGAGTCCTCTGCACACGTGCGGGCCCGGCCACAGCACTGCCCTCTGTGGTGCGGAAGGCCGAACCTGGGGAAGTTGTCCGTGTGAACCCACAAAAGTGCAATTTCATACGAGTCGACCTAATGGCATGGCATGAGTGTTAAGGGCTAAGCTCTGGAATCAGACCTTAGTGTTGACCTGACCCTTGAGCTTTCTGGGGACCTTGGCAAGTGACTAAAACGACTGCACGCCGCCTTTTCCGTATCAGCGGGGAAGACGGCCCCTGCCCCCGCGCCTCCCCCCCCTCCCCGTGCTTTAGGCTGCTTTTGAGGATGAAAAGGAGATCGATCGCCTGGAGGAAGATTTGAAGGTTCTCCAGAAAGGCTAGCTGCTTGTATCGCCACTAGCATGCTTTGTTTTTGTCGTTGTTGACCTAGACGTGTCTAAGGGCAAAAGGAAATGGGACCAAGGATGGAGTAAAGTGAGGTTGTGCGGATCAAGGCCAACTGAAAACAAGAAACTGCGGTGTGCGGTTTTGCGCCCGTAACACCAGATGGGCAGGACGGGGGTAGTGACGCTTGAGGATCTTGTACCGTGTAAGGTGCGCAGAGGCGGACGCGGGACACTTGTCTGCGGACGGGTGAGGCAGTGTGGATCGGGCAGTTGTCCGGTGTCTGAAGTCAGACCAGTGCTTTCGGCAGCAAATCTGCCTTCGACGCGGGGGCGGCGGAGAGGGCCCCTCTCGCCTCGACGCCTGTTCTCTTTGGCGCTGGGTGGACAAGTGCCGTCTTCCCTGATGAATGCTTTGTTTTACTGCCTGGTTCGTTCATGTGAACTAATCTTCCTTCTTCACCCGTGGGCCCTCCTCCTTTCTGCAAGTTGGCGACTTACTAATTTAAGATAACTTTTGACGCAGTGATGGACACGTAAGAGGAAATGCAGAAGTTATTTATAAGTGAGAAAGCTTCTTTATAAACGGGGAAGGGAAAGATACTTCCATTTAGGGAGGGAGAAGAAGAATGGTTCGAACACATTACTTTTGACATTCTCTCCTTCGGAAGTTAGCCATGCCGTGAATTGGGGACGCGCTGATAGGTCACGGGGTTACTCTCCCCTCCATGCAGCTGTGAGATCTCACACACTCACGCACACACACACACACACAGAGGTTTGTGTATGTCCGTGTGATGTTTTCTTGTGTCAAATAGCTTCTTAATGTTTTGTTTCACCAAGGAGGCCTCTTCTCTTTCCCGTTCTGTTTTTCTAGGCCAACAGTGAGGCCAGTCAGAGTGACACGAGTCTCTCCTCATCAGAACCAAAGAGCAGAAGCAGTCTCCACTTGCTGACTCATGAAACGAAAATTGGATCTTTCCTAAGTAACAAAAGTCTAGATGTCAAAGACAAAGCTGGTCTTTGTCCAGACGGAGATGATATGGAAGGGGATTCTTTCTTTGATGATCCCATTCCTAAACCAGAAAAAACTTACGGTTGGTGAGTAAACCGTGTTTTTGGATTATCAGGCCAGAGGCTTAAAAATATCATTTCCAAGTATTTCGTAATTTAAAAACGAGCTACTAAAGCTTCTGTAATTATTGATATGTAAGTCTGATTTTGTGTCACTAAAGCCTTTCGTGCTGTGAAACAACCCCAGGTGGCAAAAACCTGGGTATCACTGATTTCCGTCGGCGGGCACGTACCGAGTGCCTGTCCCGTGCCAGGACGGGGCAGCCAGAGCTCAGGCAGGGCGCCTCCCTCCAGAAGCCTGCAGTCTTGTAGACAGAGGCACCAAGGAGGAGGCAGTCCCGACAAGCCGCCAGGGGGATGCAGCCAGAGTGATGGCCGAGCAGTGACGGGAGCATTGACGGGAGCAGTGACGGGGCAAGCAGAGGCCGGTGGTGCTCGGCTAGAGCGTCCGTCCTGGGTAGGGGGGAGCTCACTGAGTTAGTGAGTCGGCCGGGCAGATGGCGGGGCTTCTGGAACTCCGGGGAGAGGAGACAGCTCGCGCAGCCCTGCGGGCACGGCAGAGCGCGGCGAGGGGCACTGCGGCGGGAGTACGTACGACTTCACCGTTAGGGAGACCGGGAGCCCTGGGGTCTGGCTGCTGGGCGTCCATCTGGGAGGCGGTTGGGATTATCCGGGTGAGAGACGATGTCAGAAGTGGTGAGAAATTGGCAGTTTGGGGGTGTGCTTGGAGGCCGGATCCGAAAGGGTTTGCTGGTCAGTGTCAGAGAACGAAGTGACCTCGAGGGAGGGTCCAGGGTTTTCAGCTGAATGGAAGGTTGGAAACCCCGCCGACAGGTGGAGAGCAGGGCTGGGCTGCACAGCTGGGCAGGTGACGGTCTAGAACTCAGGCTGGGAAGCTCGCTGCTGCCGAGGTCAGGCCTCAGGCCGGTAACTGAGGGCGTCCGATGGGCATTTGGGGGAGAGGTCTGGGCTAGAGGCCCAGTGAGGGGGGAGGGAGGTGTCCGTGTTAGATGCTGCCCCTAGAGGAGCCTGGAGGCTGTCACCTGGGAAGTGGCAGGTGGCACCTGGAAGTCAGCGAGGGGAGGAGGAGGGGGAGAGGGAAGGGACCCTGGGGATTCGGAGAGGTGTCCTGGAAGGAGGAGGCTGGAGTGAGTCCTGGAAGTCAGTCACTGCGTAGCAGCACGGAGGCAGGGGTGACACGGAGGCAGGGGTGCCGGATCTTGGGGCCGGCTGCGGTGGCGGAGGGTTAGAGCGGGTTGGGCAGAGGATGGGGGTGGATGGTAGGTGGGGAGCGCTCTCCGGGTGAGTTGTGTCTTACAGGGGTGTGAGGGGTGGGGGGAGAACAATGAAGCGGGGAAGTGGGGAATGGCCGTGTGCCTGTCTGCTGAGGACAGCGCTAGGAGGGAGGGGGCCGACGTGCAGGGGTGCGGGGAGAGGCCGGTCTTGGTGGTGCTGTGCGCAGGGCGGAGCGTGCGGGGGCACTTGGCGGGGGGGGGGGGGGTGAGGGGTGACGGTAGCAGCCTGGGAAGGTTCCTGCTGGCGTGGGTGGGCGTGGGCAGGGCTGGAGAGGAGGCCCCGGGGAAGGGGTGAGGAGGGCGGTGGGGCCGCGAGAGGCCCACGCGAGGGCGGGGCACCGCTGGGGAGGTGGCCTCTGTGCTGCCCGTCGCCGGCTTCTGCTAAAAATCACAGAGCCTGAAGGTGCCGAACGGTTCAGTTTGTAAGGTCGCAGACGATTTGGGAGAGGCCAGCGGGCTTCTCCGGTCACGCGCCGCGGACTCGGACTCTGCGACTGCACGTTGGGTCCCGGCGCCGCGCGCACTCCCGCCGCGGTGGAGTCGCCTCTGTGTCCTTGGCCTGGCCGCAGGCGACTGAGCGACCCGCTTGTTTGTTGGCAGGAGGAGTGAGCCCGGGCCGCCCGCGGGAAGCCTCGCCTCGCTCTCGGACGCGCCCCCCTTGAAGAGCGGCCGCAGCTCCCTGACCGGAGCCCCCGGAGCCCCCGGAGCCCCCTCGTCCGCAGAGGCCGGAAGTGAGTGCGGTGGCGACACGGCCGAGGCCTGGCGATGGGTTTTGTCTGGTTAAGTAGCCCGTGAGCCGTTTCCTTTGCGCGAGTCCTCAGCCCGCGGTGCTCCTGAGGGGGCTCCCGTTCCCTTCCTTTACCACGGTCGTGGTCGCCTCGCTTCCTCGTGCCGCCGCTTTCCCAGCCATCAAAACGCTTCCAAAACCCACTTCCTAGCTGCCTTAGATCGTGAGTGTGTCACGTCATTTCTCCCGTGTGGGGCATTTAGATGGACTCGAGCAGGACTTAGAGTCGATCAGTTTTTAAGAATTTGTTTTGTAGGTTTTATGATTGCAAATAATCATCACGGGAATGTTAAAATATTCTCCCTTCAGCCATTTGGAGCCGGCCCATCTTTTTTCCCCTTTGGATATCAGAACCCCAAATCATTGTGTGTGTGTGTGTGTGATCTGCTAGATTTATTTTATGTGTTTGTTCACCATGATGCGTGTTTTTTTTTTTTTTTTTTTTTTTTTTGATAAATTGGCGAACATACAGCGTATACTCCTGGCTTGGGGGGTGGATTCCCGTGGTTGGTCGCTTCCGCACAACGCCCAGTGCTCATCCCAGCAGGTGCCCTCCTCAGTCCCCATCACCGACTTTCCCCTCTCCCCCGCCCCCATCCACCCTCAGTTCGTTCTCTGGATTTAAGAGTCTCTTGTGGTTTGCCTCCCTCCTTCTCTGTAACTTTTCTTTTCCCCTCCCCTCCCCTCCCCCATGGTCTTCTGTTAAGTTTCTCGCGATCCACACAGGAGTGAAAACAGACTGTATCTGTCTTTCTCTGACTGATGTGTGTGCTCTTTAATGCCCTCCCGTTCCAGCCATGCCCCCAGCCCCTCCATTCAGGTGACCCATCCGTGTGCTCTTTATGGTTCAGAGTCTGACTCTTGGTTTCTCTCTTTTTTCCCTTTTGCTCGTTTGTTTTGATTCTTAAATTCCACACGTGAGTGAAATCGTATGATATTTGTCTCTCTCTGACTTATCTCCCTCGGCATTATACTCTCTGACTCTATCCATATCATTGCAAATGGCAAGATTTCCTTATTCGGAATGTGAATCTGACCTCTCTTTTTCCACGTACCAGAGAGGCGGGTTGTCAGACATGGAAGGGCCGTGTCACTGCACGGTTTACCTTCCCGCCCCTCCCACATGCAGGTGGTGACAAGACAGAGGGTTTGAAAGTGTAGCCTTGAACGAAGATGCGTGTAGGTGAAGTTTGTTTACTATATCACAGTAAATAGAGATTTAATGGACAGTGTTTTAAACCCTACTAAAAAGTAGATCTTTATTAAGAAATTGTGTGATTTTTGCATAATTTTGTAGTATTTACTAACCTTTGTTTTTAAATTTTTTTTATGTTTATTTTTGAGAGACAGAGCACAAGTGGGGGAGGGGCAGAGAGAGGGGAGACACAGAATCCGAAGCAGGCTCCAGGCCCCGAGCTGTCAGCACAGAGCCCGACGTGGGGCCTGAACTCACAAACCGAGATCATGACCCGAGCTGAAGTCGGACACTTAACCGACTGAGCCCCCCGGGCGCCCCTACTAACCTTTTTATGTTACGTGGTGCAGCTGCGGGATTCCCCAGGATACGTGAAGGAGATGACGTGTGGCTTCTTTGAGCCGGGTAGTAAACTGGCCACCTATCTGTTCATGTGGCCCACGCCTGTTTCCCCCCACCTTCTTCTTCTCCAGTCGTTGTCACCTGCAGTGAGAACTTAGCGGGTCATGGTCAAGTTGCTCTTAACGGCGAGTAGAGAATGACGACTGGGAGAGGATGTTGAGCACTTAGGACTGAAAAAACAATCAGTTTGGTAAATGAAATAGCCGTTGAATTAAAGCAAAATTGAAGGAAATAAAATTGAGAATAACCGTAGTGCCTGAATTCACACTTAACGAGTCTTTTCACAGACGGTGCTATCTGTTAGGCCAGAAATTATTTCCTGGTCAGATTTCAATAAAGAGCAGTATGGTGTGTGGTTAAAAAGGGGGTGCGATGCATGATGTGAGCATCATTCGTCAGAGTTTGCAGTTCTGTCTTCGATTTTGGTTATGACGTTATAGTCATAAACCCTATACCGGAAAAACCAGTGATACGCCTTAGAGACTGTTGGGTTCTAAAAGTCAATGCCGTGTGAATGTTTTTCCTCCACAGGTAAAAGAGGAAACACGGTTTTGAAAGATCTAAAGTTGGTCAATGATAAAGTTGGATCACTTGGATTAGGTAAGTAGATTTCCTGTTTTTAGTCTTCATGGCCTGAAGGCCATTATGTTTTAGAATAAAATCTTAAATGCAGCGGGTTGGCCTGCAGCAGGCGCCTCCTGACTGGGCGCCTGGCGGTCCCCTGGGGTGGGTGACGCAGCGGCCACCACAGGCTCCCTGCTTGTGGAGCTTGGGTTCTCGGGGGGGGGGGGGGGGGGGTTCTGCCTGGGACGGGCCCCTGCAGACACCCGCGGTGTCGGGGGAGCCAGTGGGCGCTGGGGTGGAAATGGGCGGGAGGTGGGCTCGTCCTCGCCCCGGGGGCGACTTCCCTGCCGAGACCAGGTGGGTGACGTTTCAGCGCGGACCGAGGACAGTCTGTGCAAAGGCAGAGTCCCTTCTCTGGGCACCGGGAGTGCGCCGTCCAGGCCCTGGGGGAGCAGCCTGAGCGGGAGACAGGCTGTGGATCTGGTGTTCACTTGTGTCATGTGGAGTGGTGGTTTGTGACCCTGAGGGAGGAAATGCGTTTCTGCGGACGTGAGCGCTTACAGGGCCCTGGGGCTCTCCTCCGGTGTCCGGTCCCGGGGGAGGGACAGAGGCGGATGGGTGTCCTCTAGGCGCACCTCACCCGGGAGGGGCTGGAAGAAACGGCTCGGCCCGCGTGCTTGGCGGTCCCTCTTCCGTCCCCGCGGGACATGGGTGTGTGCCCCACGCGACCTTCCGCTGCCCCGGATCTGCGCTCACAGGGTGGGCGCTGGGGCCTGGCGAGACCCTCCCCCCCCCCCCCCCCCCCCCCCCCCCCCCCCCATTCTGGAGGACACTGCAGTGAGCGGAGAGGACTCCGGTTTGGGAGCGGGTGGGTGCAGGTGACATCGCAGATGGGGCCTCCCTCCGTGGCGCGTCCGAACAGGCGGAGGCCGGCTGTGCCCTCTCCGGGCCTGTCTGCGGGCACTGACGGCACCCAGCTCCTTGTACGCTGGAGACAGTCTAATGACACACGCAGGCCCTAGTGAACGGTGCCTCATGAGCGCCAGCTGCCTCTGGCGGTGTCTCGGCTCGCCCTGCAGCCACAGCGTGGACGCGCCCCAGCTGCCGGACTCTGCAGCCGTGGCGGTGGCGGTGACGCTGGCGCTGGGTGGGCCTGCGCCCTTGCCCAGAGTTCCCCCGGTTCCTGGGCAGGCCGCCTCTTCCTCAGCCCCACCCGCGGCTGCCGGCTCAACCCGTCCCCGCCCCTGGCCCCCCCCCCCCCCCCCCCCCCCCCCCCGCTCCCTGCCTGGCCTGCTGCCTCTATGTCTCACCTGCGTCTCACCTGTGCCAGGTGTCTGCCTCCTGCTGTCCCTCTGCTCTGACAGCCTGCTCTTTGTCAAAGCCAGGGCAGCCCCAGCCTGCTATTGAGGAGGGGACACTGAGTGTTCCCCTCGTGGAGGGAAGGGGCCCGGCCGCGCCGCAGGTGCCAGCTGGGAGAAGGGGGCCCTCTGCTTCCCTCGCCTTTCGCCGGGACCTGTGCGGTCGTTGGGCTGGGGCTGCGGGTGCCACTGCGGGGAAGACCTGGGACTCGTCAGCTGAAGTCTGGTCATTCAGCCGGACGCGAGGGTTTGGTGTAAATCAGCATTTCTGTTTAGTTTTGTTTGATGGTATTGCAACAGTATTGCTTCCTGTTTGTTTTCATCGTCGTCGTGAACTTGTGGACTTCTCAGTATTTGAAGTAACGTACGAGTGTTAGTGGGCCAGCCTAGGGTAATAATGACGCTGGCGACACGCACTTGTCACCGTAGCAGCAGGTGGTTTTATCTCAGTCTTAACCCTGTGAGGTTGGTTTTAGTATTTCCTCCATTTCTGCAGATGAGAGCCAGGTTACGTGA
Source organism: Neofelis nebulosa (assembly GCF_028018385.1). NCBI lineage: Eukaryota > Metazoa > Chordata > Mammalia > Carnivora > Felidae > Neofelis > Neofelis nebulosa. The sequence continues at coordinate 153,463,107 of NC_080787.1, forward strand.
GTTGCCTGAGGTCACGCGGATTGTAAAGTGCGGGTACGTTAGCTGAGAGCCCCACCTGGACATTATTTTAGTTTTTTAATGTTATTTATTTTTGACAGAGAGAGAGACAGAGCACGAGCAGGGGAGGGGCAGAGAGAGAGAGGGAGACACAGAATTGGAAGCAGGCTCCAGGCTCCGAGCTGTCAGCACAGAGCCCGACGCGGGGCTCGAACTCACAGCCCATGAGGCAGCAGTAGGGGGTTCATGATAACCTGGTTTTGAGGTCTCCCATTACATCCAGCACCTGATATTTTTAATATCAGACGACTTTACAAATGATAAACATACAACGTGATTTAGGTTTTGGGTACTTGGAATAAAAGACTGGGTATCAACCCCATTTTATGAATGACATTTTGTTATTTCTTAGGTAGTTTATTTGGTCCTTTGTTTTCGTGTCCTATACGGGAAAGATATTTCTAACCCTGGAGACTTCATTTTTAATGATGCAATATCATTCGGTAATGGGGTTTTTCCTGAAGGAAACGTGAGTGTGCGATTGTAGCTACATCGTGAAGCGTGCTGATGTAAACGTCGCCCGTCTTTTCTTAAACTTACAGGGACTGGAGAAGACGACGACTATGTTGATGATTTTAACAGGTAAGAAAAATAGCTGGGCAACAAATAAATCGCAAAGAGTTTGTGACACAGGGAAGTGTCACGGAATTACGTTGGTGCTTATTTTAGTGTATTTGACTCTCTCGTGCACGCTAGTCACACCAGAGTTACACCCTGCACTTTGCAGCCTGTTTTGGTTTTGCATTAGAATGCGAACAAACGCGTCATGTTCAGGAAACTTGGTAAGAACACAACACGGCCAGTCGGAGGCGTCAGGTCGCATCAGGTCGCCGTGGTCCACGTGCGCTCCCCCAGCCACGCGGAAGGTGGGGACGCGTGCCTAACTTCAGACATTGCCCTCTCCAACTAGTGTCCTCATTCAGATGACAGGTCATGTTTTGTTCAGATACCTTTTTACGTACGTAATGATACTACAATCTGTGAGTTGCCTGATGGTTTGGAAATAATTGTTGTGGGTGTGATGAGAAATTTTAAATTAGAGCCTGAGAATTTGATGTAACTGACAAGGTTTCACCCCCCCCCCCCAAATTGAGAATTTATATTTTATTTCTTAACAGAATGATTTATCATACAGTTTTTTTGAGAGATGGCATGGCTTGTAGATGAAATTTTAAGAACCTGGGTTTGTGCTTTTCCTGACATTGTGGCCACAGTCACCATCACGGACCTTGGTTTTCTCATGTCTTAAGTTGACTCCCCTGTTTCTGTTGCCCTCGATCAGTTATGTTAAGGATCAGGTGAGGTAATATGTACAAAGTTAATGGCACCTGGTATTTCATTTAAACGTTCATGTTCAGTGTCCTTTATTCTGTTTCCTTCTCTCAAACTAGTACCAGCCATCGCTCAGAAAAAAGTGAGCTGAGTATCGGTGAAGAGATCGAGGAAGATCTTTCTGTGGAAATGGACGACATCAATACCAGTGACAAAGTATGGTGTTAGCGTTTCCTGTGGAACGCTGTTTGTGTCTGTTGCCTTGACTTACTGTGAAGCTTCAAAAACTGTACACGGATTAGGAGAAAAACAGTTGAAAATCGTGACGTGACAGCTACTGGGCCCAAGTCGAGAAACAATGGCTTTTACGCGTCTGTAGGGTGCCCCTGATGGCCGCTCCCGGGGTCAGTGCGTGCCGCTGGGGCACCTGTGCCCTGTGGCTGGGCGTCGTGGGTGTAGGTGGGCCCCGGTGGGTCGGGACTGGAGTCCGAACTGACCGCCTCAGGGGTGTAGACGGCAGAGGCCAGAGAAGTCGGGACAGGACTGGGAGTGGGCGCAGGGACGGGAGCCCCGTGCAGGGGGAGGTGAAGCGGCGTGTCAACAGGCAGGCCAGGGCTGGCGCGGAAGCCCGGAGAGGACGATGCGGCGGGCGTGCGGCGGGCTGTGCAGTTAGGAGTGCGTCCTGGAGATCCTTGTTCTCGGGCAGAGGGCACAGTGTACTTGGGTGGACGCACGTTGCACGTGAGACGGAGGCGGCATCTCAGGCTGTCCCGTCGGCGTCACAGAGGCGGCTGCCGGTCAGGTGGGCGCCTCTCAGGCTGTAGGCGGCCCGGCCCGGAGGTGGACGAGGGGCGTTCCCCAAGTGCCCGTGACCGCCGCGGGATGAGCGGACGCGGCAGGCCGTTGGGAGAGGCGGCGCGTCGGAGCTGGCAGGCTCCGGGAGCGTGTCCTTTTGCGTCCTGTGGTCTCCTGGGCGCGCTTTAATCGGTCATCTCCAGCCTGCCCGTTGGCACAGCGGGACCGGTAGTGTGTGCCTCACGGGAGCGTCGGGAAGGCTGGGGGAGGACGGCTCTCGGCACTTGGTCTCTGGTCGCACCCGATGTACCTGCAGCCACCGGGGCAGCTGGGAGGGTTATGGCAACAGGTGTTCGTTAGCGTGGCCTTGGGCTGCGAGCTCAGCCTTTGGTAATCGTCCCAGGTTTCGAAATAGGGGGAGGAAGGGGAGGGTTTAGGGGACTTTTGAATATGAAGTGGTTTGTGGAGTACAAGGTGATCTGTAAATGACAGCAGTATGTTTTAGAGATTATTTATGACTCCCTCTTCTGACACCAGCTCTTTCCTTTTTCTGTTTGAACCACGAAGCTTGATGACCTGACGCAGGACCTGACTGTGTCCCAGCTCAGTGATGTCGCGGATTATCTGGAAGACGTTGCATAGACACGAAAGGAGGAAGTATTCTCATCAACAAAGGACAGAGGACTCTGATCAGTTGCATCCCCCCCCCCCCCCGACCCGCCCCAGACAATCACTCTTTGCTGGAATGTCTGCTCCCTGTTGGTGCCTTGTGTTTCAAAAAGACTGCAGATATTTTTAAAAATTAACTTTTCGTTATACTAAACAAAACGCTTCCGACTTGAGCCCATGTGTGGAAGATACAAGTTCTTAATTTGGTTTGGCTACACATTTCTCTGTGGAAATTGATTATCTACAACTCAGACTCCTCACAGGGAGTGAACCCATGAAAATACGAGTATTAAGAGCATCCTGAAAGGTGTCAATAAAGCTGTAGGTTCACACAACTCTGTGTGTGTGTGTGTGTGTGTGGCTTGAGCCGTCTGGAATCAAAGCATATTCGATATTAGGTGGTTCTGCACATACTTGGCAAAACGACCTGGTACATGTGTAGCATTGAAGCCTGTTACTTGAAGTTAAATTTGACGTGTCCGCTTTATTGTGTATTTCCTTCCGTCTGGAAGGGTTGTTAGACCAGGAAGCTTCTATGAAAACACTTGTGTGTGTGCTACGTAGTTTTGCTTGATTTGAAGAAATCTAGAGGTTGCTCTGACTTTTAATTCCTGGACTTGTCGCTGACATTAGTGGTCGCTGCCCAGGTCCACGTAAGGAGCATCAGCGGCAGGTTGTGTTCTTTATAGTTACAATTTATTGCTTATAAAGATGCCTGGAAACAGACGAGGTGCCAAAAGGCGTCGGAAAGCATGAAGCAGAGCTTTTATTTCAGATGTGGAGGCTGGTCGTATTCAAATCCAGACTGGACTGGAACAGTGGTGATGACCTAAGACCACATCTGGTCTGACGGGCTTTACCCACTCACTCTAGGTCGTTCCACCGCGGCCCTTGGCACACAGGGCCAGTGCTGGCCTGGGGGCAGCCCCCCTCCCCCGCACCTGCCGAGCTGCTGTCCACGTAGGTCACCGAGGGCTCTGAGGTCTCCGTTCCAGACAGCCCAGAGAGGGCACGTCCGTTCCTGTTTGTGTAAGTGACTCTGTGATTATGTGTTACGTTCTGTACTTTTTTTATTTGAATTCAATTATGCTTTTTATTAAAAGTCACCTTTATTAATAAAAAGTGAACTAGACCTACTTGACTGATCTCAGTAAGTGAGCAGACTCCGTCGTTCACAGAGTGCCCGTTTTTCATTTCACGTTAGCCTAAATGGGGCAGAAATATCTGCTGGGCCCTCAGAGGTAAAGGGAGGTGATGGCGTGAGGAGCTAGATTGTATAACTTGACAATCTGCTTGTATAGCCCCTTGGTGAAACTGAGCCATACACACCAACAGGAAGGAGGACAGAAGACGGGCCAGGGCCCCCTGGGAGTCGCAGTGTCGGTCTGCCCTCGGTCCGTGGGCTGTGGCCTCCGTCCTGGCGGTGGGTCACGTTTTGTGCGCGTGAACAGCGCCGTGTGGGGATGTGCTCTGTTGCCGAAAGTCCCCCCATGTGCTTGTTCCAAACTGCATTTGCCTGGAAACCGTCTCTGGAAACACTTTCTCTGAGCCACTGCAGGACCTGTGTCACAGGTGTGACTTACTTTTTATTGAAAACAATTTTTCTCTTTACGCTTTATTTTTGAGAGAGTGAGCGAGTGATCCAGCATGAGCAGGGGAGGGACAGAGGGAGACACGGAATCCACAGCAGGCTCCAGGCTCGGAGCTGTCCACCCAGCTGACTCAACCTACTGAGCCCTCCCCGCCCCCCCCTCCCCCCCCCCCCCCCCCCCGACGCCCCTGGGTGTGATTTGTTTTTTGTTACCTGATGGGAGCTAGAGTTCAGTGACAGGATTGGGAGTGACAGCTGGAGGTGGCTTTTGAAATTTGGGGAAAGCATTGGAACAGCACTGTCTGAAATTGGTCACTGTTCCGTTACGCAGAGAACCCGACCTTTGGTTGTATCTGGGAGGACGGGCAGGAAACGCCCCGTCTGGAACCTCATTTGTCATTAGCACTGCATCCCTCTGGAAAGTGTGATTTCCCCACGTCGTCCTTGAGCAGAAAGGTTGAGTGTGTGAGTGTGACGAGTAGTTTCTTTTTGTTTGGAAATACCTTCCGAGATACTAACCCACGGAACACATCTGTATGGGAAAGCCTGGATTGTGCGGTGGGACTGGTACGTGCGACGTGTCATTTTACTGGTAGTGGCTTAAAGCGAATAAAAAGGCTTTATTGGGGCGCCTGGGTGGCGCAGTCGGTTAAGCGTCCGACTTCAGCCAGGTCACGATCTCGCGGTCTGTGAGTTCGAGCCCCGCGTCAGGCTCTGGGCTGATGGCTCGGAGCCTGGAGCCTGTTTCCGGTTCTGTGTCTCCCTCTCTCTCTGCCCCTCCCCCGTTCATGCTATGTCTCTCTCTGTCCCAAAAAAAAAAAAAAAAAAAAAAAAAAAAAAACGTTGAAAAAAAAAAAAAAGAAAAAAAAAAAAGGCTTTATTGCCCCATTTGTGTCCCTGCACCTGCTGCGTCTCACGTGGGATGGTCAGCACGCTGACGCTGTCCCCGCCACTCACCGGCTCCTTGTCCGCACTGCCCTTGCCCAAGAATCGCCGGCTCATGTCCCTCCTGTTCTCAGACGTTCCAGCCCGAGGGGACGCCAGTTGTCCTTCCCACTCCGTCTCTGTCGTGTGTACCCAGGGTATTTCACTCCCGTCTCGTCGCTGATGCGGGCCCGTGGGCTGTGTGCGAGCCGGCCGAGCGGGCGCCGTGTTTCGCCACCTGGGTGTGTCTTTGGCACCTGGAATAGTACGTGGCCCATCGTGTGGCTCTGTAAGGACGGGGCGGGGGGACAGATACGGTAGCCCGCTCGTGGGGTTCGGTGTCGGCGGGGGCGCCTGGGAGGCGTTTCTGGCTGGGCAGCCACCTCCTGGGGACAGCGTTCCTGTCCCCGGGCTCCCAGGCCTGCTGAGTCGGTCCGTGGTTCGGTCGAGGCCGTCAGAGGGAGCCGCGGCTCACGGGACACTCGTTATTAGCTCTCGTTTTGAATATCGCCATTCTGATGGGTGTGAACGGGTTTCACACCGTGGTTTCGATTTGCATCTGGAGTGATTTTATGTGCCCTTGTGACTCTGTGCTGTCGTTGGGGAGAGTGTCTGACTGCTCAGCAGTGTGGTCCACGCATTCGGTTTCCTTACTGATCTTCTTCCGTTTTATTCTGTATTGAAAGCGGGGGCATCAGAATCGCCAGCCTTTGCTGAATTACCAGTTTCTTCCTTCGGTTCTGTCGGGTTTTGCTTCTGGTGTTTTTGGAACTCTGCTGTTAGGTGCATTCTGTGTAATTGCTGTATCTTCAGAAAATGTCTCTCTCTAGCAATTTCGTTTTGTTTTAAAACCATTTTGCCTGGGGGCGCCTGGGTGGCTCAGTCGGTTGAGCGTCCGACTTCAGCTCAGGTCATGATCTCGCGGTCCGTGAGTTCGAGCCCCGCGTCGGGCTCTGGAGCCTGGAGCCTGCTTCAGATTCTGTGTCTCCCTCTCTCTGTGACCCTCCCCCATTCATGCTCTGCCTCTTTCTGTTTCAAAAATAAACAAAGAGGGGCGCCTGGGTGGCTCAGTCGGTTGGGCATCCGACTTCAGCTCAGGTCATGATCTCGCGGTTCATGGGTTCAAGCCCCACATCGGGCTCCGTGCTGACAGCTTGGAGCTTGGAGCCTGCTTTGGATTCTGTGTCTCCCTCTCTCTCTTCTCCTCCCCTTCTTGCACTCTGTCTCTCAAAAATAAAAATAAACATTAAAAAAAAATTAAAAATGAATAAATAAGTAAACATTAAAAAAATTAAAACAAACCATTTCGCCTTGCTCTTGTGGTGGCCGTTTGCATGACGTTCGTGTCTTTGAATCTAAAGTTTGTCTCCTGGAGGTAGCATATAGTTGGATTTTTTAAAAAAAAAATGCAGTCTGGTGACCTCTACTTTTTGACTGGATTGCTTGGTCCATTCACATCCCGTGTCATTATTGATACAGTTTGGACTTACGTGGGCAGTTTTACTATTTGTCGAGTAATTGTCTCATGTCTTTTTTTGTCTCTGTTCCTTTGCTGTTTTCTTTTGCAGTAAGTGAATATTTTCTAGTGCAACGTTTTAACTTCTTAAATTATTTTCTCACTGTATATTTTTCCAGTTGTGTTGAGGAGAATTGACATGCGTCGCTGTGTAAGTTCAGGCGTGCGGCACGACGGTTAGGTGTCCGTGTGCCGTGAAACGATCCCACGCCAGGTCCAGCTGACATCTGTGCTCTCACACAGATGAGCACAAAGGAAAGAAAAACTTCCTGCGAGGAGAACTCTTGGGTTCTAGTCTCTTCACAGTTTTCCTGAGGGTCCTCACTGTATTTTTAAGGCGTTTTCTCAGCGGTCGCCCCGGGGTTTACAGCGTACTTCTCATAGGTCTGCACCGAATCGTTTCCCACCAGCCTAGGGAAACTCCCCTCCCAGGCAGCTCTCTTCCCTCTGGTCTTGTCCTTGTGGTGTTGTTGTACTTACTATCTCTCTGTAGCTTACAAGCACAAGAATTATCCGTTATAATTATCACCTTAAATAATTTTAGGTCTTGGGGCACCCGGGTGGCTCTGTCAGTGAAGCGTCCAACTTCGGCTGAGGTCACGGTCTCACGGTTTGTGGGTTCGAGTCCCGCTTCGGGCTCTGTGCGGATGGCTCAGAGCCTGGAGCTGCTACGGCTTCTGTGTCTCACTTTTGTCTCTGCCCCTCCCCCACTCATTCTCTCTCCCTCCCTCCTTCCCTCCCTCTCAAAAGTAAACATTAAAAAAAATGTAAAAACAACACAGTAATTTCAGGTCCTTTAAAGAACTTGAGGCTCTAAAGTGAGGGAAGGGAGAGGGGAGGAAGGAAGACCCCATTCAAGGCGACTCCGCCCTTCCCGGTGGAGGGGACAGCCGGGGCTTCCTCTCCAGGGTATTCGTGAACCCCCGCTTCACCCCTCTGCCAACGGTGAGCCCCGGAGGACGTCCCTTTCTTCTCCCAGGTCACCTGCTCCCCGTGCAGCCCTGGGCCGTGCTTGGCTCTGACATGACTCCGGGCGCTTCCGGGTTCACCTTGCACTTGGCTGACGAGCTCCTCGGCGGTGCCGCTGCCTGGGACTTGCACAAACCGGGTGACTCCGGAAGGATTTCGGTGAAGTTCAGGCAACAGGCTTTCGCGGCTGCCCGTGTCGTTGAGGAGACTGTGAAGCGGGCATCCGGGATGACGAGTCCGGGGCCGATGGTGAAGGAGCCGCCGTCGCCCTGCAGGGAGCAGAGGTGAGATAGCAGGTCGGGGGATGGGCCGGGCTGCTGAGGTTGGCCGCCTTCGTTGCCACAAGGCCGCACTTAACGCCTGTAGGACCAGTAAGTGCCAACCCAGTGACTTTCTGGCGAAGGTCTGCCATGTGATTCTTCCAGAAATGGGCTTGAGGATACTGTTTTCTCAGGTTGTTGTCTGTCCTGGTGGAGAAGGGGTCTGTTCTACAATCGAGATAAATCCTAGCGAGCAAACGTGTGAATGGCTTCACGGACCCATCCTTTACCGTGGAAACCAAGCAACGATTTAGTGAAATGTAGGTATTTCCTGGACAGTGACCAAAATGTTCTGAGCTTTGAGTGCTAAGTCAAAACAGGTGTTGAGGTGAGCCTCAGGAAAGATAAGCGGCCAAGTCTTCCCCACGATCGCTCCTCCTGGAACACAGAATCGCGTTGTGGGACTTACAACTGAGGGTTCTCCTCTGCTGCTTTGGGGGAAGCCACTGCCCCAGGTGCCTCCAGCCCCGACCTTCTAGGACTTCCAGAACCGTCCCTGTCATGCAGGAAAAAAAGCTGCCAGCCTGGGCTGGGGCGGTGCCTACGAGGTGCCAACCGCCTGGCGAGGGAAACCGGTGGGGGGTGCGGACGGGCCGGCCAAGCAGGACCCTGGGCCCGGGCAGACGCGGCTGCACGGCCTCGGGGGGACGGGCATAGCTGTACTGTAAGCCAGCGCGACTCCTGCAATTGTGTCGTCAGAGCACCAGCCACCAAAAGCTGCCTGGAAGTACCTACTGGTCTTCTGTTCACATTTTGGTATTTAAATAACCCCGTCTACACAGTGCGCTCAGTAATGGCAACAGGCCCAGTTATGTCGTTTATCTAGTTCCGTGTGTTCAAGCCGTAGGGGGGGCAGCACAGCGATTCCCATTTCTTATTAAAAAAAAAGAACCCAGTCGCCATGGGAGCATAAACATACTTGGCTGTGTGTGTCCTAAGAAACAGCAGAGAGACTTACACGTTTTCCCTACGGAGAAAATAAATTGAGGGCTCAAAAAACGTGGAAATCGTTTACAGACCAACTTTATACAAACAAAAAGAAACGTTCAGTTGATGCGTCGTGGGCGAGTAAGGACGGAGAGAGGGGAGCAGCGATGGGCCAGGGCGCAGGTGCAGAAGAGAAGGCGGGGGGAGGGGGGTGAGGAGGGGAGGGCCGCGGCGGGAGCCCCGGGCGCGGGCACGAGAGAGAGGGCCCTGCCGTGTCCTCCTGTGTCCTGCCGGTGCTGGGCCGCGAGGTGACCAGCCCGTGCACGGCCAGAGCCCCAGGGACCCGCGGTGGGACTCAGAGTCCAGCAGGTTTGGGCCAGCCGCTCCTGGGACCGCTGGGACCCGAGGGGTGGGGGCGTCCACGTGTGCGTTCAGCCCTAGGTGATCCTCAGCACCTGAGTGGATGAAGATCTTCAGAATTCTCAGAGGCTTCTATACGTGTTGAAGAAAAGGATTAGCATCTTCAGTCTTGGGAGACACCTGAAATCTCACACGTAGCCCCGTCTGTGAGCTCGACCCTGGAGCCAGAGGCAGACTCCTTCCCAGGGTCGAGCTGGCGGGACCCCTGCTGCTTTTCCACGGCACGTGTCGTCTGCCACCTGTCCCCAGCCTCAGCCGTGGTGATAGGATGTGTATACGTACATTGTTTTCGGAGACTCGGTGCTCTTTAATCATGTGGGCTTTAAGAGGCACTAGAAATATAGGCCACCTTAGAAGAAGGCATACCAGAGTAGGAAACTTTGCAGAAAATTATCTTGCTGATTCTTTCCAGAGTAGCTGAATTTTCCACTGTGGTTTGGCTTCTGTGGTTTCAGAAGCGATGTGTGTGCCGAGTGTTCTCTTATGTAACAGCCCCGCCGTACCTGCCCTCGGTCCTTAACTCGGCCACGCTCGCCCGAGGCGAGCCCTGTGCCCAGGACGGCACCCAGGAGCACTCACGTCGATCGGGCGTTCTCTCCAAATCAGAGGGTTGGAGAACGTAATTAAAATGTAGGTTAACTGATCAGGAAGCTTCGTGAGTGTCCAGATTCTTCACTTCTTTCTTCAGTGACTTAGGACCTTTCACTAATTCAGGCTCATCGTCCTCAACGTTAGTTGCTGCCTAATCCTCCGTGCTGCGGGGCTTGTAGGGAAGTTACTGCGTTCGGCATCCCAGTGCGACCGTCTCCAGCTGTCGCTTTGTTGGTGGCCTTCGGAGTCACCCTTAAGGGCCACAGACAGTGGTGTGGCCGCAGGAAGGGGCAGCCTGGGTCCCCGAATAGCCATGTGAGGCAGATGCCCCGCCCACAAAGTTCTCCTGTGTGAAGTTACAGAGGTTTTGAAGCTGACTCTGCCCGCCGCTATTGTAACTTACGCCCCAGCCAATATGTTTTCATTTTACAAGAGTTAGAAAGTGTGTGTACCGACCCGTTCCTTAAAAATCCTACTCATTCATTCATTCAATCATTCATACTTTCAGTATTAGGAGAGGCCTGTGCTGTGCTAGATATTTTATAAAAAGTAAATCCCTCTATTAAGTTCTTTAAAATAAATTTTTTTTTTTATGTTTACTCATTTTTGAGAGAGAGACAGAGTGTGAGCAGGGGAAGGGCAGAGAGACAGGGAGACACAGAGTCTGAAACGGGCTCCAGGCTCCGAGCTGTCAGCACAGAGCCCGATGCGGGGCTCGAACCCACGAACCGTGAGATCGTGACCTGAGCCGAAGCTGGACGCTTAACCGACTGAGCCCCCCAGGTGCCCCGAAGGTCTTTTCATTGTTACTTGCTTTACTCCTAAAGGTGATGAATAGAAAGGAATTATAGTAGAATATTTCTCACACATGACAGTCAATCAAACACAAGTTTTCCTGAATTACTTGAAGAGGTAAAAATAACACACTGGTGGAAAAGAATAAAAATAAGGTGGAGGGGGGTAAGGGATGGCAGTAACCATCCACGAAAGGTTACGTTTTCGTGCTCCTCCCGCCATCACTGAGAATAGTTCTCGTTCACCAAAAATGGTAATCAGGTTAAGAAGCTGAGCGGGGCTTTTTCTTTTCTTATCAAAAAATTAATACACTCTTAATTCCGTGATCCGGGTCAAAGAGATGTGTTGGGAAGTCACAGCAGACACTGTGGTAAAGTGGACGTTAGAACAGCATGGGAAGCCTTCCGCCAAATAAGCCCTATTTGCATGAAAGTGTGTGTGATTTCACGTCATAGATTTGCAAGGCTCGGTCCTGCGGCATACACACGGACCCACGTGACCGCGCCGGGAAGGACACGGGAATGCCTAAATAGCTGCGTCGTGTGTTTGGATAAGAGGATTCAGAGATGTAAATGTATCCACTGCAGGAAGGTGAAGTGCGAAGTGAGAGGGGAATGGGTTTGGGGATTTTGAGTAACGGATTTAGTGTTGTTACCCTGTCCTGTTTTTTCAAAAGGAAAAAGATTCTCTAAACGTGAAATGACCCTCGGGACTTAGACTGTGTTCGTTGTGCACAGAATGATTGGTGTCAGAGGAGAGGGATGACTTTGTGGGTGTGGACTGAGGGAGTGTCAGCAAAAGCCACCGAGTTCTGGCTCCAAGACCGGGAAATGGGGCGCCCAGCACTCAGAGGAGCGTCTGCGTCCCGCTTCGTTCCTCTTGCGCCCCGGCCTCTGGAGGCCCACGGCTGCCTCGTCTTTGAGGGAGGAAGGACCCTCTGCTCTGACGGGAGGAAGTGAGGTCCCCGGAGGGCAGAATAAACCTGCATGAGATTTTTTTTCTCTACTTCTGCTTCTGCCTCTGGGCCCCGAGTAGAAGCACAGTCAGAGGGAGTGAGGGGCATTGTGGGTGATGAAAGCCAGAGCCATCTGGCCGGAGGACCTTAAGGGAAACCAAGGAGCCAGAAAATGCTTGGAGGTGGCAGAGAAGGGAGCAGCCCCCAAAACGGCCCCAGAACATTGTTTATGACTTGGGCACCCCTGAGCTGTTCATGCGTGGATCTGACCCTGCACAGTATCCGTACACGTTGAGTGCTGAACTGTGGGATGCGCTCCCCGGCCCCGAGAGTAGCCACAGGGCGCCATATGGATTTGATAGACCTAAATAATCCCGCAAAGGCTTTGAGAACTGATCTGGCTTTGGAAACAAGACCCATGGAAGGCAGATAGGGACTTGGGACTCAAATTCAACCAACCGATTGCCTTCTAAAACACAGTGAACCAAGACCTGGAAGGTTTTGATGTTCATCTATCCTGGATACAGTCCAAACTTGCACTGCACACAAAGAGCCATTAAACCCTTAGCTTGCACAGGAAAGACGGCCAACAGTTGCACATACTGGGATGACACAGGATGGAATTATTAGATTAAGACTCCAAAGTAGCTATTGTAGTAATGCTCCTTGCGATGCATGGAGAGAGAGAAATAACCGGCAAAGAGAGAGAAGACATCAAGAACTAAGTGGAAATTAGAACTGAAAAATTTTTTAAATGAATAAAATACTCAGTGGATTCAAGAGCAGAACAAAGGTGACAAAGGAACGAGTCGGTGAACTTGAAGACGAATTAACCAAATGAGATCATTTGAACAACAGAAAAGAGACTGAAGAGAAAAACGGGGAACTCTGGGATCATACCACAAAAAGGCGGACATTTGTATCATTTGGATACCAGAAAGATGAGAAAAAGTGTGTAGAGAAGAAAACATTTGCTTCTGCACAATAAAGGAAATCATCGACAAAATGAAAAGGCAACCTACTGAGCGGGAGAAAATGTTTGTAAACCACATTATCTGATAAAGGGTTATATCCAAAGTAGAGAAGAACTCCTACAACTCAGTAGCAAAAGGATTCCTCCAAACAGTTCAATTAAAAAATGGGCAGACGATCTGAATAGGCATTTTCCCCAAAGAGGACGTGTAGATGGCCAACGGGCACATGAAAAGATGCTCAACGTCACGGGTTCTCAGGGAAATGCAAATCAAAACCACAACGATATCACTTCTTATCCCCTAGGCTGGCTAGAAATGAAGTCAAATAATAACAAATGTTGGGGAGGATATGGAGAAATGGGAACCCTCACGCACCCCTGGCGGGGATCTCAAATGGTGCCATTGCTTGAAGACCATCTGGCAGTTATTCAGATGATGAAGCACAGAGTTATCCTATGACTGGGCAATTCCACTCCTAGGTATATGCCCAGGATAAGATGTTGTAACAACTGGCACATGGATATTTATGGCAGCATTAGTCGTAATAACCAAAGGTGGAAACGACCCAAGTGGCTATTAATGTGTGAATGGATACATAAAAAGTGGTGTATTCATACAATGGAATATTACTTGGCCACAAAAATGAGTGAAATACTGATACACGCTTGTAACCTGGATGAAATTTGAACACCTATGCTACGTGCAAAAGCCATTCACCAAATCCACATGCTCTGATTCCATTCATATGAAAGTCCAGAACAAGCAAATCTGTATGGAGGGGAAGTAGATTAGTGGTGGCTGCTTCGGGGTGGTGTGACGGGGGGCGGGGTGGGGATAGGGGTTGAATGCTAAGGGGCATGGAGTTTCTTTTCAAGGTGATGAAAATATTCTAAAATGGACTGGTGATAGGTGCATGTATTTGTAAATGTCCTAAGGATCTACTGAATTATGTACTTTAAGTAGATGAATTGAATGGTATGTGAATTACTGTCTCAAATAAAGCTGTTAAAAAAAAAAAAAGAAAGAAAAAGCCTGGGGGAAGATATACTCTGTAAACACAAATCCAAAGAAAGCTGGTGTGGCCCTTTTAGTAATAGACAAAATAGACTCCACCATAGAGATCATTACCGGAGATAAAGAGTGTCCGCTCACCAAGAAGACACTAACAACAGAGCTTCTACACCTACCAAACAGGGGCTCCTGACTGGCTCAGTCGGTGGAACATGGGACTCTTGATCTCAGGGTTGTGAGTTTGAGCCCCATGCTAGATACAGAGATTACTTCAAAATGAATAAATAAACAAAAATCTCACAACATACAAAACAAAAACTGAAAAAAAAAACCAAAAACCACAGCTGAAGCAAGTAAAAGACAAATCTGCAATAATAGTTGGAAATTTCAACATTCCTGTCTCGCTCATTGATAGAATTAACTGACAGAAAAACCAGTAAGGATGTAGAAGGACCAAACATCATCATCATCCAATTGGATCCGGCATTTGTAAAATACCCCACCCAACAACAGTAGATAAACATTCTTTTCGAGTGCACAAAGAATAGTCACATAAATAAACCATATGTTAGATTATTAAAAAACTCTTCATGAATTAAATAGAACTGAAATGATCTGAACACATTTCTGACCATAATGATACTAAATTAGAACTTAACAAAAGAAAAGAATTCACAAGATAATATTCCTGAGGTTTCACAAGGAACCCTAACCTCTTGGAAATTAAACGGTACATTTCTATAGTCTATGAGTAAAGAGGGAATCTCAACAGATGTTCTAAAATATTTTGAGCTGAATGAAAATGAAAATACACTATATCAAAACATATGGGTGCTTTGAAAGCCATAAAAGCAGTGCTTAAAAGGAAACTTCTAGCCTTCAGAGCTTATATTAAAAAAGAAAGGGCTCAAATCCGTAATCCAAACTTCTACCTTAAGAGAGTATCAAAAAAAGGGAAAATAAATGAAAGGATGGTAAAAGTCGGAATCAATGAATTGAGCGCGGAAAAATACAGTCAATGAAACCGAAAGTTTGTTCTTTGAAAATATCAATAAAATTTATTAAACTCTAGCAAGAAAAAGAAGACACGAATTGTTAACATAATGAAGAAAATATAGGATGTCACTAGACCCTACATACATCAAAAGGATAGTAAAAGAATACTATTAGTGGGGCGCCTGGGTGGCTCAGTCGGTTGAGCATCTGACTTCGGCTCAGGTTGTGATCTCACGGTTCGTGGGTTCGAGCCCTGCGTCGGGCTCTGTGCTTGGAGCCTGGAGCCTGCCTCTGATTCTGTGTCTCCCTCTCTCTCTGCCCCTCCCCTGCTCACGCTCTGTCTCTCTCCGTCTCTCAAAAATAAATAAGTGTAAAAAAAAAATTTTTTTTTTAAAAAGAACACTATTAGCAACATCATACATGTAAAATCGGCAACTTAGATAAATGGACAAATTCCCAAATAGACACAAGCACTAAAGTTCGCTTAAGAAGGAATATGTGACCTGAATGATTCTAAGTCTGTTAGAGAAAATAAATTTGGAGCTAAAAACCTTTTAAAACAGGAAGCTCCAGATCCAGATGGTTTTGCTAGTAAATTCTCCCAAGAAGAAATAATATAAGTCCTTTACAAAGTCTTGTCAAAATCAAAGAAGGAATACTTCCAAACAGATTTTGTGAGGCCAGAATTACCCTGGAGACCAAAACCAGACAAAGACAATGCAGGAAAACAACACACAAATGTCCCTCATCAACGTAGGTACAAAAATATTTAACAAAAGATTAGCAGATCAAATTCGGCAAGAGATAAAATTGATAATACGTGACGACTGAATTAGGTTTATCAGGGAAATGGTAGGGTGGTTCAATATTGGAAGAATGATCCATGTAAACCAAAATGACAATATTCTAAAGACACCACATGGTCGTGTCAATTGACATAGAAAAAGCAGTTGATAAAATTCAATATCCATTCATGATAAAAAAAAAAATTCTCAGCAAACCAAGGAGAAGGGAAGTTTCTCAGTCTGCTAGAGGACCTCAACCAAAAACCCACAGCTCATTATGATGGTGAAGGAGTGAATGCTTTCCTTCCAAGACTGGGAACAAGACCAGGGCTGTCCACATTCATCACTCCTGTTTGTTATTGTATTGGAAGTGATAGCCAGTGCAATAAAGCAAGACAAAGAAATAGAAAGGACACAGATCTGAAAGAAGATGCAGAATTGTCCCTATCCAAGACTCCATGATTTTTTTACGTATAAAATCCTTGGGCTTGGGATTTTCTGCAGGCTGATCCCTCCACCTTCTCTGGTGCCTCACCCAAGTGTGACAAAGGGCTCTGGCCTCTGCAGGATGCTCTTGGCACCACGGTCAGAGGCAGAAGAGCTGACCCAGTTTTCAGTCTGCCCTCATGGGTTCCAGCTCATTACTTAGGGTCCGGCTGTCCTCGATCCTTCCCATTTGTTATCTGGTTTCCTTCCTGTGTGTCCTATGGATTTCAAACGCCAGGACCAGATGTGGAGATAAATGGACTGATAGACTCAATATGTCCATATTCTACTGGCTTCACTTCTCTGCTTGAACCCTGACCCGGTTATCTAACCTCTCAGTTTGATCATCGCAAAAATGGGGATAATTGTACTTACTTCATCAGTTCACGTATATTAAATCGAGATAGCATATCTCATATCAAACTCTATGTTTCTTAAAAAATATTTTTTAATGTATATTTTTGAGAGATAGAGAGCGGGGGAGGGGCAGAGAGAGAGAGGGAGAGGGAGAGAATCCCAAGCAGACTCTGCGCTGTCAGCACAGAGCCCGATGTGGGGCTCGAACCCATGAACTGAGAGATCATGACCTGAGCTGAAGTCGGATGCTCAACCGACTGAGCCACCCAGGTGCCCCCAAACTCTGTATTTCTTACATGTGAGACTCTTGGACCATTCTCTGCTTTCATTACATAATATATATATTTTAATTTTAGAAAAAAATGGAATAAACTGTTTTTATTTCTGTGTGCTTCTTCCTTGAAGACAAGTGACACATCCCGTGTGTTGTGTATATATGCGATGAGGGTGTTTATGAAATTCCTGTGAAAATTCTCTCTGTTTCTAGAAATATTCTGGCTTGTCCCTTTCTAGTAGAGAAAGAGAGGAATCTTCCTTTCTTCCTTCCTTCTCCTCCCCCCTCCTTCCACTCTTTCTAACACAGTGAGAAGGATTTTTAATGTCCCAACTGAACATTTGCCCAAAGAGAGAAGAGAATTATATTTGGATAGCAACATTGTTGTACTAAGTCTGCACAGTGGGACCCGTGTAAAGGGGTCAACAAACCTCCCCTTTCTGAGGGAGTCACCTGGCCGGTATCCAGACTCCAGCTCTGGGCAGGCCACCTCTGTTGGCCGCTCCTGAAACCACGTGAGCCATACCAGGAGCTGGGTGAGTACCCCGTGGTTTGGGTTGGGCCATGGAGACGGTGAAATGGTCCCACTTTCAACACGGGTCTGGAGGCAAAGCAAATGACATTGGACACGGATGTATGTCGCATCTTACAGGGACAGTGGGACGGCAGGGTCACCTGGATGGACTTGGTCTCTCAGTGCTCTGAAACATGCCTCAGTGCAGTTCAGTCAACCTCCATTAGACTTTGTCCAGGATGGCGAGGCAACCACTTTTTCCAGTTTTCTGAGGCAGTTCCAGAAGAGAAGGGGAAAGTCGATCACTCAAAATGATCAAAATGACCTGTTTCCCCGCCCTCCGTCACCTGGCATTTACCTAGAGCACTTAAAAAAAATTTTTTTTTAATGTTTACTTTTGAGAGAGAGCATAAGGTGGAGGAGGGGCAGAGAGAGAGGGAGACACGGAATCCGAAGCAGCTCCAGGCTCCGAGCTGTCAGCACAGAGCCCGACGCGGGGCTGGAACTCAGAGCACGAGATCATGACCTGAGCTGAAGTCGGATAATTCACCGACTGAGTCACACAGGTGACCCTTTCCTAGAGCACTTTTTTTTCTGTTAATTCTTTCAAAAGTGGAATAATTGAGACATGCATTTTATAAATCCTAGTTAATAGACTTCTTCACGTAAAATTTTGGATAGTTTTTGTCCAAACTACAGTAATAATAATTCCTTGGGCCTTAATTAAACTAAATCAATTAATTTAATAAAATGAAAAGTATTCTATGGGGCGCCTGGGGGGCTCAGTCGGTTAAGCGGCCGACTTCGGCTCAGGTCACGATCTCACGGTTCGTGAGTTCGAGCCCTGTGTCGGGCTCTGTGCCGACAGCTCAGAGCCTGGAGCCTGTTCGGATTCTGTGTCTCCCCCTCTCTCCGCCCCACCCCTGCTTGTGCTCTGTCTCTGTCTTTCAAAAGTGAATAGACATAAAAAAAAAATTGAAAAAAGTATTCTAGAAATCAAGTCGATTTTCTCGTTTTGGAAAATGTTTTCTCCACCTGAGTGACAGTGTTCCGGACAGGAGAGAATGGACTTGGTGGGAAAACTGGCCGGTGGGATCATTGACTTTCCTCTCTAAAATGGAACCTCACCCATTGATCAAAAATGCAGGTGAAGTTCGATTTCTCCTTTAAAGGACTTAGACATTCGGGTAGTTTGGGGCAGATCTGAGAGGGAAATGGGTCAGCTTCACTGCTGTCTGGGCCTGGCCCACGGGGTGGATGACGGGCGGGTTTCCTCGAGCGCTTCTCCAGGGTCCCCTGGCCTCATCCGCAAGGCTCAGCTGTCTGGGTGCATGATCTTTCTAGTGATGTCCAGAATGACCCGCCTTTCCTGTAGCCCCTCACCGTGTTATGGGGGAAAGAGCATGAGCTACATAAGGGGCAGATTTCGAACGGAAATCTAGTTTTGATGCCCACCAGGCTAGACGTATCAGGGCCCCACCACTTAACCTCACCCAAGCCTCGGTCTCTGTGTCTGTAAGATGGAGTCTGCACCTACTTTGTGTAGAGTTTGTGACTCTTTTGTAATGTTTATTTATTCTTTGAGCGAAAAAGAGAGAGCACGAGCAGGGGAGGAGCAGAGAGAGAGGGAGACACAGAATCCGAAGCAGCTCCAGGCTCCGAGCCGTCGGCACAGAGCCCGACGTGGGGCTCGAACCCACGAGCCGCGAGATCACGACCTGAGCCGAAGTCGGACGCTCAACTGGCCGAGCCCCCCAGGCGCCCCGAGTTTGTGACTCTTACGCAGAAAAGCGACACCGGGATGCAGCAGGTTCTCCCTATTAATTTCATGGTCTTCCTCCTCACCTCTGTGGCTTCCAACGTGTCTCGGATTTCCAGAGGAACCAGCTCCTGCCAAGGCCTCCTGGTCCCAAGCGACGCGTGCCGACACGAACGGTGACGTGTGCCATCACCAGCACGAAGCCAGCGTCTCCCCGTGCCGGGTCTTCCAGATATGGGATGCGGGCGTTGGAGGCGGCCAGCGTGTGGCCCGGATGCTAGTCATTAGGTGCACGCGTACACCTGGAGTCTCATCTCAGTGTCGTGGCTTCCTGGCTCTGTAACCCCGGGCACATGTCTTCTCCGCTCTCACTTCCTCTTTCCTGATCCAGAGCATTCCCTCATAGGCGTGCGGGACAGATGGTAGGCGGTCCATGCAGAGCGCTTAGCACGCAGCAGGGCCGCACGCGTGTTAGCCAGAACGAGGCGCGCGATCTTTGTGATTCCACCGCGGGCAGGGGAAGCCGCTCTCCTGGCAACGGCAAGAAAGAGGTAAAGTGGCCCCAGCACGTACACAGCTTTGGAGCCGTTGAAACCCACTCCTTGAGGAAGCGTCCTAAGAGTTTAAAACATTTTTAAGGTCGTTTCTCTTTGGGGACGTCTGTGCCTTTGCAATTTTCCCTTCAGATGAGTAAAGAAGCCACCCAAGTCAGGGCAGGCTGGATTCTGCTGCGGTAACAGACAGCCCCGCTTCTCACCCGCGCCCTGCGTCCGCTCCAGGTGTGCCCCCCTCGGCCCTCCGCCCTAGGCGGCCTGACGGGGCTCTACCATTGGGAGCACTCCAGAATGGAGAGAGAGCACGGGGCACAGTCACACCGAACTTACAGGCCTCTCCCAGAGTGCCGTCCTTCTCCTCCGGACTCATTGTATTAACCAAAGCAAGTCATGGGGCAGCTGCCGACGCCCGGGGGTGACGTGTGGAGGAGTGCAGGCCACTCCACGTGGACTCAGGCGGCAGAGAGCTGGAAGTACGGAGTTCCGATCACCAGCACCCTGACTTCACAGAAACGCGAGGCACGCGAACCCATCGATTCCGCTTGACCCAGGAAGCGGCGCTGATGTTCTGGGAAGGCCTGCATGGCACGGATGTCAGAATGGATGGTGCTTTTTCCCAGGGGAAATGGAAAAAAAAAAAAAAGACTCATCAGTTTATAGTTGAATTCAACGTGACTTTGAGGAACAGCTTTTCCTAGGAACCGATGATGAAATACAGATCTAGACGCGGAAACTGAAGAAGTGACCTTATCTGTGAATGAAAACTTGAATGCAGTCATTCCTAACAGCAATGTGGTGTTTAATCTGTAATTTGGGCAGTTGAGATGCTGACAAGAAAACCTTTAAGGAAGAAACAGCAGATCCCCATGGCCCGTATTTCCATTTAGAGCATCAGCAAAAACTTTTGTTTTGTGGCAACTTTCATGTCAATAGATCTGTTATTAAATAAGACCCCATGAGGACGCCTGGGTGGCTCAGTTGAACGTCCGACTTTGGCTCAGGTCGTGATCTCACAGTTCGTGGGTACGAGCCCCGCATCGGGCTCTGCGCCGACGGCTCGGAGCCTGGAGCCTGCTTCGGACTCTGTGTCTCCCTCTCTGTCTGCCCCTCTCCTCCGCGTGCACTCTCTCTCTCAAAAATTAAAAAAACACTAAAAAAAAAAAATAAGACCTGATCAGTCCTACGTTGCATCGAGGGATGAGTCTTGCTTCAGATCTTTCTTTCAATAGCTCCTGTATCCCCGGTGTGCACATTTCCGAATCTTACCGGTACCGGGTCGGCTGTAGCGTAAGCTGTGTCCACAGAAACCCGTCCCAATACGGAGCAGCACACACAGCAGAAGCAGCAAGGCGAGAGCAGGAAGGTGAGTGCCACCGCCCGCAGGGTAAATCCCAGGGGGGCCGTGCTCGTTCATCTCGGGTGCGCGCCTTTGGAAGAGTGGGTAAACGATGAACAACACGCCTAAGGATGCTTAGCTTAGCGTCTCGCTCAGAACTGGCGCCTGATAAATGCTTGCGTTTGCTCACAGCCCTGCTGAATGTTGCTGCCCTCGGTGCTGCTGTGTGTCCCGCCTGCCTGGGAGACCTGGGGGACGCGCGGGGTTCTGGCGGGACCCAGGTTCGGGCCCTTGAGACAAGGCCACCTGTCAGTCTGCGTGTGGAATGTTCACTTGTGCCACCGCCTGTCACAGCATGTTAGCGGTGACAAGGCTGTGAGCACTGGAATCCTTCAGAAGCGCTCGGCACGTCCTGGATCCAGCTCTTGGTGTGTGTGTGTGTGTGTGTGTGTGTGTGTGTGTGTGTTCTAGAACCTTGCTGCCCGAAGTGTGGTCCCCGCTCTGTATGAGCATCTAGGCGCCCAGAGCTTGCTACAGAGGCAGACTTTGGGGCCCCGGCCCGGGGCCCGGGTGTCAGAATCTGCAGACTCACCACGGGTCAGGGGATTCGTGTGCCCGTTGGAGTTTGAGAAGCACCCAGCCCACAGAACAACTCACATTCCTTCCAGAACAGACAGATGCTTTTCGGAGGACTTCTTTAAAGCCAGACAGTTGCACGGCCGATCCTTGAAGACTGCTCCACGGCCCCTGAACTTTCAACTCCTGGCAGGAGGAGAAATGGCCTTCTCTTCTCTCCGGCCACAACTGGAGCTCTTCAGGGAACAGGCAGACGGCAGGGAAGCCGGCCCACAGCAGGGGAGCCGAAGACAGCCCCTGAGTCCTCTCCGGGCCCTGGTGCTGACACGCGGCTGTCGCACCTTCCGTCCTGCTCGTCCGGCTCTCTCAGCTGGACAGCCGGCACCCGGAGCGCCCTAGGAAGCGAGCCGTGGTCCCGGCGAGGCAGCTCCCGCCTGGCCCAGGCTGTCCGCAGGCCACTTCCTGGGACTCTGCCCTCTGTTCGGGCTCACTCTCCGCTCTGGACGTGTGTTTCCTCGATTCGCAGCTTCATGGCCTTTCTCACGTCTTGGCTCTGCTCCTGAGCGACAGCCCCAGGGCCAGCCTCTGCCCGACCTGGGACACGGCCCGGCTCACTCTCAGCAGGCGACTCCACACGCCTTCCAGCCGCGCTCAGCTTTGACCCTGGCGCTCCACCCAGTGACGCCCCTTCTGGGTGTCACCCCGCCCCCAGCACGAGGAGAGGGGGCTCATTCCTACGACGCGCGTTTCTTCCGCGGAGGGGACGGGCGTATTGGTCACGGCCTCCAGAATCACACACGCGTTCGGGCTTTGCCAGTCGCCGGACGTCTGCTTCCTGTAACCACGTCGAAAGGCCCAGGGGACAATCGCTCTGATCGCGGCTCCAGGAGAACTCCGGGTCTCCCACCAGGTGACAGCTCTCCCTGAGACCGTCAGAGAGCCTCATGTGCAAGACGGCTGCCAGAGCCGGACTCCAGACCAAGGCGGCCCCCTCTGAGGGGAGACGGGCACTCGAACTGTGCCAAATGTGGCAGAGAAAGGAGAACGAGGTGGCAGCCAAATCATAGGTAGGAGCAAAGCAGCCAGTTTTAAAGACCGAACCTGGGCCAGCGGGTCAGGTTCAAATATCAGGAGGCCTGGGACATAGGGAAGCTTGCAGTCACTGCCAGGCTCCTTCTACGGGCCTGCCCGAGGGATTGGGGATGGGGCGGAGGCCTCGGAAGAGCCCCCTTGGTGGCACCGGCTCGTATGAGGGCGTCAGTGGCTCTTGCGAAATAGACACAAACTCCCCATTATCCTCTTCTGCCGGTAGAGCAGAAGCCTCGAGCCTCCCGTCCCAGGACGAACACAAAGACCCAGTGCTGCAGGCAAAGGGACGGGAGACATTGTCCCTCCTGAGACCAGCACAAATATAAGGCTGAGAATGGCTTCCATGGGAAGGAGGAGCGGGAATGCTCACCAGACTCCCCGCTGGGGCCCAGATTCGCACCGTTTGCCTAAGACCCAGCATCAGGAATCCCTCCTGCCACCACTAGGAGCTGAGCACCATTAACAAGCAAGAGCTGTCTATTTCTGGGGAGGGGCCAGAGCCCCTGGGGAGAGTGGCCCTCCCCCCCCCCCCCCGAAGGGGGACAGGCTCACAGCGAGGCGGCCGAGAGTCGGGATGGAGCAGGAACCCAGGAGACCCTCCAGCGCCGCAACCCTGTACGCAGTCAGCCCTTCCCTGCAGGGTTCTGAAGCCTGTGCTGCTCTGAAGGTAATGATCTAAAACAAAGCGAAACTCAAAGCCGGTTCAACATCTAACGTGATCAACAGCCATCTTGCCCCCACACCACAGGCAAAATTATTTTTTACGAGCAGAAAAACCACTTCCTTCAGTCTCTACTACTTATGCATGGCTTTCAGCAGTCGATCAAAAGTTGACACTTAAAAAAGCAAAGTTAGGGGCGCCTGGGTGGCTCGGTCCGTTAAGCGTCCGACTTCAGCTCAGGTCATGATCTCGCGGTCCGTGAGTTCGAGCCCCACGTCCGGCTGTGCGCTGACGGCTCGGAGCCCGGAGCCTGCTTCAGATTCTGTGTCTCCCTCTCTCTCTGCCCCTCCCCCGCGCATGCTCTCTCTTTGTCTCTCAAAAATGAATAAATGTTAAAAAATTTAAAAAAAAAAGGAAAGTTAAACAACACAAAAATAAAAACTGCCAACAGATACAGCCAGCCCCAGAACCAGAACTAGAGATGACCCGGTGTCAGTGCTCTAAGGCAGGGATTTTACCGTAACCGTGAGGAATGCCAGTCTGGAGGAAGAGGCAAGTAGCGTGCAAAAACAGGTGTAGGATTTCAGCAGAAAGGTAGACACAGTAAGAAAGCGACCAGTAGGAATGCCGCGGGTAGAAACTGATACAAGACACGGGAATTCCTTCGGCGGGAGTATCAGTAGACTACTCTGAGCCGGAGAAAGACTGACGAACTTGAAGACAGACCAACGGAGATGGACAGAAGTGATACACAAAAAGAATAAAAGAGTGATAGGTACAAACAAGGTATGTAAGAGCCATGGGACAACGTAAAATGATCTAACACACGTAACTGAAGTCCGGAGTAAAAGAGAATGAATACAGCCTAAGAAACATTTAAAAAGACCAGAGCTAAGCAGTTTCTAAAAATAATGCAAGACAACAAACCTCAGAGCCAAGTTCAGAGAACCTCAACAGTATAAATACAAAAAACAAACCGAGACATAACAAAACAGAATGAAAAAACCTAACAAAACCCACCAAAGAAAACCCCCCAAATAAAATAAAAACTCACCTCCACATACCGTAATAAACTGTTAAGAACCAAAAACAAGGAGCAAATATAGATTGTTTCCAGAGGGGAGGGGCACCTGGCTGGCTCAGTCAGTAGATTGTGTAACTCTTGATCTCAGGGTGCTTAAGTTTGAGCCCCCTATTCGGTGTGGAGCTCACTTAAATCAGCTGGATTTGGGGTGCCTGGTTGTTCAGTCAGCTGAGCAGAAGACTCCTTTTTAAAAAATGTTTATTTATTTTGAGACAGAGAGAGAGAGAGAGAGAGATCGAGGGAGGGGCAGAGAGAGAGGGAGAGAGAGAATCCCCAGCAGGCTCCGCACTGTGAGTGCAGAGCCCAACATGGGGCTCGAACTCACTAACCGAGCGATCACGACATGAGTGGAAACCAGGAGCTGTTCGCTTAACCGACCGAGCCGCCCAGGTGCCCCTCTTATCACCATTTTTTAAGAGATGGTTGACTAAAGCAAAAATGGCGAGGGTTTATAACATCTGGAGAAGCAGAATACCTGGAATTAATCACCTTGAGGATGGGAGGGAGAGGCTGGAAGGATCACGTGGTCAGTGTGAGCCGCCGAGGTCTGATAATATCTTGAGATTCTCCGATTGTTTCTAGGCGTAAAGTGGGACTTTCAGATCGGTTGTATCACCGAACACTGTTACCCATGAAGAAGTGTACGCAGTCCTGTGTCCGCGTGAGGCTCAGATTGGAGAGAAAAAAGCCTTTTTACCATTTAGTTTAGTCGTTCTCAAATCCAGCTAATGTCAGAACCTCTTGAGAGTTCGTTAAAGCTGGGCTTTCTGGGCACGGTGCGTGAGAAGTGTGACGCCCGAACCTGTCTTGGGTGATGCCCCCTGCTTCAAGTGCCCACTGGGGACACGTGTCCTCCAGCGGTGCACGCGGCCTTCCTCCGGGCAGGCCCCCAGGCTGACTCAGGGCCGGCCGGCGGCCATCCAGTGAACCGCCCCTCTCGCTGCTGCCCGGAGACTGGAGACAGGATGAACCCCAGGGAGACCCCTCCTTTTAACAAGAAGCTCTGTTCCCGGGGCGCCTGGCGGCATCCGACTCTTGATTTCGGCTCAGGTAAGAGCTCACGGTGCGTGAGTTCAAGCCCCGCATCAGGCTCTGTGCTGACCTCATGGAGCCTGCTTGGGATGCTCTCTCTCCCTCTCTCTCTGCCCCTCTCCCAGCTCGTGCTCACGTGTGCTCTCTCTCTCTCAAAATAAATATTAAAAAAGAAGTAGCTGCCTTCCCGTGGGGGTCGGTGTGGAGAGATAGGATTCCCCGGGAACAAGGGGCTGTTCCCGACAAATCTAGGGACCTTACCCTCCAGAAACCAGGGGGCCACGGGCGGCCAACCACACCAGCCTCCGTGGGGGCCCCTGTGTGGTTTACAACAGGAGCCACTGGGCCACGGCGAGATCCCACAGCCCCCTTTCGTCCAGGCCGAGGCCACAGATGAGTACCATCTCCTCGGGGACCCACGCTGGCTTGGGGCCACGTGTGGGACGTATTCCGTGGGGCCAGGGTTGGGTGGACGAGGTTGCCCGGCGCTCCTGAGTCGACCATGGCCGTGGTCTGGAGGTGAAGACGGGAGGCGAGGGAGCCCTCGGCGTTGGGCCGCGTCACCAGCAACAGGGGTCAGAAGATGGACGGGGAGATGGGGGAGGGGAATTCTAGCGTGAAGCCGTGGGTGGGGGCTGGGCTGCCTGGGAGGGGGGGGGCGTGTGGGCAGGAGGTCGGTGCCGCCCTGAAACCACAGTGGGTGGCTCCTTCCCGGACTAGTGTGCTTCCCTTGATGGAACAGCAGAGACAGGATTTCTCTCTTCCACTCAAGGTGGGGGGGGGGGGGGAGGCTGAGGCTCGGCCAAATACCCCAAATCTAGAAACCCTGGTGACCCCTTCCTTAGGTGTGTGCTTCCTCCAGGTGGCAGGAAGAGGCGTGGCCGCCCCGCCTCTGTGGCTGGTTTTCTCCCTTCTTCCATACCCACTTCCTCCATTCGGGTTCCCGTATGTAAAGCGCCGGCTGACACCGTGTTTCTGCCAACATTACACCCAAATGAGTAATTTTCCTACCGGCTTTCTGAAGGGTTGGTTCCCAAAAGCCCGCGGCGGTGGCCTGGGGCCGTGGGTCGGTTGTTGGCGGGCAGAGCCCTTCGCGGTGTCGACAAGCGGGATCCACCGAAAGTGACATTCCTGCCGCGGATCTCCTCGGATGACGCAGGAGCTGCTTGCTCCTCGTCGAGCTTCCGCGTGTAACCTCCAGGCCCGTCGGGCGCACCCCTCCCTGTGAGCCTGCACCCCTACCCCACACTCGAGGAGATGGCGGCCCAGAGATGGCGCGACTCGCACAACCCCCTCCCTTCCCCCGCCGCCGACAGGTGGTCAAGATTCAGACGCCGATGTGACCCCGGGGCCTGTTGCTCTCCGTCGCGTCCTGGGCCGGCTGGGACCCGGCGTCTCGCTCGCGTGGCCCGGCCACCGCAGTCCCAGCTCCAGTGCCCCACGTGTTGCTTGTTTCCGTGTCCTAGGCCTGTGCCCTTTCATATCTTAACTGAGAGGGAATTTCAGCTTCCAAAGGAAATCCCGAGTGTGAGAGTCCGTTCACCTCCCCGAGACGTGTTTTTCCGACGGCCAGAGCATCTGTGTGGCTTCTGGCCAACTGAGACTCTCTGTCTAACGGAGGTTGACGGCATCTCTGGGGTCTCTGGCCAAGGGGTGACCGAGCAGTCCCGAGCAAGGAGAAGTCAGAAAGGAAGCTGCCCGGCCCTGCCGGGGTTCGCGGAACCGGCCCATAGAAAGGCTGCCTACCTTTTTTTCTTTCAACCTAAAACCTCTTCCCCTTTTGAGATGACAAATCACAAAATCGGCTTGCCCCAGATTGTGGTGATCTCCCCCTATCTGTGCATCGCCCAGAGGCCGATTCAAGAGATCAGGTCTGGAGATGGTTAGAGAAACGAATTCAGCTTTCACGAGATCCACACTGTCTAACGAGTTTCCCGAGCCCGTCGCCATTTCGTCCCCCCATGCACGCGGCAGGTATTTCTGGAACGCCCGCCCTGTTCCAGACGGTGGGAGTCAGCCGTGAACAAAACACACCTCTGCCGCTGCTGGGGCTTGCACGCTGGGGAGCGCAAGCAGGCAAACAAACGCCTCAGGCAGGGGACGATGGAGCCAGAAATGGGGTTGGGGCCCGGAAGCTACTGCAAATCGGTGGTCAGGGAAGCTCGAGCATTTGTGGCCCCCTAAGGGCGTGGGGGGGGGGGATCGTCTGGGGGAGGCATTCTTGGTAGTGACGTAGGACAGGACATAGGACAAAGGCCCTGAATCAGGAATGTGCCCCGCCAGCTCCAGGAAGGGCCTGGTTGCCAGGGTCGGGGTGACCGGTGTCCACAACAGAGGCACTTGGGGGATAAAGCAGGGAGGTGGCCGGAGCGTGCAGGGAGACGGCACGTCCTGCGTGTGCCCTGGGGGTCGTAGTCAGGGTGCGGGGGTTTATTCTCATGTATTTGGGGCGCCCCTGGAGAAGTTTGAACACAATACAGACATGATTCCAATGCATTTAAAAGTCCCACTTTGTCCCTTGGGTGGAGAAGGGGCCTCAGAGGGCAGGGGGTGGGGCGGGAGATCAGCCGAGAGAGGAGCGGGGGAGGCCTCGTGATTCAGGGCGGATTGGCTCGTGTCGGGTGGGCGTGGCCTGAGGGGTGGGAGGGGCGTCTGATGCCCGGACCAGCATGACTGTGTGAGCAGAGTCTGGGCAATCTGGGGAGTCCGGGAGGGGGAGTGGAGGGGCAGGACAGATGCGGCAGCCTGACATCTGGGGTTCCAGAGAGGACTGGACTGGGGGTACAATTTGGGGTGTGTGTGGGTGGTGGAATAGTGGCTCCCCCAAATTCACGTCCACCTGGAACCTCAGAACGTGACCTTCTCTGGAAAGAGAGTCTTGGCAGACGGAATGAGCTCCGGGTCTCAGAGGGAATCATCTTGGCTTCAGGGTGGGATGCCCGGCCCAGCCTCAAGCCGTGTCCTTGTCAGAGGAGAGGGCGCAGAGACGCACAGACGGAGGTGTGGAGAGGGGGGCAGAGACGGAGGGGTGTGTCTGCCCCCGGGAGCTGGGAGGGAGGCGTGGCGGGGTCTGTCTGCCGGAGCCTCGGCAGGAACCAGCCCCGATTTGGGGCTTCTGGCCGCCCGACCTGTGAGAGAAAAAGTCTCTTGTTAAGCCACCGAGTGTGTGGTCCTTTGTTAAGACCTCCGTGGGGAACGGGAGTGGGGGCTCGGCCTGGACGGAGCCAGACGGGGCGGGCCCAGGGGACCCTGACCTCCGGGGCAGAGAAGGCGAGGGCCCGAGAGCAGGACCGGGCTCAGGCTCTTCAACGTTCCCGTGGGATCCAGAAACAGCCCCCGTGGGAAACAACAGTTGGGAGCTGCCGGCTGCGGGAACGAAGCCACGTGTCGGGCGGGCCATCATTCGGCCTCGCCGTGGCCCGGTGCCCAGTTCTAGAAATCCACCTCGGATGTCTTCGCCCGGTGGGGGGGGCGGCACGTGTTTTAAAAGTCAACTTTATGGAGAGACAACTTACATGCCACAAAATGCGCTCATTTTCAAAGTCCTTTCAGCAATCAAAATAGAAAATCTGTCTTCCGTCCCCGAAGTTCCCTGTGCTCCTCTGCCGTCACCCCCTGCCCCTCCCCCTGCTGTGAGCCTCCCCTGACCTGTGCGGGGCCACTATGAGCCAGCGGCTTCCCCTGGACCTCCTGTCCGTGGAATCACACGGAATGTACTCTCCTGTGCGTGCTGTTCTGAGCCCTCCACCCTGCAGGTGCATCGGTGGGCGGGAGCCCCGGGCCGGCTGCACGTCTCTCCCCGGTCCCGGGTCGGTGGCATTGTGGGGCCGCTTGACCTTGGCTGACGCCCCAGATTCACACCACAGGAGTCGGCAAAGTGCTGTCAACTGGGCCTTTTGGGCCTTTTTATCTCCCGCAAAGCCAGCTGATACGTGTTTAGGAGCCTACCGCCCGTCACGGCTCTGAGTAATTTCCTCATGGCTCTTCTGGCCACGGGAGCAGAAAACCCAGCACCTGTTGCTGCTTCTGTCTTTGCAGCCCTGCTCACACCTGACTGCCCCCCATCTCCCAGGAATCCTGGGAGGGTGTCCTCGAGGGGCTTGTCCTGCTTCGAAGGCACCACTGAGGGAGAAATGGAGACCCTGGCCCATCCCCCAGCCTGAATGCATGGGGACACATCTTCGGTTGTCGTGGCTTCTGTCGCGCGGTGGTAGGAGGATGAGTGGTCCCTCGCGGTGGTTCGTCTGGAACGTTGTGCAGGCCCGAGGGGGTCTCCCCACGGAAGGGGACACCACCACCGAGTCAAGGGTGTAGCCTGCACTGGCACAAACTCAGTTGTCCCCCGGTGTGCTCAGCCCACTGGTGGAGGGACAGGCAGACCTATGAGTCCTGGTCACCTGTTGGTCCCCCCTCCTTCATGGCCTGTTTCCCCCGGGGCTTGTGATGTTCTCTTGGCCAGTGGCCTTCAGTGGAGACCACCCTAATCGTCCCGGAAGTTTTGGTAATGCTGAACCCCCAAAAGAAACCTATGGCTTTTCTCATAGGGGTGCCTCTGTCCCGTGCAGATTTATGCACCTTCTCCCCAGAGCCTGACAGTTTTGTAAACTGAGTCAGAGAATGGCTCTCGTCGAGCCGGCTACAGAAGTTCTCGTTCCCACCTGCCACCGTGGCCTCCTTGTCCTCCGCTTACATGACTTCTGAGAACCAGGAACGTTCCGGAACCTCTTCGGGTTTCTCCGGAGGCTGGCAGGAGGCTGTCCGCTTTGAGCCCGCGGCCCCTCCAGCTGTGTGGGACTCGGCGTCCCCGGCAGCCGTCCCCACCACGAATTCCCGGGACTCGAACTTGTACTCATAAGGAAGCAGGCGATTCGGCGTGATGTGCTTGCTTTTCACGCCAAAGCCCCGGCTCTCCTGGTCCTGAATTCCAGCTCGGGTGCTGCTGGCCGTTTGCTGTGGTTTCGCCCGGAGGAAGCTAAATGACTTCGCTGTGGACAGGAATGCTCAGCAGTCCCACCATGAGCCCCACGAGAAGGCAGGTCTTGCACGGGTTCAGGCTCACGGACGCCGTGTCTGGGTTTGTGGTTGGACGGTGACGGGAGCCGGGAGCGCCGCACGGATGAGCCCAGCCTCCGTTTTACTTCTGGCTCCAGCGGCTGTCGTCCCCCGTGAGCCCCAGTCCCAGGCCAGTCCGCGCTTTCTCCCCATTTTGTGTCACAAAACAGTGCCCCGGACACCTCGCGACTTGGGGCTGGTTTGAAGACGGGCCATCGTGTCTCCGATGGGAGCCCTTTGGAAGTCTGGCTGGGTCTGTAGGCAGAAGGGTGCTGTGACGTGTCCCCACGCGCCAAAGAGCCGCAGCTGGGAGGCCGGCGTGGACAGGAAACTGCTGGAAGGCCCCCTGGGCGGCAGCTCCGTGACCCAGCCCCGGGAAGGAGTCCCTCCGTCCCCCACCTCTGCCCGAGTACTTCTAGTCTCAGACCTCATGTGGCAGGTGCATCATTTGATAGGAAGGAGTCCTTTTGTTAGAAAGTTCTCCTTTGAATGAACCGGTATCTGCTGGAACTTCCCTTATTCGGCCGGTCTCCTCATCTGGCCCACTTCCTCGTGTGACACGAACCCTCAGAAAATAGGGGAACTGAGAGGAGGGCTGCTTCTTGCCCGGGATAGCTCGCCCCAACCTGAGGACAGCTGTCGGGCCGTCCCCCCCCGCCACGTTCTCGTCTGGGGCCCACACGGGTGCAGTTCGTGTGGCTCCTTACAAAGGGCAGGGTCCCGGGAGCTCAGCAGTCAGGCCGCGTCACTCCGAGGACGCGGTGCCCGGCCTGGAAGAGACGACCCGCTTGTGTGGTCAGCGCGGACCCCGCCTGAGGTGGACAGGTGGCCCCGGGGGCCCCGCGTGGTGGCCCAGCACTCCTGTCCTTTGCAGTGTGGTTTCACAGGCTCCTGTCAGGAGGCGGACCCGTCTTCCCGGCTCGCGGGTCTGCCTTGGCCATCTGGCTCAGTCGTAGAGCCGCCCAGCTTCCCCGTAGACTTTCGAGCGATAACGAGGGTCAGCGTTGCACGCCACTGAGGTTCTAGGGCTGTTTCTCACGCAGTGTCCTTTTGGCCGTAGATCACCGATACCTCCTGCCACCCGTGCCGTCCAGGACCGGATGACCTATCGTAGTGACTCGCGTCAAACCTGCGAGCGACCACCTTCAACTCGCAGTTTTGACGTCTACCCACGTGGGACTCGTGCCACCCGGTACGGTGGCCGTAGCCACGCACGGCAAGGGCACACTTGGAATGCGCTCCGTTGACCTGACCAAACGCACGTCTGATTTTGAAGCCTTCATACAAAAATAAGGGAAAGTACCTCACCGATAAATTTCGTATTGATTACATGTTGAGATGATTACATGTTGGATATACGAATATTTCAAAGATGAATCTCCTCCGTTTCTCTTCACCTTTTTTAAAAGTTCTACTAGAAAATTAAAAATTACATGTGGGACTCATGTGTCACAACGCCATTCAAGATAGTATCTTTCCAGCCTCTGTGTTTATAGTTTTATTTATTTGCTTATTGAAAGAGAGAGAGCACAGGTGCGGGACGGGGGCAGGGGGAGAGAGAAAATCTTTTTTTTTTTTTTTTTTTACTGGGCAAAGAACTTGATTCCCAGGCTTCTTCAGCTTCATTAGCTGCAAAGAATGAATTGTGTCTAAGCAAATACTGAAAAGAGCTGTGATGTCCGAGGGGCTTGGGCTTTAAAAATATTAGCGATCGGGGCGCCCGGGTGGCTCAGTCGGTTGAGCGTCCGACTTCGGCTCAGGTCACGATCTCGCGGTCCGTGAGTTCGAGCCCCGCGTCGGGCTCTGTGCTGACAGCTCAGAGCCTGGAGCCTGTTTCAGATAATGTGTCTCCCTCTTCCTCTGACCCTCCCCTGTTCATGCTCTCTCTCTCTCTCTGTCTCAAAAATAAATAAATATTAAAAAAAAAAATTAGCGATCTAGATTTTCTCAGCTCCGTGAACACGATTTTGACAAAGCAGTCATAACAAAATGGCAGCTCCCAGTAATTTCTTCACATTTTATCTTCTTCAGAAGTTGACGCAATTCCGTTTGCTTCATTCATTGATGAAGCTTGTGAACACATCCACTTCTTCAATACCAGAGAGGTTGTTTACCCCAACTTCTTTAAGGAGAACTGAAGATTTTTTATCACCTGCCGTGGCTGTTCTACGAGCCACCTTCTT
Organism: Neofelis nebulosa; assembly: GCF_028018385.1. NCBI lineage: Eukaryota > Metazoa > Chordata > Mammalia > Carnivora > Felidae > Neofelis > Neofelis nebulosa. The sequence goes on from NC_080787.1 coordinate 153,495,631, forward strand.
TCGGCCAGCGGTTCCTTTCCCATCAGTGCACACTTGTGCTCGCGGTGCGGCGAGTTTCTCCTGGTTCGTGACAGCGTCTTTCAGTTTTGTGAAGTGCTTTGCCGAAATGAAAACACACTTGTGGAAATCCAGATCTGCAGAACGGGGGTTAAAATGGAGATCTGCAGAGTGAGGGGTGCTCCCCAGCATGCACCAGTGAACTGACACCACGAGAACAGAAACCAGGCGTGAATCAACCAAGATGATGGCACAGGACGCTCCTGAGCCCCCCTCCTCCCACGGCCACACCGAATTTGCAGCCACACACGGAGCAATTCCCTCTGAAAGAGATCCAGACGCTGGTGAAGTGACTTCCACACGTGAGACATGTGAACAAACACCCACGTCCAATCGCCTAAGAAAGGCTGAGACACACGTTTACCACAAACTCTGCCCCTGGCCCAGCACCAGACAATCAGGCAGGAACCCCAACTCCTAGCTTCTCCCCGAGGGGTAAAGGGTTTGCATCCCCCACCCAGTACCCAACTCTTAAGGCTCCCGCCAGAGGGGAGGGCCCCTGCAACAACCCGCTCCGAAAGCCACTGGGATGTGTGTCCCTGAGACTCACAAGACTGGGGCAACAGGGGAGGCAATTGTTGATGAGCAAGCAGGTAGGCACCTGGCCGTCCCCCCAAAGTCAGCTCGGAGAAAGCAGGCAAAATTGCCCATCTCCCAGTCTTTCTCCGAAAGCGGGTTATCTGCATACTTTAAAAGTTGGTATCCAGAGGCCACGTTTCTAGTTTAGAAGGCGTCAAGGTGCCGGCGGAAATATTCCCGAGACTGGGCTGCTGGTCGATACCTTTGATCCTCTTGCCCTCCAGTCATAAAACCCAGCCGCCAGTGTCTCCTTGGAAAGTGCTTGCACACACGTGTGGCTTCTCAGCTTTGTGGCTGCACCAAGGGACAGAGCCACAGATCACCCGTCCCCAATGGCCAATGGGGCTTGTACTTATGCTTCCCAGGGCTGTAGCAAACAAACAGTTCTTTTTTTCTTTCAAAGTGATTTCTTTCTATTTTTTAAAGTTTCTTTATTTATTTTTGAGAGAAAGTGTGAGGGCAGAGGAGAGAGAGAGAGAGAGAGAGAGAGAGAGAATCCCAAGCAGGCTCTGCACTGTCTGCACAGCCCCTGATGTGGGGCTTGAATTCACAAACTGTGAGATCGTGACCTGAGCTAAAATCAAGAGTCAGATGCCTCACTGACTGAGCCACCTCGGCACCCCAAACAAACAGCTCTTAATGGTCACAGGAGCAACATATCCTCATCTGCCCCACGTGCCCTGCCAATGGCTATACACCCAGGCCCAGAACAGAGGGAGCAGGTAAAAATGCCCATCTCCAAGTTTCTCCCTCGAAGGAACCTATTTATTTTCTCAGCTTCTAATCAGCCTGCAGCTAGGTGCTGACTGCAATCCTCCCCTTTGGGTTGATGATGGGTCTCAGCACCCCTCAAGCATGGGAAGCCGCTGAGAACAAAGAAGGAGGCTTGGAAAATCACCAGAGTTTGAGAGACAAGGAACTAGGAGCATGGGCCAGGCTGACTGATGATGTTCATCTACACAAGACTATTCTTGTCAAGTCTAGGAGAGGTGGCCGCTTTGGCCAATGTGTAGAAACCAGTGCAGAGAGGAAAGGAAAAGAAACAGAGATTCTTCAAATACATTCCAAAGAAAAGGACAAGATAAATATCCAGAAAAAGATCTTAAACAGAGATAAGTAATTTCCTTGATAGAGATTTCAATATAATGGTTATAAAGATGCTCACAAGGATCAGGAGAACAGTGTATGAATGAAGTGAAAATTTCAACAAAGAGATAGAAAATATTCAAAAGCACCAAATGAAATCACAGAACTGAAACATCATAACTGAACAGAAAAATTCAGTAGAAGTGTTCACAAGCAGACTAGATCAAGTAGAAGAAAGTATCAGCAAGCTTGAAGACAGAGCACTGGAACTCAAAGGGGGAAAAAAGAAAAAAAAAGTGGAAAATAGTGAAGACAGCTTAAGGGACTTATGGGACATCATCAGATAGACTAATATAGGGGCACCTGGGGCCCCAGTAGGGTTATATCAAATATAGTAGTCTATCAAATAGATTAATATAGGGGCTCAGTAGGTTAAGTGTCTGACTTCGGCTCAGGTCATGATCTCGAGGTTTGTGAGTTCAAGCCCTGTGTCAGGCTCTGTGCTGACAGGTCGGAGCCTGGAGTGTGCTTCAGATTCTGTGTCTCCCTCTCTCTCTGTACCTTCCCCACTCATGCTCTGTCTCTCTCTCTCTCTAAAATAAATTTAAAAAAATTTTTTTAATTTACAAAATGGAATAATATATGCATTTTAGTGGTCTCAGAAGGAAAACAGAGAGAAAGGAGCAGAAAGTTTATTCAAGAAAATAATGGCTGAGAACGTTCCTAAGCTGGGGGGAGACACAGACATCCAGATCCAAGAAGCTAAGACAGTTCCAAAGGTGAATCTAAAGAGACCCACTCTGAGACTCACTGTCATTAAATTGTCAAAAGTTAAAGGCGGGGAGAGAATCTTAAAAGTATCAAGAGGAAAGCAACCTGCTATGTATGAGGGGACCCCCATCAGACCATCAAGAGATTTTTCAACAGAAACTTTGGAAGCCAGAGGGAGTGGGATAATGCATTTAGAGCATGGAAAGAAAAATACTGCCAATCAAGAATACTCTACCTGGCAAAGTTGTCCTTCAGAACTGAAGAGAAATAAAAAGCTTTCCAGACATAAAAAATATGTGGGGGTGAGGGTCTTTGGTATATGTTCAGAGTTAGAGTCTTATCAGCTTAAAATAGGTGGTTATGAATATAAGATATTCTATGTAAGCCTCATGGTAACCATAAAACAAAAGCCTGTAGAAGATACACAAAGCATAAAGAGCAAGGAATGAGCACACCGCTCCAGAAAGTCTTCGAATCACAAAGGAAGAGAGCAAGAATAGGAGAAAGGAACAAAGGAACACAAACCACCAGAAAACAGTGAACAAAATGGCAACACAAGTCCCTTATCTATTAATGATTACTTTAAGTGTAAATGGACTAAATTTTTCAATCAAAAGACATAGAGTGACTGATTGGATTAAAAAAACCCCAACTAACTATATGTTGCCTACAAGAGACAGAAATAGACTAAAAGTGAAGGGATGTAAAAAGATATTCCATGCAAATGGGAGAAAAAGCAGAGGTAGCTATACTTGTATCAGACAAAGTATACTTTAAGTCAAAGACTGTAATGAGAGACAAGGAAGGTCATTATCTAATGACCAAGGGGTCAAATCAGGAAAAGGATACGTGACAAGTGTAAATGCCTACGCATCCAACATAGCAACACCTACATATATAAAGCAAATGTTAACAGAGCCGAAGGGAGAGATAACAATATAGTAATAGTAGGGTACCTCAGTACCCCACGTTCAACAACGGCTAGAGAATCCAGATAACAATAAAGAAACACTGGACTGCACCACTGTTAGACCAGATAGGCCTACCAGATATAACATTCCATCCAATAGCAGCAAGACGCACACTCTTCTTGTGCACATGAAGCTTCCCCAGGATGGATCGTTATGTTAGGCCAAAATACATGGTTTATTAAAACAAGTCTTAATGAATTTCAGAAGGTCAAAATCATATCAAGTGTCTTTTCTGACCACAATGGTATGAAACTAGACATCAATGATTATGATAAGAACACTGAAGAATTTACAGAAATGTAGAAACAAAACAACATGTCCCTGGCCAACCAATGGGTCACAGAAGAAATCAAAAAGTAAATTTGAGACAAATGAAAATGGAAACACAACATATCAGAACTTATGTGGTGCAACAAAAGAAGTTCTAAGAGGGAAGTTTATAGCAATAAACACATACATTAGTAAAAAGAAAGATCTCAAATAAACAACCCACCTTTACACTTCAAGGAGCTTTACACCTCAAGGAACTTGGAAAAGCATAACGAAGTAGGCCAAAGTTAGTAGAAGGAAGGAAATAACAAAGAGCAGAGCAGACATAAAGTAGAGACTAAAAAGGCAATAGAAAAGATCAATGAAACTAAGTTGTTTTTTGAAACAATAAACAAAATAGGAATCTTTAGCTAGACTCCCCAAGAAAAATCGAGATGACTCAAATAAATAAAATTAGAAATGAAAGAGGAGACATTACAACTGATCCCACAGAAATACAAAGGGCCATAACAACTGCTGTGAACAATTACACACAAAAAGTTTGACAACCTAGAAGAGGATAAATTTCTACAAACATGTGACCTACCAAGACTGACTTGTGAAGAAATAGAAAATCTGAACAGGCCAATTGCTAGTAAGGAGATGGAATCAGTCATCAAAAATCTCCCAACAAACAAAAGTCCAGGGCCAGATGGCTTCACTAGTGAATTCTACCAAACATTTAAAGAAAAATTAATACCAATCCTCTCAAATTCTTCTAGAAAACAAAAGATATGGAAACATTTTGAAACTCATTTTATAAGGCTGAAATTATTGCCCTGATGCCAAAGCCAGACAAAGTCATTACAAGAAAAGAAAATTACAGGTCAATTCCCTGATGAACACTGATGCAAAAATCTTCCACAAAATGTTAGCAAACTGAATTCAACAGTACATTAAAAGGATCACACACAATGATCAAGTGGGATTTATTCCAGGAAGGACAGCTCCGCATCTGCAAATGAATTAATGTGATCCACCACATTAACAAAAGAAGGATAAAAATCACATCATCATCTCAATAGATGCAGAAAAAGCATGTGACCAAATCCAACAACCTTTCATGATAAAAACTCTCAATGAAGTGTGTATAGAGGGGACATCCCTCAACATAATAAAGTCCGTATATGATGAACCCACAGCTAACAATGTACTCAGGGATGAAACACTGAAAGCCTTATCCCAAAGGTAAGAAGTAAGACAAGTATGCCCGCTCTCACTGCTTTTATTCAAGATAGTGCTGCAAACTGTAGCCAAAGCAATTAGTCAAGAAAAAGAAATGAAAGTCATCCCAATCAGAAGAAAGAAATGAAACTGTCTCTCTTTGCAGAGGACATGATATTATAGAGAGAGAACCCACAACACTGCACCAAAAACTGAACCAAAATTATTTCAGCAGTACAGCATACAAAATCAACACACCAAAATCAGTTGCATTTTTATACACCAATAATGAACTATCAGAAAAAGAAATTGAGAAAACAATCCCATTTACAATTGCATCCAAAAGAATAACATTCTTAAGAATAAACTTAACCAAGGAAGTGAAAGATCACTGAAAGATCACACTGAAAAGTGTACGACATTGATGAAAGAAATTGAAGAAGAAATAAATAAGAGGAAAGCTATTCTGTGCTCACGGATTAGAAGAATTAATACGGTTCAAATATGCACGGTACCCAAAGCCATCTACAGGTTCAATGCTATGCCCATCAAAATCCAATGACATTTTTCACAGAGATAGAGCAAGCAATCCTAAAATGTGTGAAGAACCTCAAAAGACCCCAAGGAACCAAAGCAGTCCTGAGACACAACAAAGCTGAAGACATCACACTTGCTGATTTCAAACTATATTATAAAGCTACAGAAATCATACCAATATGGTAGTGGCATAAAAACAGACACATAGATCAATGGAGCAGAATACAGAGCCCAGAAATAAACGCATCCATATATGGTCAACTAATTTGCCACTAAGGAGCCAAGAATCTCCAACGGGGAAAGAACAGTCTTTTCAATAAACACTACTGGGAAAACTGGACAGCCACTTGCAAAAGAATGGGACCGGACCCCTATCTTACTCCCATACACAACAATCAACTCAAAATGGATTAAACATAAGACCTGAAACCATAAAACTCCTAGAAGAAAACATAGAGAATAAGCAACTTGACATCAGTCTCGGTGAGGAGTTTTTGGATATGACACCAAAAATCAGAGGCAACAAAAGCCATAATAAGCAAGTGGGACCGTATCTCATGAAAACGCTTCTGCACTGTGAGGGAAACCAGCGGCAAAGTGAAAAGGCAAAGTGCTGAACAGAGAAAATATCTGCAAACCGAATATCGGAGAAGGAGTTAATATCTAACATATACAAAGAACTCCTACAACTCAAGAGCCAGAAAATCACCCCAAAATAAAGCCAATTGAAAAATGGGCAAAGAACCAAAATAGACATTTTTTCCAAAGAAAATACAAATGGCCAACAGGTAAATGTTCAACGTCACTAATGAATCACCAGGGAAATGTCCATCCAAACCTCAGTGGGTTCCCCTTAACCACACTAGAATGGCTGCTGTCAAAACCAACAAGAAGTTTAGGGGCACCTGGGGGTGCTCAGTTGATTCAGTGTCTGACTTGGGCTCTGGTCATGATCTCACGGTTCGTGAGTTGGAGCCTCGCGTCGGGCTCTGTGCTGACGGCTCAGAGCCTGGAGCCTCCTTCCGGGTCCGTGTCTCCCTCTCTCTCTCTGCCCCTCCCCCGCTCATGCTCTGTCTCTCTCTCTCTCTCTCTCTCTCTGTCTCAAAAATAAATAAAAACATAAGAAAAAAGACAAGAGGTAACAAACGCTGGCGAGCATGTGGGGCAAAAGGACTGTTGGTGGAAGTGTCAGCTGGTGCAGGCAGCCATGGTGGGAGAAGGTATGGAGGTTCCTCAAGTAACTGAAGATAGAACTATCATGTGGTCCAGGAATCCCACTTCTGGGTATATGCCCGAAGGGGATGCAGCTATTGTCTCAAAGAGATGTTTGCACTCTCGTGGTTGCTGCAGCGTTCTTCACAATAGCTGAGATGCAGAAACAACCCAAGTGCGTGTTGACTCAAGATAAAGAAAATACGGCACACGTACATGATGGAGCATTGTTTATCCTGAAGCAAGAAAGAAATCCCGTCGTTTGCAGCAACCTGCATGAACCCGGAGGGCATCGTGCTAAGGGAAATAAGCCAGGCAGAGGAAGACAAACGAGGCGTGGCGTCACTCGTATGTGGAACCTAAGACAAGAAAGTTGCACTCGTACGGACAGCAGAAGAGTGCTTGGCCGGCGCTGGGGGTTCGGGGAAAGTAGGGAGAAGTCGGTTTTCAGAGTACAAATTTTCAGAGCGAGGTCTGGGGATCTAACGTCCAACGTGGTGACCGTAGGTGATCTCACTACCCCGTGCGATGGACATTTGCTCCGAACGGAACGTCAGTGTTGTCACACGTTGAAACCCAAGCTAGTCCTGTGAGGCGGTGGGTGCAGTCACTCCACGGGGGGAGTCCTGTCACGTGACACACGCACTGAGCCATCACGCCGCAGGCTTTAAATATCTTGCCATTTTATGTGCCAACGTGGAGCAAAGACGGTGCTTTCCGACCATGTGCTCAGAGGCCTGCGAGAGTATTCATGAGACAACACGTCCTAAGACACGTCTGGGTGTCGAGGCGCGGCTGGTCCTCTGTGCTTGTTTTCCGTGCTGCTTCTTGGAACTCGGGACATCTGTCGTCTGCAGCTCGGTGGGGGTCCCTCCCCCTGCTCCCATCTCCTCAGGCACGCGGACATTGGTCATCGTCACGCTGTGCGTGCTTCCGTTCCCTGGTCCCCGCCAGGCGTCAGAGGCTGCCGGCCTCCACACAAACCCACTCAGACCGTCAAGGTCCTGCAGAAGTCACTGCTGAAATGCCTCAGTCAGGGTGGACCCCGGAGCCACTTCAGCCCCAGACATAAAAAGTTCTGTTCACGGAGGCAAGCTGAGTTTTTCACTTAAACAGTGAGAACAGTCTCCTCTGAAGGTTTTGTAAAGCTCAACACCTTCCTTAATACTCTCGATTTGACTTTTCTCCCATGAAGTATGTTCTCACTTGTAAAGGACACACAACAGATTTTCTCTAGGTGCCCTCACACCTGCACCTGTGAGCCCCTGTGCCTCCCGCATGCGTTAGGGTCCCGTGGGCACCTGAGAAGGAGCTGCTGGGGGAGGGGGAGGGTTAGGGTCCTGTGGCACCTGGACAGGAAGGCTGGGGGACGACTCCCCAGCCTCAAGGCTTTGCACATGCTGTTCACTCAAGCCTGGAACGTTTTCTCCCCACGCTCCCTCTCTGGAAGGTGGCCGATCAAGGGCGCCCAGCGCTCTCCCGGCACTGACCCCCGCCTGCCACCTGTGTGTCACGCTCGGCCCCCGAGTTCCGGATTCAGGTGTCAGTTCTGCTAACTCTTCCTTCAAAACCTTCTCCTACATTTCGGTTTTCCTCTTTCGTTCCCCCCGGGTCCTGTGCCGTCCCCCACCCTGGGTTCTCCAGCGGGGGCCCCGCGAGGAGGGCTGACCATTGGCCACACTCGGATCGACAGAAGCTGATTTGGACGGCATTGTGTTTACTTGCGGGGGCGCCCAGAGATGAGTCCCCCGAAGGCTGGTTGGAGCGCGGGCCTGGACACCATCGGGGAAGGGCCAGAGCTTCTGGGTGGGGGGAGGCGGGCTGTGGGGGGATGGCCAGGAAAGTAGGGTGAGGAGGGCCGCGAGTCAGGTTTGCCGTGCGGATTTAAGCCTGTGCCTGCTTCGCTGGGGGAACTGGTGAGGCCCCCGCTTCCCGGGCTGGGGCAGGGGGACGTGCCCCTTTCCCCACGAGAACGTGTGCCAAGCTTTAGAACTTGTTCCCACATCTGCTGGTTCTCAGGGGGCTTTCGTCCAAAACAATCTGTACGCCAGAGAGACAGATTTTGGGGTGGCGTGTCCCTCGCCCTCGCTGTGTCCAGACCGCTGCAGTGGTTTACTTAACTCATCCGCCTGCCTCTGTTTCCTCCAGCTGACCGGGCATCCCGGTATATTGTAGAGGAGTGTTCAACCTGCTCACCAGTGCATGACCCTCAGGGGCTCCGAGGGCCTCTGGCTGTAACGGTCAGGCGGCTCTCACTGCCTCGGACCGACCTGATCTTGCTTCTGCCTGCAGACCCCGGCAGTACTGACGGGCCGTCCGGCGTGACTGACCGTGTGGACCGTGTGGGGAATTATTCTCGTAGGACCACGACCCCCCGAGGGTGTTTGGACGCGGCATAAAACCCGTTGAGCGTTCCCCTTTGAAGCGTTGCCCGACGGTGTATGCGGTGGGACTGTCTCCTGTCTCTAGTCCTCCCCGTCCCCCCCGACCCCAGGCCTCCTTGCTGCTGCCCAAGGATCCTGAGGGTTTACTATTTTTACACCCTGAAGTGAGTTTTCTTACACGGGCGAGCGCAACGTCCCACACGGCAAATTCGGGCTTGAAAAAGCCGAGTCAAAGCCTCTTTGTTCCTGTCTCCTCTCCAGGACGAAGCGTGCTGATCCCGCCTCCCCACCCCCCAGACGCCCGGGTGTCCTCCCCTTGTTCCTTTGTCCCAGCCTTCCTTTCCCGCGATGTCCCGATGCCCACACTCTCCTGCCTGTGTCCTTCAGGAGACAGTGCAGGGGTCTGGCCGCCGACCTCACCTCCTTGAGAGCCTGTTTCCTGCCGCTTCTCAGGACCGTCCCCGGGTATCTGTGCCCTGGATCGAACCCCCAGGAAGGCTGTGGTTGCGTTTTGTTATCTTTTGTCCCCGTATCAGCTAGCCGCGAGCAGTCTGAACACACACAGAAAACTTAAATCGAGTCTCAAGTGAGGTGCGGTTGGCTTTTTCTGCTATACGGAGGACGAGCTGTCCCTAGACGCGTGGCCCGGGGCTCCCTGCCCCCACTGTCCCCTCTCCCCAGGGTGGGCCCTCTGCTCACACGGTCAAATGCTGCGGACGCCTCCCAGCCAGGGCCTTGTGATGTTGCCGCGCTGGATGCTGCCAGGCTGCTGTGCAGACCCAGGCCTCTGTCCCAGGGGCCTGCGTGTGCAGGCAAAACGCCCATCAGGGTGGGAGACAGGGCCACGGTCTGGGGGGGGAATCAGTCTCTAGGACAGCACTCTCCCTCACTGCCATCACGGGGACCTCTGTCATGCGTCGTGACTCGCCCGCGGGGCCACACGTTGGTCCAAAGACACAACAAACGCTCGGGAAGTTTCGGCGGCTTGGGCCGAGGCTCTTGCTGGCTCGCATGAGGTGCCCTCCTCCGACGGTCTTCCTTGAGCCCCGCGGAACCGTGTCGTCACCGTGTTTCCTACGGAAGATGCAGTTTTAAGCAGTTCAACGATCGGAGAGTGTGCGTGTAAGTGGGCAGAGGCTGGTGGCTTCGGGAGGCAGGGCCCCGAGCGGAGAGCTGCGCCCCACAAAGGCGGCGGGACGGCCTCGGTGCTCAGCGCCTGTCACCCCGGGGCCGTGGAGAGAAGAGGAAGCCGGCCTGGGTGGGGGGGACAGCACCGAAAGCCTGTGTGGTGCAGGCGGCCCGCCGTCGCCGGGACAACCAACCCCGCAGGGTTTGTTTGGTTACAGCCGTGACCCTCCAGGAAGTGAATGAGGGACTTGGGGACAAAATAAGAAACAAACGCCTTTGTGAACAAGAGAAATAGGCTCTTTCCGGGCTGCTTAGGGTACGTGGCCGGTGACTTTTACTGGCAACAGCTGAAAAGACTAGTCACGGACAGAAGTCATTTCTGTCTCTTGTATGTCCAAGGGAATGTCCTAGAAACCAAACTAAGGTCGTGGTCCGGGAAGATACCCGGATTCTCGAGAGTAAATGAGGAGCGGAAGTGTGGACTCGGAAAGTCCTAACGAATCCTGAGGTCCCGATAAACGTTAACCCAAAGGATCATATTCTAGCATGAATCAGAGTCTCGGTACGTACCGACCAAGTGAAAGAACTCTATTTGAGGAAAGTTTTGTTGAGGAGACAGTCCCTCTTCAGGTGGTTGGAGAGAAACAATGTTCGTGAGTTTACTCTTGCAGTCATCTTTTCTTTCTTTTCTTTTTATTTTGTTTTAACATTTATTTATTTTTGGGACACAGAGAGAGACAGAGCATGAATGGGGAGGGGCAGAGAGAGAGGGAGACACAGAATCCAAAGTGGGCTCCAGGCTCCGAGCTGTCAGCGCAGAGCCCGACGTGGGGCTCGAACCCACGAACTGTGAGATCGTGACCTGAGCCGAAGTCGGGTGCCCAACCGACTGAGCCACCCAGGCGCCCCTGCAGTCATCTTTTCATAAGGGCTAATGTGTTAGTAAATATCTGAAGAAAGTTGAAGAGCCTGGAAAGGAAACTAGGGTCAAAAACTCCCCAAACTATGATTGAACGGTACGCAGACTCTGATTTTTTCAGTGTACATCCTGTGCAACCATGAGCAGCAGACCAGCTTACAGCTACTCGTGTGTGAGTTAACGTTCAAGTGCCCGGGGGAGCTGTGGCTGTGGACGCTTGGTGCAGGGTGGACACATAGCCCAGAACACAAGAGGGTTAAGGAGGTGGCTTATGTGGGAGTGTGGGTGGCAGCCCAGAGTGGGGTGTGAGGGCCAAGGCAAGTGGAGACAGTAGCATCTCAGGATGGCAGCAGTGGTGCTGGGAGCCTGGTTGGCTAGAGGGACGGTTGATCCAAGAGATAAATATCCTGAGGATTGTGGAAGCCACGTTTCTCGTGGTCAGAGAAGGGAATTACGGAGATGGAAAGAGAGAAGACTAGAATAAGTCATCGGGCGCTGAATTAAAATTGGGGGTATTCGTGGGGAGTCCTGGTTTCAGCCCATGTGGGCAGATACGAGCACAGGGGCACGTGTGTGCTCTAGCAGGCGAGCGTGTGTGTGTCAACGTAAATGTATCCCCCAGCTTTTCCGCCCAGAGGGCCTGGGAGCGGACACCCCACAGCAATGCACCTGCTAGGGGTCACGTATTAGTTTCTCTATACGGTTCCCCGCAGAAAGGAGCCAGACTTGGAGAAGTGGCAGATTCCAGGGCGGGGGCTGGAGAAGAACGGGACGGGCTGAACGCGGGATGTAGGAGGTCCCAGCCTGAAGGGGCTCCTACTGGTCGGCTCTGGAGTGACATTCCAGCGAGATAAAGAATGATGTTCACGTTAGTGGAGCAACAGCGGGTTATCCAACAAATAAAATAGGAATCCGTGAGTCTGTCTTGACATCGACGAATGGGGAAAAGAGGAAGCTTTCAGCAGGAGGCCAGTCTCTTGACGTCGAGGGGCTGGGGGAATGGACAGTCACCCCCGGACAGCCGTAATGAGTAATGCGAGAGATACCCGGGAGTGAGGGGGCTGGCGGGGGGGGCGGGGACACGTGCAGAGCCTCACCGGCTGCTCCTCTTATGATGCATATTCATTCCAAGGTGGAAGAGAATGATTTGCCAGAGGTGAAGTCCGGTAGGGCCACCTCCGTCACGGGGTCACTGTTAACACTGGCCCGGGGACAAGTCCCGGCCGAGCACCAGCCGGCAGGACCCGGGGATAAGAGCACAGCGTCACCTCTGTGATATCTCCGCCAGAAGTGGGTATCCCGCCTCGAGGCATAAGGACAAACCCAAACTGAGGAGCATTCTGCAGTCATCAGGAGTCAAGGTCTTGAGACCAGCGACAGACCGGTCTCGGTTCTGAAGGAGACCTTGAGAACGGGACAGGCCCCGTGACTGTAGACGGGCCGTTTTGCTCCGAATGGCTTTAATGGGACAAGTGGTGACCCCTGAAGGCAGCTGAGGATACGATGCTGGCGACGGGTCTGTGCTGACGGTGAAGGTTTATCGGCTCTTGCGTCCGTGTCGTCACGGGATCCTTACCGCTACTCCGTAACACGGCGAACCACAGCCTGGCCACAGATAGGTTCTTTTACATTTGCTGCCCACTTAGAGCCGGGAAACGCGGGATGTTGCGAAAAATGGAAGGTGGGTCCAGAGGAAGTGACTTAATGGAGACCTCACAAGACACCAGAGAAGCATGTTCAGCGGTCGGATGGTACAGACCGTGGAGTCAGCGTTTCAGTTTTATCATGGTGACCCTTTTCCCATCAGACACTTGGGAGCTCACTCTAGTTCGGAATTCCCTTTGCACTTATTTTCACGAACGAACTTTCCGTTTTATCTGACCATGTGTTGGTTCCGAAGCACTAACACAAACAGGGAGCATCACTGGAAAGCCGAATGCCCAAATGTGACCGATGTTTAGAAATTTAATCTTGGGAGAGATGTAAGGCAGCGCGTGGGACTCTATGACCATGTTCAGAATTTGACTATGACCTCACGTCGGCCCCTCTTCTTGGGAGCCGTGGGACGGCCAGGGGGGGCCGAGGAAACGTTGAGCCGTTTTGTTCAACTCCTGGAAGCTCTGCTTTTAGCTAATAATCACGTCAACCCAATACGCGACAATGGGTGCCAGCGATGTTTCTACATAATGAGGTCTCACTATGCGCTAAGGGAAGTCATTACCATGAGGGTTAGAATGAACAGCCTTCATTATTTACACTCGCACGGAGTCTCAAATTCCCCGCGTGCAATAGCACACTCCCTGTTCGTGTTACTTGTGGTTATTAGTGGTTCTTCTTTAGAAAGAATCGAGTCCCGCAACGTTGTTCCGTTTGGCAGCAGGAGGCAGATTGGGCCCATTTTACTCTTTCAGAATAAACGAGTTTTGTGACCGGCACGGGTCTCCTCCTCAAACGTTAAGGAAGTCTCCTGCCCACCCTGCCAGAGCCCCGTTTGGTGTTCTCGCAATTGTGTCTTTCAACAAGACAAAACGTTTAACTGTGATATCTTTTGCATGTTTTGAAAAACAGTGTATGTGTTAAAACAATGAAAACAAGGCGCCTGGGGGGCTCAGTCGGTTGAGCGTCCGACTTCAGCTCAGGTCGTGATCTCGCAGTCCGTGGGTTCAAACCCCGCGTCGGGCTTGGTGCTGACAGCTCGGGGCCTGGAGCCTGCTTCGGATTCTGTGTCTCCCTCTCTGTCCCTCCTCCGATCACACCCTCTGTCTCTCTCTGAAAATAAATAAGTAAATAAAACATTAAAAAAATTAAAAAAAAACCAATGAAGGCATACATTTATCTCAGGGCAATGTTTACAAGTTTTCTGAGTTCTTTGGTATTTGCTGGAAACAGGCCTTGGGTTCGAGCTGGGACTCGCTCTGTGTGTTTCCGTGGGCTCAGGTGACTCAATTATTCCGGGTGGTACAAAGTCAGGCCAGCCAGCTCAGTGGAGAAGAACTCACTCGGAAGGTGACTTACCTTCCGACTTCCTGCTTGTTGGTAGCACGTGGGAAGCTCTGTGTGCGACCTGGGTCATAGCGGGACACCTATAGGGGACTCTCAGGGCCACCACACCCTGGTCCCGCCGCCTGCTTTCCCAATGGTCCCAGGGTTCTGACACTGCTCTCGGCCCCTGGCCACACAATTGCCCTTTCGGTGCCTAATTCTGAAGACCTTTTCTTTTCTTCATTCCCGTGCCTGTGACGCTCCTCTAATGTCTGGTCCATGTACGGGGCCGGGTGTTCCCTCCAGTTTAGGGTTAGTGGAGTGCTGGCTACATCACAGGTGAGGCCAGGGCAAGCTAAAATCGAAGGTTAGAAATCTCCGTGCCCCCAGATTCACGTTATTTTAGCAGAGTAATGTCTCCCAAACCCCGGCCCAGGTTGGTCTCTGGGCCTCCATTTGATGTCTAAGAGCACCCATTATTAGCAAGCTTTCGGTATCAATACGGGCAGGTAACCCCAAGACCGCTCATCCCATTTATTGCACTCGCTAAGAACGCAGAAACAATTTCAGTTAGCTTTCGCTTAAGTAGCACTTTTGCCTGCCTGCAAAATATCTACCGCGTAAACGGCCTGATGCAGCGATCGTTATTATCGAGGACGTTCCTGTACGACACGTGGGCTTGCCTGCTAAATATCAGAACACGAGAGCGTATTAGATGCAGCGTCGGAGACAAAACTGCGGGTTGGCTAAACCCTGTGTCTGAAGCTAGATGGTGATTGTTATTTTTTTTTGGGGGGGGGTGTTATTTATCTTTGGGCCATCACCGGGATATTCTGGTTGGAGGGGTCTGTCCATGGGCCATCACTGGAGTATTGTGGGTGACGTGGGTAGAAGGTAGTGTAATACTTCTGTTGCACACACTGTCACCAACTGGTACTCTCTCTGTCTTACTCAGCTGGCTAAACCACGGCCCTGCTTGAATTAACCTCTCCTCCTACTCAGCTCTTACACCCACACAACTGATACGTCTACAAAAAGACAGCAAACAATGATGGGGGCTGGCCTCGCTGTGGATTCACGGTTGCTCGCCGACTGTTGTCTGGCGGCTAGAGAATTCTCTATCTTCCCCCCCCCCCCCCCCCCCGGCTGCCTCATTCTGCTTTCTCTCTGGTCAAAGCTCTGACACCTCTCTGTCCATCGTTCCTCTCAGGGCATGGCCCGGTTTCCTGTCTCACTGAGAACTCAGGACCAATCGGAAAGGAACCTGCAGAAGCATGACCACCCCCACCTGCTCCCGGCCTCGGTGCCCACGGGTGCTGCCTCCGCGCAGGGTGGGGAGGGAGGGCCGCCCCGCTCCTCGCCCTCTCTCCCAGACACCTCGGTCTCCTCGGTGATGGAGAGTGAACACGTCTCCCTCTCTTGCATTGTCACCGTTTTCTTCTTTACTGGGCCATTCCCACCAATATGCAAACCCCTCCCTTATTTCTTGCATCTGAACCAAATATTTTTGACTTGAGTATCATATCTAGCTACTGCCTATCTCTCTTTCCCTCATGCAAACTCCCTGAGATAAACGTCTGTATTCTCTCCTATTTTTAACCCTCTTCCAGTCAGATTTTTTTCCCCTACACCACTCGACAGCACCCACGTTGAGGTTGCAGGGATTTGCATGTTGCTAAATGGTCTGGTGGTCAATTTTTTCAGTTTTGTGTTGCTTGATTTGCCGGCAGCATTGACATGGTTGACTATTCTCCCCTTCTGGAGACACATTTGCACTTGGCCTCCAATTCTCAGACCCTGGGCGTCTTCTCTTGTCCATCTACACCCCCTCCCTTGGTGACCTCATAAGCCCACGAGCCCAGACGGTCCATGTCCAGCCCCGCGCTCTCTGGACTCCATAAACACGTATGTGCTAAATATCGCCGCTGGGACGGTCCACTTGTTCTCTGACTTCTCAAGTCCCTAACCTACTTCCTGGTATCTGCCCCCACCCCCACCCCTGCCTTTGCTTCAACGTTTCCCACTGTGCTAGGAATTCCATCTCTCCACGGTTCAGGTCAGCCACCTTGGGGTGATGGTTAGTGGCTTCCTATCTCCCAAACCCTGTGTCTGGTCCAGAAGATCCAGCTGATGTTTTCTCCAATACAGACTCTTCGTATCTTGCTGGGATGGTCACCGTAATTGCACCTGGGTTCTCCCTAATCTACTCTTAACATGGACACCAGAGTAACGTCCTTACAGCGTAAGTCACAACAGAGATGCCGTCCACTAGCTTCCCACCTCACCCCGACGGGAAGGCAGAGGCGAAGTCATCACCGTGGACGGCACGGCCCCACGACCTGGCTCCTGTCACCTGTTTGACTTCAACTCCGGTCGGCCTCCCCTGGCCCACCCCACCCACACTGGCTTCGAGCATGTCGGGGACATGTGTGCTGCAGGGACGCGGTCTTTGTTGTTCCTTCATCCTGGAATGTTCCTTCCCCAGGCGAACGTATGACTTACCCCCCCCCTCCCCCCTCAGGGCTCCCCTTAAGTCGTGCCTTCTCAGTGAAACTTTCCCTGGTTATTCTACTTGAAATGGCCTCGACAGTCCCTGTCTGACCCCCCCGTGCTTGATTTTTCTCCCTGGAGCTTACCACCATCCACCATACTGTATATCTTTTTATTTAGTTTGTTTATTGTCCAGCTCCCATGACTAGAATGTGAATCCCACGGGCTCGAGGATTTTGTCTGTTTTATTCACTGCTGTAACCCTTTTGCCTAGAAAAGTGCCAGACGCATAGCAGGTGCTCAGTAAGTGTTTCCTTCAGCAAATACGGTGTAAGGAGACTTAGAAGACCCGGGGCTTGCTTTTTGAGTCCACTATTCCTGATTTACAGACTCGGGCAAATCACTTAACATTAACCTGAAATGTTAACATAAATGAACATCTACGTGCTAATTTCTTTCCATCTGTAGAACGTCTCTTTTTTTGTCTTTTGCTTTTATTTATTTACTTTGAGAGAGACAGAGACAGTGCAAGTGAGGGAGGGGCAGAGGGCGGGGGGTAGGGATCCCAAGCGGGCTTTACATTGACGGCATAGAGCTGGACGCGGGGCTCGAACTCATGAAACCATGAGATCATGACCTGAGCCCAAACCACGAGTCAGACGCTTAACCGACTGAGCTACCCAGGCCCCCCATCTGTAAAACATTTCTATTCGTAAAACACTTTACGGAAATTGTTTGTCAGGATGAAAAGAAATGATAAACATGAAAAATACCTTCTAATTTGTGTCTATACAAGAGTTAATTGACATTAACAATACTACCGATTATCCTCTGAAAAAGAAAGGAAGCGGACGAACCAGAGGTGTGTCTTAATCACTTTTGCCCAACAGAGTCTTGTGTTTTATATCAATGGTCGAGCTGGGACCTTTCCTGGGGCCTCTGTAGCTTGAATAATGCCCATTTTAGATAGATAGAGACGGTAACTCAGATTGCCCCTTGAATTACAGGGCTGTCCCCAAACTGAATTTTGACAGTTGCTCTGGGGATATGAAAACTCGGGTTTCTGCTCTCCTTAAAGAGGTCAAGTTGTGATATAATGGCCACATGCTGCAGAAAACAGCTAGGAAAACAACAGGGGGGAATTTCTCCTTTGCAACTGGGTGATGCCTTCTTTCTGAGGTGATCACTGGCCGGTAATGTTTGCGACACACTGATTCTCTATTCGTTGTATTTTTACCTACAAAAGCATCACTCATATTTTCTTTCAGGCTTTTTGTCCTTTTCAGAACAGGAACGTGGGTAGTTGGTTATAAAGTTCATTAGGTATTGTGTGGAGCTTTTCAGAGAACTTTATAATTATTCTCATTAATTTGGAATTTCCAAGAAGAATGAAAAGATATTCCACAGACTAATAATTCTGAAACAAAAAGAATGTGTATCTAAAATTGAGATTATCAAGTGACCTACTTGCATAAACTTGTCTTCCTTCCTCCACGTTATTTGTTACCTCTGTGTGATCTGAAGTATGTTCTGGAAGAAGAAAATTTGTGGTGAGGCAGTTCACCACACCGCCCAGCGTGTGGGCCAAGAATGAGAGAGCCATCGCTCGGGAAGGTCGCCCGGCAGTGAGCGTGAGGACACCCAGGGCGCAGGGGTCCTCGGGTGGGACAGCATCCACGCGGTCTTACGTGGCAAGAAGGCCAGGGTGTTTACGCCGGTGAAGAGAACCCTGAAGATTTAAGAAATCTGAGATTGAAGGGGAAAAGGCAGTGGCCGCTTCTTTGTGGAACAAAGAGCTCCCTCTCCCACTGGTAAGTTTCTGGTTTGTTTTGGAATTTAGAAAATGTCGTACCTGTGTTGTCTTAATAACTGTTTAATGCCTTGAAGGTAAAAAAACAAAAAAAACCAAAAAAAAACGTTGCGAAGTTGATATCCTCAAGTTCCGATGATGGTCCTTGGAGGCGGGTGTGATTCGGGACTCGGACAAAGTCACCCCGTCAGTCTGGGGCAGTGGAGGGATTTGGGTCCAGATTTGTCCGATGCCAGCGTCGGCGCTCTTTCTGTCTCACAGAGACGTCAGACACGACCTTCAGCTGCCTGTGACCTGATGCCCGGGGGCTTGCCCACTGAGAGGCCCGTAGCATTGGCCAGGAGCCTAGGAAACTAGGAGCAGTCATGGGCATGAGCCATCACTGTAAGGGAGAGAGGCACACTCTACGAACCCAAGCCCCACACAGTCTCCCTGACTTGCCGTGCACGCCGTGGGCTGTGTTACAACACGGGGTGCTGCTGTGTGTCCACATGGATGGAGTGCAGAGGAGGGGAGAGGCTGTGTGAGGGAGGGAGTGACATGGACGACTGGAGAAAGGGGTGGGGGAACCTGGAGGAGAGAGAGGGGTGCTGGCCAGCAGGGGTGACGGCAGGAGGAGGGGTGGGGGAGGCAGGAGGAGAGAGAGGGGTGCTGGCCAGCAAGGGTGACGGCAGGAGGAGAGGGGGGGAAGCAGGAGGAGAGAGAGGGGTGCTGGCCAGCAGGGGTGACGGCAGGAGGAGGGGTGGGGGAGCCTGGAGTGAGCTCGGCTGGGGGCGCGGGGCCACCCGTGAACACACGTTCGTATGGGCGCGTCCTCCTGGGTGCGGCCCAAGAGACTTCCCCATGGTCTAATTCATGGGAAGATATTCTTGTGATAACATCTCTTCCAGGCGAAAGTGACAAATGGGTGACAAATGGTTTCACTGTGTTGTGGGTTACGGTATTGATGCCATTAAAAAAATACCGTTGCTGATCACACAACGATGCTGGGGACATGTGCCTGGATCTTGCCTTGTGTTTGCTCGTATTAAATGTCTCAGACCTTCTGAGCCGTCCCTTACCTGGAGGTCTCTCATCTAATTATATCAAGTCCCTGAGGCCGACTCAGAAAGAGGAAACGAAGCCGGAGAGAGAGACTGCGCAACCAAAATAAGTCCCGCTGAGCCCGGACCTCAACCTTGTGAGTTTTTTCCCAGGGGAGACCCTCAGGTGCACACTCAGATGGCCGACTCTCATTTTAGGCGCAGTTCTGATAAGTGAGGCTGTTTGGCTTCCCCAAGTGGAAAGGTCAAGTGCCTGAGTCAGACCCTGAGAGCCGACGGCCCGGCAGCTGTCAAGGGCCCGGGGGGGGGGGGGGGGGGCGGGGAGGGGACGGATCCCGAAGGACAGACTGGACGGCGCCACGCACGTCACCGGGGGTCGCGTCGGGCCGACGGGCGGGGCCCCGGGAGGCGAGCAGCCGGGGCCGGCAGTGGGCGCGATGCGGCAGAAGCGCCCGCTCCCCGCGCTGGGGACCGCGGGGACACCGGGGCGGGGCTGGCCGGCGGCCCGTTCGAGCGGCGCGTTCGCGTTCGACGGCCAGGTCTGGGCTTTCAGCGCAAAGCTGCCAACGATCGCCCTTCGTTGGAGTCACGTGGAACCGCCGGGCACCGCCGAGTGGCGGAGGGAGGGAGGCTCGGTGCTCAGGGTCCTCGGTCAGAGCTCAGAGGACATAATGGCCACACGCAGGTCTTAAAATCCGAGAAGGGTTCCGTGGCAGAGAGGCCTGGTTCGGAAACACAGACACTCCTTCTTACCTTTCAAACCTTGTTTCGTTTTGGAGGAAGAACGAGGGAGCGGGTGTGTCGAAAACAGCACCGAACAGAGAAAGAAGACAGGTGCGAAAGATGGGCGGCCGGGGAGGAAGGGCGAGAAGTCGGAGGAAGAGAAGCCAGGAGAGAGGCAGAGGCTGCAAAGGGGGGAAACCGAGGCAGGGCCGGCGGCCTCGCTGGCGGAGGGTCCCCGCCCACGCGGGGGTGCGGGGGTCCGGGAAGCGGGGCTCTGCGCCTCCCCGCTCAGCGCCCTCCTCCCGCCATCGGCGTCCTTCCAGGTGGGGAGCACTCCGGGCTCCTCCCAGCCCCGGGCACACCCTCCTCCTCGCGGTACCGCGGCTGAAGTCCTGGGGGCCAGGGCACCATGAGCTTCCTGAATGCAAACTCGGAGCCCTCAGCGGAGGCCGTGTGGACCCTTCCTGCTCAAGCGTGGTGTTGGGACTGCGGGATCGCAGGCCCCACCCGGCCTGCAGGGGTGGGGGCTCCGCATGGAGCCTCAGCCGTAGGGACGGGTCAGTGTACTGACGGCCCAGGGTTAGGAGGCTGCGGGGGCTGCTGGCCTTGTTCTCCCTGTAAACTTGCTGCAGGGATAAGCAACCCCCCTTTTCTGGTCCAAACCATGGAAGCAGCTGCCTGCTGTGACTCCCGGAGGGGTTTGGGGTGTGTGTGTGTGTGGGGGGGGGGTGTATGTGGTGTATTTGAGGTGTGAGGCATGTGCGTGTGGGCGTGTGGGGTGTGGGGGTGCAGGGGTATAAGCTGCGGTGTCTCTGAGGTGTGGGGGGGGTGGGAGCAGCCTGTGGCCGTCTATGCCCACGTCCCCTTTCTCATGTCTGTAGCACCTTTATAAATCAGCCTGGCCTTTGCCATCAGAATGAAAATGCATCTGGTCCCGAATCTGGGTCACCGGGGAGCGCAATGAATCGGCGGAGGCCTCCGGCCCTTTGCTCGGCACCTCTCCCCCGTCATGCACAGCGAGCCCCGTGGGGAACTGAGGCGACGATGTCTTTACAGGCTCAAGGAAGGAGCCTTGAGCCTTTCTTGTGGCTTTATCTGACATCAAAGTCATGTGACGTGTGGCTTCCAGATTTCTTTCTGGCAGATAAACAGATGTTTGAGCACAACACCGTCCCCCGTCTTGTGCGTACAATTAAATGAAAATACGATGGGACAAGTCAGTGTCCTTTGCTCTCTTGGTCAGTTTGAGCTTTCTCGGGGTCTGTGGGGTCAGCTGGACTGACCCGGGGAGTTCCTCCCACAAGCGCTTCTGAAACCGTGGTTGGCACAGGGGCACGGGGGTCTCTCGTCTCCAGCCTCGCGTGGGCCAGGGGGTCCGAGCCCGGCCCGGGGTCCTCTGGGCTCCCGATCTGGCGGAAAGGTGCCGAGCAGACCCTCCCGTCGTCCTCGCTCTATCTTGTGGCGAAACTAGTCATGCCCGCCTGGAGGCATTTTGTGCTAGTTTTCAGTGAGTCTGAGACAGACCCGTCCCGTTGGAAGTTCGTTTTAGGGCTACTTAGAGCTGTTTTCTTCATCGTGATCATGTCGTCCGGTAGAGGAGGGCAAGTTCCTTGGCTGCCCGGACCGAGCCGGGGCTGGTGCCCAGCAATCCGACATTTCCTGGATCTGCCTTGAAGCAGACTAGCCTGCTCACGGTTCTGGAAACTGACAAAAAATGACGCTTACAGGGACACCCAGACAGCGCAGATGGTCGGGAAACATCTAGAAGGTGCAAATTTTCCAGCGGTGGTACCTGTCATGGTCGTCGCAGTCCCCATCTCCCAGTTCTTAGAAATTGTTTCATTGTGTGAACGGCGTATCTCGTTGTTGACCGTGTGTCTGAGAGACATGGAAAGAAAGGGACACTTCTTACATTAACCCCCTAAGCCCTCACCACTGTCGCTTTAATGTTTCCCATCCCACGCTCCATTCTGATCAGAGTTTTCTCATCCTTTCTCACTTTGACTTACAACAACTCATAATTTTTCACACTTACGGTGTCTAGAATGTTGTGGTCAGAGTTAGAACTTTATTTATTTATTTTTGAGAGAGGGTGGGGGGGGAGAGAGGAGAGGGAGAGAGAAAGAGAAAGAGAATCCTAAGCAGGTTCCACGCTCAGCACAGAGCCCGACGTGGGGCTGGATCCCACGACCCTGGGATCATGACCTGAGCCGAAAGCGAGAGTCAGAGACTCCACCGACCGAGGCACCCAGGCGCCCCAGAGTTAGAGCTTTAAACGTGGGACCTCGAGCAAAATTTTGTAGAGGTGGCTATCGGCGTGAGGCCAACCCCACGTCTTGAAAGCCTCGCCTTCGTGCTGTGTCTCTGGAAGACGGGGGGAGCCCGCACCTGTCTCGCTCCCACAGGAGCACTTTCCTACACTGCCTCGCTCGCGTCCCTCGTTCTCCTGGACTCCCCAGCTATCCCAGACCCTTTCGCGGGGCCCCGGACTGCCTCTTCCACACGCTGCCCTCCCAGCCTTTCCTTGCTCCCACTACCGCCTAGCTCCTTAGCTTCAGGTCAGACTAACCTCCGTTCCCGGGTACGTGAGGCCACAGACCCGCCGTGTCCAGTCTCCTGACTCGGCTGCACAGCACATCTGGGGAGGGGAGAGAACGGCTCCAGGACCGGGAAGCCAGTCCTCCCCCTCCCCCCCACCAGTTCCTCCTGTCTCCCAGCTGAACTGTCTCCATATCTTTTGGCCCAAGTTTTCCTCTGATACAACGGAGAAGGAGGCCAGCGGGCGCTTGTCCCGGGGAGGGGAGGCAGCCACCTTCCCCGTGGCCCCCCGGCCCCGGGCCGACCAGCCTCCCTCCTCCCCTCGTCCGTCCTGGTTTCAGGCCCAGTCATGCTCTGCAACGAGGCAGCCGGCTGTCCTAACTGTGGCAGGGTGGACGGGCTCCTTCACCCCAGTCCCCGGGGCCGTGACTTCCGTCACACGCAGAGTGACCGGCCCAGGACCATCCTGGTCTGAGCCCTGAGGTTGCCG
Organism: Neofelis nebulosa; assembly: GCF_028018385.1. NCBI lineage: Eukaryota > Metazoa > Chordata > Mammalia > Carnivora > Felidae > Neofelis > Neofelis nebulosa. The sequence continues at coordinate 153,518,824 of NC_080787.1, forward strand.
CATCCCGCGAGGCCCTCCCGTCGCTGGCGAACCCAGCTGGTCCGCCCTGATCCCGGCAGCCCCACGAGGGGAACGAGGAGGCCAATGCTGGCGTGAAGGGCTGACCCCTGTCGCTGTGGGCTCGGGGGTCCCGTCCTGGTCTCTCAGGGGCCGGGGTCTCCTCTGCACTCGTGGGCTGTGCCCGGGGGCTAAGCAGAAACAACCCGAGTCAGAGAGCCAGAGGGGGGCTCTGTGTCCGTGCCCGGGTGAGGGTCCCGGGGGTCCGGTGTGGGATCAGAGGCGCTGAGTCTTGGAAACCGCACGCGTGGTTGCTGCTCTCCGTCGCCCCATTCCGTGGCCTCGAGTCTCACTGCTGATCTCTCGGCAACAGATTTCCTACAGCTGCGGCCTCGGTTTCCTCGGTGTCGTCTCCTTTAAACCCTCGCAACCAGCCCTCACCCGGACGTTCCCACTGAGAGTCTGTCCTCAGGGAGCACCGTGAACCCTAGCGACCGCACACGAAGGTCGCGTTTGAGTCCTCACTCTGCACCTGCCTTCAGGCCCTGTCCTGCCCTGTCTGCCTCAGTAACGCCGTGGCAACTCTTGTGTGGCGTGTTCTTCCGGCCACTTCTTTCCTGTTTCCCTCATTCAGTTTGTCCTTCTGCTCCTAAGCATAAGTGCAGGCTCGGAGAGCTTCCATCCACACCTCTGAGCTCAACCACACCCTCTCCACACAGAGCTCTTTCTGCACCTCTGCTAGAGCTGCTCATTTAGGACCCAACACCACCATCACCATCACCAGCATCCCCACCATCACCATCACCATCATCCCCAGCCCCATCATTCCCATCGTGACCACCGTCATCCCCACCATCATCATCACCATCATCCCCAGCCCCATCATCCCCGTCGTGACCACCGTCATCCCCACCATCACCATCACCATCATCCCCAGCCCCATCATCCCCATCGTGACCACCGTCATCCCCACCATCACCATCACCATCATCCCCAGCCCCATCATCCCCGTCGTGACCACCGTCATCCCCACCATCACCATCACCATCATCCCCAGCCCCATCATCCCCGTCGTGACCACCGTCATCCCCACCATCACCATCACCATCATCCCCAGCCCCATCATCCCCGTCGTGACCACCGTCATCCCCACCATCACCATCACCATCATCCCCAGCCCCATCATCCCCGTCGTGACCACCGTCATCCCCACCATCACCATCATCATCATCCCCAGCCCCATCATCCCCATCGTGACCACCGCCATCCCCACCATCACCATCACCATCATCCCCAGCCCCATCATCCCCATCGTGACCACCGTAATCCCCACCATCATCATCACCATCATCCCCAGCCCCATCATCCCCATCGTGACCACCGTCATCTCCACCATCATCATTGCCACCATCATCATCATCAATTTTTGTGGGCCAAACACTGTGCGTGATAAGCACTTTATGAATCTTCACATGAATCCTTTATAAATCTCTAACCTTTATCTTATCAAGGAGGAGACAGACCCCCAGATTAACCTGACAAACAACCAGTTTGCGGCTGAGATGGATCTAAGTCTTGTCAAGAATCTCCAGTGACACAAGCCTCCATTTCCTCACAACCCGTGTACCCTACATTCAACTCGTTTCCTTCCCCCTCAGATCAGTGTCTGTGATTTCTCCTCATAGGAACACGTTACAAACTTCGAAATAACTTCCCTGGGCTCATCTCTCTCTACCCCGTTGAGATGAAAACTTTGGCATCATTTCTCTTGTTTCTTACTAACTTTTCAAAACATCTCCCAGACATGCCTGAACTTTGGGATCAGATGACATGACGTTGAGCCTCCTCAAGTTCTGAAGCGTATGAATTTGAGGAAGTTGCTTTATTTCTCCGAGTTTCAGTTGGACAACGCCAGCACGGTGTTGTGTGAGGATTAATGAAACAGAATAAGGGAAGCGCCAAGGTATGTACCCACAGTGCCAGGTGCCAGTCCTTGGACAGCTTGTCCCTAGTCCGCCGGCTCCCCCCTCTCTGCATCGCGATTCCGGTGTCTCTTCCTCTGCAGTGGGTTCCGTGACCTGTCACTGCACGAGTCACCAAACTCGCCTGCTGCCGGTCTCCTGTTCTGGCCCCTGTTTGTGCTTCCCTCGCGGGTGCTGCTTGCCCCCCTGCCCCTTCCTACCTGGCTGGGTCCCCCTCGCGCTTCCTGACCGAGCACCGTCCTTCTTCCCCAAGGCCCCTGGGACCATTGCAGCGGCCAGAGCACGCACCCCCTCCTCCTCTCCACTCCCCCCTTCTCGACGCGTCTCCTCGGTGATGAGTCACATTCAGCCCTGCCGCACGGCACAGCGCCGTGTGAGGTTCTTAAAAGCAGGAACTAGACCGCGCCAGCCATCTGTGTTCATGGCACCACGCACGTGGTAGGTCATCTGGAATGTGAGCTTATAGCAGGCAAATTAGGTCGGTGTGGAGTGCCTTTTAAGAGTACAGTTTTCAGGCCAGAGAGTTTAGGGCGTAGAGTAACTGTGTCGAAACTCGGCAGGTGCAAAGCCATAGCAGGCAGCGGACCTGAAGGGTGTACATCTTGACGTCCTTGCAAATCCTAAAATTTGAGGTGTTGGCAAAGCCGGTGAGTCCCCTACGAAATGCACTTTTATCCTAACTGGGGGATTTGCTGACATAACTCGATGAATAGCATTTTCTTATTTGTATACGGAAGAAAAGGGATAGACCCAAACGGTGTGGCACGCATCTAAACCACTGCTGGATTCAATACCCTATCACCGACGTACCTGCTCCTGCCTTTCCCGGAACACCACCATTTTCCATTTCTCATTCCTTCCCTCATCCTGCCCCCACTTCCAGCACCTGTGCCAACTGCTGCCTTTCTTGGGGAGGATGTGTTTTCTTCCTTCCTTCCTTCCTTCCTTCCTTCCTTCCTTCCTTCCTTCCTCCCTTCCTCCCTCCCTTCCTTCCCATATAATTTATTGTCAAATTGGCTTCCGTACCACACCCAGCGCTCATCCCAACAGGTGCTCTCCTCAGTGCCCCTCACCCACTTTCCCCTCCCCCCCACCCCCCACCCCCCCTCAGTTTATTCTCAGTTTTTAAGAGTCTCTTGTGGTTTGCCTCCCTCCCTCTCTGTAACTTTTCTCCCCCCTTTCCCCTCCCCTCTGGTCTTCTGTTAAATTTCTCGCGATCCACATAGGAGTGAAAACATATGGTATCTGTCTTTCTCTGCCTCACTTATTTCACTCAGCCTAACACCCTCCAGTTCCATCCATGTTGCTGCAAATGGCAGGATTTCATCATTTTTAATGCCTCTTGATGATTTCACAAGAGGTGTAGAATGCACGATGAACGGTAGAGAGCACTCCGGTTACCTATCTGCTGGCAAACCACGGCCAGCCGTGGCTCACAACAGTGACTTGTTATTAACTCTTGTGGCTCCGGGGGCTGACTTGGCTCAGCTGAGCGGCTCTGGTGCACGTGAAGTCAGAGGGCGACAGGTATCTGAGTCCTGCGAAGGCTCCAGGGGGCTGGCTGGTGTCGGGGACCCCAGCCGAGCTCCCCACCAGGCTGCTTCCGGCCCCTCCTCGCACGGTCTCGGCCGGGGTCCCAGAGGCGGCCTGCACCCCGGCCGTGGGGGGGCTGCCTTTCTGTGACTCGGCCTCCGAAATCCCCGATCGCTACCCGCGCTGGATGCTAGCGGTCAGGCCGCTGGCCAAGTGCAATGCAGGTTCAAGAAGACGGAAATTAGATTGTACCTTTGGACGCACGAGCGGCACTCCCATTTGGGGAGGAAAGGAAGTGAAAGTGGCCTCTTCCAGGGCCATCCCAGGGAGGAAACACAGCACCGACCCACAGGTGCCCAGGTCAGCGGGGTCTCACCACGCCAGCACCCCGCTGCCCCAAACAAGACCCGGATGTGCTCCCCACAAATGCTGCAGACGACTGCGTTGTGACCCGCACCCTGGGCCGCGGGGACTGCTCAGCAGGAGTTGAGTCAGCGAGGGCCATGGGCCTTCCCAGCGGTTGAAGGGGCATCGACTTTTCCGGCCACACGCCCACCAGCAGACGTCGGTCACCTGAGCGTCAAACACCTTCTGACACTAACCTCCAAGCTGAAAGCCCGTCAGACCCCCTGTCGTCCTCTAAGGAAACAGTACAAACTGTGAGGAAGGCGACTGGACTGAGAAACATTCTTTACACGACTGTGGCTTGAAATCGTTGACATTTTGACGATTCTATACGTTTTATGATTTAAGAAGCGGTTTCTTCATGATTATCGACATTTGCCGAGTCCCTGGCGTCCCTTTTAACTTCTTCTTCCTTAAGGGAGCCAGTGTGGGTTCTCGGCCCTGGCTGCCTGGCCGGGGCCTCACTTTGGTGCTGTAGTCGAGGGTCTGGAGAGGCCCTCCCAGGCCCCAGGGCTGCCGGCCGGCAGTTAGCGTGGAGTAAACAGCCTCACCTCGGAGTCTAAAGCGATTCCTACGGCCGCGATGTTCATTCACCAGACCACACCTGGAATTTGTCCCGAACGGACTTCTCACATTCACCGTCAAACTCCTCGGACTGGAGCGTCGTATATAGAAAACGCATCCCTGCATGCCGCATTTCTTGCTTTCACGGAGCTTGCCGTGTCCGTGCAGGTGAGCGGCCCAATTTAAATTTGGGGGAGATCCCGTAAGGCTGAGACCTCACAGGGTTTTCGACCCGGGCAGTCTCTGGAGAGATCAAGGCAGAGTGGGCCGAGCCTCCTAAGGATGACCTATGCTATGGATTTGCTTGAAACTACAGAAGGACTGTGGAGGCACAGGACACAGCGGGCACGTGCGGGCCAGTGGCCCCAGGGTAGTGGCCTCAGCCGTGGGGCCGTGGGATGGAAGGGCGCCAGGACTGCGGCTGACTCTGCCCATCCGTGTCTCCCTGGGGGCGGGAGAGGAGCGCGAGGGAGGGGGTCGAGCCTGGGGAGGCTTTGTGCCACCTCTGGTCCTCGCGTTCCACTTCTGAAGGGTGGCCCGCGAGTCGGCCACAGGTGTTCCTGCCCCCCCAGGTAGGGCGCTGTGACTGAGCCCCTGCTCTGTGGCTGCTTCCCTGTGTGACCGCACTGTTCAGCTTTTCTCCACTTGCTACTTTGCTGGACTTGGGGTCTTAGCACAATCAGATTTCCCTTTCTTTCTTTCTTTCTTTCTTTCTTTCTTTCTTTCTTTCTTTCTTTCTTTTTTTCTTTCTTTCATGTTTATTTTACTCATTTTGAGAGAGGAAGCACAAGCAGGGGAGGGGCAGAGAGAGAGGGAGATTCTTCCGATTCTGTGAAGCAGGCTCCAGGCTCCGAGCTGTCTGCACAGAGCCCGACTCAGGGCTCGAACTCACAGACTGTGATATCGTGACCTGAGCCGAAGTCAGACACTCAACCAACTGAGCCACCCAGGCACCCCTACATTTATTTATTTTTGAGAGACAGAGACAGCATGTGCAGGGGAGGGGCAGAGAGAGAGGAAGACACAGAATCCACAGCAGGCTCCAGGCTCCGAGCTGTCCGCACAGAGCCCCACGCGGGGCTCAAACCCACGAACCACGAGATGGTGACCTGACCTGAGATCAAGAGCCGGACGCCTTCCCGACTGAGCCCCCAACGCCCCTCCTTTTAGATGCAGACCAGCTCCAGGCTGTAATCGTGGTGGAAGGGCTGACCTTCCCATCTGCCTGTCACACACGGCCATTGCAGGGGAGGTTAGCAGAGACAGAGCACAGGACACACAGGGATCCGGTTCCCCAGGTGGCCTGGGGCCCCCAGCAGGCAGCCCTTCCAGCAGCTTCCACCTCCGGCAAGGGGCAGGAGCGCGAAGGGCGGAGGGATGAGGAGGCCACGGCAGGAGGAAGAGCGGGGAGGCGGTCCCTTTTCTCTCCACCCAGCCCCGGCCTGTCACAGGGACAGAGGGAAGTCACTTGGAGGCGGGCCTCTCGAACAGCAGGGGACAGGGCACCTGCCTCAGTGGGAATCTTAAGCTCTGCCACAGACACCACCTCGGGACTCAGGGAGGAGAGATCCTTATTCAAAAGGACTATTGTAAGGCAGGGCCAACGGGTCCCTGCGACATAAGGTCTGTGAGTGGCTCGGAATGAACCAGAAAACGTTCTTGTTCCGCAGGGTGAGGGAAAGGAGGAGAAGAAGCAGGCGGTTTGGCGGGGGGGGGGGAAGCTGGACACAGGGAAGGGCCGGTCCTGCCAGGACGAGCGACCGCCGTGGCCAGCCGGGTCCCGGGAGGAGCGCCGAGGGGACAGAGTGCAGGGGTGCACAGGAGGCCTGAAGCCTGACTGACGGGCGTGGACTCCGCGCAGGGTGAGCACCCAGCGGTCGGGGGCGCCCGGCGAGCTCAGCGAGGGGAGGACCGACAGCGCCGGCCGGTCTGGCCTCGGGTCGCGTTGGTCTCTGGGTCCCGTCGCTCTAAGACCTTTGGTACTTCCTGGGCCTCGACTTGCAGCAACACACCCTACGAAGATCTGGATTATGGTCCCAGAATTCTTTCTCTATTTCTTTTTCTTTTTGCTGTTTTTAAGCCGTTCACACCTAAACATGAATCCCCCGGGCGAGTCCTCGGTTACTACGTCGAACCGCAGGGCGCTCCCACCTGTCACCTGCCGTTTCACAAAGGGCCCAGGCCCAGGGCTTAAGGACTTGCGTGTTGGACCCAAACTCGCCGAGAGCCCCGTCTGTTTCGGCACTGTTCCAACTGCTCCACGGGGACGGCCGCCGATGCTTCTGGGGACACGCCGAGGCCGCTACCTGACTGGGGATGGGACCGGGGTGTGGAGAGGGCCAGTGGTCTACCTGTGGGGGCACAGGTTTGGGGGGAAGGTGGGCACAGGGGCTCCAGGGGCCGCCTCACAGAACACAGTCTCGGGCGCCCTTTCCCAAACATTTCTACGGCCCCCCGGGCAGTTTGCAAAGCGCCCTGGTTCACGGGAAGTAAACGGGCACAGGAGGGGGAAGGCGCGAGGGCAAACCACAAGCGGCCACACGTGGAAAAGCAGCTCAAAGGCACCCTGAGGAGCACCCAGCTCGGCTCCGTGGCCGGCGTGAGCCTGCTCCCGGGGTCATGTGATCGCTCGATCACCTACGGGACGTACACGGTTAACCTTCTGCATTTGGGCACATAGGCGTCACTCTTCAGTAGGAAGTGGTCGCAGTTCAGCAACTCGCTCTCGGCCACTTTTGGTCTCTCCCTGCTTTTTTTCTGCACGACCAGTAGAAACTGCATCGGGTCAACAGCATCCCGGTGCTGACGGGAAGCATCCCCGGGGGCCTCGGGCAGGACGATTCCCGTCGGATCCCAGCGCTTCTCAGGTGAGCACGGCCGAGCCCCTCCCTTCTTTGAAAAGCATCTTTACATCCTTGACGCCCCCTCCTGATGGGTGCCACACGTGGAGCGGTGGCCCTCCGGGGATTTCCAGAAGGCTGGCGTGGTGACTGCGCCACTGGATAAAGCTCAGTCTTGCCTTCGCCAAGACGCTGTCCTTCTGGGTTGAGGAACAGGGCCGGGCTGTCGGGGATCTTGCCTTTCCTCTCAGCGTGCGGGCGGTGATCTCATCTCCACCACCCGGACGACTCGGGCTTTGCTACTTTATGGGGTTAAACCCCCACGGGGCAGCAGTCTCGCGTGAAATGCAGCCGTTTATGTAGCTAAGCACACAAAGAGTTTGAAGAGCTAGCAACAGAGCTAAGAGACGTTTTGGCAGCAATGCAGAAAGCGATTTGTGCAAAGAAACACGGCGAGGGGGCGTCTTGCGCGGCTGGAGATTGAGGGGGAAGGAGCTTGTCAGGTGTTATTTAAGAGAAATCGATGGGGTGGAAACTTTTATGAGGGTCAGGGAAATACAGAAGAAGCTCTGATAAGGGCTGCAAATGCCCTCACGATTGTGAAGTCAGTGTCTCGTGACCACAGAAGAATACATAATGATCTTCAAGATCTCAAGCCTGTCCCTGGCTCCCTCCAAAGCCTGTGTAGCAGCAAAACTAGATACTGTGGAGATCGGCGCTGTGAGGACGTACACGCGAGGTCCCGATTAAAACTATTCTTGAAGGGATGAAAAGTTTAATTTCTGCAACCAAAAAAGAAAATGTAAAAGCGAGCTTCCAAAGAAGCAAAGGAAACCAAAAGAAAAAAAAAATCACCAACCTATATACAAATCATTGGAAAAAACCTTCTGGCTTCTCTCTTAACCACTTATTCGAAAGCAGAAGGAAGCTGGCCTAGAGTTTCAGCTCTGCTGCTCTTTATCTAAAAAAGGATAAAACACCGTGAGCCCGCGGTTCAAGTGATTGAGAAAACACACATTTATGAATACCGACAACTGCAGTGTGAGAGATTCTGGTATCAGTTAAGAGGCTGTACAATAAGTAGGTTATTTAAGATCTTCTGGGGATTTACGGGGCTTGAGGAAAACCCTCTGGAGACAGAGTGAACGGGACGGTAAGGGTGAACAGCCCTCCAGCCTTCCATCTGTAGAATGGGTATAGCGTCTGCCTTAAAGGGTTTCTGTGGAGTTAAATGAGATGATAGGGACCCCAGCGTCCAGTGTGCACTTATAACTTAACGTATAGTACACCCCACAGTGCTCTCACACACGTGCACACAGGCATGCACGCATATACGTACACACGCCCGCATGCACACAACATACACACGCAGGCACACACAACACGCATGCACACAAACACACGTGCACAAAAATACACACGCGCGCACACACGTGCCCACATAAGACACGCCTGTACAAACGCACGCACACGACATACATATGCAGGCACACGCGTAACACGTCCACACGTGCAAATATACGCACAGAGCCCACGTGTACTCATACACTTAGGCACACAGGTGCACACACACAGGCACACACCTATCCGCTCGTAGTTGGTTCTTGTTCTGTACCCTGCGGGCCATCGCTATTTACGAAAGCAAACACAGATTTAAAACCCTCTGCTTTAATTCAACTTATGACAGACCGTGAAAACGACTATAGAATTTGTTTTCATTCAGACGTGAAGCTTTCCTTGCTGACAATATTTTGATGAATCCTAGGAACGTTTTCCCCTTACTCAGTGTTCTTGGGCAGAGTCTGCCCTTGGCCAAATGGGCAGTGGAAGCCGGCCTGTCGGCCACCCCCTTCTGCTTTTTCAGCGCCTCCTCCCTTCTCTAGGGGATCCTACTTCCCTTTCGCTGCCCTGTGTCGGCCACCGCCCACTCCCGGCCCCAACGGGCGGCTGGCCGGCCTGAGGCTGTGTCAGTTAGCCGGTCCCAGCTAGGACACTCGCAGTGGTGGCCACCTGCCCCCGGTCAGGTGACCGAACACCCCCCGGAGCCCTCAGGGCTCCAGAGCAGAGGTGCGGCGGGAGGGGTCCGCCGAAGCCAGCAGGCTCCTGTTGGGGGCTGCCGGCCGGCCCGCCCCTGTGCTCTCCTAAACTGTAGCCAGTGGATGGGCCGCTTTCCTCGGCTTCCTGGGCGGGGTCTGACTTTTAGGGCACAGACCATCAGACGGTCTCCTCGTCTGTGAACGAGTCAACCAATTAGCGGTTACTTTCCGAGACTCTCTTGCCTGTGGTCTCCAACAAAAGCCACGCTAGTTTATTGCGATAAAACCCTAAGTCAGTATTTTAAACGCTATCTTTAAAAGCGTTACTCCACTTAGGTAACATCACATTTTTCTTCAAGTGACACTTTCTTTTCACGTGTGGTCACCAGACCTTTGACGTGTCGACACCCAAAAGCAGACACTGTGATCAGTTACCGCACGTCTACGTGTTGTCCTGGGAGTTTAGCACATTTGCTTTTCGCTTAGAAGGGCGATGTAGCTGTACGGTTTCAGAACGTGACTGCGCAAGTCGCGCGACATTTGACCTGTCGTCACGTGACTCTAAAACAGGAAGGGGAGGCCCGCACAGGCACGTCTTCCAACGAAAGCTAATTTCTGAGTCGGGGCCGCTGCGAGAAGAGTCAATCAGGCATCAGCGTGAGGCCCGCATCGTTTTTGTTTCGTGCGGTTTCTGAGTGAAGGGATACGCCCCAGGTTAGAGACTGAGGACGCCGCGCGGTGCCTGAAGCTGGGTGACCCTCCTGCCTCGCTGGCGTCCCTCGCACGCTCGCCATATCAGGCACCGTCAGCCCTGGCGGGACCGATCTATTGGCGAACGGCAGGTGTGCCCGGAGCTCAGCCCTCTCTTTGAATGAGCTGATGGATACCTCCTCTGGGTCAGCTGTTTCCCAAGTGTTTTCCAAAGAACACTGGCTCCAAAGGGTCTGTGGGTGAAGTAGGTTCGGGGGATTGTGATGGCTCAAGCAGGGCTGAGAGCCGTTGACAATGCACTGCCATGTAAGGATCCAAGAGGAGGGTGCGGTTAGCGGCATTTCCCAAACTTACTTAACCACAGAGCAGTCTCTTCCCTCTTCCCTTCCTTCCTTTTCTCTTTCTACCCAGAACCTTTCTGGGGACTCTCTTTTATTTTTTTATTTTTATTTTTATTATTATTATTATTATTATTATAATTTTTTAATGTTTATTTTTGAAGGAGAGAGAGACAGAGCGTGAGTGGGGGAGGGTCAGAGAGAGGGGAAGACACAGAATCGGAAGCAGGCTCCGGGTTCCGAGCTGTCAGGACAGAGCTTGATGCAGGGCTCGAACCCACGAACCGTGAGATCATGACCTGGGCCGAAGCCGGACGCTCAACCGACGGAGCCCCCCAGGCGCCTGGGGACTCACTTTTAAAGTCTGGTCTGTTCCAGTGACTGCGTCTCTTGGTGCCGGAATCCCCCTGGGAAGGAGCAGTTCCCGCACGGGAATAAGGGTGACGGTAACGTGCGGGGCGTGTGGACTCCAACCGCCGAGTGGTCAAAGCAGACATTCACGGGACCTACAGATCTCACCTGAATCAAGCTGTTCTAACAAATCAGAAGACCCAGGCGACCACCAGGCACAGAGAAACATCCCTCTCCTGGAGGAGCCCCAAACCACTAGACAAGCTCACTAAAAACAGGCTTTGGTGACAAATTAGCATAAGGTGTGGGTGGAGAGCGAGTGTGAAAACACTGTTCTCAGACACCCCCAGTTTATACCCACTCATCACACAGATGGAAGGTCCCAGGCGCCTAGTTCCCATCCTCCCGCGGACCATGCTCCCGGTCCCTAAACTCGGGTTTCTCTGCAGTCAGAAATGTAGGGGCACAGGGTCGGTCTGCTTAAAAGCACGTTTAGGTAAGGACCCCTGGGATTCTCTCCTGCGGCAAATGCCATTAACGTACTTCCAAGGACGGCTGGTCAAGGCTCCCGGACCCTGGCGCCCCGGCTGGAAGGGGCCACTTGCAGCCTCCTTTCCAGAGGCTTCTAGCGCGAGAAACGCTGACTCGGTAGGTCCCATCCTCCTCACGCCTCCTCATTTTCAGTACAGACTCACCCCCCCGTGCTTGACAGATAAGCATCTCCTGGGGGAGCCCGGGGCCGGTTTTGCAAACTCTTCCTGATGTTGGGGGTGGCGATGTGTTTGTGGAACGTCCGCTTGTTGCTGGGCGGCTGAGGCCGGACCCTCGTTCACAGGACAGCCTTGCGGGAGAGCTGGTGACTTCCTTCCCACCTGACCCCTGATCGTTTTTAGGCGAGGCGGCTTCCGTTCTGATACAGTCGTTCCTTGTTTTCATCGTGGCCGTTTGGCTCTAGCTGAGTCCCGCCGGCATTTTCCCCCAACTTACTCAAAATTGCTCTAAATCCGACGGAGCGGAGGCGGAGACCCATCACCCACCTCATTGCAGACCCTGCAGTTCTGCTCTGGCCTAAGAGGGTGAACACATTGAATTCGACAGGACGCACGCACCGAGCCCTGTTTTGGTTTTCTGTTGCTGTCCTCACGACGTCAGCGGCCTAACCCGCACACTCTTCGAACCTCCCAGTTCTGGAGGTCGGGGGTCTGATGCGCGTCGTGCAGGCTGAAACGGGCGTGTTGGCAGGGGCTGTGCTCCTTTTGGAGCCCCTAAGGGAGGATCAGCTCTTTGCAGGTGCAGGGCTGGGTGAGGTCCCCGTTGTCACGTTGGCTGTTGGTGGGGGCCGGGCCCGGCTCGTGGAGCCCACTCACCTGCTTGGCGTTCGAAGCGACGACGGACTGAGTCCCCCCCCATGCTTTGAATCTCTCTCTCCCGCTCCCATCTCAGCTGGGGAAGGTCCCCACTTTTACACCAGGCCTACCTGGGTAATCTGGGGTCTGCTCTCCATCTCAAGGCGCTAACGCTTGGTCCCATCCGCAAAGCCCCTTTTGCCGCAGGAGGGCACGCGTGCGCAGTTTCCGGGGATTCGGGCGCGGACGTGGGTCCTGCTGACCACCTTGTCTGTCAGTACAGTGTGTGTGTGTGTGTGGGTGTTAGTGTGCAAGCAATACGTGATCGAGGAAGGAGGATACGATGTGGGTGAAAGGAAGCTTATGTTAGGTGGCTGGCCAGCAGGCTGACTGGTGTTGTTCCCTCTGCATGGATTTAGTCGTCTCTCCATGAAATATCATATAAATCTCTTAAAATGTATCCTGCTGCCACACTTTCCGTGTGATTGCACCTGAGAGTTGCAGCCTTCGAACCCATGTTGTGACACCTCCTACTTTCGCCACGAAATTTCGCCATATTGGATTTGCCTCATTGTTTGATTCTGTCCAGAGTTTTTTCACACTGATTCACCCAACATAATGATTATATTTTCAGGCGTCCGGTCACCTCAGACGTGATGAGCCTGCCTCCTCTCTTTTTGTGCCTGACATTGATAAAAAAGACGGGCAGCACAGGGTTGAGGACAGGGCCCAACATGGGGCCAGTTGGGGTCTTTGCCCAGGCGGTCACCCTACTAGTGAGCCACCGAACTGTCCTCCACCTAGATCGTACTCCCACGTCTTTGTTACTTATCAATTTCAGATTCTTTACACGTTTATTTATTTTGAGAGAGAGAGAAAGAGGCAGAGAGAGAGGGAGGAACGGAACCCCAAGCAGGCTCCACGCCGTCAGCCCACAGCCCACAGTGGGGGCTCCCACAGTGGGGAGCTTGGACTCACGGCCAGTGACATCATGAAGATCGAGAATCGGACGCTTAACCTAAGGAGCCACCCGGGCGCCCCTGCAAATTTCAGATTTAATCGTAGATTTGCGACTTCTGCAACGCCTGATCTGCAGGTTCGTGGCCATGACAGCCAGGCATGGAGTGCCAGCCGGGCGTCTCCGACTGAGCGCCCCCCCCCCCCCCCCCCCCCCCGGCATCCTCGCTAACACGCTTCAGCGCCCTGCCGGGCATCCTCGCCAGACGTTTGACCCCACAGGAGGCGTTTGCCTTCTCTCCCCGCACACGAGTTTTGAGAGCTCCTACACGGTCTGTCCTCTGCTGGGACTCCACGGGCGTCGGTCAGCGGATGAGGACACCGTGCTTCTTGCGTCTCACTCGGTGTGATGCCACGGCGGGCCTGACGGGGTGCGAAGCCTCTGAGGGGCTGACACCCAGGCAGGTGGTGACAGTGAGTCACCTCGGAAGAAACGGTCAACGCTTCACTCGAGGTGGCTGCACACCAGGGGAAGGAGAGTCTTACCTGCAAAACCAGATTGAGTAGCATAATATTTCTAAGTGCGTCATCATGATTTCTGCCCGAGGCCTCAAAACTTCCTCCCAAGGGCAATTTAGAACCGTCTGTCCCACAGATTCTCTTAAAACCAACTGGTTTTGTAGGCATGTCTGTATTCCCGTCAGTCTGAGAGGCAGCGACTTAGGAAACACTTCCATTTCAAAGCTAAGCTGATTACATTTTGGGAATCAGTTGGGGCCGATGCACTTACATGTGATCTAGTGACTTCGAAATAAGGAAGGCCTGGCAGGAATGATGGCGACGGTGAGGACGTGAGAGAGAGAGAGAGAGAGAGAGAGAGAGAGGAGCTTCAAAAACAAGGTCGGGCGGGACTCCCGTGTCCTGAAGTCTCCCAACTGTGGGTTCGTCGGCTCGGCAAAGAATGATCAGATTTGGTGATAACAGCGGCCGCTCCTGTCAACCACTGGCGGCCAACACACAGTACCTGCCACCTCTGGTTCAGGGACACAGGTCTTCAAAAATGTCTCCGTGTCTCTACCACCCCGGTCTGTGCAACGACAACAACGAAATGCAGAACTTGTGTCTCCAAAGAGGCGATCTTGCTGCTCAAGATTGGAGGTGAGCGAGATACGTGAGCAAAACACCTTCTCTGCGTGATGTGGCGGCACAGACGCCAATCTGTCACCAACACGGTTTCCTGAAAGCAACTCACATGATTTCTGTGGTGAAAATGGTGGCCCGGCGCAGGCTGAATCATTTCCAGGCGTGGCAAGTGACTGGCATCCACGTGAACTTGATGACACTTTTTATCGAGAACACGGATTCCTGCTTAACCACAACCGCGTTACCTTCACCATCATCCAGATTTGTAGGCTGTGCCTTCCGAGCAGGCGCGAGCGCCACCCCCGCCCCGCCCCCCGGCTGCTGGGCTGACCTCACCACGGAGCGTCTCTGGCCCCAGCCTTCTCTTCGCCAAGAGCCAGTACCTGTTCTTCTGGACCTTCCAGGGTCTCACGCAGGTTCCCAATGGTCTGTTCACCCGACAGCTTCCTGGAGCTGGAGCTGGTGCGTGACTGGTCTCTGTACCTACAGTGTCGTCCTCAACAGATGGTTCCTGAACAGTTGTTGAGCTCAATTACATTTGAATTCGGGAAACATGCTATGTCACAGTGTGGGGGTCCGGCTGGGCGCTGAGCACATGGCAGGTGGGGACGTCCCTCCCGGCCTTTCCACGGCTCCCTTGTCAGCCTCCCAGCCTCCATGTGATCTGAATGTCACCGTGTCACCCCCTCCCACGTGACCCCATCTCCCTGGGCCCCTCGGATTGGCACGTGGTCCATCGTCTCCGTCACCATGCCGGCTCTGTTCCCTCTGAGCGTTTCCTGCCGTTCTCCGCAGTAGCCCTGTGGCCCCCGTGCTACGGCTCACATGCTGCCCTGTCCCTAGCCCCCTCCCGCTCACCTGTACCCCTTCTTTCCCAGGTCCTTCCTTGCGAACCTGCCACAACCCCCTGAGTCCTCTGTGAGGACCCTGACCTATGGCACCTGTTGTCTCAAGGTATTTTACTAGCCTCGTCAGGGCAGAGTTTACTTAGCATTGAGGTCACCGATTTGAACTATGTGATGCGATACGTTGTGACAAGGCACGCCGACGTCACCGTCCTGATGGGGAACGTTTGCATCACCAGGACAGGGTCCCTGTGCCCCCTCAGCCAACGCTGGCCCATGACAGTCGCCGACCTGATTCCCACTGCCGTCGTTTTTGCTTTTTCTAAAGCTTCACATAAATGGAATAATGTAGTAGCTGGTATTACACGTCTGGATTCTTCACCCAGGGGGAGGCTTTTGCGATTGGCCCGTGTTGGAGCCCGTATCTGTGGTCCGTTCCTTGTTGCTGCCGGGCGCTGCTTTATCACCCGGGGACAGCACGATGCGGTGTTCCGTTCAGCGGCAGATGGGAGCTCCGGTTCTTTCCACTTTCTAGCGATGAGTGTGAACGTGCCGTCGACTTTCAAGCGCTGGCCTTTCATTTTCTTGGGCGAAGCACGCGAGCGTCGGCTGCTGGTTCGTGCGGTAAGTGCGTGTTGCACTTCCTATGGAACCACGACCCTCTTTTCTCACCGTGGCCGTGGGGGTTTGCGTCCCGCCACCAGAGCGTGAGCGCTTGGACGGCACATCGTCACCCACATCTTCTGTCTTGTCTGCTCTTACTTTCAGCCACGCTTCCGGTGGGGAGCGGCGTCTCAGCGCAGTTTTAATTTGCGTTTCCCGGATGATCAATCGCCTCGAACATCTTTCCTTGTGCGTAATTGCCGTCCGTGTATGTCCTTTGGTGAACTGACTTCAGACTTTTTGCCTGTTTCTTGTTCAGTTGTGTTCTCCTGACACCGAATTTTAAGAGTTCTTTGTATCTTCTGGATACAATCCATGATCAGATTTAAGGTTACAAATTTTTTCTCCATTCTGTGGTCTGTGTTTAATTTTCTGAAGCATTTTTCAAAAAGCAGAAACTTTAAATTCTGATCAATTTATCAAAAGTTGTTTGTGTTTTTTTTGTTTGTTTGTTTTTTTTCTTACCGTTCATGCCTTTTGCAATTTAGATAAGAAATCTCTACCATTCCCCAGGGCACAAAGATTTTCTTTTCTGTTTTCCTCAGATGTCTCATGGTTTGGGCTCTCACATTAAATCTATAATTCATTCTGAGTTATCTTTTTGTTTGTAGCAGGAGGTCAAAGTAAGGATCAACTTCCTTTTTTTTTTTTTTTAATGTTTATTTACTTTTGAGAGAGACAGAGACAGAATGTGAGTGGGTTGGGGCAGAGAGAGAGAGAGGGAGGCACAGAATCAGAAGCAGGCTCCAGGCTCCGAGCTGTCAGCACAGAGCCTGACGCGGGGCTTGAACTCATGGACCTCGAGATTATGACCTGAGTCGAAGTCGGAAGCTCCACCGACTGAGCCACTCAGGTGCCCCAGGACACAGAGAATCTGAACCAGGCTCCAGGCTCCATGCTGTCAGCACAGAGCCCGACACGGGGCTCGAACTCACGAACCTGGAGATCATGACCTGAGCTGAAGTCGGACACTCAACTGACTGAGCCACCTAGGTGCCCCAGGATCAACTTCTTATGCATGAACATCCAGTGTTCCAATACCATCTATTGCCAAGATTGCATTTTCCCTATTGAATCAGTCGTTCGTTGACGTGCAGTCTATTTCTGGACTCCATTCTCTTCCATTGAGTAGTGTGTCTTCCCTGCTCCCAACAGGATGCTGTCACGACACCTGTAGCTTCGTAGGAAGTCTTGCAATCAGATAGTATGGATCCTACGATTCTGTCCTCTTTTTCAAAACTGCTTTGGCTCTTCTAAATCCCTTGGATTTCTATATAAATTTTGGAATCGGCTTGTCGGTTTCTTCAGGAGTCCTGCCACAATTTTGATTTGGATTGTGTTGTATCTGTAGATCAATTTGGAGAGAACTGACACCCTAATATCGAGCTGTCTAATCCTGAACCCGATACAACTCTCCTTTCGTTTAGATCTTACTTTCTGTCAGCAACGTCATATAGTTTTCAGTATGGAAATCTCGTGTCGATTTCGACGATGTAGTCGTAAGTATTTTATTTCATGTTTTTGATGTCACTGTGATTTTTTTTCCAGTTTCAATGGCCAAATGTTCCAAATATTGCTAGGGCAGAGAATTACAACTGATCTGTGTATGTTAATCCTCATTAGTGTTTTTTTGTTTTGTTTTGTTTTTTACATATTATATATTTCATCTACAGAACATTGATTTGGGTCTTTTTTGTATCTTTTGTCATTTTTCTCCACTGTATTTATGCTTTCCTCTACCTTCCTGAGCATTTGAAGTGTATTTGTACTAGCTACAGAGCAGTTTTTTCTATCATCTCTGTTATTTTTCTGTTTGTTCATATAGATTATGGGTCATATTTTCCTGTTTCCTCAAATGTCCGCATTATAGTCCGTTAGTGGCTGTGACAGGTTACCACAGGGTGGCTTGAACAGCATACATTTATTGCTACAGTCGGGGAGGCTGGGAAGTCCAAGATTCAGGTG
Organism: Neofelis nebulosa; assembly: GCF_028018385.1. NCBI lineage: Eukaryota > Metazoa > Chordata > Mammalia > Carnivora > Felidae > Neofelis > Neofelis nebulosa. Next base: position 153,536,500 of record NC_080787.1, read on the forward strand.
CTAGCAGGCCCATGTCTAGGGAGGACCCCCTCCTGGTTCAGTCTTCTTGTCGCCTTCACGTGGGGGAGAGCAGACAGAGAGCAAGAAGGCTGTCATGTGTCTCTTCTTCTGAGAACACTAATCCCACACGAGGGGAGGCCCCACCTATAAATGCCACCACCTTGGGATTAGGCTTTAGCGTCTTTCAGGGAGACACAGACATTCAGCCTATGGTGGTCTAGAGATTTTTGTTTGGATGCCTGACATGAACTTCACATGGTCGAAGGCTGGATTTTATCGCAGGTTTTTGTTTTGGAATGTAGTTATATTACTGGAATCAGATGGATCACATCCGAGACTTTCTTTTGTTATGGCAGGATCAGAGCAGCGTTTAAGGTAGGTTTATTTGAGTGGCATTCCTCCTAACACGGTATTGTTCTGAGGATGCTGTCCCATGATCTGGGACTTAGAAGGTGCCGCTACTCTTCCTGCGGGAGAGAACCATTCCTAGCCCGCGAGGATTCCGAGGATTTCTCTGTGTCTCCTTTCTGGGATCAGTCTTGCCTTGCTTCCTCTCAAGGACACGTCTCTGCCGCTGTCCTTATTTTTCTGTGTGTGGCTCCCTCCTCCCCCATATTTTGTCTCGCAAAGCATAGCTGCCTTGGCCTCCCAGGACTCCGATCCCTGCGTCCTCGGCGGGGTGACCATTCCCGGGTCAGGTAACCCCCACGCCCTGCACTTGGAAACTGCTTCTGTGTAAGTTGGGGCTTCACAGAGCTCGGGGCCGTAGCACTCTCTGCCTGCTCTCTTCTCGTCAGGGACCATAACCCTGTGACACCAATGTCTGAAAACTGTTATTGGACATACTTTACAGGGTTTTCTGGTTGTTGAATGCCGTAGGGTGCATTCGGTTTCTGTTAATCCCTCCTGGCTGGAACCGTTAATTTTGTGGTCACGCTTGATTGATATGGTTCACCTGATGATCTGTTGCTATATCCACCCCCTCCTATTCTCTCACACACAAAGGCTTTACTTTGTGGTTCTCCATGCCCTAAAGCCCCGAGAATGTATGCTGGAGGTGACTGCAGATGTGCCCAGGTGACCCACGCCTCCCCCTAGTGGCACGTCCAGGGAAGCGGCTGGGAGGCGGCAAAGACTCCCCAAGTGACAGCTCCAGGCATCAGGGAAGGAACGGGCTGGGGGCCGCCCCATCCATGACTGTGTAAGCAGCACGATGAGAATCCGGCGATATGACAAGTAGGCTCAGAAAATCCTTCAGGGCGAGGGCGCGTTTTGTGTTATCCTGACTTCCTCCCAGAATGTCAGGTATGGGTACTGACTGTGTAGGTGATAGATTCCCTGCCGGTGCACCTGGGGCGGGGCAGGGGGGGTAGGGTGGAGGAGGAGGATGAAGACACATTTGACACGATTATCAGCATCCTGGGCCAGGGAACTTATTGGGGACGGGGAGGGACAGATGATATATCAGGACGGTCACACTCAATAACAGAGAATGGTTGGATGTGAGGGTCAGAGAATTCTCCGTCCTTTCCTGTTTGGGTTTGTTTCAAACGCCAGTGGTCAGAGCCCTTCCCTCTGAGATTCCAGCTCCACACTCACTCGTATCCCGGCGAATTTCTTGAGCCGGGCCCCGGGCACTGCCCCTCTTGGCTTTGACCTTCCTCCCCGAGGTCTGGTTTCTGACGATTAGGATGTCGCTGCCCCTGCAGGTTAGTGGTTGATGGCTGCAACAGCCGTGACTTTTAAGAAGCATATGTACGTCCCTCCTGCCTCTCGAGCCCGGGAATCTTAGTGTATCTTGAGGATGACTGTCACGTTTGGACTTTTAAAAAAAATTCTACGGGAGATTCTCACATCCCCAGCAAGATGAAAAACACCGAATGATTCTGTCAACTAGTTGCAGGCAAAGACTGTAAATTCTAAGTATTGTAGACGCACCTACACTTCTGTGGATGTTGTTCAGTGGAATCTTGTTGAACGTAATTAAATTGACTTTTGCACCAAGATTTCTGTGTAGGTCAGAATCTGTGGTTTTGCTGCTATCACCCTTCTTTACGCTATAGATCGGGGATTGACAAATGACGCCCCATGGACTCAAGCGCATTGGTTTGTGAAATTGTTTATGGTTGCTTTCACGCCACCGGGGCAGGTCTGAGTAGTTGGGGCAGAGACTATATGACCTGCAGAGGGAAAATATTTACCATCTGGTCCTTTACAGAAAGAAGTTGTGGACCCCTGTTCTAAATGAATATTTTGAAACAAATATTTTGGGGGGGGGCGCCTTGGTGGCTCGGCTGGTTGAGCATCCAACTTCAGCTCAAGTCGCGATCTCAGGGTTTGTGAGTTCAAGCCCCGCATCGGGATCCCTGCTGTCAGTGCAGAACCCACTTGGGATCCTCTGTCCCCGCCGCTCCCCCACCCCCTGCCTCTCTCTGCACCCACCCTGCTCACACTCTCTCTCTAGAATAAAACATTTTAAGTTGATGTATTTATTTTGGGAGAGAGAGAGCGGGGGAGGGGTAGAGAGAGAAGGAGACAGAGAATCCCAAGCGGGCTCTGTACTGTGAGCACGGAGCCGATACGGGGCTCGAACGCGCGGACCGTGAGATCATGACCTGAGCCGAAGCCCAGAGTCTGATGCTTCCCTGAGCCCCCCAGGCGCTCCCCCCCGAATGGATATTTTCACGTAAGCCAGCATGCCGCACACGCTCTGGGTCCTCCTGAGACGGAATGCTGGTAACGCGATTCTCCGGCTCCCTGGGAACATTTCTGTCTCAACTACAGTGTATCTTGCTTTCTTTCCTCCTTAGACTCACTCCTCTACTGTCTCCGCTGGTGAGCCGGAGGGGCTGGACGCCCACCCCCTTCCGTACCAGGCCCGTATTTTCCGCCGAAAACAAGAGCGTGATGAGCGGGGTGAGCGTCTGGTCTCCTTTGGCGGGGGTACCGTTTCGGTCAGCCGGGGCTCCTCGGAAATCACACTGCAGCTAACTCTACCTCTGTTCGCCTTCCAGGAACCGATGAACATCAGCGACGTCTTCGGTCTGAGTGAGGATTACTTTGGGTCGGGTAATAATAGCTCGGATTACTCAATCGATGACAGCACGTTACTGTGCTCCCTGCGGGAGGTCAGAACGTTCTCTGGGCTGTTTGTGCCGATCGCTTACTCCCTGATCTGCGTCTTTGGCCTCCTGGGCAATGTTTTGGTGGTGGTCACCTTTGCTTTCTACAAGAAGGCCAAGTCTATGACAGACGTGTACCTCCTGAACATGGCCATCGCCGACATACTCTTTGTCCTCACCCTCCCGTTCTGGGCCGTCAGCCACGCCACCGGCGAGTGGGTCTTCAGCAACGCCACGTGCAAGCTGATGAAGGGCATCTGTGCCATCAACTTCAACTGCGGGATGCTGCTCCTGACCTGCATCAGCGTGGACCGCTACGTTGCCATCGTCCAGGCCACCAAGTCCTTCGGGCTGCGGTCCAGGACGCTGGCGCACCGCAGGGCCATCTGCTTCGTGGTCTGGGTGGCTTCCGTCCTCACCTCCGGCTGGACGTTCACGTTCAACCAGAAGTACGACGTGCACGGCAGCTACGTGTGCGAGCCCCGGTACCAGGCGGTCTCAGACCCCGTCAAGTGGAAGCTGCTGATGTTGGGGCTCCAGCTCCTCTTCGGCTTCTTCATCCCGCTGGTGTTTATGATCTTTTGCTACATGTTCATCGTCAAGACCCTGGTGCAGGCTCAGAACTCCAAGCGGCACAAGGCCATCCGCGTGATCATCGCGGTGGTGCTGGTGTTCCTGGCTTGCCAGATCCCCCACAACATGGTGCTCCTGGTGACGGCCGCGCAGCTGGGCAGGACGAACCGCTCCTGCCAGGGCGCCAGGCTGCTGGGCTACAGCCAGAACGTCACCGAGGTCCTGGCCTTCCTGCACTGCTGTCTCAACCCCGTGCTCTACGCCTTCATCGGCCAGAAGTTTCGGAGCTACTTCCTGAAGATCGTGAAGGACCTGTGCTGTGTGCGGAGGAAGCAGCGGAAGGCGTCGGGCTTCTCCTGCTCCAGGCTGCACTCGGAGGCCTTCACCTCCAGGCAGAACAGCGAGACCGTGGACAACGACAACGCGTCGTCCTTCACCATGTGACCGGCCCGGGGCCACGGCCCCCCGCCCCCCCCCCCCCGGCGGCTCGGGGAACGTGCACTCGGACCGGGACCCCGTCCCCCCGTGGGACTGGCCGCGGGGGTCTCATCCTGACGGGGCGGCCGGGGCCCCCATGTGGCGTGTCCCCACTTTTCTTCCCCGCAGCCCTGAGCCCCCCGGGGCTCCCCACGGCTGGCGTTCCCCGGAGCAGAGAGGACTCTTGACGGACGTGGACGTTTTCGGAAGCAGGCGTGGAACCGCCCCTAGAGCACGGTGTCTCCTGGTCACAGCACACACGCGCGGGGTTCACGAGACGGAAGCAGAGAACGTCACACGAGAGCCTCACACAAGGCAGCACAGGCAGACGCTGAAACGCGTTCCCCGGGCTGCAGAAGCGGCCTGGCGGACGGGAGAGAGCGGGTCGCAACGCGCCGTCGGGAGAGCAGACGTTTGCTTTATTTCCCTGGGAAAACGGTCACTGCAGATACGACAATTCTCCTCCAAAAATCTGTTCGACAGAGTTCCACGAAGACGCATGCCATCGGCACACTTTCAGCACACAGAAGGGCTTAATAAATACTTGTTACACAAAGCGTAGTGAAATTGGGGGTTGGAGTACAGTCGGGAGTGTTAGGTGTTTAAATCTGAGTTTTAGAATGGAGCAAGGAAGCTTCCTGAGACAGTATACAGACAACTTTTGCTGCGCGTCCACAGCGGGTCAGAAGCGGCACACACACGGGGGGATGTGGGTAGGAAGCGCTTCACGCTGGTGGCGAACAGGGAGGGAGGGAGAGAGAGAGAGTGAGAGAGAGAGAATCTTAACCAGGCTCCACACTCAGTGCAGAGCCTGATGCGGGGCTCGATCCCGTGAACTATGAGATCATGACCTGAGCTGAAACCGAGTTGGACGCGTAACCGACTGAGCCGCCCAGGCGCCCCAGTCATGGAATCAGACTTTAACAGCTGTCCTCAACTTTGTAGACAAAGTTCCTAGACCGCAAGGTTTGAAAGTGCTTTGTAAATATATGAACGCGAGTGGAAGAAGGACGAATATTACAAAAATGCAGGCATTGTTACAAAGACGCTGACGTGTTTAATCCTGACTCACGTGTTATTTGAAACATTCTACTGTTCTTGCAAGCTTCAACCGCATCTTTCTATGAAATTCGAAGTGATAGCTTAGGATCCAGCGTCTGTATGTTTACAGATAGTTTTGGCTTTGCAAAAGAAAACTGTTTTGCACGGGAAGTAGGACTCGTCTTCCAGAATCGGTGTTCTGACTTGGGAGACTGTGGTGTTCAGAGGTCCCACCTCCTTGGAACCTGTCAGCGTTCGACTCCAGAAATCAAAGCACGGGGACATTACTCAGATGCCCCTCTCAGGACGGCCGATGCGCCGAGCGGGTCTCCGCAGCTCGGCGTGTGTCCCCCGGCTGGCACAGAAGCGCCGTGTCTGCCGGGCACAGCCGGAATAAGTTCTTGTGTATAATGTTTCAGATAAGTGAAGCTTACTTCTTTATGCCTTAGCCCGTTTAAAATTTCAGCCATAATGAATAAAAACGTTTCTAAAATATGACACATACTTTATTTCATTACATATCATTGTTTCTTGCTGCCTTGGGCACACCCATAAGTGTTCGGTGCCAAAATGCACTGCCGCCCTCCGGGGACCCAGAGCTACACGGATCCGCTCCCATATTAGGTGGCTCTGGTTTGTTCTTTAACGGTCCCGGTGTCTTCTTTTCATTGGTTTCCCCAAATCCGCTCCCATCGCAGGCTCTGGCTGGACCTTACGTGTGTCTGACATTAAGCCACCCTCCGCGCCTTGGCGAACGCGACTCTACGACGGCTGGGGAATCACCTATCTGTTCTTGCAAGAACTGTCTTCCCAGGGGCAACGACTTAGGATTTGCCCGTGTGTTGTTCATAAGTTAGTCGTATACATGTGCTTATGTTGATTACGTACGCACGCGTGCGGATTTATATACAAGCACAACTCCTTGTACGGCCAGAAGACAAGTTCTCTTGGTTCCTGTTCCAGAGTAGTTGAGGCGATCCTGAGCACTTATTTCCGGACAAGTGAGATTTCGCTACCCATAAATCTCGACAAAGGGGACACCGTGGGCAGGGAAGCATCACCTTGCAGACAGCGTCGTTATTTGCTTCCGGACAGATAGGCCAGTTTTAAAAGGAGGCCGGAAAAGTAGAGTATTTTCAAATTCTTTGAAGATTTCTGATAACGTGTGCCAATTCCAGGCACTGCGGAGGTGTAGGAACAGAGAACCTGGTCTAAGGAATACAGCGTGCGTGCGAATCGCGCGTTAGTTTCGGAAGGTGCTGGAATAAAACGGCACCGACCCCGCCGCCGCCGTGGCGGACCTCTACTGCCTCACGGTCCCGGAGGCTGGATGTCTGAGATCCAGGCGTGGGCACGGTCGGTTTCTCCGGCGGCCTTTCTCCTGGCCGTGTAGACAGCCGCCTGCTCCCTGTGTGTGACCCGGTCACGTTGGGTCAGGGCCCACCCACAGGCCCTCACCTTGCCTTACCTCTGTAAGGCCCCGTCTCCAAATTCGGTCACATCCGAGGAACCGAAGGTGAGGACTCCACCAGGTGAATTTGGGGCCACAAGTCAGCTCCTAACAACCCGTTTTCTGAAGGCAGAGCAACTTTTCACACTCTGGTTAACGTCACACACTCGAGAATTCTTTCCCGGGGAGTCTCCTCCTTCCTGACAAGCTGTGTTGCAAATACCCGCTCCTATTTCAGGTTTTCAGACGCACATCCCCACGGAACGAAGGTGGGAAGGGGCGGCTGCCTGGGGTCAGGCCACGCCCGCCGCCTAACCAGTGCGGTAACTGAGCGCCCGCACCCACCCGCCCGCAACACTCCGCGCGGAGAGCCTCAGCCCCAGGGTTCCAGAGGCCGGTGGGTCCCAGCCTCCCCAGGCCGCCCTCCAGCTCCTCTGTACTGGGGGTGGACAGCGCCCTCTTGGGGGGGCGGGGGACGCAGCGTGGCCGCGGAAGGGGGTGCCCGGGGGGCCCGGTTGTGCCCGCCCCGGTGCACACGCAGGGCGCTCCCGCGGCCGAGCTCGGGTGGCCTCTGCTGTCGTGGCCCCGTTCCGGGAGCCGTCACCTCCTCCCTCGCAACGCTGGGAAGAGCCACGATGTCCCACGATGTCCCACGTCTACTGTTAACTCTGTGGACTGTCATACCCCACCGAGTCCAGCGCCTGTGATGGAGCCCGACACTCCGCGCCTTGCCCTACAGGGAACCTGGCACGTGCGGTGTTTGTGCTCAGAGATTTTCCACCAGCGGGGGGCGGCAGCGTGCGCAGCTCGGAACCACCCGCCGCGACTTGTTTTCGCATTTCTCGGCTCGGTGCGCGCACCTGCAACACCGCAGCCCAGCCGACTGCCAGCGCGCAGTCTCACGCTCCTCCCCGGCTTGCATCGGCTGATATAATAATTTGTCTCGTAGTGTCATTTCGGTAAATCCATAAGGTTGCTAGAGGCAAGCTGACCCCTAGGCTGACTTCTCTGTTGTTTTTGAGTCCACGGAGCCGATCCACGATGACCAGTAGGGCGCCGCCGCCGCCCTCAAGTCCAGGCGGTCCTCTTGGTGCAGGGGAGCCGCCCCAGCTCCCTCCGTCACGTCTCCATCCCGGCCACCGGAAAGGGGAAAAGGGGAAAGCAGGCGGCCTTTTCTTTAACGGGATGCCCTTCAAGTGGTGGGAGTCGCTTCTTCCTTGGCCTTACCTTCGCCGTGGGGTTACGAGCAGGGGAAAAAAGCCGGGGAGAAGTCCCCCGCCGGCTGCCCACGAGTCGCGTCCACACACCTGTAAAGGCAGGGCACACACAGCGGTTCCGCTGCTGTGTGCGAGGGGAGAAGGGGCGCCGGCAACCCGAACTTCAGGGACAGGAAGGACAGCGGTACCGCTCACGTGACGCAGGAGCAGGTGCAGCCGCGGGGGGAGGCCCCACCCCCACCGCAGGGGCCAGAGGCCGGGCCCCTCCCCCGCCCGGCGGGCAAACGCTCCGGGAGACCCCGCGGGGCTGCGGCCGGCTCCTCGGCGGGGCGCTGCCGCCCCCTGGTGGCCGCAGGCGGCGCGCGCAGGTCCGCGCGGGCTCGCGGACGCGCCGGCGCTCAGCGCCCCCGCACGGTCGCCGGGGTTGCCGGCAATGTGGCGGGCGTGCCCCGGGGCTCTTGGGGCGGGGGGGGGGGGGGGGGGGGTTAGGCTGAAAAATATTCGAAGTGGAAAAAAAGGAACCGCCTAAAAACGCGTACTCTGCTTGCACTCCGAGGCTTCTGAGTTCAGCGTGGCGCGTTTTCTGCTCGTGCTCTGTATTCTGTTACTACATCCCGGGATTTGATCTCGTGTCGTGCCTTACTAACTCCTGTTACGTAGCACACGTCTCGGCGCTTGCTAAGTAATGCTTTCGTTTTGTGTTGGGCTGGGATGGTGCTGGAAACAAGGTGGGGACCGGGAAGGAGGCTCTCCAGGGAACGTTCACGACTGTGTGCAAACTCCCCTTGCTTGCTTCCGCCGCAGGAAGTATGTTACCGGAATGCAAAGCTTTAACAAAACGGGGCTGTACTTCCTGATTTGGAACATTAAACAAAAGGAAAAGTAACCGAATGGGCGATGACGGATCCAGGAACTGAAATACTGGCTCTGACGGGAAAGGGGCATGTAATAAAAGAGGAGATTCCGGATCGTTAGTTAGTTCCACCTTTTGAGCGGAGAGAAACAAAAATAAACTAGATGCCTTCAGAGTTGGTAGTTTTCGTAGGAGACCATGTATTTGCAACGAATAAATCTGTTTCACAGAAAGAAACCAAACGTACAAAACGAATGGGATCTTTTACCATTTCCTCCAGAAACTGCTATAAACTCGTTATAGTAACTATTAAGTTTGAATCCGATGGCAGCATGGCTCAATTCATTTTTAAGTTGCCTTTCATAGTCACATAACGGTAGATTGGCTCTTTATTTTAATTTTTTTCCACGTGAGTACGTACATTTTGGTTTTCAGGTCATGGTCTATGCATATGTGTTTATGAATGTGTATGTATTTTATTAATGATCTAGAAAATACAGTATCTATACACCCTTTAAAGTATATATTCGAGGACAGTTTTTAGGGTCTCCTGAAGTCATAAAGAATAGATTTTTGGGGCGCCTGGGTGGCTCAGTCGGTTAAGCGGCCGACTTCGGCTCAGGTCACGATCTCACGGTCCGTGGGTTCGAGCCCCGCATCGGGCTCTGTGCTGACGGCTCGGAGCCTGGAGCCTGCTTCCGATTCTGTGTCTCCCTCTCTCTCTGCCCCTCCCCCGTCCATGCTCTGTCTCTCTCTGTCTCAAAAATAAATAAAAACGTAAAAAAAAAAATTAAAAAAAAAAAAAAAGAATAGATTTTTTTTTTTTTTTAAAGAAGAGATATAGTCTCCTTCTCACCAGAAACAAATTCTCAGATTCTAAAATTAAATACTCATTTCCTTAGCTTTCTAACTTCTGGGTCGACCTGGTTCATTTTCCTCGAATTATTAGGACGACAGGGCAGGAGGGTGGCACTGGGGCGAGTCAGCATGCGGGGAGAGTCCTTATGCTTCCGGTCTGTGCCGTAAAGTCCCGGGGCGTGGTGGGTCGTCCCGTCTGCAGACCCCTCGCCGGTGGCACCGGGGGAAAAGCCAGGAGCCGGGCCTCACCTTTGGGAAGAGCCTCTCAACGGAGTCGGAGCCGGGCCTCAGTCATCCGCAGAGGGCCACGCAGTGGTCGCCACAGGATCCGGGAGCCGGGGCTCTGGGGCCCCACCGTGGAAACGCGCGGGACCTCGACAGCCAGGTCATCAGCTGTCTGCCCTTCGCCTTGGACTTCCGGGTGGGCCCTAGGTCTTCCGTCACTGTGGCACAGACACCACACGCCTACCGCCTTCCGCCCGGTGACTCTGTTCTAGCCGGAGATGCTGGGTACCTGTGTGCCCGTCATGCCGGGTGACCCGGGTCCTGCTGGCCGGTCCGCTCCCGGGTGCTCCCACGGGAACAAGAAATCGGGTTTGAGCCAACCTGCCTTTTGCTGTTACCATTACAGGGCTGGCCCGTCCGAGCAGGGCCCGGCCTGGGCCTGGCCGACCTCCTCCTGCACACGATGCTTCCCGCTGCGGGCCACACCGTCCTCCCACTCACTCCTCCACACTCTCCTCCCCCTGCGGAGGGGGAGCCCCGAGGGGATGCCATCACGGGGAGGCCGGTCACCTTCCGCAAAGATGGCCCAGGCGTCTGCAGCGGGTTGATCATTGATCTGAGTGCCTCTCTCCCTGTTCCCCCCAGCCTGCGCCCATCGCTGCCCCTGGCCACGGCCCCCCGTGGGCCCCGCACGCACCCGACCCCCTGAGTTTTGAGCCATGGTTAATAATAACAAGCAGAAGACAGATGTGCATTAAAGGACACGTGTCGCAGAGAAGCAAACTCGGAGCCCTCTCTGTAGGTCCGATGTGGGTCCTGCTGGGAGGTGACGGGTTTGGCTTCCCGCCCCTCTCCCGGGACGCTCACGCCCTGCGCGCCCACCCTGGGGTGTTGAGGACTCTGTCAGGATCTGACACGGAAGGAGACCCTCAGCCCAGCGGCTCACCAGGCGGCTCCTGATGCTTCTCCAGGCTGTGGACGGTCACCACGATCAGCCACTCCAGGGGGTCTGGAGGGGGCGTGGGCAGGACCGGGAGGGGAGCCTGGGACGCCCCCTGGGCCGTGCTGAGCTGCGGTCTGGGTGGGACTGGGCGTCTCCCCTGCCGTCTCCCCCCACTGAGGCTGGCAGGCTCTGTCTCCCTCTCTGCTAATGACCCTGTTCCTTTCCATCGCCCCCCAGGCCCCTTACATGTCAGGTTGGGAATGTGGTTTTCAAGTGATGTGACCTCCCAAGTCACCATGGCTTCCGGTGAATGTCACTACATCATTTTTAAATTAAAAAAATTTTTAAAAAAATATTTATTTATTTTTAAGAGAGAGAGACAGAGAGAGAGAGAGTGCTCAGGGGAGGGGCAGAGAGAGAGGGAGACACAGAATCTGAAGCAGGTTCTGGGCTCCGAGCCGTCAGCACAGAGCCCGACGTGGGGCTCGAACCCACGAACCTCGAGATCACGACCTGAGCCGAAGTCGGACGCTCAACCGACTGAGCCACCCAGGGCCCCCTGTACCGTGAGGTTTTTGATGTGACACAAAAACCAAATGACAAGCTTTGGGGGCTTTGGACTGTCCTCAAGCCGGTAAAGGAAGACTGAGTAGGAGAGTCGGGGGTCAGGTGCCGTGTGTGTTGGGAGGAATGAGGGGCTCCAGGGACAGGAGGGCGCTTGGACGAGGAAGGGACAGAGCCTGGGTGAAAGTCTGAAGATCGTGAAGGAGACGTCAGTGGGGGCTGCAGGTGACAGCCGCAGGAACAGAGTGACAAAGTAAACCTGAAAATCGCACTGACAGGTGTCACCGAAGTCGCTGCTCTGACACATGGGAATGGGGGGGCACCAGGGCAGAGAGTTTGTGAGGGCTGCAGAGAAACAGCCCTCCGGGGTGCACACAGACACAGGGATTTACTTACGGGACGTGGCTCGTGTGCCTGTGGGGAGGGCAAATCTGAAACTCAGGGGACAGGCTGCGAGCTCAGGCGGGGTGGCTAATCCCAGTCTGGAGGCACACTCAGAGCTTTGGCTTTTCATACCTTCACCTGATTGGACGAGGCCCACCACACCAGCAGGGACAATTTTGTTTATTCATAGACAACTGCCTGCAGATGTTTACCGCATCCATAAAACACCTTCACACCTCACCTGGGTTCGCGTCTCATGAATCATTGGCCACCGAGGTGTGGCCAAATGGACACAAAGTCAACCATCGCATTTACTAAGGAACACTGAAAAAGGATGCTTGGAACAGTGAAAGAATTCTGAGGTGGACAGTCATTTAACCGTCTACACTCGCACACACACCGGGACACCCCGCCGGCCCCCCTGCCCCTGTGGCTCCGTAGGCCTGGGGGTCTGATGCTTCTCCTCCGGGTGCCCCGCGCGGCCTGCCCACCGCCTGAGCCTGCCTGCGGGGGCCGCCTGGCCCTGGGGGTCCCTGCCATTTTCCTCACGCACCTGTTCTCTAAACCCGCTGCAGGTGCAAAGGGAAGACGGCAGAAGAAATGTCACAGAGTAGTGACTCCATTCCCTCCAGTCAAAGTGGCCCGTGAGGCAAACCGCCTAATGAATGAAAATGCGGAAAGCCTTCTGTGCTCCCGGCAGCCGACTGGAGAGAAGATTCCGGGGTGTTCCCAGAGGCCGCAGCCTGGGGACGGGAACGCTTCTCGGGGAGGAGATCCTGCGGGCAGCTGGGGTCCGACCCTGTGCGGCTCGGAAATGCCGCCCCTGCGTCTCACCAGCAGGTGGGAGAGAGGCCAGAACCCCTGGGGGCGGGAAGGAAGGACCGAAGGAAGCACCGTAAGGAAATTGGTAACCGTCCTGCTCATGACACCGTGAACCCAGCCTCTTTCCCCAATTCCTGCTGTGTCGTGTTCAGAGGGTCTAACTTAGAAAATAAGACTATAGTTTGGGTCCAATATCCCTGCTGCTGTCCCTGATTAGAACGTTAAAAAAAATTGTTCCATGTCATTGTACACTTTCCGAATAAAATATGTAAAAGGGAAGCCCTGTGGCGGTTTTCGTTAATACCTCCTGCATTTGTAAGTTTTCTTTTCATTTAATATTCTTAATAGTATTTCATTCTAAATCGTCTGAATGCCCTACCACAGATGTGCCGCTGTTTCGATCACTCCTCACGGAAGGGGGGAGAGGGCTGACCCCCGGCGGGTGTGGAATCCGGGGTCTCCAGGCAGGTTGGACCTGGGAGCACTTTGCCGTTGAGCACGTGGGGAGGGAAAGGGCGTGGGTGCCATCAGAAGGACCTTGATCTGCAGGCAGGAGGCGAGCGGAGTGGCCTTGCTCTGGCTGGCAAGTGACAACCCTCGAGGGGAGGAGCTGGGATTTTGTCCCAAGAGTGTCTGGCTTCCGCCCGAGCTTGTGGCTTTCAGTCCCTTCGAAAGGCGTCTCAGAAGCCTTTATGAAGAGCTTCCACTGCAGGACATTTCCAGAAGTTTCCAGGGGACATACACAAAGCCCTGCTGACAACAGGCGGGGGGGGTGGGGGACAGGGTGACACTGGCCCGGGACACGGGAGGCTTCCCTTCCCCAGCTCTGCCTTTGTATTATTCTTGAATTTCTCCGTGGGCGTCTTCGTGGGCGGTCTTCGTCCGTGCATCTCAGTTCTGTCCATCTCCCTGTCTGCACGGTGACAGCGGGGGAGGGTAGACACGCGGGGTTTTCGGGGACTGATGCCAGCTCGCAAAGGAACAGAAGGGGGGGTACAGCAGTGCTGTGCTGGCGACTCAGCTGTGGAACGTTCTGGAATCGGCGAGCTGGCCACAGGGGGGCTAGCAAACCTGCTTTTCTCCCAGAGGACCAGTTACTGGGACGCCACCAGATAGGAGGAAAATCAAAATATAAGTAAGCAGTGAAAGCCCAAAGAGAGGTCATATAGGAACACATCGTGCCAGGTCAGCAGGCCAGACACAAAACTACGAATGCCGTTCAAGTCCACTCGCACGAGGTCTCTACGGTGGCACCATTCCTAGAGACCGGATTTCTAGGAGGCGGGTGGGCGCCAGGGGCGGGGGAGTGGGGACTGCTGTCTGATGGGGGCAGAGTTCAGTTTGGGCAGATGGAAAGTTCTGGAGACGGGTGGTGGGGATAGCAGCACAGCAGTGAGATTGTCTTACCGCCACTGGGCTATGCGCTAAAATGTACATTTTACCACAATTTTAAAGGAGACATTTCAAGGAGGACGTTGTTTGGGGATTCCATGAGCACTCCACGAGCACTAGTATGTTCCAGAAGCCTCTGAGAGTCACTGACGCACCTCTCAGCCCCCGACCCAGCCCACGGGCAGATATGCGGTCGGTTCATTCTCCTGACCCCTCAACAAATCAAAACTATTGACTTGGTTGTTGGCAGAAGTGACCATGAAAATAGAGAGGAAAATCTTTCTCCAAAAAATATGAAAAATCATCATATTTTCATTTGTATTAGTGTCTTCCTAGAAGATTCTGGAAGATACATTGTAAGTTTGCCTTGGGATCCTTGCCTGAGAATTTCAAACTGTATTAACAAAATCATTTTTTGTAGCCCGTGATAAAGTTTAAATCAGGTTAATTTGTTCATCGATTTGTTATTGAGTCCACGAGGGCACCGGGTGCCAGGCCTTGTGCACAGTGCTGGGGACACAAAGATAAGTGGGCATTTCCCAAGCTTCAGGGAGGTGACGCAGAGGGGAAGGCGGGCGTGAGCACCGGAGGGTGGCCTGTGGGGTGTGGGGAAGGTGTCGTGTTGTCGGGGGCTCTGTGAAGAGGCAGGTCTCAGGGGTCAGACCAGGAAGGGCAGGCAGGAAGTTAGAGGACAGAGATCAGAACGGTCCGTGAAGGAGGCCCAGCACCCGGAGGACGTCTATGTAGCTGGGGGGGAGTCAGTGGCCGACTGGATTTTGGAAAAAGACAAGACAACGCTTGCTGACTTTAAAAACACTGATAGCATCATCTGCCTGGGGAAACAGATTCATCGCTCAAGTTGAAATTCGGGCTCCCGGCTGTCCTTCCTGGATCTGCCACAGTTCAGACAACGCTGAGATTTGCAAGCCTCACAGACGGGACTGTGCACCTGCTATATTAGAAGAAGCGAGTCAAAGGAGAAAAGAAAGTAACACTTGCGGCCGGCAGCGAAGTGGTTGTGGTTCTGAGGCCCGTCATCTTCTGCCTGCCCACGGTTCCCTCTGACCCGTTTCCTCACCCAGAGAAGAGAGTTTGGAACAGGACAGCTCCTCCTCGGATGTCTCTGGAGGAGACAACCTTCTGAGGGCAGAGCTCGTGAGGCTTCTGTGATGGGAGTGACAGGACGGGAGGCCAGAGAAACATCCCCAGAGGTGGGTGTTGGCAGGATCCGGAACCTTCCAGCGTACCGAGAAGTTATCCCCTTTCACAGATGTGCAAAATAAAACTCGAGTCAGACAGAATGCTCGCAGAGGATCTGGAGAGGGTTTACCGGAAAGAAAGCGCACAGTAACAGACCTTGGACCTGGCAGAATGTTGCTGGAGGCGTCCAGGTCAAGACTGGCCATCCCGCTCCGGGCTCTGTGTTGAGGGCGCACAGGTGAAAAGCTGTGTCCCTAAAGGACGCCCAGTCTGGCTGGGGACGTAAACAAAGTTAAGATCATAAACCGATGGCTTGAAAATAGCCAAGGGACGCCTACCGAGTGCTGATCGTGGGCCGGGCTCTGCGCTCAACGTTTTATGTATTATTTTACTTAAGCCGTGCAATGGTCCCGGGGTTGGTTATTCACAGGGCAGTTGGGTGGCATGTCCCAGGTCACAAAGCTAGGAAGTGACAGAGCGGGATGTTGACCCAAAGGCCTTGACCTTGGCCACTAACCCCGTGTCTGGCATCTGCTCTGGCTGTGCGTTAACAGAATTAACGACGAGTCTTCAAAAACACCAGCGCCCGGGACTCCGCGGACAGACCGAGTCAGAACACTGGGGTTGGCCGAGGCATCAGGGTTTTCTGGGCCCCCCCACCTGCCACGCGGGCGTCGTGCCGGGCTAACAATGAGCAGGGATTGGTGGGAGGTGTGGCCGGCTGAGCCCGGAGACGGACGTGGCCGTGCTGGGGGCTTTGGGCCCCCAAGGGCACGGCTGCAGTGAGGTCTATGGGGGCTGCGTGATGTCACAGGGTGATTTGCCTGTGACAGGACTGCAGATCATCGCGTCCAGACTCAGGGACGTGGTGAAGAGACATCTGGTAATTATTATTGCGTAATCAAGTAAAGAACTGCCTGTGGAGAGCTTTTCACGACGTGGGAAATGTTTATGGTAAGTGTTAGATTTTTAAAAAGCAGCATGTAGGACTGTCCGTGCGGGAAGCTGGGCACAGCGGGTCACACCTGCGTTCCAGGCCCCTGAAATCCCCTCCCCGGGGAGGACACAAAACCCACGCAAGTAGGGAGCATCGCTGAGAGACGGTGACCCCCCGGGGACTCTGTGAGGCAGATCTTGACGTACGTCACGAGCTGGGCACAGTAAGACGAACACACTCACATGTTAAATTCAGTTCTGAGAAGGAGCCTCCCTGGTAGGACAGACCCAGGACGATCTGCCATTTTCTACTGCCTGATGTCACCCGTGTCCACCTTAAGTATTACAGAGACCATGGGGTGGCCCGGGGAGAAGCGTGGGCCATCTGTCTGCGTGGGCAATGCAGGTGCGGCTCCAGGCAGGGTGACAGGTGTGGGCCTGGTTGCGAAGCCGATCCTGTGTCTAAGCATCCTGGGGAGTCTCTTTTGGGGACCACACTACCAGGTTTGGACAGAGAGTGAGAGACAAGGCAGTTAGGGAGGAGGTTGCCACCATCACGAGCTCCAGGCTTGGGACATAGTTTAGAAGTATGACATGGGACGATGCAGCCGTCGCAGGAGCACTAGGGCTGGGCTGGGGTGGCACCCCCTCCACCCCCCAGTGTCGGGTGGGGACCGCGGTTTGGGGTCTCCCCCTGTGCGTTTCTCCCACGAGGCATCACACGTACAGTGACTTCCCAGAGCAGGGAAGCAAAGTGAATTTCAGAAGCATGTAGACATTCCGACTTGAGAAGGAAGTTCCAGAGGCAATTTCGACTCGCTTAGTAGGAACGTGTTTCTTAGGAGAAACTTAGGGAGCCGCGTGATCTTGGACATAAGGCACCGTCTGTGCAGACGAGGCAAGAATTTATGAAATGGAGAACCTTCCACGCCAGGCAGAGCCCAGCCCAGAGCACGGGAAGGTGCACGCCCGGAGCCTGGCCGAGCGGCCCCATGTCCCCACTTTCCCGGGTCCGTTACGAGTCCGTGCAAGTGGGAAGAAAGCAGACTCGGTGCGTTTGGGGGCTGAAGCGGACAGACAGCAGGCGACTCACCGAGAGCGGGCAGCGCGGGAACCCACGAGGGCGGCTTCCCCCGGTGGGGGCCGCCCGCGGCTGTGTGTTTCCAGGCCGGCCGTGCCGTCTGCGTCGTCGTGGGCGCAAAGAGCCTCTGGCTCGCCGATCCGAGGTCCGATCGCGCACAATAGCCGCGGGAAACACGGTAGGCCGCGGATAGGAGACGTTCGCTGCGGGTGCGCCGGAGTCGGGGTCCCCACCTTTGTAGCGCAGCCCGGGCATTTCCTCGCTCCGGAGCCCCAGGAGCCGGTCGTCACGGCTCAGCCCGCGGGGGCGGGTGGCCGGCCGGCCTCAGCAGTAGGAGTCGTTGATGTCACCCGGGGCCTCGACCTCCCTCCCTCGGCCTCTGAGGGTGTTGAAGACCCTGCGGTAGGAGCGTCTGAACGCGGGGTTGGAGAAGCAGTACACCGCTGGGTTCAGCCCGCTCTGCAGGTACGTGAGGCCGTTGGTCACGTCGGACACGTGCACCATCGCTCCCAGGACCCTGCAGCCGCCCACCCCTCGGGAGACGGCCACCAGGACCCGGGCCAGGAAGCTGGGCAGGAAGCAGGCCGCGAAGAGGACGACGACCACGGTCACCAGCGCCCGGGCCCTCTGCAGCTGGGGCTGCCGGTCCGGGTCTCGGAGTCGCCCCCGGAGGATCCTGACGATCCTGGCGTTGCAGAACAGGATGAGGCCGAAGGGGAGAACGAACTGCGCCGAGAACAGGGCTTCCTGCCAGAGGGCGCTGAGGGAGAGCTCCCCCCGGGGCTCCAGGCCGGGGCACTCGGCCTCCGACACGAGCAGGCTCCGGTGGCTGAGGCCGAGCGGCAGGAGCCAGACGCAGCCCGAGACCCCCCAGGCCGCCCGCGGGGACAGCAGGTTGACCCTGAGCCGGGGGTGGACCACTCGGAAGTAGCGGTCCACGGCCACGGCCGTGAGGAAGGCGATGCCCGCCCCGCGGCTCAGCACCTGTAGGAACAGGAGGCCGCGGCAGGACGCGTGTCCCAGGGGCCACGTCTTGTGGCTCAGGTAGAAGGCGGCGTGGAAGGGCAGGCAGACGGCGAGCAGGAGGTCGGCGGCCACCAGGTTGAGCAGGTACACGGCGTAGGGCTTGCGCACCTTGAGGCGGAACGCGAAGGTCCACAGCGCCACGACGTTGCCCAGCAGGCCCAACCCGCACTCCAGCGCCAGCAGCACGGCCACGGTCGCCTCCACCGCGTCGCTGTGCCGCGAGCAGTTGGCGGCCGGCATGTCCCCCCGCTCGCGCCGCCGTGGTCCCCCGCGAGGTGGCCAAGGGCAGAGAGCCCGGGCTGCGGGCGACACGCCTTCCTGCAGAGGGAGAGACGCGGGCTTCTCTCTGCCGCGCGGGGACGGGAGTTCTGCATTTTCGCGGTAGGAAGAAACACTGAACCCGCGGCAGGATGAAGTCAAAAGCAAACTAAAACGTGTCTGGGGAAAGGGGACCGGGGAGGGGAGGGGAAAACACCCTTTCAGTTTTGTTCTGCTTGGTTTCGCTCTAAAAAGAAGCTGTGTTTCACTTCACGTCATCTGCGTGCCACTGAAGCCACGAGGCCCTCAAGAGCTGGGCGAGCACAGGTCTCCGTCGGCGGGGGCCACGGAAGGAGCCGGAAGGCCCTCGCTCCATCAGGCTTCTCGTCTCGGCCATCAGAGGGGACGCTGGCGACCACAGGCTCCATGAGTGTCGCAGTGCCTTTCGGGGAAGCTCTCCTCCTCCATGGAAGGGGCACTTCCCGAGACCCTTCTGCACGGCGCTCCATTTCCCACACGGACGGTCCGATCGGGTCACGGCCGTCACAGAGGAGGCTCAGCGGAGGCCCGGCCACTTCACGGCTGGCCCCTGATGCTTGTCCCCTTTCTTTGCCGGATTTGATTTTCTGCCGAGGGGCCTCCCCCACCTCCCACTCTACCTGGATCAGGGTCCGGGCCCATGGGCCTCCACTGGCCCTGAGAGCTGCGTAGCACCGATGGCTGGTCAAGACGCACAGATTCCCCCCAGAATGTCAGGGGCATGAGCCCGGGGACAGGCACTGTGTGCCAGCGAGAAAAGAGTGTCTGCGCAAAGCGGGCGTCGATCCACAACTGTCGCATGAGTCCAATTCTCCCTCCCCACCGCGGACCACGTTTCACTTGTTCTGGGCCATTCTCGACCCTAATTCAGCCGGGGCCTGCACACTGTTGACCCTTCCACCGTCGACCCTCACTCACCTGGGTCCCGACCCTCCTTTGACCCTCACGATCTGGGGCCTGACCCACTGTCGACCCTCACTCACCTCGTTTCTGTTTAGCCTGGTTTGAGCTCTGGAGTCGAGTATATTCGGTTTCTCCGGCCGGCAGCGGTGCGGCTCAGGGGACGCAAACCAACACGGGGCCCCTTCGCTGAGGAGTGACGGTGACGGCCCCTACTTGCAGGGTCGTGACGAGTGTCTGAGACGCTGTTACAGGCAGCGCACTTCGCACCTGGGGCGTCTCGCCCGCTGGACCCGCCTGCACTTGTCTTGCTCACCTGTACGTGACGCTGACTTTCAACACAACTCCTTTTGCTCCCAACCAGCGCTCCGCCCCTGCACCAAACATCCGTTCTAGGCTGCCCCGATGCCTTCGCTTCTGAGACCCGACCGCAAACCTCTGGAAACATCTCCGCGATGATCATCGCTGAGATTGGCGGCCTGTTTGTGAGGTGTCGGGCGATGCTTTCATTGTCTCAGAGTTTTCCTTTCCGGCCCATGCGTCCCCCACCTCTGCTTCATGCGGGTTCGCCCACCTGTTTCCCAAGCAGGTGCATTTGGAGAGTTCCCCCCCCGCCCCCCCCAACAGTCAGAACTGCCACGGCCACAGCGATGCCTTCTCACTGGGAGTGGCTCCTCAGGAGCACGGGAGGGTGTGATCCAACACGTTCCGGGGCAGTGGTGCCCACAGGCCACGTGCCTCCCCTCTACGGATGCCATCGGCACACGCCGCCGCCCAGGAAAGCTGGCGGCTAAGTCTTCGGGGATGGAAGCTACTTGAATGTGTTTCTCTCCACACACTGAAAACTTTGACAGACCCTAAAAGCTACCCCTTAATTGCAGATTTCAGCTTCAACCCCCAACTTGCTAAATCAGAGATAGTCTAGCTCAATAGGTAACACAAACATTAATAACTACCCATTTTCCTTTTTAGATACAGGAACTAAAAATAACCGAATTTAAACTTCTGCTTCTTCCTCTCAGTATACATTTATCTTCCTTATTTCTAAAAAACTGAATTGTTCTTTTCTTCCTGGCTTTTCAAGTTATGATATCTGAGCTTCTCCCTTAGGGATCTTGTCTCTTGAAATCGCAGTAACCTCAGGAACTTTTTCTTCAACCATTATTCTTTCTTCAATGCTCCTCCTGCTTAGGAAGCTTCTCTGTTCTCACCTGTTTTTGTGATGAATGCTTTATTTACGCACCTGTTCCTAAATTTAAATGAAAACTGAATCACGGCTTGAAATCCACACTCATACTTAATGCGATTTTTCCTCTCCGGTTTTCCTTTTTTGTGTCCTTTTTGTCTCACCAGGTGGCAGACTCCGTAAAGCCTGAATGAGCACTCTGAATCAGACTTTCCCATCGCTTGCTGCGGAGTTAGCCAGCGGTGGGGTTTGGAGCGACAGGGCGGTCCCCACAAGACCACCTCCTGTCAGACCCCAACTTTAAGTCAGGGGTCTCCAAGACCACTCCGGTTTTGATAAATCTCTGGAAGGACCCGAGACCTCCCTGGACATTGTTCTGTTTTGTTCCAGAGAAAGGTCACAGATTGGGAATGCGTTGAGGGAGGGCGAGGGTGCCCGGGGCAGATTCCGGGAAAGGAGTCAGTATGAAGCTTCCTTTGTTCTCCCCGTGGTCAGGATGGGGTGGCTTTCCCAGTCCCCACGTGTGCCAACACCCGCCGGGCATGGTCAACTAGGGGACCCCCCAGCCTTGACGTCCAGGGTCCTTACTGAGATTCGTGACACAGGAACGGCTGTCCACGTGGCCCATCTCAGGCTCCCGCCCCTCTGGAGGGCCAGCTGACGTGTGTGGCCCCAGGCCCCCACCCCTCATCACAGTGTTTCTACCCTGCTGGCCCAAGGCCCCCGCGGAAAGTTGCCTCCACCAAGCATGACCTTCCAAGGGCTCCGAGATGACCTCCCAGCAGCTGGGGCCAAAGGTCACACCTCTTTTTGGACAAAGTTAAAAACTTTACTACACACTTATTTATTAAAAAAAAAAACAAAACATTTAGAACATATTAAGTGTTGTTCCTTTTGTGCCGGGGATGCAAATACTTATAATGCTAATAATACTTCCTAACTTTAAGGACTCGTATTCCAACGGGGCAGGGAGGGGGGCAAGGAATACACCCAGACTTGTAAGGAACACATGATAAAATTAAATAATAGGTTTACAACTGGAATGGGATGGGGGAAGTGGGGTCAGGGAAGGAGGAGAAACATTACAGTCAGCAATGCTGAGGTGAGGCTCAGGGCAGGGACCGTACAGCTGGGGAGATGGACCCACGGCTTGGGTGGGTTGGTTGTGATGATACATCTACAGCAGGGGGATTTCCAACCCCCATCAGCGGCTGTCTGTCTGTCTATTTCGAGAAAGAGAGAGAAAGAGCAAGCATGAGAGGGAAAGGGCAGAGAGAGAGAATCCCAAGCGGGCTCCGGGCCGTCAGCGCAGAGCCCGACGTGGGGCTGGGGGACCCACGAGCCACGAGATCATGACCTGAGCTGAAATCAAGCGTTGGACGCTTAACCGACTGAGCCACCCCGGCGCCCCTTTCGTGGCTGTCTTAGAGACTCTCAGAAGTTCACTACATTTCATTTCCTTTTCTTGTTTTCACCCCTGGCCCGGGGAGGGGGAGCCTTAGGGGAAAGGAGCCGTGGTCGTTTCCAAGAAAAATGGTATTGTTGGCAAAAACGAGCTGGAAGTGAAGTCTCCGAGGGTGGAAGTCACAGCACTGGGGCCAGGTCCTGTGACGGTCCTGAGCGCACGTCTCAGCTTACGGTTTGGGTGAAAACATTTCAGCAACCTCAGAATATCCCTACGAGGTGAACACCATCGAAAGAGCGGATGGCTGATGTAGTCGGTGTTTCACGCAGAAGAAACCACGCGGAACGTAGGTTCTTGTTATAGAAAAATTTGAACCCTAGAAAAACAAAAGTTTGACTTCTCACACTCAAGCTCCAATGGGAAAGTGTACAGGAGGCTCTTTGCAGCAAAAACAAGCAAACAAAAGCCCAACAGCATTCTTTGTCGCCATTTTTTGGGTACAAGTTAAACAGCTTCACGTTCAGAATGATGGAAAGCCTCTAACTCTTCCATTTGCTAAGTGGACCCGCAAGAGGTCGGTGTTCACGGCGGCAAAACCGAGGGCATCCAGGCGAATGGGACCAGGTTCTCAGAGATACTCTTTTCCGCTTCTTTGCTACTGCGGAAATGGGTTGAACATAGCAAGAAATGGCATTTCTTTTATAGATTTTTGTGAAGCTGATAATTTTTAAGTAGCTATTCATGAGTGCGTCCGATAAGTCTATGGCACACCAACTATGGTCCCATCCTGTTGGTGAGCCTGGAAGCATCTTTACAGAATAATCTTGAATGTTATCTGATTGCACATCTGGTATGTTCTCCAGGCATAAGCATGGAAAACATGCAAAAGCACAGCAGAAAGGGAAAAGAAATGAGCTGCAACACCAGAGCAGAGGCACGCATGTCTTTTTCTCAAATGTTTTTAATCTCGATTTTTTAAACATAAGTTATTGTCAAGTTGGCTGATGCACAGTGCATACAGTACGCTCTTGGCTTGGGAGTAGGTGCCTGTGATTCATCGATTACGTACGACACCCAGGGTTCCTCCCAACAAGTGGCCTCCTCAGTGCCCATCACCGTTTTCCCTCTCCCCTGCCCGTCCCCCCCACGGCGGCAGGTGTGTCTTTTTAAACACATGTGGTGTCACACACAGCAGCTGTTTGTGCTTGTTCCCCGTCCCCCGACCCCGACCTCCCAGGGCCAGGTCGGGGACCCCGGGGAGCTTGATGGCTGCCCCCACCGCTCCCCCCCGCCGGCTGGCTGGCTCTGTCTGCGTTTCTTCTCCTCCTTTCTGTTCTTTTCCCTGACGCTGAAACGGGACAATGCCTTTTCTATGGCTGCAAGACCTATTGGAAAGGTTCCTTACATTCTCACGGCTGTGAGGCCCGTGGCAAAATCGTAATCACCCCAACGTCCCGTGTCTCTCCTCCCAGGAGGGCGCGAAGCCCGTGTGAGCATCGGCAGCATGTTGGAAGCAGGCCCTCCCTTAGTCTGGGATGGCGTCTTCCCAAGACGGTGCTTCTCACGTGCGCGGTCGCACCCTGATAACTCAATCTGTAAATTTCTAGGCATTTTCCTCCTACGAAGATTATTTCCGGGCTGTTCTGTCATCGAAAATACAGGCGGCTGTGAGGTAAAACGGGAAATCGTGGATGATCCCGGCGCGCAGAGACAGGTGCGGGCTACAGTTTTGGGGAGTCGGGGCCCTGCGCGCGGCTTACAGCGTGGCCGTTCCCTCCTTGTCATCCGCGGTTGAGAACGGCTGCTCGCCTCATCGCTGTTGGAACATTTAGCACATTAGCAGTTTAGTGTCAGGGGCACCGCAGCAATGCTTCTCCGCTAAGTCTGCACGCCGTCAGCCGTCACTCTGTGGAAGCTGCTAGGACGTAGAATTGTGGCCGAGGCATAATTCTCTCCCTGTGTCCTTGCGCCGGGCGCGGCGGCTACCGGGATGTGAGTTTTAGGGGGAGGCGCTCGTTTTCCTGCCTCTCAGGCTCGTGGTCATGAAGCCTGACAGGTCCCCAGCCATGCTGCCAGACCGGCCGTCCTCCTGTGATGAGTGCTCGTGCCCATAGGGCTTGGGGCGAGGGAGTCCGTAAGGGATCACGTTTTATCAGCCAAGTGCTCTTCTGCATTTAGCTACTGTCAACCAGAAACTGAAACCGCATTCCCATTTGAGTTCTTGCAGTTTGGGGGAACCTAGGGAGAAACGGGGCCTTTTGACCTGACCCTCAGCAGGCAGCGAGGGGACTTCCAGCGGAGGCAGGATCAACCCACAGAAAGGAGAGAAGAGCGGCTCATGTTCACAGAGGACCCCATTCAAGACGGGCTGGCCTCCGCTACCAGAGGCGTTTGTGGAACGGGGGAGGCAAGGGAGCATTTAAAATTATGCCCAAAACCAAGACATCTTGGTCACAGTTCAGCAGACATCCCCCCGCAGTGTCTGAGGACCGTTGTTCTCTCCCAGGGATGACCTTAGCACAGTCACTGGTCTATTTTCAAACTGTTTTCTCAGTGGGCATCACCAGCTACATATCATCTTTCTACTCAATCAGAGAATCACAGAACTTTTTGGAGCAAGTGAGATCTTCGCGATTAACCCAGCTTTTCATTTTGCAGACGGGGAAACTGAACCCCTGGAGGCCTGCTGCCTCGACCTGGGCCAAGTTCCCCCAATTAATGTCTTTTTCCTGCGTGCGCCAGAAATCCCAGCCACAGCCGACACTGCTGATGACACACGTCCCACAGGGCTTGGGCCTGGGAGTCTGTGCCCCTCTGGTTCTCTTGTTCCCGCGCTGTCTTCTCGGCCCACCCGTCTCTCTCCTCTTGTCCCTGGTCTGTGGTCCTGGGAGCAGGGCCCTGCCCCCGCCCTGCCTCTTCTCTCCTTGAGCCTCCAACACCCGGATCTGGTGTCTCCCCGGGGACCCTCCGTTTTGCACAGTTGCTCGTGGTCTGCGAGTGCGGTGACCCTCCGAGTCTCAGCTGGGGACCCACAGTCCTCAAGGCCTCCTGCCTCCGGGCATCTGGTCGACCACATTGCAGCCACACGTGAGACGTGACTCCTGCCTTCCGGCGGCACCTGCCCCGTTCCCTTTCCCGCGTCTGCAGGAAGACACTCTCGCTCCTTCCTCCGGCTGGGACGCAGAGCATGGCCTCCCTCCTCCCTTCTCAGAGCCTCATGATCTCCGTGACCCGTGCTCTACCCCGCGCGGGGCCATAGACTTGATCGTCTTCGTTTCGATTGCTTTCTAACAGCCACGTTTGCCCTAAGTGCCGGTCTTGGAACACGCTCGCGGTAGGTCGGGGCACCTGTCAGAGGCTCAAATGTCCAGGAAGAACCAAATCAGAGCTTCTGTGGGCAGGGCCGAGGCATGCACATTTTACACCGTGTCCTCTGGATTTTTCCATTTGTTTCTTGTGGCTGCTGGGACAGGTCACATGGACTTAGCGGCTTAAACCAACGCCCGTGAGTCTCACGGAGTCGGAGGCCAGAAGTCCACCCTGCGTCTCTCAGGACTGAGACCAGGGTGCTGGCGGGCCCGCACTTCTCCGGGAGCTCCGGGAGAACCCGCTGTCTTGTCTTGTCCGCCTTCCATATGTCCCCATGTCCCTTGGCAGCCACGAGTTTTGTCGGGCAAACTTGGACGGTTCCTCCTGTTCATCATGTCAAGTCCAACCAAGGCTGAGTGAATGTCGCTGGGGCTGGGTCTGAGTCCACCCCGTACATTCAGCCTCGTCCCGCACGCTCCGGGAGGCATGGCCCATCCCGTGGGGGCGGTCTGCACAGCTCCCCTGCTTGGCCGTCCCGCAGGACACGTCCCCTGTCCCTCATCCTGCAGGAGCGCCCCTCGGCGGTCTCCCCGCAGAGAAACACTCTGTCAGCCCCGTGCGGTCCACTCATTGTCCCTTTGTAGCTGAGACTCTCGCGGCCCAGCTGTGCCCGAGGGTCCCAGGGACCAGGGACCGGGTCTCGGTCTGCCCTCGGCCCTCAGTGACCTGCTCAGCACCGGGCCCGTGACATTGCTGATCCGTTCATATGCAAGGAGTTAGAAAATAAAGGACATAATAGAAACATACTGTGTTTTCTTTCATTGATCACTCAGAGGAGCCATGGTTTTCAGTATCTTAAGACCAACGTTAGGTCTTTTTTTGTGTTTTTTTTGCAACTAGTTAGAAAGTTCTGGTTAACAGAGCTCAGATTAGGTCATCACCAGGTGATGGAATGTTTGCTGTGACTTCACACAATGCAACAAGCCTCTGTGTCTTACATGAAGATTTTTAGCTAAAGCAACGATCAGATTTTGCTGGAAAGTATCATAAAATGCACTTTTAGCTACTTGTCCTTAATGGGATATTTGGTATTGGATTCTGCCTGGGGGGTCCCCTGGTGCTGGTCAGCAGGCGAGTCCTGGGACCACGGCCGGCTGGTGTGTCGAAGTATAACGGGTGTTGGACTATGTCTCGCCACGGACCCCACCATTGTGTCACAGATTGGTGCCACGTCTGAGGATTTAGTCCTTAAAAGGGGCGATAAAAACGGAGTTCAAATCCTACATCATGTGACTCGCTCCAGGTCAAATAATTCTTTCGTGGAAGAGGACATCTCTGCTAGGGATTTCTTTGTCTGGGCCACACTGTCTCCGCTGTGGCTGAATCCAGGCCACGTATCAAGGAGACAGGAACCAGAGAACACGAATGCAGACACAAGGTCACCATCGATGACGCGCCCCTGCTTTGCTATCGGGACAAGTATGACCCTTCTGTTCGTTGTAGGAATATTTTTGAAGGCATGTATTGCTTTTGCATGGACGTGGTAGCAATGGTGAAGTAATTACACCTTATTTAAAAATGTTATGGTTCAAAACCTCATAGGAAAAAACTGACATAATAGGCTGTTTCGTAATAGGCTCCGTGCGGTCCAAGTGAACGTACGGATACCCTTCGTGCTGACGTTCTTCTAGTTCTTTCTTTCGGAGGTACACTGTCAAAACCGATTTTAAAAATAATTATTTTTTAACCATAATAAAGGAATCTGAAGTCTGATCTACTGTAGTTTTTTAAAAGTTTTCTCTTTATCAAATTATAACTGCACGCAACCGTGGGATTCGTGATACAAATCAGCAGTGCTTTCCCCGTTGCCCTGTCCCGCCCACATGGAACCCTTTCCCTTTTTTAAAAGATCTTAGTTGTTGCTCTTTGGGTGTTTACAAAGCCGGTGTCGATGCTTTTTTCCCCTCCAACCTTTTATTTTGAAAAATTTCAAACCCACAGAGTAGATCAGGGATGAGAAAGCAGCCAGTGCCCACGGACCCTTGCCCGGATTCCACCCCCGTTCGCGCCTGGGCTGCTCGCTGTCTGCACGCGTGTGCGCGCGCACAGGTCCGTGTGGCACGTGTGAGTCACCATATGGAGGATTCTGGACGCCGTGGCGCCTCAGCCCCAGTGCCCGCTAAGGACGAGAGCCTTCTCCCACGTGACCCACACGAGTCTTGCAGTCGGGAAGCTGGACAGACACACTTCAGTGGTTGAAGACGCAGAAGGTGTTCCTTGCCCAGGGCCCAGCAACGTCCTTTGCTGGTTTTCGTTCTCTCCCTCTTCCTTCACGTGTAATCGGGGACGGGGATCCATCAACTCCTGGCACTTCTCTGCTGTCTCTCTTCCTTTCACTTTAGGAGTGCTCCTAAAGACGCCAGCTCCTCCCCTGTCCTGTCTCTCCTACACCCACCTGTCTGCGGGACTCAGGGCGTCGTTTGCAGAAAGGTCCTCTCTTTCGGTTCGTCTTATCGTTTCCTCACGACAAACACAAAATTTTGGATCCTGTTTTCTACTAAGTTGGGAAATCCTGTCCCTGTCCCTATCCCCTGTCCCCTGTCCCCATCCCCCGTCCCCATCTCCATCCCCATCCCTCTCCCCTGTTCCCCATCCCCATCCCTGTCCCCTGTCCCTGTCCCCATTCCCATCCCTGTCCCCTGTCCCTGTCCTCTGTCCCTGTCCCCTGTCCCCATCCCCATCCCCATCCCTGTCCCCATCCCCTGTCCCCATCTCCATCTCTGTCCCCTGTCCCTGTCCCCTGTCCCTGTCCCCATCCCCATCCTTGTCCCCTGTCCCTGTCCCCTGTCCCATTCCTTGTCCCTGTCCCCATCCCCATCCCTGTCCCCATCCCCTGTCCCCATCCCCATCCCTGTCCCCTGTCCCCGACCCCTGTCCCCATCCCTGTCCCCATCCCCATCCCTGTCCCCTGTCCCTGTCCCCATCCCCTGTCCCTGTCCCCATCCCCATCCCTCTCCCCTGTTCCCCATCCCCATCCCTGTCCCCTGTCCCTGTCCCCATTCCCATCCCTGTCCCCTGTCCCTGTCCTCTGTCCCTGTCCCCTGTCCCCATCCCCATCCCTGTCCCCATCCCCTGTCCCCATCTCCATCTCTGTCCCCTGTCCCTGTCCCCATCCCTGTCCCCATCCCCATCCCTGTCCCCTGTCCCTGTCCCCATCCCCTGTCCCTGTCCCCATCCCCATCCCTGTCCCCTGTCCCCGTCCCCTGTCCCCATCCCCATCTCTGTCCCCATCCCCTGTCCCCATCTCCATCTCTGTCCCCTGTCCCTGTCCCCTGTCCCCATACCCATCCCCATCCCTGTCCCCATCCCCTGTCCCCATCTCCATCTCTGTCCCCTGTCCCTGTCCCCTGTCCCCATCCCCTGTCCCTGTCCCCATCCCCATCCTTGTCCCCTGTCCCTGTCCCCTGTCCCCATCCCCTGTCTCTGTCCCCATCCCCATCCCTGTCCCCTGTCCCTGTCCCCTGTCCCCATCCCCATCCCTGTCCCCATCCCCATCCCTGTCCCCTGTCCCTGTCCCCATCCCCTGTCCCTGTCCCCATCCCCATCCCTGTCCCCTGTCCCCTGTCCCCGTCCCCTGTCCCCATCCCCTGTTCCTGTCCCCATCCCCTGTCCCTATCCCCATCTCTGTCCCCTGTCCCCGTCCCCTGTCCCCATCCCCTGTCCCTGTCCCCTGTCCCCATCCCCTGTCCCCATCCCCTGTCCTTGTCCCCATCCCCATCTCTGTCCCCTGTCCCCATCCCCTGTCCCCATCCCCTGTCCCTGTCCCCTGTCCCTGTCCCCATCCCCATCCCTGTCCCCTGTCCCCATCCCCTGTCCCCATCCCCTGTCCTTGTCCCCATCCCCATCCCTGTCCCCTGTCCCCGTCCCCTGTCCCCATCCCCTGTCCTTGTCCCCATCCCATCTCTGTCCCCTGTCCCCGTCCCCTGTCCCCACCCCCTGTCCCTGTCCCCTGTCCCTGTCCCCATTCCCATCCCTGTCCCCTGTCCCTGTCCCCTGTCCCCTGTCCCCGTCCCCTGTCCCCATCCCCTGTCCTTGTCCCTATCCCCATCTCTGTCCCCTGTCCCCATCCCCTGTCCCTGTCCTTTGTTTCTGTCCCCATCCCCTGCCCCCTGCCCCTTGTCCTTCCCCGTGATGCCTCTGCTCCTCTACAGCATGTCTGCTCCACATCGGAACCCTCACTTCCCCATGGGCTGTGGCACTTGGAACCAGGAGGAACACTCCTGCTGACTATGGGCCATTTTGGACGTGAAAGACTGAGTTGTGCATTAAAAGGCTATGCGATTTCACAAACCAATAACAGTCCAACAAAAATAGGAATCCGTCACTGTGGTTTGGAGGTGGCAGAAACCCACAGGCGGCTGCATCTACAGGATGCGGGACTGAAAAGAAACAAGATTCCGCCTCAGAGTGGGGTGGCCTGCTCCTGAGCCCCCGCTCAGTCCTGGCCTCACGCTGTCCCCAGGGAGCTCGTGTTTCTCTCCATTCAGGAAGCTTCAGGTCTGAGGAGCCCCCTCTGGGCCCCTGTGGGAAGTCGCGGGGCTGCCGCTCACCTAAGCGGGGCATCTGGCCAAGTGCGGTCAGCCCCCACCCCTGCCCGGCCGCGCGCTCGGGACACGGAAGCACGCAGGCTTCCTCCGCATCCCACGGATCTTCTGCAAAAGCAGAGCCTCACAAACTAGGACAGAGCATTGCGGTGGCTAACGGTCATTGGACGCTTCTCTCTGGAAAAAAGCAAAGCTGTCGAGAAAGGCGTATTTGTTCCCCCGGCTCCGCTCCGGCAACCGAATCTCTGCGGCACGGCGGACGCGCTCCCGACAGTGGGTCTGACCCGTGTTTCTGCGTCGTTGCCTCACCGCTGAGCCCGGAGGCCGTGCCTTCCCGAGCTCACCCTTCACAAAGCCCCGCGCAGAGGGCCTCTCAGGGCCTTGGTCTCTGCTCCTAAAACCAAAGGGCACCTGCGGTGTCGAGCGCACAAAAATGAGCCGTGTCAGTTCGACGCCACGGCCCGGCTGAGGGAACACCGGGAAAACACTGGGAAAACTTTGTGTTGTCGTGGCACGGCACAGGGATGGGAACCCTGTTAAGTAAGAAATGGTTTAAAATCTATCTGGGGCTCCATCCTGGGACTCGTATTCCCTAATCTGCACAAATTGCAACGTTTACACGACGGTTCTGGGGTGTTTCTGGAACTCAGGTGGTCGTAAGTATCTCACTGGAATCTCCCGGCATCTGTGGAAACGGAGGAGGAAAGTGGCCGACAGCCCAGCACAGGGGCCCGTGCCCTTCCTGGTGACGCTCTGACGGTCAAACGGTCGGCCCCTCGTTCTGGCTTAGCTACCTCAGGCAAGGTGTGTACGTAAACTGCGGTGGAGGGAATCACGGTCTGGATTTCCCTTTGGTAATTCACACACCACGTTTCCCATCTGTGAGAGAAGGACCGGGGTCCTGACGCCCAGGAGGGCCAGCCTCGACCAGTGGCCTCAGCGGCGTTTGCCCCAGGACGCGAATCCAGGGCAGTATCAGGGAAGACAGCGGCCTGGCCGGCCCGGAGAGAGCAGCTGAGACCCGCCCCCCTGCCCGCCCCCCCCCCCCCGGGAAGACACCTCTGCAGCTGAGCAGAGAACCAGCGGAGCTGGGGTACCACCACGAGGAGGGGTCCCAGGTCACCTTCCTGGGCGGATGGGCGGGTCCGAGCGCATACAGCCTCAGGATGTGAATAGAACCCGGGGCAGAGGAGAGCGTGACGCGGGGTCCTCTCCCACCCCAGCAGGTGCAGACAATGGGGGAAGAACCCCAAAGACCCTTAAAGTACAGGAAAACCTCAAGGTGGCTCACATGGCACCGGCTGAGGTCAGGCCCTCGTGGACACGCCAGAGGGTGGTCCTGTCTCCGGTGGGGTCAGGTGGACAGAAACAGCTCTCCTCGTGCAGAGAGTGGAGAGCTCAGCCCAGGCTCATCTCCCAAACAAATCACCATGCCCCACCAAGAACCCTTCGGGGGGTACTCATCATCTCACTCAGCACCTCAGTGTATCTCGGGGAGACCCGGGGCATGGGGTCCAGTAGGAGAAACTTCACGAAACACTGACAACTGCCCGTTGTCTGACCCGTGCACCGAGGGGGGTCAGTGCTTACTGAGGGGGGTCAGTTGCAACACTTACGACAACCTGAGTTCCGGAACCACCCCTGAGGGGGTGAGTACATCCTGACCATCAGAAAAAGCCACAGAAGAGGAACAAGGCAGCCGCTGGGTGGGGCACGTGGTCTCCTGGCCCCAGGTCTGGGGGTTCGTGGCCAAGGAGGCTGGAGTTAACTTAACTCTGTAGTTAAGAGTCTGATTCCCTGGAAGTGAGCCAGGCTGACCCCGGCAGTGCGGACGAGAGGTGGGGAGGAGGCCCGGGTGCCCACTGGGGTGGTGGAGGCCGGCAGAGCCTCTGGTCAGCAGAGTCACCCCACAGAGGCAGCAGTGGGGCAAGGGTGACAGAGTGCCCCATCCCGTCAGCCGGGAACCCCGATCCCCATAAACGACACTGAGCAGGCCTGGAAGGGACAGGGACCCTCACGGAAAGCCCCTTAGTATCAGCCTGCCACCAACCCGGGGCTTCGCGACTGGGTCAGGTCCTGATTGGGCCCCCAGGAAACCCTTCTGAGCAGGAAAAGGAAACCTCTAGAATGTTCCATGAAGTCTCAGGAGGTGAAGTTTGACCTAAGAGATGCCCTTTGGATGGGGTCAGAGCAGGAGGTCAGAGGGTACTTAGAATGGAACAGTTTTATAAATGTCCCTTTAAGAAATAGAGCATTGTCCTTTCTTTTAAAAAAAAAAAATCCATACTTTAAAAAATTATTTTATTTTAGTTTAATTTATTTCACCACAACTAGTCCCCTCCTTAATCCCCACCCCCTATTTCCCTCTAGTAACCAGCACTGTGTTCTCTGTAGTTAAGAGTCTGATTCTTGGTTTCTCTCTCTCTCTCTCTCTCTCTCTCTCCCTTTTTCCCCCTTTGCTCATCTGTTTTGTCTCTTAAATTCCACACATGAGTAAAATCATACGATATCTGTCTTTCTCTGACTGACTTATTTCACTCAGCATAATACCCTCTCGCTCCATCCACGTAGCTGCAAATGGTGAGATCTCATGTTTTTTTTTTTTTAACGTTCATGTATTATTTTTGAGACAGAGGGAAACAGAGCGCGAGAGGGGAAGGGGTAGAGAGAGAGGGAGACACAGAATCCGCAGCAGGCTCTGGGCTCCGAGCCGTCAGCACAGAGCCGGACGTGGGGCTCCAACCCACGAACCGTGAGATCATGACCTGAGCCGAAGTCAGACACTTAACCGACTGAGCCCCCCGGGCGCCCCAACGATTCTAATTTCAAAGCCACATATCCTTAAACTGAGATCAGAAAATAAAGAAAGGCTGTCAGGGACTCTGCCTCTGACCTGGGGGAAATGTGAGGCGACCGCAGCCTCGAGGGCATCACGAAGTCGGGTTTCCGGCGGGAAGGGGCCTCCCACCGCCTCGTGTTCGCATAACGTGGAACCAACCACCTGCAAGATTCGCTCCATTCATTCAAGCTGTCGGTGTTTCCCGCCTCTCACGTGCCCGTCGTGGGCTGAGCTAGTCACCTGACCGGTGTCGCGGCAGATTCAGGCACTTCGGCACCAAATCGGACACCTCAAGGTACCGCAAAGGCCTCTGTGCGCGAGAAGGATGTGGACTCAGTTTGGACAGCGCACCGTCGAGTTCTGGGCTCTTCCAGTCTGGACAGAGCGCCCGCACGTACTGGGCTGTGGCTGCATCCAGAACACGGCCAGGAGCTCCTCTGTACGTGCAGCTTCACGTGGCCAGAGCTGTCCTGCAGGGGACACCTGGCCGGGCCGGGGTCCCAGCGACCACGGGGCTGCTCCACGGGCAGCGCGAATACTGAGCAGAGCCCCGGGCGCCTGGCCACCCCGGCCGACAAGGGCCGGGGCCAGGAGAACAGGGCTGGGCAGCAGCAGCGTCGGGCCCCAGAGGGCCCCGGTGCACGTCCGTGGGGCACCTGCACACTCTGGAAATGTGCGATCGCTCCGGACGCCGGGCCGTCGGTGAGAGAGGATGGTGAACATTTAACACCGAGCGTTGATTCTCCGGCTTCCTGGCCATCTGCACTGCCACCGAGTCACGCGGACAATTTAGATGCAGGGGCATTTTGTGAAGCGATGGCATTTTGAGTCCTCCTCACGAATATCTCTTCCAGCAGATGCTCTGTTCTGGCATCAGATGGCAGCTGATATGTCTTCCTGCATATGTGCTGAGAGAAGTGAGGTCTTACTGTATATTGTCTATAGAGAACTTGATATGAAATACGCTTTTCTGGGGGCTCCGGGGGAGCTCAGTCGACTGAGCGTCTGACTCTTGATTTCGGCTCAGGTCGTGATCTCACAGTTCATGGGATCAAGCCCCTCGTTGGGCTCTGTGCTGACAGCGTGGAGACTGCTTGGGATTCTCTCTCTCTCTCTCTCTCTCTCTCTCTCAAAGTAAGTAAATAAACATCTGAAAAATAAATAAATACACTTTTTCTGGTCAGTTGGGAGATCGACCTTTACCATGTCCAATTCCCACCAACCAAGAGCCTACTATATTCAGATCACATATTTGTAAAGATGGAATTACAACCTAGGCTTATGACGTGGGTTGAGGGCTGTGTGGGGCCCCTTTAAGACAGTGAGTCGGGGGGCGCCTGGGTGGCGCAGTCGGTTAAGCGTCCGACTTCAGCCAGGTCACGATCTCGCGGTCTGTGAGTTCGAGCCCCGCGTCGGGCTCTGGGCTGATGGCTCGGAGCCTGGAGCCTGTTTCCGATTCTGTGTCTCCCTCTCTCTCTGCCCCTCCCCGTTCATGCTCTGTCTCTCTCTGTCCCAAAAATAAATAAAAAATGTTGAAAAAAAAAAATTTAAAAAAAAATAAAAAAAAAGACAGTGAGTCGGTTTAGAACCAGTCCGTGGTTTCCTGGCTGCTCTGATGGGGCAGGGGGCCCAGGGGCAGCTGTGGGGGCCGCCCTGGAGGGACAGGATCATACCCTGGAACGCCGTGCACTGGCGAGGTGACAAAGTTCAGTTGGGGGACTGAGGGGGTCTTCCTTAGACTGAGGGGCTGAAGGGTTTGGGGTCAAGGACCGTGCGAGTTTCCTCTTTCAAAGAGACGGGAAACCAGTGCCCCCTTCAGGGTCGCAGGAGATGGAAGGAATCAGGCCAGCTCCCTGGTGAGACCTCGGTCCAATCCACCTGGGGACAGAATGGCAGAGACATCTGTTGGTCCTTGGTCCGTGTGATTGTGTTTCATCCAGAGAGGGGGGCTTTCAACCCGCGAGTCTTCTGTTGCCGTGGTTACACCGTCCATCCTTGAGTTCATGCCATTTGAAGATTGTGACCCAGTACATTTCTGCGCACGCACAGATGTGTCCCGTTATAATCTGAGGTGTCTTTCTCAGTCCCCCCCCACCACCCGACCCCCTGCCCAAGTTGTCTGTGTGCCAGAAAGGCTTTGACCTTCTCAAGTTATTCTGGGGGGCCTCCTCGTCTGCCACAGCGTGGCTGGCTCATGTTCTAGAATTAAAGTGGTTTCTATCAGCCAAGGAGAGGCCACCTGTGGCCCACTGGGCCCCTCTGTCTGTGGCTCTGACACTGAGCGGGTCCTTCCCGGAGGTAGTTTTGTAACTGTGGGGACAGAGGCCCGTGACCAACAGGTGTCTCCCAGCTCACCTCACAGTGAAGGGCGGGGCCCCGGGCCGGCTCCCGAAGCCTCCTTCTTCCCCAGTGGGATGCTGACGTCCCAGGAGCCCACGGAGCAGCTGGAGACCGGCCACCCCGAGGATGGCAGGGCCGGGCTCTCCGGGGAGGACGGCGGGGCCGAGGACGTGCTGGGCATGAATGGGGCTCTTCCTCGGTCTCACCTGCCTGTGTCCCCATCCTGCCCCTGACACCGGCACTCGGATTTCCCTGCCTCCTCTCGCAAGACCTTTCTGGTGATGCTTTAACCTGGAGGTTGACACGCGCCTTCCCTCTAGGAGGGGCGTATGGCTCTCCTTCCGCAGCCTGGTGTCTCCGTAGACGAGAGGTAGAATGGGGAGTTTAAGGAACTTCGGTTTCTCAGCTAAGTTCCTGAATCCCAGGGAAGGCACGAGGCTGTAAGAACTTGGTCAAACGAGCATGAGGAAGTTCCCGAGACTTAAATCTTCCCCCCAGAGTCGCAGACCTTCCGCTTCTCTATCCCCTGCTTCCTTCGAGCCCCTCCGGGTCCCCTCCCGTGCCCACTTGTCCAGCGGCTGTGACCACACAGTGCAGGGCCGTGTCGTCCTCGGCAACCTCACTTATCTCCGAAACAGCCATCAAAGCAGGACTCCGAGGAGAAGCTGGTAGGCTGGCTTTAAAACGCCGTGGCTTCTGCGAATTTCTGCAGAGGTGACAGAATATCTGTTTGAATACGACACAGGGTTTTGCTGTGCTCCCCGGAATTCAGAGGTATTGGCCGCGGGAGCTGGGGTGACTGTATTTTCTGCGTGCCAGGCCGGTCCTGGGTGCGTGAGACGCCCCACCGCCCTGGATCCTCATGGATTGGCGAGAGGTGTTAGCACCCCAAGTGAATAATAGAGACAAGGGGTATCTTTGTTACGGCCCCCAAGCAGCACCGGGCGGGCGCAGCCCCAAGTCTCGGGCTATCTGACTCCCCACGTGTCAGATGGTGATGAACTGAGAGGCCCGTGGGGACACAGACACGTGGGGACACAGACACGGGGAGCTGACACTCAACACAGTCTCAGCCGGGCCCCAGGAGGGGTGCCGCAGGCCACCACGTGGTGGGGGACAGAGGACGTCCTCGATTTAGCTGGAAACACTGGCTAAGAGGGTTAGGTGGTATTTCCAAGGTTCTCTTCAAGAAGGATCCAGATCGGGCCGTGCACCAGGGTAAAGCTCTTTCCAAGTCCCAGCCCCCGGCTGCCCGCAAACGGAGGGGTTGGCAGGGGTCCCGTGACCACGGTGAGCAAAGCCGTCTCAGCCGGAGCTGGATGTGGTTCCCCGTGTGGTTCCCCACGGGCAATGACTGCAGTCTCTACCAGACCCCAGTGCCGGGCCCGAGGCGGGAGCGAGATGTGCCGCTTTGCCCCCGAGCCGGCTCACTTCTGTGCCCCTGGTGGGCTTCCAGCACCTTCTGTGATGTCCCTTCTCTGGTTCCTCCCACCCCTCGCCCAAGGCCAGCCGTCCGTCTTCCCAGGTGCGCTAACACTGGGAGAACTGGCGGATACTCGCTGACCCTTGCCGGGTGCCGGACGCTGTTGTAGGTTCCTGGGGGTCCCTCCCTGTTCTCGGGCGCTTGTCCTGTCGAGGGCAGGCAGGGTGTGGGTGAACACAGTAAACAAGTAATTCACAGACCACATTAGAAAGTGATGCGTGCCTTGAAGGAAATGGGGGAGGAATGCCCTCTCTGGACTCGACCTCTCCCTCTGAGTTCAGAGTCCCCGCTGTCAGTCTGTGACCTTGGGCTGGTGACTGGCCTGCGGGGCCTTGTCTGCGATTGCTGGGGTGGAGATGACCGCTTCCCTCCAAGGCTAATTTCGGGATTACACAAGACCACTTTGGGAGGCGGGTGATCATCAGGGAGCAGGTGCTAAGTAGGTGGGCAGTGTTTCCGAGGCAGAGGCGATGTGCCCGAGCAGGAGTTGGCAAGACGCCCCTGCTTCTTCCCTGGACAACATCTGGGCGGAGCTCCTGGCCCCGAAGCCCCACCCCCAGGATGTCCCAGAGCAGGGGGTTGGCTCCCCATGACGCAGGGGGCGAGGGGGGGGGGCTCGTACACATGGTCTGGTCACCACACTTTCATTCCTCCTCTTTGTGCTGGAGACCGCTCACCGCCCTCCCCCCGCTGGCCTCTCCCCTGCGAAATTCTGAGTGCAGATTCCCTATGGGAAAGCCCCCCGGCCTCCGATGACCCACACGAATCCCAGGTCCCTGGCTCCCTGCCAGCCCCACCCCTCTGCCCGGAGCCCTGCCGTGACAATCTTCACAAACTTGGCATTATTAGGATAATTCCAGGGGGAGGGGGAATAATTTAATTTAAAATGGAAATGCAATTACTTTCCTACTGTTTCTAGAACAAACTGAGAGAACAGTGCAATCACTAATTTCTTCCCAAATGGTGTTATTTTCTCTTTTAATCATTAATTTGCAGTGTGATTCTGATTACTTTTCAGGGATAATCTCTAGGAGAGGAAAATGCCTTTTTTTTTTTTTTAAATTACCTCATTTTCTTTATTCTAAGGTTCTCTGCTCAGGTGTGTCTAACTTGGGCAGATCGACACCTTCCTTCCTGAGCACACTTGGATCCTCACACACGAAGATTTCCTTGTTATGCCCAACAGACAGCATCTTTTCTGTCTGAAGTCTGTTTTGTAAGCCACAAAAACCTGTGTGACGTTACAGCGGACAGACTGAACCAAGTAGCTACAGAAGTAACAGCTGGCATTTGTTCTGTTTCCCATTCTCTGTTCCGGGGGCTCCAGTCCAGCACAGGCCTCACCTCTCAGAATAGCCATCTGAGGCCATTCTGTCATCATTTTGGAGAAGAGGAAACTGAGGCCCAGAGAGGTGAGGTGACTTGTCTGAGGTCACACAGCAAGGAAGCGGTGAAGCCAGGATTATAACCTTTTCTGAATCTTTTCAAAACATCCTTTTTAAAAAAATTTTTTTTAAATTATGTTTATTTATTTTGAGAGAGAGACAGAGTGCGAGCTGGGAAGGGGCAGAGAGAGGGAGACACGCAGAATCCGAAGCAGGTTCCAGGCTCCGAGCTGTCAGCACAGAGCCCCACCAGGGGCTCGAATCCACGAACGTGAGATCGAGACCTGAACCGAGGTCGGATGCTCAACCGACTGAGCCACCCGGGAGCCCCCAGAGCACCAGCTCCTAAGTCTTGCCTGCTGCCCCCTCAGGTGAGATTAAGAAAGAAACGAAAGCTTTATCCGCCTCTTTTGGCAAACAAAGAACAGCAATTCGCTAACCACCTGTATCTGGTTATATTTTGCGGAATAAGTCACAACGGACACTGCTTAATCAGAAGGAAAAAGGCGTCAGAGTTGTATTCATCTCCTAGCTGTCGGAGGCCCTGACCTCTTTTCTAGAAGGTCCAGGCTAACGCCCGAAAGCGCTGGAGGGTTTTGTAGGAGAGCCCCCCCCCTCCTGCACAAACACCACAGCGAAGCCTGAGCCCCGTTCCCTCCCCGGTCTCTCCTTCCGACGGCACAGAGGCTCCAGCGGTAGGTGGCCCGGCTTCACGAGGAGTTCAGGAGCCAGGAGTCGCGGTCACCGCCAGCCCGGAGCCAGATGGACGCCCTCAGGCAACAGAACCTGGAGCTTCGGGACGGGCTGCGGGGACCGCCAGCCGGGGGGCCGTTCGCAGCCGCCGTCTGCACAAGAAGGAAGTCGGCCACTCTGGTACCAGAAGGTTTTTTGTTTTACTTAGAAGTGATGTCACGGGAAAGGTGGCCGCGTCGTCGTTGGCGCTGGCGGTAACGCTCACCCTCCGGGAGGTGAGGGGCTCGCTGGCTGTTAACTCACGTCCGTAAATGAATGACGGACACGGGAACCCGGCCCCTGTCTGGTCTCCAGAGGCATCTCATGACACCTGGTAGGGCAGCAGCCCGCACTCCTGGGGACCGTGACCGGACAGTGAGCCTGTGAGATGCATCCCGGTGCTGATGCCCCCCGCGTCGTGGGGCTGCTGAGCCCCAGGGCCTGGGCGTACTTGCTTGTGAATGTTTAAGTCTACAGTTCACGGAGTCAGGATGTTTCAGCTCTGACACAGTAACACGCACTCTCTCTCCCTCTCTTATTTGGAGCTCATGTGCTGGGGGAATTTCCACCGTGCGCAGTGCCGCCCCCAGCATGGTGCTCTGCAAAGCACGCCTGCAAAGCGTGCTTTGCACGCCTGACTGAAAGAAAGCAGGACGGATGTGGGACCCTCACTCTGGGTCCGTGCAGGCACCTGCTCGGGCAGGCACGGTTGTGGGGCCAGCGCATCGAGCCGTCAGTGACACTCGTGAGCCCAGGACCGATCAGCTGCCCTGGAAACGGGACGGAAGGCTGTCCAGCCCCCTCCCGTCGGCGTCCTCCTGCCAGAGGGCCGAGCGGTGGATAAATGAAGTCCCGCGTCCCGCCGGAAGGGCCGTGCTTTTCCAGAGTTTGCTTCAGAGCAGGGAAGCTTGAGAGTCTGCGTTTCAAGTCCTCGATCAATTGTCAGCGGCGACGCTAACAACAGGGCCACGTTTTCTTCTTCGCTGAATACTTTCCCAGTGGAAGACGCGCCATCCAAGGAGACAGACGTGGGTGGTGGTTATTTTGTTGCCTTTGGGCACCTGGGATACTTTGAAAGAGTGAAGAACCGTGAGAGGCGACCCCAGTTTGTGACACGGCTGTGTTCTGCGAGAATCTGCAACACGCTGTGGGGAGAAACCAGCTTGAGGCCCCCACCTGCAGCCTTACTGTTCCCTAGCCCACCGCAATTGTTGTTGAATGGTCGGTTCCACGTGGAATTTACCTTCGAGTTGCTGTGCCTTCCAAGAGGTGAACACTTCCCCTGAATCTTCTTTGTGATGAATTGCCTTTTAGGTGTCGCGATCTGCTCTGGGGAAAATGTTGCCTCCGTCAGCTGATGAAGAAATAATACTGAAGCGCGCAGGCCGCAGAAGTCACAGTGCTACTGTCATAGGACAAGGACAGTCCTCTAAACGTGGCCCTTCTTCCAGGTGACCCTCAATGTTTATGACCTTTAGAAATAAGCAGAAAGAAAAAAGAAAGAAGCAGAGGCCCAGCACCCAAACCCACGTATCCCACCAGCATCTCACTGGGAAAACCTGCCTCCCTGAATGAGCAGTCCTTACTAACATGGGGATCCTCTCCTTGCGAATGCAGGGATCCAGTCCTTGCAAACTCAGAGATCCAGTCCCTACACACTTGGATCCAGTCCTTGCAAACTCAGGGATCCAGTCTTTATGAACTCAGGGATTCAGTCCTTACAAACTCAAGGACCCAGTCCTTGTAAACTCAGGGATCCAGTCTTTGGAAACTCAGGGATCCAGTCCTTGCAAACTCAGGGATCCAGTCTTTATGAACTCAGGGATTCAGTCCTTACAAACTCAAGGACCCAGTCCTTGTAAACTCAGGGATCCAGTCTTTGGAAACTCAGGGATCCAGTCCTTGCAAACTCAGGGATCCAGTCTTTATGAACTCAGGGATTCAGTCCTTACAAACTCAAGGGTCCAGTCCTTGCAAACTCAGAGATCCAGTCCCTACAAACTCAGGGATCCAGTCCTTGCAAACTCAGGATCCAGTCCTTGCAAACTCAGGATCCAGTCTTTACAAACTCAGGGAAGGGATCCAGTCCCTACAAACTCAAGGATCCAGTCCTTGCAAACTCGGGATTCAGTCCTTGCAAACTCAGGGATCCAGTCCCTGCAAACTCAGGGATCCAATCTCTGCAAACTGAGGGATCCGGTCCAGCAGGTGGTCTCCTCAGCACAGTCACCACAGACAGCCTGGCTGGGAGCTGAGCACAGGCATCCAGGGCCATGTGCTTTCTTTCCTTTCGTGCAGCCCGAGGCAGGGGTTTTAAGTAGCCGCACTTGTCGTGTCCTTTGGCTTTAAAGCCATGGTGTTTCCTGGGGTCACTGCTATGGCTTGTCGTGCTGCTTTCCACGTGGGCTTTGTTTTGGGGCCTCAGTACAGGATGTTATTGGATCTCTGTTGCATTTTCTTTGTTCAGGTGAGCTCCTCCTTAGAATATTCTGGCACCCAGAGCCTTGGCGACCACCCCAGCTTTGTGTCTTCCTCATGCTTGGGAAGCTCCTCTGTGTCCTCAGCCGGCATTGGGTAACAGGGCTCATTTGGATCGAGAAGAGCCCCAACTCAAGACGACCTAACGTCCCAACGCTTTTTCCCAATGCGAGTGCTGAGCAGACAGTATCTCACTCCCGGAGGGAAGGTCTGGAGTCCCCGCTAACCCAGGCGCTCCCTGTAGGTAGGGAGAACCTCTTTTTGGGTCATGTGAGCAGACAGGATCTGAAGTCCCAGGTGACTCTCTGGTGTCCTTTGAGATGCAGCCTTGTCCTCTGTTCCCATGTTAGTGACATTCGTGTAATATAATTTCTTCCTAAAGGATTGTGTGAGCGAATGCGTTCTTGGCTGAGCCAATGTTTGAATAATGCAAAGGGTAGAAAAAATTATTATCCATTGTTCAGTTCAGCTGTGAGCTATTTATTTTGCTGTGATGGACAAGCTTTTCTGTAGGCTCAATCATAACTTTCTGGAATCCCACAAGACCGTGGGCTATGGAACAAGAAATGAGGTACACCTATAGTTCTCCTTCATAAGATGTAAGGACAGAGTTACAGCGATCCAGCTCCTGTGACAGTCGACGTGATGTATTGGTGGATGCTTCTGGGTGAAACGATTGTGATTAATGAGAAAGTACCCCCACATTTATTTTCAGCCAGTAGGTATGAAGATGGAAGGAACCGAGTCAAGGAAAACAGTGTCGTGTGAGACAAAACTCCTTCCAGAAGGTCTTCAAGACGGAAGTGCCTTGCCTCCCGCGACGGGGGTGCCCTCTGAGGAAAACCCAACCTCATTCGTGGGTGAAAAGGGGACACTTAGCAAACAATGCGAATTTATACCGGTTATATTTAAAATTTAGGTTTCAGTAACATTCCACTTAGTTTTTTTTTGTTTTTTTAACATTTATTTATTTTTGAGACAGAGAGAGACACAGCATGAATGGGGGAGGGGCAGAGAGAGAGGGAGACACAGAATCGGAAACAGGCTCCAGGCTCCGAGCCATCAGCCCAGAGCCTGACGCGGGGCTCGAACTCACGGACCACGAGATCGTGACCTGAGCTGAAGTCGGACACTTGACCAACTGCGCCACCCAGGCGCCCAGTAACATTCCACTTAGATCTAACGAGAATACTCCATTTATGTTCGAAATGGTTATATTTATTACTTTTTAAATTTTTTAATGTTTTATTTATTATTTAAAAATTTTTTTTTACATTTTATTTATTCTTGATAGAGAGAGACAGAGCACAAGTGGGGGAGGGGCAGAGAGAGATGGAGACACAGACTCTGAAGCAGGCTCCAGGCTCTGAGCTGTCAGCACGGAGCCTGACGTGGGGCTCGAACTCACAAACTGTGAGATCATGACCTGAGCCGAAGTCGGAAGCTTAACTGACTGAGCCACCCAGTTGCCCCAACGTTTTATTTATTTTTGTGAGAGAGAGAGAGAGAGAGAGCGAGTGGGAGAGGGGCAGAGAGAGAGGGAGACACAGAATCTGAAGCGGGCTCTGGGCTCTGAGCCATCAGCACAGAGCCCAAGGCGGGGCTCGAACCCATGAACTGTGAGACCACGACCTGAGACAAAGTCAGACACTCACCTGACTGAGCCACACAGGCGCCCCTAAACATTTACATTTATTTACAGTCATTCTATTGCCATAGACTGGAAAATGGGATCTCTTCAGGTTGGTCTTAGTGCTAGAGAAGTAGCTGGTTGGATGGATGGTCATTGGCTCTGCTGTGCTTGGGACGTTTCCGCATTTTAAAAAATGACTTATCTCGCGGCGCTGAGGGCGGTGCTTATGGTCGAGTCCTGCGACGCAGCTGGGAAACACTGGGGGTTGAAAATGGCTTTCTGCAGCACGCAGCCTTTGCTCTGAAGCGACAGGGTCGGGTTTTGTGACTGCCGTTGCACCCAGGCCACGCGGCGGTCCTCCCGAAGTCTGCAGAAACCGAGCGGCCGAGACCCCCCGTGGCAGCTGCGGATGTCGTCAGGCTCCAGGACGGCCCGGCCGCT
Source organism: Neofelis nebulosa (assembly GCF_028018385.1). Lineage (NCBI taxonomy): Eukaryota > Metazoa > Chordata > Mammalia > Carnivora > Felidae > Neofelis > Neofelis nebulosa. The sequence continues at coordinate 153,579,696 of NC_080787.1, forward strand.
GATGGAAACGGTGAGCGCGTCACGAGCGGTGGTCCGCCCTATTTTGCCGCTCGACCTAAGATGAGGGCTTGTAGCAGGTGCGCCCGCGCTAACTCTCACACGGACGCGCGCATCCACGCACGGCCTCGCTCCTGAGCGTCTTTCCCGGTTCCCTCGCTGGGCCCTCCGCGTGTCTTGCCAACGCTCCCCAACCCCGACCACGACGCGCACCTGGTCCCCTGGGGGCCGGCGTCAGCCTTTGCCTTTTCCCTCCGGGGGGCTCTCCTGCCGGCCGCTTCCCCGCCCACTTCGGTAGGCGCCCCCTGATCTCGCCTCCACCCCTCCTCCTGGACTCCAGGGCTGTCCACGCAGCCGGGCCCGCCAGCAGGAGCCCAGAGCGCCGTCGGGCCAGCTGGGAAGAAGCCCCCTTCCGCGAGTTGCCGTCGGAAGATTATCATGGCACCCTCCCCCTCCGTGGCACCTGCCGGAACCCGCTGTGGGAAGCGCCCCGTGCCCTTGATGTGGGCGCGTCCACAAGGTGCCTTGTGCAGAGCACAGCCCTCGAGGCCACGGGCGCCCCACCCTCCACAGGCTGAGGCATGACTTCTTACCTTCCTCAGGCCTGCGCTCCTTACTGACCTCCCCAGCACAGTCCTGTATCCCCCTGGGCCTGCGGCTCAGGGCCCATTCCAGGTCCGCGGGCCCCGCTCCCTCTGTCTGACTCAGGCGCTCCCCTCTCAGGCCCCCAGTTGGCCACGCACATCATGTCTTCACCACCTCGAGGGTCCCTCCATGGGTGTGAGGCTGGTGCCTGTCACCCCGCGGCTCCAGACCCTTGGGAAATTCGCGTTCTCCGTGTGGCAGGCCAGACCGGTCCCCTGCAGCCACACCTGCCCGCCCGAGTGCTCTGCTCTCCCCCCCGCCCACCCTCCTCACTGAGTTTCCAGCCCCCTCCCTTTCTGCCTCCACCCTTTTTGCCGCCTTCACGCAGAATAGAATCCCTCCTCCCGCCTCGGCCTCCACCTCCAAGGATTGTCTCAGCTGATGGCCGGTACCTTCTTGGGGACCCCGTCCCCGACTCCCGGACACGGCTGGGGCTCCCCCACAGCCTCCGCTGCCCAGCAAACCCCTTATCGCCGGATTACCGTCTCTTCTTGTGTTTGCTTCCCGTTCGTCGTCTCTGGGCCAGAAGCGGCTTGAACGCAGAGACAGAGTCCTCCGGACTTCACCTCCCGAACTGAACGCTTGAAGGAGACTGACGTCCTGCCAACATTTACGGGCTACATCCATGAAACAGTGCATGTTTCTTACAAGATCAAGCGTCACTTGTTGACTGACCCTCAATTTATAAAGTAATCTCATGAAAAAAAGAGAACATACTCTCCGTTGGCTTAAATGGGACCCAGAAACCGTGTTAGGATGATATTTTTAAGATGTGTACACACTGTCCTTCAAAACCCAATTTCTTTGCTTTTTGAGCCTCACGCTGCTCACTGCCTTGCGAGGGGCCCGAGGACGGGTTTCTCACCCCAGAGCAGACTGGTGCACCCGCCTGTCCCCGGCCGAGCACTGCCGAGCCACGGGTGGGTGGGGGTGAGGCCAGCGCCTGGGCCCCCCCCCCGCCCCCCCCCAGGGCTGAAGCTGTCACGCCTGCCCGTCTCCTTGGGGAGAACAGAAAACTAACCTGGTTCCAAATGCCCCTACTTGCTAGGGACCATCAGCCTTTCCAATACAGAGAACATTCTTTTTCCCCCTAGATTTTGAAGGTGGTTGCGTTTAGCACATGGTCAGAACGAGGCTGGTATTTTTACATCACCTACGAACTCCCAAATCCAACTTTTGTACCATTTTTATTTATACTTTTTAATCAAAATTAGTAGAATCGAAGGAAAATAAATCGAAAATATTTTCAAGCCCTGGTTAGCGGCCTGCTTATTATTCAACAACACATGTCAATGAAATGGAACAATTTTCTCCACGGGAGGAAATTTGGGATGTGAACTTGTGATGTAACAGCAGGCGACCGGTAGGAAAATACGAAAACCTGGGTCCCACTGACCTCCCGTCCTCCCCAGAAAAGTCCACATTCTGCTTCGCCCTTTCCAGCATCACACGTGAGGTTCCTCTGGGTTTTGTTTTATTTTGAGTTGGGCTATTCTGGCTGCAAAGCACATCCTCTCACCTCCACACCTCAGGTCACACGTGCACAAGCTGAGGGCACCTTCCCTATCAGTGCGTTATTTCCTTACGTGCACTGCTGTCCCTTGAGCATCCGGGCCCAGATCACACAGACGAGGGGCCTGGAGATATAAACCTTCACAGAAGCACCCAACGCGGCCCAAGGTCCGTCCATCGCCCGGGTGCACGGAGGCCTCGTGTTCTCTTTCCACAGAATCTTCCCGTAGAACCAGGAGCTTCCCATGTGGACACCTGCCACCAAGCAGGAGGAAGAGGAGGAAGAAAGGCTGTACCCAGAAGTTGAGGTAGGCCACTGCAGATGTCCCCTGTTCCCTAAGGTCCCGTGTGACCTGTACCCGTGCTTGCAGACAGCCCCAGGGGCTTGGACCTGGAGGCCAGGCAAGCCTCTCTCCGAGGGGACAATTCGAGTCTCCTTGGCTGCCAGTTTATTTCTAGGAAATAAAGCAACACACTTTCCAACAGGAAAAACATTTTTAATTTTTGTTTAAGCTTATTTACTTATTTTGAGGGAGAGCGAGAACAGGGGAGGGGCTGAGAGAGAGGGAGACAGTGTGTTAACTCTGGTCTATATGAAGGTGGAGCCGTGCTCTTATAAGCAGATAGAACGTTCCAGTAAATGAACAACAGGTAATGCAACTTGCAGGGACAACTTGAATTCACGTCAGTGTGTTTTTCTTACTGGAGTTGTTACCTGGGGCTTTCAGGGAGGAAAAAACCCCATGTCATTTAAATCCCTTATCTCCCCATCTCAGCAGGTAGGTGTATGAGAAGAATATTTTCTCGAATAGGTATGTATGGATGCATCAGTCACTCAATCTTAGGACACCTCAAAGGCTGTGGGCACAAGACGAGGCAGCTGGCTTTCTCCTCCTCGAAGCCTCGTGCACCTGTTCGTCCCCAGGTGCCTCCAGGCACCCCGTTCTCCCAAGTAGCCACCGCCCCCTTGTCCCTCTTGCCTTGGGTCTATCCCTAGGGTCTATCCCTTCATCAGTGGATGTGCTGAAGTCCTTTCCTTGCTTATTTGCTCTGGAGTGAAATTTTGAGAGAGTGGAGAGTAGGTCGGATTCCCAGCGTCCTCCCCGTCCGCTGTGGTCACCACCACTGTTTCCGTCTTCCGGAGCTCCTGCCCTCTTGGTTGAAACAAACAGAGCCCTGATCCTGGGCTTCGGTGTCTTCCAGAAGACCATGCACTTGGGATGGCCTACCGCAGTGAGCAGGCTGCCTCCTGATGACGGGGCTGGTGTCACCCCAAGCTGCTGTGGGCCGAGCCCAGGTGGACTCAACAAAGGCTGAGGGTTAGATCGGAAAATTGGACCTTTTCACGGGTGTCTCCCTGAGACGTGGCTGTGGGATGCCTCCTTACGTTACATTACATTACATTACACGGCCGCTCTTCTGTGGGTGTGATTAGTACCAAGAATGCTCGCCCTGCAGAAGCACATAAGTTTTAAAATTTTTTAAACATGTTGTGTTCAGCAAATGGAGTCATTTAGCTTAACTACACAGTGGTTATAGTCTCTATACAAGTCTTATTTCTAAAGTAGCCTGAATGTTCTAGAAAATGAGTATTTTTCCTCTGGATTCCATTCCTTGGTTTTCTTTTTCTATTTTTTAAAAATGTTTATTTATGTTGAGAGAGAGAGACGGAGAGAGAGAGAGCGAGCACATGAGTGGGAGACGGGAAGAGAGAGAGAATCCCAAACAGGCTCTGCCAGTGCAGAGCCTGACTCGGGGCTCTATCTCACCAACCGTGAGACCAGGACCTGAGCCGACATCAGGAGTTGGACGCTCAACTGACTGAGCCACCCGGGTGCCCCTTCTTCTGTTTTAAGGAGTCTAAGCAAAATTGTGAAATAAAACAAAATGGCAGAACATACACATGAGGGTGTTGCTGTTCTCTTCGTGGGAGTGACGTCGGTGGGAGGGGGGGGGGCGTATAGTTAACCCAACAGGGGCACCGTTGGGTGGCGGGTCATTTCAGAGAGATGCCGACCAGGGGACCACGGTCAGCCCACCTTTGACTCCTCACTGAGTGGCCCTGGGCAGGCTGACCTCCCTGTTGATGAGATAACATCGGTATCACGTGGGAGAGCACCGACCCACGGACTGGTCAGGGAGCCGCGGGCCAGCGGGCGGCAAGTGCCAAGAATGGTGGCCGAACCACACTGGCTCGGGGTGCCCAGGGTGCCCTGGGCGGCGCCGCGGCTTGTGACGACCAGCCCTGTTGGAGCTGACAGTGCGGGGGGGCGCTGCGTGTCTGGTTTCCTTCCCCCGCCCCCCAGATCTTGACCCTAGCCGCTGGGGGGGCTGGTGATCCGGCTCTGGAAACCACGAGATTTCCCAAACTGTTCTCGGAACGCTTGGCAACAACAGCGGTGTTCTGTGGGTCTGCAAGCAGATCTGGAACACGCCGGATTGTCTTTCGTATTCTGTCGCCCAGTGGGGCTCCTTGGAGGGGACTGGAGGCAAGCATGTTCACCGTGTCACCAATGTAGGTCACCACAGAATGCTTTTGCCGTGGACTAAGTATTGCCATGTTCCTTCTTTTTGGGAAAATACCTAGGATCTGAATAACCAGGCGGTTTTGTTGCTGGCTTTTTACTTGAGTCTTTAAAGACAAAGGGCTTCCGTGGACGTCCATCGAGTCCCCGCGATGGAATGTGATTTATATACACGTCACACTGCACTTGTATGAGTGCTGACTATGGGATTTGTGTGTGATACCAATCTCTGGGTCCTCCTCGGTGAGGGGTGGGTGACAACGCTTGGTGCTACTCGTGGCGAAGACTGGAAGTCTTTGGGTCACTCTGGTCCCCGAGTTAATCCCGAGCCACTTCCGGTGCCCCCCCCCCTCCTGTCCTATGCTCGCTCCACAGAGCCCCTCCCTGACTAGGCCTTCACTCCAAATGCACATTTTCTTCGAGCCTCTGCAGTGGCTGACGGTTTACATTTTAAATGAGTTATTTCTATATATGTGAATATTCATGCTTGTTTATTTTTGAGAGAGACAGTGCAGGGGAGGGTCAGAGAGGGAGACACAGAATCCGAAGCAGGCTCCAAGCTCCGAGCTGTCGGCACAGACCCTGTCGCGGGGCTTGAACCCACAATCCGCAAGATCGTGACCTGAGCCAAAGTCAGATGCTCAACCCACTGAGCCGCCCAGGCGCCCCTAAATGAGTTGTTACATTAATTCTAACGCCAAGGAGATCTGCTAACTCCAACATGTGAGAATCTCTTGCAGCTAGTTTCCTGTGAACTTGGGGGCGGCCTTCTGCCCCTTGTGTCTCTGCAGCTTTGTCTCTAGTCTCAGCCTCTGACATTCTCTGCCTGGCCGTCTGCATTTGTGAACAACGTTCTGCCCTTTGGGTTTTGTACTTTTGTGTTGTTTCCTGCCTGGCCTCTAGCAGCAGGAATGGTTAAATCTGGCTTCTTAGCACAGGAAAAATACCACTTCCTGATCTGGGGCCAACTTGGAAATGGATCCCATGCTGGGCTGAACACTTGGCGGCATTGCTAAATATCCTCCCTGACCCCTGCAAATAGTTTTGAAACTGCCTTCAGCCCGATTGGCAAGTCCGGAGAGGGGGTGAAATGCTAGAAACGCCCTCAGCAGAGGCTGCGACAAGGGTCGAGTTTGTGAATAGCCACCAGCCGTCTCTGTTGAAAGATCAGGCTCCTTGTCCGATGTGCGAGACGTGGGTTATTTAATTCCAGAGGCTCAATACTTTGCTTTCATGACGTTAAACCACACACGTGTTTCATCGGTTCCGATGCTTCAGTTTTATTGTTCTGTGAGAGCGGTTCTAGATGGGTTAGCGCTGTCCTCTGCTTTTCAAACCAACCACACTGAAATTTTACAAAAACCAAGACTTCCCCACGTGGTGTGTGGGGTGGTTCCATTTCTCCGAGTCTGTAATTCCCAGAATCAAAACCACCTGCAGGGTCAGCCCTCCTGTTAACCAAGTAGCACACGAATGACCTGAGTTCACACCCGAGTCTACTTTTCTCACATCCAGGCAGTTGCCCTTTCTCTCTGCAGGAAATGTGATGAATGCACCCAGGTTGGGCATGTCAGGTACAGTCTGTTGCTCGTGAGTCCCCAGCTGGGGCAGGGAAAGCTCCCGGGGCCAAAGGAGCACCGCGTTTCGTGGGGGAGATATGAGAAGGGGCCCCCAGGCACGACAGAAACAACACATAGTTATGTCCTGCTTGAGTGACAGCAGAAATCAATCCCAGGGCGATCCTTTCCCCTTCTGCTTAAGTGGTGTTGATTTAATTTCCCCACATTGCTGACAGGCGTCTGCATCACATTCGGAACAGGACACTCAACCGACACTCAACTTCTGTCACTACTTAATAACTTGAGCTGATTTGAAAACCAGGAAGAGAACAAAATATTTGAAATATTTGAAAACACCAGAAACCTTCATCTGAAGGCGTTTGTACATTTATGCGCCATAAGCGGTGTTCTCAAGCACATATGGAACGTTGTGGGGGAGAAGGACTCCATCGCGGGCCATCAAGCAAGACAACAGATTTCAAAGAAAAGGTGGGGATACGAGCTATGGTTCGATAACAACTTAGCTAAATTAAAATGAATGGCGGTAAGAAAACTAAAACACACCATACATCTGGAAATTATTTCAAGGCACTTATTTTTCGCTTTAGTTTTAAAGATTATATTTTTCACTTCATTTAGGTATTTTTCAAATTAACCTAGTCTTTTTTTGGCTAATATCACTTCTCTCCTGTTTTCAGCTTCTTCTTGTAATTCTTCAGCCACTCCGCACACGTCCACTTTATGGTCCGATTCTGGTAACGTCACGCTGGTGGCCTCGGAGCCCCGGTGATGCCGCTGTGCTGGCTTTGGCTCCCCACGGCGGCTCCCTGGCCGGTTCCATGGTTGTGGTTCCACGTGTCCGCTTGCCTTGGGCGGCCATCCCCAGGCGGGGCCCGGCTTGGGGCTGCCAATCCAGAAAGCTCCGTGCCTGCTCCTGCCAGAGGTTCCAGGGGCTCCTCCAGGCTGGTGTCTAGTCTGGGGGCGATCTGGACTCAGATTCTTCGGGAAGCTCAGAAGAGGGCAGTTTTCTTGGTGTGCTCCCCTTGCCCGGGGTGGGTGTTTCCTAGTTCATCCTTGTGTCCGGGGAGCGACCTCTGTGTGTGTCGTCTGTAAGCAGGGATGAGCTCTGATCACCAGCAGAGCCACCAGGAGCCGAGCCCGGCATGCGGAGACCACGTGCTCAGGCTCCCCTTCTGTCTGCTTCTGGGCGGCCGCTGCCGTGCGTGCGTGGCCTTTGCCTGGAGTGTGGGAGCTCGTTTACGTGGGTTTCCGTGTTATTTTATTTAGCATTACTGGATACGTGGCAGTGGCCGTTTCCAGAGCGTCTGACCTGCCGGGTGCTGAGAGAGTCAAGGTCATCGTTAAACAGATCCTCACGGACGGTCCAGGGGCATTCATGTTCTCCTCGACGTGCTTTCCAGCGACGCTCATGTGTATCTCGTTGGGTCACGTTGGGTCTTTACTGTCATGACCTGTCCTTTAGGCTCTGACTCAACAAGTGAGCGGAGAGGCGGGCCCCAGAGCAACTGCTGTCCTCAGGGACCTTCAGCAAGGTTTTGAGAAGGGAACATTACACCTGCTAGTTCACACGTGCCGCCTCAGGTGACTGATGGTTAATTCAGGTCTCCCAAAAGAGAAAGGTATTTTGACGATCCATATTTCATTCTCTCTCCGTGGGAATTCTAGGCCCTATTATTGTCCTCGGAGGCACGTCCCGTACCTTCAAAACTGCTACCCATGATCGGCATTTCGGGAGCAGAGCCGAAGGCCTCGTTTTCCTGCCATTTTATAGATGTGCTTGTGCGTTACACACGCGTTCTTGTAAATCCGTACAAATCAGCAGACTTGTCCATTGAGGAGTACCGGGAAGTCTGCGAATTCAGTGTTCAAAAGTCTTGTTCCGGGGCGCCTGGGTGGTGCAGTCGGTTGGGCGTCCGACTTCAGCCAGGTCACGATCTCGCGGTCTGTGAGTTCGAGCCCCGCGTCAGGCTCTGGGCTGATGGCTCAGAGCCTGGAGCCTGTTTCCGATTCTGTGTCTCCCTCTCTCTCTGCCCCTCCCCCGTTCATGCTCTGTCTCTCTCTGTCCCAAAAATAAATAAACGTTGAAAAAAAAAATTAAAAAAAAAAAAGTCTTGTTCCAAAGAGCCCCCCAATTTCTTCTGGGCGGTCCATCAATTACCACACGGAAACAAGCTTTTATAGTTTTTTGCTAAAAACTATTTTAATGGTAGAATTTTTCTTCGGTTGTCAGATTTGTCACCACATTTATTTTTCTCACATATATTTGGGCTGCCTCTTGTCTGCCAGCAACTGCCAACGTTTGACAAAACAAAAAGAAGCGAATGAATATTTTAAGAACGCAAATAGAAATGGGTCAATTAAATTGGATTCAACATCTTTTCTTTTTTTTTTTTTAATGCTTATTTATTTTTGAGAGAGAGACAGAGCGTGAGTGGGGGAGGGGCAGAGCGAGAGGGAGACACAGAATCCGAAGCAGGCTCCGGGCTCCGAGCCGTCAGCACGGAGCCCGACGCGGGGCTCAAACTCATGAACCGTGAGATCGTGACCTGAACCGAAGTCGGACGCTTAACCGACTGAGACACCCAGGCGCCCCTCTTTTTTGGCTTCACGCCCAAAGTGGGGCTTGAACTCATGACCCTGAAATCGAGAGTTGCGTGCTCTACGGACTGAGCCCACCAGACACCCCTAAGTGTTCTAACTTTTGCATCAGGTTGTAAGTCAGTGTTGTCCATGGAGGCCACTATGGAGGGAGTCAGGATCTTCACCACATTTCCTGGTCTGACACCCCGAGTCACTGTGGAAAACCAGAAGTGAAGGCTGACAACAGTTAAGGGTCAAAGGCATTCAGAAGCCCAAGCTGCTCTGGGATCGATGACGACTTTCTACCTTGAAGGAGCCAGAGAACACATGGAAGGAAAGGAAAAATGTCGCTGGGGGGATAATCTGAGCAAAGCTGGGAGAATACAGATTTTGTGTTCTAATGAGACCAAAGATGGTCAATCTGCCTGGAACAAGATATTCAAATAAAAACGATAGAGCAGGATACAAAATCGAGTCTTGAATACTAATCCTTTATGGGATGGGTCGCCATAAAACATGTTCGAGCAGCTGAGAGATACAGCAGGGAGACTAGGGAGAGCCATTTTTAAAACATGTTTTCCACAGAAAAATACCACCCTGATGGCTCAAAGGTAGCCGTGTTTCCGGATGGGACAGTGAAACGTCTGAGTGATGGACGCGAAGAGACTGTGTTTCCTGACGGGACAGCTGTCAGTGTGGAAAGGCCAGTTTCACGACAGGTGCGTACGGTCAAGCATTTCTTCAGATTAATTCAACTTTTTGTAGAAGTCTAAGTATTTGTGTAAGGGTAATAATCGAAAATAACGTCACTGACCCTGAGGTTTTGTCTATGACCTTGATCTGGTTCCCTCTATGGAGAACAGGAATGAAAACACTGGTTTTTGTTCTCTTCCCTGACCTTGGTCATCTTGAGTTGCAACCAAAAAAATACTTCGAGTCTTCAGTGAATGCCCCCGTCTAGAAACCCAAGTCGATAGCAGGACAACTTCTCTGAGACACACTGAGAAAGTGCTCCGAGGGCACGCTCCTCCCTGACGCCCGATGTGCAGAGGGTAAAACCCAGGGCCATCGGCACCCGGCCGGCTTGCCGTGGCCCGGCGTCATGATGGACTTTTCCCAGCTTCCTCACAGGGCAGTCTACATGGGCTCTGGGTCACTCTTCTTGAACGATTATCCATCACGGTCCCTCAGTCCCCTGCGGCCCCGCCCTTCTCCTTCAAGGTAAAACTTCCAGCCCAGGACCTCAGACTGCGTGAGCAGGCCCACCACCCTGTCATTCTCCAGGGCACCTGCTCTCAGGCCGACCGAGTTTCTGTCAATACCCTGAACCCGCTGTGCGCCTCCCCCGCTCTGGCCGTTCACGCTCTCTGCCCTCGCTCACTAAGGTCTGGAATGAGGATTCCACACCTCGCTCATGCCCACGCAGCCCCGACGTGCTGCACAGGGGCAGCTCCGGCCGCCGAGTGGGCTGACTTACCAGGCTACTCTTCCCCGTCAGGAACGGCGACAGAACCATTGTGTTCAGCAACGGGCAGAGGGAAATTCAAACGTCCTGCTTCAAGAGGAGGGACTACCCCAGTGGCACCATCAAGGTTGTGTACTCCACGGGCTACCAGGAAACCCAGTGTGCATCTGGGCGGCTGAAGCTCAGGTATGAGGCTGGAAACATGGTCCTGGACAGAAGCGGGTCGTCCTTCAACACCCAGCGCTCTGCGTGACTTCCCAATTATAGTTTTCTTTGCTAAAACAGACATAAAAAACTGATAGTATAGTCACTGCCCGAGATGATGGGGAACAGATAAAACTTTAGGACAACCCAAGTCATCCAGAGATTGTCAAGGAAGAGACCCCTTTGTCCCCAGGCTTCCTGGTCGGGACAGGTGGTTAGATCAACACTGGTTGGAGAACACGGGGCTCGTGAAAGCATGAGTTCCAGGACCCAAGCAAGACCACCCCTCTTCGCTCATCTCAAGAGCCAGCTCTACCCTATGACAGGCCCGGGAGGACAGAGATAAAGCCGGGTGCTCAGCAGGCAGCCCCCTCGGGCCCACTGACGAAGAGATACCGGCTTCTTTTCGTCCGCAGGTGGTTTCAACTTGCGCCTACGCCAGGGTTCCCCTTCCTCCGGGATTACAGCGGCTCAGCCTGACCCTCCGTGACCTCTAACACCCATGACCTTGCCAGGTCAGATAGGAAGACGGTTCTAGTCACTACAAAGTGAACCCATGAGGAGCCCGACCCAAGGACAGCAAGCCACCTCCTGAGACTTACGATCGTTTAATCTCAAAGTCAAAACGATGACCCATTTCTTGTTTATTTTGCTGTTTTGTAGGCTGCCTTGAACATGAGCAGGACATTGGCAGTTAGCTGGTTTTTATACTAATGTGGAGAGTCCCCCTGTCACAGGGGAGAAATACCTTCTTGAAAAATCTGATCGCAAGATGTGGGTTTATGTACACGGTTTCAATATGTACTTGTGCTTTCATTTGATCGACATGAAAAATCATGTTTTGGTACCCGTAATTATTTCAGTCCTAAAGTCTATCGTGCACGCATTACTGAAGCCCTCAATATTTTGGTAATGCTGTTTAAAGTGACCCGGGGACAGTGCCTGGGTGGCTCAGTCGGTTAAGCATCTGACTTCAGCTTGGCTCATGATCTCATGGTTTGTAGGTTCAAGCCCCACGTTGGGCTCTGTGCTGACAGCTCAGAGCCTGGTTGGGATTTTCTCTCCCTCTCTCTCTGCCCCTCCTCTGCTTGTGCTCTCTCTCTCAAAATAAATAGATAAACATTAAAAAAAATAATAAAGTGACCCAGGGACAATGTGCTGTCTCAGCTCTGAAGGAAAATAAAAGCACTCTAGTTCAGCTATGTGGGACAGAGGACTTTTCCTTTCTGATCATGGTCACTTTCAGATTAACAGATAAAAGTAATCCGTTATGGAAAAGCTGCTTTAGGTTTGGCTTAAAAAAAAAAAAATGAACTTGCTGATTGTCTTATTTTGAATCAGCTTATCCTGAGAATTTTCACTAAAGCAGACAAAACGAAACACCGCTGTACCAAATAGAAAGAATGAAACTTCTGTTCCTGGCGAGCGAGGAGAAACGAATGAAATTTTTGTGGGTAAACTGTGTTCAGGAGCCAGAAGACTGGCCTGACTGGCGGTTTTCAGGACATGTACCTGCCAACTCCTGGGTAGTCTCGTGTGTGAGGTCTGGAATCAGAACAGGATGGGGTGTGGGGCTGGTGTGTGCGCATCCGGGCACACTGGTCATCAGGACTCAGTGCAATGCATTTCACACTTTCTTCCAAAAAGGTGGAATTTACTCCAGTTGGGCTCGTAGCACTTCCTCAAGGTTCCTTAGCACCTCCTCAAGGCTACTTAGCACCTCCTCAAGGCTCCTTAGCGCCTCCTCAAGGCTCTTAGCACTCCCCCAAGACTTCTTAACACCTCCTCAAGGCTCCTTAGCACCTCCCCAAGACTCCTTAGCACCTCCTCAAGGCTCTTAGCACTCCCCCAAGACTTCTTAGCACCTCCTCAAGGCTCTTAGCACCTCTTCAAGACTCTTAGCACATCCTCAAGGCTCCTTAGCACCTCCTCAAGGTTCCTTAGTGCCTCCTCAAGGCTCCTTAGTGCCTCCTCAAGGCTTTTAGCACCTCCTCAAAGCTTCTTTGCACTTCCTCAAAGCTCCTTTGCACCTCCTCAAGGCTCCTTAGCACCTCCTCAAGGCTCTTAGCACCTCCTCAAGGCTCCTTAGCGCCTCCTCCAGGCTCCTTAGCACCTCCTCACGGCTCTTTAGCACTTCCTCAAAGCTCCTTACCACTTCCTCAAGGCTCCTTAGCACTTCAAGGCTCCTTAGCACCTCCTCAAGGCTCCTTAGCGCCACCTCCAGGCTCTTAGCACTCCCCCAAGAGTTCTTAGCACCTGCTCAAGGCTCTTAGCACCTCCTCAAGGCTCTTAACCCTCCTCAAGGCTCCTTAGCACCACCTCAAGGCTACTTAGCACCTCAAGTCTCCTTAGCACCTCCTCAAGGCTACTTAGCACCTCCCCAAGACTCCTTAGCACCTCCTCAAGGCTTCTTAGCTCCTCCTCAAGGCTCTTAGCACTCCCCCAAGACTCCTTAGCACCTCCTCAAGGCTGTTAGTACTTCCTCAAAGCTCCTTAGCACTTCCTCAAGGCTCTTAGCACCTCTTCAAGGCTCCTTAGCACCTCCTCAAGGCTTCCTAGCACCTTCTCAAGTCTCTTATTGGATGTGGAGTCTGGCGATACGCAGTACATTATTTTGTGAATATACACGCATTTGCAAGCAGCATATAAAAGGATGCAGTTGGTCACAAAGGCAGCATGAAAAACGCCTAGAAAAAGCACAGTGAGCGTTCAGGCTCGAGAAGGGGGCCAGCTTGGCTCGGGTTCTGAATGAGGACCCGAAGACCTCCAGGCAGATTGGAGGCTCCCTACTTCAGCCTGTCTGTGCGTGTGACACATAGATTTCCCGGGAATGCTGTGGGGGTGGGTGGGAGGAGATCCATGATGGAGTCATCCCCCTTTTCACCGGAGTCTTGCTTTGGAAGTGCTCTGTGTGTTCCCGAAGAAAAATATCTGTGTTCCGAGCATGGCATCCCAGCTCATCCCGCTCTGGCCCCACCTGCCCTGCCTGCCTCTCCCTCCCACTCTCCAGAGCCTTCTCCAAGCCCCCCTCCCTGGGACGAGCCCCCGCCCCATCTTATACGAGCCGCCACCGTTGTCCTCCGGAGGCTGGTGCGGCCACTTTGCTTCTGGAAAGCCTTCCATGATCCACCCTCCTGGCAGGGGCAGGCCCTCCAGTCCGCTGGTCTCCTCCCAAACTGCGTTCCCACCACCTACTTACCCGTGTTGCCCCCCCCCCCCCCCCGCCAGGGGCCCGGAGCAAATCGGGGCGGACCACAGGCCTCCTGCATCTTTGCCCCGCCTCCCAACTGTGACATTAGTGCCCCGGACGTTTTGGGAATTAGTTCTGGCACAAGTGAGCAAGTCCATCACGTGACGGGGTCACCATAACCCTGATTATTGCTGGTTCTGCAAAATCAGAGGCTCTGTGAACACAGAAGGCTGTGGTCACAAACATGAGGACTTTCTTCAGTAACGCTCAGCCGAGTCAGTGTGACTTTGAAACCACTTTTTCTTGAGCATTTAAAGGTGGGTTGTAGGGGCGCCTGGGTGGCTCAGTTGGTTAAGCGTACGATTTCAGCTTGGGTCATGATCTCGCAGTTTGCAGGTTCGAGCCCCACGTCGGGCTCTGTGCTGACAGCTCGGAGCCTGGAGCCTGCTTCGGATTCTGTGTCTCCCTCTCTCTCTGCCTCTCCCCTACTGTTCTCTGTCTCTGTCTATCAAAAATAAATAAGTCTAAAAAAAATTTTAAAACAATGAAGGTGGGTTCTAATTAGGTTAGATCTTCTCAAAGAAGTAAAAATTGATTCACAGATTCAGTATGTGATGCTCACGGGAACAGCGTGTGGCAAACAGCCTGTCCCCGCTCCCTGTGGCTGCCGTAACAAACGTGACAAACCACGGCAGCCTGCTGCAGGAACACCGTGTCAGTCTGTCCCCCACAGTCCCCGAAGGCCAGGAGTCCCGACTGAGGTCGCAGCAGGGCCACACCCCCTCTGGAGGCCCCTGGGGAGGCTGTCCCTGGCCTCACCGCTTCTGGGGCTGCGGGTGATTCCTGGCGCTCTCCGCCTGTGACAGCACAGGGACTGGGGCTCTGCGTCGTGTCCTCGTGGCCGTTCCGCTGTTTGTGTCTGTGCCCCGATTTCCCTCCTCTTCCAGGGACACCGGCCATCAGATTTAGGGCCTGTGCTACTCCACAGTGACTTCATCCTAAGCCTCTGCAAAGACCACATGTGACCCTAAACAAGGTCACATTCGCGGGTCCCAGGTGGACGTGAACTCTGGGGGGACACTATTCGACCCAGTGCACAGACCCCTCCTGACTTCTCCTGCCTCAAGGGATGGCATCAGCTACTGTCCAGGAACCTTGGTTCCTTTTAGGGCAGAAGGGTTTTGAGGAAAAAATCCGGAAGGTCAGCGGTGCACGGAGCGTTGAATCTGGGGGGAGGGCCCGTGCTGCTGGTTTTGCAGCTGTGTTCATCTTCACAGGTCCCGGGATGAGGATGTGACGTCCTGGGGCCCTTGCTGCCTCCTGGGGGGCTCCCGAAGGGATGCACTCAACAGGGCTCTCCCCGCAGCCCGTGTTCCCGCACAAGTTTCCGATCAAGGGTGGTGGACGTATGAGACCAGGAGGGTCCTCGGCTCCATCCCCACTCCAGTCGCCTGCCTCTAGTGAGCAGCTCTGTGGCTTCTCTGTCCTCTAGTGGCCAGGTTTCTGCCTGATGGCGCCGTGCGCTCAGGGACAGGACTTACTGCCCTGGCCGCTGGACTTCCTGTCCAGATCCCCGAGTCTCTTCTCAAGAGACCCCCAGGCCAGCTGCAGCAGCCCTCAGCCCACCGTGGGATGTGTGCTCTTTCCCACCGCAGGAGCTAACCCTCCTCACCCCCGTCTGCCCTCGGAAAGCACCGGTGTCCCTCGTGGGTCCAGCATTGGTGCCGTCTGGTGGTCCAGGCTTGTTTAGGTGGTTTCTGCGTTTGCACGAGGAGGCAGTGCCGCAGAGCCAGGGGCCGGGAGACCCCCCGCGGGGGTGCCCAGAGGCAGGTGCCCTGGGACCCTCACCGCCAGACTCCACCCCAGTTTTCCAGCTCAGAAGAGACAAGTGACGTGACTATGAGGGTCTCAGGGATGCTCATCCGCCCCAGTTTAAGGCACTGATGTGGTCTGCACGGCCCCGCTGGATCGATGGGCACCCCCACCCCCTTCACAATATGCCAACGGCCAGGGAGGCCCAGCCCTGAGCTGGGCTCCTGAGTCTGCTGGGCTCCTCCTCCTCTGAGGGGACGAGGGTCCCGAAGCCTGGGGCCCGTCCTCTGGGAGCAGCTGTGGGTGAACATGGTGGGGGGGGGGCACATGAGGCAGAGGGTCCAGAAAGTTCCAGGAGGCCAGTGACCACTTTGGCAGCCCTCACTGGTGCCGAGAGCCGCTGCTCGGCTGTGTTCTTTGTTCAGTCTGGTCCTGACCGCGGAGGGATCCGAGTCCCCGTGGGTGTCTGGGACCCTTCCGTAACTTTCTCCTGAAGCAGATTCCACCCAACATCTGCTGTCCACCTGACTCAGGAGGCGTCGAGGCCTCAGGGGCCACTCCCGGCCTCAGTCTCCCTGCATCTCCCCCTCTGACCGCCCTTCCGTTTTCACAGGCGATCTGCTCTGCAGGCAACCCCCGTGTCTGCCAGGTCCCCTTCTGAGCACCGCACCCCACACTTGCTTCCAGCAAAGTCTCCCCCTGCTCCCCGGGGGCGCCCCTAACCCCCTCACCCCCCGGGATGATGACATCCACGCGACCTAGGCCTGTCTTGTCATCGACGGTCGGGGTAGGCCAGGGTCTTCCTTGGGTTTTCCACACAGAGGGCGAGAGAGAGAGAGAAGGAATTTCTTTCTGATGAAAGGAAGTGAGAGATTGAACCCGGGAGAGCCACACAGGGAGGCGAGGGTGGTTGGGGGAGGAGTGAGCCCAGCCGGGCGCGGGCCGAGTCCAGCAGGAACAACCCGGCAGCCCGTCCCCCCGGCCTGAGGCCATCTCCCCGCGGTGCAAGCCGGGAACCCTCCCTCACCCCTCGGCTACCCCGCCTGGTGTCCTACTGCAAGGCCGTGACCGCTCACGGGGAGGTCACGGGGTACCCCGCCTGGGGACGTGAGCATCTCACCGGGGGTCGTGGGGACACAGCTTACCTCGCACTGTCCCTTCCTCGTGGGGTCCGCCTGCAGGGCAGCCAAGAGGCCCCACACAAGCTCCTCCACAGTCTGCACAGTGCTCACGGGCGAACATGGGGAGTCTACGCAGCAGACAAGAAGAGTCTGGAAGGTCAGGTTTTGAAGAGACCGCCGCGGGGCTCTGCCCTCTGTCTGCCCGTGTCCGCAAGGCTCCCCGCACGCCCGCGAGGGCAGCCGGCCCGAGCTGAGTCTGCACGGCCTGCCCCCGGGGTCTGCCTCGCCCTGCCGGCCACCATGCTTCTGTGACCCGTTTGCACGTTACCCAGCAGCTTCCGGCTCAGGGGCCACTCCGCACCGGGAGGGCTGGGCAGGTGGGGGCCGCACTCCAGCCCAGTGTGACCGCTGTGTCCCGGGAGCACACTTCTCTCCTACTTCCCCCTTCCTTCCGGGAGATTCTCATGACTTCCTGCGTCCCCTGCTGCTGGCTTCTTCTAACCTCGAGTCAAAGGGAGATGGGATCCAGTTTTGAAATGGAGTAAGAACCTTCACCTCCAACTGCGGGGCGTTTCTAGCTCCCTAGAGATTTCTTGGAGTCAAAGAGCCCAGCGTCCCGCAGGCTCCTTTAGTTAAATTCCCCTTTAGCTGCTCGTCTCCTGGTCCTTTGCTCGCAGTGACTCTTGGGTCTTTGTGTCCATTGGCATTGTCAGCTCCTATAGTGCCCAGTTTGGAGTATGAGGCACCCCCCCCCCCTCAAGCCCCAAACTCAACACCCTGTTTGGCTTGGGGTCCCTAGTGGGACTGCCTTCTTTCCCCTCCATGACTCCTGTGTTTGCCCCGGTGCCCTGGTGCGGTCCAGCTCCTTTGATCGTACTTTGTGAAGGAATAAGGAAAGGTACACATATCCCATTTCCCCGGAGGTGGAAACCCAAGGATTTTTTTAAGGGACTACCTCCTATCTCCTGGAGACGTCTCTGGACTTCGGGGCTTTGGCTCTTGTCCCCCAGAATACCGTGTCTCCGTTTTCCCTCCGTGTCCCTTACACAAGCGTGTGCCTGATACAAACTCTGCACACATAGGCTTCCTGTTGCCTTTGCAAGTCTAACGTTAGCCCACTATTATTTCAGTTTAATTGGCCCGCATTTTGCCTTGACGAGCATACTGCCCGGATCGTGCGTGTTTTCCGGACAGCGGACCCGGGGCTGCAGAGGTTCACACGCTCAAATGAAATCATCGTTCCTTAACGTTATGTGCTGCGCACGTCTCTGGGACGTTCACCTTCACGTCTGAGTTGTTGCTCAAGATGAAAGGGGGTATGAGATCTAATCTCTGGCTTTCAGGTGATGGTAGCCACATGGCTTGGTCTCGTTAGAGTGCGTCTCCATATGTGCGGAAGAGGCCCTTTCCTTTGTTTGCCAAATACTATAAAGTGGAAAGCTGAGAGAGAAGACCAGGGCAATCTGGATGTGCTTACAGTCTTACGTGACTCCTTCAAATCTCTTCTGGAATAAGGCTGGGAGTAAATAAATGTGCTTATGCCTGAAACCAAGCAATGAGCAACATACGCAGTCCAGCCTCCGGGCTAACTGCTGGAACTTTCTTCTCCCCCTTTTTTCTGAACCATTCAGTTGAACAGTAGGATTCTGTTAGGTGTTCAGAGGCCGCTGCGAGTGCCAACACCATAAGGAATCGTATGTGGGCACTGAGAGCAGTCACTTCCTTCCTTTGTCCCTCGGTGGCTGTATCACCCACTCTGTGTCCCCACCCTCAATAGTTAATCCTTGCATATCTTAAGTATGGTTTGCTGGAACTTCTCCTTTTTATTGCGGTGAAATAAACGTAACATAAAGTTGACCATCAGTGACATCTAGCACATGATGTTGTGCAACCACCACCAGAACATTCCAGAAGGAACCCCACTCCCACTCGCGGTCAGCGCCCCCGTGCCCCCACCCCGGGCCCTGCAACCACCAATCACGTTGTGTGTCTGGACTTGCCAACTCGGGATGCTTCCTGTAAATCGTATCTTACTACGTGTGGCGCTTTGTGTCTGGCTTTTTTCTCACTCAGCATGATGTTTTCAAGTAAATGCTGCGGCTTTTGTGTCTTAGGACTCTTCAGTGCTTTCTGATGTGGCAGGAGTGACAAGGCTAGATCTGGAAGGTTCTGAGGTCGCATGCTGGGATGGTAATCTATCAGTGACGGGGCCAACCACGAGGGGACACTCTCCAAATACGGCTGATGGATGACCCCAGTGGGGAGCAATGTGGTGCAATGTCTGATTTAGGACCCAAGACCTATACATAACAGTCACGTGGGTACCCTGGGGGAAGGTTTCCTGTAATTCGCCTCATACCAATGACTGATCATTAAGTTGACAAAAATAATTTTGAACATAAAATGGTGTATTAAGAAACAAAAAGTTAACCCTTAGCCTTTTTTGTACCGTTTTCACCTCAGAGTCCTTAAAAGATACGCTGATTATCTTTGGTTTTCGTGTTTCGGTAAATGCACAGTGTAATTGTGATAAAGCATTTCCAAGGACAGGGAAGAGGCTGTGTGGTATTTCCCCAAGAAATCGGAGCAAATACACCAGTCAGGTCATGTAATTCAATCATCATTTGCACGTGTTCTACTTTGTCAGGGTTGTTATATTTCTATTTACGCCCACATCGGTGGCCCCGGCGACGTGGTCAACGTGCTGAATGCAGAGGGGCAGGGGCTGAGCCATTGCTGTCCCCGGCAACGGAATCCTTGGTTTTCCAAAAGCCGTGTCACCTTCTCTTTGTTTCTTTTTCTGCCACGTGGGAGTGTTGTTTGTTCGTTCGTTTCTGGAACTCTTGGATTATTCTCCTGACATTTAATCTATTCCTGGAAGCTCCAAAAGTTGCTTCGTTGAAAGGAAAAATGAGAACAAAGTTCCCCTCTTGGAGATCTGGCACTTTGCTCTAGTCCGAGGCGACGCACGGGGCGATGCTTGTCCGGTGGGCGCACGCTTGGATGAGGGACACTAACGGAATGAGGCTTTGTGGGGCGTGTGTCTGCCCTTTAACTTTGGCTTGGTTTGGGGGGGGTTCTCTTGTTGAAAGGAGAAGGTCTTTCTTCCTACTCGTCATTTCTCTAGGCTGGGAGGCACGTTTACTCTCGGGACATATCTTTATGGCTTTCTTCACTGCAGATTCCTCCTTAAATAGTCTGCCCGTGACCGGAAAGAGGGACTCACGAGGAAGGGTTCTGCCCACGCGGTTGAGCCCACCGGCATCCAGCTCCGCGAGGGGTACCCCGCCGCTCCCCCGGGACCGCCACTACCCTCTGCCCTCCCGTGCCTCAGACCCTGCAAGTAAATCAGCTCAGCAGTGTCGTGGATGGGTTTTCTCTTCAGACACGTCCGCCGAACAATCCACGGACAGGGCACGGCTGAAGTTGACCTCTAGCGGCCACGGTTTCAAGTTGTCACCAATCAAAATATCAAACCCAAAGAGCTCGAAGCAGTTGGCCGTGAAGGGGACCGAGGGAGCGATGGCGAGCCCCGTGAGAATAGCCACATGGTGGATTTTCTGCCACAGAAGCAGGCCGTCCACGTCCCAGCTGCGAAGGTAAGAGAAGGACCGGCTGAGGGTCTACTTGTTGCCACGACCGATCACTTCTTTGATTTTCTCATACGAGGCCCCAGACTTGTTGATGCTGAGGTTGGTCAAGGGGGCATAACTGTTCTGCAGATTACTCAGGTCGAACTTCTCCGTGGCAAAGCGCGTTAACCCTTCCTGATACATGTAAATGGTCAAAGGCTTAAAGCCCGTGATACAGATGCAGATGCGGAGGTCAGGTTTACCTCTGCCCATGAGGAAAGGGTGGCAGGTATATTTCCGTACTATGTATGTATCATCAAAGACTAAGTCTTTAATGTCACTGGAAATGATGATCGCCGTCCCGCGAGACGGCTCCACAGGCTTGCAGTTCCAGGAGCCTGGCCAGGCGGTCCTTCCGGTCCGCCTGGTGGTGCCCGGGTGGTGGTTCAGCCCTTGCCCCGGCTTCACGCTGACGCCTCAGTCATCCGGCAGGAGGAAGTCCCGCAATACAGGTTCCAGTCTTCGCTGTTCTGCCCTCCTTCGTCAAATTTGTCCCACCCTCGCTCCAGCAGGACGCTCTGCACCGCTTCCGGCATGGGGTCGTCCACAGGGAACCCCGGTGGCTTCGGGATGGCCCCCAAAGGTCTGCCTCCTGCCATCAAATAAGGTTTTCTTTTCTAAAAACCGACGATCACAAAAGCGTTAGAGGGTGGACAGGGAGGTCGTGTCCTAGAGGAGCTTTTACGTAAAGGAGCCCGCATCCTACGGTCAGCTGTCCTGTCTGCCTTCCCTGACATCATTGACCAGATAACCTGCCCCCTGCACAGGGCCGCCCATCTCTGCTGCCCCTGCAGAAGCTGACGGGCCCCTCCCTGTGCGTTCTGTCGCTCCAGAGTTACCTGCCTACTGCCTCCTCTTAGCGACACGTTAAAACGTTGGCAGTCACAACGGTGACCTGAGGGTTACTCTGCTGTAGGCCTGTACCTTCAGTGAATCCTGTTGACCTGAAACATGGGCATTCTTTAGAAAAAGCAAATGTCAGGTTCTCTCCAGTTAGATGAATCTGAACATGCCAAAGAAAGGTGATGCGTGGGTGTTACGGGATTAGCAAGGGTCTTATCAGCCCGAGAAGCTTCGGGAACTTAGGCCAGACCCCTGTGGTGACCACCAGCACCTGCCTCATATGCCCAGGGGTCAGAGGCTGTGTTCCTTCAAGTTCATGGTAACTTGCAAGGAAAATAGGAAAAATTTGAGTTTTTAGAAATTCATTCTGCAGAAACAATGATCATGTGAAGATTGCGCCTCCCATTTTGCAAGACGCCCAGAAAGTGCATATTCGACATTTTCCTGAAATTTCAAAGACAGAAAATCAGATTGTTTTGGAGAAAATCAAAGCTGATGATGAGGCATGATGTTGTATTATGATCTAGGGTGGGTAGGTGGCGGGGGGGGAAGTAAAAAAGCCAAAGCCTCTTGGGGGAGATGTCGCTATTCCAAAATCCTAAAACAAGGATTTAGTGCTCATCAAAACTGCCACGTCCAGGCAATTCTGACTTATTTCTTTGATGATGTTAGCATCGTTCGTGCGTAACTTACCCTATAGCGTGACGTAACTTATTTGGTGGAAATCCTGTGGCGTTTGAGAGGCTCTGATGATGCCCAAGGAGTAACTCTGACAGGTGAAGCCAGTCTGGCTGGAGGGAAAGTGGGCGGGGAAGAGGGAGGAGGTCGAACGTGTCACCCACCTGCTTCTGCAGATTTGAAATCGGGAAGAGTCGGGGAACGGCGAAGGAGGCTCCTTGTTTTCTGAGGCCAGCAGACGAATATGGTAAGCTCTGATCTGAGGCTGCTGAGGGCTGGGACAGTGGCTCCGAAAGAGGGTCCAGAAGCGCTGTGAACACAAGCCGTGTCAACACATGACCTCGCGTTTGTCGGTGTTGTTACTGCTTTGGCGAGGAGGGGCCCCCGGGAGCTACAGCCCCAGCGTGGCTGTTCAGAAATTCAATCTTTGCAATTTACAGCACAGTTTTCAAGCTATGTTCAATGATATTAACATGTTATAGTAGTGTGTGTGTGTGTGTGTGTGTGTGTAAGGGGGAAGATCAAAAATAATTATGGAAGCTGGATCAAACACAGTTAAAAATGTCCCTTCTCTTGGGGCACCTGGGTGGCTCAGTTAGTTGAGTGTCTGACTCTTGAAT
Source organism: Neofelis nebulosa (assembly GCF_028018385.1). Lineage (NCBI taxonomy): Eukaryota > Metazoa > Chordata > Mammalia > Carnivora > Felidae > Neofelis > Neofelis nebulosa. Next base: position 153,602,100 of record NC_080787.1, read on the forward strand.
CAGCTCAGGTCATGATCCCAGGTCGGGGGATCGAGCCCGTGCTGGTCTCTGTGCGGAGCGTGGAGCCTGCTTAAGATTCTGTCTTGGGGCCCCTGGGGGGCTCAGTCAGTTAAGCGTCCGACTTCGGCTCAGGTCGTGATCTCAGAGTTCATGAGATCGTGCCTTATGCCGTCAGCATGGAGCCCACTTGGACTCCCTCTCTCCCCGCTACCCTGCCTGTGGCCGTGCTCTCCCCCTCTCCCTCTCTCTCAAAATAAATTTTAAAAAAAGTTTAGTCTCTTCCCAGCTCCAGGACACATGCCATCTTTCCCAAACTTAGTGGATCATGGAACCCTCCTAAAATTTGTGTCACATTAGTTACCATTTCACAAAAGCAGCATGGGAAATATTGAGTCAGGCAAACCTGATGGGATGCTGTCCCATTCCTGGCAACCTCCACCTTCCCAGCCTGGGAAATAAACCTCTCAGGAAAGGACAGCGTGGCCTTCTGGGGGGCGCCTGGCTCCGTCGGGAACCAGCACGCGGTGGCTCGGGCCCGGCCTTCTCCAGCTCCACAGGTCAGCGGACGACAACAGACCCAGGAAATGCCATCTTGAGGCCGGCAGGCAAACCTGGGCTTCCTGGAACCAAGAAAGCCGATCAATCATCCTCTGGAGACGTGAAGCGTAGGGTCTGATGAGACTCCGGCTGTTCACTGGGACGCTTGTGCAACACCCACTGGGCCCATGTCAGCTGAGTGTCCACTTGCCTGTGAATGTTCGTTGAGAAACCAAATGCGTAATTAAGAGTTTTTTCTGCTCAATACAAGGTCTGGAGCCACTGAAGCGTCTTTCGTCCAGCCTCTTTCAGATGGACAGACAGACGCCGCGGACAGCACATGGTTCCGTCTGACGAAGAAACGCACGTGGGAGGGGGCAGGCGTCGTGATTAGAAACTGGTGGGGGACAAATTCGGAAGCCCTCCGTAGGACGGGGGAGGCGACGCGGGCGGTGAGGGCCGGGTGGGGGGAGCCTGCAGAGGCCCCTTCCCGTGCCCAGGCACGCCGTCCGGCCCGGGGGGCGTCACGGGGCACGTCCCCAGTCGCTCGGCTCTCGCCTCCCACGCCTGTGGAGGACGAAGTGCTCATCTTAAGGTGAGCGCGGCCGTTCCCGTGAGTGTAGGTGTGGGCCGGAGGCCACCTGCTGGAGGGGACCGGACGCAGCCCCTTTGCGTGCTCACGGGCGCTGGAGCCACATGCCCCCCCCCCCCCTTCTGGAGCAGGGTGGCCCAGCCATCGGTCACACCATCCTCTCATCTCAGAGGTGGTTTCCTTGCGGCTGACAGTGAAGCTGTCCACGGAGATTTTCATAATAGCCTAGTTTCTCCCTTGGTCTGAGCCTCATCTCTAGGAGGGAGGACGGTGAGGAGGTCACGCTGCTCATGGCCACGGCAGGATGAGCCACGGGTGGGCTCCAGCTCCAGGTGTGGCCATGTGGTCCGTGGACATAGGAAGAGCACCCGTGAAATGCACATGTGGTTCCCCTCTGTATGGTGTCCAAAGGTTGACCTCCTGCTGATGAAGGAGGAGTAGAGGGGGGGGAACAGAGAGGGGAGGTGGAGGGAGAGGTGAGGGAGGAGGGGAGGGAGAGGGGAGGGAGGAGGGGAGGGAGGAGGGGAGGGAGGAGGGGAGGGAGGAGGGGAGGGAGGAGGGGAGGGAGGAGGGGAGGGAGGAGGGGAGGGAGAGGGGAGAGGGGAGGGAGGAGGGGAGGGAGGAAGGGAGGGAGGAGGGGAAGGGAGGAGGGGAGGGAGGAGGGAAGGGAGGAGGGGAAGGGAGGAGGGGAGGGAGGAAGAGAGGGAGGAGGAGAAGGGAGGAGGGGAGGGAGGAGGGAAGGGAGGAGGGGAATGGAGAGGTGAAGGAGGAGGGGAGGGAGGAGGGGAAGAGAGGAGGGGAGAGAGGAGGGGAAGGGAGGAGACATGAGGGAGGAGACATGAGGTGAAGGAGGAGGTGAGGGAGGAGGGGAGGGGAAGGGAGAGGGGAGGGGGGAGGGGAGGAAGGAGGGGGAGGGAGGAGGGAAGGGAGCATCAAAGTCCCGCAGAGGGTTAGCCGTGCCCCCTCCTCGCGGTGATCTGTCTAAACTGGGTGGTGGGTCCCAGGTGTCACTGTTCCTTCAGAGATTTTTTGAAAGATCACATATTCTGTGACCTTGTTAAGAGGAGGCTCCGATGGTCCGAGAGGGGTCAGGGCCCGGGAGGTTCTGGATGGAGGTGGAGAGGCCCTGCAGAGGAGAGGGGGAGCGAGGGCCCCTGGAGGGGGGCTGCGGGTCACGCGGGGGTCAGACTGTTTACCGCCGAGGCAGCCTCGCCTGCGTCCGTGTGGTAAGGAGACGATGCGGGTTATTTGACCACAGTCCGCGCGCTCCCGCTGCTGTCCTGGCTGTGAACACAGGGCGGGCTCACACCGCGAGCCGAGCCGGGACGACGCCCACTGTGCGCGGGGTCCCCCACCTGCGTTCTGCACCGGGAGCGGATCTGCTGGGGCTGCAGGCGACCTGTCCATCCGCTCCACTGCGTGTCTGCGCTCCGCGTCTGCCGCGGTGGCTGTCCCTGTCTCCGCCCCCGGGGTCCCTGCTGCCTGCACTTCCCGGGTGCTGCGGGCCAGCACGACTGTGGAAATGGCCATTCGCCCGCCTCACCCAGCGAAATAGGAGTTTTTGAGGTCAGGGCTCTCTTTTTAATCCCTGTTCCTGCATTGAGTGCCCTGTATGTTTGTGGAACAAATGAATGAACCAGCAGCCCAGTGTGGGGTTGGGACAGGGGAGAGCAGGGGGGGGTATAGTTTTTCCTGTAATGAGGGGAATACACATTTCATACATTTTCTATCCATGTCAGCCATGATTCCTACTCCGTTGCTCATTTCCGCCCCAAATTTCCTCTCTCTTTTTATAAACTCCCATTTATCTGGGTCAGGATCCAAGAGATTTATGGCTAACTTCAGCTTCTCAGTCTTGAGCCCAAACTTTAGTGGCAAATTCTATTCACAATTAAAATAGACATCACCATACCTGACCTTTTACCAGATACACACTAGGCCTTTCTACCTTTACTACGAGTGCTTAAATCAGCGACTGATTGGTTTAAATCATATAAAACATGTAATAAACTATATGTTTATTTGGACGTTTGCACTCGGAACGGTGACACGTAAGGGGTCCTCGTGGGAACTGAAATGATCGCAATTATAATGAAATTAATGAAAGACACGAATAACTTCTATGATCAGAGCAGCCCGCACAGGCAGCGAGCCCTGGCTATTTCCCGAAGGCATCACTTTATATTCACTGATGCTCATAATACATAATTGCGATATTAAGATGGGCTCACTGTACTAAGACTTAAGAGGCAAGCAAAGTATCGTGTAATGTGATAAAAACATCATACGCAAATACACATATACATTATAACGTGAAACTATGACATGAAATTGCTAATTATTTAAGGGCATTTGCCATTCAGCCAGGGCAGGAGCCGAGACACCGGTCAACTTAACCCTGGCAGTTCTGAACTGAGCAATAGCCTGGGCGAAGAGCTCTCAGGGCCCACGGGCTTTATTCTGAAAAGAAGGCGGTAAACATTCTCGCTGAACTTGAAAACACTTTATTGGGAACCATGGTTCTCAGCGTCCCTGGGCAGTCACACTGATTGGCCCAGGAACGTATCAAGGTAGCAGTAGTTACTAATAACGTGCGAACTCCACAAGGTCACTGCACGGAAATTATGACGTATATGTGTATATTGACAGAGTCGCCATCTCCCGCTTGCATTTCCGCGTGCCCTGTCGCGTGGGAGGCTACGCTTTTCAGGTGCGGCCCGTGGGAGGGGCTCTGTGAGGCGGGCACGTCCCTGACAGGGGGACGGCCACAGACCTACAGACCCTGCAGGCGAGTGAGGCTTGGTGGATAGAGCCCTCTCTGGCCCTCCAAGAGGAAGGTCGGCCTCCACATAAAAACTTCCAGAAGGAAACTGGAGCACGCAGAGCTACTCCCCAAGCCGCTGTCCGAAGGGAGAGGGGCACCCGCCCAGAAGGTGAAGGCCACGTGCTTGTATCTCTGCTAGGAGAGCGCGAGTCCGTTACCGTGAACGTGGCTGGAACGCTCGTAGGGGCAGAGCGAGCCCGCGTGTGCACGGAAAACACCAACACGCATCAAAACGTCATCACCGTTGAACCACCGCGTGTGGAGCGGGAACGAGCGAAGGCGGGGCCGACCTGGTCACGTGCAACCAGGGACACACATCGCAGAGCGGGCCCAGGTCTCGCGTCCTCCTCGGCAGAAACCCGGCCGATGTAATCAGGGCAGAGGCCGCGTCTGAGAAGCAGCAGCAACCTGAACTTCAGAAGCCGACTTCAAGCGTGTGACTAGGTCATTGTTATAATTACCGGGTTTTATCATCTCTTGGAGCCTGGTTCAGCCCTGGCCACGCTCTCTCCTGGCTTGTGGAGGGAAAGGGCTTCTTTTCCCACACCTTGATGACATTCCTGGGCACACGGGGCCCGCTGGGAGGGAAGCGGGCCAAACACAACTGTTGCCCCCACTGTGGGAACAATGAACCCTCAGAATGGCCCCTGGGATCCCTGCTTCTCCCAGAAGACTCATTCCGGAGCCGGAATTTGTGGGAGGGGACGGCCCACGTTGGTCCTTCCAAAACGGGACCTTGAAGAAGAATCAGGAGGGAGCCCATTGTGTCTATGCACACTGTGTTTGGAGCTCATTCACCGTGTGAGGGACAAACCACCCCCAGCTCCCTTCCGTTTGAACCGGACCCGGCTGTAGTACGAAACCATGTGATTGAATGCCATGAATTTCTGTCGTCTTTGAACTGAGAGAGGAAATATTTGGGGGTCGAGGAGAGGGACCCTTCTTGGGTGACCCTGAAATCAGACGCTGCAAAAGCAAACACAGACCCCACCGAGGCAGAGAACCGGTTTCTGTCTACGTCCTTCGGTCTCGGCTTTCGGAACCTCAACGATTAATTTCGAAAGCCTCTGCCCCACCTTCGTTTGGAATTACTGGAGATTTACCACACGCAGCCTGTGTGCTCATGTGTCCTGGGTGAAAACAGGGTGTCATCAACTTTTTTTACTATCCCCACGGCCTTGCCTCCGGCCATACTCGGAACAGTAAAAACACACCGCCCTGTCGTGGATCAAAGAGTCACGCACACGACAGAAACTTCACACTGCTTCGCGCAGCGATTTTCAGATTTAGAAGCGAGTTGTTCAGACATGCAAGGCACTCCGTTTTTATCAACTAGGAGCGAACGGCGACTGTAGACTCTTGTGTCATTCTACGTGGGCGAAGCCACTTGGTGGCTGACCGTCCCCCTCAACCACCCCCCCTTTTTTTTTTAGATAAGTTGTTATTAACTTAAAATCAGAACAGTTTTTAAATATTCTAAATCAGTGCCCGGGCACAACTTTTTATACTGGTGATAGGTTTTGTTTTATCATTAAAGCCTTCAGTTCCCCGGGGGTGAGGCCACACCCGATTCCGCCCGAGGCTTGCATCCAGTGGACCGGAACTGACTTGACGTGAAAATGTCCAGTGTCCCGGGACCGGGGAGCTACATTTGCCACTTTGCAAACTGCGTATGGAAAGGCAGTAGGTTTTTTTTTCTCCCCCACTGGGAAGCCTTTGAGATATAAGATCTACGTCTGAAGGCCACACTTCTTAGCATGGCATTCAAGGCCTTCGTATGAGTCTTCAGCCGCTGTTCAGCCCGACGCCGCTCCCTGCCCAGACTTCCCAACCCCGCCTGGTAGGGTCAGGAGCCGGGTGTCCGACCCAAGCCCTAGCTGTGGCCTCAGGGCATCCCGACTTGGTGGCCCTGAGCCCCGCCTTCTCTCCTCGCCTGCCCTCCCTTGCTCTCCTCCTCTGGGGCCCACACCCTCCACACCTACCTTGGGGAAAACTGCTCCCTCTGCATCCAGCCGTCTGTGTGCCAGGAGATCCGTGCTCTGCCCCGAGGCCTTGGCATCCGTCCATCGGGTCTCGGAGAGCACGGGCTGCTCGGTGTGTTCCGGGGGAGCGCCCCCACTCACTATGGGGTGCCGTTGAGCTCTCCCTGTGCCCACGTGTCACAGGATGTGCTCCGGCCTCGCGCACAAAAGCGTGTCGTCAAGCGATACAACCCAGGTGGGCGGGATGCTCGTCCTCCTAAGTCCACCAGGTCTGAGTGCGGTGGCCCCGCTGGTCAGAGCGCACACGGCCCCCTGAGCCGTCGGGGAGGGGTGCGTCCCGGGACAGAGGCACACGCTGGGGCCCCCTCCGGCTCCCGGGGTGACTTCCGTACGCTCGTCCCCGAGCCCGGCCCTGCTTCCAAGTGGGTGTGCGGTCAGCCTTCGGCAGCCGCAGAGCCCAGTCGACGGGGCAGAACTGGAAGCTTCCTCGCTGGTCCCTCCGTGATGCGAGCCTGCTCTCCTCACAAAGGGGGGCACACATCACTGCAGGGCCTGAGGGACCAAGCCCCATCCAGGTATGGACCTGGGGCTCCTCTGCACGTCCCCCCCCTCCTCCGGAGGACTGTCTTCTTTCTGTGGAGACCACACTCAGCTCAGAGCCCAGTGGCCCCATCAGCCACACACCTGAGGACACAGAGAGGCTCAGGGCAGCTGACAGACGGACGAGAAGAGGCAGGCAGGCTCCTCTGGGGGCCGTCCTGGGACCTTCTTGTACTTCACCCAGGTGGGACCTCAAAATAGACCATTTCCACATAAGAACAGTTGAGTTTCCAAAATGAATCGTTATATATATATATATATATATGGAGGTTTATTCATTGTGAGAGAGAAACAGAGACAGAGCATGAGCAGGGGAAGGGGAGAGAGAGAGGGAAACACAGAATTGGAAGCAGGCTCCGGGCTCCGAGCTGTCAGCCCAGAACCCGACGCGGGGCTTGAACTCACGAACCGTGAGATCATGACCTGAGCTGAAGTCGACGCCCAACGGACTGAGCCCCCCAGGCGCCCCTGAATCTTTATCGTTTCTGTAAGTCAAGTTTACACCTGAGACCTCAGTTGGCCCCGTCCTTCCCTGGCTGTGTGCTGCCTCCACACCCTCGTTCTGTCCCCCAGGCCCCGAGCACCACACCTGTGGACTTTGGGACACACCCTGGGCAGAATCCGCCCTGCATTTGTATATGAGGTGCCTCCCCATAGGATCTTTGAACTCAGCTCACTCAGGCTTCAGCGTCTTATTACTCTGTTGGTGAATGTTTAATGTTTCGATGCCAACTATTTAATTACAGACACTGTTATACCCTTTCAGGACCAATAAATTGCTTCACATGATATATAAAACTGCACAGCACAACAGAGCCCTGGCTAAGCTGTCCCAGGGGAAGGGAAACACTGCGGATTTCCTAATTAGCAAACCAAGAACAAAAGCAATTCATCGTATGTGGCCCAGAAGGCATTTTTCTTTCTGGGTTTGATGTGTTTATTCGTTGTTAATTATTTATCGTTACCCTGCAGCCGTACGTGCTGGGAAGTGGTGTAGAAACCAAGAGTCATTGAGTCTTTCCCCCGACCGTCTTCCCGAGCACCAGATTAAGGTGGGTTTGGTGATGATTTTGAGTCAGGGGCAGAGACAGGGCTGGCCATCCAGACACAAGGAAGGATATCTGGGCCGAAATCGTCTACGCATCCTGAATTTGTTGAATAGTGTACAATTTTCCCCTTCGATTAGAGACATTTGGGTGAGTTTCCCAGCTGTCTGCTCTCTGGGGAAGGTGGCATACAGTCACCTCTCACAAAAGAGACTCTAAGGGCACATGAGCAGAAGAAGGTGGGGTGCACACTTACCAGGTGAAACGTGTTGGCTTCGTCCAAAGTGAGCGCCGAGAGCGAGCGCATTTCCCCGAACTGCTTCTTCGCAGGTTCTTCTCCAGATTTCTCGGTGGGCTCAGTTCTCCCTTGACTTGTGCCCATGGGATCCTGTCCTCCTCAGACACGGAAAGGCTTAAGGAAGCCTGGGGGCCTCCCAGGAGCTGACCACACAGACTTTGGATCTTGTGGCTAGAGAACTGGCCGGGAGGCAAACGGGCCACCGCTGCGTTGCTCAGGGACCACTAACACCGCTGCCCCAGGCTGACGCCAATGCCCTCGGGGGCCCGCTGGTCACAGCCCCGGGGCCTCCCTGGTCACAGCTCTGGGGCTTCCCCATGCGGGAGCCAACACCCCTGGGGCTCGCTGATCACAGCTCCGGGGCCTCCCCGGTGTGTGCTGTTCATGACAGTCTCGCCTCACCTTCAAGGGTGAGCGGTCCTCACACTGGGACACACTTACCTGCTCTGACAGGATCCAGAGGAAGTTAGGTTCATTATGATGCTTAAATCTAGAACTTTGGTGGAGTCCAAGGAAACAGGGAACCGATAAGTAGAATTTTCACTTTTTTTTTTATACCTCAATCCCACCTCCCCCAAGTGAGCATCAAACTCACACCCCAGGTGGTTGATGGAAAGAGACTCTTCTCTACCACCTTTCCAGGCCCAAGGGAGAGACGTGTGAGAAACCGCATGGTCTCTGGGAGCCTAGAAATCTTTCCTGCCTTCGAAACATCTTCCCAACCAACACCCAAGCCCTTGACATTTGCCAGTTAACATTCACTGAAAACTCTACCTAGCACAGCACCCGGTTCATTTGAAGGATGGAGAATGGGCTTTTTCTGGTTACCATGATCTCCTCAGTACTTCTTGAAGGACGTTTACAAACATGAAACTTCTGCAACAAAAACTTAATCAAGAGAGAAATACATGTAATTAAGTACGAGAAAAGAATCCATGGTGTGACAATTATTGCCCTTGAAGGAAGTGATAGAATGTTGCAGGTGTCTGTTTCCTGGTCTGGGTGTTGGCCGTATGGATGTTTTCAGGTCGTAGAATTTTATCAAGCTGTACTTGTGTGATTGTACATTTCCTGTATTTTACATTGTCTTTGTTTTACAAGTCAGTAAAACGTACCAAAAAAAATTAAGGGCATATATCTCTGTTGACGAGTAGCATTTGGAGTTACCCTCCTCACTTACCCTTTTAGTGGAAAAACAGCCAAGAGTTAAGAAATCAAGTTCTATCCCATTTCTTCAATTAACCAACTCTTTGACCCAGGACAAGTCATTAGAGGCATTAACCTTGCTGATTATTCTTGTTTTTTTTCATCATTACCACACGAGGGATGTGAACTAGAATAATCTTAATGCCCTGTCCTTCCCAACCCCCCAGTATTACAGTCCTGCAATGATCCTTCACCCCCTCCCATATTGGGCTCTAGCCACTGCCTCATTTCCCAAGAAACCTCCTGGGAAGGGCTGGGAATCCTTCCTGTCTCCGCTTCTCTACTCTTTCTAAGCCACTTGGTTCAAGTCTTCATCCCCAAGACTCCCACTGAGTGGCTCTGCCTTCGCACAGGCAATGTCATGTTGCCAAATCAATGATCTGTCCTCTACTGTATCTGCCCAACACACCCCAGCAGTTGACAAGAGAGCTGAGCGTCTTTGGGACCTGCCACTAACTGGGCTCTGCCATGTCAGTCTCTTGGAGGCACTCATTTGTCCCCACGGTCACTTCCCTTCTGGTCCCTCCTCCTCACCCTGGCCTCTGAAGACGGAAGGTGCAGGGAGTGAGACCGTAGGGCTTTGCTCTGCTCCGGGACCGCTCCCTCAGCTGGTCTCCTTCTGCACCATGGCTTTAACATCCTCTCTCTAGGCTGATGTCCCAGTCTCTCTGTCCCTAGGACACCCCCACATTCCAGCCCCAGACGTCTCACCGTTGCCCACCAGAGCCACGTGGATGTCTGAGAGCTTCACGTGTCACGTGCTCAACACCAGGCTCTTGATTTTCTCCTCTGCGAGGCTCCCCAGTCTGAGTAAGCGGCCATTTGCTTCTCCCACTTACTGGATAAGCCAGACTCCCGAGTTTTCCTTGGCTCTTTCTCTGCCTCAATACATCTTGTGGCCTCTGCCCTTAAAGCACGTCCCCGGTCCCACCAGTTCACCCTCTTTCCATTCCCTGCCACCGTGACCGCCTGGGTCCCTCTTGCCCAGGCAATGGCCTGTGACTCTTTGTCTCACCTCTGCACTTACTGTGCCTTCCTACCAGCAGCCAGAGTGAGCCTTTTACAGTTAAGTCATATGGCGTCGCTTCTATCTTGTGGGTTCTGTACGGGGGGGAAGAGTGTCCCCCCACGTTCATGAGCTTCTCTGGAACCAGGGTCATTGAGCCGTGATTAGTTAGGATGAGGTCATGCTGGGGTAGGGTGGGCCCCGGTGTCCTTATCAGAAGAGGAGGAAAGACACAAAGACAGTCACAGGGAGGAGAATGTCACGAGAGGACAGACTCACGGAAGTTGGCCACGTGAGGTCGGAGGCAGAGAGCTGTGTGATGCATCTACGAGCCCGGGAATAACCTGAGACGACAGGAACACCAGGAGCTGGAAGAGGCAGGACGGATGTTCCACTACGGCCTTCAGAGGAACGTGGCCCTGCCCACACCTTGATTTTAGGCTTCCAGCCTGCAGACCGTGACAGGATGAATTCCCACTGTGTTCGCCACTCAAATGTATTTTTATGGACTTCATTACAGAAGCCACAGGAAACTCTTCATGTTCCCATGTGGCTCACAATAGAATCCAGTCGAACCTGGTCTGGGGGCCCTACGTGATCTGCTCTGCTTTCTGGCCTCGTGCACGTCCGGCCTTCCCTCCCTGTGCACCTGTCCCAGCCCCAGGCTGCAGTGGGAGGCTGGCTCCCCTTTACCTAACCGGGCTCCACTCTGCTGAGCGCCTCCCGATGTCCCTCATCACATCACCTCCCCCGGAAGCGGGCACTTCCACCCGAGAAAGAGCGACTTTGCCCCTCAGTTACACCAGCATCGGTCCTGACCCCGTCCTCGAGTGAGTGCATAGACACGGTCTAATTTGCTGACCTGGGAATTTCCTGGTGTGACAAGAATTGTTCAGGGCCATTTTCCTGCTTGGGACCTGTTGGGGTCACCGATGGAAGCCTCACGGATCCGGTTCAGGGGCAGGAAATACTTGCTGGGACAGCAGAAATCGAGGTTGTCTTCTCTAAAACCGCCGTGGGACAGAGGTCATGGAGGGAGGTCGGCGAGGGACAGGTGGCAGGAAAGACCTTCAAATGCTGGCACCTGGGGCTCCTCACATATTTGGAGCGTTGAATCAGATCCGTGGCCCCTAGCGTGTTGGAAATGTTCCCAAATCTGCTTTTCTTCAAGGGCATCACCGCCCAGGATTTTGTGGATGGCCCCCAGGGCTCGCCGAGTGGGTGAGCAGATCCCAGCATGTGTGCTTGGCTGTCCAGAGATCCCCCATGGGCCTCACGGTCATAGCTTCAATTGTCCACTTGGGTCTCTGAGCACCTGCGGGGGGATAGCTGGACAGAGACTGGCTCTGTAATGAGGAATGGTTCGTACTATAGGAGACCATCCCGAGGGGAAACACAGATGCAGGTCTGTTCCACGCTTTGCCTTTGAACTCCCCGATAAAGGCTGGCCCTTCCAAAGCGGCTGGTAGGGAGGCCTTCCGTTGTTTTGTTCTGTTTCTGTGAGGAAGTTGGGGGAAAGGGCAAAGGAGCACCTCGCTGGGAGGCAGGGTTTTGTTCTACACCGAACGAGGCGCGGGCCGTCGGGAAGGTGCCTGGCCACACTTACACAGAGGGCCGGGGGGAGCCGCAGGGTGGCCTGGTGAGCACGTGTCAGCACCTTCCAGGGACAGGATGCCCCTCTGCCAGCGTGTGAGGGCGACGGTGGCCACCCTGCCCGCCAGGGGGCGCTGTGTAAGCGTTGTGGCCTGGGCTCCTGCTGGGGCTCCAGCAGCGGCAAAGCGGGGAGCCCGCAGGGTACCCACCCACTTGGCTTTCTCGCTCACCGGGCAGTCTGTCCTCATCCGCGCCCTGCAGGCTGATAAGCCCCGTGGGAGGGAAGGAGGGACGGATGGGAAATGGCCCGACCGCCAGATTACCTTCCAGCTGTGTGATCTGCCCACATTCTCACCCCCACATGGGAGGGGACAGATCGTTGCAGGTGCCAGCCGGCGTGAAGGAGAGGACAGAAGGCTCCCGGATGCATTGAAAGGGCACCTGACGCAGGCAGGTCGCTGCCTGCGGGGAGCAGGCCGGTTTTACAAGGAAGAAGTGACATCTAAGCTGAACTTTGAGCGCTGAGATAGTCAGCCAGGCAGAGGAGGGGGACGGGAATTTTCATAAAGCCAGCAATGACCGCAAAGTCACAGAGATGTAAGAGACAGGGATGTTGATACTTGGGGCGGGGCGGGGGGGCGGTCAGGTGAGGTTGGACAAGTCATGGGGAGCCCCGCACCCCAGGTGGGGGCATTGGGGTTTTATCCTGAAGAGAACGGCCATTACTGGTGAAGGGACAGGGACAGTACTGTGTCAGCCTTATACTTCGAGGGACTGTTGATGGGGTCATCCGCCAACAGAGACCACGGGGAGAGAAGGGGTTTGGAAGAATTCCAGAAAGCAAAATGGACAGGGCTGGTGACTGATGGGGGGTGACAGGTGGGGTGACGGCAGTGTCGGGGAGGAGCCTGCGGCCGGTGACTCTGCGTGGGAGGGGGACCAGAGCACCAGGGTGGTCCCTGGCAGGGGCCGGACCTCGGGATGCCCGCCTGCCTGCGGGTGGCCGAGGAGGAGGGGGAGCCTCCGAGGGGCTCCAGGCCACCTGGGCGGGGGTTCAGGGCCACTGGAGGCTGGCGGGGGGAAGAGCAAGGGGTGCCGTTCATAGTGAGGGAGTGGCCCAGGCTGGAGGTACCAATGGCCAAGGTGTGTGTGCTCCTGGGGCCTCAGTGCGCCACGGTGTGGAGTTTCCCTAGGATGGTTGGCTAAATGTGGGTGGAACTATTATTATCTTTGTGTTGTTTTACGGCATCCCAGGGGCAATGGAATCCTGCGACGTCAGATGACGTCAGATGACGCGAACCACGGTAATAACAGTATCTAATGAATATTTGCAATGAACGAATAAATAATGAGTGAATATTTAGTCCCAGAAATTCTTTAGAAGTTGTCTCCAACTTTAAAAAACGCACTTCACATGCCATGAACTAATTAAGTGAGAACGAAGCGTCAAGGACCCAGAAATAATCTGCTTTAGAAGCAATGCTTGGTTACGGGGCGCCTGGGGGCTCGGCCGGTTGAGCGTCTGGCTTTTGATTTCAGCTCAGGTCATGATCTTGGGGTCCTGGGATGGAACCCCCCGTCGGGCTCTGCACTGGGTGTGGAGCCTGTGGGATTCTCTCTCTCTCTTGCTGCCCCTTCCCCGCACACTCTCTCTCTCTCTAAAATAATATTAAATAAATAAATAAACAAAAATGAAAGCAATGCTCAGTTAGACTCATATATCAACCACAGAGTCAAACCACAGGGGAGATTTTATTTATTTAATTTTGTCTGTTTGTTTATTTTTGGGAGACAGAGAGAGAGAGACAGAGCACGAGCAGGGGAGGGGCAGAGAGAGGGGGAGACACAGAATCGGAAGCAGGCTCCGGGCTCTGAGCTGTCAGCACAGAGACGGACGCGGGGCTCGAACCCAGGTACTGCGAGATCGTGACCTGAGCCGAGGTCAGTGGCTTAGCCTACCGAGCCCCCCAAGCGCCCCGTTACAGGGGGAACCTTTAAAACTGCTCGTACCCGGGCTCCACCCCGGACTGCCTGAAGTCAGGCCCCTGCGCTGGGCCCTGGGCACCTGAGAAGGACTTAGTGCCTTTGGGTCAGAGGTCAGGAAAGACCAAGCCGGAAGCCCACAAGTCAGGAGGTCGCGAAATGAGGTCACGCACGTGGAAGGCTTGCGGGGGGTCAAGCGCTCGGTAGTGCTGATCCTGAGGCTGGGGGCCTGCCCTGCCACTCACGGGACACCCGTGCTGCATGGTGCTCTCCCACTGCTCTGGGTTCCGGGGGTGCCTGGTGGGGGTCTGGAGGCCAGCAGACTCGGGAGAGTGAGGCGCCTGCCTGGTCATCTCACCAGAGCATGCGTGCACGGAGACTCCTGGTTTAGCTGGGGTGAGGCGATTGGGACACACTCCATGATGAGGCCCACATCGCATATATTTTATGCCGACGTTGGAAAGAGAAGGCCAGGCCTCGTGGGTCTGTGAGCTGGAGAGGAAGTGATTCAGCAAGGCAGCGGTGAGCGCCCAGGGACGCAAGGCTTGGGGACATTAGCACACTGTGGGCCAGGGGCGGGGGGCGGGGGGGACAAACGGTCACGTGGTCGGGAAGGGGGCGCAGGGGCTTCTGGGAGGACTCCAGTTGGGGCCAGTGGCCAGAAGTGGGCCTGGAAAGAGGCCCCGGAGGAAGGAGACTCTCTGGGTTTGATTTAGACGTGAGGCCGGAAGTGGTGAAGTCTGTTGGTACTTCCTCTCTGACTCGGTCACTTGCTGACCAGTGAAATGGCTTGTGTGCTGTGACTCCCTGAATAACCCAGATTGGAGTGGACCCTGATCCAGCCCCCTTCGGGGGTAGGGTAGGATCTCCGAAGGCCCTGGGCCCTGGCTCTGGAAGAGAAGTCTCTAGGCTCCCGCAGCAGAAAATGACCCAGCCGTCCCCGAAGCCCGCGCCCTGGGCGTGCTGGCTCCCCGAGCCACCTGTGCACAAGACCCCATTCGGACTGCAGGCCCTCTGCTCTGTCAAGGGTCGCGGTGATCAAACCGCCATAAAACACACGCGGAGGTCCGTCAGACGGCGACTGCCGTGCCTGCCCCCGGTCTCCACTGGGGGACCCGCATGAACACCCACCCCTTTACATTTTAGGACCTGGAAAATGATTCTCTGTGAAAACACTGACAAGGCCCCTTTTATCAAGTAGTGATGATTATATAATGTCTTTTTTTTTTTTTTTTTTTAATTGCCTTGGCTGCCAGGACGCTTGGGCTCATTTTTGTAAATTGCAGGAACTCCCTACTGGCTGCAAGCCTAGATTTTTTAAGACATTTACTTTCTCTTTATTAGGTGCTTTTAACTTTCCTATTTCTACCTTTGCCATTTTATTTTAGATTTATCTCTGGTTTCAGGAAGGTTTTTAATCATACATTGTGACATATATACATTCATACGTTCTATAGTTATTGAACCTCACCCCCTTCAGTTACTCTGAGCGAGCAGTAAAATTAGGTATTTGTTGCTGAGCCCTGGGAGTCAGGCCAAGCAATTTATGGTTGTTGGATCAGATCAGTCGAGGTTTGTAATAACGCCACGGAGTCTAGGGCCGCACGGGCAGGGCTGTCTTTTAACCTCAGTCCGGAGAGGAGGCGGGGACACCCCGTTGTACACGGAGTTTCACAACAACACCTTGTCCGGATTCCGGGAAGCAGGGAGATCTTCACCGTACAAATGGAAGACTGAGAGCGAGACTCAATCACTTCCCTTCTGCTACAATCCAGGCTTCCCGCTGGCACAGGCGAGGCAGGAAGTGCTCGTCTGACCGAGGCCACTGGCCACCCATCCTTCACCCGCCGGCCAGGCCCCACAGCTGGGCACAGGGGGAAGCTCACCAACTCTTCTCATCAGACAGTTCGGAGCGGGGAAAGAGAAGAGAAGGTGGTGATGGTGTAGGAGGCGATGTTCGGGGAGACCCGATGTCCAGCCAGGCGGCTCGTTTGGCGGATGGGAGAGTGCCGCTTGCCCAGAGCCTCCGGGAGCACCGGCCGGCCGCCCCGGACCACAGCCCGTGTCCGCGGCAGCGCTGACCTGTGGGCCTCTGTCACTGCATCAACAATGGCAAACAAGGTCAGGGCCCGTGGGACCCCTCAGCCTCTTTCAAGGCCAGCGAGAACCCTGCTGTGGGGGTGCCGGGGGACACCGTGCCCTCAGCCCTTACTGAGAGAGCCTTTGCTCCCTGCGTTGGGACCAGGCTGGCCTTGGGGCCCCAAGTTCCAGACCAGGCCCCTCAGCCCACGCTCCCCTCATCTTTGAGTGCCCAATGGATCAGGAAGGGGCTGGCACCCCGAGCGACAGAGCAGAGCATCCAGCCTTTGCTGTTTAAGCCAGACACTCGACAGCAAGCTGCCCAATGTCACCAATCACCAAGGCACCTCCCCGGCCTTCGAAAATAATAATTAAAAAATAAATAAAATAAAACGAGACAAAATAAGATAAAGTAACATAAAATATCAGGCCTGCCTGCGTCCCCCCTGTGTCTGGGCTTTGCCGTGGGGTGCCAGTTTGGACAGGTGCCTCTCCAGGTCTCTCCAGGGCTTTGCACAAACTTCCGGCTCTGCTCTCAGCCTGGGGTGGGGGTGGGGGGTGCTTTCCTGTCGACCTTTGGCCCAGGGCACGCTTCTCAGTGTCATCTATGTCTCAGCAGACGCCCGGTGGGGTCAGGACGATGTGGCCTGTTTTTTTCCAGGATAATCTTCCAGGGCGCCTCTGGAAGGTAGGAGGGATTCCTAAGCGAGTTGGGGTGTCTCCCTCTCAGAGGCCCTGAGCCGAGAGAGAAACCGAAGATCAGTTCCACACCGGCCTGTCTTACCTGATTTGCATCCAGGAACGCCACACGGTTTATTTACGGAAGCCCCAGCCTCCAAGGTGGAGGGGACCGTGCCTGTCATGAGCTGGGTGCGTTGGTGTGGAGGGGCCGGAAGATTCTCAAGGTCGCAGAGGCGTGCGAGCAAAGGTCTGGAACAAGATGTCCTGGAGAGGAGCCTGGCGGTCTCCTTGGGACAGGACTCAACTCGCCTCATTGAGATGGGGAGCCATGGAAGGGCTTTTAACAGAGGTTTGACCTGATGGGGCTTCGCTGAAGGTCTGGAAGAGTGCCAGGCTGCAACGGAGGCTGGGGCCTGGGTGGGGGTGCCTGTTCGTGGGGAAGCGGGAGGGGCTTCACGGGAAGTGGAGGGAGAAGCCTGGGCAAAGAGCAGGTGCCTTGGGGTGAAGGGGGCAAGGGTGACAAACCCCAGGACACCGTCAGAGGGGCCAGAGGGCTCTGAGAGCCGTGGAAAAGGGAGAGGCTCAGCAGGGGGCAGAGGCCAGCGTTAGCAGCTTGTTAAAGACGACGAGGGTGGGAATAGAGGGAATAGACCATTGGTGGATGCGGGTTCTGATCGGAAGGTGCGAGGTGTGTGTGTAACAGCTGTCTTACACATTCTAGTCTACGGCGGGCTCACTCACTTACTTGGTGACTGGTGTGTGTGTGCTCTACTGAGTATTTAGAGTAAAAGTGTTTGCACAGAAGATAAGTCCATGATGTAGTTGCGTTTATTTACAAACTCATCGTCTATAAGCTTCAAGAGACGTAAACTCTTGCCTGGCTTTGTCGCTCACCAACTCCAGGAGGGAGTCGGCGGGCTTACCTGGACATCAGTTTACCCATTTGTAAAACGACGGTGTTGGACTCCCTACGTCCGCATCCTTCCAATTCTCACGAACGACCACAACAGCGAGTACGACAGAAGCAAGTACAGTGGTTTGTTGTATCTAAGCAAGTTCCCGTTGGCTGATGATACACCGGACTTTCTTCCTTTGTGACATGAATGGATCCCTTCACGTTCCCTCTCGATCTCTGCGAGTGACAGGGTGGATGGAACGCTTATTAGAATCGAAAAAAAATCACACAAAACCATGTGACGGTGTGATGTCTTCAGGACGGCTCAGTGTCGCTGTCGTAGTTGAGAAGAATCGGTTATAAAGTCTGAGGCACTTCAGATGGAGCTCTCCTGGGGACGCGGGGCTCCCGGACCTGGTGCGCGTCCCTTTCACATGGCTGTCTCCGTTTCCTCCCCCTCTGCTGGCTTTGCCTGCTCCGCAGCGGCTGGCCTGGCCGCCTTCTTGGCCTCCAGATACTCCACGGTCCCGTAGGCCAGCATGGCCAGACTCAGGACCCCCAGCAGGATGTAGAGTTTGACGTTGACACACAAAAATGTGCTGTATCCAAAGGCGATGACGAAGCCTAGCGATTCCCACAGGCGGTAGTTCGCAAAGGCAGCCTCCTTGTTCTTCTCAAACAGAACGCCGTAAAGAGCTGCGGGGGAGACACGGGCATGAACACGTTGCTTCAAAACCTCAAACGATTGCTTTCAGCTATTGCTGAAAACGGTGGCTTTCCTGCTGCCCAATTTTCTCAACAAAATCAGGAATTTTCGCTTCGTACCAAAACCGGAATTATTTCACGATGGGGACTTTGCCAAGTCAGGCGACACATCGTTGGCAGTGAGGAAGCATCGTACGTAAAGGAAACACAGAATTCACGCGACGTTAGCACTGGTGGGAACTCGGGTCAAGCCGTCACTCGGTGGGTGACTACGTGGGAAAGGAAAAGGTGAGCTCGGAGGCCTGACCTGTGTGCCACACGAGGCACGACCACTCCCTGGGGGCCCAAGCAAAGACGAACGCCGTGAGGCTCCTCTCCAGGATATCCAGAACCGTCTCGACGGTTCCCTGCCTTATCTCTCGTCAGCTCCAGACCTGTTTCCTCCTCTCTTGTCTTACCTGCTCCGTGTTACCCCACACTGCCGCTACGGCCATCTTTCTACAGTGTAAACGTGTCATGTCCCTCCCACACCAGTGCCTTCAGTGGCCCCGCCTGGCTTTGGGGTAGAACAAATATCTCATCAGGGGGGCAGATGCCGCTGTCACCTGGCTTTGTCCCAGCCCAGCACCACCTGTCGCTGTGGAGCGTGCCCCTCACTCCGGCCCCACTGCCAGGCTTCTATGCCTCGTGCCCTTGCACGTGGCCGGCCAGCGGCGGCACGCCTCTGATTTTTCGGTCAAGTTCCCCACGAGGCCATCCTGCCCAGCGTCCCATCCTCATCACAGTAATTCCAGAGCTCTCAAAGTGTCAGTAAAAGTACTCGTGGAATGGCCAAGTGGAACCGTGGATGGACGGCGACTTCATGAAGCGAGTAGGGAACCAACAGGTAAAACACCGAGCCCACGTCCCGCGGGGTTGCTGCGCCATGTCAGAGACCCGATGCGCTCGCTCGGAGGATAAATAGTAACACAAGGAAACGGCGGGGGTTGGGGGGGGGGGCGATTCCAGGACAAGAGCTGCCTCTTCCTCTTCGTTCCTTCTGGTTATTGCCCAGAAGTCCCCCACCCCGGGTGGGAGTGGAGGTAACACAGGACATGTAACCAGAGTAGAAAGCGTGAGACAATAAGTAGACCAACGTGTCAAGTGTAGTCCTGTAGCTCGGGCAGGATGAACGGACTGCCCTCTGCCCCCAGCCTCAGTGGGGCCAGACGTGATCTGCGCCTGTTATTCCTGGGGACAGCGGGAGTCTGGGAAGTCGTGGGGACTTTCCTGGGACCGTCCTTCCCTTCCTGCACGGCGGGCAGCTGTGCACGGTGGGAGAGAGAGCACACACGGAACTCTCACACACCTCCCTTCCCCGGCTCCCCTCCTTCCCTTGCCCTTTGCCCTGTTCCCTCTCCCTACATTCTGCAGGGGAGGGATGGAGGGAAGGGAGGCCCCCCAGCACCACGGGGAAGGTCGGGGGCCAGCAGCAAGGTTTCCTGTGGCCCTGCCTGTGAACATCAACACCCAGAAGGTTTTTCTTGGCATCTGGTTACTCGGCTGTCCACCTATCACGGGAGGGACTCAGGAGGGCAAGGCCACCGGCACGATACAACGTGAGAGGCACATTATGAACAACATACGTGTGTTTGGGACAACAGGAGGCTGTTTGGAAGGCTCAGAGGAGGTGCCCTTGTTGTCCGGGTCTGCGAGGCGTCCATTTTAGTGCAAGTTCACCCACAAAGAGAGTCTGATAACAAGACCTGGGAGTTAGCAGTTCCTCAGAGTATTCTGAAGATTTCTCGTCTTCCTATGGATGGTCGACAGATTCAGGAAATGTGCCCAACGTCACTCATCCTTAGGCAAATGCAAATCAAAACTGGGATGAGGTATCATCTCACGCCTGTCGGAATGACTAAAACCAACAACACAAGAAAGCACAGGTGCTGGCGAGGATGCGGAGAGAAAGGGACCTTTGTGTGCTGTTGGCGGGAAAGCAAACTGGTGGGGCCACTATGGACAACAGTGTGAGGTTCCTCAGAAGTTAAAAATAGAACTACCTCGGGGCGCCTGAGTGGCTCAGCAGGTTAAATGTCCGACTCGTGGTTTCGGCTCAGGTTATGATCTCACGGTTCATGATACCAATCCCCAACATCGGGCACAGAGCCTGCTGGATTCTCTCTCTCCCTCTCTTTCTGCCCCTTCCCCGCTCGCTCTCTCTCCCTCCCTCTCTCAAAAATAAGTAAACATTAAAAAAAGATAGAACTACCCTATGATTTAGCAATTGCACTGCTTGGTATTTACTCGAAGGGTATAAAAATACCGATTCAAAGGGATACAAGCACCCCGACGTTTATGGCAGGATCGTGCACGAGAGCCAGATGATGGAAGCAGCCCAAATGTCCGCTGACTGACAAATGGATAAGGAAGATGTGGCATGTATACAATGGAATATCTATCAGTCATAAAAGGACGAAGTCTTGCCATTTACCACGACACGGATGGAACTAGGGTGTATTACGCTAAGCGAAATAAGTCAGCCCCAGGAAGACAAATACCATAGGACTTCACTCGTAGGTGGAATTTGAGAGACAAAACACACAATCATAAGGAAAAAAGAGAGAGGAAAACCGAGAAACAGACTCTTACCTCCAGAGAACACACTGATGGTCCCCAGACGGGAGGTGGGGGGTGGGGGGAGTAGGAGGAAAATCCAAGTCTGAGACACCAGGGCTGTGAGTGGCAGGTGTTTCCATGTTCCATGGCCAACGGGTATGGTGGCCCCCTTAGTCGGTACAGTGCCAGAGCAAACACACCCCAATTTCATGAATATTCTAGTGACACGGCCACTCTGACTTTAAGCTAATGTGTTTGTCTGGAGGTTGGCATCTCCAGATTTCAAGATTAAATTTGAGTCTGGCGGGTCCAGGCTGACCGCCTATCAAGGTTCTTCTCATCCTCAGTGACTGATGTGATGAGAAAAGCACTTTATTCTGGAGGCTTCCTCCCCCAGAGCCATAACTCCAGCCTAATCATGGGAAACATCTGATAACCCCAAATGAGAGATAGGCTACCAAATGCCTGACCGGTATTCTTCCGAATTGTCAAGGTCATGAACAACAAGGAACAATGAGAAACTTTCACAGATCAGACAAAGGAGATGTGGCAACTCAACGCGATAGGTGCCCTGGATGGGACCCTGGGTGGGGGCCTGGGTCAGGCCACGGGAGGACCCTGGATGACTCTGGATGGGACCCTGGTTGGGGGCCCTGGGTGTGGCTTCTGGGTGGGACCCTGGAACACACAAACTAGAGAAAACCAAATAAAGTCTAAAGTTTAGTTGACTCATGTACCAACATTACTTTCTTAGTTTTGACAAGTGTTACCACGATTTTGTAAGATTAGCGTTAGGGGAAACTAAGTCAATAGTATACGGGAACTCTCCAGACTGTCTTTGCAACTTCTCTGTGAGCTCAAATGATTCCAAAATAAAAAGGTTACTTAAAAAGAAAAGGAGCCTTTCTGCCAGCCCCATCCCGCCCCAGGAAGGCGTCGGTGGGTGGGCGAGGGCAGAGGCTGACTCCTGTCCTCGCGTGAGGCGAGAACGGGTCTTCGGGCCGTCTTGTTTGCTTGGAAAAGACAGGTTAAGTGAACTGGGCACATAAGAGCTCACGTTTTCTGTGTTCATCAACCCAGAACAGCCCTTTGGGCGGCTAGCAGGGCGAGGGAGTATTTTTAGCCCAGACGTTCTGAATCTCAAATGCAGTGCACTGGTGTGTGAGGGTTGCTATAGCAACGGCACCTGTCTTTCCTGAACCGTCAGGGCGAATGAACAGATGGGAACAAGTGGCCCAGATCGAAGGTTCTGCGGGAGCCTCTGGAGCCCCGGGGGATGTCCAGCGTCGGGCTGCACAGCCCCGCTCCCGGAGGGAGGCCGGGTGGGCCAGGCATCTGGTTTATTCTGCGTCAGTGTTTGAATTGGGAAGCGACGGCGAGAACACAGAACCGCATGCTGCCTCACGGATCGGGAAAGGACGGGCTCGCCTCACGTATTGTCTCAAACGAGAGACACACGTCCAGGGACAAGATGAGAAATCCAACTCGCTCTTTCAAAACACAAGAGAGAGCTGCTCTTGGCGGGGGCCGTGGCGGCAAAAGCTGACCAAATTTCCAGCCTTCATACACACAAAGACCGCGGGGACGCTCCGTGCTGCCCGGCCGTGAGTTCTAGGCCAGCCTGGTGGAGTCAGCCTGCAGGGGACTCGGGGAGTGAACCATCGCTCCCTGCTGAGGCCACTGCGAGCTCAGACTCCAAAAGAAAGTCTTAAATCATGAAAAGAACAATTTTCCCCCGCAACCAATCTCTCCTTGAAAAAAAAAAATAAGTTTGTGCCTGTGCAAGAAGATGGAAATAGCTCATTTTAACTCAAGGCAGTCCTTCCTCCGGCCATCCACCCGGCCGGAATGTCCCGCTCACCTGCGAGACCTCGCCTGACGTGGTCTGAACAATCTGGACGAGGCTCGGCCTCAGTCTCCCGCGTCCGAGGCCGGGAAAGGAGGGCGAGAGCCGCGATTCCCGTGTCTCGGGGGGAGAGAAAGCCAAGCATTTTTGCCCCAGTCGCCTGAAACAGCTGGAGGCTTACCGTAAGGAGTGTCACGCGGCATGCGGCCCCTTCCCCGGTCCCTCGCCTGACCTTTAACGTGCAGACACGAAGAAAGTCCCGAGGGGTCAGAGACGCCCGCAAGCTGGCAGTAACACGCACGCAGTCGCCCACCCCTGCGTGTGGGTTCGCTGGGTGACGTGACCTGTCCCTGGTTTACAACTCGGGACCGCCAAGAACGCTGTGTCTGTGCGTCCTTCCTTCACCGGCGCTATGGGGACAGTAGACAGGCCGTGAAGCCCGAAGCCCTTAAACGCAGCAGGGTCCGCTTTGTCCGAAGACGTTTTTCAGCTGCCCTGTGAGCTGACAAGCACACAGGTCGTAAGGAAGGGGCCACTGCGGGGTCCGGAGGCCGTGAGGGCCGAGGTCGTGGCCGCAGGGGCAGCAGCCGGCCTCCTGCCCTCAAGGAGTCAGAGGATGGGCCCGACTGAATTTCTAGCCCCCTGCTGTTTCCTGGGTCAGGGCTCGGTGGTCGCATCTCTAGGGGAAGCGGCTCTCTTCCTGGCCAGTCCTGGGCCCCTGACACCCCCTCCCCATCCCAGGCTGTAGATGGGTCTGTGGGAAACTCGGCTGTCATTTTCACCCACTCCCCAAATCTAAGCCCGCGGTCACGTGGCTTCCACCCCTGCCGCCCACGCCCCTGCTTCCCGCTCCCGTCCCGGCGGTGCCTCCCAGGCCCCTCGGCTCTGGCTCATCCCATCACTGCCGACAGCTGACACGGGAGCCCCCCCGATGCCCCAATCGCTCGGCTGCGGCTGACTCCCACATCAGGCCTCCCTGGGGGCTGGTCGAGCCCCCTGCTCAGATCTCCACGGGGCCTCCCCGGCCACCTGCTGGGCTCCAGCCACTCACTGTGCAGCCGGACCCGCCCCCGCTGCCCCTGTCACCTGCAAGGTGACCTTCGCTTCCCTCCCACGGGGGGTCCTCTTGCTCAGCGGGAGTGAGACCCTCCGTGCACAGCCTCCCGCCCGGAAGCCTTACGACCAACGGCCCAACACGGCGTGCCCCTGAAGTCAGGGCCAGGCCCTTGGACCCCTGTGCCACGATGGTCCCTTCCTCTGCTGTGTGTCTTTCACCGCCCATCTCCGTGGGGCCTCGCATACAACAGACACCCATCACCCTCAGCCTGACCTCTGGTGGCCTCTGTCTCAGGCTGCACCCTGTGTGACCTGGCAAGTGCCGTGTCACTGCCTCCTGGCCTGTGTGTGTGGGTGGCCAAGCCTCGGGGTCACCAGCTGGCTCTGCACTCGCTCCCGGCCGACTCCAGAGATGGTCTAAAGGAACGGCCGGGGTTCTGGGCGGCAGCTCCAGGCCTGGGCCCCAGTCCTAACTCTGCCCTCAGGGCCTGGCCCTTGCATGTGACCTTGCCTCTCTGCTTTGCCCCCTCCCCCCCGCTCCCCGAGTGTGGGTGACAGTGAGCCTGCCCGTGGGCTCTGTCCCTGAGTGCCTTCCCAGCATCTAGCATGCAGTATAGCTCACTAATGTGGCCTGTCCTGGCTGTCTCCACTGTCCCTGCTGT
Organism: Neofelis nebulosa; assembly: GCF_028018385.1. Lineage (NCBI taxonomy): Eukaryota > Metazoa > Chordata > Mammalia > Carnivora > Felidae > Neofelis > Neofelis nebulosa. Next base: position 153,626,289 of record NC_080787.1, read on the forward strand.
CCCCCGCTGTCCCCGCTGTCCCTGCTGTCCCCTGCTGTCCCTCGCTGTCCCTCACTGTCCCCCGTGGTCCCCGCTGTCCCCTGTTGTCTCTGCTGTCCCCCACTGTCCCTGCTGTCCCCATTGTCCCCACTGTCCCCTGCTGTCCTCGCTGTCCCCCACTGTCCCTGATGTCCCCCACTGTCCCCTGCTGTCCCCACTGTCCCCTGTTGTCTCTGCTGTCCCCTGCTGTCCTTGCTGTCCCCCACTGTTCCCGCTGTCCCCATTGTCCCTGCTGTCCCCGCTGTCCCTTGCTGTCCCCTGCTGTGCCCGCTGTCCCCCACTATCCCCTGCTGTCCCCGCTGTCCCCCGCTGTCCCCGTTGTCCCTATTGTCCCCTGCTGTCCCCACTGTCCCTGGCCAGCTCTCTGTGAGAACTCTGCTAACTCCTCTCCTCGGGGTGACAAGTCCTCCTGTGGATCTTTATTCCGACTTCCTTCCTGTGGTTCCCAAAGGGCGGCTGTCCTCCTCGGAGCCAGGGGGACACTTCTGTGCTCCTGTGCCCCTGTTCCTCATCCTCATGCCCTCATTCAGCCGCCTTCCCCTCTGCTGGCCCTTCCCTCACTCTTCCCCTGACTCGGATCTAGACGCATCCTCGTGAGTGTGGACCTTACACAGAAGAACCTGTCAGTGCTGAGAGCCCCCACCCGCGTCCTCTCTGTGTCTGTGCCCCCCGCCGTGTGTCTGCCCTTCCCCCCCATCCTGGGACGCTGCTCCCGAGGCCACAGACCCTGCCCGCCCACCGGCCTGGTGGCTCCCGCACGCTGTGCATTCTGTCCGGAAGCTTGGCCTCCTCACCTTCCCTCTCCTCCTGCTCTGTGCAGCCACGGCCACCTCCTCCGTGCAGCTCTGTGCTGTCTTTCCCGAGTTAACACCGCAGACGTCCGTCCCTCTGTAACCTGATGGGGCTGGCCTCGTCCTTCCCGGGGTGAGCGCTTTCTGCTGAGCGAAGCTGGACCCTCCTCGGGCAGCCTGGTCCCCGTCGGCCCCCAGCCTCTCCACTCCACCACCCGGCATCCTGGCCCAGCTGTCCCCTCAGCGTGTCCCATCTTCCGTCGCCACCACACCTGTGTCCCCCAAATTCATAGGTTGACCCCTAACCCCGAGGTGACGGTGTCAGGAGGCGGGGCCTCTGGGGGCGATTCGGTCATGAGGCGACTCCTCGTGAGCTAGACCTGTGTCCTTATGAGGGGTCTCCAGAGAGCCCCCCTGTCTCTTCCGCCACATGAGGACACAGCTCTCTGAACCAGGAAGCGGCCTCCGCTGTCTTGGTCTCAGACTGGCAGGCACAAGACTGCGAGGGGTGGACGTCTGCTGCTGACGAGCCCCCACTCTGCTCTGTGGCATACCTCTGGAGCTGCTCCGGCCTCCCCCTGCCTCCCGAGCTCCCCTGGCCTCCCCTGGCCTCCCCCTGCCTCCTCCTGCCTCCCGAGCTCCCCTGGCCTCCCCCACCTCTGTGGCTCCCCCTGGCCTCCCCCTGCCTCCCGAGCTCCCCTGGCCTCCCCCGGCCTCCCCCTGCCTCCCCCTGCCTCCCGAGCTCCCCTGGCCTCCCCCACCCCTGTGGTCTCCCCGGCCTCCCCCTGCCTCCCGAGCTCCCCTGGCCTCCCCCACCCCCGTGGTCTCCCTGGCCTCCCCCTGCCTCCCAAGCTCCCCACCCCGCTGACACCGCAGCTCTATCTGGGGACAATCAGCCGGGGCCTGGCTCAGGCGTGACCTCCAGATGCAGCCCCCACTGATCGCCTCCCCACCCCCGACTCTGTTCTCCCAGAAAGCAGAACCCGCAGTCCCAGTGCCCTTGCTTGGAGGCTGTCACGGTAACCTGCCAGCTCGTCCACCGTGGGTATCACACAGCCATCTCCCCATCTGGACCGAGGTTGCCTTGAAGGCCTCTCCAGCCTCCTGGGCCCGGCACTGGGCATGCTCCTCAAGCAGAAAGCCGGGGAGGGACCACCACTCTTAGAAGGGAAGGGAGCTGTACCCTTGGGTGATTCTCGTCTTTTGCACCTCGGGTCTGAACCGACGCTCAGAGAAAGTCCCTCAAGTCCACGGAAAGAACCTGGAGCGGGCCTCCCACTACCCCCCCGCCGGGCACGTCATCTCCCCAGGTGGCCCCGGCCGCGGGGTCCTCTGCCACCGCCTGCCCCCCACGGCCGGGCCAGGCGGGAGATGTGGGGGCGCTCACCGTTGTTCTGCGTTTGCCAGACGGCGTCGGACACGCCCCAGAGGCCAGAAAACACGAAGAACACGGCCAGCTGGCGGGGGTGAGGCTCCCACAGCAGGAGGGCGATTATGCAGCACAGGTGGGTCACCGCACCTGTGGATGCAGAGGGGAAACCGCCGGGAGTGAGGGCTCCGAGTGGTTCCGGAGTCTCCGTTTGCCGCACTGTGTAAACGTTTCCTGGGAATGCCCCAAACCCACGTCCTCGCGTGGATTCTGACACCGGCCGGGCCGGCTGGCCCGCGTGTGTGCCCTCCAGAGTCCAACTGCCACGTGCCCAGCAGGGTGACCCCTCTGCTCACCGCAGGCCTCCCCTGCGTCAGGCACCGTGAGGGGCGTGTGCCCTGCGCCTGGCAGGGGGGGCCTCTGTGCCCCGGCCGAGGAGACCCCGAAGTGAGGAAGGAGCCGCTCCCTGAGTGGTGGCGGCCTGGGGACAGCACCGCCCTCCCGAGCGGGCAGGGGTGAGAACGGAGGGGTGGCCGGAGCTCCCAGGCTCACTCCTCCTGGCTTTACCCCAGCTGGCCCTGAGTTCTGGGCCACGGTTTGTGCACACGCCCTGCGGCGTCTGTCTCGACGAGGCGGTGAGACATGCCTCGTGACAGTCCAGAAACTGCTGTCGCATTGAAGACGGGTGCATCCGCGCTGGCTGTGTGGCCTGGGGTGAGCCACCACACTTCTCTGTTCCTGCGTTTCCTCATCTGCAGAGCGGGCAGTGCCCCCCCACCCCCCATGGGGCGCTTGCCAGGATGACCTGGGAACCTATGCGGGTTACTCCCACCAGGGGCTGACAAACATTTACTGTTTCCCCTTCTGGCTGTGTCCCCGCTGCCCCAGACGCCTCAGACCCTAACTGGGTGGCCAGGTGACCGTTGACGCCCGTAGTTCTCGTTATTCGCGCCGACCGTCGTGTGTTTCCTCTTTCCTCCTTTCCCAAGAGGGACAGAGGCGGATGCGTCTTTGTGCACCGCGTGAGGACGGGTCACCTCCTTCAGGGAGCCTCCCTGTGGTGCCCCTGCACCATCGCTGAGCGGAACACGCCCTTCACTCCGCCGGCCACCATTCCCGCCCGCGTCTGGGAAGCGTGTCCACGTACCTAGCGCGTAGAGGGCGGCTCTGCCCGTCTTCTGGGAGAGCCTTCCGTACAGCACAGAGCACAGCGAGTTGGTGGCCGAGAAGCAGATCATCACGTAACCAACAAACCGGATCCCCAGGGCGCAGGTGACGTAGGACTGCAGGACGAAGCACAGGGGACGTGAGCGGGCGGCTCGCGGGGGTTACAGCGTGACGGCCGCCAGGCGGGACCGGCCTGGAGCCTCGTGCTCGAACCGGGTAGGAAGTAACAAGGACACACATCTGGACGGGGCTCCCCCCACGCAGCCTTTGCCTCACGTTGTGTGTTCTCACGGATCACGGAGGCGCTACTTTGGGCCGATCCTCGCGGATTCGGTCGTTTCTGCACGACAGTTGGAGGAAGGCGTGGGGAGCCGTGAACGGGCAGAGCCCCCGGCATTCTTGGGGCGGCGAAGCCGCTCTGTGTGCTACCCTAGTGTCTTACCCCCGTGTCCTTGCGTGTCTGCCCCAACCCACGGCGTCCAGCGCCGGGACGGCCCCCGACGGGGCGGTGACGGGATGTCATTGTTGGCTCTGGCGCAGGATGTGGATGATGGGAAGGCTGCGTGGGGAGGGGGCAGGGGGATTCGGGAGCCTGAACCGCCTGTGGTTTTGCTGTGAACCTACAACAGCCCTGGAAGCAAACACCTGATGGAGAAGAAGTGAAGAGAACGGAGCGCATCTCAGCGGAGGCGAGAACAGGAGTGCTCCCGCACGAGGCCGTGAGGTCCTAGCAGCCGCGCCCCCGGCCCTGGTGCTGCCACCGCCGACGCCCTCACGCCCGCACCCACCACTCCGGTCCCTGCGCACAGCCGGGACAGACACACAGACACAGGCTGCTGCTTCGGACGGCACAGGTGGAGGAAGAAGGCCGGAGGTCAGCGGCAAGGCCCGTGGGAGGGGCCCTGACCAAAGGCCAAGGGACGGTTCTGTCATCTGTGTGGACTCTCTGGACCCCACTGCCCTCCGTCAGGGCCGTCCCGGGAGCAGGGTGCCAGAGAGGACCCGGGACGCACAAACCCCGCCCGGAACATACGCAGCCTAAAAGATACTGCGGTTTACCTGGAATTCGGATTTAACCTGGGAGGGGGCTTGTGGCGGGCACGAATTCGGAGAAAATTCCGGATTCCGGACAAGGAAGGGCAATCCTTGGGGAGCACCCTTGGGACTGGCTCCCCAGCCCCTCGGCGCCCCAGCTCCCACCCAACCCTTTCTGGAAGAGGGGGTCTCCAATGTCCACCGCCCCTGTTTGAGGCAGCCTTTCTGTGGCCCCGGGAGGCTCCTCAGGACCCGACACCAAGTGGCAGGGAGCTAGAGAGACAGCAGCTTGGCGAGCGTGCCACGAGGGAGCGAGCTGGCTGGTGGCCGAGCCTTCCCGCTGGGCCCGCCCCAGGGCACGGGCCTCCCTCTGCTGGCCTGCCCCACGGAGGCCTGCCCTGCGCACAGAAGGGGGCGGGCAGTGCGTGGGTCAGGCATCTAGGGCAGGACGGGGTGACAGGCCCGAGAGCCACACCCATCTCCGGATTGAGACGCATCATTTGAAAACTGGCCCGAGGGGGACTTCCAGGTGTTATTCGTGGATTTTATGTTTTTCCCTACTTTTGACTCTAAACTACGGGCAGTGCCGGGTGCAGGCGAGCATCCCGCAGGTGCTCTGTGCGATGGTTCGCGCATGACCGGGGCCCCCTTCCCCCCTGAAGGCACATCTCGAGGGACACATGGTCTCCGGAGGTAAGGCCCGGCCCCGGGGAGGCGGGAGCGACCTAGACCACGAACACAGCTCTCCTCAGGCCGCGAAGGACCTGGTGTCCACCCCCCCCCCGGGAGCCCCGGCCCCCGCCCAGCCCCGGGGCAGGCGGCCCTGAGACCCACGAGCGCAGGTGAGGCCGCACAGGGGCCCCGCGTGCCGCGCTGTCTCGTACCCGGGTGTAGTCGCCCGCGAGGAAGGCCTGCTCGAACCCGCTGTACATGGGCAGCAGCACCAGGAGACGCAGGCGCTTGTCTCCAAGGAGCCTGAAGGTCGACAACAGGGTGGACCAGAAAGGCGGCCCCTCGTCTCCTTCGCGTTTCCTCTGCGCATCTTTGATGGGTTCCAGAAACACGGCCACGAGCAGGACGGCCAGGACGCCGCTCCCTGGAGGGAAGACAGAGGGCGCGAGGCCGAGGTCCGGGACCTGCCTGCTACTCACCCCCCGTCTGCCCCCTCCTCTCCTTTGGGGCATCCATTCGGGGCCAGCAACACAAACTCCTCGGCGCCCTTCCCGAGCGACCACTCCCCTGTCCTGACCCTCAAGGAACTCCCACTGACGGCCAGTCTCCCTTCTCGGGATGGCGAGTCGCGGCGGTTCTCGTTTGCTGAGTTTCGTGTCTATTCCGGCATCTTTACCCGGAAGCCCTGGGGGGCGAGCTAGGTGCGTGAGTGTGGGGCCTCCTGAATGCGATGGGATAGCGCGTGTTTGTAGACAGTCAGGTGGCAGTCAGGTGCCCTAAGGAGGCAGATCCCCCAAGGGGACCGGCCGAGGGGAAGGACGGAGCAGAGCTGCGCACCTGCGGACTTTGGGTGAGGGAGGGCGCCGAGGGGCGCCGTTGCAGGTGGGGTGCTGTGCCCCGGGGCCGCGGAAGCCCGGGACCTGGGCGGAGGGACTGCGTGGGGGGCGCCCCCTTCGCGGTGGGTGTGAGTGCGCTGACTGTGCAAACGGGTTTTGTTCAAGACAACTCTTCATCCCCACCCCCCGCCGTGGGGGACACCATGCGCCTTCGTGATTCCCCAGTGGTGACCAGACCTCCATCTGCACCGCGAACCCACCTCGATACCCGGATCGAGGGCTACAGCTCACTGACTCTTGTTCACACGGACACCTCTTTCCTTCCTGGTGGTGTGGGGTCCGCGCATACCCGGTTTTCTCCTCCCTGGCTCAGTGCTAAACTCGGTGCTCTGCGAGCCACAGAGGGACTCGGGAGCCGGGAGGCTTTTTCCGTTTCTCCGAGGGGCCGCCAGGGATTTGTAGCCCGATGGCTGAGGCCCGGCAGCCTTGAAGGGGACTCGAGTTATTTCTTTCTCTGTACTTGGTCTCAGCGTCCGCCTGCACGGTGCGCTGGCCCGGTGCTGGGGGAGCGCCCGGCTCACGACCCGCCCCCTTCCACGTTGTCGGCAGAGATGCCGGACCCGTCCCCACACGCCCCGCACACCCCGGAGGTGCCGATCTACTGCTGAGCCTGATTTCTGTCATTCAGCCGCTTTCCCCTGGGCTGAACACAATCCTCTCTCCCCAGGTCGGGGTAACTCCGCATTTTGACGACACTTTCCAACACACGGCGCACGGAAGTCTGCTGGACTGCCGTCCGAGGTCGTGGGCGGTCACTACCTGTCCCCTGGAGACCCGGTGAGTGCCACCAGTCAGAGCCACGTGCAGGGGGCCTCTGGGCACCTCAGCTGTGAAGCGGTTTCCAGAGCGGTCCATGCACAGGTAAGGCGGGTGTGTAACCACGTGGAGGAGGCGTGCCATCAGCTCCCCACTGACTGGGGCCACGGCCTCCGCCGTGGGCAGGCGCGTGAAGCCATCGGGACACGTGACTCCCAGGATAAGAGCCGCGGGGCAGCCCTGCGGCTGGGTCGTGGTATGGAAGCCACGTGTTTACTAGGAAAAATCACACACGGTCCAGGGCCGCCCGTGACCCAGAACCTTCTCAAGGGGCGTGAACGTGCGTGTGTCGCACGTCGAGTATACTGGAGGGAATGGCTCCGAAAGGAATTTCCTCGTGAGGACAGAGCTCAGGGATCGCGGGAAAACACTCTGGGGAGGCGGAGTTCTTTCCTTTGGTCCGTTCTTCTCCATTTCGGTTTGCTTTGTGTGCGCGCGCGCGTGTGTGTTTCTACGGTAACACGGCCTTGCTCACAGGAAGGAGACCCATGAAACCCTGCGTGAGGCCAGGGTACGAATAATCAGAGACGATTTCTTCATGGGACACGTGTACAGTGCCCATTTGACACGACCGTCTGGACTGCCACTCCCTCGGGCCCCTGGATGCCGCGGGCACGAGTTCTGGGTAACGCCGGGCCTGGGGCAGCAGCCAGAGACCTGCGGGAGGGGACTGAGGGCCGCGTGCTGAGCAGGGGAACCTCACGCGGGGGCTGAGGAAGCAAAAAATGCATTTTCCACGACCTGTGCTGTTCCTTGGGACCAGGGCAATGCAGGCCGCGGGGCCAGTTCCTGCTCCTGGATGCTTTTGTAAGTAAAGTCTTATTAGAAAACAGCCTCGGGGCACCTGGGTGGCTCAGTCGGTTAAGCGTCCGACTTCGGCTCAGGTCATGATCTCCTTGTTCATGGGTTCGAGCCCCACGTCGGGCTCTGTGCTGACGGCTCGGAGCCTGGAGCCTGCTTCGGATTCTGGGTCTCCCTCTCTCTCTGCCCCTTTCCTGCTCACACTCTGTCTCTCTCTCTCAAGAAATGAATAAACATTAAAAAAAAAAAAAAAAAAGAAAAGAAAGCCTCGCTCTTCATTTACATGTTACCTGTGGCCTCTCTTCCCGCCAAAAACATCACTGAATAGTTGCAGTGGAAACCACTCGGTCCTCAAGCCTAGAATATTTAGTGTCCGGCCGGTGGGGGAAAAGCTGGAGCACTGCTGTCTTGCAGATGGGAGGACAAACACGCAGTTCGGGGTCCGCAGAAGCTTTAGTTTTTGTGGTTAAACGCTCGCTGCCCTTTACTCTTCACTCTTCCTGCGGATTGGGGCGGGGGTGGGGGGGTCTCACAAGGGCCGGCTTCTCTGCCCACGAGTTTTCTGTATTTCCAAAGGACGTTAATGTTGGAGTCTGTCCGGGAAAGGAGTCTACACCTGTCCAGACCGTCTAGCACAGCATCAAGGCTTTTCACGGTGGGTCACGGCTCGTCCCACGACTGTCTCCGGCTCCTCTGTCCCCTCCAGGGCCTCATCCGCCGGCCACACCAGCGCCTCTGTGCTTCTCTGCCTGTAGTGCCCTCTCCCCTCTCCCTCTCCGCCTGGTAAACCTCTCCTCGTCCTTCGACACCCGCTCGGTACCACCGCCTCGTCAAAGTTGCCCTGGACCCCAATCCCCCGAGAAGACGTGACCACGTGTCAGCTGGAAACCTCGTTCAAAACACGTGCATCGAGTTTCTGTTAGCCGGATACACATCTTCTCCTGCATTGGGCTCTGAGCTCATCGAAGGTCCTGAGTTACTAGTTTCAGGACCGGAGAAAGTCCACGTTATGGCGTGGCACTCGCTGGTGCTCGCTCCGCTTTGCCAACACCAAGTGGCTGTCTTACAAGTTCTCACTCAGTGACCTCTGATCTGGAGGTGACTTTGCTGGCAGCTGACGGTCTCAGCATAGGGACGGATTCTGACGGCACACGCAGCCTTGGTAACCTTTGATCCCATTAGGATCCTGGACTCAGTCCCACCAAATTCAACATATTTCAGACCCGTGATCTTTAAGAAGGACAAAGAATAGATTTAAATTCTCTTCAAATGGTAAAAACAAACAAACCGACCCAGCCAACACAAAAAACACTACTCTAAAAATACCCCCTTTAATTATAAATCTAGTGACTCTAACAGGGAAGTCATTTAGAAAATGATTCACATAAATATTTTGCATTAACATGAGCTTCTAAGGATAAGAACCAGTAGAAGAATGAACTCCCTTTGGGCAGCCATCTTTCCATGAACTTCCAATGTGTGCGTCCTTCAGCTGCATTGTGACCAGTAGCTGAGAACCCTGGGGTCTTCCTGATTGGAGAATGGTCGCTGCAGGAAGGACCCCGGCCCCACACCAGCAGGAGCCATTCAAATATATTCCTCAGAAAAAGATGACAACTTATAAGGTTTTGGATTTCCAGGGTCACTTGGACATAGTTGACACACAAGTAACCAATCCATCAATACCGTGGTATATCCTGGTCCTATCCAATATGATAGCCATCGGCCCCACGTGGCCATCAAGCATTTGCAATGTGGCTGTTGTGACTTAGGAACAGTATTTTTAATTTAGGTAGTAAAAATATAAATAAACACATGGGGCTGACGGCTACAGAACTTTGCAGAAGAAAAATGACTCTGTCATCACAGGAAACTCTATTAGACAGCCCTGGTCTGTTGCAGTTGATTTCCTACGAAGAACACATCGGTGCAAAGCTGAGCACACTTTACAGGAATATTTGTATGTTGGGAAGATGCTCTTTCTTGACCCAGGGAAGAGTTAGGTTTGCTTCCCCTGGGACTCGGCCCGCCGTGAGCACATACCCGTGTAGATGCCCAGCAGGGTGTAGATCAGCGTCTGCGAGGGTCGCTGGGTGCTGTTGGTGGACGCTGTGGCCATCAGACAGTCACTGGCCCCACAAGACAGGAGCTGCTCCTCTGGGATGGCCTCTGTGCAGTCGGAAGCAAAAAGATGACAGGAGAACGTGGAAAACTGATAGAACAAGGGGCATGAGGATTCGAGTGTGCGGCCAACGGGGGCCTAGACATCCCAGGGCCAAGAGTCACGATGGGTCAAAGGCACGAGACATGGGTCTGTTTGACCAAGTGCCTCCAAATACACTTCCCCCGGGCACGTGTCTGTATACATGATTTTAAGACACGCTGCACAACAGCTAGTCGTATTACTTTCCGGACATAATGAAAACATCCAACATTTCCGGACTAATCAAGAAGAAATAAGGTGCTTTAGGCTAGGTGTCAGGACCACTGCGTTTTCTTTCACACTCATCTGTAGTGGTCCCATGACCTTGGGCAGGTCGCTTTCGCCCTCTCCTGAATGCTGGTTTCCCAATCTGCTAAAAGAATAAAATGGGCACCACCAGGGGCTCCCAGACCGTGTCAGAGTCTCTGGAGGAGGCAGATGTCATGGAAGAAAGGACATCTGTCGTGATACAGATGTCATCACATGGAGCGCCGCGAGTGCCCCTTGGCTGGTGCGCTCGCCGGGCCCTTGGAATGCCTCCCTCCTCGGGGTCTGGGTCCCGGGGTCGCTTAGAGAATTAAGCTCTCTTGCCCGAATGGCTTTAAACCTGTCCACTCCATTTCCCACCAGTCATGCTGTAGAGACTGAACCTTAGTCCCAGTTTCTGTTGGATTATTGTTGACCTCGACAGCAATAATGAGTAAAAATGGGTGTCTATGACCTGCTGGTTTCCCTTCTCCATGCACTTAGCAAGTGATGGCATCACATGAGGAATAGGGGAAGGGGGATTTGGGAGTCCTCCAAAGGCAGGACTTCATAGGGGATGGCAGGATGCAGGTCCAGGACAAAGAGACAGAAATAATCCAGATAGCAGTCAGGAGTCAGGACCTCTGCCCACCCCCATCGATAAAGGTTTCCTGTAAGAATTGAAGAGATTTATTTCCCTCTGTCCTTGGTTTAAATCTTCAGACGTCAGAGGGCGCAGGCATAAAACAGATCCACACTTTACGTCCAGATGAAAACATGGGTTAAGACATCAGCCGTCAAATGTTCAAATCGGTTACTGGACAACAGGTCGTTTGTGGAGCATTTAAGACACTGGATAGTGGATCAATTCAGTGGGACAATAAATCAGTCAAGCCTGTTCTTAGTCTAAAAGGATAGTGATGACTCCAGGAACCCAAGGTCCACTGGCAGTGGCCCTCTGTTCTCCCAGGACACTGCTCTGGGGGGCTCCCCCTGCCCACGGAGGGCAGGGTCAGAATGGCCAGGGCACTTGTGGACAAGACGGACCCGCCCAGACTCCCCCAGGGAACAGATGGGGACCAGGGAAGGCTGGGCACAGGCAGTTGAGAACCACGTCTTTAGGTGATTCACCTGCTCTAGTTGTGGAATAAAGACACGTGTAAATGGGATGGGGGGCCCTCTCGGGGGTCATCACGGAGCCCCGTTTCCTTTTACCTTGTCTGGGTGTCTGGCCAAACACCAGAGATGAGATCAGGTTGCCCCACACCCCGGACGACTGGAAGATGAGAAAGAAGGTGCCGAAATACTGGTTCACCACGTCTCTGCCAACTTTCCCCGCCTTCTCTGCTTGTGTGTTTCCCATGATGGTGAGGTACGTGCCCTGAGCGGACCACAGCGGAGCTGCTCCCAGACCCAGTAGTATGGAGGTCGGAACCAAGGTGAACCTGTAAAATAAAACACAGACAGACAGTACCTTCCCCCTCCAATCTTCCCTACCTTGGCGGAGAAGGAAACTCCATGCCTAGCCTGTTGTAAGCCTTGTCATGCTTATGGATCGGCTAGACTGACGGCTTCACCACAAAACCCAGATAAAGGACCCAACTCGGTGCCTTTTCTGGTTCTGGTTAGTTTGCAAGAGACAAATTCATTGCCAGTGAGTTTTCTTTGTGTTTGCAAGCAACCACCAATGAGCTGGGATTACAAATAAGGCTGGGTGGTTTTTGAGTATTTCTAACAGCTTTACGTTTAAAACGATTTATTTATTTTTTGAAACGTCGATCGATCGACTGAGTGATTGGTTTACCTCTTCGTTGAGGACTCTGTGTGAAAACTCCATGGCAATAAGAAAAAGAAGAACGTGAAATCGCCATAATCATTATGTCCTAGATGACAACAGGTGTCCCTCCAAGGGATGTTTGATAGGTGTGTTCCCGGGAATAAGACTGTGGGGCCGGTGTCCTTGGAGCTTGGTCCCAGAGGACACCTCTCCGTCAGGGAGGAGGTAGGTCTCAGGCTGGGCCCCTGCACACTGACATGTCCACTCTCTGCGATGGGGCGAGGTCACGGTGTTGGGTCCTCGGGTCACCTTCTGCTAAGTCTCCTGAAATTCACCCTCGACGTGTTCGTCAAGGTCTAGCTCTCATCACTGGGGCCACAAAAGTGCCCCTGGTGCAGACAGGGAAACTCAAGGCCCGTGAAAGACGTGAGGGAAGGTCAGAGCTGGGAAGCAGGGGAGGAGATGGGCCCAGCAAAAGGGACAGAGACATCTTGGTGGGAAAAAAGGGGAAGAAAGCCTGTCCTGTCCCAGAAGCAGACAGGAATTTCCAGGAACGGCGCTCATTTTAAAGCGAAAGCAGCGGGGAGCCCTCAAGCGGGCTCCAGCTCAGTGCTCCTGAGCGGGAACCTGCGTCCTGAGCCAGACCCGGGCGCGAGACGTGTGGGCTGTACCAGCTGGCGTAGAAGTTGCCCAGGGAGAAGGCCACGTAGCAGCACATGGAGATGACGATGGTCCACTTGCAGCCGAACCTCTTAATCAGGAGCGGTGGGAGGAACATGGAGGACAGGAGCATCCCGCCGTACAGCGTGCTGAGCGCCGTCACCCCCAGCCCTTCCTCGCCATACAGGCTGCTCTGTGGGGACAAACCCAGCCCTGGTCAGAGGGGCCAGTGGCCAAGGGGACAGAGCTCTGGGTCACCACTAGGTCCCTGAGGCCACGAGCAACAGGCTACTCTGAGGAGTGCCCCCTCCCAGCTGACAGGTGCTCCCCTCCTGCTGGCAAGTTCTCCCCTCCCGGTTGATAGGTGCTCCCCTCAAGCTGACAGGTGCTCCCCTTCCAGTTGACAGGAGCTCCCCTCCAACTGACAGGTTCTCCCCTCCCAGATGATAGGTTCTCCCCTCCCAGCTGACAGATGCTCCCCTCCTGCTGACAAGTGCTCCCCTCCCAGAGGATAGGTGCTCCCCTCCCAGCTGACGGGTGCTCCTTTCCCAGCTGACAGGTGCTCAGGTGCTCCCCTCCTGCTGATAGTGCTCCCCTCCCAGATGACAGGTGCTCCACTCCTGCTGACAGTGCTCCCCTCCCAGCTGACAGATGCTCCCATCCTGCTGGCAAGTGCTCCCCTCCCAGTTGATAGGTGCTCCCCTCCAGCTGACAGGTGCTCCCCTCCAGCTGACAGTTTCTCCCCTCCCAGAGGATAGATGCTCCCCTCCCGGCTGACGGGTGCTCCTTTCCCAGCTGACAGGTGCTCAGGTGCTCCCCTCCTGCTGATAGTGCTCCCCTCCCAGATGATAGGTGCTCCCCTCCTGCTGGCGAGTGCTCCCCTCCCAGTTGATAGGTGCTCCTCCCCAGCTGACAGGTGAGGCCTGGGAGGAAGCACAGTCCGAACCATGAGTCAGCTGTTGCTACATCCTGGGGAGAGGGAAAGCCTGAGGCCCGGTGCTGGGGTCGCCCTGGGGCAGATGGCCACACGCCTTCTGTGAATCCGGTTTTATCTCTAGGAGAGCTTTGTATTTGTCCCCTTTAAGCTGAGGAAACAGAGTTACTGTCCTCATGGAAGAGATAAAGAAGGGGACACAGCTCGCAGACTGACACACACAGTGGGGTGCCCAGGTGATCTGGAAGCTGGTACTCGAATGCCTGGTTTCTAAACATCCCTTCCTGCCTGGTCGCCCCTGCCAGACGTGTTGTGGCGAGGGACCCTGTACCACGCGGCCAGGTACTGCTCTCTGACATTCCCTCACTGCCGGTCTGCCCACCGGAATCCCAAACCCTCGGGCTGACTTCTTACTCTGCCTTGTGTCCACCGGTCCAGGATTCCCGCTTCCTTTGCTGCCCGGCCCCCTGACGTGCTCCCACCTTCCTTGTCCTCGCTTTCCAGAGGGTGCCCGTTGTTCCAGCGCAGATCAGGGGTGTCTGAGGGCTCCTGGATAACGTCATCCACGGAGACCTGTGCTCTGATCTGCTGTTGGAATTTTGCCTGACCTCTGGCACACACCACATGCTGACCCACGATGTCACCCCAGCTGACAACGATACCTTCGAACGCAGGGAAATGTTCTGCGTTTTCCAAATCTCTCCCGATGCCTAGCCCTAAGCAGGTACTTAAACGGGTATTTGCGGATGAATTGAAATGGATGATAAAAACGGCTAGTCCCAAGAGAATTCTGAAATCTGGTTGGAAGATGGAAATTGAGCACTCTGTTCTGCCATGGAGGTTAGCTGGAAATTTCCATTTATGACTCTGGCTGCTAGGAGTGTGGAGCGAGAGAGCTGGATGAGCCTGAGGCTTTGTTTCCTTCATATGTGCGTGTTAACTCCTCCTGTACGACTGGGCTCGCCTCCTTGGGTGTGAGTGAGAGGCGCGAGGCGTCTCTCTGGGTTGGGACTTCTTCCGCCCACAGCACTGCCGCGAGCCAGCGAAGTGCATAAGGCACTTGTAATCGGATTTGACTGCAAACCACCGAAAAGGAAGACGGATGCCAGAAGCCAAAGTGGGATTTTAAAAGCAAATTTCTTTTCTACGTGAATGGCCACGTCCAAACACCTGTGTTTGCATGTGTTAGGAGAGCCAGGTGGCAAATACACGTGTGAAGATAAGTACGTGTGCATGTTGAGCTCGAATTGTGCAAGATCTGCCTGCATAACCAACTGGGACATTCACTCAGCTCATTCAACAAATAGAGTCTTAAACGCTTACCCGCAGAGGCTGTAGGCACCTGCTCTAGTGGAAAGAAAGGAAATATCAGCAGCCGCTGCCCTCCAGGAGTGCACAGTGGACAGGAGCTAAGAGGAATCATTAACGCAGCAAACAGTCTATTGCAGTGGGGAGTGAGTCCTGCAAGGGAAACTCGGGCCAGCCCCATGGGGTCAGGAAGACTTTCTAGAAGGAGTGAAGACCAAATGAGATCTGGAGGATGAGGGGGAACCTGGGGAAGGGTGGGAGGTGCCGAGGGCAGGAGATGTGGGGATGCGTTTCCACGGGCCTCATCCTGGGCGGAGAGGCAGCACGGAACATCGCACGATGGCCAGAGCCGTCAAGCTCTTCTGGGAGATGATGCTGGGCAGCCTGCCAAGACAGGTCCCAGCTCAGTACTGGGGAGTAGGATCGGATCTTTAAGCCCATAGAGAGCCTGAGAAGAGAGTTCAGCTGGAGATTAGCACGCACCGATGGCTCTCATTCACAGAACTATCCATAGTTTGCCCCCTGCGTGTCTGGCCCGTCTTGGTCAGGGGGACTCGGTCATGGAGCGGTGGCTGTGGTCCTGGCATCACGCGATCACAGGCGTCTGCCTCAGCACCTGTGAGCACCCCACCCAGACTTCGGCTCCAGGGAGCAAGGAAGGGAAAGAGGTGACATCCGAGTGGAGATGTGAAGGACTAGCCGATCAGTAGCCACAGGGGTGTGAAGGCTGTAGCTGCTGCAGGGGGAAGGCTGTGTAGACGCGTGCCTGGGTCCCGGGGTGAGTCCAGGTCAGGGCTGGGACCCTGGGGATCGGGAATGAAGCCCGCCAGTTGAAAGCCAAAGGAAATGACAGGGACAGACACGTGCTTCCAGCATCGCGGGGATGCAGTCATGCCTCAGGTCACTTCTGTCCATGTCATTGAATTCTTTTGCTTAAGCCAGTCCTGACCAATGGACACAGTTATCCCAGTTAAACCATGTTTACATATTCCGGACCAGCAAAGGAGGAGATAAGGCGGTTCGGGCTGTGACAGAGGGTGGGGGAAGTGGGTGGCGGGATGGTGCACAGAGCTGGAGGTCTGGTCCTCCGACGTCTTCCAAGGAAGAGGGCACCTCAGCAATGATCGTGGGTGCTTCTACTCCCAAGACCCCAGGCAGACTGGGGTGGGCCTGGGTGTGCGGGGGGTGGGGGCCACCTGCTCTCTCTGGGTTGTGGCCCCTGTGTTAAGTACACTTCCAAACACAAGCAACTGGTCCTCTGGGTGGCTCAGCCAGTCGAGTGTCCAACTCTTGATGTCGGCTCAGGTCATGATCTCATGATTCACGGGACTGAGTCCACATCTAGCTCTGTGCTGACAGCACAGAGCCTGCTTGGGATTCTCTCTCTCTCCCTCTCACTCCGCCCCTTCCCTGCTCCCTCTCTCTCTCTCTCTTTCCTTCTCTCCCTTAAAATAAAATAAAGAGAAGATATTTGCAAATGATGTATCGGATAAAGGGTTAATATGCAAAATCTATAAAGAACGAGTCAAACTCAACATCCAGAAAACAAATAATCCGGTGAAGAAATGGGCAGAGAAGTGAAAAGACACTTCTCCAAAGAAGACATCCAGTTGGCCGAGCGACACATGGAAAGACGCTCAACATCACTCATCGTCACGGAAATACAAATCAAAACCACGACGAGATACCACCTCACACCCGTCAGAGTGGCTAAAATTAACAACTCAGGAAACAACAGATGCTGGTGAGGATGCGGAGAAACGGGACCCCTCTTGCACTGCTGGTGGGAATGCACACTGGTGTGGCCGCTCTGGAAATCAGTGTGGAGGTTCCTCAAAACATTAAAACTAGAACTACCCCACGACCCAGCAACTGCACTACTAGGTATTTAGCCAAAAGATACAGGAGTGCTGACTCGAAGGGACACATGCACCCCAATGCTTATAGCAGCGCTATTGACAACAGCCAAAGTATGGAAAGAGCCCAAATGTCCATCAAGTGGTGAATGGATCAAGACAACATATACACAATGGAATATTACTCGGTAATCAAAAAGGATGAAATCTTGCCGTTTGCAGCAACGTGGATGGAACTGGAGTGTGTTACGCTGAGTAAAATCAGTCAGTCAGAGAAAGACAAATACCATATGATTTCACTCATATGTGGAATTTAAGAAACAAAACAGATGAACACAGGGGAAGGGAAGGAAAGACAAGATAAGAAAGAGAAGGAGGCAAACCATGAGAGACTCTTAAATACGGAGAACAAACTGAGGGTTGCTGGAGGGGAGGTGGGAGGGGCTGGGGGATGGGCATCGAGGAGGACACCTGCTGGGATGACACCTGCTGGGATGAGCACTGGGTGTTGTATGCAAGGGATGAATCGCTGGGTTCTACTCCCAAAACCAACCCTACACTGTGTATGTATGTTAACTAACTCGGATTTAAAACAAAAACGAAAACAGGTCTCCTGCGTCAGAGCCAAAAAGTCATTATGGAGCAGAAGCTGGAAAAACAAGAGAAAGGAGCTAGTTACTGAGAGAAACGGACAACAGGAAATGAGGAAGAGAAGAGAGGAAAACCATCTGACAGGTTTCTACCTCTCATGAAACCTACACGCTCCTTCCAATAAACTTTAAAAAGGAAACAACAACAACAACAGCAACAAGTAACTACCGGGGGAAGATACAGCCCATCTACTTTTAGGCAAATGTGACTCTTGTTACAGCCTTTTAGAGGCTTGAGGAGGAGAGAGTGCCATGGGGGTTGGGGTCAAAGTTATGGAGACAACTTTGTCCGAGTTCACTGTTTTGCTTAAAGAAGCTCGGAATCCAGGGTGCCTGGGTGGCTCAGTAGGTTAAGTGTCCGACTTCGGCTCAGGTCATGATCTTGCGGTTTGTGGGCTCACTCCCCGTGTTAGGCTGACAGGGGCTGGAGTCTGCTTTGGATTCTGTGTCTTCCTCTCTCTCTGCCCTTCCACTGCTCATGCTCATGCTCTGTCTCTGTCTCTCTCAAAAATAAATAAACATTAAAAAAGTTAAAAAAAAAAAAGAAGTTTGGAATCTCTATGGTCTAGCAAAATATGATAAATTCATGTTACTACCCCAACCACAAAGCCAAAGGCATGAAGGCACAGAATCCGCAATGAGTCATCCTGTGACTCTCCCTCTTTTTTTTTTTTTTTTTTTTGAGTGTTTTACTTATGTTTGAGAGAACGAGAACGAGCGGGCGAGGGGTAGAGAGAGAGGACAGAGGGTCTGAAGCGGGGTCTGAGCTGTCAGCACGGAGCCGGATGCGGGGCTCGAACTCACGAACCGTGAGATCATGACCTGAACTGACGTTGGTTGCTCAACCGACTAAGCCACCCCGCCGCTCCCGTGTGCCTCTCTCTTTTTAACTGTGTCAAAGGCAAATCACATCACGAGCCCAAGACCCACAGTCCTTGTCCAAGGGTCAAACACACACTCACTGTTGTGCAATCCTGTTGGAGAGGGTGGGGCTGCACATTTGTAAGCACATAAAAACCACTGTTGGAGAGGATTTGGGAGTGAATCGGTTAACAAGAAATCCTACATTCCTTGTCTTCTGTGACCCTGCGGATTCTTAGAGGCCAAGAGATGGACGTTCGTTCAGAAGTGTCCTCACTTACCTGCAGACTCTGCAGACCTCCGTAGGCCGTAAAGAGAAGCAGAAATCCAAATGAAACCACAAGAACATTCTTCAGGCTGCTTTCCGTCATGCTGATTAAAGACGTCAACCATCAGTGGACACGTAGGTTCGTAGTTCCCTAAAAGAAACCACGGGAAAAGCGGTCTGTACCAAGAAGTCACATTCTCTCTCTCGTCGGAGTTAGAGGCACCTAGGCCATTAAGGCTGCTGGGAGTTCATGAGCTTGGTTATCACCGACACCGTGAAACACTAGGGGTGCTGCTATGTATTCACCTTTTCTACAATCCACAGTAACGGGGCAAAAGATCGGATTTCTATCAGCTTGTACTTGAACTTTCCCCATATGAACTTCTAGCAGATACAGTCCTTAAAGTAATGATTTTCACGTTATATATATTATATAACGTAATATATGTATAATATGATTACATTATATATAGATATATGTATATAATGGTACCTTTCACATTGAAAGAAATTGTCAATGGTGCAGAATATGGATGTACTTGTCTTTTTAAAAAAATTTTTTTAATATTTGTTTATTTTTGAGACAGAGACAGAGCATGAACAGGGGAGGGTCAGAGAGAGAGAGACACAATCCGAAGCAGGTTCCAGGCTCTGAGCTGTCAGCACAGAGCCCGACGCAGGGCTCGAACTCACGGACCGTGAGATCATGACCTGAGCCGAAGTCGGACGCCCAACCGACTGAGCCACTGAGGCGCCCCTGGATGTACTTGTCTTAAAGAACAGAGTATAAATGTGAGTTTCAAGATACATAGCTCAACTTCTGAAAAATAGTTAACATGATTGTAAGATCCAAGGGCCAAAGTATTTAAAAAATTTTTTTAATGTTTATTTATTTTTTTTTTTAATTTTTTTTTCAACATTTTTAATTTATTTTTGGGACAGAGAGAGACAGAGCATGAACGGGGGAGGGGCAGAGAGAGAGGGAGACACAGAATCGGAAACAGGCTCCAGGCTCCGAGCCATCAGCCCAGAGCCCGACGCGGGGCTCGAACTCACGGACCGCGAGATCGTGACCTGGCTGAAGTCGGACGCTTAACCGACTGCGCCACCCAGGCGCCCCTAATGTTTATTTATTTTTGAAAGAGAAAGAGAGAGAGAGAGTGAGCAGGGGGAGGGGCAGAGAGAGGGAGACACAGAATCCAAAGCAGGCTCCAGACTCTGAGCTGTCAGCACAGAGCCTGACATGGGTCTTGAACACACAGACTGTGAGATCATGACCTGAGTCAAAGTCAGACGCTTAACCAACTGAGCCACCCAGGTGCCCCAATTCTATTTTTAATTTTTGAGGAACCTCCATACTGTTTTCCAGAGCAGCTACACCAGTCTGCATTCCCACCAACGCATGAGGATTCCCCTTTCTCTGAATCCTCGCCAACCCTTGTTTCCAGTGTTGTTAATTTTCACTATCCTAATGGGTGTCAGGTGATATCTCATTGCGGTTTTGATTCACATTTTCTAATGATTCAAGACGTGTGTATTTATTCACGTACCTATTGTCTTTTTGTATATCTTCTTTGGAGAAGTGGCTATCAGGTCCTTTGCCCATTTTTTAATTGGGCCGTTTATTTGTCTTTTGTCCTTTCTTGCTATTGAGTTTTGTGCATTCTTTATATATTTTGGATGTTAGCCCCTTATCAGATACATGGGTTGCAAATACTTTTCCCATTCCATTAGTCGTCTTTTCACTTTGTTGGTGGTTTCTTCAGCTGAGCAGAAGCTTTTTGTTTGATGAAGTCCCACTTGTTTATTTTTCGTTTTGTTGCCTGTGCTGTAGGTGTCGCATCCAGACATTACCACCTAGAGTCATGTCAAGGAGATTTATTGCTAAGTTTTCTTCTAGGCGTTTCATGACAGCAGGTCTTATATTTAAGTCTTTAACCATGTTGAGTTAATTCTGGGTGGAGTAAGATATGGGCCCAGTTTCATTCTTTTCCATGTGAATATCCAATTATTCTAGCACCATTTATTTTTTTTTTATTTTAAAAAAAATTTTTTTTTCAACGTTTTTTATTTATTTTTGGGACAGAGAGAGACAGAGCATGAACAGGGGAGGGGCAGAGAGAGAGGGAGACACAGAATTGGAAACAGGCTCCAGGCTCCGAGCCATCAGCCCAGAGCCCGACGCGGGGCTCGAACTCACGGACCGTGAGATCGTGACCTGGCTGAAGTCGGACGTCTAGCACCATTTATTGAGAAGACTGTCTTCTTTTCTCTGTTGAGTATTCTTGGCTCCCTTGTCAAACATTGGTTAACTGTACAATGCTTGGGTTTACTTCTGGGCTTCCATTTCTGTTCCATTGGTGTATTCACCTGTTTTTATGCCAGTACTTTACTCTTTTGATGGCTAGTGCTTCATAGTACAGCTTCCAGTCAGGGAGTGATGTTTTCTGCATTGTTCTTAGGATTTATTTGGCTATTTGGGGTCTTTTGTGGTTCCATATAAATTTTAGGAGGTTTTTTCCACCTCTGTAAAAAATGCCATTGGAATCTTGATAGGGATTGCCTTAAATCTATAGAAGGCTTATGGTAGTATTAGCATTTTAACAATATTAATTCTTCTAATCCATGAACATGGGATACTTTTCCATTTATTTGTGTCTTCTTTAATGTCTTTCATCAATGTCTTATAATTTTCAGAGTAGAGATCTTTCACCTCCTTAAATTTATTCTTAAGTGTTTTGTTTTTTATGCTATCCCACTTATAAGTGGGATAAATTTCAATTATTTCCTTTTGTGAACATTTGTTCTTGGTGTATAGAAACACTACTGATTTTCATATGCTGATTTTGTATCCTGCAACTTTACTGAATTCATTGATTAGATCTAACTGTTTTTTGGTTGAATCTTTAGGATTTTCTCTATATAAAATAATATCATTTGCAAATAGAGACAATTTTACTTCTTCCCTTTTAATTATGATCCCCTTTATTTCTTTTTCTTGCCTGATTGCTCTAGCTAGGACTTCTATATTTTGTTGAATAGAAGTGGTGAGAGCGGGCACTGTTGTCTTCTTGATCTTAGAGGAAAAGTTTTCAAACTTTCACCATTGAGCATGATGTTAGCTATGGGCTTGTTATATATGGTCTTTATGATGTTAAGATATGTTCTTTCTATACCTAGTTTGTTAAGAGTTTTTATTGAGAAAAAAATGTTGAATTTTGCCAAATGCTTTTTCTGCCTCTATTGAAATGATTATATGATTCTTTTTTAAAAAATTTTTAATGTTTTTTAAAATTTATTTTTGAAGGAGAGAGAGAGACAGAGCACGAGTTGGGGGGAGGGGCAGAGAGAGGGAGACATAGAATTTGAAGCAGGCTCCAGGCTCTGAGCTGTCAGCACAGAGCCCGACGCGGGGCTTGAACTCACAAACTGCGAAATCATGACCTGAGCCGAAGTCGGACGCTCAACCTACCGAGCCACCAAGGTGCCCCAAAATGATATGATTCTTTTCTTTCATTCTATTAATGTGATGTATCACAATGATTGATTTTTATATGTCGAATTATCCTCACATTTCAAGAGGTAAATCCCTTTTGATCATGGTGGACAGTCCTTTTAGTGTGCTGCTGAATTTGGCTTGCTAGTATTTTATTGAGAATTTTGCATCAATATTCATCAGGGATATTGACCTGTAGGCCTTTTGTTTGTTTCTTTGTTTTTCTGGAAGCATCCTTTTTGGATTTGGTATCAGGATAATGCTGACGTCATAAAATGAGTTTAGGAACATCCTCCCCTCTTCAATTTTTTGGAAGAACTTGAGAAGAATTAGTGTTAATTCTTCTTTAAATGTTTGGTAAAATTCACTGATAAAGCCAGAGGTCCTGGGCTTTTCTTCATTGGGAGATTTTTTATTACTTTGTCAATCTCCTTCCTAGAAATTTGTCTATTCATATTTTTTATTTCTTCCTTATTTAGTCTTGGTAGTTATATGTTTCTAAAAATTTTTCCATTTTTTTCTAGGTTGTCCAGTTTGTTGGCATATAGTTTCTCCTCATAGCCTCTTATGGTCCTTTGAATCTATGTGGTGTCCACTCTAAAGTTTCCTTTTTCATTTATAATTTAGTTGATTTGGGTCCCTTCTCTTTTGTTTTTGGTTAGGTAAGGATTTGTAAATTTTATCATCTCAAAGAACCAAGTCTTACTTTAGCTAATCTTTTCTATTGTTTTTCTTTCTTTATTTCATTTATTTCTGCTCTAATCTTTATTATTTCCTTTCTTCTTCTAACTTTGTGTTCACTTTTTCCTTAAGGCATAAAGTTCAGTTGTTTATTTGGGATATTTTTTGCTTCTTAATATAGGAATTTATTGCGATAAACTTCCCTCTTAGAACTGTTTTTTCTGCACCCCACAAGTTCTGATACATTATGTTTCCATTTTTGTTTTTCTCAAAAAACTTTTTTATTTCTCCTTTAATTTCTTCTTTGATCCATTAGTTGTTCAGGGGAGTGTTGTTTAATTTTCATGTGTTTATAAATTTTCCAGTTTTCCTTCTGTTATTGATTTCTGGGTTCATGACATTGTGGTCAGAGAAGATACCTGATATAATTTCAATCATTTAGAATTTGCTAAGACTTGTTTCATGGTCTAACATATAGTTTATTCTAAAAATGGCCCACTTGTACCTGAAATGAATGTGTATTACAATGCTCTGTACATGTCTATTAGGGCCATTTGGTCTACAGTGTTGTTCAAATCTGTTGTTTCCATATTGATTCTCTGCATGATCTCTCCACTGTTGAGAATGGGGTAGTAAAGTCCTTAACTATTATTGTATTCTTACTGATTTATTCTTTTACCTCTGCTAGCTTTTCCTGTACATATTTAGGGATCCAATGTTGAGTACAGAAATATTTATAATTGTTATATCTTTTTGATGTATTGACCCTTTTATCATCATTTAATAATCTTCTTTGTCTCTTTGTTACCGTTTTTAGTTTAAAGTCTGTTTCGTCCAGCGTAGATATATCTACCCCTGCTTTGTTGTTGTTACCATTTGCTTGAAATGTCTTTTCCATTCCTTCACCCTCAGTCTGTGAGTGTCTTTAAGGCTAGCATGAGCCCCTTCTAGACAGCACATTGTTTGATCTTGGTTGTTTATCCATTCAGCTGTTCTATGTCTTTTAATTGGAGAATTCAATCCCTTCATGTTTAAAATAATTATTGATAGGTAAGGACTTACTATTGCCATTTTGTTGTTTCCTGTTTTTCTGTTTTTATTTTTATTTTTGTTTATTTATTTTTTTGTCTTTGCTGACAATTTAATTACAGTTTGTCTCAGTGTATCCCTAATTGGGCTCAACCTATTTGGACCTCATGGATCTGGATGTCCATTTCTCTCCCCAGGTTTGGGGAGTTCTCAGTCATTGTTACTTTCAATATACTTTCTGTTCCTTTCTCCTTCTCTTCTCCTTCTGGAATTTCCATAATGTGAGTATTGTTTCTTTTTATCGTGTCGTATAATTCCCATAGGCTTTCTTCACTCTTTTTCATTCTTTTGTCTCTTTGCTCCTCTGACTGAATAATTTCCATTGTCCTGTCCTCCAGGTCACTGATTCTTTATTCTGCGTGGCTGAGTCTACTCTTAAAAACTTCTCTTCTGTTGAATTCTTCAGCTCAGTTATTGAATTTTTCAACTCCAGGATTTCATTTGTTTGCTTCGATGGTCGCTATCCCTTGTTGAACTTCTTATTTTGTTCGTGCATTGTTTTCCTAATTTTGTTTAGTTGTCTGTCTGTGTTCTTGCACTTCACTAAACTTCCTTAACAGGATTATTCTGAAATGTCTGTCTGATGGTTCATAGATCTCCATTTCTTTAGAGTCAGTGATTGGAGCTTTATTGGTTTCCTTTGGTAGTGTCGTACTTAACCTGATTTTTCATGATCCTTGATTCACTGCAGTGGTATCTGTGCATTTGAGTAACTGAGCTCTTCTAGATGTTCCAGATTTGCTTTGGCAGGGAGAGTTCTTCACCAGTCAGTTCAGTTTGAGTTTCTGGGTGTGTCTGCTGGTAACGTCCTTGGGCAGATGGGCCCTACTATTACGGTCTATTTTTGGCAAGACAGGTTTTCCAGCTCTGTGGTTGGGAATTGGGGTTGTGCTACTGGCTGAGAACTGTTGAATAGGGTTGCTGGTTTGTTTCCCTACCCAAGTGAGGCTGTAGGATGGGCTCCATGTCTGGCTGGACTCTCTGGTCAGATTTACCAGCTGGCCAGGGCTGGGTAATATTCAGTACTAGCCGGGGCTGTGAATTAGCCTCCCTGCCTTGGCAGGGCTGCAGGACCAGGACCTGTACAGCTCATGGTCTGGGGACCTGAATCAGGCCAGAATTCTCTGGTCAGGTGAGGCCACTGGTTAGCTCTGCAGATGGGCGAAGTCACAGGCTGGACTCTCGGTTCAAGTGCCGCTGTACGTAGGACTACTGAGTGGGCTATTCAGCTTCTCACGTGCTTTGGTTAGGTTCCCTGGCCTGACAGGCTGAAAGCTGTCTTCAGTGATGAGCGGGGCTGTGAATTAGATGGGCAGGGATGCCCAGGAACAACAGGGGAAACAGTTCTAAAGCTGGTAGAGTTCTTTGTCTCTTAACTCAAGCCAACCCGTACCCCAAGCTCCCTGGAAGAACAGGGCCCCTAGCTTTGCTCTGCGAACTATCGCCTCTGTCTGCCCCTCTCTCTGCTCTAGCACTGCTGGGTCACATGGCTTCCAGCCGTTGTCACCAACCCTTCTGTCTATACGGGGCTGGAAGACACTCTGCACCGCGGATGGGGCTGTGTCTCAGCCCCTGCGCCCGGACGGGAAGAGGAAAAGACATTCCAGGTTTCTCTCGGTTTCCCAAACAAGCTGTCTGGTTTGGAGGGGCTGGGACTCGGCTGTGCATTAATTTCCCTGCCGTGTGCCACACGGGAAGCCCCCACATTCAGTGCTGGCTTTTTCTGGGGGCCGTCAGCTCTGCCCGCCCGCCTCTGGGCTCCAGCAGCACTGGGTGCACGGCTTCCAGGACTGGTTGCCAGCCCTTCTGCTCAAACGGGGCTAGAAGGCAGCCTCCACGGTGAGCGGGGCTGTGACTCAGCACCTTCCCTGGGCACGGGCGAACTGGGCTCCAGGGCTGGCAGGATCCTCGTCTGAGGGTCCGAATCAGGCAGGTCTGCACCCCATCCCGTTCCCCGGGCAGACCGCGCCCCTAACTTCTGCAGTTTTGCTGTGGAACAAAACCTCTCACTGGTTTCCCTGCTTGGGCACCGCAAGCATGAACTTGGTCTGCCAAGATCCAAGTGCCGTTGCAAGCCCCGCCCCCCTCCTCCCTGACAGTCACATTCCCAGTGGTCGAGCCCTGCACATTCCCCTGCATTCCCCATGGTATGAAATCAGATTAGGGGCTCCCACAAAATGACTCACGTGCCGGGCAGCCTAGCTGTGAGCCCAGGTTCCCTCTTCCCACTGGAGGAAGCAGAGGCTCGGGAGAGACCTGTCCGCATGGCGCTGTGCTGGCCTGGGGGAGGGGCAGAGTGGCCAGCGTGTGGCCGTGTGGTCGTTTCGCTTACCCTGTTGCTGTGGGATGGCCTGGTCTCTGAGGTGCAGGCGGTGCCTCGGCCCCACTCCCCTGTTCCGGGATTCTCTCACTGGTGTTGTTCTTCAATAGTCGTGAGTGGCTCTCGGGAGAGGGAGCGAAGTCAGGGACAAGCTATGTTGCCATCCTAGTGACGACATCCAGAATATCTCCTAAGGGAGGTCCACTAGGACCGTGCCCAGGCCGTGCCTGTGATGAGGACAAGTTTAGAGGAGGCCCCAGCCTCAGAAGTATGTGCTCCCTAATTTACACACTCCTGCAGGGACGAGCGTGGGAAATTCCAGAAACCCGAAAGCTGTCTTGACTTGTCAGCCAGTTTCAACATTATTAGCAAAAAGCATAACTGGAACTGTGAACCTGGGCCCCGGGGTGAGCCTCAAATGGCTGACGCCTTCGGGTGTCAAAAATACCCATAACCACCTTTTTCTTTAAAATTAACAGGGGCACCCGGGGGGCTCAGTCGGATGAGTGTCCGACTTCGGCTCAGGTCATGATCTTGCGGTTCATGAGTTCGAGCCCCGCGTCGGGCTCTGTGCCGACAGCTCGGAGCCTGGAGCCTGCCGCGGATTCTGTGTCTCCCTCTCTCTCAAAAATAAATAAACATTAAAAAAAAAAATAAAATTAACATCAGCACCTTATCACTTGGAGGAGAAAAAGATGGTTTTGTAGATCTGCTTGAATCCTCAGGATCGCTCACTGGATATTAAGGTGAAAGACTCAGTGCCTGGCACACCGCTGAGACAAAGAATGTTCTAGAGACTCATGGGGTCTGACAGGCAGGAGATTTTCCCAGCCACTAGGTGCCACTGTTGGGCTAACGCTGAGCTCCCCTAATGTTCTCAGGGGGCG
This sequence comes from Neofelis nebulosa, assembly GCF_028018385.1. Taxonomy (NCBI): domain Eukaryota; kingdom Metazoa; phylum Chordata; class Mammalia; order Carnivora; family Felidae; genus Neofelis; species Neofelis nebulosa. The sequence goes on from NC_080787.1 coordinate 153,653,111, forward strand.
TCCTAGAAGGTCACACTTGAAATCAGCAAACTTCCAGCTAAGAAGCTAAAGACAGCCTTAATTCTCGGAAGTCTAATCAGGGATCGGCTCTTTTAAAGAAATTACTTCTGGAAGCAAATTAATATCAATTTTCTTGACATTTAAACCTGATGCCTTTGTTGATAAAAGCAGCACCATACAAATTCAAATTTGTCGTCATCATTACTTACACTTTCATCTAATAAAGATGAAAAATGTGTATGTAAGGACAGGAGCAAATTATTGCTTGAAGTTCGGAATTCTTATACTTCGGAAACAAATGTATTTGGTGGCTCCTTTTTTTTTCCTGGAAGAGCAATTTATACTCTCTGATCTCTGGCTCCAGAAAGCATTCTCTTCATCTCCTAGCCAGGGTTTCAAAGCATCTGAAGCCTCGAAGGGGCAGGCTGGCCGGTGGGTGAGGCGGGTGCCTGTGAGGAGCACGCTGGTCGGCGGTCCTCTGGAGCGGGCTGGGGTCCTCCTGGGTCCTGTCCTCCCTCGGCTGAGGCCCCTCCTGCTCCTCATCGCTTACCAGAGAGCGGAGACCCTGCTCAGGACAAAGTCAGCAGAAGCAGGGCCCGGAGAAGGACCTGAAATATCCGTAACTGTGTTCATGCTCACGGTGTTCCCTCGGAGCCGTGCTGCGATTCTGGGTCCTCCCCGCCCCCGGGGTCCCTCGCGCTCATTCCTCCTGAGCCTCAGAGGCCTGACCACGCAGCCCGCATCTTCCACAGGAATCCGCAGAGCCCCTGAGCCGCGGCTTCTGGAAAGGCTAAGCAGCGTCATCTTGTCCCAGAGAGAAAGGCTGGCGGGCCACGCTTAGCGCTCGTGTGTGCGCCCGCCAGCGTCGCGACGCGGAACGAACCTGAGAGGGGAAACGCCCCACGCCGTCCTCTTGTATCTGGACATATACTTTTAAAGATTGTGTTTAATGTTTCGTTTTAATTGAAGGAGAGAGAGACAGAGAGACAGAGCGCGAGCGGGGGAGGGACAGAGAGAGACGGAGACACAGAATCCGAAGCAGGCTCCGGGCTCCGAGCTGTCAACGCAGAGCCCGACGCGGGGCTCGAACCCACGGACCGTGAGATCGTGACCCGAGCTGAGGTCGGACGCCAAACCGACTGAGACCCCAGGCGCCCCACACTCTGGTATTTGGGAGGGGAAGGGAGGCGCCGGGTTTAGCCCACACGCGTGCGTGCACATGCAGCCACGCCCCTTTTGCTTTTCACGTGCACGCTCCCTTTCCCTCCGACGGGCCTTCTGCTGCCCGAGCCCCAGCACCAACTTCTGCAGTCGTTCAAGCTACCTGCCGGGCCTGCCCTGCGTCGGATACGCCCGTGGCACCCAGAATCGTATCTGGACACTGACGGAACACAAGGGCTTTGTTTGCAACGAAGCAAACAGAGAAATCAAACACGTTCAGGTGGGGGTACAGACCGTCCCCCAGTAGAGCAGGTCACATGAAGGATCGTATGCGGAGGGCGATCACACTCAGCCCCCACCCCCATCTCCACGAGGGTGACAGAGCGGCTGCCCGGCTCCACCGATGCCCACCCAGAGGGGTTTTCCCCCACCGAGAGTTCCAGCCCCACGTCTTGTGAGCCCAGCAGAGCCCGAGACCTTCTGCTTGAACGGGGTCCCGGGCAGCCCTGTGAGTAGCTAAGAAAGCTGGGACAGTCCAGGGCCAAATATACCTTCGCCCGCGATCCCCGGGCGAGCGGCAGAGTGGTGGTCATGCTGGAATGTTCTGGGTAGTTTTCAATCCATTATTTTGTCTGCACAGGCAAAGCTTCGGGGATGTAAAACTACTTTGGTAAATCTCCAAGGATAATTTTGTGCCTTTGATCCCACAACACGCAAACGTCCATAAAGTTTGAATTATGTCCCCAAAGTCAGCAACATCACACGTGTGGATTTTACCTAGTTCTGTGCCTCCTTCGCTCCCGTCATTATCGTGGCACACGGCGTCCTGAATCGTGGAGAACGCTGGATGTTTTCCTGGTTTGCCTTTGGTCGCAAGGAGCTCAAACGACTCTATTCAGTAGTACCTCGGGAAATCCTTGCGTAAGACCTGTTTTCGCTTCGGCAAGTCGCAGGACCTGTTTGCAAATTGCAGATCATCCAGCGGCTGCTTATCTGGGAACTGCTCAGCTCTCTGGGAAAGATTTGCCGGCAAGGTGTGGAAAGGCAGACCGGATGAGAGCGTGGTGTGGCCGAGAACATTTTATAAACCCTTCTACTGAACATTTTTGTTTGGTTTTTGAACAAAAGTAGCACGAGCCCGTTTTAATGGAAAAAGTCATCTCCATGGGGCCCAGAAACAAAACAAATGAGCGGATAAAGAAGAAAGAGACGAATCAAAACACAGACTCTTGAGCACAGAGGACACCCTGGTCCCCGGAGGGGAGGGGTGGGGGAAGGGATCAGCGGTTTGGCGTGTGATGTGGCGATGAGGACTGTGTGGTGTGTGGATGTCGAATCACTCTCTTGTACACCTGGATCTAATATAACACGGTGTGTTGACTATATTTCGATGAAAAATGAAGACATTTCATAAGAAAAAAGAAAACTCTCGGACACATGTGCATATGCGTACGTGAGTACCAATATACACACAGGTGCACGCGTTGCACACCCGCATACAATGAGCCTACAAGCAGACTCAGGCCAAACCCTTCTCTGCACAGCACAAGTGTGGGCGCAGGGGGCGAACGTGCCCTCTGTCCCATGCACCTGTATACCGTTCCCCCATTTTTAGGAAAACCATTTAATTTGAAAAAGCATAAAGATTTTTACTTCGTTATTACTTTTTTTAGAGAAAGGGAACGAGGGTGTGCGAGCGGGGGGGGGGTGCAGAGAGCGACTCTCAAGCAGGCTCCGCGCCCAGCACAGAGCCTGACGCGGGGCTCGACCCCATGAACTGTGGGATCATAACCTGAGCTGAAATCGAGAGTCAGGCGTTGGGCTGACTGAGCCACCCAGGCCCCCCGAGAGTAAACATTTTTAAAGGAAACTATATTTATAGAAAGGGTTTTGTGACAAAGAACTCTGAACATTAAACTGAAACTCAGAATTATTTCTAGGCCTCTGACTTCATCAGTACCCTCTCTGAGGCGTTCTCCCGCCTCCCCGGCCCCCGAAGCCAATGCAAACAGGCGTCCAAGTAGCTGCCGCCAGAAACCCCTAGCCCTGCTCACAGCTTCCTGTGCTTCCAGACGGAGCCTCACCACCACCCCCAGCTCCTGCACGAGGCGCGGGCGTCCCTCGGAAGCGTGGCAGAACCCCACTGCCACCCTGCTGCCCGTGACCGCTTCGTCCCCACCTGCTTCCACACGGGGTCAGCAGCTCCTCGAGGCCCGGCCTGTCTGGGACGAGCCGGAGAGAAGCAGGATGTGCGCTTGAGCCCCTGGAGGCGGCCTGGCCGACAGCTGTGCACACGGCTCCCTGCGGACATTCCCTCCAGGGCCGCGGGGACACGTGCGGTGCTGCGGCCTGAGACCCCTGGCTAGGCCCGCTCGCCGTGGTGGCCACACGCTGGACGCTGCCCTCTGCCCCCGAGGATCAGCTGTCCCCCGCCTCCCCCGCCCCGTCTGGGAGGCAGCCACGCACCTGCTGCTGCCACTCAGTCAGGAAGCTTTCCCCGCGCCTCCACGACTGTGGCGGGGCCGTGGGACCAGAGGCCGTGACACGGTGGGGAGGCACAGAGAAATCAGGCTGATGACGTGTCCGGGAACCGGGGGATCGTGACTCACAAGTGAGCAAGGGCTCTGCGCTCACAGCGCACGGCCTGCGGGGCAACTCGGCCCTTGGGGGCCAGGGTCCCGCCACCGGGGCCCCGTGTGCCGCGTTCCCAAGGCAGGGCGCCCAGCTGGTGTGAACCTGGAGCCTTCCACACAGATGTCTCCCTGAGGGTCCTTCACCAGCCGGGAGTCAGCAGCGCACCTGCTGTGTCGGCCGACCTCCCGAACCCCACGCGGGCCTGCCCCTCACCTCGCGACCGGATTTCCTCGGGAAAACGGGCTGTGCGTGGGTTCTGCGAGCCAAGTCGCGTCTTTCCAAGTCATCGCTGATAGTCTGTGTTTTCACACGGCCCCTGCTGTAGGAGTTTTCCCAGCTGAAGGCAGCTGAGAAAAGGCGGACACAGAGAAACCCGCTGCCTTCCCCCGACCAGGAAGGGCAAGGTGATTCTTAATCACGAGAGGAGCCTAGACTCAGCGCAGAGTTGGCACCGGAGGACCCGGATCTCAGACCCTGTGTAGACAGCCCCATCTTCCCTCCTCTCCCCGTGTATTCGCCAGCGTGGAACCCTCAGGCCCCTTCCCTCTCTTGTCCCTTGTCTACAAACGCACTGTTCCTCGGCAGAGATGTCGCTGAAGCCAGGTTCCAACCACCCCCCTGTGTTACTGGTCCCGAGCCCCCCCACGTGCTTGCTGGGCTTCTGTGGTTTCTCTCCTGCTCATCTGTCTTCCTCAGCAACGACCGTATGACGGCAGAGAGCCTGTGATGCCGGGGGGCAGGCAGTGGCCACCAGGTGTCAGGAAAGTCCACGTCTGGGGCACCACTTGCCAGATACGGCTCTGCGTTTTGGGGGCAGCCTTGAGAATCATCTGGAAAATGGAAGATCAGACTGTCATAAACAGATGGACAGACAGAAAGTCCACGGAGCCCCACGTCCCTGAAGCAGCCAGCCGCCTCCACAGTGACCGAGCCTTCCAGATTCTTCCAGGGCCTGCGGCTGTCCCAGGGTCCGGGGAGGAGGCAGCATGACGGGCTGACCCGGCCTAACGGCGACCCCCCGAGACTGGGGGTTTAGCAGGGCAACCACGTGACTGGGCACAACACAGATTCACAAGACCCAATGTTTACGGACGGTATTAGCCCTGGAGAAGCTTCTCACGGGTCATGAGGGCTGCATTTCATGTATCTATTTTTTCATTTACATCTAGATTAGTTAGCATCTAGTGCAACAATGATTTCTGGAGTAGATTCCTTAGGGCCCCTTCCCCATTTAGCCCATCTCCCCTCCCACACCCCCTCCAGCAACCCTCTGTTCTCTGTATTTAAGAGTCTTTTGTGTTTTGTCCCCCTCCCTGTTTTTATATTATTTTTGTTTCCCTCCCCTTATGTTCATCTGTTTTGTCTCTTAAAGCCCTCAAATGAGTGAAGTCATCTGATTTTTGTTTTCTCTGACTAATTTCACTTAGCATCATACCCTCCAGTTCCATCCACGTAGTTGCCAAAGGCAAAATTTCATTGTTTTTGATTGCTGGGTAGTAACTCCATTGTATGTATAGACCACACCTTCTTTATCCATTCAACCATCGAGGGACATTTGGGCTCTTTCCATACTTTGGCTCCTGTCGACAGCGCTGCTAAAAACACGGGGGTGCATGTGGAGGGCGGCATTTTCTTACGTCCCTAGTGTGTGCACGCAGCCGTTCCACCACCGGTTTTGCTAGAGGAGAGGAAACAAAACAGAGCAAGGCTGAGAAGGTGCCGGAAGGTGCCCACCCAGCTGCCGCTGAAGTCTGGGTTTCAACCTTCCCCTAGTGGATGCAGATCCGTGAGACAGCGGCGTTTGGGGACAAGAGGAACCGTCCCACCGAGGCCGTGCTACAGGAGGCGACAGGAAACGGCGCTCCCATGCCGACCTGTGCTCCATGTGTGAGTGAGAGACAAGGGCCCCGGGGAAGGGGTGGATAGGAGGAGCAGAAGGGCGTGAACTGGTCCTGTGGCCAGGCCGGGGATGGACACGAGGTCACTGCACACAAGGACATGACCCTGGACCAGTGTGAACAAGGACACGAGGTCACTGCACCTGGAATCTTTCTCTGATGCCCAAAGGGTCAGCAGTGACGGGAATCAAATCCTGGACCCCGGAGCGCACAAACCACGGGGAGGAAAGGAGACGACACACAGACACAGGTGCACACACAGACATGCACACATAGACACAGAGACGCACACACCGCATGCACACACATAGACACACGTAGATGCACACACAGACGCACACACCACATGCACGTGCATGCACACACATAGGCACACACATAGACGCACACACAGACACAGACACGCACAGACAACCCATGTGATGACGGAGACCGTGACCAGGGAGACGCGTGTGCGGACCAAGCACCGCCAAGGAGGGCAGCCCCACCAGAGGCCGAGAGAAAGGCCCGGAACAGACGGCTCCTCCAGGGCCTTTGCAGGTTCCCAGCTGACCCTTGCTCAGATTTCAGCCTCCAGAGCTGGGAGACGATAGGCCACCCCGCTTGTTGGACTTGGCCGCTGGCCCCGGGAAGGTTTCCGAGCCACGCCTGGGCCGCCACGTGAGCGGAGGCTTGCCCTGCAGGAACGGAGGATGGCGGCCCCCGAGATGTGTCCCCACGCCGGCAGCATCGTGTCCCCTGGGAACCAAAGCTCGGGTGGGGCGCCCCGGGTGACTCGGGTGCGGCCGAGCGTGGGAATGCGGGCGGGAAGGACGCCCGCACAGCGGAGCCGTGGGCAGGGTCCGCTTGTGGCGCCACGCTGACGCTTAAGCGTGAGGGCTGTGGATTCTCCCCCAGCGTGTTAGCACCTCCTGCGACGGACCGACGGTCTGCAGGCTGGCTGCAGGCTCAAGTGACAGTGCGCGCTGTGCGGGGACGGCCGCTCCCCCCCCCCCCCCCCCCCCCCGTCTTCACCGCTGGCTCCGTCTCTCCAGCCCACCACCTCTCAGCTTCTTGATATCCTTGCCGACTCTTGAAGGGGTTCAGAACACGCCTTAACTATGCCCCTAACTATGCCGACTGTTCCGCTCGAGGGAAGCAGCAGGTGCAGGGGGGGCTCCCTGCCCTCCCTCGTCCTGGCTAAACGCAAGAGGTGAGATTTCCTGGACCCTCCCCCACCAGGAAGAGGACATCCTGGTCCAGGAGGCGGCAACTGCCGACGGTAATCCCGACACGAAATGCACCTGGACGAACGGACCTGCTAAAACAACCCATCCGCTGTCGCTGTCGCTGTCGCCCGCCTCCCCGGCGCCCTGCCCCCCCCCCCCCCCGGCCAGAGCGGACCCCGCGTGAGCCCACGGCTCCGCGTTCCTGCGCAGGACGGCGCGCGTGCCCTGGTGTGCACAAGCCGGTGCCCGTGCGCTCCTTCAGGGCTTCGTGTCCCTTTCTGCAGGCTCCCATGCACGCAGACCGACTACACGCGCCCGCTTTCCCGCTGCTGGCTGCTCGCGTCTGCTCTCAGGCGGAGTCTGGCCGCCGCGCCGGAGGGGACGGGAGCCGGTCTCCCAGCTCGGCCAGCGCACCCTCCGGACACCGGGTGGGGGGGGGGTCCCCTTCGCAAGACCCAGCTTACGGAGGGAGATCCTCGCCTCAGCCCGTGCACGCCGTCTCATCGCATCCGGGGCGTTCGGAGTTCATGTCTATTCGAGAGAAGGGGCGGATCCCAGCTGGCAGCGGGTGTGGACCCCACACCCAGGAGAGGAGGCGTTCGGGGCGAGGGTGACCACAACGATGTGACATACGGCACAGAGCCAGTGCATAGTGAGGGAGTCGTGGGAGACGCACACGTGTGTGCATGATGCACACGCGGCGTGTGTGTGTGCGATGGAGACGTGCTATGCGTCTGTGACGTACGTGCGGTGCCCGTACGCGTGATGTATATGTGGTAATAAGCGTACGTGTATGTGACGTGTACGTGGTATAAATGTGTGTGTGACGCCTACGTAGCGAATAAGCGCGTGTGTGACGTTGTGCGTAAGCACGCGTGTGACGTACATCCCACAGAAGCGTGCGTGTGACGTCCACGCAGCGTGTGCGATGTTCAGACGGTGTGGGCGCGAACCCGTGTGCATCTTCAGGGGTGCGCTCTGCATCTGAGCCCGGGCACTTGGCTGTGCCTGGTGGTTCTCCTTGGAAGGGCTTCCTCCACTGGCCTGTCCCCGAGTCCCCCTCGCGTGCAGCGGGGCACCTGCCGGCACCCACCTCAAAGGGGCCTCCGGGCTTCCAGACGCTCTGACCCTGAGCGAGTGTCCGTACTTCCTCCGTCAGGCGGGGACCTGGTCGGGGGGGGGGGGGGGGGGTACCGTGCGGCCACCCCACCAGAAGGGAGGAAGTCGTGCCGCCGTCGCAGGGACGAGCCTGGGGGCGTCGTGGCAGGTGGGAAAGCTCCGCACAGACAGACGGACACGCACGCTCCCCCGCCTGTGGGATGGAAATGGGCTGACGGCCCCAGGCAGTGCAACGGTGCCTGCCCGCCCTGGGGCTGGGGTCCCGACTCCCAGGTGAAGGACGAGTAAGTTCTGGGGGCCGGTGGTGTGGCACGCCGAGTGCCGTTCACAGTATTGTGAACTTGAACGTGCCCGGAGACCAGATCCTCAGTAAGTGTGTCAGATGGATGTGTTCATCGCCTCGGTCGCGGGAGCCGTGGCCCAGGCACCCCTGGGTCAGAACGTCACGCCTTACGCGGACAGGTTTCGCTTGTCCATTGTTCCTGCGTAAAGCCCGGCCACAGTAAGTTAGTTTTTAAAACGCGGGGTCCCCGGGGCCGCACTCTCTTCCCCCGGGGGCCCGCGCTCAGCGTGTCCTGCCTGAATGCGAGCTCGGCGGGGCTGCGTCGTTACGAGCTGTTGCGGTGGGATTTCAGTCTGGCTCCCACTGGGGCAGCTCGTCCCCCCGGTAACGGTGGGACCCAGGCTCTTCCATCAGTTGGTGGAGGTTTGTCGACAGACCAGCGTGTCCGGGTGCGAGGTGAGATATTACCGCAAAGGACGGAGGGCAGGGCACGGCCACGGGCAGGTGCGACGATTTTCCTCTCACACACGTGACCCAACGCAGGGGTGGACGAGGCTCCGAGAAAGGCCGCTGAGGTCATGGGACAGGTGGAGAGGCCGCCCGAAGAGGAGGGAAGCAAACATTTATCAGGCGCCTACGAGGCCAGACGTTGGCCAAGGAGCACCCGGAGGTTCATGTCCTGTGATCTTGGCTGGGACGCAGCAGGGAGTCGCTGCCCCTCCCCGTCGTGCGGAGGGGAAACGGAAGCCTTGGAGAGGGCGCGACAGCCCGTGTTTGGAGCCGGACTCCCTCCCCCGACGCGGAGACTCTCCATTCTCAGTGCTCGTCCAAGAAAGTTCGGTTTTGCTTAGAAAAACCCAGTGTTCCCCATAAGTGACTTTCTGTCAGTCATGCTGGGGTCCCGTGGTGTCCCCTCCCTTGTGGTCATGCGGGAGTCCTCCCGTGCCTCTACCCTTCCACCCCCGCAGACCATCCCCCCCCCCTCCCATTCAGTCAGAGAACGAGGCAGGAGAAGGGTCCCCCTCCCTTTCGGAAGGTTCCAGATAGACCCAGCCAGCAGGAGCACAGGCTCATCTGCCCACTTTCCGTCAGCCAGACGCAGTACCCTGGGCTGGCCTGCCAGGTGGGGAGTGGAGAATGAGGCCACCCACACGCGGCGATCGGGGTCACACGCCCAACCCCCTCAGCCTGACACCCCGCCCACGCTTTCTCTCAGGCTTAAGTTCCGAAGCCCAGGGTCCTCCCCTGTGGCGCGGGGAAAATTCGAGAAGGAGCATGAGAACGCCCATGGCCGAGGTCTAGGAACCACTAACTCGGGGCAGGTGCCTGGGAGGACGGCTGGCGGCTTACCTCTCCTAGGGGTCAGGGACCGGGAGCCTCCCCCAGCAGGCCTGCCCCCCACCTCCCAGGCGGCCCGTGGAGCCCGGCAGAGGGGACAGCAATGAGGTCTCCCTCCCTCCCGGTCCTCCCTCCACCTCTGATCTCCCGCAAATCGGGCAATTTCCTGAAGCACCGTGGAAAAACCGCCAGGGCGGCAGGTGAGAGCCCGTTTTTCACTAACTCGGCCGGAAACCCCAAGTAGGAAAGCACAGAAACCGCGTGCTGTCCCTGAACAACAGACAGCTACTTGAAGGTGGCTTTCCAGACCAAACGAGGCCGTGTCCCGAGTGGCCCCCTTGGGTCTTGGAGCACAAACGGCCGGGGTTCCCGTTAGGCCTCGCGCACGATGGCTGGGGAGCCGTCAGCTCTGCAGGGAGGGCCTTCGAAGCAGCCAGGTGCATATCGAAGATTCCAGTTCGTGTGTGGCTTCCTGGCTCATTGGGACAAAAAACAGGGATCTCTCTCCCCGGAGCCCCCACTAACTGTCCACCGATGTTGTGCACTGATGGGGACTGAGGCGCCGTCCGCCCCTCCTTGCTGTGTCCCCAGTCACCTGTGCAGAGGCAGGGAGGGCCTGGGCGGCTTCCAGACCGCGGGTCAGTGTGTGCATGAGGCTCCGATCCAACACGAGTCTCCCTAGAGCCGATTGGAGCTGCGTGAGGCATCAGAGGAGACAAGTAAACAAAAAATCCTCGAGGCCATAGGCCGAGCGCTGCCCACCTCGGCAGCGTGGACCGGGAGAGCGCCGACCTTGAAGGTGCACATCGGCCCCTCCCTCCGCCCAAACGCCCACGGACAGGACAGGAGCCCTTTCCTCCTGCCTGAGAACCGCGCATTTGATCCCGCGCTTGGCTCAAAAGGAACCATTATTTCAGACTCAACAAGTCTGGGCCCGGCTTATTAACATGCCGTTTGTGTTGTGAATTCGGAATCCGGTGCCGTCCATGAGGGATGGTTCGAGGGGGCCCCAGAAAATTGCCCACCTGTCCCTGAATTTGCTGTCATGTTTTCTGAAATCTCGCCATTAGAAATAGACTCTTGTTAGAGCTGTAAGGGGGCCTGACGGACGTGGCCTCGCCCTTGGGGGTACGGGACCACGGCTTCACTTCCATGGGACCCACATGCTCCACCCCAACAGATATTTTGTGACCCTCCTTTACGGTCTTGAGATGGAGTCACAGATCGCGTGCCGCTGCGAAAAGCAATCTGATGCCTTCCTTTCGTAGGAAGGAGGAGTGGAAGGAAAGTCAATGTGGTGGCTCATGTTTTGTGTCAACCTGGCCGTCCGTGGTGCCCTGAGTAGACACCACCCCGGCTGTGTCTGGGATGGGGCGTTCTGGTGAGATCCACATTTGAGTCTGTGACTCTGTAACGCAGACGGCCTCCCCAGCGTGAGGGGCCTCGTCCGGCCTCGTGGGGGCCCGAAGAGAAAAGGCAGAGGAGAATTTGCGCCCCTTTTCTGGTTCGCCGTTGAGCTGGGACGTTCTGCTCTCAGCTTCTGCTGCCCTCAGACTGGCCTGCCCGGATTTCCAGCTTGCGGATGGCAGGTGGTGGGACTTCTCAGCCCCCATGACCCTGTGAGCCAACACCTTATAAATCTCCTCTCATGTATGTCTTCACATTTATCCCATCGGTCCAGCTGCTCTGGGGAACCTTATACAATAATTTAATAAAATAATGTGTATTTTTATATGTGGATGCTTGGGGACAATAATCTGGAAGGTTCCATGGAGTAGTCTGCTGCTGGTTGGCCACTCGCTACACGTGAGGTCACCAGCTACAATAATGAGTGTTGTGGGCCGACAGCCAGACATCACGGTGACTCGGATGACGCAAGTCGGTGGAAGTTTCAGACAAAGTGCACGGCAATGTGCCTTCACGTCGGGTGCTTGTGGATTCGAGGGGACATTCGAAGCACGTTAAGACTGTTCATGAAGAGGGGCGCCTGGGTGGCTCAGTCGGTGAAGCATCTGACTTCAGCTCAGGTCATGATCTCATGGTCCGTGGGTTCGAGCCCCGTGTCAGGCTCTGAGCTGACAGTTCAGAGCCTGGAGCCTGCTGCGGATTCTGTCTCCCTCTCTGTCCCTCCCTGCCTTGCACTCTGTCTCCCTCTCCCTCTCTCAAAAGTAAATAAGCATTAAAAGAAATTAAAAAAAAAAAAAAAAGACTGTGCATGAAGAGGGGTGCCTGGGTGGCTCGGTCAGTGGAGTGTCTGACTCCTGATTTCTGCTCAGGTCATGATCGCGGAGTTTGTAGGTTCGAGCCCAGGATCAGGCCCTCTCAGAGAGGAGCGTGCTTGGGATTCTCTCTCTCTGTCTCTGTCCCTCCCCACTTTGTGCGTGCACACGCTCTCTCTCTCTCTCAGAATAAATAAATAAACTTTAAAAAAAAGACTGTGCATGAAAACTGGTGTTTGTGGGTAAAACAGGCTTCGATTCTGTGCACACAGTTAGAAGCAGGTTTTCTACCTGTGGGACTATCCCCTTCGCAACAGGAGGTTTAGCATTCTTGCCACAGACAACTGGGAATGTGACACCGTGCTGAAAATGTCCCCTAGGGGGCAATGTCACACTGGCCTAGGAGCACCGGGATGGGCCACAGAGAGTGGAGTGGCGGCCCCAGGAGACAGAGGATGAGGGAAAGGCCGTCACTGGGATGCTAGCGAGGGAGGGATACCAGGCAGAGGAAGGTGGGCAGAGCCCTTAGGAGGATGCAGGGTCCAAGTCATCTGTGACTCTGATACTGCCCCCTTGCAACCCGTGTGCCCGTGACCCAGCACGATTCTCATCCTGCCATCAGTCCACACAATTCTGCGTCCACACTGTGCCCCGCGGGCCCCTGGAAAACCCCTGATAGGAATGAGGGGACTCATTTTGTGTTGACACAGTATTTATAAGCTTAGGGAGAAGTGGCAGGAGAAGGTGTGTCCCCTCCCTTCCTGGGCGACGTAAGGGGGACCCGGAATAAAGTCCATGCAGGCCCTTTGGGATGCCTTTGGGGAGCCTGGTCCCATTCCTTCGCCTCAGGCTGAGGCTCCTTCTAGAACATCTGCAAGACCCAAGATGTGAATTAGCTTCCTCTCTCCAAAAGACCTACATAGAATTTCACAGCAGGCATTAGATCTCCCCCACTTACAAATTCTTATTTAGAAAGATGGAAACGGGGGGCATAAAAAACAAAGGTAGGGAACTAAATATCATGTGCTTTCTATACACAGTCCCATTTATTCGTTAAAACATCCCTTCTGCGGGGCACCTGCGGGGCTCAGTTCCTTAAGCGTCCGACTGAGGCTCAGGTTGCGATCTCACAGTCCATGAGTTCGAGCCCCATGTCGGGCTCTGTGCTGACGGCTCGGGGCCAGGAGCCTGCTTCGGATTCTGTGTCTCCCTCGCTCTCTGCCCCTCCCCCACTCTCTCTTTCCCTCTCTCAGAAATAAATAAACAATAAAAAAAATCTGCAAGGATCAGAGGATTTCAGCCAGGGAGCTGCCACCCATACCTGCGACCCTCTTGCAGAAGAACTAGCTGGAGACCACGGCTTCTCACGGCTTTTCGCTTGGCTTCCCGTCTCCTGGGACTGAAAGAGACACCTAGCAGAAAATACGAATGAATTTTTAGGCAGAGAATCTTACACACCTCAGCTCTTGATATTTTGCTATGGAGTCCGGAGTAGGATTTGTCTTCCATTGGTCACCTAAAACAAGTAAACCATCTGGGGGGGGTCCTCATTTTGTTTTGCAACAGGCACAGGGCAAACTGGCCAGAACCAAGGCTTTGTTTTGGGCTCCTGTGTTCTTCTGACCCGTGTGGGGGGCACCGAGCTGGCCCCAGCCCCGGGACCGACAACTGTCCCTACAAACCTATGCTGATCTCTCCAAGCGAGGTTTCAAACTGGTCCTGATCTTTCCAAGTGGGGTCTCAAACCGCACAGGAAAGCCAGATTAGACCTGAAAAGAGGCTAATTCAGACACAGGTGGTTTTTTTGTTGTTGTTAACGTTTATTTATTTTTGAGACAGAGAGAGACAGAGCATGAACGGGGGAGGGCCAGAGAGAGGGAGACACAGAATCCGAAACAGGCTCCAGGCTCTGAGCTGTCAGCACAGAGCCCGACGCGGGGCTCGAACTCACGGACCGCGAGATCGTGACCTGAGCCGAAGTCGGAGGCTTAACCGACCGAGCCACCCGGGCGCCCCAAGACACAGGTCCTTTTACGTCAGCTGGGAGTCTGCTGAGGTCATTGCTAAAAAGAACAAGCAGAAAAGTATTTTGATGATAAATGTCATTGTTTTAAGTATTTAAAATGTAAAGGATTTAGATTTTAATTTTTTAACTTAAAAAATTGTAAAAAATAACGGTATAATGATATCAACATTATATATAATACCTCAAGTACTGTTGTTTCGGTACTTGACAATAGCACCATGTATCAGAATCTCAGAATATACAGTACGTATTGCTATCATTATTACGATAAAGAGTTTTAGGATAAACAGAATTATTTGACAGTTACTTGAAACTCATCCATCACCAAGGCCCCTTTGGATGACTGAAGTGTATGACAACCTTAAACTTGAAACTTAGTAAGTGATGCGGGAAACAAAGGCCGAAGGAAATGGCAGACAAAATTAAATTTCCTTATAACCTGCAGCCCATTGAGGAATTCTTGAGGCTGGCAGAGTAAAATGTGTCTGTCTCCAGGAACTCCTTTGCTAGAGGGAAAAACAACCTTGGCTTGACAATAGCCAGGCCTCCAGGAAGCCTTGAGCTTGTGAAAGTCTCTTTGGAAACTCCCTCTTGGCTTTATCTCCCGACTCCATGAAACAGTCACCCTCCCCCCACCCCCACCCCCACACACACTTACAGGGCAGCTCTTTCTGCCCACGGATCCTATCCCCAGGCTTTAATAAAATCACCTTTTTGCACCAAAGACTCTTCAGGAATTCCTTCTTGGCCATCAGCTCCAGACCCCACGAACCCCACCATCAAACCCCCAAAGCCTCATCATGGATAACCCCAAAACCTTGGCCAAGAGTGGAAGGAAGATGTGGCGAGGAAAATGGGGCGGGGAGTGTTTGAGGGTCAGTCCTTGTCGTGCCTGTGCATTCTGACTCTGCTTCTCACTGTCAACCTCGGGGCTTTCTCAGATGAGTAGAAAAGGGAAAAGGTTCATGGACATGTGAGTAATATGTGCACACCCAAGGGAAAGAAAACTCTGAAGTAACTGAAACGTCAAGAACCCAGACCTGCCCGTATCACTCAACACACACTTTGTGCACGCTCCGTCCATGTTTTCCTGTAAACTCAGGGATGGCGGGAGGAGGGATATTTTTCTCCCTTTCTGTATTAGTTATCTGCTGCTTCTTGACAGCTTACCCCAAACTTTGCAGCTTAAAACGATAAATGTTTGTTATCTCAGTGCCTGCAGGTCAGGGTTAGCGTGGCTTCACGTGTGTGTGTGTGTGTGTGTGTCTGACTCAGAGTCCCTCCCGAGGGTGCTGTGAAGGCCATCTGAAGGCTGGAGGATCCGTTGCTAAGATGGAATTTGCATGGCCTTTGGGAAGAGTTCCTGGTTCTTCATTGGTAGCGGGCAGGAGGCATCCACTCCTCACCACACCGACCTCTCCCTGGGGTGGCTTGAGTGTCCTCACAACATGGCGGCCGGCGGCCCCAGGGTGAGTGTTCCCAGGAAGGGAGCAGGGAGGGAGCCCAAGGCCTTCTGTGATTAGTCGAGGACGTGATGTAAGGTTAGCTCCATGGAATACTACTGGCCAAGTGCAAATCACTGAGTCCCGCTCACGCTCACGTCGGGGTTATCAAAGAATTAGTCAACGTGCCTTAAACTCAACACCCCTTCCACAAGGACTCTGCCACGGGACTGGTGGGCTTTTCATTCTCAGTGTAACTACCTCTTGAAAACGCTGAACGAGCACTGACTGTACCAAGAAAATGCACGCGTTTGGCTTTTTCTTCATTTTGTGTGAAAACCAGGTTAGGGGATTAGGAACCAGAACGTGAGACTGCGCTCTCTTTGGTTTAAACTAGAGAGTAAGTGTTTCCACCTTTGGAATGCTGAGTACTGCTTTCAGCAAATGAATAACCCTACAGTCCTTACTGTTCAATTTGGGGAATTTGGGGGTCTTTGCCTCAAAACAGTCTCCATTCTAAAGGCAGGATTCATTTGGTTTAGAATGGAGGCCAATTCCTTTTCTAACTGTTTATGTTTCCGAATTGTGTCAGAATATCAAAGCCAATGCAGCCCACACCTATAAATTGTGGTTTACTTTAGGAAGTGGGCCTGAGCAGTAACGTCGTGGCTTAATTCCCAGCTCCGGCCTTAAAACAACTCTCATAACCGTCAACGTGGCATGATTGATGATAGAAAGAGAAGCATCTAGATCTGAGGTGTATCCACTGGAACCTCTGTCATTTTGGGGGGGGGCGTCCTTGGATTCAAAACTGGTGTGAGTTTATAATCATACCCTGTAAATTAATGGAGCATTTGATAAAGCGTGCAATTGTGCAAATGTACTGAAAGGCCTTGGCAAAGACCGCGCAGTGGTAATACGCCCTTTCTACCCCACTCGCATTTTCCATGATCCCATTCACGTGGATAATTACGCGTCTTCCAGCGAAAATTGTAACTCAGCACATTTCCTAAGCCACCAAGGACAACGTGGAACCCTAAAACGTGACTCTTCCCAATGATCAGACCAGGGCATAGTCACATAGGCAAATGTGAGAGGCAGCTGAGTCGAAATTTGAATAATTAAAGCCTTTCCAGTTTAAAAACACATAAAATACGAGATGCTAATTATTTCAAGTACTGACCGTGTCTTCTGAAATC
Organism: Neofelis nebulosa; assembly: GCF_028018385.1. Classification (NCBI taxonomy): domain Eukaryota; kingdom Metazoa; phylum Chordata; class Mammalia; order Carnivora; family Felidae; genus Neofelis; species Neofelis nebulosa. The sequence goes on from NC_080787.1 coordinate 153,669,638, forward strand.
GAGTGGAAGGGCAGTTCGTGTGGCAGCCAGAAGAAATTGTACAATAGAGGGGCTGGGGGATGCCGTCCTGCTCGGGTGGCCCCTCCCCCTGGGACGCGACGCTCAAGTGTGGTCTCAGGCACCACACCTGCTCCCCGCACAGGCCCAGCTCCCTGCGTCCAAAAAACGCGCTCCCAACATGCCTTGGAGTCTGGTTTCGAGTTTTAAAGCTGTTATTTTGGGGACTTGATCTGAAGCTGAGAATTTACATGGAGAATGGATGGGTTGGATCTTCCTCCTCGGCCAGAAAAGCATTTTTGAGGTTGCTTAATTAGCAATACAACAGAAAATGTCCTTGGCAGTGGGGAATTCAGCCCCAGAGGCACAAAAGGGAAAGGCAGGAGAGGGGGGTGGGAGGGAAGGGAGGAGGGGAGTGAGGGGGGGAGGGGAGCGGGAAGGGAGGGGTTGGGTTCTGAAGCAGGGCTTGGCCGACCCTGGCTCAGTGATCCTGCTGCCTAATGAGACCAGCCTTCCTGTCTCTCAAGCACCAGCAAGGAGAGGCAGACAAAACGGAGTTTGGGGGCCACAGGCAGGAACAGCCCCTGACAGAGACTCCTCCCGTTGGGCCTGGACACCGCCCCCCCCCCCTCCCCCCCGGAACCAGTGCAGCCTTTGGGAGATAAGCATTTTCATAACTTCCTGGAGGCTGCTGTGTTTTAAAGCTGATGTCTCTTGACGGATGCCTCGCGTCCTTCCGTAAAGGACTGCACCATGAACAAAAATGACTCGGGGAGCTGGGCTTCATGTAGCAACGCGAGCACCTCGCTGTTGACCTCCAGGGCGTGCCCTTTAATGGGCCAGTGTGTTGGAATGTTTGGGTCCCTGGGTTTTCCTCCCGCTTCTCCTGCACTGCTGTGGGGATGAGGACGGTCTGTGGTCTGTCCCGGATCTGTGTTCCACCCCCGGAGCCACGGTCTCGTTATCTCTACCTCTGAGACATCTGGCAATTTAGTGACTCACAAGACACATCAGCCACGAGTTCCAAGTGGTCACAGACGGGAGAGAACAAACACTGCTGGCACGAGCTGTACCAGCCTGAGTCGGGGCTTCTAGAATCCGTAACATTGGGACGCGCTTTGCAGAAGAAGCTGGCCTATTTGGTGTTCATGAAAGACACTCAGCTTATGCAGCTGAAATCGTGCCATAACCAAAGAGCATCGAATTAGGACCCAGAAGGCCTGGCTTTTACACTAATGGTTATGTGACCATGAACGGACCCTTTGTCTCTCTGAGCCTCAGTTTCCTCATCTGTGAAATAGGGATATTACTACTTCTCCTGGTGCGGTAGGCTGGATTAGTAATCCCAATTCTTCTATCACCTGTAAGGGATTATATACCTATCCTTGGCCACATGGGTTAGTAGTGCTTCCCTGAAGAAAATGAGAAAGAAAATGTCCCAGGCCATTGATACTGGGCAAGGCCAGGGGACTTGCCTGCCAACGGATCATGGACAGAAGCGTCAATGTGGCAGCCTTGGGAGGAGGCTTCAGCGGTTCTTGTATGTTCCTGCCCACTCTTTTGTGCTCACTAGGGGGCTCCACCAGAGAAGAACATGCCTGCTGAGCTGCCTTCCTTCAGCTGCAGCCCCAGAATAACATGGGGGCAGACCTAAATGCAGCCCGCAGCTTGGAGCCAGGCCACCCAGCCAACTCGGCCAAGCACAGTGCGGAGCAGTTGAGCCACTATTGATCCAGAGACCCATGCAAATGAAAATCAATACTTGTTCCTAGAAACTACTGAGTTTGGGATGGTTTGTTACCGGCATTACTATGATAATTGCTGACTAATATGCTAGACCCCTCTCAGATTTTTGCAAGATTCTCATAAAACAATGAAAATGCTTTATAAACTGCTTTATAAAAGTACTCAGCTGGAGTGAACTCTCTGTAAGGCAGAAGCTTTCATTATTGTAGCTAGAAGAGTTCCTGGCACAAAACAGTAGCTCAATAAATATAGTATTAATTGAATTGAAGGATGAATAGATGGCTGGCTGGCTGGCTGGCTGGCTTCTTGGATGGCTGGATGGATAGGTGGATGGATGAAGGGAGGAGTGGACAGACAGATGGTGGGTGGATGGATAGATGGATGGATGGGTAGATGGAGGGATGGGTGAGTGGATGGATGGTTGGATGGATAGATGGATGGATGGATGGATAGCTTCTTGGATGGATGGATGAGTGGATGGATGGAGGGGTGGATAGAGGGATGGGTAGATGGAGGGATGGGTGGACGGATGGATGGATGGATGGATAGCTTCTTGGATGGATGGATGAGTGGATGGATGGAGGGAGGAGTGGACAGAGGGATGGGTGGGTGGATGGATGGATAGATGGATGGATGGATGGATAGATGGAGGGATGGGTGAATGGATGGATGGATGGATGGATGGATGGATGGATAGCTTCTTGGATGGATGGATAAGTGGATGGACGGATGGAAGGGTGGATAGAGGGATGGGTGGATGGATGGATGGATGGATGGATGGATAGCTTCTTGGATGGATGGATGAGTGGATGGATGGAGGGGTGGATAGAGAGATGGGTAGATGGAGGGATGGGTGGATGGATGGATGGATGGATGGATAGCTTCTTGGATGGATGGATAGGTGGATGGATGGAGGGAGGAGTGGACAGAGGGATGGGTGGGTGGATGGATGGATAGATGGATGGATGGATGGATAGATGGAGGGATGGGTGAATGGATGGATGGATGGATGGATGGATGGATAGCTTCTTGGATGGATGGATAAGTGGATGGACGGATGGAAGGGTGGATAGAGGGATGGGTGGATGGATGGATGGATGGATGGATGGATAGCTTCTTGGATGGATGGATAAGTGGATGGATGGATGGAGGGGTGGATAGAGGGATGGGTGGATGGATGGGTAGATGGAGGGATGGGTGGGTGGATGGATGGATGGAATAAAATGTGTATTAACCTTGGAAATTCTACTATAGACAGTTTTCTCCAGGATTTAAATCACTTATTTCTGTTAAATATAAATATCCCCGAGAAAGACAAATTTTTGTTTACCATAATACTTTCATTGGAGGATGTTCAATGCTAGACACTTGGAGTGAGTATAGAAATCATAGATAATCAGAGGTAAAGAGCAGGAATCTGAAACACTGATTTCCCACTGTGGCTCAGGGCTAGTTTATATAAAGCCTTTGGCAAAGGCTTTGGGAGTTTTACTAAAACTAGTGTTCTGCCCCAGGGACATTGTATTTCATAAAGTACATGCAGTCAGATACACACTAATGTAGTTTACGTATGCTAAATCTGTGTGTCTGTCTATTTATCTTCTATGTCTGTGCAGAGAGACATTTGTTGGAACAGCCAAGGAACTGATGTAGTTTCTCCCCCCGATGCTCTACTCTGGGAGACTAGAAACAGAACTTGGAGGGGACTATTTGACTTGTTCCGAGTCTACGCACAAAACGCATGTGCTTCGGGAAGGCAGAAATGTGGGCTGGAGACTTTGTTTCTAACGGTGGTGGTGGGACCTCGAACGAAACAAAATAAGGCAGTTGGGTTAAATTCTCTGAAATTTAACTATCCTCTGTAGCTGAGAGTGGGGAAGAAAGTGTGTTTCCTTGAATCGTTTGGCGACTGAACCAGGCGAGTGCAGGCCAGTGTATAATCCCTTGGAGGACCCACCTGGAGATTTTCAGTTTCCCAGTGGGTACAATGATGGCTTTTATGTTCACATCATCCCCCTATCCCACTACCCCAGTGCCCGGGAAAGGTGTTAAAATGGTTTATCCAAACATACTTGCTAAGAAACCTGTGGTTCTCAGAGGAAAGACTGCGCATGTTGCTTGGTTGATTAAGAAAGATTTGCATCGTGGCGTAAGGACCACAGGAAGCCACGCGCGGCCACAATATATTGCTTCTGGGTGTCTGTTTTGTTTTGTTTTCTCTGCTCTTTTTTGCATTGGTCGGAAGTTTCACTACACTTGGGTGTTCCTTGGGGACAAATGCATCCATCTGGATGTGTTTTGCAAACTCTGTGACCTTCGTCACATGCCAGATGGCATCCAGGCCAACCGCACTCATGCTTCAGAGGCGGACGGGGGTGGCTCAGCTCCTCGTTGGGGGTTTACGATCCAGGACCCTTTGTTCCCTTGTTTGCGGGGGCAAGGACCGTTTGGAGACCTGTCCAGCTGTGTCAAGGTTCACACCATACTGCGCCCCCACCCACGCACGCTGTGGTTTATTTATGCTTCAGTGCAGACACCCAAGCCTTTCATTCTAATGGCTCTGTGCTCACCCGGAATCACAAACAGGGCAGCATGAGCCTGGCCCGAGGCCCCCGGGTGCAGGATGGGGACGGGGAGGGAGCACATCCCCGGGCCGTCTGTTGCCCTCACTGGGACCAGCACTGGCCCTTGCTGCCTTCAGCTTGGAAGACTCGCCCTCCGCCTCGGCCGCCGAGCCGGAACTGTGTGGGCACACGGCTGCTGGATGTACCTGCCTGCCCAGACCGTTCTCAACTCTGGAACGCTATCTTCTAAGTCATGGGTCAGGGACCGGGATCCAAACCTAGACATTGCATTTGTAGGGCCCAGGTCCAAACGCTGCACTGGAATGCGGTCCTAAGAGAGACATATGCTGTTCAACCCATTTCCCGCGGCGACACTGGGCGGGCAACGAGGCCCGAGCCTGCCCGGACCCAGAGCCACGGGGTTCAGGTGTTTGGGAAGAAGGCCAGGGGTGTCCAGCCAGCATCACAGGGCTTCCCTCCTCCTTCTGAGCTGTGGCCCACAGCTTGGAGTTCACCTTCCCTAATCCACTGGGCGGCGTGGCTCAGAGTGGCAGCTGGTGGGATGGGACCCCTGAGCCTTACTGCCGCCGGGGTGCTGGAGGCCTCCTCCAGCCCAGGGCTCCAGGGAGTCGTGGGGAGAAGGGGGGTGGGCAGGCAGGAGGGGGCCGTGGGAGATGGGCAGCGGGTGGCTATAGGCAGAGACCCCTCTCTCCTCCTCTAGTCCTTGTCCGGCCGCGCGCCCCCTCTCGGCTGCTCTCCCTGCAGCACTGCGGGTGGTGACGGGTGCCTGTGTCACCAGCAGCGAGAACAAGTCCACCCACTGCCTTCCAGGGACTGGGGCGTGGCCACCCGGGGCAGGGGCATGAAAGTGGAGATCAGGGCTTCCTACCAAGCTGGCCTGGAGGAACGATTATGGAGCCTGATGAAGACGGAGTGCACCGGGCCGCGGCCTCACCGTCCTTTCCCGTCTCCCTTCACCACACTTGCTGTGTCCTGTGGGGCCAGGCCCCTGCGCCCTCACAGCCGCCGGCCGGGCTCTCTTTGGACAGTGGGGGTCAGGGGCTCTGGTCCCAGCTGACACCTGCGAGGCACGTGGCTTTCGCCTTGAAACTCACCGCCCGTGCCTCAGTTTCCCCCACTGTACACAGGACAATAGCAACAACGTCTGCTCCCAGGGTGGCTCAGGGGACCGAATGGTTGAAAGACAAAGTGCTGGAAATAGGTGGGTCTCAGAGAACATTCCGGAGGCTTCCGTGCTGCTCTACCCTCAGCCCCTGTGTATCCCCGACAGATACGAATCCTCTCTACCTCCCTCAGCCCCAGTGCATCCCCCTGATGGACCTACTAGCAAGAGCCACCACCGTGGTCCTATCAAGGGCATCCGAGCACAGGCCCTTTACGCAGCCTATGTCATTTACTGCACAAAACTATTATTACACCCACTAAGAGATGAGAACTAAGACCCAGAGGGGGTAATCGTTAACTAAAGCCACACAGCATAGCCGGGACTTGAAGCCAGCCTCTCTGGACCCCAAAGCCTGCATTAGCCATTAGCTCCTGGGCATCAGTGTTTGACCCCCTTCCACGGGGCAGGACCCACTCCCTTGTCCTGACGGCTCCTCAGGATCTAAAACCTGTCCTTCCCCCAACCCCCATTCCCGGACACTGCTGACGCCTGCCGTGGAGTCTTAGGAGCAGAGCGTCCGCCCTCCGTGCATGACAGTCAGCATCCCATGGACAGGTGGATAGGCACACGTATGTGCCCAAATATGCCAAGAAAGCAAATAAATCCTCCGTTGTCCTCTGCACAGCCTATCAAATTTTCTTTTGCTCTCAGATTTTCTCTTCTCAGAAGGAAACCCAAAATCTATACTCTGGGGGGGACTTGTAGAAGGCATGACCCTCTCTGAGCCCAGTCTCAGCATCCCCAGGGAGCACCACCCATCAGACAGATGCGTGGTAACGAGTAGGTGGGGTGTTCTCTGCAACCCGGGGAACCGCAGGTCGTCTCCACACGGTGCCCGTGGCGAGGCCACTGCGGTTATTGTTCCTACCACGGAACGATTTTTACTGGTGTTTCCTCGTGTCTGGGTTCCGTGGCCAAACTGTGTGCAGAACCCTACACGTCACTCAGAGTATCAGAAGTTTTGCATCATTAGCCCGTGGGTTGGATAGACCCCAGTCCGCACACAGCAGGAGGCTAACAATTTATATGGTAAACACGTTAACAGTAAGAAGGTTAATGTCATAGCTAGAAACCTGAGAATAGATTTAAACCAAGGATTTTAGAACTAAACCGCTTAGCTAATATTTCCCAGAGACTGAGTGCGAGGTCACTTCAGGCTGACGCTCGGGTTGATTAGCTTGTTTCCAGCAACATGGAGCCTTCTGACTTAATTAGCCGTGAGTGGGCGTCATCCCCACAAGACGGTCCCATATGTGGGACAGATTTTCACTGAAGAGTTCTTGTGGTGCGCTTACGAATTACTAGTCTCTCCTTCTGAACGGATGTTTTCTCCCTGAAATATCACAGATGAGCAGTATTTCCTTGTTGCTGGCATTTAACTGTTCTATCTAGACCTTAGGTAAGGAGTCTGCTCCACATCTCATGAACCCGTCTCAGTCTTGGGAACAGGTCCGTGCTGGCGAGCCATTGTCTCCTCTCAGGACAGGGGGGCTCTCAAAGTTCAGGTACAAGTTAATAAAAGACGTGTCTTATGGAAACAAAAAAAATATATAGGTTAGGACCGAGCGTCTGCGTCCTGAGTGTTACCAGTGAAAATCCCCAGGTGTGGGGCTGGGCGCGTCCTCGGGTGGGGTGGGAGCAGCCATGGTGATCTGACAGGCTTTCCTGGTCTGCAGTTGGGAGGTCTCTGGTGACCCTTCTCTGCGCCCGTCTAACAGGGACACAAGGATTGTGTAAACTCGTGGGCTGTTGTGACAACTTCTCCCAAGTCTACCTCATGCTGTCTAGCTGTGGCTTGCAAGGGTTCAGGAAGAAGGGCAGTTTTTGTTCTCAGTGATTCCAAGTCAATAAAAAAAAAAAAAAAGGAGAACATTGGAAACCCTAGTGTAGAGAATCGTAGCCCAGATATTCCAGATATTTGAAGAGACCGGAAGAATTCAGGACCCAGGAAGAAGGGCAGTTTTTGTTCTCAGTGATTCCAAGTCAATAAAAAAAAAAAAAAAAAAAAAGGAGAACATTGGAAACCCTAGTGTAGAGAATCGTAGCCCAGATATTCCAGATATTTGAAGAGACCGGAAGAATTCAGGACCCAGGAAGAAGGGCAGTTTTTGTTCTCAGTGATTCCAAGTCAATAAAAAAAAAAAAAAAAAAAAAAAAAAGGAGAACATTGGAAACCCTAGTGTAGAGAATCGTAGCCCAGATATTCCAGATATTTGAAGAGACCGGAAGAATTCAGGACCCAGCCTGGTGTTGTAGGCAAAGCGCAAAGCCTCACAGACCGTTAATCAGAACTAGAGACTAACATCCACAAAGATGTGTTACTAAAACATAATTTTTTCCTCTCTAAAATCGCCCTGTTTCCTTCAAAGATAGTAGGGGCAGAGGACCGGCTGCCCCAAGATGGGCCACTTTGACGTGAAGATCATTTTGAGTTAAAGGCAATCGAGACCCTGTGGGCTCGCAAGAAACTTTTCCCTTCCTTCACTAGAAGAATCTCAGTTGGGTGTCTTTCCCAGAGTAAGGGTTATTACTAATGATTAATTTTATCCGAGTGACCCGTGTGTGTGGCAGGGCAAGCACCTAATCACCAAACCTCTGCTCTTTTTATCACCCTGTCAGCTGCATTGCTTCCCTCTGACATCCCAGACGCCCACACTCGCTTTACCTGGCTGTCTCTGGAATTTCTAGGTCTGTGTGGACCCCCCGCATGTGCACTACTAAATTAGATTTTCTCTTGTGAATCTGCCTCTTGTCAACTTGATTCTTAGTCTGGCCAGAAGGACCTTGGAGGGGACGGGAATTCTCGCTCCCCAACAACAGTCAAATGAAGACTAATTTGTGCATAAAATTAGTCGTTTCAGCAGACTTGTCCTCATTATTTTCGTAAACACAGCAAGAGTGGTGGGTAAGTATACAGGTGTGTGTGTGTGTGTGTGTGTGTGTGTGTGTGTGTGTGTTTTAATCACACTTTGCTGGAACTTTTCATAAGGAATTTCAGATCAAGCCTCTAACAGCCTCTGAAGGCTGAGAAGCTAACAAAATACTTGCCATGACACTCGTCTGCAACCTGGGCATTTGGTTACTTCTCTTCTCAAGATTCCCCCAAATACCCCAGGGTTCCTGAGCCTGTCAGGAAGGGACCCTCCCTACTCACTTGGTAAATCTTTGTGAACCCTGTAAGCAAGGTGCCAGGTCGCTATTTCCAAGAGGCTTAATTGCCTCCCTAAATTCAGCCTTAGTTCCTTCAAGCTGTCTGGTTACATCTGAGTCTATGCGTGTCTGTCTTGAATATGACATTCCAGTCAAAGCCTTGGGCTGGATTTTGGGCAAGGGGACTTCCATGGACATTCGTATTTTTAAATGATGTTTATCTATATATTTTCAGAGACACACAGAGAGAGAACACAGACAAGCAGGGGAGGGGCAGAGAGAGAGGGAGAGATAGGGAATCCCAAGCAGGTTCCGTACTGTCAGCATAGAGCCCGACTCGGGGCTCAAACCCATGAACCGTGAGATCATGACGTGAACCCAAATCAAGAGTCGGATGGTTAACTGACTGAGCCGTCCCCCAGATATTTTGAAAATACAAATGTCTGTATTTTTAAAAAGGCCTCTTTTCCCTTTTTTTCCTTCAATCTTAGGAACAGGGAATAATGGAGACTACAGTTCCCAGAGAGCTTACACGACTGCTGAGATAAATAAGGGAGACTCGGGGATTGAAGGAGGGGGAATCGTTTCTGGTTTTGCAAAGATTTGTAGAATCGGGACAGTTGCCTTGAAGGAGCTGCACTGCATCATAAGTGACAGGCCTCCAAGTTGCTTCTGCCCTGGGCACACCCTTCTCACTCTGACTTCGGGGAGACGACCTTACAACATCCCTATCAGGCTTTGAGTACCAGCGTCGGTCTGGCCAGCTCTTGGGTCCCGTCACGGAGCCGCACTGCCCTGGTGTGGTAGGAGGAGGCTGGGTTTCAGTGCCTTGTCCCCCGACACCTTATCTGCAGGCCAAGAAAGTAGAGCAGGTGGGAAGTACGTCTCAGGATTGGTGATGTTGAGCTCCATTTGGTCACGAGATTGCAGTAAGTGTCTTGTCGGTCTCTTACATAGGTGGTTATCTTGTCCGTGTTCTTTTGGAGGCTTCTAAACACCAATCAAAATATGCATCCCACTCGGTGGTTTAGTTTAACATCTGGGTCTCTGTCCTCGGGTGTGCAGACGCACCAATTAGGTATTTCAAAGGATCCTCATTCAGGCCATTTGAGTGCCAAAGTCATCCTCAGTGTAATTTTCCATTTATTCAGAAACTTGCAAGTGTGTGATCCGTGTGGATGAAACATGAACCTGCCGGCCTGTTGGGAGGTGTTCTCCATCCCGGGTCTCCGGTTGTGATGGTCTGTCTCCCATCCTAGCGGGTTTGATGGCCTGTACCCCCAAAAAGGGTTTCATGGTGGACCGGTGTGCTCATTTGAGCCGCCTCACCCCTCTAGGTATCACCCTGGAATCAGCTGAGGGCACTTTGGGTCTTGGTTTTCTCTCAGTTTAGCCTGCTAGATGGAAAGGGCTGGAAATGCTAAGTGGCCAGACTCTCATGCACCCCACACAGCAGCTAAATTATTTGCACGGGACTGCTGACTGGCCTTAACGTCTCCAACGAAAAGAACTGGCTATGTCCCCTGCCTTCGGATTCATTCCGAATCTCATCTGTATAACCAGGGCATCAAGCATCCAAACTGGCAATATTGTGAAGCATTTTTAAGTTCTGGGTTGAGGATTCTTCCCTCCAACCGGCCTGTAATCTGTGCTTTACACAGGATGGCTTCCCGAGAAGGCGGTGGCTCTTCTGGGGTCATTTCATAGTCGCCAAATTATCCACTAAAAGACAAGCCAGACTCGCAGAAGGGTAGTGAATGCTCTGTCCCTTGTCTCATTGAGGACGGGAGCCCAGGTGGCAGGATTTCAGGGGGGCCTGAGGAGTGGCTAGGGCTCGTCGGGTGCAGGGAGTCTGTGCAGAACGGGGCAGGGGTCTGCGTGTCTGCGAGCGGTTCTCTATGGGGGACACATGCGTCACAAGGTGCCATCTGTTCAGCTGTAAAAATTAAGGTTTGCCCATTTCCATGGAGGCATGAGAAAGACCATTCGATCGTCTTAGTACATTATGTTTCTATCGCATCTGATTGTTCAAAAATATTGTGTGCTCGCCTCCGCTTACCGGGTTTCTGGTTCTTCCTGTTTCGCGTTTCTCCCTGAGGTCGCTTGAGAGGGTCAGAGGGAGGCTGACCTGCCCGAGAAAAGCATGGAGGAAGGAGGACAGTCCCTTCTGGCTCTCCCGCTTACCACTTCAATTTCTCCCTGTTTCCAAGTTTAAAGACACTTCTTTGATGCTGTCTCATAAATACAGTATTTTTCTTGAAACAAAATCCACACAAAATTCAGCATTTTTAGCATTTTACAGTGTAAAATCCAGTGTTTTCAGTATATTCACAGATGAGTGCAACCGTCATCACCATCTAACTCCAGAACGTTTCCATCGGCCCAAAAGGAAACCCCACCCCTCGTGCTCCCCCGCCCCCAGCCCCTGCTGACCTCCCCTCTACTTTCTGTCTCTGTGAATTTGCCTGTTGTAGGCGCCTTGGACAAGTGGAACCCTTCAGTGCCTACTTTTTTGTATTTGGCTTATTTGGCGGAGCGAACGTTCCTCGAACCCCACCCATGTGGCGGTTTGCTATCTCATTCGAGTTTCTGCGGCAAAATACTGTAACGGGGCGGCCTAACCACCAGGCACTTGTTTCAGTTCTGGAGGCTGGAAGTCAGAGAAGATGCGGCCACTTTGGTTCCCGGCGAGCCCACTTCCGGCTTGGTCGATGGCCGTCTTCTGCTGGGTCCTCACACGGTAGAGAAAGTCATGTCTCTTGGGTCTCTTCTAGGGTGACCTTTTCAATCGATGTGGCCTGGCCAATTAGATCACAGATAGTTCCTGTGCAGACAGATCAGAGATCTAATTGTGGGAGATAAAACAGAGTATTTCGGGGAAGTTACAGGACTCACCTTGCTATGGTGCCACCCAGCCCAAAGACACCGTCATCGTCCCCCGAACCACTGCAGGGGCCACGCCGGCCTTCTCATTCCTTTTAACTCCAGTGAGTAGCCAGGCTGCTCTTCCAAAAACACGAATCGGACCGCGTCTCACCAGGGCTCTGTGGCCTTTGGTAGCACACGGCAAATACAACCCAACCTGCTTAGCCCACATCGGGTGACGTCTAAAATAGCTGCTCTGTCTCCAGTCACAGTTCTTTCCACTCTCTGCTGCAAGTTGGCTGATCTGACCAGATGGCTTTTCCTAGAGCAGGCCGTGTTGGCTCTTATGTCGGTTCCTAGGTGCTCCCATGCTGGCTCCTAGAGTGTTCCCAAGCTGCCTACAAGGGTGCTCCCGCACCGGCTCCTGGAGTGCTCCCACGCTGGCTTCTAGGTGCTCCCACATTCGCTCCTAGAGTGCTCCCATGCTGGCTACAAGAGCGCTCCCACACCGGCTCCTAGGATGCTCCCGCGCCAGCTCCCGGAGGGCTCCCACGCTGCCTGGCCGTTGTGTGGAGCATCTTTCTCCTCAGACATTCACGTGGCTGCTACTCCTCTCTGCTTCCGGCCTTTGCTCAAGTGTCAGCTTCCCAGAGAGAGACCTTCTCCCACTCCCTCAACCTGGCATCAGCACCCTCTGTCCACTCTCCACCCCATTCACGTGCCGCTCTGCTCCGTCTTCCTTTCCTGCCAGTATGTTATACGTCTGTTTCTTTACCGTTTTTCTCCTCTGCTAGAATGTACGCTCCTGAGGGCAGGGAGGTTTTGAGTTCTTTAGTTTGATATGCCTGGCAAAAGAAAAGAAAGGAGATACAGCAGAATGCTTTCATTCATGACCTTGGGGGAGGCAAAGATTTCCTACATAAGATGCAAAAACCAAAAATGGTGAGCAGAAAGGACAAACAAAGTTAAATTGGGCTGCGTTGAAACTCAGGACTTCTGTCCTTCAAAAGACACCGTTTTGAGGCGTGTGAAACAAGAATAACAGCAAGTCGCACGGTGGGGGATGATATTTGCAAAACATGCCCCACAAAATAACCCATTTCCTGAATATAAAAACAAATAATGCAAATCGTGAAGAAAAAGACAGACGACTCGATGAAAATATGGGTCAAAACCTTGAACGGGTTCTTCGCCAAGAGGATATCCAAACGGCCAGGAAGCACGTGAAGTGCCTCAATTTGCTCGTCATCAGGGACATGGGTGTTAAATCCTCAGTGAGGCACCATAATACATCCACTGGAACAGCTGCATGGGAAAGGCAGCATCAGGTGTCGCTGGGCCCATGGGACGCTGGACGCTGGACGTCTCACACACTCCCGGTGGCAGATAAATCAGTGCAGGGGCCTGGGGACATGGTGAGCGGCGCCCATCAAGGAGGATGGATACGCGCACGGGACATGCGGTATTATTCTAGACGTATCCCCAGCATAAATGGGTTCACACGTTCGGCAAAAGTTGTACGAGAATATTGACGCAGTGCTATCCACAACAGGCAAGTGCCGGATAAGCAAGTGTGTCCCCGTCACACAATGGAACACCACGCAAGAGAGCAAATGAACGATTATTGTCCACAAAAATGTGAATCCATCTTACAAACGTAAGATTGAGCAAAAGAAGCTACACGTTAATAAGTCCACTTACATTTAGAAAAAGTTCAGAAGAGAAGAAAACTAATGGCATTAGAAGGGAGGACGATGGTTACCCCCGTGGGGTGGGGTCCACAGTGAGGCAGGGGGCTTCCGACTTGGCTGCTTACATGAGCTGACACTTTGTGTATTTTCTGTATGCATGTCATACTTTAATAACTTATACTTTTGAAAACCCTCCCACAGGGGTGCCTGGGTGGCTCAGTTGCTCAAGCGTCCGACTTCGACTCAGGTCATGATCTCACTGCTGGAGTTGGAGCCCCACATCGGGCTCTGTGCTGACAGCCTGGAGCCTGGAGTCTGCTGCGGATCCTGTCTCCGTCTCTCTGCCCCTGCCCTGCTTGCGCGCTCTCTCTCTCTCTGTCTCTCTCTCAAATATAAAATAAAACATTAAAAAAATTAAAAAAAAAACCCTCCCACAAAGAAAACACAAAGCCCGGATATTTTGTAGTTGAGTTCTACAAAACATCCCCAGAATACCTAATTTCGATATTACATGAAGACTTTTAACAAACAGAAAAGGAAGGAAAATATTCCAATTTACTTCATGATACATGGATAACCTTGATTCCAAAGCCAGATGAGGACAGTATAAGAAAAGAAAGGCACACATGTGCAAAAACGTAACACAAAGCATTAGCAAACCAAATCCATACATCTCTGTTCACAGTCGGGCTCTCACAAGTGAGACCTGGGACAAGTGAGACACATTCACGGTAAGAACGTGCAAGGACTGGAGTAGAAGAATCAAATTTATCATTTGGAGACATGATTATCAATATAGGAAACCCAGAAGAATCAACAAAGTGTCAACGACCAGATATACAACATTGATTGCATCGTTATGCAGTAAAAACATAGTTGGAAAATATAATTTGAAAGGCATATCATAGCAACAACAATGGAAATTAAGGCACCTGGGTATAAACTGGACAAAATGTATGCAAGAACTTTCTGTAGAGGATACAAAACTGAGCTGAAGACCTTCGTGAGGAAGGAAGTGCACGGAGTGACAAGTCTGCTCGCCTGCTCAGGGCTGGGAAGATGTGACCGGGCGGGGGAGCCACCTGGACTCCATGCTGTCCAGACACAGTGTCAGAGGGCCTTTTGGGGGAAATTGCCTGGCTGACTTTTTAGAAGAGCAAAGATTCAGGAAAAGCCAAGCCCACCTCTGACAAAGAACAGCCAGAATGGGGAGATCTGCTCCCCAAATGTCAAGACTAGATGGGTCATCTTTTTATTGTTACTTGATAAATTCGACCGCATTCAATAGTTACTGCTGAAGAAGTGACAAAACAGCCCACATAGTAGAAAAAAAGATGTAGAAAAAAAGATGTGCATGATAAAGGATTAATATCTGAAATGCACGTAAAAAGCTCCTACAAATGAATAACAAAATGGGAACGCAGGAGAAAAATGGGCAAAAGGCATGAAGCGGCATTTCCTAGAACGGAGACACAATAAACACAAACAGTGTCCACCCTCACAGGGCACACAGGAAGCAGGAGGCTGGTTCATCCCTGGGCCCTCTCTGTGCCTGGGGACCCGGCAGGTCCGGAGAAAGAGCTGCCTCTTCTCAGGTCTGTTTTGGCCACCTTGGGTGTAGACTTACAGGTGGGGGCAGAGTGTGGCCTCCCTGGGCAGTGACGGGCTCCGGCCAGGCCCACTGACTGGACTTTGGACAAAGGCACAGTGTGGCTCTTCATTCCCAGGGTCCCCAGCAATCTCAAGGCCATCTCTGGAGTCATTATCTTTTCTCCCTTTTGTGGAAAGTTAGAGTGATAGTCCTATCCGGGGATGTCGATGTCAGAAATCATCAAGTGCTGTTATGGGCTGAACTGTGTCCCCCTAAATGTATATGTTGGAGTCCTAATCCCTAGGACCTGAGAATGTGGCCATATTTGGAGAGGTGGCCTTTACAAAGGTGATGAAGTTAACATGAGCTCACTGGGCTGGGCCAGCGCCCAATGTGACCCGTGTCCTTACAAGGAAAGGAGGTTGGGACACAGACAGGCATGGAGGGAGACCACCGTGGACACAGGGAGAAGATGGCCGTCTACACACCAAGGACAGAAACCTCAGAAGGAGCCAGCCCTGCCACGGCTGGATCTTAGACTTGGAGCCTCCAGGAGCAGGAGACAATAAATGTCTGTCGTGTAAGCCGCCTGCTGTGGGGTGCTTTGTTATGACAGCCTCCCAAGATTAACATTCGTTGTGCGCCTGTGTATGTGAAGCTTTACAGCAGGCGTTTCCAGATTCCTTGGCTTGCTGCACCAAAGGATCCTTGAGGGTGACTTTGCAGTAAAGTGACTGAGCAGAAACAGTGATGAAGAGTAGAATTTTTTCCCACTTTCCCGGCCCTCGGGCTGGTTTAAGTCCTACGTAAAAGGATTCAGAGATTCCCTTTCAATCACTGCGTCTTTCAACAGCACAGCAAGTGTGGGTCTTGGGGTTGAGCGGCCAGGAGAGGGGACCGAGAAGTTGGTCGTGGATGGTGGGAACATCTTGGCTACAGGAGGAAGGGCACGCGGGCGGGAACGTCCCCACCAAAAGAGTGGCAGGTTCATGTTAAAGCTGTGTTCTCGAGAGAGACCACGTTAGAGGGGAAGCCATCCAAGCGATGAGAGTTTCGTGTGACACTAATTGGGCTCACAGCCCTTCCAGGGTCTCAGAGACCAGAGCAGATGCTGGGGACTATGCAGTAACTTAAGTGACGAAAGCCAGGCCCCCGTCTGCGATATTGGCCCACTGGCTGAGTGTGTTAACGACAGCCCGGGGGGCTGTGTGCGTCTTTTCAAAGCTCAGTGCAGGCAGCACGTAAGTGGTGTTCAAGGAGCCTGAGCAGAGAGCTGCAGCCGAGGCGGGCTGGGGGAGCAGGGGGGCTGCAGGGCAGAGGCGTGCAGGGGTCTCACAGGCTCTGGGTGCCCGCCAATCCTGTGCTGAGGACTTGATTTCCCAGGAACGCTGGTGCTGGCAATGGAGCACCCTGGACGCGGGAAGCAGATATTTCCGTCACGGCAGTTATCTGGCATCCTGCAAATTCGACATCGCCGTTCTGATTTAGGCAACCGCCTCAAGTCTGCTTGGGGTGAGTCGCTTCTGCAGAGCCCGAACACCTGCAGGTCAAAATGCAGAATTCCTATACTGGTAACGGGGCGGCGGGGGCCGGGGGGGGGGGGTTCGCTCTGGTCCGCTGACGCCCCACAAGGACACCGGCCCCCTGACCGGTCCTGCAGGAGCAGCCAACCCCCTGCTCTGCCTTCAACAGCCCAGAAACCCCAACAGCAATGAGAAGCTTTAAGACCCAGAAACTGAGGGTGTTTTTTTTTTTTTCGTAACAGGAAAATCATGAAGGTCACTCCGAGCCTTGTTTGCAAAGCAGGCTGGTCCATGATAAAGGCCTTCTTTTTTGTTTTTATTTTTTTTTAACGTTTATTTATTTTTGGGACAGAGAGAGACAGAGCATGAACGGGGGAGGGGCAGAGAGAGAGGGAGACACAGAATCGGAAACAGGCTCCAGGCTCCGCGCCGTCAGCCCAGAGCCCGACGCGGGGCTCGAACTCACGGACGGCAAGATCATGACCTGAGCCGAAGTCGGCCGCTTAACCGACTGAGCCACCCAGGCGCCCCTATAATTAATTTTTTAAAAGTTATGCTACAGTGCTTTTTTTTTTTTTTTTTTCAACGTTTTTTTTTTTTTTTTATTTATTTTTGGACAGAGAGAGACAGAGCATGAACGGGGGAGGGGCAGAGAGAGAGGGAGACACAGAATCCGAAACAGGCTCCAGGCTCCGAGCCATCAGCCCAGAGCCTGACGCGGGGCTCGAACTCACGGGCCGCGAGATCGTGACCTGAGCCGATGTCGGTGGCTCAACCGACTGAGCCACCCCGGCGCCCCAGGCCTTCTTTTTTAATCTCCTTTCTTGGCCTAGTTAAAAGAAAAACAAAACACAAAAGCCCGTGAGCATGAAGTACAGACCCCGCACGTCTGGGAGAACGCGGGGAGAAGTGAGCAGATGCCAGCGGCTCCGGGAGAGGAGGGGCGGTGGCGCCCGCGTCCCAGCAGCTGGCCGCACCTCTGGATGGGGCGCCAGGGCAGGGCTGGGCCGGAGAGCCGCGTTTCAGGGCTCTGTGAGGGGACGCGTGCTTGCCCTGCCAGAGGCGCAGAGGTGCGAGTTTCTCAGCACCGCCCGGTAGGGACGCAACCCAGGCGGGTGACAGATTCCTGACGTGGGGCCGAGAGCGACGGGAGCGCGGGGCTCCGGAATGGGAGGCGTTTGGATTGCCGCCTGCAAAGACGACCGATCACAAGCCGACATCCTTTCTGGTCCCAATCTTTGCAGCCATAAAAACCGTGAGTGGAAAACAGCCGCGGGGAGGTCTTCCTCCAGGGTTTATGCCTGGACGGCCGGTCGGGGTGAGTGCCGTGGTCCTTTTCGGCAAAGGCGAGCTCACTTGTTAGGAAGAAACGCTTCAAACCGTTCCCTCTTCTGACATTTGCAGGACCTTCCATCCGAGAGGGGTTGTGACTCCCAGAGTTCCGCATCTTTTCCGAGCCTCTGCGCCTTCCGCCCTTCTGTCTACGCAGCTCATCCTTTGTAAAAGCAGCCGCAAAAGTCGTTAGAGTTTTAGGATCGGGGCATGTCTGTTGTTTAACGCCGCCATTATTAAAAATTAGATGGTATAAACTTTCAATCACGTAAGTTAGGTTTTGAGTGAACGGCGACACAAAACACGTCCTTTGCTGCGATTCTCCGACACGTCCGCGTCCGTGGTTCTGAGCGCACTCACACGCGGGTGTGTGTGGGGAGAAATTCGAGGGACCGCTACGCATCCGTCCCAACCGCGTGCTCAGGGTGCACTGGCCGCTTGACATCAGCCACGAGCCGGCTCCGCAGGGACTGGCCCGCGCTACAGCTTCGGGCCGGGTTTGTGATTCTGCCTCTTGTCCGGACTTAGGAACGTGCCGGAGAAGGGTGAGCAGCGCAGATTGCCGCGTGGGCCGTGTAAGCACCTACGGTGCCCGTGCGGGTCAGAGCAGACCATGGATCAGGTCAACGACAACGACTTTACGGGGAAAGGAGCAGACTGGCGTGTGATGTCAGACCACGGTCCCACAGAATCCGACGCGAGCATCCCGTGGGAGTAAACGCGCCGTGAGGGATCTATGACACACCGTCCTGCGTCCTTTGTCATCAGATGTAAACCGTGTGCGACACACCCTTCAGACCATTAGACTTCCAACCGGCATAGGTGTTTTGTATGCGCACGTTGTTGGGAAAGGTGTGATTCGGTATTTATCAGCACACTCTAGATACATACACGTGCAGACTAAAAACGCGTATGTGACTCAAACTCCTCTGATTCCAGCTACCAACACCCACGAAACGTACCATGACGGAGGGCAGGAGCCCCACGAACCGGGCTATGCCCCTGGGCCCTCTGTGCAGAGGTCTCTGAGGTCTGTGACCCAGGCCACGCCCCGGGATTCTGACTCAGTACATCTGGGGGCCCCGCTGTCACCAGGGTCTCTGAGCGGAGCCACGTGCCCCGAAGGGCAGGCATCACCTCCCGATGGAGAGTGAGTGTGTTAGTGGGGCTTCTCCAGGGAAACAGAGCCCGTGGAAGATTATACATATTATGAAAGGAGATTTATAGGAATTGGCTCACAGGACCGTGGGGGTGGAAAATTCCCACCATCTGCTGTCTGCAAGCTGGAGACCGGGAGGCTGGGGTGCATTCAGTGCGGGCACAGGGGGCCTGAGGAGCGGGGAGCCCACGGCGTGAACCCCAGAAGATGGCAGGGGGCCCCGGCTCAAGCTGGGGGGCAGGAAAAAGGGGGCAAGGCCCCTGCGTCTTCCGCCCTGTTCAGAGCCTCCAAGGGTGGTTTAATCTGGGCACCCCGGATCGTGGCCGGCCAAGTGGACGTGTGAAATTAACCGCCGTGCCGTGCGAACTCCACAGCCCCAAGAGAGTCACATCAAGCCCCTGTGATGTTCCAGAATGGAAAGTAAAATTTAGGAGATGTAAAAACTGAGTCTGCCTACGGTCAAGTTTCTGTCTAAATTACGTAAAGGAAGTGATCGGTGTCAAATTTGATTCGCTTTCCCATGCCCCAGGGGTTGATGTTTTTCTCTGACATTTCCCTGCTTCCCATCCCAGGACCCGAGCAAGAAGCGAGGACCCGGTTAGAGCTTGTCTGACGGCGAGCCTCCCGTAGGCTGAGCCCCACCTGCCCCCCGAGAGCAGCGCCCACCAGGCACGTGACCGCACGACAAAGTGTCCGAGTCTTGAGAAAGCGTTTTACTAGAATTCTCTTCCGATATTTACATTGTCTCTAAAGAATGACAAACTAACATCAACGGTGGATTAAAATATTTTTTAATGTTTATTTAATTATTTTGAGATACAATGTGTGCGTAAGCAGGGCAGGGGCAGAGACAGAGGGAGAGAATCCCAAGCAGGCGCCTGAGCTGTCAGCACAGAGCCCGACGCGGGGCTTGAACTCACGAACCCTGAGATCATGACCTGAGCCAAAATCAAAAGTCAGATGCTTAACCAACTGAGCCACCCAGACGCCCCGGATTAAAATATTTTCAAAATAATGACCTGGGAGAGAAGCAGGGCGTGTGTGAATAAAAACTGAGCGCGATGCCTGTGCGGTCCCTGTGCCTGCAGCCCCCTCCCCCAGAGTCTGGGCCGGCGCTCGGGGTCCCGCCAAGGCTACGAGGAACTGGGGGTGCGGGGGGCGCAGGCAGGCAGACCGTGGCGCCGGGGCCAGCGGGTGCCATGTGGGTGCCATATACCCACCCTGATCCCCTCTGTTTGTCTTCCCCTTCTGGGGGCTCATCCTTCCGGGGCCTGACGTGGGTGTGCCCAGGCCATGGGGACAGGACGGTGCTGCAGGTGTGTCCGGGAGAAGCGCCCTCTTCTTTCGTGTAGAAAAGGAACAACCTTGTCCCGCTGGCACGAGAGGACAGCGTCCAGGAGGGAAGGAAGGACCCAGGACCAAACCCTACTCTCCGCCTCGGTCGGCGCCTGGCCTGGGGACGGGCAGACGGGTAGGGCGATGGGGGGTGATGGGGGAGGAGGAGGGGCCCCCGCCTGCTGCTCTCCTCCTCCTGACAAACTGCTGCTCCGATGGACTGCCCCCCCCCCCCCCCCCGCTGAGTCGCGATCCAGAAGGACGGGGAGGCGACCGCAGGTCTGGGTGCTCTGAATCCGGCCTGGACCTGGGACACCTCTGCACGAGGCACCGTCCCCCCACAGCTGCTGTCCGGAGGCAGGATTTGGCTCCGGGTCCCAAATCTGTCTGGCGCTCGGGGCCGCTGTCCCCACCGCTGCCCTCGGGGTTGGATGGGGTCCTTTTGGTTCATTCATTCGAAGCAACCATTCAGCTTTTTGGTTTTCTTTTTTGGGTTTCTGGTTTTTTAAATACCCTTTTCTACACACTGGTCTGTAAGTCGCCCTTGGTTTAACCTCTCAGCGACTCAGGTCACCCGCAGGCAGGGTCCAGGAATCCGCTTCTCTGACTTAGCGGCCTCCACCTTGCCGGCCACTCCCCCTTCCCAGGCATATGGACGGCTTCCAATTGCTTGTTATTGCTACTAATCCTGCCCACACGTCCCTGGCCACTCACGGGAGGGTTGCCCAGGTTGTCCACAGCACTGGAGACACATCGGAGCCCCGCGAGCACAGCATCCTGGGAGAGGATGAGGCAGGCGAGCCCTCAGGCAGCTGGATGTGGGACACTGAAGCGTAACCCGTCCTGTTACCTGAATGACAAAGGACCCCCCTCCCCCCCTTCTCCCTTCACACAGCGACTTCCTTACCATGAAATTTCAACCAGCTGTGTTTCTCTTTCAAAAGTGCTCTCCTCTTGTCGGCTGAGTGATTACTGACCTCGAATCTGCCTCAAGAGACAAAAAACGTTCATAGAAAGGAGCAGAGATGGGTATTCCCACAAGGCAAATTAAATATAGAAGTGTACTATTGAAAAGCACTTTGGGGGGTTAAAGCCTCTGTGTCTACACGTTCAAACATAGCGTGTTCTTTGTTATACTTGAGAGAATCCCTTTGCAAACTGGGAATGTGGAAGGATTTTTGAAATATTTCTCCCAAATCCCAAATTCACAAAAGATGAGACTGATAAGTTTGACCACATAGAAATTTTTTAAATCTTCACGGCAAAAGGAAAAGGGCGTAGATCAAAGTAAAGACAAAGAAGCAACTGAGAAAAACATCTGTGGTTTACATCACAGTCAAAGGCTAACCTTCCTAATATATGAGATCATAACTGATCGGAAGGAAGGAAGGAAGGAAGGAAGGAAGGAAGGAAGGAGGGAGGAAGGAAGTCAACCATCCAGTAGTAAAGTAGCCCATGGATACGAACAGATATTTCACAGCAAAGGAAATGCAAACGGCTCTTAAATTTATGAAGAGGGGCTCGAGCTTATTCACAATAATCAAAGTGTCGACGACACTACACTCCTGGATTGGCTCCGTCAGATCGGTGGGAGCGGACGGACGGCACGCCGCGGGGATGCCGTGCGGGACCCTGTACGTGTGAACCGGCACAGACCTTTGGAGAGTGACTCACAGCATCTCTCAAAATTATGAATGCATACGCCCTTTGAGCTGAAAGATTCCACTTTAGGGATTTTTTTTTTTGAGATACACTTGCTCACATGTCAAAGGGCACGAAAGTAGTAATTTTCCCTGGCACCTGAGCTACAGTACTGACCGACGGAACACCACCCACGGAGGCCCAGTCGGTACAGTACCGTGGCTCCCCAGAAGCCAATGTTTTCAGCTCTCCTACTGTTTCTTCTGCTGGGTTCCTCCGTATTTCTAACTAGTCTTGTTTCCAGTGTTGCTCAATTAGTCTCGTACTTCTCCATGAGTGCGTTGGCTGTTGGTGTTTAGTAAACAGCTTTTATCAACAACAACAGCAAAGTTTCTTTCCACTTCTTGAGTTTGAATTCTAAGCTGCCATGCAATTTCATGAACCCATCTTGTGGTACCTCCTGAGATGCTCACAGGAACGTTCTTCCAAAGTGCACTAATGTGATTTACAAATTGATGCCTTTTCTAATGTAGAAGCATCTTGGTCGTTGTCTCCCCGTTCAATCACGATGCGATCTTTCGGATTACTTTTAGTTTGGTTTGGAAATCCGTGGATTCACAGACCGATAGATGTTTGTTCGTACGTTAAATTGATCTATGTATTTTTTATATCATTCTGCATCTAGTTAGAAGCAAAGTTATATTAAGCTTATAAAAGAAATGGTCAGCCTGATGGCTTTCTCCTTTTTGGAGAAGAAATTGTATAAAATAAGGAATATCGGGGCATGTGGTGGCTCAGTCGGTCAAGTGTCTGACTTCGGCTCAGGTCACGATCTCACAGTTCGAGGGTTTGAGCCCCGTCAGCTTCCTGCTGTCAGCGCAGGGCCCGCTTCAGATCCTCTGTCTTCCTCTCTCTCTGCCCCTCCCCTGCTTGTGCGTGTGTGTGTGTGTGTGTGTGTGTGCTCTCTCTCTCTCTCTTTCTCTCCCTCTCAAAAATAAATAAAAATAAAATAAAACAAGGAATTATCTGTTTCTTAGTAAGTTGAGGAATCAATGAGAAAGATCTCCAAGATAAATATTTTAAATAAAAATGACAGAGCGATACACTACTTTTTTATTGCGGTAAAATACACATAACAAAATTCACCGTCATCGCGATGTTTAAGCGTGTCGTTCCGGGGCGCTGGCCTGCTTTCACGCTGCTGTGCGCCCGTCACCACCGCGCGTCTCCGGGACCCTCATCTTCCCTGAGACTCCGTCTCCATTAAACTGTGACTCCCCCGTCTGCCTTCCCCTCCCCTCCTGGCACGCACCCTTCTATTTTCTGTCTCTAAGAATTTGACAACTTCGGGTCCCTCGTGTGATAGAATCACACAGTATTTGGTTTTTTGCAAGTGGCTTATTTCACTCAGCATAGTGATTCAGATTCACCCGTGATTGAGTCACACTTTAGCCGCGACCCTGAGCATGATGGGAGCGACTGTCCCCTCCTCCCTGCTGGGCAGGCTGAGCAGGGGCTCCCCCAGGCGGCCCCCGCCCTCCACCAGCTGCTACGCCAACACTTACCTCCCCCTTCACGCCCCCGACCCAGCTTACCTTGCTGCCCCACATCACCTGAGACGAGTTCCTGGACCTGCCCCTCTGGGCCGCACCTCGAGGACGCCTCCGTCCTGCCCCCTGAGCTCCTGTCATCCACGGAGGCCCAAGCGCTCTTGCTGCTGACGCCTTCGTGGACGGGACGGTCACTGTGTCCTCCGCCAGCCGGGCAGACTGTTGTACCGCCTTGACACTCAGGACTGTACTGTCCTCACCCACGGGCCTGCGCCACGTCAGCCCCTCGCCCGTGTGGCCGTCCGGGGTGCCGCCCAGGAACCAAGCGAAGGACCCAGCGCAGCCCCCCACGGGACGCAGGTGGGGAAGCTGGTCAGACACTTCCTGCCCCCCCTTCCCGCCGGGGGCTCCGGTCCTGCGGCTGTTAACACGCAGATCTGAACAGACCCGAGCTCAGTTTGAGCACAAACGTTCCCCTTGGCCGGCTCCCAAAGGTTCTTAGGAAAGCCTGCAATTTGCACTCATCTCTAATCTCACCACTGATTTGCAATCTCTCCTCATTTTCTTCTTTCAGGCTGAGTTTCTCCCCACACGCCTGGTAGTTACTTTAGATCATGTTAGCCTCCTGATGTAAAGTCACGGGCGTTGCGTATTTTCACGAATTCTTTCCAAGAGGAATCGTGTAAACACGGGCTTTGTCTCAACCTTTTCACAAAGCAGCATATGTGAGCCTGGACCAAGTAATTCTGAACTTCATTTTCTCACGTGTGAATGGGATTAATAGCACTGATCTGGGCGCTGCCCCGAGGGTTAAATGAAACGGCACACAGGCCCCGCTGCTCCGGCCTCAGTCCCAGACCCGGAGGCGCCGGGGAAGCCGAGGCAAAGCTGTGGACCCCAGAACCCGACGCCGCGGACCCCAGAACCCGATGCCACGGACCCCAGAACCCGACCCCGTGGGCCCCAGAACCTGACACACGTTAACAGATAGACGTATTTACGGCTGAGACAGCAGTGGAGAGGGAACGAGAGGAAGAATCCCTGCGTGGTGGATGGCGGTCTACAAGAGGGACACGGCCTGTCACCAAGACGGGATGTACACGCCAGTCTCACCACACTGGGAACCGATGGCTCCCAGGCACGTGAGCTCCAGGGAAACGTGAGGAGAAATCTGGAAGGCGGAACGCTCTGTTTAACAAACACCGGACATAAAGGCAGCACGTCACGTGTGCCGAAAGTTCCTGAAAGTTCTAGAAAGCAGGAACCGGAATGTGGATGTGCCCTCCCACGTTCACAGCAGCATCACTCTCCGTGGCCGAAAGGTGGAAACGGCTCAAGAGCCCCTCGAGGCAGCAGCGGGTGAGCACAGGGCAGTGTATTGTGCAATGGAATGTTATTCAGCCTCAAAGAGGAGCCCGTCGGAGCCTACTTCAAGGGAGCGGGAGGGATTCCGGGTCAGGGGACGGGGCGGGGGGTAGGGTCTGGAGCGGCTAGAGCGTCCAGAGAGAGTGGACACACGACTCACCCGTCCCGAGGGACGCTCCAGAGGAGGAAGAACCACAGACAGAAGAGATAAAATCCACTGACCCACAGCTGGGCTGTGAGATCACTGCACGTGCAAATGGGATTCTCCGTCCTGAGCGTCCCGTGTCTGCCCTGTCCACCCTGCATCTGTCCCCGCCCCCCCCCCCCCCCCACCCCGACATCAGCAGAGGCCCAGGCATGCACAGGTCTTCTGTCCTGGTCACCTGCTGCTTCCCCGGCCACAGACACCGGGCAGGCTGGCCGTGAGCCAGGAAGGAGCGCGGGCCACGAGAGCCGGTGGGGACCCTCCCCACCGCCCGGCTGCCCTGAGCCCGGCGGGGCCCATATTTCCAGCAGCCCGGCCTCCATCCGCTCCAGGGCCCGCCTCCCCTGGCCTCATGTTGACTGTGCCTCCAGCACCTGCCGGAGAGGCGGGCCGTGTCCGCCTGTATGCCCTCCGTCCTCGGGCCCCTCAGTGCCTCCCGCTCCGTGTTTGCCGTGATCTGGTGTTTTCACGGGCACCGGAGGACGGACGGGTTTTCAATGCGTGCGAAGCAGAGATGGAAGCGAAAGGAAGGTCACGTCAAGGTCAAGCCGACGGGGTGTGTGAGCCGCTCAGTCCTTCCTGTGCCCTTTTCCCAAATCACCCGCAAGGAACCAGGAGGAGCCTGACCGAAATGAGGGCTGATGACAGGACCTTCAGCCCCCGGTGTCAAAGGTTTTCAAAAGCCAAACAGAGGTTGTGAAAGCCATCGGGACCTCGGCCTCCCGCCCCCTCACATTCCAAGAGGGACTCTCCGTCCTGAAGAATGTGCTGCCCGGAGTCCGTAGGGTCAGAAATGTGACCGTTTGCCTTTGGAAGCTGGAGTTCACATCACCCGCTGAGCACGCCTTGCAGCCGAACGGCCTCGTCCCCTCTGGCGCGTTGGGCTGGGACAGGACGGCCCGTGGCCTCCCCACGTGGGCTGAGCAGAGGAGGGGCAGGCGTGTTCCCAGCTGGGACTCCCCCTACCTCTTATCCTGGGCGCACACATCCAGCCCGTGGGGCCGGCGCCCACCGTGAGGACGTTAGCTGGGGCCGTGCGGGGTGCGGGCTGCCGCTGGCTGCGGAGTTACTGCCCAGCCGGGCGTGGTCATGAGCATCCACCTGGACTGTTTCCCTGAGGACTGGAGAGGGCGGGACAATGGGCACTTGCCGATGTTTCCTGATGGAGGTGTCACCGAGGAGAAACACAGTCGCTCCTGCTGTACCTCGGAGGGAGCTGGGGGTGGGGGGAGGGCTCCTGGGGTTCCCCTTCCCGCTCAGGGCAGTGAGTCCCCTAGAAGACTGGGTTCCCGCAGGACGGTGCGGATTGGAGAAGGCCCCGGAAGGGCACTGGGTCCCGGGGGCTGTGCCTTCTCACTGGAGCACGAGGGTCGTCCTCGGAGGAAGGGAGAGCCGCTCCACACTGTACGTTCCCTGGCAAGTAGAGGACCTTTTTTGGGGGTAATTTTTTTTCATTTATTTATTTACTTTGAGAGAGAGAGTGTGCGAGCAAGCAGGGGAGGGGCAGAGAGAGAGGGGGAGAGAATCCCAAGCAGGCTCCACGCTGTCAGCACAGAGCCCGACACGGGGCTCGAACCGATGAACCATGAGATCATGACCTGAGCCGAAGCTACGAGTCAGACACTCAACTGACTGAGCCTCCCAGGCGCCCCTAGGGTAGGTTTCTAAAAGCATGCAGCCCCACCCCCGCTTGTGTGGGCACAGATAATCCCTTCTTGCTCTGTAATTTCCTCTTTCGCATTCAAAATAAAGTGAACGGAAGATAAAAATAGATGCATCATTGTTGAAAGAGAGGAAGAATTGTAAGGTAAAATACAACAGCAGGTCAAGTAGAGTACAATAAAAGGTCAAGAAGACAAGCATAATACAGTTATTTTGTTCGCTAAGAACAAAACACACGCTCTAGGAGTGGCCTTGGCCAAGTCTGAAAGTCTTAAAGCAGGTGGGAAATCTTTCAAGGCAGCGACATCCAAAAGAAGTATAATGCAGGCCACTCATAATTTTATACCTTCTAGGAGTCGTGTTAAAAAAGTAGAAACAGCTGAAATTACTTTTTTATGTTTACTTATTTTTGAGAGAGAGAGAGAGAGAGAGAGAGAACACAAGTGAGAGAGAGAGAGAGAGAGAGGGAGACACAGAATCAGAAGCAGGCTCCAGGCTCCGAGCTGTCAGCACAGAGCCCGATGCGGGGCTCGAACCCATGGACAGCGGACCATGTGACCATGACCTGAAGTGAAGTCAGCCACTTAACCGACTGAGCCACCCAGGGGCCCCAGCTGAAATTAATTTTAAAATTAATTAATCTCAATATATTGTGCAACTCAGTGTCTCCAAATGCCCTCGTGTCAGTGTGTAATGAGTACAAAGTGCGTGATGAGGTATTGCATGCGTGTCTCAGCTCGGAGCAGCCACTCTCGAGGGCTCAGTAGTCAAGTGTGGGGACGAGTGGCACCAGATCCGATAGCTCGGTCTCGGCACGAAGAGTGGAGG
The DNA here is from genome assembly GCF_028018385.1 of Neofelis nebulosa. Lineage (NCBI taxonomy): Eukaryota > Metazoa > Chordata > Mammalia > Carnivora > Felidae > Neofelis > Neofelis nebulosa. Next base: position 153,697,028 of record NC_080787.1, read on the forward strand.
CTCCAGTTCCGTGTGGCAAATGGAAGGTTCTCCGGCACCGAGCAGAGGCTCTGGCGAACAGGCATCTGACGTGGGGGAGGGGAGCAGGCTAGAACCACCAGAGAAGGGGCGCCTCCACCCCTCCATGGGGGGCGTCCTTCCCGCGAGGGGCACTCCCTGGGTCCCAGACTCAGGGTCCAGCTGACAATGTGATTCTGTGGATTGTCATTCACGTTTCTTTGATTAGTAGTGAAATTAAACAATTCTCCCTGGTTTATGGCTTATTTTTATTCCTGATTTTATGCTCGGAACCAAATTAGAGAATTAGGACACTACTACATACAATTCACTTGGAATTAAGATGGGAGGGAGAGAAGGAGGGACAGGGAGACGGGAGGGAGAGAGAGAGAGACCACAGGGGCAAGAGTCAGAGGCATGGGTGATGTTAACCAGGAACCCATATCCATATTCTGAACGAGCAGACACTTTCCTGTCCCTCAGGCTCAGCCCTCCCTGCACCCACACCCTGAGCCGTGCGACTTGGGACTTTCCCCGCTACAGGAAGCACATATTTCTTGGTCCTGTTGGTGTTGATTTGAGCCACATGGCTTGCTTTGCTCTTGAACATTTCCTGTAGGCACCGGAGGACGTGGCCGCAGTAGCTGGTCGCAGAGGAGAGGCCTCCTCGCTGACCGCAGCCCTGCAGCTCGAGGCTGTGCTAGCCCGTGAGCAGGACACCACACGCTCATGATCGTTCCCCATTGGGTGGGGCGGCTTGTTGCAAAGCATTGGCGACAGCTGACCAGCAGTGCTTGTGCAGACACTGGAGACACAGTGCGCGAATATACGATACGGCGATACGGGCACGTTCCCCCGAAGCAAGCAAACACGCGAGGGTCAAGGCAGAGTCCGGGGGAAAGTCACCCACACGCATGCACGCTGGCGAATTCTCTTCATCCCCCCACGTGGAAGGCGACTCCACGACCCTCCCACGCGGGAGGGGAGACCATCAGACTGCCACCGAGGTCCTTGTTGAGAACCTCGATTTCAGAAGCAGTGGTTACAGAGATTTTGAGAGAAAGAGCGGAAATATCAGAATTTTACACTCAGCCAGACTATTGTTTGCTTTGAGAGCAAAAGAAAGATATTTACCACCCATGCACTCTTTGTGAAAACAAAAACATTTCTCAATGAAATATACCACCCCCACCAAAAGTGAAAGAAAACTCCCCACAGATCTAGAGGCCAGCTCCAAAATCCATTCTTTCTCCACCGCCCACCTTTTCCAGAAATACGTTCCGAGAAGCATTAGACTCCCGAGATGGTCACAAGAGTAGGGTTTATTGGTCGGATCCGCGTGGGAGACAAGGCTCTGTCCTCACAGCATCCAGTCACCTAGTCTGGTGACTGCTGGCCGCCGTGGCACGGTTACGGCCACGATGCCACAGGTGAGGAAAGCTGGCGATTCTCACAGGTCCCACGGCTGGCGAGTAACGGGTGGGGTGGGGGGTGCTCAAGGCACCCCCCACCCCACCCGATGCTGGACACTCCTTTCTGACGTGAGGCCCCTCGGCATCCGCACCGCCCCGAACGCGTACTTCTCAGCCGTTCTGTCTGCACGAGGGACGCTCAGGGAGCCACAAACCAAAACAAAATGTCCGTGTGTTGTCTCCACCTGCCCAGCGTCCCGCTTCTGTTGTGTCCTTCCCAGCTCCGTGTGTGTCCCAGGGATGAGGGTGTGATGTGCTTGAGGCTGGGCCCCGGAGGGGGCAGTGACAAAGCTGGGATCCCGAGTGACGTTTCCTGAGCGCTATTTTGGCCAACACGGAAGATGTGTTGCCTGTAGGGTTGTAAGATGTGACCCACGGGATGCCAGCGGCTGGCAGCCACCCCCTTGACGAGGGGACAAAGCCCTGCGCTTGGCTGTACGTGTACCTCCTGGACTTGTGGCTCTCTGGGGTCATTTCCTCTGTTGGACGCTCCTCGGAGGGGTGGCCCATCGCGGTAGAGAGAAGCATCCTGCAGTGTGGACAGGAGCTGGCGTTGTGGGAGACCGCGGTGGGGGCGACCCCTCGGGGTGCGGTCACTACTGGAACAAACAGCTCCCTAATCCGTCCGTCCTGAGCTTTGCCAAATTGTAATCGCGCTCGTGGGCTCTGGGGGCTGACGGCAGCCCGTGACAGCCGGCAAGAAGACCGGGACCTCTGGACACCTCGGTCCCAACCACGAGGAACCACCTTGTGCCGGCCACCTGGGGGGGGGCGGGGCAGGAAGAGGACCCATATCAGACAGGGAGGCCGCCCTGCGCCGAGCACCCAGCACAGGGGGTCCGACCCAGAGCCGGGGACAGGGTGAGATCACAAATGCACAGCGTGGAAGTGTCTGGCCCGTGACCACTTGCCATGCAGCACCCTGGGAGGGAAGGGCTCTCGGGCCTCTGCTGACGGGGGGCCAGCCGCTCCGGGATGGACCCACTTTCCACCCCCGCCCCCAGTAGCTGCCACTGAGTCCCCGGCCACCAACCCCTTCCCCCCCACCCCCCATAAGGGTTCATTTTTAAAGAGAATCCAGAAATCCAACTATCTATCTGAAATCCCTTGATACTTAAACATTGGACAATTGGTGATTATTTTCCTCTTTTGTAATCGGCTTAAAAAATGCCAGACTTCCTTCAGGCAGCTTTTGCAGGCCGCTGATTTGCAAGTTTGTTCTAATCATAAAAGGCCCTCGGTGCCTCACGCAAAAACTGGGGGCAGCCTGTCTCCACTGGTGTAGTGACAAGGGAAAACACTTTCAAACACCTAAAAACAAACAAACAAAAAAAAACAAAAAAGAAAGTAAAAGAAAAGTATATGAGGGCATATTCCAGAGAAGAGGCGGACTGTCACCGTAACAGGACTTTCTTCGTGTTTTCTTCCAGCTTTCTTCCACCGAGGCTCCTCTACACCTTGAGTCACGGTCCCTCCTCGAGCTAATTTTCAGGAATCGCCACTTCGGCACACGTATGCCATGTCCCCATATCGATGGCCTGCCCGGGCCCCACTCCCGTGAGAGGCAATGAAATGTTCGCCAGGAAACCTGGGGAGCCATTTCTACAAAATACGTTCCATAGGGTGTGAGCCACACAAAGGGCTTTAAAAAGGTGTGTGGTCCGTCAAAGGAGTTGTTTTTTCAAGACTCCCAATATACATAAGCATGTTACAGGCTCCCAGGGGCTCTGCATTGAAAGCAAACAAAAGCAGAAATATCTGTCCCCTTCGCTTGACCACATGCCTCCCCAGGTCATTGAACAGAGAGCCCCCCGTTCTCAGCAGCCCTGTGGCCGACCTAACTACGGATGGGGGTGTGTTTTGCACAGTTTATAAGCCTCCCCGGCAGCCTGCAAGTCCCCGCAAGCCTCGTGTGGCTGAGTTCCCTTCGTGGGTGGGAGACACCTGCAGGCGGTCCCACTGAGGCAAGAGTCTGACGGGCTAAAGAAAATGCCTCTCGTTGGTACTTTTAACAGACCCAAGATGGGGGCACAGACAGAAAGGATGTGGGGTGGGCTGGTAACTGCATTAAGTTTGGTGGCCTCAACTCTCCTGCTAGAAGGCAGAAGCTGTCAGGATAAAGAGCTAAGGCCCCCGGACGCCGTGTGCAAGAACCACCCTTGAAACACAAAGATGCAAGTAGGTTAGATGCAAGGAGATGGACACAGAGACGCTGTGTAGACAGGAATCCCAGGAAAGCTGGAGCAGCTATATTAATAGCCTCAAAGCAGATGTGCCTAATAATCGTTTCGAAGCAGATGACGCAAAGCCTGACAGCCGAGAGAAGAAGAAACGAAGGCACGGTTTGAGCTTCCATGACCGCTCGACAGAGAAATGGCGAGCACTCGGAGGCCTGAGAAACACCGCACCCCGCCTTGCCCCGCTGACACAGGCATCACAGTCATTCATGGATTAGGGGAGACCACCTTCTGGGCTGTAAAACAGGTCTCAGGAAATTTTAAAGGGCTGAAATCATACAGCATGTGTTTTCTGACACAACAGAAAAGATAGCTGGGGAATTGCCATATATCTGCAAATTAAGCAACACACTTCTAAATAACCCATGGACTGAAAAAAAAAAATGAGGGGCTCCCGGGTGGCTCAGTGGGTTAAGGGTCTGACTCTTGATTTCGGCTCAGGTCATGATCTCACAGTTTGTGAGATCGAGCCCAGGTTGGGCTCTGTGCTGACAGATTCTGTCTCTCTTCTCTCTCTTCCTCTCAAAATAAATGAAATAAACATTTAGAAAGATCAGAAAGTGCATTAGTTTCCTGGGGTGGCTGTTACAAGAGTCTTGGAAGCCAGAGGTCCGTATCAGTTTCACTGGACTGGAAGCAGGGACCCATGGGGGTGGTGCTCAATTTGGGCTCCAGAGGAGCATTCTTCCTGCCTCTTGCGACTCCTGGCGGCCCAGGGGCACCGTGGGGTGAGCATCCCTCCCCGTCTGCCCTCACATCACCCTCTGTCTTCATCTGTGTCCAAACCCCCTCTGCCTCTCTCACGAGGATGTGCGTGGCTCCCTTGGAAGGTCCAGGATAAACTCCCTTCCCGGGACCCACAACACAATTACGTCTTTGCCGCATGAGGTGATATTCACAGGGAATTAGAAAGTGGACCTATTTTTGGAGCCACCATTCAACCCACTACACAAAGGAAAATAGAAAATATTTTGAATGATGATGAAAACGCAAAATATCAAACCCTTGGGATGCAGCTAAAGTCGTAAGTAGAGGGAAATTTAAAGTTATGAATGTTTATATCCTAAAAGAAGAAAGCTATAAAATCAGTGGCTGATCTCCCATATTTAGAAGCAAGAAGGAAAACACAAAGGGGAAGGCGAAGAAGGAGGAGAAAAGAAACCTAAGTAGATACGTGGAAGGAAGTGATAAAATAAGGGAAGAAATTTAGGAAATGGAAAATGGAAAGGTGATAAAGAAAGTAGATAAAACCTAGAGCTGAGTCTTTGAAAAGATCAGCAAAATCGATAAACTTCTAGGCTGATCAGGGAAAACAGAAAAAACCCAGAAAAATGATCAGTATGAGGAATAAGAGAGGAGACACTGCTCCAGACGCTGCAGACATGAAATGGTAAGAAATGTCATGAACAACTGTGCCAACAGATCTGACAGCTTAGATTAGATCGACAAATTCTCTGGAAGACACAAATCATCACTGCCGACACAAGAATTAATTTCTTTTGAAAAAAGAATGGCCTTATATCTAACAGACATTGAACTGGAATTAAAAGCAGAGAGAACTCCAGATCGTTCCAGTGGCGAACTCTAGCGACCGCTTGAGGAAGGGAGGTACCTACCGTACGCAAACAATCAGAAAACAGAGGAGGGATTCTTCCCCTCCCTACGGAGGCGGCAGTATGCTCGCACTAGATCCGGACAACCCCGTGTAAGACAATAAGGTTACGAAGCGATCTCTCTCATGAACATAAATGCAAAGACTCTCATCAAAGCACTGGCAAACCGAACCCAGAAATATACAGAAAGGATAATATATCATGGTTCTAGTGAGTTGAATCGTACCCCTCAAAAACGTGTGCTGAGACTCTAACCCCAGGTACCTGTGCAGGTGCCCACATTTGGAAATAGGGTCTCCGCGGATCCAGTTAGTTAGACTACGACGAGGTCATCCTGGATTAGCGTGGGCCCTTGGTCCCATGTGACTGGTGTCCTTGTAAGAACGGCAGAAGACAGGCGGAGAAGAGAACGTCTCAGGAAGACAGATGTACAGAGCAAACAACGTATGATGGACGCGGAAGTCATAAACCAAGGAACGCCAAGGATGGGTGGGCACCACCAGAATCTGGGGAAGGTGAGGAAGGGTCCTCCCCTGGAGCCTCCTGCGGGAACACGGCCCTGGCCACACCTGATCGCAGACCTCTGGCCTGCAGAACGGTGAGAAGGCAAATTGGTGACAGCGGCCTCTGTCTGTGATCAGCGGGGTTTTATCCCAGAACGGCAGATCTGGTCTCTTGTGTGGGAAGCCAGTAGTGGAATTCATCCTATTAACAGAATAGACGAAAAAAACATAATCATTTCAACCGATGTAGAAAAACATACTTAACATCCATAAATAAAAAAGTAAATAAGTAAATAAACACACCCCCACAGACCAGAAATAAAAGGAACTTCTCTATTCTGATAAAGGGCACCTACAAAAACCCTACAACTGATATCACCCTTAATACTAGGAGACTCACACTTCGTCCTAAGACTGTGAACAAGGCAAAAATACGTGTTTTCACTACTTTTACGCAACACTAGACTAGCCAGTGAAATTAGCCAAGAAAAGAAACAAAAGACATACATACTGGTAAGGCAGAAGAAAATCTGTCTTTAGTTGTCAATGACGTGACTAGGTGTGCAGAAAATTCTAAGGAATTGCCGAAAAGATCCTGAAGTAATTTAACACGGCTGCGGAATATAAGGCAAATATAACAACACCAAAAAATCCAGGACGTTTCCCCCTACTACCAGTGCAAAAATTGGAGAAGGAAGTTTTAAAATACTTATAATACTCCGTATATTATATATAAGTATTATATTATATATATTATATATAAGTATATATTATATAATATATATATATTATATATAAGTATATATTATATATAAGTATTATATAATACTTATATAATACTCCGTAGGTATAAAAATGTTTAAGGAGAAATTTAACAAAATAATTGAAAGACCTAAAAAAATACACTGAGGGGCCACCTGGCTGGCTTCGTTGGAGGGGTGTATGACTCCTGGTCTCAAGGTTGATGAGTTCAAGCCCCACATTAGGGGTAGAGATTACTTAAAAATAAAATCTCTTAAAAAAACACACTGCCCATACAATACTTGCCGAGAGAAATTACAGAAGTCTCGAACTTCTCGGAGACCATGTTCATGGATTGAATAGTAGGTATTGTTAAAATGTTAATTCTCCCCAAACTGATCGATAGAGCCAATGTGCCATATGTAGAGATGTGCATACTCCTCCGGGGCCCCCATCTGAAGATTTCAATCCTTGAGGCCTTACGGCAATGGGGAGCCCATAAACCCTCTCACAGCCCCACAGGTGACTCTGAGGGACATCTTGGGCTTTAAGAGCAATTGTCTAGAGGAGTGCCTGGGGGGCGTCTGACTTTGGCTCAGCTCATGATCTCACGGCTCGTGAGTTTGAGCCCCGCATCGGGCTCTGTGTTGACGGCTCAGACCCTGGAGCCTGCTTTGGAGTCCGTCCCCGTCTCTCTCTGCCCCTCCCCACTGGTGCTCTGTTCCTTTCTCTCTCAAGTACAAATAAACATTAAAAATAATTGTTTCTTAAAAAAAGAACGACCGTCTCGAATACCGGTGGCCTGGAGTCAGAAACGGGGTGCCCTGCGTCAGGAGCAAGGTCGCCTCCGCCTGAATTATTAAATGTAAACCATAAACGACAGTGCTGCTGGTCCCCCGAGTCGGAATTACCATAGGGTTTCCAAACAGAGGGCTTTTTCTACCTTGCCTTTCTCCAGCGTCTCTTGTCGCCATCTGCCCAGGCCCGCAGGTGCACAGGCCGGAGACAGCGCAGAAAACCAGGGCGGGAATGCGGCCACCTGGGAACGATGCAGTGACAGGTGTGTCACTGCCGATCACCCCGGTAGGGCTTTAGCTGTGTGTTGTTAAGGTGACCGTAGTCGTAAACAGCGAGGGAACACTTACGGTCATGTAAACGCGCCACATTGCCGGGCACGGGAATCACAGGATGTACTGTCTCAGGGTGCTAGCAATAGATGGTTTTCGAAGTCACGGTCTTAGAAGCCCAACAGACCCTCTCCAGCCCAGCTCGCTGCACTCAAAGAACAGGGGGTGACACCTTAAGAACATGACTTCACTCTCCACCGATCACTGAGCGCCACTCCACCCGGGGACCCTAACTCCAAATTTTGCCTTTAAAAACCCTCCCTTGTAAGCCATCCGGGAGTTCGGGATTTTGAGCATTGGCTCCCTGTCCTTCTGAGTGGCACCGCACCAACAGACAGCCTCTCTTTCCTCACTGCAAAGCTCCGTGTCCGATTCATTTATTTACTATTTGTGAGGACAAAGCAGCTCCGAGGGTCCAGGGAGACAAGCAGGCGGGCGGCACGCGGGACAGAGCGCCGCCCCGGGCACCAGCGTCCCTGCTGCTTTGACTCACACACACCCTCACACACACCGCGGACTGTTTCAAGAGGGCGGCATGCCGCGATTAAAAGGTGCTCCAGTCCAGGGGCGCCTGGGGGGCTCAGTCGGTTGAGCGTCCGACTTCGGCTCAGGTACGATCTCGCAGTTCGTGGGTTCAAGTCCCGCGTCGGGCTCTGTGCTGACGGCTCGGAGCCCGGAGCCTGCTTCCGATTCTGTGTCTCCCTCTCTGTCTGCCCCTCTCCTGCTCTGTCTCTCTTTGTCTCAGAACTAAATAAACATTTAAGTAAATAAATAATACAAACAAAGGCACTCCCATCCCGCGTTATTGTCGTTCTGGGAGATGACATCTGCACTTTCTCCCCGGCTCGACAACATGAGAAAAGGTTAACTCCGCATTACATGGATACGAAGCACGCCCGGGTGTTCCTAACTGGACCGGCCTGGTGTCCCGACCCCTGGCCCTGGGGCCCCCTCTCCTGGTGGAGGCACAATGCGTCTCACGGGCCGGGCGAATTATGCATGCGTCGGTCGCAGACGCAGCCAGGGGGGGGACAAAGGAGCGCTGCCCGCCTGCGTCCTGCTTTTGTCGCGGCCAGCCATCTTTTGTGGTGTGGCCTGGGAACGCGGCGAAGGAGCCACCCCCGCTGCAGAAGCCCCCTCCACCTGGCTGCGGGCGCAGAGCGCAGCCGCGGCCCTATTCTCATCTCCTAGGCAACCGGAGGCTGAGAACAAGATGCCATGGGAAGTGGATTCCATATCGGGAAGGAGAGATTTGAAAGCTAAAGCTGAGCGGGGAGGCTGCCGACAAAACCAAAACGTCGTGGGGGACGACTGTCAGATGGAGGACAGCCCCCCCTCCCCCTGCCGACCCCCTCGCCGCCTCCAGGAAGCCCGTGGCCTCTGACCGGCCACAGCTCTCTCTCTGCTCCTTTCCCCGCACGCTTGTTGAACAATGGACCCGATTTAAAACCCCTGAGTCATTGCAGCAGAGCCCGCTAGGGTTGATTAAATAATAAAATCATTAAAACTGACAAGGAGGCGGGATCCTTCAAAAACACAAAATCTGTCTGAGATACATGGAGAAATGGTCTTTTGGACACACCGCGAAATAGTAACTCACCACTGTAGACGCAGATTGGAAATAAATTCTGAGCTAGGAAAGCTCGGCGTTCCCGGGGCGCCTGGTGGGGGCTGTTAAATGGCCGAAGTTCAAATACAAATCCTAGCCCCCCCGGGTCTGCCAGGGTCCCCTCCCACCTCCCCCGACTCCCCACTAAGAAACCCTCCTTCTCTGAGTCCTCACCCCGCACTCTGACTGTCTGCAGCCCCCTCCTGATCCTGTCTGTCTCCAGGCACAGCTCTGCCCGACAGACAAGATAGACATTTAAAAACCAGTCATGTTTTGGATGAGTGTGGCTTTGAGGCACAAGACAGATGAATTATTTCCTGCCCGGTTGGCGCCTCTGCCTCGGGCGTGGGTGGGAGTGCTGCGCAGGAGAAGGGGAGGGAGACAGGGTGTTTCCAGGGAGGGACACGACAGCAGACCAGTCCCTTGAGGGCTGCTGACACCCAGCCGCCTCCACCGATGGAGTCAGAAAGCGAGGGTCGACTGAGCCCGCCTTACATCTGCATCATTTAGGAAAATCCATGTATTATGCCTTGTAGACACCGGGGTAATTTTTGCACAGGTAGATCTTTGCTATAATCTGAGAAATTGCTTCCCGTGGGGGAAAGAGGGTTTGAGGTTCTTTCAACAACCTAAGAGGCTCACGTCAATGCGTCGCACAAAGAAATAACATCCTCTACATAAGGCAGCCCAAGCCTCTTGGATGTTTTCAAACCCTGCTCGTGAATGTCTGTCTTACGACACACATCGCGACCCTCCTGCCGTACCCCCAGCCGTTTGGAGGAAACCAGCCTCCCAAACACCCCCCTACCTCTACTCCCTGGCAGCACAGAGGTTGCTAAGGGAGTGAATGATCTAGTCTAGGCCAGCAAGCAGAGGGAGGTCATGAGTCTCACGCGCACACAAGGAGGCGGGCGTCTGTGGTCTAATGGGGGCTGCAGGCGATGGGCATCCCAAGGACAGACGAGCACCGCAGTGAGCCAGCTCGTTCTTTTCGGCAGAGAAATCTGCCCTCAAAGTTCCACCAGCAAAGGACAAGCCCGTGCCCGGGATCCGGGTCACCTGCCGGAGGACTCCTTCCAGCTGTCTCTAATAACTTGTTACAGATCGATCGCTGAGCAGTGTCTCTTCATCCTTCCTGAAGCCTAAGCTCTTCATCTCGTGGGGTATTTGTTGAGAGCAGAGAGATCCTATGAGAGGTCGTGGGCTCTGTCCACATCTTGTAGGGGGTACCTTACATTTTTAAGAGAAGGGGGGAAGGGTTTGCCCTGTTTTACTCACGCTTTGTTAGTATCTATCTCCTTTCGTGCACATAAAGTCATCTGCATCTAGAAAACCGGATTCTCTCCCGTCTCTGGTTGCTTTCTGTCCTGGCGTGTTCACTTGGGAAGTCGGTCATGCCTGTCTTCCTTCCCCTCCCGCCATCCCGTCTGGCTGGAGCCAGCCTCTTCGGGCCCCCGTGGCGGCGTCACTTCCCCAGCACCCGCGTTTCGTGGAGAATGGAGAATGCCCATCTCTTCGCTGGGCCGGAGGAAGCGCTTCATGCCAGCACCAACACAAAGCCTGGAACGTAAGTGCCAGTACATGGCTGTTGGAGGAAGCCAGCAAGCTACACATTTCACTTCTGCACAATGGTAGGCTTGGCCTGGTCTTCTTGCTTTTGGCACATACTTACGAAAATTAGCTGCACCTCTGCTTGGCGTTTCGACGAACGGGGTACCTTCTTCCACTGGCATCGAATAAGATGCTTTAGGTGGTCTCCAGGCTCCCCCTGGGCTTTCAGTCTTCAATGTTGTGCCATAATTTTCCCCACCTGATGACCGTGACTGGTGACCCCTGACACGCAGTCTTGCCATTTTTCTTTCTGCCTCTGTTCCTCTTTTGGAAGATGACAGTTCAGAGCACCTTAGTTACTGACGATTCTCTTTCTGTTACAGATCCATCTGTTGCAGACGATTCTCTTTCTCATGCAAATTTCACCATTTTGCACAAATACCAGTTGTATGTCACGGACAAATCCGCTATTTTCCTAATGCCTCAGCAATCTGGAGGAACCCTAATCGCTAGCCGTGCTGCGTTGACGGAAGGCCACGCGGCAGTGCAGGGGAGGCGGGCCCAGTGACCCGCAGAGGCTTGAGACGCCCCTGTCTCAGAGAGAAACCCCCAGCAAGTCAACACCCAATTTCTTCTGCCAGGTCTCCACAGATGGGCCAAGCGGCCCAGGATTCTGCCACCACCCCAGCACGGCCGGCCCGCATGTCCACCTGAGACCCCAAAAGGCACGGGCTAGACCGCACCGTCTCCGGGTTTCACGAGGTGCAGGAGGCTTTGCCGGGAAGGAGGAAAGAAGTGGGAGGTGACAGGGCTGACCGATGTCTGGGGAAGTGGGAAAGCTGGCTGTCGTTGCACCTGACGAGGTGTCTTTGGAGAAGCAGAGTCATGCAGAATGGAAGCTCCCACTGGTGGGGGCAGGAGGGCGGGTGCCTGACCAACTGTTCCGGCGCCTGAACTTTACGGTCTTTTGGAAACTTCTAGGTTGTTCTGGGTGGCCCGCACCCCTAGCATTTTATAAACGAAACCACCCCTGAGAGAAACGAATGGTTCTAATCATGCGGATACCAAGTACAGGGCATCTGGAATAGATTATCTGATGAAAGCACTCGTTATCGATAAGAAGTGATTTAAGGTTTCTGTAAGAGCAAAGCGCAAGGTGACAGAGCTGAGGAAAGCCAATACGCGTCTGTGCGTGCGTATACATACACGTACGCACCGACACGCGTAGACGTTGAAGGAAGTCCATGTACACACGCACATCCAGTATATACACACAAACACGTGCGTCTGTTAATACATATTCACAGAAGAAAAGAGCATTAACACAACATAAGGGCCTCAAAACTGCTAACTTAACAGCACAGATGCTATATGCAAAATCCCCTGTTCTCACTTTGTTATATCAGAGACGCAATCGTGGCTCCGTGGTCGCTAATACAGCACAATTTGCTTAGTCCATCCCCATCATTTCTTCGGGCTCTCGGGAAAACGCCCTTCTGGGTCAGTCTGTGCGCAAGAGCCCTGGCCCCGGTCTGGGCTGCTAGCATAAGATGAACCATCAGTCTGGAGATGGACGGGGAAGAGATTTCACTTACAAAGCTCTTGTACTCCAGAAATTCATGGATCCGTCAGAAATCAGTCCACCGAGGTTCTGGTCCCAGCACTGCTGTCTCTGGGACAGTTTCAGTAAGCCTCGGTATCTCTTTCGTAATCATGGAAATAAAGATACCACGAGCCCCACCTAAGCCATCTGATTATTGAGCGGTGTTTGGGAGACTCACGGAACACTACCCAGACACCGGCACCCACAGGCCACCGCGAATGTGCCGTCGGGTGAGGGTCACGATAGCGTGAGCGTCTGGGAGAAAAGGAGCCTCTGCTTCTCGTTCTTTCCGTGGGGCTCGCCCAGCGCGTGGGTCCGTGAACAACTGTTGTCTCGTTATCTGAGATGGAGAAGTGGGGAGTCCGGGCAGATGCACACGGGAGCTCGGGGCTTGCCCCAAAGCCAGGTTGACATGGTGACAGCCACCCGAGCTGGCCTGAATCCCGTATGCTTTCTGCTGCGGCTTCCTGTCCTCAGAGCCCCAGGACTGTCCTTCATAGAGGGTCCAGACAGGTGACCCAGCGTGTGTTGGGTTGGGTCAGACCTCAACTGTTGGTGGCTTAGCAAGAGTCACCACAGGGGAGTGGTCGCAAGGGTCAGCGCTGCACTCCAGATGCTCCTCTCGAGGACAGAGCTCCAAGAACGTGGCTCCAGGCGGGGCCCTGGCTGGTGTCTCACACGAGTATTTGTGTGGGGCACGGGATGTTCAGGTTGAGTGCCACACGCTCGTAAGTTTTTAGAACACAACACACGTTTCCTCTGAAAGCCAGGTTTGCTCCCCAGGCAGGAGCCCCTCATTGTGACCCTGCCCCAGGACAGCGTTCCCGGCCTCCATCAGCGTGGACGCTCACAGAACCGGTCACGGGTGGCTAAGGCAGTGGCTCTCCAGCAGAACCCTTACCACTCATCCAGACGAATATTTTTGTGCAAATCCTCTTAGGTGCAGTCCTGTCTGACTGCAGGATCCGCCCGGGACCCACCCTCCAGGAGAGTCACTCTTCCGCTTTGTGGATTAGAACAAAGGACAGTAGCAGAAGTCATCGACCCTTAAGTTGAGGGGGCTTGATGGGTTTAAAAGCACAGTATGAAATTGCAAATGGAACGGACTGGATTTGTGCAATGATTTATAGTTTGCAAAGCACTTTTACACAACACCACGGTCTGAATCTTTGTGCCCCCCCCCACCCCACCCCCCAATTTATATGTTGAAAGGTTAATCCCCTCGATGAGTATTTGGAAGTGGGTCTTTGGGAGGTGATGAGGGCATGAGGGTGTGGCCCTCATGGATGGGACTAGTGTCCTTATCAAAGAGGCCCCAGAGAGCCCCCTTCCCCTCTGCTGTGCAAGCACACAGAGAGAAGATGGCCATCTGGAGTGCCCTCGCCCGACCGTGCTGGCGCCCTGACCTGGGACTTCCCAGCCACCAGGACATGCAGAATAAGTCTGTGTTGTTACAAGTTGTCCCGTCTGTGTTATCCCGTTGTAGCCCAGAGGGACCGACACGTGTTGCTCTGTACGGTCAGTGTGTGTATCACCCGAGTTTCCAGCTGCCTGTAGGACACGCTTTACTTCGGTATCACCCGAATGGAAACCGATTGATTGAATTGTCTCCCCAAGTACAGCTGGGACATGGTGATGCTGTGGGCCAGCCAGCGTTCTTTGCACACAACAGACAGACCCCTGCTACCCCGGGCACCGAGGGCATTTACAGGGTGACCGCACGGGCTCGTAGGAAAGCGGACCGCCTCGTCAGAAAGGACAGGAACGGGACCACCCCCAGCACCGCATGTCAGAGTTCACAGGCATCTCCTTAAGGGCACTGACACTGGGCCACGGAAACGTCAACAGTTTTCTTAGTCTAATTTCCAGGGACAACAGGGGACGTCCCCTCGAGGCTTCGGAGGCAGCGGGCCTGCCGCCACCTTGATCTCAGAGCCTGGTCTCCGGAGCCACGAGGGGCACGTTCCCTCTGCTGTTCCCAGCCTTCGGATGGGGCCCCCGGCACAGGAGGCGGACAGCGGGGTCCACGTTCCGCCCTCCGCCGCCCTCGCTTTTCTCGCTAACTCGCGTGTGCTTGCAGAGACACGTGCGCCTTCCTACACGCACGCGCACACACAGTTGGGTGACACCTAGGGGTCCGTGCGGGCAGCCCTCGAAGGTCCTCGTGGATCCTGGCAAGGCCGGCCGCCCCACGGAGCCAGCGGCCCCGAGGATCCAACACAAGCCCTCTGTGGTCACGGACGACGGCGAACACGCAGGGCTCCCGGGTTTGAAGCCGGCTCCCTGAGTTGAGGCAGAGGCGGAAGTCCCGTCCCGGACTCCCAGCGGCTCTGCTGGCCGTCCCTCGCGGTGCTCTCACCTCACTTGGGAACGTGGCTTCCAGGGAACCGCGGCGGCCACCGAAATCCCTATTTTAACGTGTGCTACTCATCAAATGTGGGAGAGCTGGCTCCTCGTGGCAAAACGAAGCTGGTCCAGACAAGAGGGGATTGAGATGAGCAGACAGAATCCAAGGATGTGACAGCACAGGGACGAGGCTCATTCCCCCCCGGCTGCCGCCTCTCACCGAAAACCAGAATTGCCGGGAAGTGTCCCCAGAGATCGGACAGCGTGGCCCCCCTGAATCACACCTCCCGGCCAAAGCCACAGAAGGAGGTTTGAAGCTCAGCGTTCACAAGTGAGCGCGGGGAGGGGGCAGCTCATCGAGCACGAAGGAATGAAGGGGGGACTGGTCCCCCTTCCCGAGGAGAACGTTCTGCCTACACGTGGCGTTCCAAAGCTGAAGGACCAAGTTCAAGTTCTCCCTCACTGGGAAAATAATTGTTCTTGACGGTTCTAGGGAGCCTCCGCAGAGAGCTGAGCTCCGTGTTTTGGAGCCCAGAAAGGAGGGGGCACGCAGTCCGGGGAGGAGAGCGGGGTCCGGGGCCGCTGTGGTCAAGGGAACAGCTCCAGTGCGGCCACGTCACTGTCTGGAGAAAGGTCGTTGGAGCCGATACAGTAGCCGCAACACCACAAGGGGTGTGCGAGCCACTGGGACTGGAGACGTTTTGTGCCTGTGTGTTAGTTCAGAGTCCGCGCTGTCGTAAACGGAGCTAGAATTAAATGGAAGCTTTCCATCAGATAAGTTTTCCACAAGCGGACGCAGCGGACGCATGTTGCTTAGCCCTTGCTTCTTCCTTATCGAGAGCGTTGCTGTGTCCTCAGCTTTGCGGTTTAGGAGGCAGCCGCCGGGCCCCCCCCTGAGATGCTGCCCACGGTGACCCGAATGTGGAGGCACTGTGACTCCTCTTTGACAGATGAGACCCCTGCCCGGGCCGCTAAGCGGTGAGCGAGGACTGTCCCCCCACCAGTCCTTCACCTTCCCTCAAACCTGACGTCCGTATCCCCCCACGATGACCAAAGGACAAAGCAGCATGGCACAGTGACCCCCGCCTCCAGCTGCCCCCGCCCGTAGCCTGCAGTCACCTCGTCTGGGTCAGAACCAGTCCCGACGTGTCTCCTTTCAGTGAGTCCTGGGCACTGGGCATCGGGTCCCTCAAATATCGGGCTGGCAATGTCTCAGCTGGCCGTTCAATACTGGCGTCCATAGGGTTTTTTCTTCGTTTTCAAATGGAACTCAAGCTCATATAATTGAATTAGCTTTTCTTGATTCTTGACGTTTCTTGCCGCTGGTTCATGCCCGACTCTCCTGCCCCCTTGTACTCATTTCATGTACACGCGCCCTTATTTTTAGTAATGCCATGAAAACCCAATACTTACACCAGCCCGACGACCCCACCCCTTCCACACTGATGACCACATCTGCGTGCCTCCCTCTCCCCCACCCCTCCCCCCACAGGTGTTCACGGTTCTCCTGAAGTTTTTGTTTTACACACACACACACACACACACACACACACACACACGCCTAAGGAGGAGAATTTCATTTAGATTTTGTCGTTTTTTCTACCTTGTGTATTAGAAGATATTCATTCAGCGGGCAGTTCGGATGTTTACTCTCTGCACTGCAGGTGGACCTGGAACTCTCTAGAAATGCAAATTCTTGAATCCTCCCTCTGGCCCTATGGAATCAGAACCCATGGTCTGCGTTTCTCTGATGACTCAGGAGGCCCAGAACCTCTTAATTTTCTTACTGGGTGTTTGTGTTCTCTCTCTTCTGAGATGCTTGGTAGACTTTTGCCCCTTGCTACGGGGTTGTTTATCGCTTTCTTAATGATTTTAGGTATTTATATATTCTTGACACTGATTCTTTCAGGTTAAATGCACTGAGAATATTTTTTTCCCCCATTTATAGTCTGTGTTTTCTCTATGTTGTCTTACAATGAACAGAATTTCTAATTTTAATGGAAACAAGTGTATTATTTTTGTGGTTAACACTTTTGATTCTTATTTAAGAATGCCTTCCTCAGGGGCACCTGGGTGGCTCAGTCGGTTAAGCGTCCAACTTCGGCTCAGGTCATGATCTCATGGTCTGTGAGTTCGAGCCCCGCGTCGGGCTCTGTGCTGACAGCTCGGAGCCTGGAGCCTGTTTCAGATTCTGTGTCTCCCTCTCTCTCTGGCCCTCCCCCGTTCATGCTCTGTCTCCCTCTGTCTCAAAAATAAATAAACGTTAAAAAAAGAAAAAGAATACCTTCCTCACCACAAAGACAGAAAGAAATGTACCTACGTTTTCTACTAGAGATTTTACAGTATTTTCTTTTGACACACAGGTTCTAATCCAATTTACAATAGCTCATAATAAATGTTGACGTCTCGTACTCAAGTTCCCTCACTCTGTTTTGACCACTCCTTTTGTTTTGTTTTGTTTTGTTTTGTTTTGTTTTGTTTTGTTTTAGAATCAACTTGTAAAACTCCATGGAAGATCCTTTTGGGAGTCTGCTTGGGCTTGCGTTACACTGACAGATCAGTTTCGGGTGAATCACCACTTTCCGCACGATGTGCCCACACTGCCTACAGGAACTCGGGATTCTTGTTCAAGTTGTCAACCTCATTTTCAAAGCTTTGCACACATTACTTGTAACACTTCTCCCCAAGTCTCCTCCGCCCCATGACCTGGAACCCAGCTCTCCCTCTGTCCGGAGGCTCATTCTGAGCGTCGGGGCTCGAGAGATTTCTCTGTTCTAACGCAGAGCAGCCCCAGAGACAGCAAGTTCTATGCCACATTCACTATCATAATATTATGTCAATAATTTCCTGATTCACTGTGAGATATTTTTAGGAAGACCACTTATTTCCTTTTACTTTAAAACATTTCCCCCAAGTACTATCATTCTTAAAATGTTTTATTATTTCCTGAAACCAAATCAAAGAGGAGCAAAGTGACTTCCCACTGTCCTTCCTGAAGCTCCTCCCCTCCCCCCAGTAAGCCTGCTCACCTGTTAGCCCAACTCAGTCTGTGGCATTTCTCCATATCCTCCCCCCCACCCCCCCTGCATAGCTTCTGAATAGTTTTTTTTTTTTTTAAGTTTATTTATTTATTTTGAGACAGAGAGAGAGCACAAGCAGGGGAGGGGCAGAGAGAGAGGGAGAGAATCCCAAGCAGGCTCCTCACTGTCCAGTGCAGAGCCCAACTCCCGGCTCAAACTCCTGAGCCGTGAAATCATGACCTGAGCCGAAATCAAGAGTTGGACATGTAACTGAGCGAGACAGCCAGGTGCCCTGATTCTAAATATTTTTGAAGTGAAGATCTGATCTGTAAACAACGGTCTCTCTTTAAAATTGTTCTCTCCACATGATACATAAAGCACCAGATCAGAGAATCTGAAGCACACAGTTTAATAGGTCAATTTAGCTGTAGTAAAGACATGTTAAGGGTGGCCCGTAATTTTTGTTTCTGTTCGTGTCAGTCAAAATTAGGAAATATGCTGTTCCTGTGTCATTGGTCTTGTTTCCAAAACAAACGCACGTACTTTTTGATCATCATATAAGTGACCTCGCCAGGATGATCTGAAATTATAAATCTTAAAAGAAACAGCCAAATTTTAAGGCATCACAGGTTATGTATTGAAATAAAACTTAGCAAGAGTCTGTGTTTTGGGGATCATTTAGCAAGACATGATTGAAGCACCCATGAATCTTTAGTTCAGAAATTAATTATTGTGGGGGAAAGGGACTTGTGGATTAAAGACAATTACTGAGATTCTTTTTTAAAAAAGATGTCTATCTATTTTTGAGAGACAGAGAGAGTGCACATGAGTGGGGGAGGGGCAGAGAGAGAGGGAGACACAGAATCTGAGGCAGGCTCCCGGCTCTGAGCTGTCAGCACAGAGCCCGACGCGGGGCTTGAACCCACGACCTGAGCCGAAGTTGGACGCTCAACCCATTGAGCCACCCAGGTGCCCCTAGATAATTACTGAGATTCTTAAGACTTGGATTTTCACGGTAATTCACATTATAAAATGAAAAAAACCTCAGACTTGAATCTTTAGTAAATTTCACTTCCACCAGAATAAAGGTTCGGGAAAATGCATCCCAGATGCTACTCAATCACTGTCAAGCCATAAGAATTCACTAAATATTCTAATACGAAACTAAAAATAATTCCATCTAGGAGAAACATGTGATTTGAAAACGGTCTCACAATCTCAAAAATGTAACTCAGTGTAGTAAACATTCACTGAGGGCGTCGGGCCCGGCTGGAGGCTCTGAGGGTGCACAGAGGAAGACAGCCCGGCCTCTGCCCTCAAGCTACGCAGCCTAGTGCCTCTGGGGGCTCCTCCTGACGTCAGCCATCACCGCACAATAGTTTCAAATATCCCTGCTCTTTCTTTCGGATGGTTGGATTCTGCGTCGGCTGAAGTATTGATTGGCGATGAGTCTTGATTTGTGGAACACGTGGCTCATGTGCCGTGCCTCCGTCATTTATCTGAAAGATAAGGGGAGTCAGCCTGCCCTTTGGAGAGTTGATAAGGGAAAAATGCAAGGCACTTTCCAATGTCTTAAAAAACCCATACACATCCCACGCTTCTGTCGGGATGGACCATCAATTCTTTCTTAGCTGCTGTCATGAATCAGTCAGAAAACGAATCCCTCCCTCTCCCCGAGGTGACGGATACGGGAGAACCGAGAAATCCAGATGAAATATGAGGAGTTACGCAGGAAAGATACTGCTAAGTGGGGGAATAAAAAAGACGGATTGGAGAAACGTCTATCCAAATGGCTCTTTTGTCTACTGTTGGGTAGTAAGAATCTTATATTCTGTTCCAGAAGGCGCAGAAGAGGAGCACAAGTTGGGTGAGGCGGTGAGGCTGGCCCAGCTGTGGGCGTGAGTCTCCGCCGTGTGAAGCTGCGACCGCTCTGCGATGGTCTCCGTGTTTTACCCAAAAGGAGCAACCCCCACTGGGTGTTATTTGTGGAGATCCACATCACAGATCTTCCGGATTTAGAACTCTTTGTGCTCATACCAATCCTTGAGCACGCAGCCTGAGTGTTTGCTTTGGACACGATACTCACGGGTCTTCGTTTGTCATTAGTTGCACCACGGTAGCGTTTTCTGATGCAAACGGGAAGAAACGTCCAACAGCGGTCTGCCTCCATTTCAAGAGAGCGAAAGGAGTGGGCACCAGAGGTCGCAGCCCAGACGACTTAGGGTGACCATGAAATACAGATCTGAAGAAAGATGGTTTGACCTTTGAAAGAATCCTTTACGGGTGCCTAGTGGGAGGCATCTCTTTGCATTGGAAATATTATTTAACCTGCAAAAAAAAAAAAAAAAGAGAGAGACAGAAAAGTTGGGGGGGGGGTGCTGTACGTGCGGAACAAGGCCGTCCCGTGAGGAAGGGGAACTTCCGTGTGGGAAAGAGCTTCCAGTTTGTGTTGATTTCCCGGAATTCTGGGTGGATTCTTCAGAATGACAAAAATGACAGCAATGACCACTAAAACATGAAATAAAGATCTCTGCTAACAGTGGACATGTGTCAGTAAGAACTTTGCTTCTATAAAAGGAAGTGAAGAAATACAAGGAGGTGTTATAACCAGGGGCCACGTGTTCCTGAAAAATACTATTTTGGGGAGAGAAAGAGTCCTTTGAAATCCATCCTAAGAAAAAAGGCGAATGAATCAGTTTTAAGAAGTATCTTAGGAATGGTGATTATTGCTTCATAGTTGGCTTTACTCCGCATCAGTCCCAAGAGAGGCTGTTTTCAATGATGTGGCCTCTGCCACTGATGGTCTGTCTGTCTGTCAGGCTTTCTGCCAGTCGGTCAGTTGCAGTTCACACGTGACCTGCTGTTTCACAACAACCAGGTTGAAGCCTGACAACCGATCTCGTTATAGTCACACAAAGGTCCGTGAGGAACAGCTGGTGGGCGGTGGTGGCTTAACTCCCGTGTTGGGCAAAGGGCCACAAAAGCTCCAGGGTTTTTGGGTTTTGGTGTTTGGTTTTCATCTTAGCCACAATTCCTTCGTTAAAGAGTAGACCACGTGGGCCATCATGCTTTAGATTGCTATTTTTTTAAGGTTTCGTTGCTGAGTTTGGCGAAGCGATCACTTGTTTTGATAAGACAGACCTACCTCCGAAGGAAATGAAATACATTTCCTGAGCTCCGAGAACCAGAATCTGCCCTCGCTTAGCCACCTTTGATTAGAGCACCGACAGCAGACAGAACAGACAGGGATGTAGCTGACACGATGACCTTCAAGCAATCAAACAGTACAAATCCCTGTCCTTGAGGGAAGCAGTAATAACGAGGAGCCTGAGTGCTTGTCCATCAAAATCCTCATTTTTATTCAGTTCTCACTGTGAGTTCAGAAATAAAAACACGACACAGAAGACGGTCTGTCGCATTCGGAGAAAGACAGAACGCATTTCTAAATGCACATGGACGGACGACGTAAGAGGGACACTATATGTGTGTACGTAGCATCTTTCCCAAGCTTGTTTAAGAGTTTCCTTAAGTGGGTTAAACAAACAGTGGTGTGCAGAAGGAGAGAGCTCACATCAAAAGCAGTTCTGGCCCCAGAGGGGAAGTAAAACAGAAACAGAGCCTGAACCCTGGTCTCCAGGGTGGAAGGTTAGGCCATAATTGCCTCCTCCCGGGACTTGTAAGCGGTGCTGGGGGTGATGGCAGACAGCGGCCGCAGCGCGCAGATAGATACCAGCAGGGAGCTCAGGAATGCAGGCTTCGGGAGGAATTGCTATAATAAATACCTTTGATTATGAAACGCAATTTCCCCAGGAGCTCAGAGAGCTGCCGCACATTTTGTTTCTGTTCGTCCTCATGATGGATTGGGGGGTTTATTAGAGGCAGGTGTTTTCAGCCTGCAGTTGTTCCTTTATTGAAAAATCAAAGCCCACGGAAGTTCAATACAACGCTAAACAATACAGTGAATCACCTCAAATAAAAATCGCGTCCCCCCCCAGTTTTGTCCGTTTTTTTTTTTTTTTTTTTCTTAGAGCTAGTCTGTGCCTGAATTTTTTCACTTGTGGAATTAATGTGAAACCAGAGGTAGGGTTGCCAGATTTAGTAAACAAAAGACACAGGACGCTCAGTTACGTGTGAATTTCAGATAAACAACAAATGCCTGTTTGGCCTAAACGTGTCCTTTGCCACATCTGCCCCTCCCCTCCCCCCCCCCCCCCCCGAACTGAAATTAACAAAATACTCATTGTCTGTCTGAAATTCACATGTAGCTGGGTGTCCTGTATTTCATCTGGAAACGGTGACCACGGGGCTCAGGTGCAGCCAACACAAAGGCCGGATGTTGTCTCGTCATGTTGCCCAGAGCTGACTTTTTCAAGCGTCCTTCTTTCTCTTCATTAACTCCTGTACCGAACCTCTGCCTCCAAAGGCCCTGGCACCGCCCTTGAACCCGGCCGGCTTTTTGCTCGTAATTCACTTAGATGGAGGGCCTGTCTCTGCGCCCCCCATCTTGTGGGCCAAGGTGGGTGTCTGCGTATCACAGAGCGGCTGCCACTTCACGGCACTGCCCCCAGGCTGCATCCGTCCTCCTGTTCCAGGAGCCCGTGTCCACGACCGATTGATGAAGCACAGGTCAGCTCACCCTGAGCTTCTTGGCACAAGATGGCATTTCTCTTCTGGTCAGGAAGCTGTTGTTAGTCGTTTTTAAACTTTTAAACTAAGACATTATTATCGCTTTTGGAATTTTCAGCCAAAAAAAACCCAAGCCCAACAATACTGTGTTTGCCTCTTAGTGCACAGTAAACATTTGTGGAATGAAAGAATGGGTCAAAGTAGGAAAGGACACAGTTCTCTCGATCAGAAAATGGTAGCTCCACAATTATCCAACAGACCCTTTTATTATTTCATTTTATTTTCTTTTTTTTGAGAGAGTGGAGGGGAGGGGCAGAGGAAGAGGGGGAGAGAGACTATGAAGCAGGTTCCGTGCCTAGCATGGAGCCGGATGTGGGGCTCAATCCCACGAACCACGAGATCAGGACCGGAGCCAAAGTCAAGAGTCGGACGCTTAACAGGCTGAGCTACCTAGATGCCCCCAAGAAACCCTTTTAAAAATACAGACTGTCCTCTGGATATTAAAATGTGCTTCCAGCAGAATGAAAAATGGACAATTTCTTAGGGTATCTTTTCTTTCTTGCCTGATGACCACCTTTCTCAGCTTGCCACTGTGGTGCTGGGAAGGCAGGCCAGCATTCTGTAATAGCTTAAACTTGTGTTAACATCAGTTGAGCCGAGAGTGGTATGTCCTCCATAATAGACGCCTAACGTTTACGGAGCACATGCACCCATGCGTTGGGAGGAAGGTGGCCATCATGGTCTCCACGAAGTAGACAGCAGCTCAGCTCGCCAGCCTCACCCGCCACCAGAAACCCCAGTGTCCCCAGAAAAGTCAAGTACATTAAGAAGGGCTTCAGTCTTGTCACATAATGTCAGCTCTAAAACTAGGTGTCTCCAACAGGTGCCTGGTGGCTCAGTGGGTTATGGGTCTGACTCTTGGTTTCCGCTCAGGTCATGATCTCGCGGTTTGTGAGTTCGAGCCCCACATCGGGCTCTGTGCTGACAGTGAGGAGCCAGCTTGGGATTCTCTTTCTCCCTCTTTCTCTGATCTTCCCCTGCTCTCGTGCCCTTTCTCTCTCTCTCTGAAAATAAATAAATAAACAGTAAACAACAACAACTAAGTGTATCTACTTCCTAGCGTGGCTGTTACAAAGTACCTGGAAGTATATTGGTTCTGGAAGCCAAAAGTCTGAAGCCAAGGGGTGGACAGAACCTCTGAGGTCTGGGCAAGTCCTTGCCTCTTCTGCTGTGGAGGAGACCCTGTCCTTGGTGCTCCTGGGACCTCGGCTTGGAGCCGCAATACTGCTGTCTGCTGTGTTATCACACGGCCCTCTTCCTGGGGGCCCCTCGGGACACAGGCATGTTGATGAGGAGCCCCTCTAATGGCCTCAGGGTCGCCTGGTGATATCTGGGAAGACCTCTTTTCCAGGGGCCTTATCACAGGTATGAGGGGTTGGGACTTCAACATACCTCCTTGGGGAGGACACAAATCACCCCATAACGCCAAATGTCATAACACTCTGTCACCTGCACTGGCCGTTCTACAAAGCCCAAAGATTTCCAGCTACACATTGTCATCCACTTCAGTTACCTGTCGATTACAGAGGACGAGGACCTCATCGTCCATCAGACGTCCATCAGCATATACACCGAGTCCCCGGGCTGTAAGTTGGTGTCAGTCACGAGCGTCAGCCATGACACCACCCGCGATGCACAGGCCACTAAATGTTTCCCGAAAAAAAAAAGTGAACGAATGAGCCACCAAACTGACAACTGAGTGACAAGCAAGTATGGGATAATTACGGGCAGACGTGGGCTTTTGCAGTGGTGGGCACACTTCTGAGACCCCATCAAAAAAAGCTCACCACTGTTTTTTGTGCCGCAAGAAAGGAGAAGAAGAGCTGATGGCCCGTGATCTCACGGTGAAATCTTATCACGGAGGGTTGTCAACGCGGCGGCGTTTTCATTCGGTCGTGGGTATTTACCATACCTTCCGCGCACGAGAATGGAAAGAAACACGGGAGCCCTGTGATGGGGGCGGTGTGTGCAAACCTTCTTCAGGTTCAGCGTCTGACGTTCCCGGTCGCGTTTCTGCCTGCCTCGTCCACGAGCAGGCTTCTCCACACGGGGCGGCGCCTTGGGCCTTCGGGAGCACCATCGAGTGGCTTTTCTTAAAAGTGGGCCGCACCACTATCCTGGGAACTTTCGCAAACTCCAAACACCCGTTCTGTGCATCTCGATGCTGGGCCTTTGTAATCTAACAGAAGGAGCCAGAGAGGGTTCCAGAAAACAAGCAAAGTAATTTCATTCGCAGATGACCCAAGTCACTGGGTGGATGAGACTCCAGGGACTGAGGGTGTCCAGTCACAGCGCCAGGAATGCGCATCAGCTGCGGCCCGCCGAGCGCGTTCTTAGTTACACATGGTCTCACGTGTGCAGCAAAACCATGCCACGGTTTCAGGTCACACATGACCGAAACCGGTTAGAAGGCACGTCGTGGAGTGGAGATGTTACAGCGTGAAGAGAAAAGGCACTGACTCATCACCGAGTCGGCTGATGAGTACCCTGGGATGGCCAGTGGGGACCGTGTGTCAGCTCCCTGCCAGCCCTGTCCTGCACAAGCGTCACAAAGCCGCAAGCCCGGGCAGGAGCTGCGAGGGTCAACCCGTCCTCCAGATTCGGCCACCAGCGGGCCCTTCGTGGAAGACAGTCCTGTCTGAATTCATCTTTCTTTCTTTTCTTTCTCTCTCTCTCTCCCGCCCTCCCTCTTTCCCTTTCCTCCTTTCTTTCTTTCTTTCTTTCTTTCTTTCTTTCTTTCTTTCTTTCTTTCCTTCCTTCCTTCCTTCCTTCCTTCCTTCCTTCCTTCTTTCTTTCTTTCTTTCTTTCTTTCTTTCTTTCTTTCTTTCTTTCTTTCTTTCTTTCTTATGTTTGTTTATTTTGCGGGGGGAGAGAGAGACGGACACAGAATCCGAAGCAGGTTCCAGGCTCTGAGCTGTCAGCACAGAGCCTGACGTGAGGCTCGAGCTCACGAACCGTGAGATCGTGACCTGAGCCGAAGTCGGATGCTCCACTGACGGAGCACCCCCAGGGGCCCTGCTTCTTGCCCTTTCTGGCTGCAGGTCTCACACATGGAAGAGGCACGACTCTCAGCTTTATTCCACATCCAACATTCCACTCTTAGCTTCAGAGGAAGACCCTGTGGCTGCCGGGCCCTTGCTGAATGCCTCACTTGACGCTGACTGTCGAAACTGCGCACCGAGCCCTTTCTATGCAGAGGACTTGGTATAAACCAGCAATGGCATCCAAGCCTCCTGGGTGTGAGCTGCTCTGAAATCTGAGATGCTTTTATGATATTTCAGCGAACCTTAGAGTTGCTCTAATTCAACCTTCTATACAAACCTAGAACTTTCTTCCCAGTAGCTCAGCCTTTCCATACACACGCCTTTCAGGACATGCCCATGTCTTAGCGAGGCAGGCAGCTCGATAAACAACTCAAATGGCTAGAAAGTTCTTCTTTGTCCAGTTGTTGAAAACCATTGGAATAGAATAAAAAGCCCAGAAATAGATCCGGTAAGAGAAGAAAGTGGAGGGTACATGCAGACAAATGGCCAATGTCCTTAACATACAAAGAATGCTTACGAATCAATAAATCAACAAATAATCTAGTGGGAAAGTGGGCAGAGAACATGAAAAGATAATTTACCAAAAACGAAATATCACTGGTTCTCAACCACTCAAGGTCACACAAAATGAAACTACAAGGAGGTGGGGCGCCTGGGTGGCGCAGTCGGTTAAGCGTCCGACTTCAGCCAGGTCACGATCTCGCGGTCTGTGAGTTCGAGCCCCGCGTCAGGCTCTGGGCTGATGGCTCGGAGCCTGGAGCCTGTTTCCGATTCTGTGTCTCCCTCTCTCTCTGCCCCTCCCCCGTTCATGCTCTGTCTCTCTCTGTCCCAAAAATAAATTAAAAATGTTGAAAAAAAAAAAATTAAAAAAAAAAAATAAATAAAAAAAAAAAAAAAAAAAGAAACTACAAGGAGGGGATGTTTTTAACTCTCCAGTGGGCAAAGATCCAGAAGCTTACTAAGACCTGCGGGCCAGGCTTTGAGGACACAGGCATCCTTCTCCATCGTTGGTAGGAAAGCAAGTTGACAGAACTCACATGAGGGCTATTTGACAATATCTACCAAAATGCAAGAGCACATATCTCTTGTCTCCTGATTCCACTTCTAGAATGGAAAGTCACAGCAGCCGTTCTCCAGCATTTTGGTGTTGGGACCACTTTACACATGAAACATTCCTGACGATCCCCAAAGCTACTGATACTTACCGCACTAGAAACTGAAGCTGAAATTTAAAAGATTCTATTCTATTATAAATAACAACAGACCATTGTGCCATCATACTTTCCACATCCGGAACCAGGAGTAACCGCGAGCCTCCGGCGGAAACGACAAACATCGATTGTGCCGTTGGAGCTATTTTGACTCAAGTTGCCACTGTTGATTAATTCTGCTACCCTTCGCCGTGATTTTTCCAAGTTTCCAGCAGATGTACCTTCGTTATGTGCATGTATCTTTATGTAATATCAGCAAATACATCTTTGTTGTTTTTTTTTTTAATTTTTTTTTTCAACGTTTTTTTATTTATTTTGGGGACAGAGAGAAACAGAGCATGAACGGGGGAGGGGCAGAGAGAGAGGGAGACACAGAATCGGAAACAGGCTCCAGGCTCCGCGCCATCAGCCCAGAGCCTGACGTGGGGCTCGAACTCACAGACCGCGAGATCGTGACCTGGCTGAAGTCGGACGCTTAACCGACTGCGCCACCCAGGCGCCCCAGCAAATACATCTTTGAATAAAATGTTCACACACGTGGGTTTCGTCAAGGGCCTGTTGGAAACCTTAGGGAAAAAAAGAGAAATGTAATACGCACTTGATATTTTACGCGTGCCTATTTGCTGCCAATAATCAATAAAAAACCAGGACATGCTGTTGAGAACGCACTGTACGCATTGTAACGCATTATACGCATTACCTGCTGTCTTCTGTGGCCCTCACAATAATCCTGTGAAACAGGATTGAAACTCATCACGTTTTAACCCAAATACAAGCCAGGGCCCCGCGTGGCTCAGGCTGGCTCAGTGCCCCACACAGATCTGTAGCCAGCAGTTGTCAGAGGACGGCCAGCTTCCCCGGAGTCTCTCTAGAAGGACTGGAGGGAATTGGTGCCACCAGCCGCGTTTCCTGAAGGGCCCCCGGTATTCACCCCCACCCAGGGCTGCCATATCACAGTGGTTAGAACAACACAACTGTGTCGTCTGTGGTGTCCAAAATCGGGACGCTGGCAGGGCCGTCCCCCCGCCAGGTCCTCCTCCCAGCGGTCCCTCCCTGCTCCCTGCCTTGGTGTCCCCCTCTCCCTATGGAATGCCGGTCACGCAGGATTGAAGGCCGACCTTCTCCAGGACGGGCTCACCTTAACTTCTACAATTCCATCCACAGTGACTCAGTTTCCAAGGAAGCTCATGTTCTGAGGTTCCGGGAAGGACATAAGTCTGGGGGACCTCCCAGGACAGCCTCCATCTTACTTTTACGTTGTGCCTTGAGTCACAGTTTTCTGACATCTCGCGCATTCTGGCCACGGCCTCTCTCCTCTGACGCGACCAATGCACTGGCGCCCCCTTCTCCTGGTTCGTCCCCTGGCTTTCCGTCCCTGACCTGGCTGGCACCTGCCTTCCTTCTTCCGCTTTTGCGGGTTACCGGTCACCGGACTGGTGGAGACTGGCTGTGGGGGAGCCTCTCTTAGAAGCTGGGAGGTGGGGAGGCTGGGGCTGCGCTGAGGGAAGCTGGTGGTGGCAGTGCCCGCTGTCTGGTTACAGCCGGTCGCCCTGACTCCTCGGCTGGTGCTCCTTCCGTGCCCACGACTCCTAACGAGGCTGTCCTCCTTCCCCTCTTCTATTCCTGTTGTCCATCAACCCCTGTTTTCTGTCCCACTGGGAAGGGAAGCTGCGAATGAGTGTGGGCAGCGGTATCCCCTGGGGTCAGAGCATAGGACCTGCCCTCCTGCAGCCTTCGTGCCCCAACAAAGCTGCCTGAGCTCCAACTGTCTCCTCACACACCACACAGCTGCACACGCTTCCCTTTATACGCGAGGCCCTGGCTCGATAGGTCCTGTCCCGGCATAGCTGGGACTTTCTGCACGTCCTACTTCAACGCCCACAGTAATTAATACTGAGTTTTAAAATCAGTGCTCAGGGGTGCTCAGGTGGCTCAGTTGGTTAAATGTCTGACTCTTGATTTCAGTTCAGGTCACAATCTCAGGGTTCACGGGTTTGAGTCCCACGTCAGTCTCTGCACTGTCAGTGCAGAGCCTGCTTGGAATTCTCTCTCCCTGTCTCTGCCCCTCCCTCACTCATGCTGTCTCTCTCTCTCTTCCTGTCTTTCTCTGTCTCTCTATTTCTCTCTCTCAAAACAAATGAATAAACTTTAAAAAAATTAAAATACAGGGGCAGCTGGGTGGCTCAGTCAGTTAAGCGTCCGACTTCGGCTCAGGTCATGATCTCACGGTCCGTGAGTTCAAGCCCCGCGTCGGGCTCTATGCTGACAGCTCCGAGCCTGGAGCCTGCTTCGGATTCGGTGTCCCCCTCTCTCTCTGCCCCTCCCCCACTCACGTTCTATCATTCTCTCTTTCAAAAATAAATGGACATTACATTTTTTAAATTAAATTAAAAGTTAAAAAATAAAAATGTGCTTACATCTCCACAAAAATGATCGATCGATTATTACCGAAAATGACATATTTTGACGTATTTCTTAACAATGTGACCCAGTGTCACAGCACGCAGCGGTGCCCGTGCTGCAGCAAAAACCTTGCGTAATTGTTCCCAACCGCAGGGAAGCTCCCGCCGTGCTCCGTTGTGCTCCACTGTGCCCCGCCGGTCCAGTAAACATTTATGATTTATCCTCCTCCTCCCCACTGTGACCATGCATAGATATTCTAGTGAGGATGACTGTCACGTTCATGCTCTACTTTTCCAGAAACATCTAGAATCAGAGTAGAATTATTCTTACATTAGAAACTTTGCATTGTCCATTATCATTTTCATCCTCCTCTTGAGGATGTTGGAGACACAGAAGCTTGCTTTCTAAATAAATGTCTCTTGGTCTGACTTGACATTTTTTTAATTTACTTATTTTAATGTTTATTTGTATTGGAGACAGAGAGACAGAGACGGAGCACGAGCCGGGGAGGGGCAGAGAGACGGAGACACAGAATCCGAAACAGGCTCCGGGCTCCGAGCTGTCAGCACGGAGCCCGACGCGGGGCTCGAACTCACGGACCTCGAGATCGTGACCTGAGCTGAAGTCGGACGCTCCACCGACTGAGCCACCCAGGCGCCCCTGATGTGACATTTTAAAGCAGCACTTAGCATCATTAGTAGGACCCCATTAAAAACATCAGCATTTCCCAGTTCAAGGAGAGAGGCTACGTATTTGTGGGCAGAAGCCAGTCACAACCAAGGCCGCTCACTCACGTGGCGACAGGACCCTCCACAGCAGCCTGAAAACTGAAACTGCGCTGGTCACACGTTGATGACGTCCTGGGACAGCATCCGGCCCCACCGAAACGCTGACAAGAGGGGCCCGGGCCTGAGTGGTTCGATTTCCTTCTCCTGCTCGACTATCAGGTACGTCACGGGGACCCTCTTTCTGGCATTCTGCCGGGGGCTGAGTTGTGCGTTCTAAGTCCAAGGTCTCCCCCGCCCCATATCTGCTCCCACAACACTTTGTGCTCACATCTGTGACTCTGTTCTGCAGCTACAACTCCCTCCCAGTCGCACCTCCCCCCTTCCTATTAAGTTGTTGGCCCCTGAAAGGCAGAGACAGTGGCAATATTTTCATCTGAATCCAAGTACCTAACATAATGCCTGGCACGCTGAAAAGTGTTCTGAAAACGTCGGTGTTATATCTCAAAAAGTTTAAGAAGATTCCAGGAAGACATTTTTCAGAGACTGTAGACACTCTGTTGAATAAAAGGGAAGTGAGAACTAAGATTTCCATTATTTATTGAATTAATGTTTCATTGCTGCTTAAGTCATTGTAACTGAGATAAGGTATATATACTCCATGAGATCTTGCTTCCAAAAATAAAACAACACCGTCTACCCCTTAGGGGGTTAGAAGGGGGTCATTCCTACCCTTCATCACTGGCATCGGAGGATCCCGGAAAAATGATTTCCCTGGAGATGAAGTGCTCGATCGTCAAGCTAATGACTTCCAAATCGACAATGTAACACGACAGTGAACAAAAATGACATGTTTACCGGTCGTGTGACTCTGTTTCACCTCTGGTATTTCTACCCTAAGCAGACGAAACTGTACGCGATTGCTAAGTACCAGGTGACCCTTAGGCAGCCAATGTTACTGTTCCAGGAAAACAAGAAAGGACCGGACGGATGTCTGGTCGCAAAGAACCCCCGGTGGGCAAGCTGCTACGAAGTCTGTCCGCCAGGCGGGTCCTGTTCCAGGGGCCTTGACGAAGCAGGATCCCCAGCAGCACCTTCTCTGAAGAAGTAGTGATTCCAGAGTGAACCTTGGAGGGTTTGTCCGAGCAGCAGTGGACAAGGCCACCCTCTTCTCTGCCTGTGCCACGGCTGATGGGCCCGTCCCGGCCAAAGGCAAGGAAACCCCCTCCTGGTTGGACAGACCAGGACTGCCAGAGACTGGCAGCCAATTTCCAGCCTGGACTGACTGCTGGACAAGAGTGTCGTGCCTTGACTCCCACCGTCGAGAGTCTGGAGACAGTTGGATCTGCGAGCTCAGATGATGTCTGTATCCTTCGCGGTGTCCTTCTCACTTCTCCCGACACGGCTTTCCTCTCTTCTTAAGCCCTTTGCTTCCTCCCTGCATCCTCACCAGCTCCAGGCTCACGGTCCTCACCTCCTTCCTGGTTGCTCTGAGCAAATTCCCAGGACAGATGCTGATTGGATCTACTTGGTCACATGGCCGTTTCTGAGCCAAGCACCAGGCAGGGATGGAACATAGTCCTGGCAGGCCTGGGCTATGTGCCTACTCCCCGATCCGAAAGGAGGTAGCCCTCCTCTCACAAACCACATCCTTGTCTCATCTTCCATTTTGTTTTCTTCTCCATTTGTCCCCTTTTCCATTCTCTTTCCCTTCTTTCAGTTATCTAAATAATTCTGGCCTTTTCTATTGGGACAAAGGAGAAGATGGAGAAGTGTTTCAATAAGCTTGTTTATGTCTACAAAAAAGAAAACCTTGGGGCGCCCGGGTGGCTCAGTCGGTGGAGCGTCCGACTTCGGCTCAGGTCATGATCTCGTGGTTCGTGAGTTCGAGCCCCCTGTCGGGCTCTGTGCTGACAGCTCGGAGCCTGGAGCCCGCTTCCGATTCTGTGTCTGCCTCCCTCTCTGCCCTGCTCACGCTCTGTCTCTCTCTGTCTCTCAAAAAATGAATAAACGTTTAAAAAAAAAAAGTTGAGGGCAAACCACGACTTTCTAAGTCGCTCTGTGTTTAGCTCTTTGCTGCTGTGCAGACGCTGTGTCTGGAAGCAAGCCTCAGGGCAAAGAATTTTCTGATTCCTCTTTAATGGGGGATTTTACGTTGCCCTGGAAATTGAAATATAACTTAGAGATGCTGACTCATTCTCCAACACAGCCTCACTGTGGCAGCCTTAACTCTCAGAAGGAAACCGCAAAATCCAGACCCTGCGTCCGGACTGAAGTTCTTCACGGGCCTATAGGAAACGCCTCTGGGACTCCTGCTGGCCAGGACCACCGGTGGTCCCGCGGGGCGGGCGTGGGCCGGCCCACTGAGCGTCCTGCCTTCCTCCTGGTCCCAGGGCTCAGGACACACACCTGTGCCGCACCCCATGGGCGTTTGGCAGGCACCCTCTGTGCTGCGGGGAGCAGACATGCCCCCTTCACCATCCCCCAGCCCCCCTGCAGCATCACACCCCTGCTGTGCTGTGCTCCGGGAGGGAGGGGCCGTGCGGAAGGCTGTCTCCAGGCAGCCTCGGTGACTGGTTTTTTTTTTTTTCCTGGTGCTTTTTGTAAATAATAGAACAAAGCCTATTTTCTGCCAGGCGCCTCCCACCCGGCTGGATGCTGAAGGAGCAGATCTGCCAAGGCCACGGAGCCAGCTCCCCTTCTAGGAGGAGACTCCACAGGGGTGTGTGGGAGAGCGCCACCCCCCCAGGCCTGCAGGCTGGGGGGCCCTGCGAAGCCAGGACAAGGGCCAGGACTCAGAGAACAGGGCTCCACCCTCCCTGCTGCATAATTCATTACTCACAGAGGCTCTGGGGGGCAGGGAGAGTGCATCTGCAGTGCCCATGTCCGCTCCCGCATTTCAGCTTTTTTCTTTCTTCCCAGCCTTGCCGCAAGGGGAATCTGCATATTCCGCTACAGCCTGGCCCTCCAGATGACGGGGGAACACCCGCTATTTGAGGGGAGGGCCCCTCTGGCCTAACTTCCACCAGTCAGGCTTCACATTCCTTCCAACGTGTTAATGAAATCCTCGTTATCAAGCAAACCGCACAGAAGAATGCGTTTTCCCATAGGAATCGGATTATAATTGGGGCTGGCCCTCCTGGGCCTGGTTTCACCATCAGGGAAGCATAGCCAGGGCTAATAACAGCACCATAGACGATGATACAAAAACAATAAATCTTTACGACCATTTAAAATAAGAGAGCTCGCTCCGAGTCCCGTAAAGATGGTCATTTATGGACTGTCCGCATTCTTTACGGGTGAGGCCCCCAAAATGTAAATCGGTCAAATCAGACTCTCCGCCTAAACCAGTAAGTGGGCAAGAAGAAATCCCAGCCGCACGCTGAGTCGAATGCCGTGTCTCATTCTTTGCTAACATTCAAGCAGATAATTTTGGAAGTGGATGGTTTGGCCTGCTACGGTCCAAAGGAAGTTAAAGGTAATCTTTTCTCCTGTTAAATTCCCATATGGGGCAGAGCCCGTAAAAATAATTTCATTGTCCTTTGAGTTCCAAGTTAGGATATTGTTCTCAAAACATATCCTCACAGTAAGGAGATATTTGAGCCTTCAGTGGAGACCCAGTTCGGGGTTATCCTTTCTTGGTTCCACTAAGGAAGCCTTGAAGGTGCACAGGCCCCAGGGTGGTTATTGCCCAGGAGTGCCTTTGTCTGTGGCCTTGAACTCAGGTTGGCTGCCCTTGTGGACTCAGGATCCTCAAGGCCTCAGAGTCGGTCAGTCTCGAATTGAGGACGTGAGTTCCTCTAAACCCCACTGGACTTACATCCACCTCAGCAGCCCTCCCAAGTACGAAATGTCATTATTTACATTTTCCAAGTGGAAAACCTGAGGCTCAGAGGAGGTCAACGCTCTTAGCCCAGGCTGACGTGGGCGAGAACTCCTGGAGGGGGTCCCCCGATGGCAGCGCCCTCCCAGGCAGACTGAGAAAAGGTGTTAGGAGCTGAGCGGGGAGAAAGGGATGCTCCCAGGGGAAACAGGGGTGCAAAGATTGCAGAAATCCATTCTTCTTGGCCTCCCCCCCGCTCTCTGTTACTTTCACCTCCTGGAATATGCTTTCATGGTATAGTCCATGACTTAATCCTCACCCCTGCTCTGCTTCTCGCCTACTCAGGTAGACCTCGAAAGCAGGGAAGAGTTTTCTCCGTTCATCTGTTGAACGTGGGGGAACTTTTTGATTGAAAACAAAAAAAGAAAGAAATGTGTGAATTCTATGGGACTCTACCCCATGAGCAGAGGTTGAGATGCTCTGGCAGCTTGCATGATATTAACTCTGAAAATGAAATTTCTGTAGTATTTTTAAATGTCTTGGAGCTTGGTTTCTAAGACCCTCGGGGCTTATTCCAGAGCGGCAAGAATTTGAGGGATTCAGACTTTCAGGAGCTGGAGCCCCGTCACCCTCATGGGTTTCGCCCACCGTGCGACTTCTGACGGGAGGGTCGGGAAGCCTTGGTCCTCACCCCGGTTCTGCTGTTGGCTCCAGGGTGCCCCCCTTTGCCAAGCTTCCTCTCGCCTTGGTTTCCCATCGCGCGTGGAGCAGGCTGATGGGGACAGCCTGGCTCCTCTCTGGGGTCACCGGCCAGGCCCCTCAGCATCGTGAGAGTTGCTGGAAACGCAGAATCTCGGGGCTGCTCCAGACCCGCTGAGTCAGACTCTGCATTTCTGCCAGATCTCCGGGTGATCTGGGCACTTCACGTTTGACAAGTGTCATCTTAGATTTCTAGGCGTTTTGTGTCTGCAGGCAGTTGACTTTGTTTCTAGAAGCAAGAGAAACAAAGCCATTCTTTTCTGAGAACACACAAGGTAGGCAGTGTTGCCTGCATAGAGGGTCCCCAGGAGTCGTCCTCAGCCTGGATCTGTCATCGTTTCCCAAAACAACGTGGAAGCGTGACATCGGCTCCATCCTTGGCTGTGCCCCAAAGACACATTGTTTCTGCCCACGCACACTTACCCTGCCGTCCCCCTCAGCTCAACTTTCTGTCCCCCAAGCCAAGCGCATCTGCGTTACCCTGGAGAGCTGACTTAATCCTCACCCCTGCTCTGCTTCTCGCCTACTCAGGTAGACCTCGAAAGCAGGGAAGAGTTTTCTCCGTTTATACCCCCAGACCTTTGCACCAAGCTGGGCACACAGTCTATTCTCCACGGAGACTTGTTGAATGAGGACTGGGTCGTCACCAAGCACCCTGGAACCAGAGGGCTGTTAGGACCACAGCCCGCTGTGCACTGATGCAGAGGTGTGATTTGGTTGTTTGATAAATTCCTCCGCTGAGTCAACTATTTCCAAACGAAAAGGTGAGCGAGCTGGAAGATGTTACAAAATCATAAAACGGGATGGAAAAAACAGGAATTTAGATATTAGGCTACATACTCCTCCCCTGTTCTGCTCTGAGACCGCATGTGAGGTCATTGGCATTTCTGCGCTGGGAATAGAGGACATTGCATGGTGTCTCCTTGGCTACTATCATGCCTGTTTTTTTTCTTCTTTTAAACTATTGGTGCAAACAAACTCTTTGGTGAAGTTTCACATGCAACTCAAAACTCCAATATCAGATTTCCCATATTGTTTTAATAAGGGGTGTTCCCTTGGGGCACCTGGGTGGCTCAGTTGCTTAGGCGACTGACTTCGGCTCAGGTCATGATCTCACAGTTCGTGGTTCGAGCCCTGTGTCGGGCTCTGTGCTGACAGCTCGGAGCCTGGAGTCTGCTCCGGATTCTGTGTCTCCCTCTTTCTCTGCCCCTCCCCTGCTCGTGCTCTGTGTCTCTCTGTCTCTCAATAATAAATAAACGTTAAAAAAATTTTTTTTAAAAAGAGTGAGTCATTTCCAAGATGTGAATTGTGATCAGAAATAAGCAGGGCCAGCAGGACACTCAGCAGGAGGTGCCTGGCGGGGGTGGGGGGGATTGGGGCACTTGCACCTGTGCTCCCCAGGGTGCCGACCCTCAGAGTTAACATCAGTCTCTGCAAAAACACGTTCTGTCTGTGACGTCCAGCACGTCTGACCGCTACAACATCTTGTAGGGACTCCCCCGTCCCACATCTTAGTACCCCGACCCCCCACCCTCAGCTCCAGCCCCAGGGCTGTCTTTGAAAACGCTGAGAGGGGTGCAGCTTTGAGCCTGGCACTGCTGTTCCCTCCGTCTGCAATGCTCTTCCCCCGGTTATCTGGAAGTTTAATTCTTTCACCGTTGTGGAATTTAGGGATCAACGTATGCATCCCTTTCCCCCATTCAACTTGAGGATACATTTGAGAGACTGGCCATCTTTTTTTCTTAACTCCGATTTCTTTTTAATGTTTATGTAGTTTTGAGACATAGAGACAGAGCGTGAGCCGGGGAAGGGTGGAGAGAGAGGGAGACACAGAATGGGAAGCAGGCTCCAGGCTCCGAGCTGTCAGCACAGCTGGGGCTCGAACTCGGGAACGTGACTGGCCATCTCTTTACTGGGAACTGTGGGACACTACGTGGCATCCATTTAGCTATTACCATGACCATGCCTTTCCTTCTATTCATCAAAGCAAACTCTGGTTGCATTGTTTCCCCGAGAAAGATAAGCCCCAGCCCTAACCCTCAGGATCTGTGAATGTGACTTTATTTGAAAACAGGGTCTTTGCAGATGCGATCAAGCCAAGACGAGGTCATTAGGGTGGCCTTGACGTGGTTTTGAGCTTCTGGCGTCCAGAACCGGGAGGGGATACAGGTGGACTGTGTTAGGCTGCTGGTTTGTGGAGCTTCTGCGGGACGGGCGAGGACGTCGTGCGCTCTCCTCGTCCAGGTGTGGTGCGAATACGACCCGCTCCGTCCGGTGTGTGCCTCCCGCCCTGCGCAGAGCTGCGCCGGCCCCCGCGAAGGCCCGCTCTCCCTCGGCTGGCCTGCTTCCCTGCAGGCGGCTGCTTCACGAGCAGGGGCAGGGCAGGTCCCAGGTTACGGCCGTCTCCCCCGTTCCGCACAGCTTCCGCGACCACAGGGCCTGGAGCACAGTAGGCTCTTCATACTCATTTTTGGATGAAATCCTATTAATTTGGTGTTTACGATTTATAGTATTTATTTAGAATTTAGTACTAATACTAAAAAAATTCGTGCTTTTTCCGATGGTGAGAGTGTATGGGTTAAGAAAACTTGCCCAGTTTAGTCACTAAAGCTGAATATGCCGGAACATATCCTCAGCCGTATTCACGAACCCGGCCTGGATGACGAGTATCGCCGGGAAGAACTGACCGTTCCTTTTTGCCGAACGGCTCGCTCGCCCTCCCCCGGCCCCGGCACCCGTCTGCTGCCGTTTGCTCGCGGCCGTCCTGCCTCCTTCCTCGGCGAGCCCTCCCTGGCCACGGGGTACTCTGCCCTCGCCGTCCTCTTGCCCTGGACACGGCCTCCTCGCCTCCCCCCTGCCACCCCCGCACCTGCCGCCCTGTGCCCCCCAGCCCCGGCTTTTCTTCTGCTGGAAGCTTCTTTGAAGGATCTTACGTCTCCTGGGGTTCCTCAAAACTCCACGGGGCCTCAAAAGTCATATCTTCCAGGGGCACCAAAGCCCTGTCTTCAACTGGACACAGCAACTGATTTCACATGAGCTCCCAAAACTCAGCTGGCGAGACCTTCAGTCTTATTCTTCTGTTCCTGCCTTGTGCGTGCGTGCGTGTACGTGCGTGTACATGTGCATGCGTGTGCATATAGGTGCCTATCTGTGCATGTATGTGTGTGTGCGCGTGTGTGTTCGTGCATGTGTGGAATGTGGCGCGGAGTGTGAGTGCATGTGTCGGGGGTGGTGTGGGGGGCGGTGTGTGTGGGGGGGGATGGGCACGTGCAGTCCACGTGTGGGGCGTGTGGAATGCACGCATGCGTGTACATGTGACCCCAGCTGGTCAGTGAAACCAGAGGCCACGTCCGGAACCCTCGTGCCCTCTGATCCCCGAGCTGTCTCGGTTTATCCCAGGCCCCTCCTGGCAGGTACGGCTCTGAGTCAGGGAGAGCCGAGTGTCCCTCCCTTTGTCACGAGGAAAAAGCTGGGAACACGTTCATCGGATGTCTGCCCCGGGGAGGGAGCTGCGGCCCAGCCCCCCCCACCCCCCGCACTCAGCACGTGGTCATGTGCCGCACCTTTTGAGGAATCAGCCCGTCGGTGCCGTGGCCGCCTGTCGAGGAAGATCGTGTCTTCACACAAGCGGCTACGCGGCTGGGACCGTGCGTGGAGCCCTGTACGTCTTGGCTCCCACCTCGATGGAG
Source organism: Neofelis nebulosa (assembly GCF_028018385.1). NCBI lineage: Eukaryota > Metazoa > Chordata > Mammalia > Carnivora > Felidae > Neofelis > Neofelis nebulosa. Next base: position 153,735,187 of record NC_080787.1, read on the forward strand.
ACTCTAAGACGTATCCTTGGTAAGGACCGCGGGTTTTCTGCTGCAGGGCCCGGCCCTCACAACATGTCAGGGACGGCGTTACGGCTTTTTACGTCTGCAGTGAACAACAGCGTGGACGTCGATAACTGGGCCACGAAGTCTGCTACTAACGCGTCTAAGTTGGAAATTGAAATGAAAAAGCCAAGGTTTTCATCGGGCAAATTTTTTAGGAGCTCAAAAGCTTTAAAGAATTCTTTCCAATGCATGTCAGTGGAGCTTCTGAGATTTACAGCTGGGCCGAGAGCCCGAGCAGGGCCATTTCGTCCTGCTGTCGGGACACCGTGCCGGCTACGTCGAGAGCTCTGGCCGTGGGGTCTTTGACCTCAGCCGGCAAATCAGGCCCCGCTGGCCCAGTGCACACACACAGGGAGGTGAGCAGACATCCTGGCTGGGGACCGAGGGCGTCGGCCTCCCTGAGGGCATCGGGGTTACTTCAGGGAGGGCCCGCGCCCTCTCCGGGCACCCCCCGCCCCCAACCAGACAGGAGGGCGATAAGAACATTCCAGCCTGGTCGGCGGGGCCTGGCATCCCTGCGTGAGGACAGACCTTCCCCAAACGTTCCGTCTCCAATGAGCCCTAGAATCCTGGAGACTCAGGGTGGGAGGGGACCCGAAGGAAGTCTGTTCGGGTGACCCACTCCCCAGGGTCAGTGTCTCAACAGTGTGCTCTTCACGTAACCTCTTCTTGCCCCGGGTGGTATTTCTTTCCAATTTCTGAAATAATTACAAACTCGCAGGAAGCCACAAACCACGTAGAGGGAGCTCTTCACCGTGTCCTCCGATGGGAACACGTGGCATAACTGGGGTGCTGCTTCACCCCCGGGAAACTCACACCGTTGCAAGCCGCGGTTCATTCCGATTTCGCCAGTTTTACGTCCGCGGGTCCGTGCGCGTGGCTCCCGCCGTCTGTGTCCCCCCAATATTCTCTGTTCTTGCGTGGCCCCAGGCCCCGTGCCACCACACGCGGAGAAGGTGGGCCTCGTGTCCAGGCCCGTGCAATTTTATCACAGGTATAGATTCTCACCTGCCGCCACAGCCAAGAGCCAGAACTGCTCTACTACCCCCACACGGCCCCTTCACTCCCGTCCTTTGTGGCCACACCTCCCCCCCCCCCCCCCCCCCCCCCCCGCCATTCCTCACTCCTGGCAACCTCTGATCTGGTCTCTGTCTCTGGGATCTTGTTACAGCAGGAATGTTCTGTAAGTGGAACGATAAGACAGTGGGCCTTTCGAGATTGGGATTTTCCAGTCCGCAGGATTTTCTTGAGCTCTGTCCAAGTTGTATGCATCCATAGTTTGTTCCTGTTACTGCTACCTGGGGTCCCACACGGTGAATGTGCCCCTCTGTCCAGCCGTGCATCTGTCGGAAGACATTTGGATTGCTTGCTGTTTGGGATTATTCTGAACACAGCTTCCATGAAGCTTTGCGTGAACATAGATTTCATTTCTGAGATGAACCTCCAAGAGTGCAATTACTGGGTCATATGATAAATGCGTGTTTAGTTTTGTTTTTGTTTTAATGTTTATTTTTGAGAGAGAGACAGAAAGAGTGAGAACAGGGGAGGGGCAGAGAGAGAGAGAGAGAGACAGAATCTGAAGCAGGCTCCAGGCTCTGAGCTGTCAGCACAGAGCCCGACGCGGGGCTCGAACTCACGAACGTTGAGATCATGATCTGAGCTGAAGTCAGACGCTTAACCGACTGAGCTACCCAGGCACCCCCGTTTTTGTTTTGTTTTTTAAGAAACCGCCAAACTATTTTCCAGAGGGACCATGCCATATTTCTAGCAGGAACGTAGGAGTAAGTTTTGTTTCTCACATCCTTGCCAGCACTTGGTATTATCATTATTTTTTATTTTAGCCTTTCTGATATAATATGTCACTGTGGTTTTGATTTATACTTCCCTAGTGGCCAATGGCGTTGAATTTCTTTTCACGCACTTATTTGCCATCTGTGTATCCTGTTCCGTGACATGCCTGCCTACGTCATTTACCCGTTTTCTAACTGGATGTCTTGCTTTTTTGCTGTTCAGTTTTGAGCTCTTTATATTTTATAGATAAAAAGCATCTGCTGGATATGTGGTTTGCAAACATCTAATTCTTTTTTTAAAGTTTATTTATTTATTTTGAGGGAGGGAGAGAATCCCAAGCAGGCTCCGTGCTGTCAGCACAGAGCTGGATGAGGGGCTCGAACCCACAAACTGTGAGATCACGAACTGCGCCAAAACCAGGAGTCGGACACTTAACTGACTGAGCCCTCCAGGCGCCCCAATATTTAATTCTATTCAATATTCTCTTCCCATCCTCCTCAATCACTGTCTTTTGCATAATAAAAGTTTTTAATTTTAATGAGGTCCAGTTTATCACTTTGTCTTTTAGAAATTATGCGCTTGGTTTCTATTCTAAAACCCTGAGGATGTATAGGTTCTCTCTGGTATTTTATTCTAAAAATATTATGGTTCTACACTTGGCGTTTAAATCCATGATGCTTTCATACTTGTCTTGCAAGAAGTATCACAGTCAGGGTCCATATTTTCCTTAGAGATGTCCTGTCGCTCCAGAACCCTTTGTTCAAAAGTCTGTCAATTCCCCCACTGAATCGCTTTTGCAACTTCGCCAAAATTCAGGTGGTCATATATGTGTGGGACCGTTTCTGGGTTCTGAGTTCCCTGCCATGGACCCGGTCCTCCCCCAACACCACCCTGTTTTTGATTACTACGGCTACACAATCAGCATTCACATCTGGCAGATCCCTCCCATTTTGGTTCTCTTTTTAAAAATTGTTTTAGCTGGGGCGCCTGGGTGGCTCGGTCGGTTCGGCATCCGACTTCGGCTCAGGTCATGATCTTGCAGTTCACGAGTTCGAGCCCCGCGTCGGGCTCTGTGCTGACGGCTCGGAGCCCGGAGCCCGCTTCGGATTCTGTGTCTCCCTCTCTCTCTGCCCCTCCCCCGCTCGTGCTCTGTCTCTCTCCCTCAAAAAAAATAAACATTAAAAAAAGAAAAAAAGGAAAAAAGAAATAAAAGAAAAGAAAACCTTGCTCGGATCAATCTGTGGGTCCAGTGGGGAACAGACGTCTTTATTATGTTGACTCCTCGGTGCAGGAACGCGGCGAACTCTTCACGTTGCCTTTGCCTTTTCTCCCATCGGCATTTTGTAACGCGCAGCATGACGATATTGCTCGTGCTCCATTGATACTAAATATACGCTTCCTTCGGAGCAGCTGTAAACGGCATTATTTTTCATTTCCGCTCCCGGATGGCTGCTGTCCACCTATGTGAATGTGGTCGGTCCGCGTGTGTTCGTCTTGCGTTCTGAGTCCTCTCTGAGCTCACTGTAAGCTCTCGGGGCTTAACTGTAGGTTCCGTGGGATTTCCTCCATAGATGATCTTGTGGTCCATCAATAGAGACTCTTTCCTCTCTTCCTTTTCCATCCAAACGCCTTTTTTTCTTGCCTTATTGCTCCAGCGTCAACTTCCACTACTGCCTTGGGTGGCCAGGCCTTCCCAACCTTCCGGGGAAATAGTCCTTTCTTTCCATCGAGCCCGATGTTAGCTGTGGGTTTCACCTACCAGTCGGCACCCCGCACTGGTCTCTTTTGCTTCTTTAACAAATCTCCACGGATTTTGCAGCTTAGAACGGCACACGTGTTCACTTTGATGCTTCTGGACTCAGAAGTCTCCAGTCAAGATGTCTTCGGGCGCGCTCCCTCTGGAGCTCAGGGACAGCGCGCGGCCAGGCGTCTGCACTGACCTTGGGAAAGCTTGAAGGTGGACTGCTTTTCAGCATAGGTACAATTAATGGTTCCTGGACAAACAAAATCACAACGTCTGCTCTGGGTAGATTTAGGGAAACCATAGCACAGAATATTTGAAGTCAGGCCTCAGAAAATCCAAGCTGCAGGCTCTGTACAGATATCCCCACAGAGTGAGGACTCGTTGTTCTTCAGAATACTGTCCCCTGGTCGTGGCTGGACAGACCCAGGCAGGGAAGACTAAGGGACTCTCTTCCTGAGCTGCAGGAGACCCTCACCCCTGCAGAGCCACGTGCCTTCCTGTCCCAAGTCCCAACAGAGGAGCATTTGTGCCTCCTTCCCTTCTCTTCCCTCGTCCTCTTTGTCCTCTGAGCACGTGCCACGCAGGTTGTCCAGCATCCGTCCCTTTCTCAGTGAGGCGGGCTTCCACTACCGGCCCCCGCTGTCCCTCATCCCCCGTCCCTCGCCCACTCTCGGACCAAAGCTGCAGCCTCGGAGGGAGCAGCTTGGGGCTGGAAATGGGCTTTGCTGGATTTCCCAGGGTCAGTGCAGGCCAAACTGTGTAGTTAAGGCATCATAAGTGCTCCTGGCTGGGGACCATCTGTGTCTTCGTCTCAGGGGTGGCTCTTGCGTGGGCAGTGGCGGGACGATGGAGCCTTTTGGAAGGCCGGGAAGCTGCCCCAGGGCGGATAATGGGGAAGTGAAACTCCAGGGGCGGATAATGGGGAGTTGAAACCCCAAGAGGCGCCAGGGCAGCTTGGCGGCCTTGCCTAACGACAGACTCCTCTTGCAATGAGAGAAGACCACAGTTTGTTGTTGTTTTTTGCATCGTCTCTCTCCTTTTTTAATGAAAAACCAGTGTTTTTCATTAGGAGCTCAATGGGCGTTCTTGGAAGGACAACGCTTCGTGTTGCAGAGACCCTTGGATGGTAGGACGTCGAGTGCCCCGGGGGGCTGCCGTCGCGTTTCTCTAGCACCCCCCTGTTACTGTAGATACTAACCGTGCCCCTCGGATGTTTCCAAACGCCCCCGCAGGGAGCAGACTGCCCTCCCTCAGAAAACCTGACCTGGGGTTATTTCAAAGGCTGTGTGCTCACCGTTAGTGAGAATTGATCCTCTGGAGACAGTGTTTTTCCAAGGGAGTGGGAAGGAAGGTACTACTTGGAACGCTGGTCGCCCACCGCATTAACTGTGTCCTTTCTGCCCCCGCATGGTAGCCTTTTGAGGCTGAGTGGATGAAGCCTCCGCTCAGGGCCGAGGGGCCCGCGAAGGGCCCTGAGCAGTGGAAATGATGGCAGGCCGCTTCAAAGCCCACGTCTCTAGCGTTTGCTTTTAGGAAAAACTACTTGTCTTCTACGTTCTTAATAAAAAATAAAGCACACGTACACACACACACGCTTTTGGAGCCACATTCCACTCCCCGGGATGTTTTCCTTCGAAACGGCTGCGTCCGGGATGCCGGGCTGGGCCAGGCACCAACCTCACTCCCTTCATCAGCCTCCAATCATTTATCTAACCACACGCCCCACTTCCAGGCAGCGGGAGGACACACATGCTTGTTCGGGGCAGTGGGAGGGAGGGGGAGTCCTGTCTCTGCCGATCAGCTTGGAGGCTGAGCCCTGCCCGGCCCAGTCGAGGGGCCCCCCGTAGAGCAGCCCCGCCCCGGACGCCCCCGCCTGCACACACTCTGTTCGCGCTCTTTGGGCTGGTGGCACTTGCCTGCCTTTGGTTTCATAACTCGGTGGTGGGGAGGAAGGGGCCGGAAGTGAAGGCTGGAGCCGATTGTACGGTGTCTGAGTCCATCAAGTTCCAGACCTGGGTTTGAACTAAGTAGCTCACTGGAGTGTCTCGGGGGCCTGCTGGCTTCTTCAGGGCCAGGGTGCCGCCTCTCTGTCCTGGTCCTGCCGGCTGGCCGAGGCCCAAGGGCGTGGGGAACATCAGAAGAAGCACGTTTGGCCTTGGCACGGCTCCTCCCCATGACGGCGGTGACAGGACAACGGGGAGTCCCCACGGATGTGACTGTGGCCGAGAGGTTATCAGAGAAGCTGGGAGGTTCTCCGCAGGCCACGTGATGCTTGGGACAGCGGGTACCTGGGAACACTAGTGATCTGCACCCCAGGTCCCAGCCACCAGCAGGACAAACCACATCTGCCAGGGTAGGAGTGAGGCTGCCTGGGGAGAATGGACGGGCAGATGCTGAGGTGGAGTCCAGTATTTTCCGCCCCAACTCACCCGCTGTTAGAAACAAAACGGGACTCATCAACCCGCTCACCACAAGCGGGCAGGTGGCATGGACGGCTCAGAGCCAGGCTGTGGCCCAGTTGTCTTCCATCCCCCAGACGTGGGGACACGTTAGTGCTTCCCCTCTGAGTTCCTTACGTCCCTCAGGGCCCGGCACTGGGATGTCGGATGGCACAAAACTGATGAGGATTACACTTCCTGTTTCAATTTGTTTTTAAATATTTTTTAAATGTTCATTTATTTTTGAGAGGGAGAGAGACAGAGCACAAGCAGAGGAGGGGCAGAGAGAGAGGGAGACCCAGAGTCCGAAGCGACTCCAGGCTCCGAACTGTCAGCACAGAGCCCGACGCGGGGCTCGAACGCACGCATCGTGAGATCATGACCCGAGCCGAAGTCGGACGCTCAACCGACTGAGCCACCCAGGCGCCCCTTCAATTTGGATTTAAATCCTTTGCCCTCTGATTTCTTGAGCCAGCAGAGTTTCTCTCTTCTGCCTTGGGACCCGCACAGTTATTGTCTGCTTGGCTGCCGTGCTTCTGGGCACACCTACGTCACGGCGCTCTGGGGGGGAGGGGGGTGCCGGGCGTGTCTCCAATCCAAGGATCAGTTAGCTCACACCTTCCCTCAGTAGATGCCCCCTGGCCTTAACGATTACCGCACGGACGCCCAGGCGTGGAGCCATCACCGGGGCGTGCCCAGCTTCAGGTACCTCGAAGCCTTCTCCCTCTCAGCCAGCTCTGAGCCAGGAAGTGGGGACCAACCGGGAGACGTGCCGCCGTGGCCCCTGCCCCTGGATTCGGCGGCGGCTCCCTCCGCCCCCCTCTCTGCTGAGTCTTGACATCACACACAGTTTGATGCTACTTTGCCATATTGAATCTAATTCGTAGGAAACACTGCCCACCCACGCACGGAATTTGAAAAATAAATCTACATGATGCCTTCGCCGTGGTGTAAAACAGAAAGACAACTCGTAAAATGGTAGTGTTTACATATTGAATACGTCAGTTCTCAGCATCATGACGCTGGAAGGAAGGTGTATAATCTCTCGTCTGAAGCCTTCGAGTGGATGTATTTGGGGATCCATATTTCTAAAGACTTGCTCGTGGTGACACTGCTTGGTCCGTGTGTTTTAGGCCAACGCCACGAGGGCCTGCACAGTGGTACCTTCTAACCAAATTTGTTAACGTCTCTGAAGCAAAATGTATGAACAGTCGCACAAAATGGGTTTTAAAAGGGCCAGGAGTAGCCCTCGCGGGGGCTCACAGTACGACCCTCAAGGGGGCACACAGCCGCCGCCGTGGGGCCTGGGATCCCCCCCTCCCCGCCCTGCCACTCGGAGCACATCTTAGGAGTCTCTCACTTGTCCTCCAGGGCCACCTGGGTGGGGTGCCTGGGGCCTGGCCCCGTCCCACACGGGCCCTGGTTCCCAGCTCTCCCCTTATGGCACCCTCTGACGCTCTGCTCCACACGTGGGGCTGACTGATGGCCTGAGGAGCCCTGGGCCCCTGTGGCTGAGCCCCGGCTCTGGGCCAGCGGATGCTCCCCACCGGCCAACACAGCCTTTCTTTTACAGAACCGTGTAGGCGCTGGAATGGTGCCGATGTGCGGATCTGGGGTGAGTTGTATTGTGTGTGCAGTCAGGGGCCTGGGGAAGAAGTTTCACCTCGGGCCTGGCGCTCGCTGGGGCCACCCTGTTGGTTCACGTCCGATGTGATCACTAATCGGGTCATGGAAATAACTGCTGGGCTTCGAGCGTTCCGGACTTCAGAGCTGCAGACGAGCGGTTGTGGGCCAGCAGACGCTCATTGTCACCATACACACCAGCCTGGGGACACGAGGGAGCTCCGTGGAAGTGTCGCGTGAGCACAGCTCATAGGCCGCAGGGGCACGGTTTTCCAAAACTGTGCGTAACTCCCAGAAAACTGCCAGACAACGTCAAGTTCGGTCTTCACGATCGTTAGCATTCTTGGCACATAAAGCCATGCAAAAAGATGCTTTACGTTTACATATGAGAAGGGAGTCAGTGCAAATAACTGGAAGTCCGCGTTTAGCCGCCCAGTAACCCGGTGGGATGTTTCAGGCAGCCAGTAAAGGTGTCTGTGCCGTGACCGACACCGGGTGCTTCCCATGAAGCCTGAGAGGCCACACCGGTGGCCACGCCCTCATCACCCCTAGTCTCCTGCTGTTTCCTGGGGGGCTGGAGGAGTGGAGCTAAGCAGGTGTCCGTGCCAGCTGGGAGGCCTCAGGTGCCCACCCTAAAAAGTGGGTCTGTGCTTGACGTGAGGATAGTAACCGTCCTAACGGGAAGGTCTGGACGTAGTGAGATAGAACTCGAATTCTTGCAGCTCTACAGATAAACCGAGGGCCGTCGGCCCGGTGCAGACCTCTGCGTTCAGCTCATTCGAGTGTCCCCTACGCTGAGCAGCAGCATCGACAAGGACGCCTCAGCCAGCTTCGCTCCCTGTCCTCGGACGGGACGGTGGCGTCCTGCCCCTTTTCTTCGTCACTGCCCACAGATCTTCCAAAACGAGTTGCTTTCGAAGGACAACTTGCCAGCAACGGGATCTGCCACTGAGAAGACAAACCATTCCCAAGGATAGGCATTCCGTCTGGGCGGTCCGCAGTTTGTAGGCTGTGCCCCAGGAAGGTTCCAGAAGGTCCTCAATTTTGCACCCAGTACAGGAAAAGGGGACCTCATTCTTGCTCTTACTCTGGTACTTTGAGGCCAGATGGCGTGAGCTGTGGAACGGGCACCACAGCCGCCAGCGGGCTAGGTGGCGACGCAGCAAACACCGTCCCCACCGTCCACCTCTTTCCCCAGAAACGTGGCCGTAAGCACGGAAGCCACACCGGCAGGAGCATCAGGGGTCAGTTCAAGTCCACCTGCGGCCACCATGCCACCCACACCCCCGTCCCGTCCTGCCGCCTCGGATCCCGCCCTCCTCTCTCGGCTGGTCTCTGGTGTCTCGGTCAACTCCCAGCTCTCCACGTGGTTTGTGCTGTTCGCGGCTGGCGTCCCCTGGGCCCTCCGCTCCCCCCAGGACCACCACCTTCCAGGCTGTTTTGTCCCGCGTGCAAAACACGAAACCGGCCAGACGACACGCCAGTTCCTCGTGTTACGCAACGGCGTGTCCTGGGTCTCTGTGTTGGCTCCATTTTCCCACATACCGGTTTGGACCTACCGTGAAACTCCCTCTCCTGAAAGGCTCTCTGTCCAACAGATATTTTGGGGACGTCCGCGGAATCGGGCACTTCGTTTGGTGGTAGATGGAAAGCTCTACCTTCAGAGGGCTCACAGCATGGTAGGGTCGGACCTCAGGACACAGTATCCACTTTGGGCAGGTCACAGATTCCAGAGCCTTCCAGGCAAGTGGACAGCAGCGATGACACATGCAGACCGTCGTGGATGGAAACAAAGCAGGAAACCCTGTGCCCCGTCCGGGATTTTAGGGACAAACGTTCGGGAACCCCGCTGGTTAAAACAGTGGGCTACGGTAGGATAGCAGACCAAGAGCGGTCTACAGCAGCAGGTGCCCAGGAGAATCGCTCATCATCACAGCATGAACACAAGCAGGGGGTGGAGGGTGGCAGGAGCCAAGGGGTGGGAGGGCTATGGGGTTAGCTTAAAGAGGGACCATGGTGGCCTGTGTTGGGTGACCATTGAGCAAAGACCCAAATGCACTGGGGAAGCGAGCCCTGAAGAAGAAGAGAGTCGAGGCCTCCAGACGGGTCTATAAGTCAGGACTCTGCTCTGACGGCCACGTGGCTTCCACGTGTGGCTCACTGACCGGTGCTGCTCACACGGCCACACTCCAAGTGCACAAACGGAATCCCTCCGTCTCCCGTGGGATGCACAGGCCAAGCCACAAGGTGATGGACGGGGGGTTCTAGCAATCGTTGGTAACAACGATCCAGTCTCTCGTGGCATACGTGTGAGAAGCCGATGGGATAGGAGAGAAGGGGACACGCAGACGGCTCGGTCCAAACTGCCACCAGCGGGGCCGCCCGGGGAGTCTATCTCAGGGCCTCGATGGGTCTGTGCAAGACCCTCTGGCCTTGGGGCCCGGGGTTCACGGGAGGCACCGAGGGTGCCACCAGGGGTGGTGGTCCGGAGCCTGGGCCGGCCCCCCTGAAGCCCGTGCCTGGTCCCCTCCAGATTCACAGTCAACATCGGCACATCTAGAACTACCCTATAAACCACACTAGCACGTGACTTTGCAGCCTGCCTCACTTGGCCCCATGGGGCACGAAGGCGGGAGACGCCCTTGCGTGTGTAGAGCACAATCATGCTTCCTCCTCCGTCATGATACACGCTTGGCACCCCCTTGTTTCTCCGAACGGAAGAGATCCAGGCGTGCCTGCACGTCCCCGCCGAGGCTGTGGCCTCACCAACACCTTCATTGTCCAGGTCGTGGGTCAGGGTTGGGGGAAGGTCTTCTCCCCCTCCCCCAGGGGGGTGCGGGGGCTCAGCCAGCAGTCAGGCCCAAGGCTTGTTCTGCCTCCTCCCTCCCTTGTCCACTTGGGTCGTGATACCTGGACACAGCCCGCGCATCCTTGTGGCCCCGTGCCGGGCAGAGAGGGGCCCCGTCGACGTTGCTGAATGCGAGCCCCAGAAATCGAGGATGGGCACAGCAGGGGCCTTGCTGCCGAGCGTTGCTCCCCTGCATGGCTCTCTCTGTAACACACTTCGTGGACCCACTTGTCGCTGCAGCCCCTTCCCGACCTCCATCGACTCAGAAACCGGGACTCAGGCACCCGGTGTCTCTCACCTTCAGCCGGGAGAGGAGGCCCTGTAACCAGGGCGCGTCTGCAACTGAGCAGGTGCCCTGGCCCACCCCTGCCCACCCTTTTCATCAGGGGGTCCCTGGGAGCCTGGTTTGGAGAACAGGAGGGAGGTGGGTGGGGGTGGGGCCCTGCAAGGAAAACAATACGGATCTTTCTGCTCCAAGAGATTGGACCTGAGCCAAAGTCGGCCAAGAGCCCAGGACCACAGGACCCAACTGTACCGACCATCCACCCCCTCACCTGCCCAGGTCCTGGGGTATAGACATCCCTCCCCCACTTCCCAGGTCCCAGGGGGTGCAGACACCCCTCCCTCACCGCCCAGGTCCCAGGGGGTGCAGACACCCCTCCCCCACCGCCCAGGTCCCGGGGGGTGCAGACACCCCTCCCCCACCACCCAGGTCCTAGGGGTGCTACTCCTGAGGGAGGCTGCTCTTGCGTGAGTCAGGAGCTGCCCTCTTGACACAGCATCTTCCGTGCCCCCTTTTGGCCCCTGGCACAGTCACTGACCATGCGGATCAGTCTTGGTATTTCCCCTCCCAGGGCAGCCCCGGGCGAGGGAAGTAGCCGGGCGGGCACAGCCTTGCCTTCGTCGGAGCCGGAACCGGTGATGGGTCTACAGAGGGCCCTGGAGCAGCCGGGTCTGCTTAGGGCACAAAGCCGTGAGCCCTGCTGCGGAAGGAGCACTCCGGGTCTCCAGGGCACGCAGGGGAGCACTTCGGGGATTCTGTCGCCCCCGACAACTGTGGCGAATGTCCACACCCGGTCCCTCAGACCATGGGTTTTCTGGTTTGCATTATTTTTCTTATGAACTTGAACTTTGTCAAGAAGTTTGGGCAGCCTCAGGGTGACCCAGAGACCACTGCAGACATACAGGGCATTATCCCTCATCAGGGAGCCTGTGTCTTCACCTCACGGTGGGGAGGCGGCCAGTGCCTGCTCTTGGAGCTATCCCTGCTCCTTCCCTGTAAAGGGGTGCTGGGGAAAATACACAGGGCCCCTAGCTGCTCTGGGCCCCATCAGGCCTCCTCGGGTCCCGCTAAGCTGCTGTGGGTCGCAGTCCCGTGGAGACCCCCACCCCCTCTCCTGGGGAGAATCCACCTAAGAGGAGAAAGGAAGCCTCGGCCGTGATAGCCCCTCCCCCATCTCAAGCCAGGAACTGAGCAGAGATGTGATCAGCTTGGCAGAAAACGTTCCCCCGGATTCTCCGTGGGGGTTTGCGGGGGCCTGTGACGTGCATCAGGGTTCCGCGGACCTCACATCCTGCCCTTTGCTTGGGGGCCAGAGGCCGAGGTCGCTGACGTGCCAAGCTCCTGCCTAGAGGTGACCGCTGGTCCCGTGCTCTTGAAATAGAAGGTGAAGGTGCTTCCGAGGAACAAATCGTGCCAAGTAAACACACAGGTGTTTGCTCTCTTTGTTGGTCCTCCAGGACTTGGGTCCCATGGAGATCAGAGGGCTTCCCGGCCAGACGCCGGCCCTAGATGTGAAGCCAGAGGAAATGGCCTCAAAGGAGCAGCGGGTGCTTGGTGGCTTCCACTTTTCCCCTCCCCCACCCGAATGCGTGCGGGCGGCAGGGACCTCGGCACGGGGCCCTGGAGTGTCATGTCACCGCCACGCAGGCTTCACTTGAACTCGGCCTCAGCTGTGTCACCCAAAACCGGTCCTCCGAGAACCCCAACCGGTCCGAGGAGCAGAAGGCTGCAATGAGACTAAGCACACACGTGTAGGGGCACGTGGGGACCTCGGCCCCGCCACCTCACCAAACAGCCCGAGTGAGGGCAGACCCTCCCTGGCTGTGGGGGCAGCTGTGGCACCTGTCCCAACGTGAGTAGAGAAGACAGTGCAGGGGCAGGGCGCCCTCCAGGACGTGGGCACCGAGGACCGCAAAGTGGGCAGAGGCAGGGACCTTCCTGCACGAAGAAGAGGACGAACCCGTCTGTCCACCACCCAGCTGGCCGTGTGGCCGTGAGGCATCGGGTGCGGGCTCCCGTGGGGACACGCGGTGGTCTCGGCGGCAGGCGGCTGGCCAGGCACCCGGGAAGGGGCTGCTCCGTCTTGTGCCCAGAAAGTGACATCAACAGGTGAAGCCACCGCGGGTACAGGGGGCCGAGCGCTCAGACGTTCCCGTGTTGGGTGAACAGTGCTCACGTCCAGTGTCCACACCTGCCAGGCTCAGCGCCTCGTCTCGTCCTCAGTGTCGTTCATGGCTGTTGTCTCCCCGGATCTCCTGCCGGCTGCCCCCCCGGCGCATCCCAGCCCCCAACTCCCCACCCCGCTCACTGCCCTGTTTCCCGCTGCGGACAGCCCGGCCTGTCCTGTGCCTCTCGGGGTCCCTGCAACTGCCTGCTGAGCACGATGTCACCGGTTCTGCTCCAAGAGGCGAGGGGCTGAGGCTCAGAAAGGAAACGACAGATTGAAAACCTTCCAGGAGAAGGAAGCAGGCAGCATGGAGGGGCGCCTCCCGGGAGTGGGAAGCAGGACGGGGCTCTGCACGGCGGCAGGGGTGAACAGTTTCCTGGGTTTGAGAGGTGGCTTCCAGGCAGAGGCATCACACGTGGTCGGGGGTCGGGAGCGGCTTCATGGTCAGGGCAGTGTTTGCAAGAGGGACCCCGGACCTTTGAGTGGACCCCTGAGCCTCTACGGGGAGCGGCCAGCACACGTGGCTGATGGTGGGCCCGCACCCGGGGGCCCTGGCCACAGCCGGCACACGTGGACAGCCCCTGTGTTCAGAGCGTGTGCTCCTTTGTGGGTGTGGTGAGATCAGTCTGCTACCGTTTCGTTGAGGATTTTTGCCTCTAAATTTGTGAGGGACGTCGGTATGCGTTTTTCTTTTCTTTGGATGTCTTTATCCGGTTTTGGGGTCAGGGTGATGGCCTTACAGAGTGAACTAGAAAGTGCTCCTTCCTCCTCTTTTCTGGAAGAGTTTGTGGAGTGATGGCGTTTTTTTCTTCCTTAAACGTATGATAGAATTCACCGGTGAGGTCATTTGGGCCTGGCATTTCTTTGTGAGCAGATTTTCAATGGCTAATGTAATTTTTTTTTACTTGTTACACATCTTTTCAGATTTTCTGTTTCTTCTTGAGCAAGTTTTTGTAATTGTGTTTTTCTGGGGATTTGTCCGTTTCGTCCAAGTTGTTGAATTTGTTGGCATAAAGTGGTTCAGAGTCTTCCCTTTATAATCTTTTTAATTTCTGAGCACGCAGTGGCAATTTCCTCCCCTTCTTCATGGTTCTGGTGATCTGTGTCTCTTCTTACCTGTTCCTGTTTAATCTCACAGAAGGTTTGTCAATTTTGCTGGTTTTCAGACAGATGACTTTCGATTTCGTTGTTTGTCCCTCGTTTTTCCGTTTCATTGTCATTGCTCTCATGCCTGCATTTATTATTTAATTTCTTCTGCTTGCCTCGGATTTAGTTTGCTATTATTTTCCAAGATTCCTTTTGTGAAAACTTAGATTATTGATTTAGGTTTTCTCTCCTTTTGTCGGATAGGCCTTTAAAGCTGGAACTATCCTTCTAAGCTTTACGATAGCCGCATCCCATAAATTTTGACATGTTTTGTTTTCACTTTCATATACAGATCCTCATCCGCTTACAGTGGGGTCACATCCTGATAAACCCATTGTAAGCGGAAAATACTGTTCAGTTGAAAATGCGTTTCATACACCTAACCTGTGAACATCTCAACTTAGAAGGGCCGACCTTAAATGTGCTCGGAACACTCATATTAACCCGCAGCCGGATAAAACCATCTCACACAAGGCTTATTTTATAGTTAAGTCTTGAACACCTCATGTGATTTATTGAGTACCGTACTCAAAGTGACAGATTCCTGGGTATAGGACGGTTGTCAACATGTCGCTTGTTTTCCCCCGTGACCCTCCCCCCCAGCCGACGGGGAGCTCAGGCCCGGGGACACAGGGCAGCATCATGAGAGAGGACCGGGCCACATGTCACTATCCTGGGACAAGATCCAAATTCAAAACTCCAAGTACAGCTTGTACTGAAATGTATCACGTTTGCCCCATTGTGAAGTCAAAAAATCATAAGTCAAACATCCTAACTTGGAGACCATCTTACGTAGTCCAAATTCTCCTGTAAATGAAACTCCACTTTGGGGCAAAAGTGGCCAGCGGGCTTTTGTCTAGGGTGATCCTCCCCAGGTAACATCATAAATGCAAACCAATACCGGGAGGTCCCAGAGTCGCTGACGTTATAGAGGAATCGCGCCTCGGTTGTAATTTGGATCTTCCTTCACCCTACTGACACCTCCACCCCCCACCCCCTGCCCACCCCCTCCCCAAATTCTGCTGAAAGACAAAGGGCCGGGCACCATCCCGTAAGGCCCAGAAATGGGACAGACCACTTGGAAGGTGACCAGTGATCCCGGCCGAGAGGGGAGTGTGGTGAACAGTAGGTGACTTAGCTGGGGTCCCACAGCTAATAAGCAGCAGAACCAGGATTCGAACCCACATCCGTCAGACTCTAAAACCCATGCACGACACCATGACTTAAACTTGCTTCCACCCCCGGTGAGCACCAAGGGAGCACAAAGAAATCGCATATATGTTTCATGAGGCCCCATAATAACATGGGGAAGACCACGGCCCTGATAATAGTCTGCAAAGTTCAGCTCAGGGGAGACCCATGGGCTCAGGTCGTCCCGCTGAGCAAGGGTCACATTAGCAGCAGAACCTCTTGCTGCTTTCCTTCCCAGTTGCTCGCTGATGTGCCCACCTCCAGGCTCCTGTGGCAGCCCAGGCAGCCTGTGGCCGTGACGAGGAGGGCTGTGGTCCCCCGGGAAGCTTTGTCCACCAGGACCCTCGCCTGTGACATTTAGATGTCCCTCGCCGGCTGCTGGCCCAGTTGCCACGAGCTGACGATGAGCTGTCCTGTGGGGGCACAACATTGTCCCATCAGACTTCATGAATGATTCATTCAAGTTTCGTCCTCGAAGAAAGAAAAAATGCTTTCGCAAGCGCATTTGTGCTGCGATCTATTGTCACAATGCACCTTTTGAAGTAACCAAAATAAAATTACACACAGAGAGCCGCCGCTCGCGGGCTGATTGCAGGGAGTGTCATAAATCCACGCGGCCTCCGCCTTTAAGGGAAGTCAAGTTACCGTAGCTTTGGCTGAGACACAGCGAGTTCTGGCTCCTGCCGAGTTTTAGGACGGCATCCTGTCTCAGGGGTTCCGATACGAGTAAGGGGTGAAGCCAGGCAATCAGAAGACGTCAACTCAGAGGCCCCAGTCTGCAGCGAGGTGGGGAGGGATGAGTCAAGACCTCTCCACCAACTGTCCTATGGAAGGAGGGGACCGGACAGTGTGGTAAGGTCCTATCTGGGGAGAATCTGAGACACACAGTGAGGCAGGAACTAACCTAGTGGGTAGATTCCAGGGAGGAGCCTTTCTTGGCAGCCAGAGGCCAAGGCTGGAGCGGCGAGGGCCTGGGGGCCCGGCAGCGTCCTGCACGTTGGGCCAGAGATGGCCCAGCTTCCCCCGCCCCAGAGGTGGCTAACCTGGGTCAGCCTGAGCCTGCAGGGGAGGAGGAGGGCAGAGAATGAAGTCACTTCTGGGCTCACATCTGGGCCGATGCTTGCAGGAAGAATGTGCCAGAAAGGCTCTCCGTGCCTCTGCCTGCGCCCCTCCTTCAGAGCCTGCCCTTGATGCCCGGCTCACTAGGTCCCCAGGGTTCTGGCTCTGTTTGGACAGACGTCTCCAGCTTGACCGCTTGGCACAGATGCGGACTTCCTCCTGCACACCCACGCAGCATGGCCGCGGCTAAGAACCCCCCCCACACCCGCCTCGCCTGCCCTGGGACCCGGGAGACTGGAGTTTACACACTTACATTCCGTAGAGCCTCACCAGTGTTGAAAGATGGCCATTGCTCGAGTGACAAATGGCTGCTATCCCTGAGCCTGGGGGAGTAGGGCGTCCCCATGCCCACCACCCTCGCCCTCCACCCCTGGCTTCCACCAGCCACAGGTGGACACCCTGCACAGCGGGCCTCCTGCTCCAGCCAGAGGCCGTCTGGTGGCCGGTTACCAGGGCTAACTTGTTCATCAGTTAGGGTCTTACCTGTTCAGCTGTCCAGGCCCCCCAAGCAGGTGGGGAGATGGGGCGCCTGGCAGGACCGGCCAGGCGACAGTGGGCCTTTGTGGCAAAATGGCAGAAGAGAGCAGATGTGGGGGTGACGGAGGCCAGACGCTCCGAGGGCCGTGGGAGGCGATGTTGGGTAGGCCGGAAATGGAAAATGTTCTGAAATGTTACCTTGCTGTCCTCGGGGGTTTCCTCTTCCTCTCCGTCCTCCCCCCACTCCTCCTTTCCTTTCCTTTCCCTTCTCCCTCTCCCCCCTCCTCCTCCTGCTCCTCGTTACTGTTTGTGTGTTGAGGCTTTGCCTCGGGGAAGAAAAAGTCATTCTCTCGACTTTTGAAATCTTGAACACTTTTGTAGTTGTGTGACTCAGGCGATAGTCTGAAAGCTAAAACAGTTTTGATTTATAAGATCCAGGCTCTGTTGAGCGAGAAAAAGGTTTTTCTTGGACTTCTGAGCCTACTTGGAATATAAATAGAGAGGTCAGAGCACGGAGGTTGCTACAGGAACCACAGCCCTGGGAATAGAGGAGATGATTTACCAACCGCACCCCCGCCTCCGAGAGATGCTCAGAATGAAATTAGTGGGCGGCACTCCCAGGAGGTGCCTGGGGACGCTCCTGCCACTGACCCCCCAGGACCAAAGCTCCGGGGGCAGGGACGGAGGCTCCAGGGACCAGGGCCCTCACCTGGCTTCCCCAAGAGAAGTGTGGACCGAGTGCCGCCCCTGAGTGGGGGACCAACAAGGGCCAGTAGACGGCAGGGGAGCGTCCCCAGGGCACCAGCAGGGAAGTGGGAGGAGGAACTGACACTTCTCACCTCCCAGGGTGCCTCCCGAAGGTGGGAACGATGCCACGTCCAGAGGTCCAGAGGAGAAACAGACAGGGGTTGGGGCCCGGACAGGACCCTCCAGGAGCAACACAGCCCTTCCCCAGTGGAGCCGGTGATGCAGGACCAGCTGTGGAAGGTCTTAAACCCTTGGGCTTGGAAGCGAACCACCCCTGAATGCACTTGGCCAGTGCGTGGAGTTCGAGAGCTGGGATGCCCCGGCACGGAGGAGGCCAGGGGGCCCAGACAGCCCCTCCTGGACTCCCGCATCTTGGTCCACACTGCTGCGGGTCAAAGTCTCCTCTTCCCGCTGCCCGTGAGGCCCGGCTCCAGTTCCAACAAAACCCACAGCCGTTCAAACAATACCGAGGTTCTGGTGTTGGGAGCCCGGGCCTTCCCTGACCCCGTGTTCTCTGCTGAGTTTCTTTCGTGTGTTTTTTAGGAACCGGAGCCAGATTTCATTGAAGACGCAGATGATGGAAAATACAGTGTCTACCATTTGCTGTCTTCGAAAAGTTCTTCCAGCCCTCCTGCGTGATCTTGAGCAGAGGTCTCTTTGCCCACTGTGTTTTTCTGGTGTTCTCGACGCCCTGAACTCTCTTTTCCCCTTATGCCTGGAAAAGAGAAGAGTTTTCTATGCCCTTACAGGGTGAGCGAAACAGGCCCGTTTATATTACAAAGTAGATTTCTTTCGACTTCCCAGTTCTTTAGAAATGACGGCCCCACATGGGCTGAGGGGTGATTCCAAGTTGCACGTTTTCTGCTCCTTCCAGTGATGCAAAACAAAGCCTGAGACAGTCCACGCCTGTGTGTTAGTTACCCGTTGTGCAACGAATCACCCCAAAACTTCACGGCTTCCCATGACAATAAACGTGCTAGCTTTCTTGGTTTCTGGGAGTCAGGATTTGGGGGCAGCTAGCCCGGGGTCCCTCATGAGGTTTGGGGGTGTAGTCTTCGGATGGGTTGCCTGGGATAGAAACCCCACTTCCAAGATGGCACCCTTGAAGGGTTCTGGACTCAATTCCAATGTCTTGGTTGGGGGGACCACACCACCACCCGCCGGCGTTTCTCCAACACCAGCAGGGTGTCCAACGTCTCAACTCTAGCGCTGCCCAGAGAGAGCACTGGACGCCACGGGCTAAGGGCTCAGTCCCACAAGACCACCCCCGGCCCTCAGACACCAGCTCCAAGTACAGATAGGCACCTGTGTTTCTGGCCCTGCCGGCTGTAGATTGGAGGTTCCGACGGCCCAACCTCAGATCTGATTAGCCGGCCAGAGCAGCTGGCGGGACTCGGAGAAGCTGTCACTTGCTCTCACCAGTTTAATAAAGGCTGTGACAAACGGTACAGATGAGATGTGGGGTGAGGTCTGCGGGGAGGGGCGTGGCCTTCCATGGCTTCCTGGGCTCCACATTCTCCCCGAATCTGCACCTGTTCACTAACCCAGAAGCTCTCCAGAACCCCCCACACTACCGGTACTTTACCGAGCCCCTCCAACCCCACGCAGGCATGATCGGCCATTAACTCCGTTTCCAACACCCCCGTCCCCCGAGGATGGCAGGTGGGGTTGAAAACCCAAGCTTCTAACCATGGCTGCTCTTTGCGGTGACCACCCCTCGTCTGGGGGCCCTCCAGGGTGGCCTCAGTAGAACGAGAGATTCTTCCAGTGCTCTCATCCCATAGGATATTCCGAGGGTTCCAGAACCCCTGTGCCAGGGATGGGGGGGCAGAGACCAATACGTATTTGTTATTGTCTCACGTTCGCTCCCGTGGCTGCTGGCACGAGGCCCCTCTACCCTGGCGTATCCCCAGCATGGCGGCTGCTTTCCCCTGGGCACCTGGTCCAAGAGGGCAAGTTTGGGGCCCAGCCTTCTTTATGATCTACCTTCCAAAGGCACATGCATCACCCCACTACGCTGTGTGGGTCGCGGAGACCGGCCCCAATTCAGTGTGAGACGACTTGGCGTCCAGAAGACAGAACCGCAGAATTATAATACAGTAAGCAAGGGTTTATTATTCGGGGATGTGGTGCAGGGATAAAGCACAGTTTGTAAATAGCCACGTTTTCTTTACGATAGCCATACGTTCAAGTCTTGCCTCGTGCTTTCCGCTTGCCTACTATAACAACAAAAACAACCTTCTCTTCCTTTTTAGACGGAACCGTCACTGGGGAATTAAAAATCTTGTCTTGCTGGGATCTGGGATCTCAAATTTATACTCCGTGGTGTCATAGCTTTCATATGAACCCACAGAATCCACCGCAGCCAGGAAAACGCAGAGCGATCCTCCGTGGTACCAAAGGGTCACTGTCGGGTGGGAAAGGAGGGCCGTGGGGGCTGGGAGAGAGTTGGTTCCATCACCGGAAAGGGATCTGAGATCTCCCAGAAGCTGGTACTGGCTGAGGGACGGGTCCACGTCTGAGAGGTAGCACGAACCCCACTTATAATAAGAATTAACAACCAACACCCAGTCTGTGCCGGGCCCCGTGTCAAGGACTTTGGGACTATTTCCTCACTGAATCCTTGCAGGGACCTTGAAGGAGATACCATTATCACTCCCATGTCACAGACGGGGAGACTCGGGCACAGAGAGGTCACAGGTCCCATGGAAAGTGTGTGCTAGCAAACGGCAAATTTAGGGTTCGGTTTCGGGTTGCCTGAGTCCAGGCCTTCACACACCCACACCCCTAGGTCCCTCAGTTGGTCCCGACTGGAACCTGAAAATATGGAATCTGAAGCGTATCCGTGATGTCAACAGCAGGTGAAGTCCTAAGTGTATGGGGCTCCCTGGGCCTCCCTTGGCCCTTATGGTTCGTGCACCCAGAAATCTGACCAGCCCCGTCAGACAGGCCCGGCCAGGAGTCGGGGAGGAGACGCAGGGGCGGGTCCCGTCATTACCACGGAACCTTCCTTCCCTAGAGAGAGCCTAAGCCGCATCGTGATGGCCTAACATCAAACTCCTATAAAGCAAATCCTCATAAAGTTTTGCTGCATCGCTGGTGCATAATCTGGTGACGTCACGCTTGCAAAACATCTCATCGTGTGCAGGCTACAACTGCGTTTGATTTCCTGCCGCAGTGAGGCTCCAGCTGAGCCTGTGGAGCATTTCAATGAGATGGGTGTGGCCACGGACACAAACAGGGTGAAATTGCTTTGATCGAAACAACTATTTAAGGCCTGGGATCTGAAGACAGATAGCCGAGGTCCAAATCTCCAAATCTCTGCTCTGACATGTCCCAGCTTGGTGACCCAGCAAAGAAGTTCCTTATCCTTCCCAGCCTGGGACACTGTCATCTGTAAAGGAGGGATAAGAATAGAAGCCACTGTGTAGGCTTGCGGTGAAGATTCAATCCGTCAGAACACTTAGAACCAGGCCTGACGCATAACAAACACTCAGCAAGTGTGAACAGCGACAGCATCGGATCGCAAGCAGCCTTCATTTATGCGACACACATTATTGTGTGTGCCACTAAGAAAGAAGAAAGAAGAAACACTGGCGATCAAGCAACGCCTCTCCATCGACTGTAAGACACGTCCCAGTTTGGGAAAGAGCAGATCGGGAGATGTGCGTGTTGCTGTTGCTGAGACACGTTATCGCTGTGGCTCGGAGGAATGCCAGCCCCTTGGCCGCTGAACGGTGGCACATGAGGTGTTCGGGAACAACACCCTGGAATGTCACAGGAGGGTGGAAGAGGGCGTGAGACGGCGGGCTGGAAAGTGGAAAACAGTCTCACCTTCACGTGCTCACATGCTTGCCGAGTTTGGGACGTCCAGTGACGCGAGCAGAAGCAAGAACCCCCGTCAGGGGCTTAGATGTGGACCTTAAGTCCATTTACCCTAATGAAAACTATCAGTCATAGTCTGTAGACAAGGTCAAGCTCTCTGGGTGAGAATGAGGCACGATTTCTGCCCTCAAGGAATTTTCTATCCAGCAAGAGATAAACATGGAAATTACCAACTTGCAAAACCTACAACAATGGCGGTCTTTCAGATGCAAGCGTGGTTCTATCTAGTGTGGGAATTTCCAGAAGAACTCACAGATAAAGTAGGTGTATTATTATTAAAAAGGTGGTGTTGGCCACTCACTGTGTTTTACGGTGATCCAGCCCCCGGCCTTGTTTCATCTCTCTGTCCTTATGTATCCTTTGCCCCGGTTCCCCCAAATTACTGGGTTTTATCTGATTACAGTCCATGTATTTTGCTAAGCCTCCTTAAGTCTTCCCTGGAACAAGGTGGAGAATGAAAACATAAGAAAACAAAATCACACACACCGTGTGTGTGCTTTTAAGGCGTTTTAAGGTGTTTACGGTTAGAAAAATTGTTTCTGTATTCCTGGCGCTTCTATCTATAAGAGCAAAGTTGGGGGGGAGGCAGGGGTGACACGGGCACGTAGAAACAGGGGGAAGGAAACGTTCTGCGCATTTCGGTTCCGCACTGCCCGCCCGCAAACCACGACAACCGATGACTTCCCGCAGCTCTGTAGTCAGGGCTGACCCCCTGCCCTCGTGGGCTGTGCCGTGGGGGCATTCTGTGTGTGTGGGGGGGGGGGTCTGTAGGAGCAACTGAGAAGGCTGACCCCCTCCTTTCGGGCTTCACAGCACAGTGGCCGCGGCTCCAAGACACATGTGTCATCGTTCTGCCACAGTCTTCTGGCAAGCAAATTGCAAGGCCAGCCCAGCCCGGCTGAGTGGGGTGGGGAAAGACCCCTCTAGTAGGGGACGGGAGAATACCGCCATGTAATCATAATCCAGTGCGGGAGATGATGGGGGGGGGGGGGGTTGCTGTGGGTGGGCTAGAATCAGGTGAAAACAGAAAGAGGGAAAACAGTGATTTTTCCTCTCTTCACTTTCCCTTGAATACTATTGATAAATCATTTTTCTTTAATAAAAAATGTTTTGCCCCCAGATGTGGTCGATTGAAATACTGGGTTCCCGGCACTCAGGCTTCTGGTAAATGCTGTGCTAGTGGGCAGATGGTGGGGGGGGGGGCATGCAAGGAACAAGGGCATGGGGCAGAGCCAGGGGAGGGACAGGAATGGGGCTGCCCGTGGCCTGGGGCTGCGTGGTGGACCCGGGAAGGAGGCAAGGGTCCACTTGTCACTAACATAGTGCGAAACCGACGTGACGTTCCTGATGGATCAGTCTGCACACTGCATTAGTAGAGACCGCTTTTAAAGACCTCAGTCAACCACAAGAAGGACAGAACCACACAGGGGTTTGCAAACACTGAGGGGTCGAAACTCTTGAACGGCTCAATAGGAGAGGGTCAGCTTCTAAAAATGGTGAGCCAAACGTGGTCATGCAGACTCTCTCTGCAGGAACTTTCCTCTTCCGCCTCTTCTGCGGGTCCACTCAGTTTGCATGAATCCCCCCCCAAATGGCTGCAGATCAGGATTATCTTTAGAGATTCTGGCCTTACAGGATTGAGAAAAATGAGGAGAAAACAAGGGGCATGAGGAAAATGAGGTTACAGTGGGAGGGCTGAACTCTTTAACAAGTGACAGCTATCCTGTGCCGGCCGTGTGCTGTGTAGACTAGGGCTACAAAAATACACCTGCAGAGATGGCTGATCCTTAGATGGCTAGCTGGAAAGATAAAATTTATATTGATAAAACATTAGAAATCAAAACGGCAGCGGGTGACCTAGTTCAAAGTCTTGAACGGATGTAACACGTGTCATTGTCACCATCACCATCAGCACCATCATTAGGACATCGGCATCACAACGGGCACTAACACCCACCAGGGCGTGAGCGCCTCCTGTCGCCAGGCACGGTGCTCAGTGCTTTAGATGCATTGTGGCGTCCGGGCGTCGCAAAGACCCTGTACCTCCCTCCTGGCCTTTTACAGATAAGACGATAAAGACGAAGGGAGTTCGCGACACGACCGAGATCACCGGCCGGTCAACGTTAGACCTGTGACTCGAGCCAGGGTCGGCCTGGCACCACAGCCCGGATTCCTCACCACTGTGCTTCCCTTCTCCGCAGCACGCAGGGCCCGCGGAGAGCTCCTTGCTCAGAGCTGGCAGAAAGAAAGCGACAGGAACAGCGGAAAACACTTTTGCTCCAGATAAGTTAAGCAGCGTGCATCTGCACTCTTTTGTTTCGTTTTTTTAAATCTCACCAACTGTTTGATTTTTGGAAAAAGAAATCAATTGGCATCTAAAAAAACCCTATTTTCAGAAATCCTAGCTTCTGGTTTCATGCATGGCATTTCCTAAGTTGAAATTAAAACCAACGTGAGACGATTCATAAACTATTTGAGAGAGATGAAAACAATCAGTTCTGACAAGCCTGGGATTCGAGATGCCGTCGCCGGGGTCTCCTCCACGATACCGCCCCACATAAATCACCCTTGTTTCCTGCCAGTGTGGGTTTATCAGGGACATTCTCCCTTGGCAATTCATCCCGAACCCATCAGGTTTACCTGTGGAAAAGCAATTAGGCACCACCCAGCTAAAGGAGATAAAGAGTTAGAACGAGTTCTACATGGAGATTAGGACGTAAACACAGAAATCTCAATTAACCTTCTAATCTGTAGGTCAGCAGGAGGGGTCTCCGAGCCACAGGGAAAATACAATGCCCATTTCCTGCAGACCCCAGCCAGCTGGTGACCGAATTCAGGTCACGGCGATGAGTTATAATAACAGAAGGACACAGAAGGTTGTGCGGTGTGTCTCTGCACGGCCAGTCCCCGGCCACGGCTCATTGCAAATGCTGAGCCCGAGACTCGCTCAGAGAGAGCCCTCTGGTCAGCTGCAGAATTGACCCCGAGTCTGGGAGTATTTGTGTCTAGATGAAGGATGCACTGGGGGAGGGGAGGGGAGGGGAAGGGAGTGTAACCCAGCCGAGCCCGTAGATGGTGCGCGACCTGCCTGGCACGGATCGCGGGACCACGGAGGGGTGGTGGGGGTTCGACGTGCAGCCTATTCACATACTGTGGGCAGCGAGTCCTGTGGAGGCGGGAGGGGAGGCCAGGGGTATCACACACCGTACTCAGGGACCGAGGGACGCTCGGGGACACACCGTTCTGACAGCACTCGGGGCAGCGTTGGCACCGGGCTCCCCGTCTCTGTCGCTTCTGCCTCTCCCTCCCTCTGGACCTCGCCAATCTCCTCAATAAGAGGTGAAAACTGGTCCGCACCTGAGGTTGGGCGGGAAACTTCGGGTCAAAAACCTTATGTGTCCCGATGTTTCTATGAAAATATGACCTGTTTTTGTTCCTCTGTCCTTGAGGTGACCTCCAGAAGAGCTCGGCAGCAGGCAGCCTGTGTCTGTCCCCTTCACCTGCTCCTGTGGCCTCAGCCCAGCTGGGGGGCTTCTCTTCTGGGACCGTGACCTGAGCTTTCTGTCACCGCCCCCAGCACCCTCTCCCCCCCCCCCCCCCCCCACAGTCACGTATCAGCACGTCCTTCTCTCGGCCAGATCTTTAGAAAGCAGAACTGAATTTTCTACCATGTTTTTAAACTTCAGCTAAACCATGGACACAGATACTAGCTGATAGTCCCCCCCCGCCCCGCCCCCAACATACGTGTCCTTCCTGGAACCTCAGAATGCGACCTCATTTGTAATTAAGGTCATTACGGGTATAACTGGTCAGGTTAAAACGAGGTCATAGTGCGGGTGCCTGGGTGGTACAGTCGGTTGAGCGTCCGGCTCTTGGTTTCAGCTCAGGTCACGATCTCACGGTTTGTGGATTCGAGCCCCACGTCGCGCTCTGTGCTGACAGCTCAGAGACTGGAGCCCGCTTCAGATTCTGTGTCTCCCTCTCTCTCTGCCTCCTCAGTTCATGCTCTCTCTCTCTCTCTCTCTCAAAAATAAACAAACATTTAAAAAAGAAGAAGATGGGGAGACACAGACACACGCACGGGCGCTCTGCAAGGAGCTGATGCGTCCCCAAGACGAGGAGCACCAAGGACCTGCGGCCACCGCCAGAGGCAGGAGGAGGCCAGGAAGGACCCTCCCTGGAGTCCCCAGAGAGAGCATGGCCGGCCAGCACCTCGACTCTGGACCCCGGCCTGTGGAACCATAGAAGGACACGTGTGGGTTGTCTTAAGCCGCTGGCCCTCGGTGGAGACGGTCCCAGGAAACGCGGCTGGTGGCCGAGCTCCCGAGTTCCCTCGGTGACGAGTCCAGCTAAGCGTAAGCCACGCTTCAGACTGTCACGGGGCCGGGTCCTTCCACGTGGGGCCGAATCCCCCTCGCTCTAGCCCCTCGCTCTCTGCCGGGCAGGGTCCCACCCCCGCCGCCCTGGCCCGCCAACCGGACGGCCTACACTGCACACCGTCTCTCTGCTCCGCGTCTCTGCAGCCCAGTCTTGACCCTCTTCGCCTCGCCAGCAAGTGCTGGTCCCTCCATGCGCCTCTGAAACCTCCCCACTCCCTGTCCCGACCCCTCCCCCGGCCAGCAGCCTCTGGGTGGTGTTGAGATGTCCTTGAGGAGGCCACACAGACCCGTAGAGCTGGCGTCCCGGTAACGGGCCACGTGGACGATAGAAGAGTGGGTAAATGCGGGAGCACACGACCCAGTGAGAAGTAGACACGCTTTTATCTACAAATAAGGTCAACTTCTGACAGTCACACGTGGTGGTTGGGACGGCGTCTGGCCTCCCCCCTCGTGCCCACTGCCCCCTGGCAGGAGCTCCTGTGCAGGGACCAGGGGACGGGCCAGCTGACGACCGAAATAAAGGGCAGGGAGTGTGGCAAGAGGGGACCAGGCTCTCGAGGGTCGATCGCGACCCCAGCGACAAGGACAGTGCTCAACTGCTGAAAGGACGTGGCGTGTCCTGTACGGGACTGCGTACTGTCCCGGCCTCTTCAGGACACGGCACCATCCTGGACACAGACTTGTAACCGTCCCCTGCCTGGGTCTGTGCCGTGAAGACGCCCCTCGTGCACAGCGTCCGGGTCGCTGGGCCCAGACGCCACGTTTCTCCCCTGCGAGTTCTGGATTCTTGCTCTGCCGGCTGCCCGAGTGCCTGGCGTGCGTCAGACCGGGGGGGGGGGGGGGGGACGTAAAGGTGGCTGAGGTGTTATTGTCACCTGAGGTCACCCTGAGCCAGGGGAGGATCCATGTGTGTCGTCGGTGGTGACAGCGTGAGACAAATGTGCTGTCCAATCAACGCCGCAAGAGAGGGTCTGCGGGGAACCCGGCGCTGCAGACAGTGTGACCAGCACAGTCGCACGGCCGCCGTGGAGACCCCATGCTGTCCGCGAAGTGGAGAACGATCCCCCAGCCCACCCACGCCCTGCCGAGATGCTCCCATGAGCCTTGCTCCTTGAAGGGGACTCAGAGACACGCTGCTCCGTGGCCGGGGACAGGGGCGTGACGCCGGGCACCAGCAGGTCATTTGTGCCCAGCCTCGTCTGAAGGCTCTCGCGTAGGAGCATGTCTGGCGAAGGAAGGCGGGGCTCCACGGGGACGGAACGCACTCGGGTGACCCAGGGCTGCAGGGAGAGATGTCGGGCGCAGAGGCCTCCCTTTGTGGCATCAGCTGGTGACGAC
This sequence comes from Neofelis nebulosa, assembly GCF_028018385.1. Classification (NCBI taxonomy): domain Eukaryota; kingdom Metazoa; phylum Chordata; class Mammalia; order Carnivora; family Felidae; genus Neofelis; species Neofelis nebulosa. The sequence goes on from NC_080787.1 coordinate 153,762,417, forward strand.
AAGGTTCCAGGACACCGGGAATGAAGAAGGGACCAGCAGGAGCACCCACGTCCCACTCCGGAATGCTTCCTGGGGCCACTCTGCCTGCCCCCACGGCCGCACAGAACTCTGTAACTCACGGAAGACACCGGCCTGATTTCCAGCCATGGATGTCCTTACAGCTGGGACACCCTCTTCCAGGTCCCCTGCCCCTCGGGGGGCCACACAGAGCATGGCCACTCCCCTTCTTCCCTGACGGGAGTCTCTCCATTGAGTGACAACCTCAGAGCTGTTGGTATCTGGGCATCTGTGTTTCTCAATGGTCTAATTTCCTCCAAGTCCCTTTGGCGGTTGATATTACGGGCCCACTTGAGTAGACTCTGGTGCCCAGTGTTTGGCCAAACACCAGTCCAGGTGCCATGTGAATGTAGTCTTCAGATGTGACCAACATTTAAATCAGTAGACTTTGAGTAAAGCAGACTACCCTGTGAATGAGGGTGGGCCTCATCCAATCAGTTGAAGGTCTAAAGAGAACAAGAAGCGAAGTGGCCCAAAGAAGAAGGATTTCTCCTCCAGACAGCCTTCGGATTCTAGCTGCACCATCAACCCTTCCCTGGGTCCCCAGTGTGAAGGTCCACCCGCTCAGCCCTGTGAGCCAATTCCTTAAAATCTCTCTCTCTCTCTCCCTACACACACACACACACACACACACAGCACGTGTTGTTTCTGTTTCTCTGGAGAACCCTGACTGACACAGTCTCCCGACATCAATTTCCCCCCCAGCGCTGGCCCAGCTCAATGGTTTGGGGTAAGACTACTTACCCCTGACTCTCAATTTGTTCATCTGTAAAATGGGAATGATAATAGGCACCTCACGGGCTATATTAGTAGAAGATACGAAAGCACTTTGTACTGAATTCTCGCCGCAAAGCTATTATTTTCAACTTTCGACTTGCCAGGATGGAGGGAGAGCCGTGTTGCCTTCCTTCGGGGTAGGGCTCAGGGACCCGCGACAGCCTGGTGGCAGCTCTGCCCTGCTCCCTGTCCCCTCCGGACCTAACACGCTCACATCTTGTCGTTACTCCCCCATCACCAAGCCTGATGAAATCACGCTGCCTTGCACACGAGACAGCGAGTCAGGACATCGTGAGCTCGTGGGAAAGGTCAGAACTGGGGGCGTAGTCAGCGACCCATCGACTCTAACACCAGGAACAAAGTGTTATCTGTCTGCCACACGCCGAGTCCAACGGGCACCCCAGGGGCTGTGAGGCCTGCCGCTGGCTCTGGCCGGGTTGCAGATGGGTCGTTGAGACGCTGACTCGGGGTGATTTGTTCCTGGTCCCTGCGCTCTGAGATGGCCGTCTGGGTCACACGCCCCTCCCGTGGGCCCTGCCAGGCCGCCAGCGACTCCCAGCACAGCAGCACACTCTGCCGACAAACCCCCAGCCCCTGTCCGGTCTCAACCAGTCACTCAGCCGTCCTAGGGACCCGAGAGCAGACGCAGGCTCAGCCACCGGGGCGGAAGGCACAGGGGAAGCTCCTACCGCACACAGAGCCCCCTTCCACAACGCCTCCTGCTCCCGCACGAGGACGTTGGCTGTGTGACTGGCGGGTGGTCATAGACCCACGGGAGAGGTGGTTACAAGTGCCTATTCCCAGGCCCCTGGCCGCGTCCCCACGTCGTCCCTCCCACAAGCCCGCAGATGGCGTGTGCCGGTGTGTGTAGAAGGATGTCTCTCTGGCCGACCTGCCTGGCCCAGGTCAGGAGGACACGGCCGGCACAGACCAACAGCGCCAGCTCGGGAAGGGTCCCTGGGAGACGCCTGGGACAGCTCATCAAATTTGGGGGGACATGCCTGCAGAAAGTCTTCTGTTCAAGTAACGACCTTTCACAAAACGGAAATAAATAAAGCTCGCCAGAGCACTTCGAAGGTGCTGGTTGGAGGGGCTGGTCGAGGAGCGGGAGCGCCTCCCCCAGGGAGGACGAGCATCTCCCCTCCCGACCCGCACACGCAACCCCCCACTCCACCTCCGTTGCCGGACGGTACCCGGCCCGTCCTTCCAGACCCAAACCCACACAATCAGAAAGTAATCAATTTCCGCTGTCTGAAGCCATCTTTCCTCTGATGTCCCTCAGCTGCCCAGAATTTGCTTGCAGGGGGTGTTGGGTGATAGTTACGAGCACAAGGTGTAGAGTCACAAGTCTTTGCTCTGCTACTCAGTGGCTCTGGGGAGGCTGACCCACACACGACTTCCCTGCCCGTCAGCGTCCTCAACTACAAATGCGTTAATGACCCGTGTTCACCGTGTCATCGCTGGGATACACCCAGCAGATATTTGTCAAGTGCCTGCCTGTGCCTTGGACGCATCTGGAGCCACTCGACAGCTGTCATTTTTCATGTTGTCCCTTCAATGCCTCTCTTTAGTCCCTCGGTTTTTCAGCTCTTCTCCCGATTATCTGCCCTTCCTTATTCTCCATTATCTTGGCCGCCTCCTTCATCCAGGCTCCCGCACTCCACTCCTCCTGGGCCAACCGCTCCCCGACCGATGGCCCTGGTTCAAGCCACTCCATTTCCATCATATCCCCTGACCATTTTAGATTTTGAAATGGTTCCTCATCATCATCTGGTTAAAAGACCAGTGCCCAACCAGGTATTCAAGATTTTCTAGAATCTCATTTGACCTTAGAGACCAGACCTACCTCCCTACCCCCGACATGAGCCCTGCGCCCACGGTGCCTGCCTGTTTTCTCCCGAGTGGCCCCTTCATCCCCAGTTGCAGGCTTTCACCCACACCGGCCCCTCCCCGGTGTCCCCTCCCCGCTCCACACCTGTCACCTTGTTGCCAGAATCTGCTGGGGCGTGCCTCCTCTATCCTGGGTGGCATCCCTCCCACCCAACTCTGTAGGCTATCTTGAAGCCTCATGGCATGTTTCAGGACAGTGAGGCGGTCCAAAAATGGCCCAACATCCAAATCCAGAGTTGGGTCCTGTCTTTGTTAACAGCTCTCAAAGAAAGGGAAAGGGATTCCAGTTCACTCCTCCAGCAAGTTCCCTTTTCTGTCCTGGCCACTCTTCTCTGGTGCTTCCATAATCACTCCTTCCTGAGACACCAGCTGATCAATCCCCAGATGGCTACTTCTCCTTCCTCCCAAGCCCGCCCCTGGGAGCCATCTCAAGCCCTCCTAGCCTGGAGCGGCCGTGGACACCTGCCCCATCCCCCCGAGAGGGCCGGGGGACCCAAACCTGTGGGTGCCCCCATCTTTGCTGGGAGCAGTCCCTGGAAACTGGCTTCTGTCGCTGCACAAGAAATCCTCATGGATAATTTCTAATAGATAAAATTCTCCATTTCATTACAAGCTTATTGTCTGGAATATTCCATTTCGATAGTGAATTCCACACTGTCTTAAGGTCACTCAGCTGATTCTTGCGCATGTCTTACGCTCCCAAGCAGGTGACAAACTCCTGAAACCAGCGAGATGGTCTGGTTTCCCTGAATGCTGCGTCACAGCCCCGCCCCGCACGCCACAAGGGCTCTGTCAATGGTCCCCGACTGGAACAAAGAATGCAGTCTGCACACGGCCGGGCGGAAGCAGGCCTCCTCGTCACCATGACATGCAACTGTATGAGATTTCACTTTAAGTCGCATTATGGCAAAGCGCAAATTATCCCCAGATCCCAGGACTCTGGCACAATGTAGCAATGACTGGAATATGCTCTGTGACTCCTCACGCTGTGAGATATTCTCACACTGTCATTAGACACATCTGCTGAGAATCACACGCGGGAGTGTGAGTTACCCGGGGCGGGCACAGTCAGAACGCACGGCGCACACACTCACACAGTCGGGGCCCAGGTTTTCAAGCGGCACCGAGAACATCTGGTGTCGGAATGCGGCTTCTCCCCGGATGAGTAGGTTTTAAATACCAAGCTATGTTGGGTGCTTTGTGGGAGACAGACATATCGTAAATTAGAATTTTTTTCAAGGTTTCTATTGCCTCACCTATCATGAGCACTCAACAAGCATCCAGACTAATTTATGTCGCAGGAATATTTATAACTATAAAGTATCTCAAATGTGTCACCTGCTCATGCTTGTTAATTTAAAATTTAATCTTCCCAGCATTCTTTGAAGGGCAGCTAACACTGCACAACACGACGCCGTGTGATTGTTGATGTTTCCTGGGAAAAGTTTTTAAAATCCTACAAAAGGAAAACGTTCTGATCTGGCGTAGGAGAGCGGCAGATCCCCCAAGATAACGTCCACTCTGTGTTCTAAAGGCAAGTCAATGCATTCCTCTCTGAGTGTCTTGAGGTCAGTAAGCACGGTTGTCAAAATATCTTTGGCAAAAGTGACTCTGCCCGGGGGGCACCAGAATTCCATCCGATAAACATCAAGAAAAGCGTTGCCGGCCTCGCCGGTTTGCTGGGGTAGGTGGTGCGTCTGGAGGGGTGCGGAGAAATCTCCAAGTGGAGAGTGGGCGTTCCAAGAATGTGTTCAATTACCCAGTGTGCGAGCAGGGAGCACAGTCTCTGTGCGAGTGCTAACCCTTCAGGCACTGGAGCCCGGCTCCCCGGGAGGAGGACGGAGGTTCCCGGAGCTGCTGGAGGAAGGAGGTGCGAGCTCTGGCAACAGGTCGGGAGGACTGAGCTGCACCCCCCACCTTTGCCTTTAGGTGCCTTCGTTTATTCTCAGCGGAGTAAAACATTTCCCCGATGTCACCGCGTTTGATGAATTTGATAGACGTTCTTTACAGGAGGTACAGGGTCCCATCGTCGACCTGGCTTTCTGAGCGGGTAGGACGGCCAAGTCTACTCTTCGTTTAAGGGCTTGTCTGAAACTCTTTAGCTCGGTTTCGCCACTGACGGCTGGAAACCCATGGTGGTTTCTCCTGACTGCCGTTTACCTGTTGACCTGGTTAGACGGGTCCCAGACGCTACTCATCAAAACATCTTGCTGGAGATGTGAAACGAGGCATCTGTTCAGTTACATCTGCATGAGTAAAAGCATAAAGCACGACTAGTGTATTTTCAACACAGGTTAGCTCCACGCTGAAGGAAACTTTTGAGAACTAAAATGTTTTGGGGCGCCTGGGTGGCTCAGTCGGTTAAGCGGCCGACTTTGGCTCCGGTCATGATCTCGCGGTCCATGGGTTCGAGCCCCGGGTCGGGCTCTGTGCTGCCCGCTCAGAGCCCGGAGCCTGTTTCGGATTCTGTGTCTCCCTCTCTCTGCCCCTCCCCCGTTCATGCTCTGTCTCTCTCTGTCTCAAAAATAAATAAACGTTAAAAAAAACAAATTAAGAAAACTAAAATGTTTTGCCGCACGTGTGGTCGGTGGCTCAACGGCACTGTGTGTTTCAAAACATTTTAAACAACCAGTCTACTTTTTTGTGTGTGCTCACTTGCTGGCGACACTTGACTATGAGTTCAACCCTTGTGTTCAAGGTGCTCGCGGCTCGTGCGGCCCCCCACACAGCGGGGTGTGCCCATCGCTCCCTCCGGTGGGGGGACTCGTGAGCCGGGAGCAAGCCCTCTGGTTGTCTGGACCGATTTCCGGCACGTTTCCAGCTTCGACTTCACCAAGAGTTCACAACTGGGGAGGCTTTGTATTTTTATCGAGTTCAGATTTTGTTTATTAGTTTCATTTTCCACTTCCTCCCTCCGCTTCGGGCAGCATCCTGGTCCAACGCTATTTCTGCCTTCCCAGATGCAGCAAGGACTGGGGCAAAGGCGAAGGGTTTTGCAGACCTCTGTTAGATGCTTTATCATCGGACCCATCAGAAATACATAAAAAAGAAAAAGGAAAGATTGTATTACACCTCCACACTGTTTCCCTTATTTATCTGTGCAGAAATTTAGTAACCTCATTTTTATTATGTAGACATGGGGCTCTTCCAATGCAGAGTGAGTGCCATCATTATTCAGAGGATTGATAATCGATTTTGAGGACAAAGCCCAGAGCAGATCGCAATTCTTCTCATATGGCGTCGTAACTCCCTCAGGTATAATTCTTCAGCCAGCTTTGAATTCACCTAAGTATATTATTTCTAACCCTTCTTCTCCTGGAGATCAATACCAGACCTAAGTTAAGACACACGCAGCCTCCCCACCTGGTAAGAGATCACACTCAGGAAACACAGCAACTTTGACACAGTGTTTTCTCCTTTTTCTTTCTTCCCCAGGCATTCCCCAAACGTGTTTTTACCCCGAGACTAAAACCAGCCTCCAAGAGATAGCCGGTTCACTCGTCTCCAGAACGGCCCTCACCCCCGTTTTGAAAGCAGGCACGTCTCCCCATCCCTTATCTCCGGGTATCTCCCTCGTTCTCAAGATCCCGCTAAGGTTTTCTCCGAGAGTCTCACAAACTCATTTCCAAGACCCTTTAGATCATCTGAGTCAGACAGCTCATACTGTCTTGCGGAAAGCAGGTGTTCTCATATTATTTTCTGATGATTTGGGATTTCAGCACCCACAAGTTTTCTCTGTCCTTTCTGTTTGAACGCCATTTGCATATAAAGGAAGTGAAAAATAAAGTATAAACTGAGTCACTCTGGTTTCTTCTCCATCTGTTAACATTATACCAATCTGCTCCTTGTTTCTTACACCAAACAAAATGAAGCAAAACAAAAAGCCTGTGATGAGTCTGGACGAAAGCATCACGGCCCTAGAACCAGGCGAAGGGAGAGCAACTGAGGGCCTTGTGGATTCCTAAAGGCAAAAGTGGGCCAGGGTGCCGACTTAGACACGGGAAGGGCCTGCTGTCGGTCTCCGACTCTTTCCCAGGCTTGCACCAGCCACCAGGTGCTCCCAAGAAGGAATGGAAATGCCCCCCGAAAGGGGCACATTAACAGGAAACCCAGTCCAGTCCCCACACCTCTCTCCTATAAGGAAGGTAAGCTGTAAACTGCTGAGTGGCCAGAAGGCCCGCGGGACCCCAGGTCCAAGCAAAGACTCTCCACTTCTGAATGAAAAGCCACTGCCTCTGTAATTACTAAAAGAATTTCCAAAAGGGTCAGCTGACAGGTGACATAAAAACGAAGTATACAAATATACTCAATCAAAAAGTAGGCAAAAATAAAAGGGAAAAAAAGAAAGGGCAAATAGGACAAGTAAAATGCAATAAGAGAGGACACATTTAAACCCTACCACATCCGGGGCGCCTGGGTGGCTCAGTCGGTTGGGTGTCCGACTTCGGCTCAGGTCATGATCTTACGGTTCATGGGTTCGAGCCCCGCGTCGGGCTCTGTGCTGACGGCTCGGAGCCTGGAACCTGCTTCGGATTCTGTCTTCCTCTCTCTCTCTGCCCCTCCCCTGCTCACACTCTGTCAATCTCTCAAAAAATAAATGAACGTTAAAAAAAATTTTTTTTTTTAAACCCGACCACATCCATAATCTTACAAAACAGAGATGGTCTAAATGTCTCGATTAAAAGGCAGAAACCAATCAGACTAGATTAAAAAGAATTGAGGCCACCGGCATACTGATTATCAGAAACCTGACTTGAATGGCATCTTGGTAGCATCTCATGTAGTTGGACATCCTCTTGGCACAATACAGCATTCCGCATCTCGGCAATTATCCGTGGGAAATGGAACATATGTCCGTCCAAGTTTTGTCTATAAATACCTAAAGGAGTTTTATTCGTAACAGGCAAAAACTAGAAAACACTGGAATGTCCATCAGTTGCTGAGTAGAAAAACAAATTGTGGCCTTTCTTTCTTTTCTTTTTTTTTTTTTTATTTCATTGAACCACTTTATTTTTATTTTTTTAATATGAAATTTATTGTCAGATTGGCTTCCATACAACACCCAGTGCTCATCCCAACAGGTGCCCTCCTCAATGCCCATCACCCACTTTCCCCTCCCTCCCACCTCTCATCAACCCTCAGTTTATTCTCAGTTGTTAAGAGTCTCTTATGGTTTGCCTCCTTCCCTCTCTGTAACTTTTTTTCTTTCCCCTCCCCCATGGTCTTCTGTTAAGTTTCTCAGGATCCACATAGGAGTGAAACCATACGGTATCTGTCTTTCTCTGTATGGCTTATTTCACTTAGCATCACACTCTCCGGTTCCATCCACGTTGCCACAAAAGGCCACATTTCATTCTTTCTCGTTGCCAAGTAGTATTCCATCGTGTATATAAACCACAATTTCTTTATCCATTCATCAGTTGATGGACATTTAGGCTCTTTCCATAATTTGGCTATTGTTGAAAGTGCCGCTATAAACATTGGGGTACAAGTGCCCCTATGCATCAGCACTCCTGGATCCCTTGGGTGAATTCCTAGCAGTGCTATTTCTGGGTCATAGGGTAGATCTATTTTTAATTTTTTGAGGAGCCTCCACACTGTTCTCCAGAGCAACTGCACCAGTTTGCATTCCCACCAACAGTGCAAGAGGTTTCCCGTTTCTCCACATCCTCTCCAGCATCTGTAGTCTTCTGATTTGTTCATTTTGGCCACTCTGACTGGCGTGAGGTGATATCTCAGTGTGGTTTTGATTTGTATTTCCCTGATGAGGAGTGACGTTGAGCATCTTTTCATGTGTCTGTTGCGTGGCCTTCTTTTCAACATTGTACTATAAGGCTTTGCCTATGTGATAGGCAAGAAAAGGAAATAAAAGGTGTACAGATTGGGAAGAAAAAAATAAAGCTGTCTTTGTTTACAGATGATATAATCATTTATGTAGCAAATCCAAAAGAAACAACAAACCCCTAGAACGAATCAGCAACCCTCGCAAGGTTGCAGGACACAAGGCTAATACACAAGTCAATCACTTTCCTATATACTAGCAACGAACAAGCAAAATTTTAAATTTAAAACACAGTACCATTTACATTAACACACAAACAATGACATACTTAAGTATAAATCTAGCAAACTATGGGCAATATCTGTATGAGGAAAACTACAACACTCTGATGAAAGAAATACAAAAAGAACTAATTACGCGGAGAGATGTTCTATGTTCATGGAAAGGAAAAAGCAGGACTGGCAAGATGTCCGTTCTTCCCATACTGATCTATAGATTCAAAGCAATCCCATTCAGAATCCTGGCAAGCCATTTGTGGATACCCACAAGCTAATTCTAAAATTTGTATGGAAAGGCCAAAGATTCAGAATAGCCAACACGATATAGAAGAACAAAGTTAGGAGAACCGTGAACTTGCAGTAATCAAGATGCTATTGGTAAGAGAATAGACAAATATGTCAACAGAACAGAATAAAGTCCTGAAATAGACTCACATAAACATACACAACCATCTTTGACAAAGGAGCAAACGGGCACAGAGTTGTTTTCAATAAATGGTGCTGGAACAACAGGTCAACCACATGCAAAAAAAAAAAAAAAAAAAAAAGGAATCTAGACACAGGCCTGACACCTTTTGCAAAAAGTAACTTAAAATGGATCACAGACCTGCATGTAAAACATAAAACGATAAAACTCCTAGAAGATAACGTAGTAGAAAATCTAGATGACCTCAGTGTGGCAATGACTTGTTAGATACAAAACCAAAAGCATAAGCCATGAAATAAATAACGGACGAGCTCGTCCGTTTCATTAAATTAAGACCTTCTGCTCTGTGAAGTGTAATGTCAAGAGAACGAGAAGACAAGCCACAGACGGGGGGGGGGGAAATATTTGCAAAAGACACATTGGATGAAGGACTTCTATCCAAAATATACCAAGAACACTTAAAACTCAACAGTAAGAAAACAAACAACCCAATTGAAAAATGGGCTAGGGGCACCTGGGGGGCTTGGTCAGTTAAGCCTCTGACTTCAGCTCAAGTCAGGATCTCATGGTTGGTGGGTTCGAGCCCTGTGTCGGGCTCTGTGCTGAGAGCTCGGAGCCCGGAGCCCGCTTTGGATTCTGTGTCTCCCTCTCTCTCTGCCCCTCCCCTGCTTGTGCTCTGTCTCTCTCTGTCTCTCAAAAATAAATAAACGTTAAAAAAATGGGTCAAAGATCTTAACATGCACCTTACTAAAGATAATACAGGTGGAGGGGTGCCTGGGTGGCTCAGTCGGTTAAGCCTCTGACTCTTGGTTTCAGCTCAGGTCATGGTCTCATGGTTTGTGAGATCAAGCCCCGCATCGGGTTCCACGCTGTCAGCAAGGAGCCTGCTTGGGATTCTCTCTCTCTCTCTCTCTCTCTCTCTCTTTCTCTGCCTCTTCCCCTGAGCACTCTCTCTCTCTCAAAATAAATACATAGACTTAAAAAAAATTTTTTTTAAGATAATGCAGATGGAAAATAAGCCTATGAACAGGTCATGTGCCATTAGGAAAACGTAAATTAAAACAAAAGTGGGGGCACCTAAGGGGCTCAGTCATTAAGCAGCTGACTTCAGCTCAGGTCATGATCTCAAGGTTTGTGAGTCTGAGTCCCACACTGGGTGAGCTTGAGCCCCGCTTCGGGTGAGGCCCACTTCCCTCTCTCCCTCTCCCTCTCTCTCTCTGCCCCTTGCTCGCTTGTGCCCTCTGCCTCTCTCTCTAAAAAAACAAAAACCAGAAAACAAAAGTGAGACACCACTAGACGCCTGTTAAACAGCCAAAACCCAGGACACTCAGGGCACCAAATGCTGGTGAAGGTAGAGAACAGCAGAGCCTCTCACTCGCTCCTGCTGGGAATGCAAAATGGCCCAGCCACTTTAGAAGACAAACCTATTCATTCAGCGCTGAGAAGAAATGAACTATCAGGCCATGAAAAGACAGGGAGGCACATTCAATGCATCTCACGAAGTGAAAGAACCCAATCTGAAGAGTCGACATACGGTATGATTCCAACCATGTGACATTCTGGAAGAGACGAAACTGTAGAGACAATAGAAAGATGAGCGGTTCTGGAGTTAGGTGGCAGGGAGGAAGAGGCCGAGCTTGGGAGATTTCCAGGGCAGTGAGACTAGTCTGTCTGACACCATAATGGTGGATAGATATCACCAGGCATTTGTCCAGACCCACAGAATGCACAGCAAGAGTGAGCCCTACGGTCGACTAGGGACTCTGGGTGATTGCGATGTGTCAGTGTCAGGGTTCCTCAAGTGTATTGAGTGCACCACTCTAGTGGGGGTGTTGATAACCGGGGAGGCTCTCCCTGCAGGCGGGTGGGCAGCATATGGGAAATTACTGTGCCTTCCTCCCAACGATGCTGTGAATTTAAAATTGCCCTGAAAAAAATTGTCTTTAAAAACTTAACGTGAACTCTCTTTTACTATCTTGCTGATGTTCAGTAAGCATCTTCTCTTGACCGTGGGATGGTCATTTGGAGGCACTGATGTCTCAGATTAGTACATGTGCCTGTGGCCTCCTTGACCCTCCTCCGTGAAAAGTCCTTCTGCAGAGAGTTAATAACCGAACTTCTGTGCGTGGCTCTTACTGCCTGCGCCACTGAGGGAGTGTCCCCTTGGAAAAGGAGAGCTGGGGGTGTGAAGTGGTCTTTAATCGCTTGGACTGTGTTTTTAGACATTCTATTGCTAAATATATTCACTTGCCATTGACTTCAGGGTAAATTCAGGCTTGAGTATTCGAGATGAAAGTCCTTTTCATCCTGCTGGTCACCCTGGAAGTTGTGGTTGCTAAGAGACCGTATCTGGGAATCCGGTGCCGCGAAGCTAACTGTCAATCACCCCAGGTGATACTTGACAATATGCCTGATAAGATCACCCTGGATACTTCCTTTTGCCTTTGCCTGTCCTTCCTCAAATGACTTATCTACAGAAAAACCCTACTAACTCAAAGCCATAAACAAAGGAAGCAAGAGACATCTGTTTTATACACATCAGCTATTCTAAGGTCAAACCTGATGGTGGCTTGCATGCTTTGGGAGAGAGAGACAATTCTTAAATGTCATCCGCATTCCCAGACTCAGGGACAAGTAGAGGTCTCAAAAAGTCTCCGGAGAAAGGTCAGTGCCCGCCACTGTCAGATTGAAAGTAAGGTGCTGCAAAATGTGTCGTGTGCTTTAGGGAGACGGTTTCTGGCGTAGGGAGATCCTTCAGGAGCACCTAGGGGGTTCCCCACTTCCCTCTTCAGACCAGATTTTTGTGTAACTGATCACTCCTGACCAGAACAGACATAGTTTTCTTCCTACAGTGTCCGCCAGCCCCACGTCTCGCCCGCCTCCTTTCCCGATATCATTGCCTAAGAAGGAAAAAAGGAGTCCCAGACAGACCACAGAAGGGGTCGGTCCAATTTCCTTGGACTGAAAGATCCGTGGTTCTAAAACCAACCCAATATTGTAGACCAGTGCTTTTCACTGATTCTAGGTAATTTTCTGCCCACTCTAAGCAAAAATGAGAAAAGAAGAAGAAGAAGAAAGGAAAGGGGAAGGGGAAGGGGAAGGAGAAGGGGAAGAAGGAGAAGGAGGAGAAGAAGAAGAAGAAGAAGAAAAAGGAAAGCAAGCCATGTAACTTGACCGTGGCTGCCTGAGCTGCTCTCGTAGGTCCATCGGTGCATCCCGGACCTCAGACAGCAGAAACTCCCAACCTTCTCAAACCACAGAGTGTCTCCCTCACAACCACTGGCTGCCAAGGACATGACATTCATGTACCGCTTGAGTCCAGGGCGGGACGCAGCACTCACGGGCCACGGGCTGCCAGTGGGAGCACATTTTGCCCCGAGGCCCTGTCCCGGAGCCCACTGGGGAGGTAAGGGCTCCTGAACGAAGTCCACCCCGCCCCGCGGCGGGGTCTGTTTTCCGGGGGACAGCAGACTTGAACAAGAGATGGTGGAAATAGCTGTGGAGATGCCGGCCGTCTGGCCGTGGGTCACAGTGAATCTCTGTGCCCAGCCTCTTCATTCACGAAATAGGAGGCGTCCGTCTATCTCAGGGAGCTTTGCACAAGAAGGGTTCGATGAAACAAGGCGTAAAGCCTGTTACGTGTCAGTGTCAGATTTCAGTCGCGTGTGCCTCCAACACCAGCCACAACCGTATTTATACTTGGGTCTTTCCTGCCGTAGCAGATTGAAGTAAGGTTTTTGTGGCTCGACAGACCTGGCGACCAGCCCAGCGGTGACGTTCATCGGAGGGGCGTTCTTGGAAAAGCAGGCTACATTTGGGTGCTTTATTTCTTTTATAAACTGAGAATAGCAACGCCTACCTCATCGGATTGGGAGGATCGCTTATGATAATGAAAGTACAGCTTCACCAAGGGGGAAGAGCTCAGTAGATACTTGCTATAATTATAGCCCAGCTGAATTCTATCTGTAAGTATAGGTGTTGATCCCCGTGTATAATCGTAATTGTAGGATGCCCCCCAACGTGGCAGTATCATGTGGCAGGACTCCGTCTCGCAGGGAAGATGAGAGAATCTAGGTCACCTGCCTGCGGGGCTCGTCAGGACACTGAGAGGCAATTTATCCGGTGTGATTTGAAGACGGAGAAAAATATCTGAAAAATCTGAGCAGTGATCTTCATTCCTGACGCTATTGCGGATAAAATAGGCCGAACGCGCTACGTATTTGCAGCTAGAAATGTGGAATACGGTGTGCCAATTATCTTTTGAAATACGCAGGGAGCAAAATCCACAGAGGTCAGAACCAATGAGAAAATCCCCAGAAACCAGAGGGAGGGCTGACCACAGTCCCGGGGGGATGTTGGTGCCAGAGAACCAGGCTCTTGGATTCTCTGGGAGGTTGGGGATTAAAACCAACACCCTAACACAAAGACGAGACCCCCAAAGGGTTCCCTCAGTAAAAATGTACACTGAGAAACATCCCTTTTTGGCAAAAGGGAATGACAAGTGAGTTTATCTCTTTCCACGGGCTCTGCTGTGGGGAAAAGGACTCCTCTGGAAACGCGTTAGCACAAGCCTGTTGTCACCTGGGACTGGGGTTTGGCTTTTTACTAGTTGGCATGAGTAACCGACAGCCACACTTAATGAGGGAACGTTCTTCATAAAAGAAATGCCAGCTGATCGTGTAAAAAGAAGCGTGGAATTAGAAAGTCAGCTTTCTATAACACGATCGAAATGACGGGTCCAAGCAAGGGTGGCCGATGTTGCTAAAGCCATTAGGCTTGTGGTCGAAGGAACCAGGAGTCCAGAGGGCGCCAAAGTAACACCACACACCCCTTCCTAGTCAGGTGGCGGTGGGGAGGGGTCTTAGGGGAAAATGCCCAGACCTAGAATTCGGGTGAAGCACCACCACGTGTCCCATTGGTCACACTGGGCTGGCGTTGTGTCCCGTGCCCACCCCGGCGAATCTCATTCCCGGAGCGGGTGTGTCTTCCCTGACTCACAATTTGCTATTGGTTAGGACAGATGTTAGGGTACAGAGATTCAGTGCAAAGGATCCCTCTCTCGGCAATGCCAATGAACTTGGTCTGGTGGAGAGGTGCCCCCAAAGCTTACGGCTTCCGCATCCTACAGGACCCTCGCCTGTGCTGTCTCTCCCGTGGGAAGCTCACTGTCACGTTATCTCCTTCGGCGACTATAAACACTTGTGTCTTCCCTAGAATCCTTTGAACCGAGATTACCAGGCCCCTTGTTCCCTTATTCACGAGGGAAATAAATCTTCGTCGCTTACTCACTTTATATTTGCAGGAGTCGGGTTTGAAATTTGCGGAAAATTACATTTGACAAAGCATAACTTTACAGTGGAAACATCAATCATCTTCTCAATGCGTTCTACGTGATCTAGATATTTTGTGTCCCCTGATTTGACAAACCCCTCAACGAGTACGTATGTATTTTTGATGTATCCTAGACAAGGCTTTGGGAGTAAATTCCACTTCGAGAGTAAAATGGGGACTGTGTCAGATTAATAGAGTTTTAAGGATATAATGACCAGATAGATGCAGTGTCTGGCTCTGCATGAGGTCCTGGTTTAAAGACACCAGCTACAAATTTGGAGTAATGGGAAAATTTGAAAGGGACACCGTGTATGGCCAGATGAAAATGTAATTTTGTGGAAAAGTGGAGATAATTACCCGAGAATAGTTCTCATGTACATGATAAACACATCACATTTGGTATGCTATATTATTTCATTTTTTTCTTATATATCAGTACATTATTGTAACAATTATATTATACATTATAATAAATATATCAAGTATCATATCATTGCATAAGAACACATATACGAACATAACATAACTTACGTTATAACCGTAATACTATACAACATAACAATTAATAGTGTAATAATTGTCAATAAACATTATGATCTCAATTTAATAAATAAAAAAGAGAGAATGCACACTGGGAATACCAGTCAAGAGCTAGAAAGGACAACAGAAGAAGACAGAATGTATATGCTGAGAGGTATAGTAATGGTGACCTCAGGGTGGTAGGAATATAATATTTTCATTTTCTTATCTTTCCTCTTTTGGTTTCTAATTTCTAAATACATTTTTGCTGTTTTGTAATAATAAATGTTTGAAAATAAAACACAGCAACATTGACACTGGACCCTTTTAATCTGAAAATTGTATGAAAGTAATCTAAGGATAATAACTCTGGGTCTCGTGGCAAAAGCAATCAATCAATGAGACAGTGAATGCTTCATTCACGATGACAGTGTCACAATAATTTATTAAAAGAATTGAAAGTATATGAATGTCACCATAGAATTCTATGTCCCACCAAACTATCTTTCAAGAGTGATGATGAAATGAAGACGAGCATTTGGGGCTATGAAAAACAGACAGCAGTCTGCAGATGTGAGCCAGTGGTGTGGGAGAGACCTGTGGCCCTTCATCACTGGAGAGGCAGAGAGAGATATTGATAGACCTTAACTTGGTTAACTTTGAAATGCATGTTGGGGTGCCTGGGGGGCTCAGTCGGTCAAGCGGCTGACTTCGGCTTAGGTCATGATCTTGTGGTCCTTGAGTTCGAGCCCCATGTCGGGCTCTGAGCTGACAGCTCAGGGCCTAGAGTCTGCTTCAGATTCTGTCTCCTTCTTTCTCTGTACCTCCCTGGTCCAACTCTGTCTCTCTCTCTCTCAAAAATAAATAAACATTAAAAAAAAATAAAATTATGTTACTATTTTAAGAGTAAACAATTTTTCAGTTCTTATAGGAAATATATCTCCAAGGCAGTGCAGAAATCAAAAGAAAAATAGAAAAGCCAACCAAGCAAATTAGAAAAGAGAGAACAAAGAAGAGAAGGAGACAAAACGCAAAGGGGGATTGAATCTAAATCGCAAGTAGGATGATAGAAATAAATCCAAGTTTTTAATAATTAAAAATGTAAATGTTCTATGCTCATCAGTTATAAGACAGAGACTCTCACCTTGGATTTTTTTTTTTTTAAAGGACAAAGAACAACAAATATAGCTACACACTGTTTACAATAGATGCTCGAAAACATGACAACACAGTTTGGAAATAAAAAGCTCAAAAATATGTATCAGCTAAATGATAAATAAGAAAGCCAGCCTAGCCATATCATTATCAGAAAAAAATAAAACCATAGAAAATACAGAGTTTAAAGCAGTGGACACTATTAAGTATAAATAGGGCATTATTATATTCATAATGACATGTAAAATCTAAAATTATTTGCACCTAATAATAATTTAGCATCACAATTTCTGTTTTTTTTAAGTTCATTTGTATATTTCTTGAGAGAGAAAGAGAGAGAGAAAGAGCAGGAAAGAGGCAGAGAGAAAGGGAGAGAGAGAATCCCAAGCAGGCTCTACACGTCAGGACAGAGCCTGACGTGGGGTTCGACCTCACCGACCGTGAGATCACGACCTGAGCGAGATCAAGAGTCAGACACTTAACCAACCGAACCACCCCGGAGCCCTAGCATCACAATTTCTAAAGGAGAAATTTGAAGAATTCAAGCAGAAATGAACAAGTCCAGAATCCTAGTTGTTCACATTACGATATATTACATAGTTATGTATTATATTTTGTATTATTCACCTTATCTTCCATGCTTTTCTGCGGGCCTGAAATTACTCGCAACAAAACAATTGTGACCACTTCCCAAAGAAAGTCTGTCTCAGGAGGGATGGGCTCCTTGGGGTCACGCCCTGGGGAGACGGAAGGCATCTGGGACCCCACCTGCTGAAACCAACCAGCCTCCGTACCTTCAGCTCACCCAATCCGTAGCTCAATACTTTTCTTCCTTTAACAGAAAGCGGCTTTTTATTTCCTTCTTTTCATGGCAAAGCTGTATTGAAATACAAGCAAAAGCCACCGTTAATAATCTCACCACTCAACAGTCTCCATCAACGTAGAAGGATTACCTCCACCGTGGGGGCAGAAGGAGGGACCTAAGTAAACCTCCTGGGGGTTGGGAAACGGAAAGATTAATGCATTTCCTGCACTCCCAGCAAGAGAAGAGAATTAACAAATCACACTTTTCCCTTTTTTGTCTGCCAGAAAACAGATCTATATTGGCCTAGTTTCAACTACGCATGCACCCTTGAAATTCACGTTGACTTCCTTCAGCTCTCACCCCCGTTGCCAGGAGTTAAAAAATAAACTTTTAAGTGATTTCTCTCTTATTGTGTTATTTTGTAATCAACAGCATGATTGCAGATGTTAAGCGGAGGCTCACCGCACGCACACGCTTCTGGAAGGGGAGGCCAGGCCCTCACTGTTGAGCCGAACCCAATGCCCAGCCGATGACCGCGGGGTCTTTGCGAGGGACACGGCTTTCCTATAGGAAGGCTCATCCTGATGTTACTTGTAACAAGAGTAGATATATTAGATATTATCTGGTGTGAACCCTACTCACAACTACTCAAATTCCCTGTCTGTAACACTCTTTGGGCTTTTCAAAAAACAAGTTCAGTTTCAATTATAAAATAATGTCCCTTATAAAAGTACATAAAGTACGGAGAGTTTAAGAGAATATGGAAATCATTTGTAATAACATGAATGCTGAGAGATAGTCACTACAGATATATTTCTTATATTTTTGCTTATCTATGTCTCAAACCATCTTCAAACCTGTTTGTCTCCTTCACAGAATCGGTAGGCTGCTCGTTAGGGCCGTTCATGCGCAGCAAGTGTCTCGTCCTTCCAGCAGGTAGGCTGCTCTTCCTACCCGGATGTCAGTGAATTTGACTGGAGGTGATGTCTGTCACTCCCAGATAGAAACCTTCACAGCCTGATGCAATGGCCACATCCCCGTCCTTCTGTGGGGGAGACTGTGGAAGTTAAAAAGCTTAATTTCTAAAAATGGGGCAGAGGAAAGACCATGAATTCCTGCGCTCACCGTGATCTCTAGCAGGACTTCCTAATGCCCTAGGTGATGTGTCAATAGGGAGCCCTGCCAGGGGGTCCCCACTGACTTCCGCTGGACAGATTCATGATCTACATAAAAGCATACAGAAACTTCTGTCGTGATATGCCACTAAGATGTGGGGTATATTTGTTACCGCGGCATATCTAGCTTATCCTGACTAAAACGGCTAGAAATACATTATGTCTCTGTATCATCCAATATGCTTTTTAAAAAACATGCTTTCTACTGTATCTGCAGCCCCATAAGACTATTCGTCATTTTCCTGCCTGTTCGGTAGTGACTCAGGCTTGTCCTGTAAGCAGGTGGCAGTGTGCCTGCCTTAGTCATTTCTCTAAAGCCAATCTGCTCTTCAGTTATCCCCCCTGTCAATGCCTGTGGTCCTCTCTGACCCACAGCTCCTTTTCTTGTGATGGCTGGGCTAGGACCAGAGAAAGACCAAACTAAATGAGACTGGATTTAAGGATGGCGACCAAGATCAGAGGAACCCCGCCTCAGATCTACTGCGGGCCAAGGGACCACAGCCACAGTGGTCCGGCCCAGTGAGTGCCCATCTTTCCACCAACACGAGCAGTCCCCTCGCATGAGCCACCAGACCAGGAGGATGTTCAGAGCCAGCGTGCTGTGAGGACCTTCCAGGAGGCAAGAGCGTTCTGCATCCCGCCTACCGGCACCCTGGTCATGCGGGGGGTCCACACCCACAGGACCGACTCCCAGAGATGGGGACGAAGAAGAAGTGGCCGGCCTGCCACGGACCACCCCACATCCGCCTTGCTCTCTCGAGTCACCTCGTAAGCCCCGGCCGGTCCTTAGAGCGGCTTTAATGTCTGGCGATTGAGGAAACATGTAATGACAAAGCGTGAGTGAGTTTGCGTGCTCATTACATGACGTGTGCACCCACACGTCTGGGGAAGGACACGACGTGGTGCATCCACAGTTGATCAGGAACGGGCCTGGGGAGCCACTGAGGGTCACCCGTGTGCCCATCCCGAGGTCGGCACCGTCACAGGCTGTCTTTGTGTTGTCCTCAGCACTGCACACATGCCTTGCCTGCAGCCCATGCTCACAGCCCCCCACTGCAGGGGCCCTCAGGCCCGGCCGAGGAAGGGGGGCTACAACCTCTAAGGGAGAAGCAAGGCCTGAGCGAGTCTGGGTTTCCAAACCCAAGGCTGGTGTCGGTTACGGATGAACGGCCCTTGGGTTCCAGCGTCCCCCTGACCTGGGGGTGGATGATGCTAGACTGGTCCCCGAGCCTGAGGGCATCCATTGTGTCACGATGAGCAGGACTCGGCTTGCTTCCTGTGAGCTCTCAGGCCATGCTGACCACCATCGGGGGTGGGGTCAGGGCTGGGACCAGGATCAGGGCCAGGGCTAGGGTCAGGGCCAGATCAGGGAGGGACCAAGGTCAGGGCCAGGGCAGGGGTGAGGGTCAGGGCCAGGGCCAGGGCCAGGTTTAGGATCAGGGTTAGGTCAGGGCCAAGTCAGGGTTGGGATCAGAGTCAAGGCCAGGTCGGGGCCGGGATCGGGATCAGGACCAGTGTCAAGGCCTGGACTAGGGCCAAGGTCAGGGTCAAGACCTGGGTCAAGGTCAAATTTAGGAACAGGTTTAGGTTGGAATGGAAGAAAAAGAGATTCAGAGCCTGGTGTGTCTGGCTGGGGTCTGGCAGAAACCCCGGTCAGGACAGGTCTACAGGTGGGCCAACCAGCGAGCCAAGAGGAAGCACTGGGTGAACTGGGTCCTTGGAGCCCTTCGGGTTGGAGCCCCAAGTCCAGCTCTGTGCTGACAGCTCGGAGCCTGGAACCTGCTACAGATTCTGTGTCTCCCCCTCTCTCTGCTCCTCCCTCACTCACTCTCTCTCTCTCTCTTTAAATTTAAATAAACTTGGGGTGCCTGGGTGGCTCAGTCGGTTAAGCGTCCGATTTCGGCTCAGATCATGATCTCGTGGTTTGTGAGTTAGAGCCCCACGTCGGGCTCTGTGCTGACAGCTCGGAGCCTGGAGCCTGCTTTGGATTCTGTGCCTCCCGCTCTCTCTGCCCCTCCCCTGCTCATGCTCTGTCTCTCTGTCTCTCTCTCTCTCTCTCTTTAAATTTAAATAAACTTGGGGTGCCTGGGTGGCTCAGTCGGTTAGCGTCCAACTTTGGCTCAGGTCATGATCTCATGGTCCGTGGGTTCTAGCCCAGCGTCGGGCTCTGTGCTGAGAGCTCAGAGCCTAGAGCCTGCTTTGGATTCTGTCTCCCTCTCTCTCGGCCCCTCCCCTGCTCATGCTCTGTCTGTCTCTGTCTCTCAATAATAAATAAATGTTTTTTAAAAAGTTAAAAAAAAATAAACATTAAAAAAGAGAGAGAAAACACAGCCGACCCTCGTCGGCGGAGTTAGGCGTGCTGTACTCGAAATCAAGTACAAATCCTGGCTGCCGGTTTGGGCCAGACCCCAGGTCAGGCATTCCGTCCTCACCCAGACGACCTTGAAGCCAGGACTGCTGGGCCCTGCAGCCTGTGCCCCTGAGGCCGACTTGTTGCTGCCCGCACGGGAGGCCAGCGTGCTGTCGTGCTCGGAGCCACGCTGGCGGTGGGCCCATGGCTGTCTGCCCTGACAAGCGCCACCCAGCCCCCTCCTCCCAGCCCGGCTCCCCCAGGAGAGCCCGGGTGCGCCCCACCCCCCACGTCCTCCTGTCTGCAGTTTGGGTTTTGGTCTGTGTTTCAGAACAGATCTACCTTCTGAGCACATTTAATCAATAATCAGAGAACGTTCAGGCAAAATGAACGTGCTTCGAAGCTCCCTGCCAAGCGCACTGTCGTCTCGTTTCCTTCAAGAAAGCGCCCTGGCGACAGCGTCGCCGTGGTGATTCCCGCACGGCCGACGCGCGGCTCGCACCCCAGGTCCCCTCCTCACTGGACGGCGGGCTCTGATGGGCGCGTCCTTCTCGCTCCCCCCGGACCGCGTGGTGCCAGCTCACCGTTCTCCCAGCGCCCACGACGGTTCACTTCACCGGGCTCCGCAGAGGTCTCCTGAAGGCTGTCATCTCTCTGCAAAATACGTGGTCTGAGCAGAGGGATGACTTCCCCACTCGCCCTTTGCAGAGACGCGGCATGGGAATAAAGTCATGTCAGAGGGCCCATTAGAGACAGGTGCCATGGTCTCCAGTCCCTTATGTTCTGAGTCAGAAGGGCGGTGACCCCCACGCCTCGCGTTCACGGCCCAGGGCATGGGTGCCTAGGTCCGCGTTGTAACTCTCCTACCCCACCTCTGCCTGCCCTCCGCCCCGCCTCTCCCTAGACGTGCACGTGCGGCGGGGAGACACCTTCCCAGTTTTCCTCGTACAAGGTACGACTCTGAGAGCACATCACATCTGGGTCACGGCTGATGGAAACGGAGTTCGTATTAGCCAGGAGCTGGGAGCCCTCGTGGGAAGTCACCCACGCCTGTTCAAAACAATGGCCCTGGGGCCGGGCTGGACATCAGGCCCCAGAGACCCCTCCTGCTCTCGGGAGGGTTGGGAGGGATCTCTGAGCCTGCGGCAGCTTGCTCTGTCCCAATGGGTCCTGGCTCCAGACACACACTGGGCTGGAAGCCGTGGGAGACCAGCAGTTGTGAGCGGAGCAAACATCCCTGCGAGATACGGGCACCCCCCGAAGCTGCTGCCTCCCCGAGTCCCGGCCCGTGTGCAGGTGGCCCGGGGCAAGAGGCTGTTCCTCTTTCTCTGCCCCTCTGAACTACAAGGAGGGCCCAGAACAAGGCTTGGCACCCACGGCCTGCGGGGCGGATCTGGCCCAAGGCTCGGCAGGTCCAGGCACAAGTGAGGAACGGTGTTTATGATTTTTTAGGCTTCTGTTTCAAATGATAAGGAGGGAGGCACAGAGCACAGAGTGCCCGTAACTCAGCGTTTGTCTCTTCGGGCCTCTCAGCCCAGTGAAACACTTGTTTTTCTTATTTAAACCGGGCCCCCCGGTGTCATCCAACCACGGGGATGGGACGGCTATGTCCTTCTAGGTTGAACATGCCGATCCCATTTGATTTCCTGACCCAACTGGCCTGGAGTGTTTTACACTTTCCAGAGGTTGAAAAAATCAAAAGAAGAGTGATATTTCTTGACACTGAAAACTTGTAAAAAAGACTCAGATTTCAGCGTTCAGAAATAAAGTTTTATCGGAGCACAGCCTCCATCCCCGGGCTGGCTGTGTTCACGTGTTCGTGGATGAATGGCACCTGTCAACCTGTCAACAGCAGACCAGAACGGCCGCAGCGGGGACGCCGAGGGCCACACTGTGTTTGCTCCCCGGGCCTGGAAAGCCGGCCGGACCC
Source organism: Neofelis nebulosa (assembly GCF_028018385.1). Classification (NCBI taxonomy): domain Eukaryota; kingdom Metazoa; phylum Chordata; class Mammalia; order Carnivora; family Felidae; genus Neofelis; species Neofelis nebulosa. Next base: position 153,784,893 of record NC_080787.1, read on the forward strand.
CCGACCGACTGCCATACCTCCCCCTGGGGCTCTCCTTGGGATCTTCTGTGTCGTTACTGTTGTCGCTGACTTTTGCTAAATCATTTGGCTTTTTCTTTCTTTTTTTTTTCCTTCACATTATAAGTAATTCATGTTGGTTGTAACAAGTAAGAAAAAACAGAAAATGCGTTTAATGAAAATTGTCCATAATATTCCTTCCTAACCGCCCCCCCCCCCCGCCATGTTATTCCTCTGGGGCAACCGCTGTTCAGACCCTACCGCTAAGCATGACTATAGGCACATGTTCCTACATAGCCTGCTTTGTTTCACTGAACCACGGGCACCCCTCGGATCCATCTGGGGATCACTAATTCATTATTTTCAGCAGATGCATAAGATTCTGTTGTAGGACTTGGAATCATTTCTTCACTTCTGACCCCGTCGACGAACATTTAGGTTTATTACCTTTTTTGGCCGCTTTGTAGTTCCGAAAATAACCACTTCTGTGTTCTGGTGCTCAGGTCGTAGCTCTTAGTCTGTGCGGTAAAGTCCGACAAGCGGGATCAATGGTGTTTCTCATCTTGGCATGCCGTTTGTTGCAATATTTCTTCCCAGAAACGGTTGTAGCAGTTCATCCCGGCTGGTAAGAGCACAGACAGGGGAGCCGCGTTCTTTCTTTCTTCCGGAGACTGAGCACGCTTTTGTCCTAAAAGAATTCTCTAATAAGCTGATTCATGGGTTTTGCGTTATTATTATTATTATTATTATTATTATTTTGAGATAGATTCACACGTCAAGGCTTGATCGTCTGAAGAGCAGCAGAGGTTAGGGGTCAGGCCCCCACCCACGGACATCCCGTCCATGAGACAGACAGACGCACAGAGAGCAGGGGGAAGGGGCCTGCACGTGGAGGAGACACGTTCAGACCTTCCCCCTCCCGTGGGTCTTCCCGGGCTTGACGAGCCGCATTCGACTGGATGTAGAAAGAAAACGCACTGCTTGTTTCTGAAATCAGCAGCTGTTGAAAAAATAATAACAATTCTCCGTGTTCAACAGGATTCCTCAAACAAACCCTGAATGTTTAAGCAGCTGGGCCTCACATTCTTGGGAAGGGCAGGAACGATAATAGTTGTATTTATTTTCTTTTTTTGTAAAAATAAAACTACAGAAACCTTAAAGGATCTGGTTTCCCTTCGGAGAGCAAAACAGCTTTGCAGGCGGACTTTCCAGCCAGCTCCCCAGGAGGTCATAAACGCATTTATTCCCCAAACATACCCTGTCCTCTGGGCCTCTGCTCCTGAGGTGACTCCACTTGGAACGCCCTCTCTCCCTGCCCCGGGTCGCGCTGGCCTGGCTCCTGGGCCGTCTCCACCAGCGGGCTGCCAGGGTTCTCCAGACCCAACTCGGGTCCCTGAGCGTGTGGTCGCTGCCCGGCTTTGTCCCATTTCACTGTCCAAATCTCACTGTGCTCTCGCACAAGGAATGCTGGGCACTCAAACAAAAGGCTTCAAGGTGATCGTCTCTCAGATGTCATGGACTCCTCAAATGTCTGGTGAAGAAATCCAGAAGCTGGGCTGGGGAGGCCGTGCCAGACCGCGGGGGAGACGGAGGCACGGGGAGGCCTGCACAGGAGTGGTCACGTCTTGTCCGTACACATTCTGTCTCCCGAGCACACCGTTTCGCACCCCATGAAGAGGCAGGTGGGAATCCTTTTCTCAGCCTGGAAGCGGGCAGAGGAGAATTAAGGGGAAACGTGGCATTTGCACAGTAGAAACGGTACTCGCAAACCATCGGTTTTCCTGTGATGTCCGGGAAGGGGCAGGAGCCTGCGCACTGGTGGAGAGTACCCCTCTCTGCGCGACAGGTGCTGGGGGTTTGCTCCGTGGCGGGCACGGCCTTTCCAGGTGCCGCGCCTGTAAGTCTGTCCCGCGGATGGCAGGTGGAGGTGTTCCCACATGCGTGGCACCCCCACTTCCCAGATGTCAGAACTTTTCAATACCTCGTTTCAGATCGTCTCTCAAATGCAGGTGAAGGACTACCTTCTAAGGTCATGAGCTAACAGAGGAATGTGCAGCCAGGGAGAAGGGGTTTTCCAACGTGTCTTTCACTCTTTCTGAAATTAAACTCTAAAAAATAGAAGGTACTAAGATCACAAACTAAGAAAAACGTAACTGTATGTTGTCCACACGACACCACAGACTTTGTGCTGACATAATTGTACGACACGGGGCGTGTTCTGAGAAGCCGCCTGGTCCCAGCCTGACACACGAACTCGCCGCATTTCATTTTATTTCATGACACACACACTTTGTAGTGGCTTTGTCCTTGCGTATCAACAGCTAGGAGCGGACACAACTGCCCTGAGCACTTCCCCTTGGCGGCAGACAAAGCTGAGGGCACATAATGACGGTCAGCCTTCTCTCTCTGGCTCTGGTCAACGTCAGCTGATGGTCACTGCTGAGATGTCGATGGCAAAGGTCAGCGTTCCTCTTCTCTGTATGAAGAAACGATGTTTATATTTTATTTAATAACCTTGAAAACTGGGATAAGCCTAGCCACCGTGCTTAAAATTACCTAGAGCATCTGCCTGGGAGATGGCCTCCTCCTACGGACAGGAGGACACAATGGCACCTGTTGACACGCCAACACACGAAGACCAAATGACGTTCCGCACCTCTTCTTTTTCTGGTCATCTCGATTAGCGCACAGTTTTACGCAACAAAACACACTCGTGTTAAGTGTGGAGTGTGACAGGTGCGGGCAAGGGCTTCACCTGCGTAACCACCACGATCAAGGTATCCTGGAAACTTTCTCCGTCTTCTTTGCCATCAGAACCGTGCTTCACCCCTGGGCTCCCTTCTCCTGCTGGGGGTTAGTTCTGCCTGCTCTGGAATCACGTTCCCGGAATCACACAGCAAGCAGTTACTCTTTTGCGTCCGGCTTGGCTTGTGTGGCAAAACGTTTGTGAGATTGAGTCATCTCGTGATGTCAGTGGTCGCCTTGTCTTTATTGCTGAGCCCGTTTTCATGGTGTGGGCGTACAACAATACGTTTGTGTGTTGCTCTGTTCTTGGACAGTTGGGCTGTTTCCAGTTTGGAAGTATTATAAATACACTTGCTCTTAACGTTTGTTGGCAAAGTTTGTATGGACGTGTTTTCATTTCTCCTGCGTAACCAACTGGGAGCGGGGTTGCTGGTATGTTTAGCTTCGTAAGAAGCCAATAATCCCCTTCCCAAAGTGGTTGTGATATCCTATATGCTCAACAGTAGCGGGGGAGTTCCAGCAGGCCCATCTCTACCAACATGTGGAAGCGCCTACCTTTTTTATTTTAGTGCTTCTAGTGAGTGTGAGGCAGCATTTGCTTGTGGTTTCAGCTTTCATTTCCCTGATAGCTAGTGACGTCAGCTCCCTTTCGTGTGCATAGGGGCCCTTCATAGACCTTCTTGTGAAGTTTCTGCTCAAATCTTTAGTCTCTTTATTATAGGGCTATTCATCTTATTTTATTACCGATTTGTTGGAGTTTTGACGTATTTGCGGTACAGATCCTTTTGTCGGACAGGTGTATTGCCAACATTTTCTCCAAATCTGTGACCTGTCATCTGGACAGTGCCTTTTGAAGAGTAAATTTTTAGTTTTGATGAAGTCGAATTTACCAATTCTTTTCTTTTACGTTTGGTGAGTTTTGTGTTCCAAGGAAGTTTGGGTCTCTTTAATTTGCAAAAAATAAAAAAATAAAAAAATAAAAAAAAAATTATTTTCTTCAGAGCTTTTACAGTTTGAACTTTTATATTTAGGTTTGTGATTCATTTCAAGTTAATCTTTGTGTTTGGTGTGAGATGAGGGCCAAGGAGACGTGTGGAGATCTGGTTGTTCCAATGAGAGTGGCTGAAAAGAGACTATCCGATCCCCATGGAAATACCTGGACACCTTTACTGAAACTATATTAACCACATACATGTAGGTGTATTTTTAAAGCATTTATTCTCTTCCATTAATCTATGTCTCTCTGTATGCTAATAATATACTCTTTGTAGCCATTTAATAGTCAATCTTTAAATCAGGTAATGTGAGTCCTCTGACTTTGTTCTTTTTTTTTTTTTTTTTTAAATTTTTTTTTTCAACGTTTTTTAATTTATTTTTGGGACAGAGAGAGACAGAGCATGAACGGGGGAGGGGCAGAGAGAGAGGGAGACACAGAATCGGAAACAGGCTCCAGGCTCCGAGCCATCAGCCCAGAGCCTGACGCGGGGCTCGAACTCACGGACCGCGAGATCGTGACCTGGCTGAAGTCGGACGCTTAACCGACTGCGCCACCCAGGCGCCCCTGACTTTGTTCTTTATCAAATTTGTTTTGGACATTCTAGGCACTTTGTGTTTTTTTTTTTAATAATACAGAACCAATTTATCAATCCACAAAACAAACAAACAACAACAACAACAACAACAACAAAACCTTGCTGTTGCTTTGATTAGATTGCATTGGTTATACAGGTCAATCTGGGTAGAACTGACATCATAGCATTATTGATTCTTTCATTCCATGAATATAGTTATCTCTCCATTCATGTAGGTTTTCTTTAATTTCTGCTAGCAGTGTTTTATAGTTTTCACAGTGTAAGTTTTATACATCTTTGATTATATTTATTCCAAAGCATTTTATGTTTTTGATGCTCTTATAAAATAGAAAGATTTTCTTTTTTATTTTCCAAGTGTGTATTCCCATACATTTGTTCATTGCAAGTGTTTAGAAGTAAATTAAATTTTTGTATCTTGGTCTTGTGTTCTGTGACATTATTAATTTCATTCATTGATTCTAATTTTGTGTGTGTGGATTCAGTCGGCTTTTTTACGTACAGGATCAGATCTCATCAGAGGGAAAAAAAGTCAGTTTTACTTATTTCTGTATCCCTGTCACTTCTTGACTTTTGCATTGACTAATATTTCCAGGATAATGTTAAGTAGAAGTGTTGAGGGCAAACATTCTTGCCTTGCTCCAGTCTTAGCAAAAAAGAATTAAGTCTTTTATCATTAAATGGGATATTCATCATGGATGTCCTTTGATAGGTTAGACACATTTTGTTTATTTTTAGTTTGTTCAGAGTTTTTGTCATGAATGGATGTTGAAGGATTTCAAATGTCTTTCTTTTTTGCATCCATTGAGATAATTGTATGATTTTTCTACTTTATCTTGGTAAATAGTGAAATACATTGTTTACATTTTTTTTTTTTAATTTTTTTTTCAACGTTTTTTATTTATTTTTGGGACAGAGAGAGACAAAGCATGAACGGGGCAGGGGCAGAGAGAGAGGGAGACACAGAATCGGAAACAGGCTCCAGGCTCCGAGCCATCAGCCCAGAGCCTGACGCGGGGCTCGAACTCACGGACCGCGAGATCGTGACCTGGCTGAAGTCGGACACTCAACCGACTGCGCCACCCAGGCGCCCCACATTGTTTACATTTTTTATTGAGGAGTAATGTACATAGAGTAAAACTCACGCTGTTTTTGGTGTGAAGTTCTATGATTTTGACAGACTTGTGATGACTACCACAATCCAGAGAGAGCAGTTACATCACCCCAAAGAAATGCCTTCCTTACTCCTTTGTAATCGGCCCCTTCTGCCTCCTGCTATCTCTAGCAACCACTCATCTGTGTTCTCTTCTCTAGCTTTTCTGTTTCCCACCCATCACAGGCATTGAATCGTACGGTGCACAGAGATTGGCTACTTTGGCTTATCACAATGTGTTTGAAGTGTATCCATATTGTTGTGTACGTTCCTGTCATTGCTGAGTTAGTATTTCACTTTGTGGATATACCAGATTTGTTTATCATTAACTAGTTGAGGTCATTTTGTTCATTTCCAGTTCTTTGATTGATTTTTGAATGTCACATCAGTCACGAACTCCTGGGAATAATTGCATTTGGACATGGTAGCATTATCCTTTTTATATACTGCTGAATTTTATTATCTAATATTTTCTAAATATTTTTACAAATATGTTTGTGAGGGATATGTTCTTGTAATTTTTTCATATGCTTATCAGTGTTATGCTGACCTCATAAAATGGATTGGAAAATCCTCCTTCCTCCTTTTTTTTAAAAAAAATTTGTTAATGTTTATTTATTTTTGAGAAAGACGGGGGCGGTGGGGAATGAGCAGGGGTGGGGCAGAGAGAAGGAGACACAGAATCTGAAGCAGTGTCCGAGCTCTGAGCTGTCAGCACAGAGCCTGATGCGGGACTCGAACCCACTGACCATGAGATTATGACCTGAGCCGAAGTCGGACGCTTAACACACTGAGCCACCCAGGCGCCCCTCCTCATTCCTCCTTAATTTTCTTTTTTTTTTTTCAACGTTTTTTATTTATTTTTGGGACAGAGAGAGACAGAGCATGAACGGGGGAGGGGCAGAGAGAGAGGGAGACACAGAATCGGAAACAGGCTCCAGGCTCCGAGCCATCAGCCCAGAGCCTGACGCGGGGCTCGAACTCACGGACCGCGAGATCGTGACCTGGCTGAAGTCGGACGCTTAACCGACTGCGCCACCCAGGCGCCCCCCTCCTTAATTTTCTTAAATTGACTGTGGAATTGGTTTTACTTTTCCTCAGAAATCTGATGGAATATAGAGAAATAAAGTGAAGCCACGAGGGCCTGGAGTTTTCTTTGTGAAAAGGTTTATCGTTATGGATTTTATTTATTTAATAGATATTAAGCTATTCAGATTTTTTATCTTTTCTTGGCCTAGCTTTGTATTATGAATAATATAAAAAGACCACTTTAAATTTACCATCTCAGCCATTTTTAAGTGTGCAGTTCAATGATGCTAAGTGTATTCACATTGTTGTACAGCAGATCTCTAGAACTTTTTCACCTTGCAACGCTGAAACTGAAAGGAGGCCATTAAACAGGAATTTGCCTCCTTTCTCCCCACCCCCGCCTTTCGGAACCACCTTTCTTCTTTTCTGCTTTCTTCTTTCTTCTTTCTTCTTTCTTCTTTTCTTCTTCTCTTCTTTCTTCTTTCTTCTTTCTTCTTTCTTCTTTCTTTCTTCTTTCTTCTTTCTTCTTTCTTCTTTCTTCTTTCTTCTTTCTTCTTTCTTCTTCTTTCTTCTTTCTTCTTTCTTCTTTCTTCTTTCTTCTTTCTTTCTTTCTTCTTTCTTCTTTCTTCTTTCTTCTTTCTTCTTTCTTCTTTCTTCTTTTCTTCTTTCTTCTTTCTTCTTTTCTTCTTTCTTCTTTCTTCTTTTCTTCTTTCTTCTTTCTTCTTTCTTCTTTCTTCTTTCTTCTTTCTTCTGTCTCTGATTTTGACTCCTTCAGGTATTTCATATGAGTGGAACCATACAGTTTATGTCCTTTTCTAACCGGCTTATTGTGCTTAGTATAATGTCTTCCAGGTTCATCAATGCTATAGCATGTGACAAAATTCCGACCCCCCTTTTTTTTAAGGCTGAGTAATATTCTAGTGTATGTATATATCTCATTTCGTTTCTCCGTTTATCAGCTGATGAACACTCGGGTTGCTTCTACCTCTTGGCTATTGTGAACAATGCCGTGACGATGGCGGGTGTGCAAATACTTCCAAGATGCTGCTTTAAATTCTTTTGAATATAGACCCAGAGGTGGGACTTCTATGACACCAATTCTATTTTTAGCTTTTCAAGAAACGTCAAAACCGTTCTCCGTAACGGCCACACCATTTGACGTGTTACAGTGAGCAAGGATTCCAACTCCAACGCTGTTTTCTGTTCTTTTGATGGTGGCTATCACACCAGGTGTGAGGTGCTTGCTCAGTGTGCTTTCGATGTGCATCTCCCTGGTAACTGGTGATGCTGAACATCTTCGCATATGCTCGTTGGGTATTTGTATATCTCCTTTGGAGAAATGTCCATTCACGCATTCTGCTCACTTTTCAGCTGGGTCATTTTGTTGTCGTTGTTGTTAAATTGTAGACACAAATGGTGGCCAATGAGACTTTTATGAATGCGACATGTGACTACAGCTTTAGAAAAGATGTACGGATGTCTTCAAACGGCTACTTTTCAGAGCTCCTCTTTTAAAAGGGTCAAGAACGGAGCATTCACGCGTTCTTCATCCATCATTCACGTTTTCATTAAATTATTCACTGGCTTTGCCATAATCATATATTTGCTGAGACCCTCCTATGAGCAGGAATTCTTGTAGATGCTGTAAATGGCATTATAAACAAGAGCGACGTGATCCTTCTAAACCACATGTTTAGAATCTAGGAAGAAAAAGCAGAAAAGAAAAAGGGAATTGTTCTTTTCCTATCCCAGATCCCAGATCTTCATGTTGGGTTCCTTCTTGCTATAACACTAAGGTGAATTCCTTGATGTGGTCTTGTCTCCAAAGCTTTGCCAGGTGGCCCGCATATACCTGGGGTCCCAAGTAGCCTAGTTCCTGCAGGAAGTTCCAATTTTAAAAAATTCGCCCCAAACCTTGAAGACATATACATAATTACTATACCCTATTTTCAAAGATTCACACTTTCATTTGCAGAATTCTCAAACTTTAGTGATGCTTTCCTTTCATGCTGAATTCTCCTTTGAGCTCCACACCATCTAGCCTCTGGCCACAGTATCTAAGGGATCTTCTGACCCTCCCTGTCTATCGTACCAAGCCACTGAATGACAGCTAGAAGACCGTGCAGCTCAATGCCCCCAAAGCTGCACAATCCCATGAAAGAAAACGTAATGAGACACCTAGAATTATAGTTTTTCTCCTCTTCTGACACTTGTCCCATAGAAAATATTCACTGAGTATTTCTCATTACTAAAACTCTCCACCACGCTTCAGATAAGAAATATATGGTAAAGCATTCTCAGTTATATTAGAAAGATTATCTTTCCGTGGAAAGCCAGAGCAAACCCGAGTTCTAGCATTCCTTGGCACTATAACCTGGTCAAGTGATTTAGTTTGCCTGAACCTTTGATTTTTCACCCATGCAAGTGAAATAGTAATACCGAGGTCTAAAGTAACTTTAGACACGAAATGAGATCACACACAGATCCTAGTGTGCAGCAGGCAGTAGAGAAATGTCAACTTCTGGGGCACCTGGTGGCTCAGCTGGTCAAGCTTCTGACTTCAGCTCAGGTCATGATCTCGCGGTTCCTGGGTTCGAGCCCTGTGTGGGGCTCGTGCTGACAGCTCGGAGCCTGGAGCCTGCTTCCGATTCGGATTCTGTGTCTCCCTCTCTCTCTACTCCTCCCCCACTCATGCTCTGTCTCTCTCTCTCTCTCTCTCTCTCTCTCTTTCTCCTTCAAAAATAAATAAAAACATTAAATAAATAAACATTCAAAAAAATTTTTTTTCAAATATCAACTTCCCTCTTTGGGAAGAGACAATCTTTTGGGGACTTAGCTTCTAGATTTGTAAAATGAAGATCAAACGACTTCCTTATAAGCCACTATGGGGACGAAGGGTGTTTCTTGGCAAGTACGTTATGGGCTCGCCCAGAGTGGACGCATGTTAAGAATACCACATTCAACAGGCACGTTCTGTGAATGCCACCTTCCTGCTGTCCCTTCAGACATCACTCAGTGGGGACAGGCGCCCCCCGCCCCTGATGACAAACTTGTGAATTCTCTGCTCCCTCTTAGGTAATACAGTCCTACAATAGCTTTAAATCATGACACTGTCTCAACCCAGAAATGCGAATGTCCAGTCTGAGACAGTCGTCAGACTCCAACCTCGATTTGATGCGCAGTGTGCCCTCCTCCCCAGATCTCTCTGGAACCCTGCAGAGCACGCCCTGTGGTACATGAGTACATATGTATTTTTTCTTTTCTTTAAAAAGATCAGCAAAATATTATCTTGCTGGGAATATTTAACTCAGAAAGTTTTAAATGGCTGACGACGTTTTTATCCGTTTTCTCAGTTTTGTGTGTGAATTTTACCCCTCAAGGTGGGCCTGGAAACTCCACTGGAATGTTCACCAAAGAGGACTTGCTTTGTGGCCTCTGGAGAAACACACAGCTCTGGGGCATCTTCCCAGGAAGCCCTGGCCCGTGGGGATCTCTGACCACAGAGCAGTTCCCAAGGCAGCAGGTGTGTGGGAGCACGTGGCCACCGATGGCTCTCTCCACGTGCTCTCATCCCTAAGGGACAGTGGCGCCCGGGAATCACAGTCCGTGGACTATTACAAGTGGAAGGAACCTCGCGGGCCACCAAGACAACCCCTTCATCTCACAGACAAGACAACTGAGGTGACTGCCCTGTGGCCGCCGCCGAAACAAGTCAGGCTCAGGGGAGAAGTCTGCGAAGAATCCATCCTCTTTCTAAGTCGATAAGAACCAAAAGAGGTTCAGGAGTGGTTTCCCGGCACTGTGTCTTCACACATCCCGTGGCTAAGTGTTAACCCTTGTGAGGCGTTCTCCCGGGAACGCCAAGGTGAATTGGGGACAATCTGGGCGCTTAAGGAGCTATGATCTTGACAGGTAGGTAGATGCCATGGGACAAATCGTCAGAGGAACTGATATAAACTTCGTCCCGAAAAGCCCGTAGATGATAATATGATGGGAAGATAAACATAACAGCCACGAATGTGGAAGACTGGAGGGTGTTGGACAGTGAGGTCTGTTTCTGTCCTCACTGACACGTGGCTCTGAGCTACCTAAAGGCGGCTTTTCCTGGTTTGCAGGACAGAACACGAAAAGCCATTGCCTCCCCCTTCTGATCACACGGCAGGAGGTACTCCCCGGTAGCTGTGAGCCCACGCTTCTCCGTGTCCCGCCAAGGGCAGCGGGGGCTGTGAGCAGAATCCATAGGGGTGGACGCATTTGACGAGCGAACGTCAGGGAGACAGGGCGCCCCGCCTGCAGCAGAGAAGCGTCTGAGGCTGCGCTGCTCGTTCCCACATTTGGGGAGAGGCTGTGTGCAGGGGGCGTGTGTGGGGCGGGGGGCCAGAGGGCCAGCTCGAGTGGGAACACACGATGTCAGTGCAGCAACCCCCCAACATGTTAGTGTCCCGGTTTTATCGTGAGTGTCTTCGTGTATTTCTGAGTTCGGAAACTGACTTTTTGAGGGGCACAGAATGTCCCCCTCCATCCAGGAGAAAAGAACACTCCAACTCTCACGTGCTCAGGGGGAAAGGTGCTCGAAGGTGGAAAGGGTTGACGCCAGTGGTGATGAGCATTTCATCCCTCGATGGCCAAAGTCCACTCAGCGGGAACGCTCTTCCGGGGATCAGACAAAAGTGAGCGGAAGGACCTCCAAATCCCCCCTCCAGACCTGAGGCTCCGGGGCACTGGCCGGTGCCCCCACGTGGGGAGCCGGATGTCCGGAAGATGCTCTTTCCTGCCTGCACCAGCCGTGGCTCTCTGTCCTTTGCAGCCGGCTCTGCAGGGAGCCCGGGTTCCAGCCCCGAACCCACCCCTGCAGTGGCCTCTTACCATCTGCTCCTGATGGCTGGTCCCCAAGTGTGAGGGGAGAGAGGGCAGGAGGCAAAGGGGTGCTGGGCAGCCTGTGTCTTCGGTACCCTCCAGAAGAGCCGTGGCAAACAGCCCGGGGCCTGAGCGGCACACCCGCCTCCCTCCAATATTCAGACGGTTCGAGCAGGTCAGGAGGGCAGGCCTTTCACGAATGGGATGTGGAGCAGACAGCAGGGTCCTCCGTCTCCCCTCCTCCCTCCCCTCTCTCCTCCTTCCTTCCTCCCTCCCTCCCTCCTCTCCCTCCTCCTTCCTTCCTCCTTCCCTCCCCTCCCTCCTCCTTCCTTCCTCCCTCCCTCCCTCCCCTCCCTCCCATCCCCCTCCCTCCTCTCACCCTCCTTCAGTCCCTCAGGGCTCTGGACATCACACTAGCACGTCCCCATTTCCCCCTGGAGCTTCGAAATCTCTGTTGAATCTAAGTGCCCCAAGTCACAAGAACTCCATTGACGCTCGAGGGAAACCCCCTTAAAAAAAAAAGCTGAACGTAACCTTTTTCTGTCTGTGGTTTGTGGCAGGGGGGTGGGTGGGAAGCAGAGCAGAAGTTTCCAGGAAGGAGAATGGTCTTTAGCTGAGGAAACACCTTAATAGGCCCTCAGTCACTCAGAAGAAAAGCCTCCGACCGGTTTGGAAAACAGGGGAAAGTCAGGAACGTGTGCAATTTACATCCGTGTGTGTCACACGTGCGCACAACGTGTCTGCAAGCTCGCGGTGCCCACAGCCAGTGAGGGGGGAGTGGGACAGACCACACACGCGCGGCAGGGAGGCGTCTGCCTGGGGTTTTCCTCTCTCCTCCTCCGCCCGGTGCCCATAAAGCCTGTATGGCCGCAGGCCACAGGCTCCAGGCGGGAGGGCCCTGGGGACAGTGACGGGCCCCAAAGGTGGCGGGGGGTGGGGGGGGTGGGGGGGGCGATGCGCGGCCGGGAAGGAGAGGCTGGCGCATCTCAGGCACCCGCAGATCCCCTAGAGAGGGCGCCACACGCCCACGGCCTCACGAGCGGGGTCGCTCCGCCAAGGTCCCTGGGGAGACGACAGGGTCAGAGGACGCTGTGCGTGGGGACCACCTCCGGGCCGGGTGGTCTGGCTCAGAGCTGCTCCCAGGGGCGCAAGGGCCACCAGACCTCGCCGTGCGCTGCCCTCGGCAATGTCACTGGCCCCTCTGCCCGCACCGGTGTCCGCAAGCGGCCCTGAGCGCCCGTTTGGGTGTCACGCACGGCAGCCCGCGGGTGCGGCGGGGCGAGGCTCCAGACCCGCTTCCGAGAAGGGAGTGCCAGCAGGTGTGGGCCTTGGCCTTCCCGTCTGACCTTGGAGGCCTCCGTGGAGGAAGCGGGGGCCTGGCCGGAACCGCTGTGCCTTCTGTCGTGAGGCCCCTCCCCGTCCTTGCTCCTGGCCAGGATGACCCGCCGGGTGCAGAGCCGCGGGGCCGCCGGAGGCAGGCGGTCCGGCAGGCCCAGGGCGGGCCGGGCTCGCCCTCGAGAGGCTCTCCCGGGGCATCGAGGGACGTCGAGGGACGCCAGCAGGGGCGTCTCTTTCGTTCCCTTGGAGCAGTCTGAGCTGGGTCCCGTACCTGTGCCACCCACCATGGGAGGCTCGGGGCGGGGGGGGCAGGTGAATGAATAACGTTTTGTTTTCCAGTAGCAAACTGTCCACAGCTGTCAACGCACCCCCAGGAGCCCCCCGAGGAGGGGCGAAGCAGCAGAGGGAGCCCCGGGTCCACTCCGGGCCCCTCCCTGCTCTGCTCGTCCCAATCCACTGTCACCTCCGGGGAAAGTGCTGACAGCCAGTGAGTGACAGCTCTGATGTCCCCTCACAGCCACACCCGACAGCTGGGGGTGCCCTGGGGACAGCTTCCGTCTGGAGATGTCTCTTGGTGGCTGAGACTGAAGGACCCCGCAGCCACCCAGGCTCCACCCGCCGATTCCCTGCACGCAGGAAGGTGGAGTCCACGGGAGGGCTCACGTGGCCCGGAGGAGGGAGGCTGGGGCTGGGCAGGCCTGTCACACTGGGCCCCCTAGAGGGGGACTCGGGAGGGAGGCAGCTGGGCTCCAGGAGGCAGCCCCGGGGCGGGGGGGGGGGGGGGGGGACTGCCAGATCCCTGGACATCTCACCCCGAGAGGGAGACACACAGCCTCTTGGCCACTGTTCCCACGGTGCAGGTCACCCACGTTCGGTACCAGCAGGGCCTGAGGTCACACGCAGGCCGGTTACTGACGTCAGCGGGGGGGGGGGGGGGGGGGTGGCAGGGGGACCTACAGCCTCCGAGCTGCCCGAGGCATTTGCGGGAGGACAGAAGGGGCTACGCTGTGGCATGTCTGGGGTGAGCGTCGGGGACACGGGCAGGAGTCCCTCCGCACCGATGCAGGTGTCCTTCTCGAGGCGGGGAGACTCGGTGCCCCAGCCGAGGGACCCCGGACGAGGGAGGCCGTCTGCAGCCTCACGTGTAACACAGGAGCACGTCTCGGAGCCCTGGCATGCGTGGACGTGAAGACGAGAGAAGGAAGGCCCTTCCGGAGAGCAGCCCCCGTGAGGCGGGCTCCGGCAGGGCGCTGGGGTCACGGGCAGGTGTGACCGTCAGTGAGGGGTCCCCCCTCCCACACACAGAGACCTGTTACTGGTCCCGCTGGACACTCGTCTTCCTGTAGACGGGCATCCGTGCAGGGAGCCCCTGTTTCCGGGCGCAGACAGGCCTGCAGAGGGGCCAGGAGGCTACTGTGCCCCCCAGGCCACGTGGGGTGTCAGCTGGTAAAGAGGGGAGGACTCGCAGGAAGAAACAGCAGAAAGAACAAAGGGGCAGGGAGTGGAAAGTGCAAGAATGTTCCGGAAGCTGCATCAGTCTGGCAGGACGCGGTGTGGGTCCAGCTCTCATCTCCGGGAACTCGGCCGGGGCCGGGACTGAGGCAGCGGGCGGCAGGGGTGCCCTGGGTGACGCCGGGAGGGACCGGGCGTGTTCCCCGGAGGACCCGGTGGCGAGGGCCCTGCGCGGGGAAGGGCGTGGGGACATCTGGAAGGGGAAGGACCGCGGCCCTGGCCATCGAGCCGGGTCCCACGTGGCTCCAGCTTTCTTCAAGTCGCTTTCAAGGTACCAAGTGTAGCTGCCAGAAAGAGAGTTTACAGTGCGTGAGTTGTGGATTTTTGTCTTTCCCTACTTCCCGCTTTCCTCCTCCTCCGCCAAAACCGCCCACATCAGCACTCCCTAAAATTCCTACTCCACGGCTCCGCCACTCCCCAAAATTCCACTCAGAGCAGCTGCTAAAAACCTTTATTTTTCTTCCTGCTCTTAAAACTCTTCACGGCTCATGCTGTGGCCACGAGGCCCCAAGGTCACACTCTGCCTGCCCACCCCCCACGCCCACCTGCGACACTGCGGGGCCTAGGTCTCCACCCCCCCGGGGCCCCACCCCCAGGATCCCCAACCCCCACCCCTGAGGCCGCCCCCCCAGCCAGACACACTCTCCTGTGCTCCTGGCTCTGAGGGTCCTAAACAAGACAGCCGGGGGACGCTCTTCGAGAAAAAGAATAAAAATCTGGGCACAGAGTGAAGTACAAATGAGAAAAGACTTTTAGAACAGAGAAGAAGTCCCAACGCAACGCATCCTAACTATTGAAAAGCTGGCAAAAGCAAGCAGCACAATAAGAGAAAAACTAAGCCTTTTGCTAATTAAGTGCCGGGTGGTGCTGGCACTCAGGACTGCTTCCTTCAGGGGCGGCGGCCAAGGTCTCCAACCCTTCCTCCCCCGGCTGTGAACTCGCCCTGTCCGCAAGCTCCGGAGGCCCTGCACACACGGAGTCCTCCCACGGATCGACCTTCCCCACCCTGTCCCCGCCACACCACCCTCAGCCCTCCCCCTGCTCTGTCCCCGTCCTCCCTCCCTGTCTCTGCCTCTCCCCTGTCTCTGCCTGTCCCTTTCTCTCTCCTGTCTCTGTCCCTTCCTCCCTCCCTGTCTCTGCCTCTCCCCTGTCTCTGCCTCTCCCTTTCTCTCTCCTGTCTGTCTCTTCCTCCCTCCCTGTCTCTGCCTCTCCCCTGTCTCTGCCTCTCCCTTTCTCTCTCCTGTCTCTGTCTCTGCCTCTCCCCTGTCTCTGCCTCTCCCTTTCTCTCTCCTGTCTCTGTCTCTTCCTCCCTCCCTGTCTCTGCCTCTCCCCTGTCCCTGCCTGTCCCTTTCTCTCTCCTGTCTCTGTCTCTTCCTCCCTCCCTGTCTCTGCCTCTCCCCTGTCCCTGCCTCTCCCTTTCTCTCTCCTGTCTCTGTCTCTTCCTCCCTCCCTGTCTCTGCCTCTCCCCTGTCCCTGCCTGTCCCTTTCTCTCTCCTGTCTCTGTCTCTTCCTCCCTCCCTGTCTCTGCCTCTCCCCTGTCCCTGCCTCTCCCTTTCTCTCTCCTGTCTCTGTCTCTTCCTCCCTCCCTGTCTCTGCCTCTCCCCTGTCCGTGCCTGTCCCTTTCTCTCTCCTGTCTCTGTCTCTTCCTCCCTCCCTGTCTCTGCCTCTCCCCTGTCTGTGCCTGTCCCTTTCTCTCTCCTGTCTCTGTCTCTGCCTCTCCCCTGTCTCTGCCTCTCCCTCTCCCCCCCCCACCAGACCCTCAGTCCTGTGGGCAGCTGGTCCTACGGCCTGCCACATTGCACTACACCTTTCTGAATCTGTCTTTTCATCCATTAAATGATGGTAATAAAATTCTACCTGATGGAACTTTTGTGCATATAAATGATAAAATAGAAGAAAAGCATTTACCACCGTGTTGATGCACCGTAAGTACTCAATGAACGTGCCTAGTACTCTAGAAGGGAGTGAGTTAATGGTGTCAGACCTGGAGAAATTTCCCCAGGGCGGGAGCGCTCTTTAAAAACAAATATTTATTTTCCTCTTCAAACTCTAGCTTCCCAGTGCCTTCCAAGTGAAAAACGAGTGGACAAGCTAACCTTTTTGTGTCCTTGGTGTCTGCTTACAGACCAGGGGTGGGGAAAGGCCAAGAGAAACCGCGTCTGAGAAGAGGGCCGTCAGCAGCTGACCTTCCCCTGGACCTGTCACAAAGGGGATCGGGTTCCCCCCGCTCCCTGAGCCCCGAGCTCGGGCGCACAGAGCGTGCATTCATCCGGGCTGCCCCGTCTGGCACACGGTCCAGGGTGGGTGGGCCTGGCCCCGGGTTGACATCAGCGTCCGCCCGGAAACGCAGGACGCACCTGCTTCGAGGCAGTTGTGCGCGTAGACCTTTTATCCGAGACCCAGCCCTGCAAGTCCGGGAACCGGAAAGCTGGCATCAGATCCCCCAAGTTAGCGTTCATGGGCGGGACGGGCCCATTAATGTGATTCAGGAAGGTCGGGCCTGAGCTCCTGGGGGCACACTGCCTCCCCGCCTCTGCCGGGAGCCCCGGCACAGCTGAAAGGAGGCTGGCCGGAGGGACCTCTGGACGGGCCACGCTTCCCATCAGAAAACTGTCTTTCGACCCAGATGGCCTGGTCCTAAAGCAGGGAAGGTGACTGAGAGAGAGCCAGGGGGCAAAACACACTTGTTGGGCCGAGAGCTCACAGCGGCTGTGGGGCCGCGGCGCCGCCGTTCTGGAGAGGGCGGGGGACGGACGGGGCTCCCCGCCGCTGGCGTGGACTCAGCTAATGAGAGTCTGCTGAGAGCAAATGAGCTAATTCCAGAACCTATGATTTTTGAACTCGGGTGTCAGCAGGAAGCTCCAAACACAACAGATTTTAGTTCTTTCATGGCACGCACTCAGGGGCCGGGTGATGCTCTTTTGGGTTCTAACAGCTGAGTTACCCTCGCAAGCAGCCGCCAGTTCAGGTTCATTTCTGTCCAGGACGTCACCATCACCTGCTGTGAGGCGACTGGATTGGTGTCTTCCCTAACAAAGGACCACAGACTGGGTGGCTTAAAACAACAGAAACCGATTCCCGCCCATTTCTGGAGGCCAAAGGTCCGGGTGTGGGCAGGGCTACGCCCTCCGGAGGGGCCGAGGGGAGAGTGTGGCCATCCAGGCCTCTCCCGGCGCTGCCTGGCTCGCCCCGTCCTCCCAGGGCACTTTGCGGGCCCCGCCCTCACATGGCATTTCCTCTTCTCATAAGGACTCAGTCACACGGGGTTAGGGCCACCCTAAAGGCCTCATCTTAACTTGACCATGTCCACCGAAACCCTACAAATGAGGTGACTTCCCAGGCACAGGGCTCGGAACCTGGGGGGGGGGGGAAACACGAGCAATTACACACGTCAAGTTTGAGGTTTTTTTAAAGCTGCACAGAACCGGTGGCTTTAAAACTAGCCCTGCCCTGGGCCTCTATCTACCCCCTTCACTTCCTTCGAGGTCCTGCTCTACTGGAACGTACTTGCTCTTTCGTTTTGTTACCTGACACCCCGTAAATTTAAGTCTCCTGAAGGCGCCTTCTGCTTCCCACCAAAACCAGCCCAGCCCTAGCTTCCCCGGCCTTCCATCTCCTGCCCTGCAGTTGCTGTGCGGGGCCAGCCTGGCCTCCCGAGTCCCACGTTCAGCATCTTTCTCCAGCTGGGTCTCTCCAAGAGGACGCCGAGAGGCCAGCGGGAAGCTCTTAGCACCTGCAGCGTGAGCGTGTGTGGCTCCCGGGGGCTCTGGGGAAGGTGAGGGGACAGACCCGGTGTCGGGCAAGCAGGCTGCATGGGGACAGCCAGCTGGATGGGGCGGAGGCTGTGCGACGGGGAGGTTCAGCGTGTAAGACTCAGAGTCTGCTTTTTGGGATAGCGGACCCCCGCCACTGACCACCTTTGGGTGTCGGATCCCGGTCCCGAGAGGGCTGGTGTCTTCCCACCCTGTGGGTTGAGAATTCAAGGGAGAGAGAGGAAGGCCGGCCGCTGCTTGGCCCCACCCGATGCCAAGCACAGGACGCGAAGCCAATAAATATTCATGTTGTCTATGACTGATACAATCTTCATTTGCATGTTACTGGTTAGAAATGCTGGTAGGAAAAAAATGCTGACAATGTGAAAAGAAAAGAAAAGAAAAGAAAAGATTACTTTATTGAAAATAAAGGGTTTTGTCTCGGTGGGAGGTAAACCACGCACATTAATTTCAAGGATTTTCCTGTGATCCTTGGAGCTCTTAGATGCAGAGGCTTTGTGGTGACACACGTATGCGTTGCCATTTCAGACAAAGTCAATGTCAAAAATGACACTCCGGAGTCTTTTTTTTTTCCTTGAAATCCAGAGATACGAGAGAAATTAATTCACAAAGGCACTGCTAAAAAAAAAAAAAAGAAAATTCAAGCAGTCAATAAACAAAGACTTGAGAATCAGATTCATTTTCTCGGACTGATATGAAAGCAAGTGAGGGGACCCCACGGACTGGACACCCCAGGAGTGTCTCTCCCAGAGCAGCAGGAGAGCATCGGGCAGGGACAGAATGAGAGAAAAGTTAACTAATCTCATGGGATAATTACTAGAAGACCGCCCCCCCCCCCGCCCACCCGAGAGGTGGCTGAATATAATCTTCTATTCAAAATAGTGATGAAGACAGAAATGGCCAATCAGATAAACCTGAGAAAATACCCATTTCTTTGGAGACGGACACTTCTTTTTTTTTTTTTTTTTAATTTTTTTTTCAACGTTTTTTATTTATTTTTGGGACAGAGAGAGACAGAGCATGAACGGGGGAGGGGCAGAGAGAGAGGGAGACACAGAATCGGAAACAGGCTCCAGGCTCCGAGCCATCAGCCCAGAGCCCGACGCGGGGCTCGAACTCACGGACCGCGAGATCGTGACCTGGCTGAAGTCGGACGCTTAACCGACTGCGCCACCCAGGCACCCCATGAGACGGACACTTCTTAAGGGCAGCACACGCGCCAGATGACCTTCTCTGTCAGGCTGTCCTATGCAGAGGTCTCACCTCGAGGCGGTGCGTCCCTTAAGCCCCCCCTTGATGATCTCTATTTGAGTGTGATGGCTTGTCAGTGCAAGGCCACCTCCCACCTGTCCCTAATTTATGCATTGGGAGTAGCCTGCTCAAAGGTCTCTGCTTGGGCACAGCCCAGGACGCCGGAGGACAGGATGTCAGAGATGAGACCAAGTGGGAAGAGAGGCCATTGCAGACCCACACGCTGGTAACAGAGAAGCTTTGCTTCAAGCAAGTAGGGAGCACCATGGGCTCGGTCTACACAATATAAGGTGTGGATGGGACCTGAGAAGAAACGAGTTGTATTATTGAGAAATTTTTACCGTGTAGGGAAGAACTTTTTTTTAAAAAACTGTATATTATTAAAACAAATTTTTTTTAGTGTTTATTTATTTTTGAGAGACAGAGAGAGAGAGTACAAGCAGGGGAGGGGCAGAGAGAGAGGGGGACACAGAATCCCAAGCAGGCTCCAGGCTCCGAGCCCGACGCGGGGTTCGAACCCACAAACTGTGAGATCATAACCTGAGCTGAAGTCATAAGCTCAACCAACCGGGCCACCCAGGTGCCCCATCTGTATATTATTTTTTAAATAACGTGTACGTGTTGAGACTTTGAAAGGGTTCAAGGTTGGTTTGTAAATGAAGTAAGTTTTAAAGGTTATTTGTAGATTCAAAACGTTATTTGCATTTCATGGAGATGGTGATCTCATCTACTTTTGACGCTGGGCTTTGGCAGTGTAGACTACATTCTCTGTTCAAGGACACACCTTTGTGTCTTTGAATTTGTTGTGAGGCATTGGTGTTTCAGATCATTCATCTGAAAGGGAAAAAAAATGTGATTTTGTTGGTTGGTGTGCTGGTTTTGCAGAACAGTTTTGTCGGAAGAGCTCAGACGCCGTCACAAGTCTCGGCTTCATAAGCAAAGGCGATGGGACTGGGTTCTTTTAGCTCGTCTTAGATTTCGTTTCTGTTCCCCCGGGGCTTTGCCGACAGGTAGGGGTGGGCACAGCGCCCACACTGCCTCAGGCCCGGACCACCACCGGAGCACAGCGGAGCCCCCAGCCTCCGGCTCCCCATCGACCCCACCACTCGCGGGTGCTCTGTGTCCGGAACCTTGCTTGGGGTTTCTCCCTCCGGGCCCAAGGACGCTCCCACCTGTGCCGGGAGAGGGGGGAGGCACAAAGAGCCCCAAGCAGCACTCACGATGCGTGTTTCTGTCTGAAGTTTGATTTCAGACAGATAGTCTGAAGCACCGACATCTCACTCGTCGACGTCTGTCAGTGCGTATCTCGGGACGGAGGATACGTTACATGCTGTCAAAAAGCCAGTGGTGGAAACAGATAAAAATCATACTTGCGCTAAATGCAAATAAAGTTTGAAATCCACAGATGGGCCCAGCCGTGGTGCCAGGGCCCCCTCCTGCCCCAGGCCTGGTGCCTTCTGGAAGCACCACTGCCTTCCTGTGAAGGCAGTGGGGGAGGCCCAGCTTCCCAGGCGTCTGGGAGTGTCCGGATGCCCAGGTGAGTCCAGGCTTGGCATCTCTGCCCCATTTGCAGCCCCTCTGCCTGGAACAACTTGAACTTCCCAAGTGTTTTCACATGCAATCGAAACTCTCCTTCACAAGAAGAGTGATGATCCCACACGACGTGTGATGCTATGCTGAGGTCACCAGAGTCTAGGAACAGCCAAAGCCTCCCCCTGCCCACGTGAGGCCCGGCTCCTGCAGGGGGCTGGCAGCCTCGGGCCTGGATGGGGAACGGAGTCCCTGTGGAACCCACTATACCTGGGACTGGAGGCCAGTGACGTGTGGCCCTAGGGCTCTGACACAGCGACCTGTGATGAGGGTAGATCCGGGGGGTCACAGGCCCAGGGCACGGAAAGAGTGCCTCTCCGACTACCTGCCCAGTAAGTGCTTGTTGAATCTGAATGAGATCACCACCATCATGGACTCCTTAGACCCTCTCCTCAACAGACGGTTACTGCAAGTTCCTTCACATTTTCCGTAAGAGTCCAGATCCCCTAAAACATTAATTCATAACTTAAAGGATCAGCCCGCCAACTCAGAAGTACAGTACACAGACATATGGACACGGACGCCGGGCACCAACCTGATGACAGAATTCAGCAGCACAAAGTTCCTGAGACCCGATCCCCTGATGAGCCTCTAATGGGTCATGGAACTGGGAGCCTGGGACGGGTGCAAAATTAGATTGCTACTTCCTCCAATAATATGAAGAGAGTGGTTCATTGAAATTCCAACGATTATCCTCTCTTCCTTTAGCATTTAATCATCTGGACGCTTCCGAAGAGTGTCATTACAGGCAATCACTCCCCATTAGCTATTGTTCCCAATGTCCCTGCAATATGGCATCGCTGTCAGCCCATTGGCTCGGCTCAGCAAGCCAGTGCAAGAAAAGACTCAACTGATTTTCAAGCGCAAACAGCCATAGACATCGGAGTAAAGGAGAATTTTCCTTCTCCACGGTCCCAAGCCCCATGGGAGACTAAAACTAGTCGTTCTTCCTGTGTGCTGGGCCCGTGTGCCATGTGCGGCCAGCAGACCACACAGCACCCTCCCACACGATGTCTCCCAGAAGGCCTCCATGGCGTGCACACACACGCACACACACACACACACACACACACACACCAGCCCTGATTAAATTCTTCCTTACACACACTGGCCTTCTCCATTCATTCATTCGTTCAGTATCAACTAAGCAGTGCCTGTGTGTATTCGTCACTTTTCTAGGCCCTGAAGAGACAGAAATAAGTAACCCATAATCCCTGTCCCAAGGGTCTCACAGACCATATGGGACACAGAAAAATAAACTTTGCCTTACCCCGCAAATGAGATCTCTTCCACAAGTCGGATTCTACAAAGCAGGGTGCCTAACAGAGGTCTACAAAAGAGCTTTGGCGTTTAGATGAGGAGTGAGGCCGACTGACCGAGGGGAAGCAAAGCCAGCAAAGTGAGGAACCCCCCTCACCACCACCCTGGTTCCAACACGGATTCCGGTGCCTCCACAGAACACGCGTGGCGGGGAGGTCTCATCACAGGGAAGGTGCACATGAGATCAGTGCTGACCCACGCGGGCTCCTCAGAAGGAGGGGTGTGCGAAGTGCTGCTTGTCACCAGGACTGGCCACCGGGTCCCGGGAGGCTCACAGGATCTCCAACAATGAACGGCAGGTAGCTTACGACACACGCCCCCAGGAGCTAATGAAATACTTTAACCTTATCAGCACGAAGTACCAGCGTCCTGAGAGCACTCAGCCTCCCGGCACCAGCTCTCATGGCTGCAGGGGAGAGAGCTCCATGAGTTCTTAAATCAGGCTGTCGCAGAGACGCTGGAAATGGGCCTGCAGGCCCGTCTCCAGTGTCAGGAACTTAGGGGCAGAGTATGTGTTAGTTGCGTAAACTTCTGCAAAAAAGAGTGTCTCCTTTTGCGTGGTTGGTCGATAATGCTTTGCCTTTTGTTGAAACCACTGCACACTCTAGGCTCAGCTGTCTTTCTGCCATTGTGTGGGGTCACTGCACACTGAGAAGCACTGTGAACCTTTCACAACTGGCTAAGAACAGTCTCAAAAAGCTGTAATGTTCCCAAGCAATGGTCATGACACAGCAGGTGCCAGGAAATTAGAGCTTATCTCTCTAGGTGATGAAACCAAGCTCTTAAAACGTTTCCCACACCAAACCCTCGACGCTACATTGCAAAACAGACGTGTTTAGATCTCCAGGATATGTGGTTGAGTGAGAAAAACCAGTTGTAGGAAGGCATGAATTGTCTGAAGTTATCTACATAAGACTGAGCGTGTGTGTGTGTGTGTGTGTGTGTGTGTACAGGAAGAAATTGGAAGGAAGTTCAATAAAATGTTGATGGTAGCTGTCTTGGTGGATGAGAATTGGGTGCGGGGAGGGGGAATTCCTGTTCGATGACTGTTAAAAGTATAGGATTTGGGGTCAGAATAACCAGAGTTCGAATCCTTGTTCTGATGCTACTAGATTTGTTCTAATACAGTCACACTCTGAACCTTGATCGTCTCGACTTAGAAATGGAAATAACATAACCGATTTATGTTAGGATTAAATGAGAAGTTTGCTACCATGTAATAAATATTCAAGGATTGGTAGGACTTGAATTTTTTGTTTTGAAATTGATACATCTATGTATCTAGAAAGTGTTTTTTATTTTTTTTAATGTTTATTTATTTTTGAGACAGAGACAGAGCATGAGCAGGGGAGGGGCAGAGAGAGAGGGAGACACAGAATCTGAGACAGGCTCCGGGCTCTGAGCTGTCAGCACAGAGCCCCACGCAAGGCTCGAAATCACGAACCACGAGATCATGACCCGAGCCGAAGTCGGACGCTCAGCCGACTGAGCCACCCAGGAGCCCCCAAAAGTGTTTTTTTTAAATCAGCATCACTTAAGGCTGAGACTTCTTGTGCTATTCTGTTAACTACAGTGTGATCGAACAGTATTTGTGCCACCATAGATCAAGCAGAATGACATGGTTCCCAGAGTCCCACACCACAGACTTTTATTATGATGTCAGCCTCAGAATGTAGGCTGAACATAAACATAAACACATGCTATATATTCATGTAGCATGAATCCCCACCCGGGACTCTTCCCCACCCGGGACTCCACGGTATCTCCCACCCTCGATGCCCACTGAGACGCTGCTCGGAGCTGCCTCGTTTGACGATCCGGGTGGGGGGTGGGCTCCAGGAGACAGCCCCAGCCTCCCGTAAAGTGGCGCATTAGACACACTTATCGAGGACAGTTGGCTATGTTGGATGTGAAACACCCCGGAAGGAACAACAAAGCTGACCTGCTATGTGGGGGCTGGGGTGTAATGTCTGGTGATGAGGCTTCTTCACCAAACCCTTCAGCCTGTCCGAAAATTCATCTCTCCCGTCTTGAGGTCAGGCGCTTTCCGATGCTTTGCAAACGTGAATGTGTCCACGCGGCCGAAATGAATGGACCTGAACCCGGCGCCCGTCAGACCCCCCGGGAGCCCCCAGATTATACCGCTGGTCACGCAGCTCAGTTCACAGCGTCACAACAGATAGTGAAAGTCCCAGCAACCCTGTGGGAAGCTTCCAGTTTTGCTTCCTGCTGTGAGGTTCTGCCTAAAAGAGCAGGACGCTCCCAAGCCCAGGCCTGCACCACAGCCCAGGTTCATGTCCCTGTGCACAGGACCCCCCTCCCCTGCCGCTCTCAGGAAGCCCCTGCATTTGGATGGGATTCCTGTTCCCTGATCACAAACCACTTTACCAGGGAGCTCCCAGCTCAACCTTCTTGCTAGGAATCAAAAATTAACAGGTTTTGATTTGATCTCATGGGTCCCCACGGGACCAATTTAGGCCACTTTTAAGCAACTTTAGCCAGAAAATAAGAATTAGACCTTCCTTTCCAAGTGGACGGTTCACTCCAAGGGCAAGCCTCCAGCTCCTGTTTTGTATGATCACACACACACACACACACACAGCATATTTGTATCATGTATGTGTATTGAATATATAGCATGTGTTTATGTTCAAATTCCATTTTGTGTATATTACCTTAAGTATGTAACAGATAGCTAATACAGTTGTATCGTACACATCTCTGTTGTATATATTAAACACACACATCTTAAGTCCCATGTCTCAGTCCTCCGAGCTGCTTACCATGTGCACCGCAGGGGCGGGGAGATCCGGATGCGGGGTGTCCGCTGGGCTAGCAGACTGGGTCACTTCGGGAGACTCTTGTAATTGCTCTGACCTCTCTGCAAAGGAAGAGGCACCTCCCAGAGGGCGGGAGGGGGTGTCTGCACCGGGACAGAAATGGAACTCGGGAGGGAGCGTCGTCTCCTCTCCACTGAGACCCAGGTTGCGAGCAGGTCAGGACAGAGGGCTTTGCGCCCTGCCTCCGCGGCATGAGGTCAAACATGACAAAGGCCTAGGTCTCTAGAGGGAAGAGAGGAAGGGGGCAGGGGGTGGAAACTCCAGGGATCGGGATGGGGTCTGTGGACCTGCTGGGCTGGGGGCCAAAGCTCCTCAGGAGCCCTCCTGCCCCCACCCCCACCCCAGGCCTCTCCCCGGCCAGGGCCAGTCCCGCCCAGGCTGCCCGGAGAGCCTCACCGCTGGCAGCATCCTGGCCAAGCCCCAGGGAGCAGGGCCAGGGCTCGGGCTCACCTCCACCGCCGCTCATTCCCCGCCTCCTTCTCAGAACCTGAAATGTGTCCCAAGCGTCACCTGCGCTGGGACTGGGCATCAATGTCGCTTAAAAACTTCACACTTCAAGTTATTCCTAGCTTTTCATCACAGCCCTAAATAACAGGAAAAATTATCATGCATCACAGTTATTTGAAGCCACAAAAATGTTCTCTCAGCGTTTTTTATTTGCAGCAAGGCCTTCAGACTCCGAAGCCCATGTCCTGTGTGGTGTGTGTCCCTCGGGAGGGGGGGGGGTCCTGGTTTCCTCTGGGGTCTGTTCTCTTTCCCCCATGTCCCAGGAGCCCTGGCTCCCCGAGCCTCTTCCCGAGGCAGCCTCATAGGTCCCCAAACAAATAAAACACCAGGTGCTCAAAGTAGGATGATCTCTGGCCAGGTAGTATGAATTCTGTTTTTTCCCAAGTGAACTGTGGGGTTATGTTTCTGATTATAAAGATATCCCATGCTTACGGTGCGTAAAGCATAAGCCTTGTTCCTCTGCCAACAATTTTTTATTTGAGTTTTTTTAAGTTTATTTATTTATTTTGACAGTGAGAGAAAGAGAAAGCACGAGCAGGGGAGAGGCAGAGCGAGAGGGAGAGAGAGAACCCCAAGCAGGTTCCGCACTGTCAGCGCACAGCCTGACGTGAGGCTCGAACCCGAGAAATGTGAGATCGTGACCTGAGCCGAAGTCCGTTGTTTAACCAACTGAGCCACCCAGGTGCCACTAATTGAATTTTTTTTTTTTTAAACTAACATGGTTCAAACTTGAGAGCTGCTCTGTGTGGACAGCTCAGAGCCTGGAGCCTGTTGCGGACTGTGTCTCCCTCTCTCTCTCCCCCTTTGCCTCACACGCTCTCTTTCTCTCAAAGATAAACGTTAAAAAAAATTTAGAGCTACGAAGGGGTCCCGGTGCAATTTCCTTCTCTGGACACAACCAGTGGAACCAGCTTCTGACACGTCTTTCAAGAGCTATTCCGGCGTGCACACACAGACAGGCTCACGTAACTTCGAAAGAAGGAAATGAGAGCCAACGGCCTCACTGTCTGGGGATCACGGCACTAACGTGGTATGGTCGCCACCGGCCTCGTCTGCTCCTAGCACTGCCACGTTAAGGACAGGCCACTCCACACCAACGCAGTGGACACTCGGGAGCGGGGGGACCAGCCACCAGCCCGCGAGGGGGACAGCCCGGACCTGGCCCACCCCAACCCATCTGGGTCTTGTTAACTTCGCTCAAGTACGAGAACACGTTAGTTTTCATTTTTCCACTCGTTCTGAGATGCCCTGGTGAATATTACCTTATTAACAGTCTGCCCAGCCTACAGAACTCCCCCCAAGATTATTAGAAATCACCATGTTTTCTTCTCTGTCCCTTTTTCTGTCCCAGTTCAAACTCCCCAGGGTTGGTTCCAAAGTGCGCAGGTCCGTACGATGCCCTAAAGGCAGCATCTGAGTATCCAAGCAAGTGGAACCGAAGCAGAACCAAAAGGGAATTCTAAATTCGACCCAAAGGAATGCTGACAGACACATGTTTATGAGAAGAAGATATATGTGTACCAATGAACATGAGCCAATCTCACCCACAAGCAGAAAACAGATGAATTGCAAAAGCATAACACTGAGTAACAGAAGCACGTCCCTGAAATGCACAGAGCAGGTCTCCCATTATAGACGGGACCAGATGGGTCAGGAAGCACAGCATATGCAGGATGTTCTAGAGAAAAGCAAGAAATAACTGTCCTGAGGACAAGGACCAGGGAGGGGCTGGGGGAAATGTCCCCGGGGCCAGCCACCTGCTGTTTGTTGAGCTAGGTGATAATAACACAGTCCTTCACCGTCATATTATATTTTTCTAAAAAAAATTTTAAAAGAAAAAAGTAAATACAGGTGGAACATCTGCATCAGAGAGAGAGTCCATATAATTCACAGAGAAAAGTCAGCAAAGGGGCAGGACAGACAATTACAAGAATGTGTTAGGGTTGTTATAAAGTTTTTCAATATCTCACTTTCCAGATATTTGGGTCACCATCCATTTTTCTATCACAGAAAACTTTAACATCGAACCACAATTTCGTCAGGGCTGTTTGATCAATAAATTTCAATACTGTTTCATTGCCTCAGGATCATATACGCCTAACTTCCCATAAGCCAACTACGAATGTTAGAGAATTTGATCGGATGAATGATAAGAATTATCCATATGGGTATTTAAATATTTTCCCTGGATTTCAAGTCGAACATTCCTTTGGGTCAGAAAATGTTCACAACTTGGGACGCCTGGGTGGCTCAGTCGGTTGAGCGTCCAAGTTCGGCTCAGGCCATGATCTCACAGTTTGTGAGTTCAAGCCCCGCGTCTGGCTCTGTGCTGACAGCTCGGAGCCTGGAGCTTGCTTTGGATTCTGTGTCTCCCTCTCTCTCTGCCCCTCCCCGACTCACACTCTGTCTCTCTCTGTCTCAGAAATAAATAAACATTTAAAAAAAAATTTTTTTAAAAAGAAAGAAAATGTTCACAACATTGTTGACACACTGGCAGAACCAGCTGGTGAAGACCCCCACGTGGCTAGACTGTCCCCCCATGTCAAGGGGGTCCCACACCCTCCTGATGTTTCTATCCCCCCTGTCCCTGCAGTGATTCCCAGGCATTTTCGGTCCAGGCTCTTACATTGCCCCATAATTCACCAGTAATTCAATAAACAATAGCTACAAAATAATTCAGAGAAAAAATGCCCATTTTGACTGAGTTTGTTCAGGCAAGCCGTGACGCCTTGACCCCTTCTGTTTTGGGATCACGTCACAAAGAGCTCAGGAAACGGTCACAGTCTTCCAGGTGGCGTGGGGAAGAGATGTTAACGAAGCCCCCACGGAGGGCGTGGTTTTGCCAAAATTCGAACGGGTCCATCAGTCACTGCTCTTTTCTTGGGCCCTACCTGGGGGGCCGGTGGATGTTCAGTGGCCAGCAGTGGCCCTGCCACCCCAGTGTGCACACACGGCTTGCTTCTTGGAGCGATTCAGACTTTTCATTGGCTTATTTTTCATTTAGCTCCTGAATTCGTGGGAGAGGAGGGCACCCCAGCCTTTCTGCGATGACCTCCATGAAGGTCACTGGTCTTCTGGGAAAGGACACAGACACCATAGCCACCAGCACCTGGAGCAGGGTCCCACCCGCACCTCGTCCGCCTCTCCCTTCCCGTCTCCGTCTTTCTCTCCCAGGGACTGGACGTTCAACTCGTCGTCGTGGGGCAGAGGGAGGAAGGGTTAGACCAGGGACTCGGCTGCTTTGGAGACACGTTGGCCAAGTCGAAGAATTTATCTTGACAAGGAGCCGTGCCTCCCGTGTCCACCACACGAGGGACGGCAGGGGCTGCCGGGCAAGCCAAACACACAGCACATTTAAAGCTTGTGAGGACACCATGTCCACACCCGTTCCAGTGGCCAAAACAAGTCACGTGAACAAACCCAAAGTCTGGGGTTGGGGGGTTGCTGCATGCTGCCCCAAGGTGGGGGCATCTGCTGAAGCCACTCCGTCTGTCACCGGAGATCTGTCTGTCCATCGCCGGAGGTCTCTCTGTCTGGTGCAGAAGCTCTCCACCCATCGCTGAACGTCGAACGTGTTCACGCAGGGGTATTACCCCACGGAATCGGCAAAAGGAATGTGAGAGCCATTCATGTCCCACACAAGTACGTGGACAGCATCTTCAGCTGGCGACTGAAGAGAAAAGCACAGAGACCCCAGAGCAAGCACAAATTAAGAGGAAGTTTTTGACGATCAGAGGGCCCTCTCGGAAACTGGATGTGCACATCCACGAAACGCCTTCTCTACGGTCATGCCTCCAATCATATTCCACCCAGAGAAGTCACACCAGAACCCCCCACGTAGCATTTGATCCTTTCCTCGATTTTAAGAAGGATTAGTCACGGGGCACCTGGGTGGCTCGGTCGGTAAAGCCTCTGACTTCAGCTCAGGTCATGATCTCACAGCTTGTGAGTTCGAGCCCCGTGTCGGGCTCTATGCTGACAGCTCAGAGCCGGGAGCCTGCTTCTGATTCTGTGCCCCTCTCTCACTTTGCCCCTCCCCCATTTGTGTGCACGCTCTCTCTCTCTCTCTCAAAATAAATAAAACATTAAAAAATTTTTCAAAACAATTTTTTTTCAAAAATAAAAGAAGGATTAGTCACAATTGCAGTGAAAACCTAAAGTTTGCTAACGATGTGAGAAAAATAAATGTACTTGCCTCTCTTCTGGTTTTATTTTTCCAGAGGATGTCCCAAGCCAAAACTGTTTATATTATTTATTTTAAATTTTGGGTGCCAACTTTAAGCAAATTCACATTAAGCGGGTAATGAGGGCTTTCTGAATAGAGGTTCGGGGCTTGGGCTCTGAGACCAGGGGATTTAGGTTCAAATGCAGTGTGTCTGTGACAGTCGGTGCATTATCGAACTCTCCGTGGCTCAGTTCCCTCACCCGCTCCTCACTGAAACCAGCAAGAGAGGTAATATGACCACAGCTAACATAATCCGTAGCGTGGAGAGCCTTCCAGTAAGGACAGGTATCCCTATCAAGATTACAGGGCCATCAAATGCATCCGGCTGCATTTGAAGTTGTACTTATTCTCTTTACAATCTTATGTATTAGTTTAGGTTACCTAATTATAGTAAAGTTCACACGGGTAAATTAAGCACACGTGCCGAACTAACACAGGCCACACATTTTGGATGACACTTCCGCCTGTTCTGGAATCTACTATAGATTACATAAGAAGAGAAGGATAAGAACTCAGAAGAATATAATATTTGTACAAAAAATTAGCATGCACTGAAGGGATAGAATTAACTATACTCAAACGGCTCCTGCACAGCGGGGCGTGTGCTGCAGAGACGAAATGTGACACTCAAGCTCCCGTCTATACACACGTAGTGACGTCTCCTCCCAGCCTTCTCTGTGCTCCCTTCTCCCGCCAGCCGCCTCTGCACACGCACGGTAGGCACAGTTGCGCGGGAACAGGCGCCGTTGTTAAAAAAGGGAAAGAGAAAGAAAGGAAAGAAGCAAGGAGAAAAGGAAGAAGTGAGGGAGGAAGACGGAGGGACAAAAGGAAGAAAGAGCTCCCTGCCTCTTAAAACTTATCATTGCAAAGGCATCATGAAGTATTTGGCATTTTTCATTATTTGGAAACAAACAAGTTGGCCAACGTGTGAAGGCTCCTCACTACAGCAGGTGACTGTCAACACTTCTCCGGGAGAGAAAATGTGTCTGTAAGGCACGTGAGCGCACAGCCAGGAAGGCGGAGAAGATGTTCTTCTGGCCTGAGAAATCAGCACAAGCAACCAACCGTGCAGTAAAATCCCTGTGTCAGGAGAGAAAACCAGTTCCTGGGGGAGGACGCAGTCTGAGCAAAGCCGTGGAGACGTGGGGGAGCACGTGCGTGCACGTACGCACGCACGCACGTGTGTAGGCGGGGCTGCGAGTGATGGGCGTTGCCCACGAGCATAACGCTAGATGGAAAGGAGTAGAAAGCGAGGTGGAGAAGAGGGCGAAGGTCAAGCCGCAGGGACGTCGCCCGTCACCTTGGTGGACCGCCATGCTACCGTCAAGGTCAGTGTGAAAACACGGGGTGAGGTCTGGCCCTCTCCGAACTGGATAAGAGCTACCCACCCCTCCCCTGGAAAGTGCACGTACGCGTGCACAACGAATGCCAGGATACGAATGCCGGTGTTCAGACGTCCACAAGTTAACCAGCAGCTCACGAGTTTCACCGGGTGGAGGGCAGTGGGGAGAAGGGCTCATCGAACCTCTCACTCGAGGGGGAGAGCGGAAGTTGAGCGGGGATGGGAAAATTGGGGGAAGGACCTCATGATGGCCACCCCCCCACCACACACACAAGCACCGCCGGGACAATGGAGGACGCCCGCCACCCCCCGCCCACCACGCACTCCATGACTTCAGACTACATGAAAGAGGAAAAACAGGAAACAGCCAGCGTTTAAACTGCAGCTCAGAGGAAGCACAAACCGTCCTAAGAAGAATGAGCAGTGTCACCTACACTGTGTCGGAACAGCCAGAAGGGCTGCCCAGAGCAGATAGGAAATAACGTGGAGACTGGGAAAACCAGACCCACAAACGGGAGAGAAGAAAGCACGGCACAGAAAGCTAGATTAGCCCCAGGCCTGGAAGACGCAAATCTTAAGGAACAGAAGCAAAATCCCCCCACCCCCGCGTGGGCTTCCTAATTTAAGAGGCTTGGCGGCCGTGAGGGGGAGAGAGCAGCGAGGCAGAGCCAAGACCGACGGCGGGAAGGAAAGGGATAATGGCAACAGCCCACAGGTCTGGGCCCAGAAGGCAACGGTGCCACCGCCGCGGGAGGCTGAACAGCAGCAAAGGGGCCACGGCCACGCGGAAAGGCGGAATTGTCCAGACGGCGACTCTGAACAACGACGCGCTTATGAAACACCGTGGGGACGTGTGCCGCACAGGGACAAGGACCTGGCGCCCCTCTTCACTCTGTCCCTTTGACCTCAGAGACCTCTCTGGCCACCCACTGCTCGCTTCCTTCCTGAGTCACCTCCCTTTGCCTGTCTATTAAATGTTGGAATTCCTAAAGCTCGTTCCCACTAATCCTTCTGTTCACACCCTGTACCCCCTCCGGGAGAAATCTCGCCTCCATCCTGGATGCGCTCAGGATCCGTTCCTGCGAGAGCTGCTCAGTATTTCCACTGGGACCTCACAACTCAAATTCAACCTACTCAAGACTACTACTCCAGCCAGAGTGACGACGGGGCGTCCCTTCCTAACTTTGACCCAGATGCCCAGCCGCGCTCTTGGGGCGGGACGGCCCCAGACACCAGGTTGCAATGGCCACAGGGATTCTTTCAAGGTAGGAACATATCCCAAGACAAACCAATCAAGATTATTTAAACCAAATTCTGAGACTTTTAAAAACCTCTCAAGGAAGCAGATTTTCTTTCCCACTGGCCAAGAAAACAGAGCTGTACCCAGATGGCCATTTTGGAACAAGCCTCCCGCCTCCTGCCTCCATCAGGAAGGGAGAGCCTGTCTGATAACAGAACCCACTCCAGGAACCAGAGCCCGGAGCTGGGGACACAAAGCAGGTCACGGTGTTTCAGCCTGGATCGAGCCTCCCTCAAGTTTATTTGGTGACACGGGCCAGTACTCTCACCCGCTTTGTCTTCCTACCAATTCAGGTTTTCTGTAAAATAAAGCAAAAATGTCCTCACTGTTACAGTTACCGTTCCGCTCTTGGCAAGGATTGGCTAGCAGTGACCCGTTAGTTTTTGTTCTTAGGATAAAACACAATTTTAACAGGGTCTCCACGGCCTTGACTGATCTCACCCGTTTACCCTTCCGGTCACATCTCGAACATCCCCGCACCTTGCTCTCTGCTCTCCGACCACACGGAACGTGTTTCAGGTCCCTTATCACACTCCTTCGTGCGGTAACATCTGGTCACCTAATTCTTGGTCTGGGACACTCTCGCTCAGCCGTCACCCCCCCAGGTGCCCCGTCCTTTCCTCCAAGGAGCGGGGCAAAGTTAGACCTCCTGTTACATGTGGCACAGAGCTGTGTTCCTTCCCTTCCAAATGCCTTCCACAGCTGATAATCGAGTATTACTACGTGTGACTGTGGGATTGGCTGCCTCCTGCACCAGGTGGCACACCGTGTGGGTCACTGGGGACATCGGCTTCTGTTCACAGGTGCGCCCCAGTACCGACCACAGCTGCACGTAGTAGGTGCTGAAGAGTGCCTGCGGGTGGATAGGTGGGCAGACAGATGGATGAACGAACAGATAGATGGTCAGATGGATGGACAGACGGACAGTTGAATGGGTGGGTGGATGGATAAACTGTCAAGTAACTCTGCAGGTAGGAATCAGAAACAAGAACAGTGAGGTGCCTGGCTTGAACTACTGAGCGGAGATGGAATCGTTAACCGAGAGGAGGAGAAACTGGGCCAGGACGTCGTGTCTACATTATTATTTCAATAGTGGGAGGCAAGGGGCCTTGGGAGGCTTGGTCGGTTAAGCCTGCAACTCTCGATCTTGGCTCAGCTCATGATCTCACGGTTTGTGAGTTCAAGCCCCACATCGGACTCCGTGCTGATGGTGTGGACCCTGCTTGGGATTCTGTCTCTCTTTCTCTCTGCCCCTCCCCCACTTGTGTGTGCCCACGTGCGCGCGCTCTCTCTCTCTCTCTCGAAATAAATAAATAAACGCTTTGAAAAATAAATAAATAAAGAAACAGTGGGAGGGAGGAACCAGTGACCTTGAAGTTTGCAGACACGGCCCGTGTTCCCCACAGCCAGCAAGCAGAATGTCTTGCATCAGACACAGCCAAGCAAGAAACGTTCAGAGACTTTCAACCAGCCACTGTCTTTGTTCCAGAAAGTCCGTCGATACCCTCCATAGGCATGTCTTCATCCCAAAGCTGCCTTTGCCCCGTGGGCACGGCCCGGCTCCTGTCCGCGTGTCTTCCTTTCTGAACACTCATCCTGCTTCACAACATTTCGTTCAGTTCTGACCGTCATTGCCACCACTTTCCTGTGCTCAGAGCAGAAATAATTCTATAAAATGAAGATGATGTGAAAAGCTAGTAGGTCTGCCAACGAGTAGCTAAAAAGAGTGTTTTTGCTCGAGACTGAGAAGGACCAACTGCGACGCTCGGGCATTCTTAAAGCTGAGCGGGACCCCACGGACCTGGAGATGGACTATGTTGCAGAGTGAAGGTACAATTCGAAAATAAAACACCAGGGCCTAATTATAGTCAGTGGTGTTTACACTGTAACCTTAATTCAGACGGTTTAATTTCCCTTAGCAATACCTTTGCAGCTGTTGTTTCTGATTATTTAGAAATAAGTGATTACATGGGGCGCCCGGGTGACCCAGTCGGGGTGAGCGTCCGACTGCGGCTCAGGTCACGATCTTGCGGTCCGTGAGTTCAAGCCCCGCGTCGGGCTCTGGGCTGTCGGCTTGGAGCCTGGAGTCTGCTTCGGATTCCGTGTCTCCCTCTCTCTCTGCCCCTCCCCCACTCATGCTCTGTCTCTCTCTCTCTCAAAAATAAACCGTAAACAATTTGTAGTAAAAAAATAAGTGATTCCAAAGACAGATTATTTCGAATCTTTCACACAATGAGAAAAATGTTTATTCTATGTGAACTTTTCCATTATTGAAACTTTTTTCTGGTTGGATTTTCATCTTGGTTATGGTTGTTTTTAAATAGGAAATGCAAAATATTATGTGATGCGCCATTATTTTTTCGAATGTTTATTTTGAGAGAGAAAGAGGGAGACACAGAGAATCCCAAGCAGGCTCCACACCGTCTGCCCAGAGCCCAGCATGGGCTTGAACCCACGAGCCGTGAGGTCACGACCTGAGCCGAAACCCAGTGTCAGACGCTGAACTGACCGAGCCCCCCAGGGGCCCAGATGCACCACTGGTCTTCACTGCCGTTCGTGCCTATGTTAAACACAGACATAGAAAGTGGGAACCTTTGACACGTTTTACACAATGGATAAAGGAAAATAGGAGAACAATTCTGCTAAACAATCCAGTCACCTGTAATTAACAGTAATCAGCATAGTTGCATCGGGGTCTCAGATACTGAACCTCCCATCCACCTCAGTAGGTTCCCTTTAGAAACCACACATTTAAACTGGGTGGGGGGGGGGGACCTCCAGCGAGTGGAAATACATACGGGAAAGTATTTGGGTTGGAGCACAAGGAATGGAAAGTGTGGCCACGGAAGGGCAGGGACATCAAGACCATGCGCGGGGGCCTCGGGGGAGGGTTGGCCGAGGAGCAGGGGAAGGACAGCAGTCAGCCAGGATTTCAGGTCCCCACGGGGACCCCTTCCTTCCTCAGTAACAGGACCACCCGGTGACAGTGTTTGAGTGGAGCCCGCGGCTCCCTGGGGAGGAAGGCCACCGTCCCAGCTCCCTTGCAGCCGAGGACGGTGGTGTGGATTCTAAGCCGGTGGGAAACATCCTCGGGGCCTCCCTGCAGGGGGGACGCACAGCCCCCCACCCTCTTCGTTTCTTCCCCCGGCACGCCGCAGCACTGGCTTCGGCTTGCGTGCTCCTTTAGACCAAGGGATGGAAACTGCTCGCGGGGCCGTCTGCACCGACGAGAGCTCACCGCCAACACAGCAGCCCCGGGCCGCTTATCTGTCAGTGTGTGTGCGTGCGTGCGTGCGTGCGTGTGCACCAACGGCAGCCAC
The DNA here is from genome assembly GCF_028018385.1 of Neofelis nebulosa. NCBI lineage: Eukaryota > Metazoa > Chordata > Mammalia > Carnivora > Felidae > Neofelis > Neofelis nebulosa. The sequence continues at coordinate 153,820,581 of NC_080787.1, forward strand.
ACCCGACCCCAACGCACGACTGAGCCCTGGAACATACCCGATTCCTGACCAGCTCGGCACCCCCGGCTTCCCGTGGGAAAGGGCCCTGGACTCCGAGCAGGGACACTCTCCTCGCTCCTGGGCGCGAGATTTCCCAGACAGAGCAGCCTGGCAAATGGGCTGAGATGCACGTATGCGTGTGAACACACCCGCGAAGGCACCATACACACGTGCGAACACAAAGGCGCGCGTGTGAGCACATATGTGCGAAGGCGGGGCACACACGTGATCACACGCACGCGAAGCCACATAGATGCGCACGAGCACACATACATGTGGACACGCACACACGTGTGTATGTACGTGTGTAGCTCTTTACCCCGAGTCGTCGTGGACCTTAAGCACGAAGGTGACGAGAGCCCACGCGTCGCAAGGGACCAGATTTCGTAACTAACGAATTCTCACTAAGCATCAGAAGCAAACTGTGGTACCCTGAGACTTCCCAGTTTTAACCAGGACGGAGCGTCTACAGAGAAAGAGAAGGCAGAGGCTTAAAATAACCGTATGCGCTCAGGGCATATTCTAAACTCGTGAAACGGTCTGCTAGTCAGATGAATTTGGGTGGCGTGGAAAGAGAAATATTGAAATTCCTTTCTCATTCTGAGTGCTGTAGGATTTTCTTCGATACAGAAGGATTAGAGCAAATGGGAGGCGAGCTGGTTCTGGTAGGAATATTCATTAAAACGGAGAGCAACGTGCTCCCAGGGAGCTCCGTCCCGACGAGATCTCTCTTCTCTGTAAACGGCAAGAACACGAATCTTCTCTTTCACTGAATCACCGAGAGGTAAACGAGACAGGGAACGACAAAGCAAATCTCTTCCTGGTTGTCCCAAGTTTGTCCCCGCATTTCACGGGCCACCCACACGTGCCCCCCTCAGCTCCCCAAACCAGGGCCAGGGGTGAGCTCAACAGCCTTGATGTGGCGGCAGATTCCCATAAACCCCGAAAATTCTGACGTCGGTAATGTTAGAGTGGAGAGGGGTTTCGCTGTAACCAACACAGTCTGTGCCACAGGCGAGCCCGAAAAACAATCTGAAAGTAGCCCACGTGTCACCTACGACAGCGATGCATTTACTGGGCGACGCGAGCCCGGCAGGCAGCTCCGTCTGTCACATCCCGGGGGAGCCGCACCCCCAGGCTGCCTGCAGACACCAGAGCCGGGCGGGAGTCACAGCGCATCCGGGGGAATCGGTGGCCACGCAGTAAAGGGTACTGGGTATTTCATGGCTTGTACCTGTGCCTCACATCCCTTCGCCAGGAAGGTTTATCTTACACACGCGCACACACACACACACACACACACACAGAGACACAGGCAGGCACACACAGGTGCACACATACACAGACATAGACAGGCACACAAAGGTGCCCACACAGACACAGGAATGCATACAAAAACAGGCACACACGCGCACACACAGGCACACACACGTGCACACACACAGGCACGTATCTGAGAGCCAGCTGTTCAACAGTCGCCAGCACGCCCGGCTCCCCCCTCCTCCCACACGCTCTTCCCCATATCTAAAAATACGTTTCCTGGTATCAGAGCAGGGAGAAATCCTACCCCAGTTTCGAGGACCTCGGGTGAAGGAGCCATTGTCTGGCCTTGGAAATCTTCCAGAGACAGAAGCACACCTATTGACTTTTTGCCCAGCGTGCCTGGGCCAGGGCTCGCCGGCTGCTGGCTGCGACGCTTTATTAAAATTTCAGAGAGGAGCGTATTTCTGCGGTCGTGGGTGTGGGGCTGTCCACGGGGACCGCGGCCGTGTTTGTCTAATCAGCTCTCGCACCTTCTACGTCCAAGCAAATGCCTTCTTTTCAAATACTCGCCTCAGGGAGTGGCTCATGGGCGCCAGTCATGTTTCCGAAGCTCGAAACACTTTGGAATCCCCTTTCTGGGCCTGCCTTCAGGGCGGCCGTGAGACACAAGTAACCCAAAAATTTCCGGATTTTCCCCCAAAATTACATAGTCCGGCGTCATCATTCACTTTACCCAAAATGTTCCAAATAACCTCTGCCCGTTTGTAGAAGGAAAATCCATTTTCGGAGTCACAGTGTGGCGGGAGGGTGGCAGGAAAGAAGGAGACTCGTGTCTAGGACACAGTGCCCTGGCCCCACGGCCGAAAGAAGACAAACGCTGGGGGAAATTTCAAAAGGATCTGCAAACGTTTTTGAGCTGAGTCCCGATCATCCCGACGAGTGTGTGGCCTCGCGAGGTGATGGGGGGTTTGGGGGCGGTTCTGAAGCTGCCACCACTCTGATCCTCACATGGTGCCTCCCAGCCTGGGGCCCGAGGAGGCCCGGGGGTCCGGCAGGGATGCGGGTCCATCAGGCCCCCTCCCGCAGCGCCCTGCAGGGGAAGGTGCAGGTTCCACAGCTTCCCACGCCCCTTCCCTACTCTCTCCAGCTTGACGACCTCGTCTTGGTCACGGGACCTCCCAGGCAAAGGGCTGACTCTCTCCCGCGTCCTCTGCGTGGACCCCGGCGGGGAGCACCCAGGGTCAGGTGCTGACTATAGCAGGGAGCGAGCCCCGGGGGTGGGGGGGGCAAGCCCTGGGCGGAGCACCGGTGGGTGGTGCTGGGAGCAGCGAGGACCAGGAAACACGGACAGGACAGGGTGACCCTCGGCCTGGCCGTGCCACGTCCTCCTTCTCCGCGGGGGGCCCGCCCGCCAGGAGCATCCCAGCCGCCATCTGACAGAGGGCAAAACGCAGTCTTCCCTGGCCCCTTCGGCACCCACGGTGCCTTCTGACCCCGCAGCTGACCTACGATGCCGCTCCGGGCCTGGAGCCCCCACTGACGTCATGCGGGGTCGTAGGCTGAGGTTCTGCGGTTGCTACCCCCGGGGGGACTCGGTCTCAGTTCTGTGAGCTGCTTGTGAGCCCTGATCCCAGAGCCACCCGGCGTGGGGGAGGCTTCTGCCCTTCACCTCCACCTGCTTTTCGGTCTCCCCCCTGCACGGCCGGGGGCCTCCACGTGACCGCCTTCCCAGGGCCTGGCCGGAAAAGTGCCAGCTTCCTGATTAACAAAGGGCTTTTTCTAAAACGGTGGCTTGAACACTCCAAATTCCTACCACATTCCCGAAGGATGAGACAACACGGCCCCACTGACAGGCCGGAGCGGCTCGAGTGAAAACGGTTCACGGGGCACCTGCCGGAGCCCACGTCCTTCGGTTCATCTCAGGCCGCACGGGCGTGGCCACGGTGAGCACCCTGGGCCGTGGATGGGCCACCAGGCCCCACCGGGTCCTCGGCCGCGTCAAAGCCATACTGCTTCTTCCGGGAGCCTGATCAGAGACTCAGACCTCCCCTGTCCCACACCCTCCACCTTCTCGAGGCCCCGTCCACGTCATGGCTCCCGTGCCGTCTGCGGGCTGATTTCGTCCCAAACCACCCCTGCGGTCCACACCTCTCTCGTAGCCTCCACGCTGCCTCCCTGACGCGTCTGCAGAAGTTGGACTCCTAACCCCACCCGACAGGCGTGTTTCGCCAGCAGCCAACCCCCCCCCCACACACACCCCCAGTTGTCCTCTTGCTCCTTCTGACTTGGGTTAGAGCCCACGGGCACCCTGCAACCCTTCTGTGGCCCAAGCCTGACCTCCACTCCCGGGTGCCCAGCCCCTCTCCTCCGCCCCACACCGCGGCCACGCCCGAACTCCATTGTCTCCATCGTCTCCTGCTGGATGACCACACTGCCCTGTCGCTGCTCTCCGCGCACAGAATACTCACCGTGCGGCAGCCAGAGACTGGAAATACGGATCGGATGCTGTCATTCCCCTGCTTGACAGCGAGGGTTTCTGATCCCCTCGGGGTAAGCCGCTGCCCTCGCCGGCCCGCTCCCCCGGCCCGGCACCCCGTCCCGCCCCACGCAGCACGTCCACACCACACGTCCTTGCTTGAGCACAACACAGTGTTCCTGCCTCATGCAGCTGTGCCTACGGGTCCCTCCTAAGAGTCTCATCCCCCGGATTGTCACACTGGCCCCTCAGATCCCTCCTGAGGGTCTCATCCTCTGGACCGTCACACCAGTTCCTGGTCACCACACAGGTCTCGGCTCAAAGGGCTCCTCCTCTCCAGGGCCACTGTCCCCATCGCGCTCTGCTCTTAGATCTTGCCGGTCAGGGAGAAAGCAACGCCAGAGACTGGAGGACCCAGGCTGGTATCCAAATATCATCACGGGGTGCCGGGGGAGCTCAGTCAGTTAAGCGTCCGACTTCTGCTCAGGTCACGATCTCACGGTCCGTGAGTTCAAGCCCCACGTCGTGCTTTGTGCTCACAGCTCAGAACCTGGAGTCGGCTTCAGATTCTGCGTTTTCCTCTCTCTCTGCCCCTCCCCTGCTCACGCTCTGTCTCTCTCTCAAAAATAAACAAACATTAAAGAAATTAAAAATTATCTTTTTTTTTAAATCACCCCTAGGACCATCCACACACTGATATTCTGCAGCCTGAACCTTGAGGACATTGTTCCAGAACAAATAAGCCAGACACAAAGGGACAAATGCTGTCTGACTCCACTCAGATGAAGGACCCAGAGGAGTCAAGGCTGGAGACACAGAAAGAATAGTGTGGGTCAGGGCTGGGGAGGGGGAAGGGGAGTTAGTACTCACCGGTGACAGCGTTTCACTTCGGGAGGGAGGAAACGTTCTGTGGAGGGACAGCTGCACAGCAGCATGAATGGACTTAGGGCCGCCCAGGGGCACATGTGAGAACGTCACAGCGGGAACTCGGTGTCGTGTGCACCTTCCCACAACAGAGTAACCACAGGCGCCCACGCACTCTGGGCAGGCCCTGGGCCCGCCTACTCCCTCTGTCCAGTCCTGCACGGTCCCTGCCGCCCGTGGAGCGATGGCATTGCTTCCTCCCGTCCACGCCCACCATCTGGGATAAGCTCCATCTCTAAGTAAGTTCTGCCTCTCCTGAAGCGGGAGTCTTGCTCTGCTGTCCTGGAACAGGCTCTCAGGGCCCGTGTCTGGCCAGGAGCACGTGTGCCTGTTCTAGAACAGGCTTTCAGAGCCTGTGTCTGGCCAGGATCACATGCACATGTCCTGGAACAGGCTCTCGGGGCCCGTGTCTGTCCAGGAGCACGTGTGCTTGTTCTAGAACAGGCTCTCAGTGCCTGTGTCTGGCCAGAATCACGTGCACATGTTCTGGAACAGGCTCTCGGGGCCTGTGTCTGGCCAGGAGCATGTGTGCGTGTTCTGGAACAGGCTCTCAGGGCCTGTGTCTGGCCAGGAGCACGTGTGCATGTCCTAGAACAGCCATCGGGGCCCGTTTGTGGCCAGGAGTACGTGTTCATGTCCTGGAACAGCCATCAGGGTTCGTGTCTGTCCAGGAGCAGGTGCGCATGTCCTAGAACAGCCATCGGGGCCCTTGTCTGGCCAGGATCACATGCACATGTCCTGGAACAGGCTCTCGGGACCCGTGTCTGTCCAGGAGCACGTGTGCATGTTCTAGAACAGGCTCTCAGAGCCCGTGTCTGGCCAGAATCACGTGCACATGTTCTGGAACAGGCTCTTGGGGCCAGTGTCTGGCCAGGAGCACGTGTGCATGTCCCAGAACAGCCATCGGGGCCCGTGTCTGGCCAGGATCACGTGCACATGTCCTGGAACAGGCTCTCGGGACCCGTGTCTGTCCAGGAGCATGTGTGCATGTTCTAGAACAGGCTCTCAGAGCCCGTGTCTGGCCAGAATCACGTGCACATGTCCTGGAACAGGCTCTCGGGGCCTGTGTCTGGCAGGAGCACGTGTGCATGTTCTAGAACAGGCTCTCAGAGCCTGTGTCTGGCCAGAATCACGTGCACATGTTCTGGAACAGGCTCTCAGGACCCATGTCTGTCCAGGAACACGTGTGCATGTCCTAGAACAGCCATCGGGGCCTGTGTCTGGCCAGGAGCACGTGTGCATGTCCTAGAACAGCCATCGGGGCCCGTGTCTGGCCAGGAGCATGTGTGCATGTTCTAGAATAGGGTGTCAGGGCCCATGTCTGGCCAGGAGCATGTGTGCACGTCCTAGAACAGCCATCGGAGCCCGTGTCTAGCCAGGAGCTTGTGTGCATGTTCTAGAACAGGCTCTCGGGGCCCGTGTCTGGCCAGGATCACGTGCGCACGCTGCTGTTTCCATGGCATCCTGGCCCTGGCATTTACTCACTCGCACTGGGCACAGCACCAGAGATACAGAAACTGCAGACGCCATTGTCCCTCAGGCCTTTCCGACCCCTCCCCAGACCTCCTTGTTGTGACTGGGAGCGGGGGGCGGGGCTTGAGTTTTATGCTCAGTGACTTGATTAACATGCAAACATCTGCTCAGCGGCTGCAAAGGGCACTGGCGGGTGTTGTTTTAGCAGAAGGAGACTTAAACCGTATCCGCGTGTTTATTTTGGAAACAACTGTTTATCTCATCCACCGGGGGTGCATCCTTGTCTTGCTTCAGCGGATTTGGTCAAAGACCAGCGCGCTTTTGCCCTCGGCCCCTGGACTGCCGCTGTCACTGAATGTTTAGGCCCAGCCACCTTTATTGCTTCTGCGCGGAAGGAGTGGACAGCATGAGCCACAGCCCTGGGGAAAGGGCCTCTTGGGTCCTGTTCGCGCGTACTTGGCCCTTCTTACTGGTTCCAGAGACGCAGCGTTTCCCAGAATACTGCATTTCTGTTTGTGGCTTCTTGTGTGGCCTTTCCCTACCCCTCCCTCCCCGCCCCTACTTTAGGCAAAACCTAACGCAAGAGCTCCGGGCTTCTCCGGTCGGCTTGCTGGCGTGCTGAGCGCCGCTGTCCCGCGGGGCCGCCCACACAGCACTGAGGATGACGCAGACCTGGAGGAGGGCCGGGTCCCGGCAGCCGCAAGTCAAGGGCACGGAGAGCGGTGCTCTGCGGCCACGCGGCCCCCAGGGAAATGCAGGCGCGACGTCTGTCAGGAGAAGCTGACCGCCTGTCCCGGGGCCGCACGCGCCCAGCTGAATTTCCAAACACAAGCGGACGACCGTCTGGCTGACCTGAGGCCCCGACAAGGCCGAGTGTGGACAAACATCCCCGCTGTCCACGGGCTCGGCTGCCCCTGCCGCGTCCCCTCGCCGGGCCGGATGGAGGAGCCTGAAGCTTGGTCAGACGAGAAGTCGCTCTCCTGGGCACATTTTTCAAAAACGGCATGTTTTCCAGAGACCGTTTTCAAGAGAATGTGTTGTCATGACAACTGTGAAGGAGGCAGAGTGAGGGCCACAGTCAGATCGTGGACCCCGCAGAGCTACCCTCCCTCTCGGCTGGACGGCACACAGCTTGCTCCCCTGCAGCGGGGTCATCCGGGGGAGGACCCTGGAGGCTCCAGAGAAAGGGCAGGCAGGGACGGGCAGAGCTGGGGACTCACCCTCACTGAGCACAGGCCTGACGGTACAATAGATCAGGAGGCCGGGAGGCCCCCACCCGCTCCGAAGGAGCCAGCACCCGGCCTCGCTAACTGCTGCGAAGGCATGCTGAGCCCCCTTGCTGGTACCAGCGGGGAGTCCCGTCACTCGGGGTCCAGCGAGCTGTCTGGGTCCCCCCAGCCTGAGACACGTGTGCACCAGGGACTGACCCATGAGGGCTGCCTGGCTAGAAATCCCAGGCCATCTCCCCTTAATCTTGTCTGCCAGTGGACATGACCCTCTCTCCCGTGGACGTGGCCCTCTCCCATGGACGTGGCCCTCTCTCCCATGGACGCAGTGACCACAGCCCCAGGTGCAGGAGGCTGACCTCGGCCCTCTCCCAAGGGATGGAGTGAAGACACCAGCCACAAATGCCTTAAGGGCTTAAGATCCGCAGATCCTGGGGCTGCCTCTGGGATGCCTGAACACCCAGACGTGCTCCACGGGGCCGTGACCATGCACGAGTCACTCCCACGCCCGGGGATCAGCAGCCAGTCTCCCTGCACCCATGGCCTTCTAATCGTACTGTTAAAAGGCATAGACTAGAGCCCCGCGCTCCTTGGGGACCCCAGCCCTCACCCCACCTTAAGATGGAAGAAACCCTCAGAGTTGCAGCCTCACCTACTGCTGTGGCTCTTCCCCGGGGACAAACCGGGCAGCATGTAGATGGGCAATGGACTTCACCCCGCTGAAACACGGCTCCCCCGCTCTGGGCCCCCCAGCCCTGAGGAATGTCATATCGCCCTGCTCACTGTCCCCAGGGCAGAAACCCACAAGCACAGGTGGCCTGGAGCCATGACCTTTCACCCCAGCCCTGGCTTGGCTGCAGCCTGAAATGTGACCCCAAGCTCTGAAGAGGCCAGGAAGGATCCCCAGGAGGCCCTGGGGGTGAGCTGTTCTCATCCAGAAGAAATGGAGCCACGCAGCAGCCACCAAGGGCACTCCGCACACAAGGGGTGCCATCTGCGGGGCTGAACGCCAGAGACCCCACGCTCGGGATCCCTGTACTTTCTCTCATGTACCCGGATCAGCCAGAGCACTGCATCTGGCGCGTCTGGGTCCCACTTCAGGGGCACAGACAGCCCACATCCCAAGAAAGGTTTGTGGTGAGGGACCCTCCCCTCCGATCCAGGCTGCAAGTGCTCGTCCTAGCGCCCTCGGGCAAAGCTGGGGGCTCTGAACTGCGCCAGCTGCCTAGACCAGGGAAAAGGGGAAGGCCACCCTCCTGGTCATGCATCGTCTAAAAGTACAAGAACCTTCCAAGTTTTCCATGGAAGCCTGGAAGGATTGGAAACACGAGTCTAATCCAATGAGAGAACTATGCAGAGTTTCTAGTAAACATTTAAGGAGCCCCATGAATCCATCAGACATTCTCTACAGAAACTGTGTGCAAAAAAGGGACGTGTGTCCTGTGGTCCCCGTGAGCACACGAACACACTCCATGTCTGAAGTCAGTGACAACGACCCAGAGCCACATGGAGGTGGCTGCAGAAGGACAGGCTGCTCGGCATTTACGATCCCAAGTTGATCAGCCCAGTCATCCACTGCTCTTCAGAGGTAAAAAATCCAAGTTGCTGCTCAAAGTCGCAGAAAATCCAGATGTGGGGGGTCACGGCAGTCACGGGCCTGCTCAGGTATCCCAGTGCGGGTCAAAACAACCTCACAGATACGTGGCCTGCTGGCCAGAGTTTTAGAGGCTTTCCATCTCCATTCTGTCACAAAGCCTAACATAGAGTCCATCTCGTTCGCCATTTAGTGTGGAGTTGTGACGCGCTCGTCAAATTTCAGGCAACGTACTCTGCTATTGTCATCACCGTCACCACCATCATCATCATCCCTTGAGAAGCGACGTAAGACTTTCCAATGCCCTCCCACTCACCATATCTCATGTTCCCTTCTATGCCATGCAGCCTTCGTACACGAATGAGGCTCTCACACTGCATCTCTACTTTAAAAAACAAAAAAAATAGAAGAAGAAGAAGAAGAAAAACAAGCCTCAGCAGATGTAATGTACTGACTCTCACTTCTGAGAGCCTCGAAGCACTCACTAACTGAAGGGAAGCCCATTCAACAGGCGATATTCAGCATTGACCATTCTTCTGGGGTTAGCATCCAATGTAACACGGAGAAGCTAATTTACAACTGGCCAGTGAGGGACTAGCCCATTATCGGAAATCAACCATGACATTCAGATCAGAGTCTGTTTATACAGCCCTCTGGAAGCCCCAGCATTACGGCGTGTTCTGGCATTACAGACCTAGATCCCAAGGGCAGAGTTACGTTACAGTGAGTGTTCCATCCTGCCTATACTGCAGGTAGTGGAATAAAATTAACAACGAAAATAAACGAATCTGCCCTGTCTCAGATTTCCATGGAGAAGAAAATGCAAGCATCCCAGACACGGAGGTTCCGGCTGGACTGGAAAGGGGCCTGGAAAACGGCAAGGCAGTTTCTCTTCTTTTCATCCATCCATCCATCCATCCATCCAACCATTTTTTCCCGCATGTACTCAGAAGCCCTAACAAAACACCTTCCATACATCAGGACCATGGAAACAAGAGGGGCGAGGCAGAGGGCTTGCTCTCCCTACGGGGACAGTCTGAGGGCTCGGGAGGGACAGACGGGCACATAGACATTTGTGATTCTAAATAAAATAGTAGTAAAAGCTTATTGAGCTGTAGAGTTTGCTCCCGGCTCTAACTGAAGGACTTTATTTCGAATACCTCCTTTAATCCTCATAAGGTGGGAGGTATCGCTGAACACCCCATACAGTGCGGAACAAGTACAGCGAGATGCAGTGACTAGACCTCCGTTGCATTTCCAGGGCTCATGGGGCTGAAGTCAACCCCAGGTTGCCTGGATCCAGCACCTGACTTCTTCCCCCACAGCATCCTGTCTACACAGCAGGTACATTTCTCAATAGGATCATTCTCGGGTGACTTATTGAACTCTGCGTGGTGTGGGGACGCATGAAAAAGCCGTGGTCCCAAACAGGCCTCGGTTTGCTTACAACCGTGATCTAAAGAACCTCCGGAGATGAGGCCGTGCGTCCTAGAAGAGGACCAAGGTTCCGCCTTCACCAGAACGGCCTCTAACACTGCCTGGGTCACATGCCAAGCCTCCACTTGACTCTGTTGACATTTAGAAGATTTGGGGTTTAGGATAGGCTCCTATCACTCACACTTAGACTTATCAGAGAAAAACAAATACTACATGATTTCCCTCATATGTGGAGTTTAAGAAACAAAACATATAAACACGGCAGAAGGGAAGGGAAAATAAAATAAGATAAAAACAGAGAGCGAGAAAAACCCTAAGAGACTCTTAACAATAGAAAACAAACTGAGGGTTGACAGAGGGAGGTGAGTAGGGGATGGATGGGTGATGGGGCGCCTGGGTGGCTCAGTCGGTTGAGCATCTGACTTCGGCTCAGGTCATGATCTCACGGTTCGTGAGTTCGAGCCCTGCGCTGGGCTCTGTGCTGACAGCTCGGAGCCTGGAGCCTGCTTCATATTCTGGGTCTCCCTCTCTCTCTCTCTCTGCCCTCTCCCACTCATGTTGTCTCTGCCTCTCAAAAATAAATAAACATTAAAAAAATTTTTTTAAATAATAAAAATAAAGTATGCACATTACTTTTAAAGGAGGGAACTTGTGGGGATGAGCACTGGGTGTTATATGTGAGTGATGAACCACTAAATTCTACTCCTGAAGCCAAGACTACACTGTATGTTAACTAACTTGAATTTACATAAAATCTTGGAAGAAAGAGAGAGAGAGAAAGAAAACAATTAGAGTTATCCATTTGGGGGCAAATGCGATTGGGAAAAAAATTCATCCTTTCGGTGAAAGTGAAATTTCCGTCTTTCATATGACAACCGCGGAAACCTTTGGAAACGGTTCGGAGATTTCTTACGCACCCTCTCGTTTCTTCTCCATGATCTACATCAGACGTGCCTGCCCCCTTTCTTCTAAGAAGTGGCGTCAGGCTGTTTATCAGCCTGGCCAGCCCCTGAGGATGAACTTGAAGTCAGTGATGTTCCTGTAAAACACGGTTATGAACTTGGTCCATGGTTACTTTGGGGGAAGCGGTGAAGCACCCGTTAAATACTGTGTGCATTTGCTTACGGACCTTTTCTGGGAAAGCCTTACTTAACGAGGTCCGTGGCCTTTGAGAATCACTCCTCGAAAAGGAGGTGAGGATTCCATCTAACACTCCAGATGTCGCCCGATTGCTGTACAAGGGTTGGCCTTGTACTGACCCTAAAGAAAGGTACGTTTGCACTAGTGTTAAGCAGTGTTTTTAATGACCCCAGGGCGGGCGGTGGAGTCGTGTTGCCCGAGTTCAAAGCCCCATGTGTCACCTGCAGCAAATTCCTTATTCTCTCCAAGCCTGAGCTTATTCCTTTGGAAGAATTAAATGAGTTGTGTGTGTCTGTGTGTGTTCGATATATATATATATATATATATATATATATATATATATGTGTGTGTGTGTGTGTGTTTATTGCACATACACACCCACACACATATTTCACGCTTGCGTAAGTGCTCTGTCAACAGTAAACATTCCACAGACTCTTGCTGTCACTGTTCTCGCACAAGGTCCCTCTGAATCTCCATCAGTTCGGATCCCCAGGTCCTGCTGCTTCACTGTCAGTTGATGTTCTGAACTCCACTGCCCAAACCCGCATTTAATTTCATCTCGTTGGTATCAGCTCGTGGCTTAGTCTTGAACTTCATGTTCAGTCTGGATTGGCCGTTCAAGTATTGACTCTGCCTGGAAGCCACACCTAACCGAAAAGCATGGCTATCCACCTTTATTTAAATATTATATTTCCCTGACGCTTACACGTACTTTTCCACATTGTAATGTTTCAGGGAAAGGGTACAGCGGGCAGGGTGTTCCTCCCTCTGGAAAACGCGTATTAAGTGCTACGTTCTACGTCTCAGGGCATCTGACAGATGAGACAACACAGAGAGTGACAGCACTGAACAGGACGGCAGAAGGTTCTATCCAATGACACTTCTCCACGGCAATGTTCTCAAACATGGCCGTCCACTGGAACCACCTGACGGTTACCAATAAAAAGCCACTGGTGCTCGGGGCCCACGAGGAGATTCTGATTCATGGGACGTGGACGTTCACAAAGCTGCCGGGTGATGCTGACACGCGGTCAGAGCTGAGACCCTCTGCCGACCGAGCCAGCGCCTCCCCCCAGCCCTGCTCCCTTCCTCCGGGGCGCGTCGGGCCGCCCCAGGTACCTGCTCCCAGGATTCACCGACAGCCGGGTCCCTTGTCCGTCGAGGACACTATGTGTTTCCAGCACAATCCCTTTTTTGTCCACAGAAAGCACTCGGCGTGCGCTGCCCGGACGGACCCGGGATGTCTTCTGCCCGCTAACCAGCATCCTTGGACTATGTCCTGCTCACCTAGGTCTGCGTCTCCAATGTTCCCGCCGTCCCAATGGCCTCAGGACTGCAGGCTTTGCTCAAGTTTTCACCGTATTTCAGCTAGAAATGGGCAGAGGAGGCGGCCGCGGGACACGGGGAGGAAATGGGGAGCCTGGGGTCTGGCAAGCCAGCTGCTACTGCTGAGTGGGTGACCCCTGCCCTGGGGACCTCACTTGCGAACCTTAAACAGACAATAAGGACCCTCTGGCTCCAAATGTGTTTATTACACAACCTCGGTGCCACGGAGCTGCCGTCCCCCTACAGCTTCACAGTGTGTGCGAGTTTTGCACAAAGGAAGTCATTTAAGATGTGGCACTGTGTCCTAGACGGAGGCTGGGGCCTTGTCCCGAAATGCAGGCGGGGCCCCGGGAGAGCGCCGGGCCACGTCACCCCTTCAGGCCGGCACGCGGCCGAGCGAGGCCCGGCGTCCCGTGTCTTCCGGTTCCTGTCCCCTCCGGTGGCTGACACGCAGCGTCCGAATGCCCCCTGCTCCACGGCGGCAGCGAGGGACAAAGAGCGGCCTGCTCACCGAGGCGGAAACACAAAGGCTCACCCCCACGTCATCACAGGAGGACCAGCTTTGCCCCGAACCGTCTGCGAATAATTCACGGCAGCGACGTGCGCCGCGAGGTCCCGTGGGACCACATCCAGACCCAGCGACCTGAAAGTCCTCGCCACCTGTGCGCAGGCACCGGCGGCCCTATTTAACCACATCCCTGCCAACTGCGTGGACCGGGGCTGCTCCAGCCCAGCCCTGATTGTTCTGAAACCGAACTTGCGGCTTGTCGCGTGTCGTGACCAGGAGTATAAGGGGCAGCTGGGCCTGGGGATGGCGTGGCCCTGCCCAAGTATGACGGGACCACACCCTCCGCTGACGGACCGACATGATCACAATGCATCCACCTGTCATTCGTCACGCTGGTAGGAACGTGGCTCAATAAACAAAGAGAATTCTTCTGTGTATCAAAGCTGAGCAAACATGCAAACAATGGGTACAGCGAGGCCCGCGCGCTGGTGACCAGGCTGTGCACCTGCTCCGGGCCGCGATCCCGCCTGTGCGCCCCCACCCTCGCCTCCCAGAACTCTCTCAGTAATTCTCCTTCATGGGCGCCTGCCAGAGGTGACTTTTTCGCTATAGTTATTCCCAGACTTTTCCTCGAAGCAAAGATTGCGAAGAAATTCTAATCCTGCTGAGGACATGTTTGATAAATCAGATTATGTTCCCCGTTTATGAACAAGATTCCTGTTACTTAGTCTCTCGCACACACACGCACACACACACACAGAGCACAGCAGTGTCTGTCGGGACTCCCTGCACGTCTCCCCTGCACCCACCGCCCATCACTTTCCACCTGTAAACAGACAGTAAGTTAATTTGACTTGGCCCCGCGCCCAAGCACGGCCTGAATTGGGAAGAGCAGGTAAAGGGCCCTCCTGTCCCGTCCCTCCTGTCCCGTCCTTCGGTGTCTCCAGGAGAAAAGTTGCGAGTTGAAGGCCTACGTCTTCCCTCTCCCCTGCAGGCTGGCGCAGAGCCCCTGGTCTGGAGAGCCTGCTGGGGCCCCAGGCAGAGAGGAAGCAATGCCGAGCACCTTCCCGCGCCCCCCACCCCTCTCTGTTCCCACCGAGCCCCTTCCCCCTGGCAGGCGCCCACAGGGCAGCAACAGCAGGTGCCGGCCGGTAAGCGCCTTGCACTAGTGCGTGTCCCGCCTCACGCGTAGACCCACCCACCCTCGTCAACCACCGGGTGAGAGGCATCCTGGGCACAGAGGACACTGAGGCTCCCGCGCGTGGCAGGTTTGGGCGTCAGGACTCTGCCCGGGCCAGCGAACTCCCCGTGTCTGTGTCCATCCGCAGCCCCGCACTGCCCGCCACCGGTCCCTGCTGGGGTCCCTGGACTGAGTGCGTGCAGCCTTCTCCCTGCAGGGATGATTTTTAAACAGCTATTCATGCTTGGAGCAGGGCGGCTGAGGCAGCTGCACCGTCTCCTCTCATGCCAATTAAAGCCGGATTCTATGTCCTTAGCATATGAATCAAGGCCTCAGCAGAACAGGCTGGGCCCCACCAGCCGGTCTTGCCCCTGGTCCCCTGCCCCCAGAGCCCTGAGGCCCAGGCGGGACTGCTCCTTGCCCCCAGGCCTGGGGATCTCCAGCACCCAGGGTTCTAAGAGGCGGGCGGTGGCCAGGAGGCGACGCAGGATGACCTTCTGTTGGGTCAGGGTCACCGAGGACGGCAATCACACACGATCCACAGGGGGCCCGGGATCCATGCCAGCCAGGAGCAAGATGCTTTTGATGGAATATCCGAAAAATGCAGGGCCTTGCCCCCTCCCTGGCACCTCAGATTCAAAACTAGAGAGGACGCGGGAAAGGACTGGAGATTCATGAGGGCCGTGAGGCTGGAGGAACTTTCTTTTGAACGCAGTGCCCCTGGGGTGTCCCTTTCCTGTTGAAAACCCCATAGCTGGGGCTTCTTGGTGTCATTACTTTGGGAGATTAAGAAAACTCGTCCTTTGCTGTTGCTCTACGAGTACATACGCTGTGGATAATGTTGAATAAGATGACTGAGTGCGTCCTGAAATGAAACAAGAAGGCGCCTGCGGGGTAGGAAAGCCTCACGCTACTTGGCAGGAAGCCTGGCCCTCGGGTGGCGTACCAGGATGTACTTCAGGAGCAGCGACAGACAAGGCACAGGTGGCTTGTGTGTGCCACCACATTATTCTCCTGTAAGCTAACCCTTTACCACAGTCTCTAATGGCCTCCTTTGGAAGAAGCACCGAGCAGACAGGACTGAGGCTTTCTGTGGTCGAGTCTGCGGACTGGCAGAGGGTGTCCCAGCCACGAATTAGCACCACGGCCCCACCCCATGGCCCCACCACGTGTACCTCGGACACGAGCAGTGCCCACCTGCCAGGGACCGATGAAGCGAGCCTCGGCTTCTACGGGCAAGTCGTCACTCCACCGGTAAGTGGGGATCAGAAAGCCCTCTGTGGGAATCTTGAGGTGCCCGGAGTCTAAGCCGAGCCCTCTGTCAGCCTCACACACCGTTCGTTCGCTTGGCGGATAACCAGCTTTGCTCTGAGCGGCCCCACAGTGCACCCCGAGTAACCCAGAAATCCTCTCCGGTGACCTAAAGGCCTCCTGTCTGTCCAAGGAGAGCCGACACCACAGGGATGCTGCTGCTGAGGTCTGGCACCTTCTTCTGCAGGAGGACAGGGGGTCGGCCAGTGTAGCCGGAGGCCGGGGCCCCTCCTTTCCTCTTTCTGAGGGCTACAGTCTCCGAATGGGAGGGACCGCTCCACTCGGGTGCCTCGCAGTATCCTACGCTGACCCACAGCGCCCTTCGGACGCCGGAGCCGGTGTTTCCGGCTGTGTCCACGGAAGCCCAAGAGGCCCGGGTAGATCAGCGAGGCCACCGCGGTGAGCCCTGCACCAGCTCTGGAGACGGTGTCCACGACCGGGGCAGAAAGTCCCCAGGCAGAAACAGAGGAATCAGAAGTACCGGGCCGGGGACCCCGTCTGAACGACTTGGGCGAAGCTAACGCAGACTGAGAAGCGAAGTCTCGGTGACGACTCGGCCAGCGTCCTAGGGGACACCGACTTCCGCACGGCAGGGAAGAGAGAGCGAGGGAGACACTCGAGACGCATCGGGACGTCAGCTTTCCTTTCCCCTGCCTCCTAGCACACTGGCCCTGAGGCGCTGATGCATGACCTCGTAAGGAGTGGGTGGTCTTCTTGGCCCCCGCCGGGAAAGTCCTAGTGAGCCGAAGCAGGTTAGAAATGGGACCACCAAGCCTGGCGGCCAGGCCAGGTGTCAGGGGTCCACGGAGCAACCTGTCCTGGGTGAGGTCAGGGTCAGGGTCACGGTCTCCGGGAGGAGGGAGGGCCCCGGGGGGCTGCCTGTTGGTTTGACGTCACAGCGACTGAAGCCCGCACGGCGGGAACATCAGGAGAGCAAGGTCGTCGCTCGGTCAGGGCCGCTGACCAGAGAGACTCAGGATGTGAGAAAGTCCTGAAGGAAAGCCGTGACCTCGGCATTCAGCTGTCTGCGTGCTTCTGCGGGGAACTCGAGGAACGCGGCACCTTCAGTCGGGACGCAGCTGTGGGTCATGCACACGAGCGGGCAGGCCGGCCCAGGAGGAGCGTCCCTTCAGAGACCAACCCTGTGTGCTCCGTGCGAGAATGCACGACCCCGTCCCCCAGCGGCTTCCGGGGAGACTGAGTCAGCAGCCCCCAACGCGGACCGGGCAGAGGCGTGGAGGGGGGGTGACCCCAGGGGCAAGAGTGCGGGAGCGGGGGAGGGGCCGGGAAGAAAAGAGAAGGTAGCAAATGGAAGCGGGTCCGGCTCCTCACAGTCACCCCCACCGAGCACCTGCTGCAGGTGTAGCCCCGCCCTGGGGGTGCCCTGGGGGTGCCCTGGGGGGACAAGGAAACAGATGTCGCCTGTGGAGCCTACGGGCCCAGGTTCCCAGGACCAAGAAGCCAAGAGGCTGGAGGTCGCTCAGGAAGCATCTACAACACAAGCCTATTGCCTCCCCCACCCCCACACCAGCCCCCTTTAAACACACAAATCCTCAGAAATACTTGCAAGGGCACTAGGGTCCCCACGTAGAGAAGACGGGGCTCAGGCCCAGCTACGGGTTCCCAGGGACAGGGTGAGCCACGGGCTCGGAGGCGTGTGCACGCGGATTCGGCGGATCCGTCAGTCGGGGCTGCTCCCTCACCCGTGTCTTTGCGGTGCAGGTGAGTTCTTTCCAGGGCCTTCAGGGGAGCTCGGGAGGGACCCCGGTGGCAGCGAGGGGCCGCGGTGCCGGTCCGCAGCTCGAGCTGGGTGGGAGCAAACTGCTCAGCCCACGCCCAGAGCGAAGGTAAAGCACGACGATTTCCTGGCCGTGCTGTGTCAGACTAAAGGTGTTCCCGGTGACAAGTTTGCTCAAGATCTGCCAAGGCCCTCCAAAGTTGTCCGGGAAAAGCAAATTCTTAATGATTTTGTTTTATTAGAAACCTGGGTGGATTAACAAGATACTTAGTGATCATTCAGAGCAGTACCTTGGATGGATAGGGAGTCCAGCACCCTCAGCAGCAGCCCCGGGTGGGGAGGGACTCAGGGGTGCAGCCCAGCATTCCCGCTGACCACAGCCAGACGGAAGGTCCTCTCTTCGGGGCCCAGCAGCGGTTTGCACTGGGCAGCAGCAAACTTACAATGGTGTCCACGAGGCCGCCTGGCGGGACTGAGGACAAGAGAGCCTTGTGTCTTGTTTGCCCAGGAGGTCAAGGTCCACCGCGGGGGTTCACTTCTGGCACAACTCTCCCACGCAAGCTCCTCCAGCGCCCGGCGCGGACCCTCCCTCCAGGCATCGCCGTGGGTGGGGACGTGTGTCCTGCCGTCACCGTGGACGAGCCGCCCTCGGGAGGAGGGGCCTCTGGGCCTCTCCCAGCCCCAGAGACAACCCCTGCACAGGCCCCGTCTGCAGCCCCCTCGGCGTGTGTCCCCTGCTGGCAGGACGCTTCTGAACGTGGAAAACCAGGCGTGCGTGTCACTGTGCTAAGGGGACACCACCGGCCGCTCTTGCCCGACAAGATACACACGGAGCACGCACTGTCCCTCCGTCCTGAGAGGGCGTCCACGCACGCTGGCCGCCTGGTCCGCGGCGCGTGATACAGTTGGAAACGTTCATGGCTGGCGAGAGCGAGCCCGCGGGGGAAGAGGGGACGGTCACCTCTCTGCTGTGCCGGGAGACCCCGGAGTCAGAGACAGCCAGGAGCTGCCAGCCTAACGCCCACACCGCAGGCCACTGCCCTCCTGAGCAAAGATCAGTTCTCACGGCAGGTGGAGAGCAGCCCTGGGTTATAAAGTGCGTGTTGAAGCAAATCCGGGCTAAAACCCAAACCCGAATAACTGCTCTTCCCGTTTGGACTAAACCACGCTGTCACTGCCACCGAGCAATCAGCAGAAGTCACATCTGCGTCTTTGCAGTGAGTCTTGTCTGGGAAGTCGAGAACGCACCTGCCCGTGGGCAGGCGGCTTCTGGGGGACATTAGCCCCACACCCGGAAAAAGTGGAAACACCCGAGAAAATGGGAACTTGAGGTCCTCACGGAGGAAACACAAACCCTTTACCCCACCCTGCAGCGGTAGGCAGGGGCCGGAGGCAGGGGCCGCGCTGGCTCTCACCGAGGGCTCACGCTCGCCAGATAAAAGGGGCAGATGTGATGACCGTGAACGGGGGACCTCAAGGGGCCACGCGGAAAGCACTGTGACAGGGCCCCCAGGTGGGGGTGTCCCCCCGGCCTGCTCCCTCCTCCCAACCTGCTTCTGATGCTCAGCACGGCGCTGTCTCCAGGAGGTGGGGAGGGCGTGAGCTCGGGGTGGGCGCCTGGGCCCCCAGAGCCATCCCCGCCCCTGCCCGCCGCCTGCCAGCCCGTCCCACACGGCCAGCGACCGACCGCGCTCACGCCATGCCTCTGAGAACCTGTCTGCTTCGTTACTGGACTTCTCAGTGCTTTACCTCTGGTCCGAGCCTGGACGTCTGGCTTCCTCAGGAGGCCTGGCTTCAAGCCCCTCTCCACCCTCCCCCTACCGGGGTGGCGTGACAACTTTACGTGTGAATTCCCTGGCTTTCTCCATCCCCACCACCGTTCCCGAAGGTCACCCCTCGCCGCCGATCCACGCGGCGCGATTTCCGCTGGCGTTTCTGCCCGGCCACGGCGCTTCCTTGCTTCCTCTTTGCCAGGACGAGGTGGCAAAGAAGGGGTGGGCTTCGTGGGTGGGCCGGGAGCTTCAGAAACAACTTGGTGTTCAGGTCTCATTCAGCAGGAGAAGCTCTCCGCCGTCCAGTCTGGTTGGCGAGAGAGGCTCGCCCCAGTCCCGGCTCTGGAACGTCACCTTCCTGAGGGCAGAAGCCGGATCTTCCAGACGACGGCCAACACCGGGGGAGGGAGGAGTATGTGTGACACCCACCCCTTACCCCGAGCCGGGCGCCGCTCCGGGAGGAGGGAGGCTCACAGGCAGCTCCGTCCCACCCCCGGGCCCGCAAGGACGCACGGCGTTGCACGGGGGCTTCCCGCCTCCCCCCTGTGTCCGTCCCTCGTCACCCCAGTTGCAGGACAGTCAGACCCGAGGGGGAAGGAGGCCTCCAGGCAGCTCCACAGGGAAAGTACTTCCAAGGGCAGGGAAAGTGCAGTCGCTGATCTGGGAAATAACGTGGAGCCGTGAGTGGTGTGTGTGTGTGTGTGTGCATTCAGGTGTGTGGGCATATGACTGTATAAGTGTGAGTGTGCCTGCGTCCACACTTGTCGACATGTGAGTGTGTTCACGTGTGTGCACGTGTGTATGAATGTGAGTGTGCATGCATTTACACGTGTGGGCATGTGTGTGCGCGTTTGGTTGTGAGAACATGTGAGTGTGGACACATGCGACTGCACGTGCGTTCAAGTGCGTACGTGAGTGTGTGTCTATAGGTGAGTTTCGTGTGTACACATGGGCGTGTGTATACATGGTGTGCATGTGCGTGTGGACACGTGGATGTGTGTGCGTGGCGTGTGTGCGCGCGCACGAGTGTGTACACGTGAGCGTGCGATCTGGTGGCACAGCTGTCCTTCCTCCGCAGGACGGGAGCAGAGAGCGGCCGCGGGCTTGCTGACCGCCAGAGGAAAAGAGATTAAACCACAGCGGACGTCCTGCCTCGTCAGTGTTCTGCTCCGGTCTGCTGGGCTTTTATCGAAACGGCTCCTGTTTTCAGCCGTGTGACGTCTGGGTCTCACCATGACGTGCGAAGCGATTTCTCTCCTCGGTGAACAAGACAAACGCCAGGTGCACAGCCCGCATGGCTCGTCGGGAGTCCAGCTTCGCACGGCGGCGAGGGCACGGCAGGGAAGTGCGCCACCTCTCGGGGTCCGGTGTGGCCCCCTGTGACACCCGCCATCGCGGCCGTAGGCTTCCCCGGGGCGGGGGGGGAGCAGAGGCGGACAGTGCGGGCGGCCGGCAAGCCGTGGACGAGGGCACAGTTTCCAGGAGGAGGAAGGGGGATCAGGGAAAAGCAGCAGGTGGGGCCATGGGACCACAGCCGCTCAGCCCTCGAAGAATCAGGAAGACGCTGGGAAAATCACATCAGCAGCCTGCACAGCCAGCCCGGGATGAGGCGGCGTGTCCCGTGTGGCCAAGCGTCCAGGAGCCGTGCCGCCCCCTGGGTCCCCGCTCGCAGCGCTGGGCACTCTCGAGGCGTATGCACACGTGCAGAGTCCCCGGGGAGCCCTCTGCTCAGGACGCAGGAGATTCCAGAAGGAAGAGCCGGATGCCCCACGAGCCCAGCATGTGCCTGTCCCTCCTGGTGTCCACGTAGAGACCCGAGGCTTCACGCCCGAGCGGGAGACTCTGCGTGCCTCTACGGCACGTCCACGCCGCTCACCCACGTAGGCCCTGTGCTAACAGGGCAGTTGGCTCCTCGAGTGGTGACGTCGGCGGACGGGGTCTTTGATGTCAGAGGAGGGGGCGTCTCCGCAGCCCCTGGGATCCACGCCTGGAGTCTGGCTCCCGGGAGACGCTCCTCTCGTGTCGAGGATGAAGATCTCACCCCGGCCAGAGCTCCCTGGTGTCCCCGGCCCATCCGTGAACGACATCCCGTTCCCCCTCTTCCGGGCACTATGCACAGTGGTGGCTGAGCTTGGAAATGCTCCTCTGTTTCACAGGGTCGAGTGTGGACGCTCCGACCCAAGGCTGCCGCTGTCGGGACAGAACCCCGCGACGAGGAACGTGGCCCCGGGTCAGCACTTGCTGTGATCGAGAGGCACTGAGGCCCCCGGGTGAGCCGGCGGCGGGTCCCGGCAGGTCGAGCAGGACCGCGGGGGCTCCGCCGGGGCAAGGAGCGGGTCGGGGCCATCCACGCCTCCTCTGGCCCACATTCCTGCACCTCGCGTGGAAGACACCGGCCACGTAGCTGCCCACCGAGTGACGGGAGACAAACGGGATGTAGAAGAGAAACGCGAGACTCTTTCCCACTTTCCCGTGGGGCACGGCTTTCTAGCGGACGTGGCTCGGGCCAGTTCCCGGGCACCGAGCCGCCTCTGCAGGCCTTCGTCCCACATCTAACCTCCTTACCATCTAATTGAATTCCCTCCCAGCGTGCTTTGCCCTTCCTTCCGGCTCCGACCCCCACCTCCTCCGCATCACGAGGCCTCATTACAGAGACGTGTCCTGTTGGGGAAGAACCTTTCCCCATGAGCCCGGCAGCCCCGAGGAGCCCCTCCGTGTGTCTGAGGCCTCCGCCCCCCGGGGCCCTGACGACCTCCAGCAGGGGCGGGCGGTTCTCACCGGGGCGGCTGGCATCTCCACAGCATCAGTGGCGGTGCAGGCGCTTCCAGAAGGACAGCAGGCAGTGCCCCGGGCTCTCGAGCGTGTGAAGATTTTATAGGTAACGGGGCCAGGCTTCTACGTCCTGCTTCCACCGGGCTCCAGGGAGACAGCGACGTGACCGAGCCCGAGCTGACCTGACACGCCGCGGAAGGGCAAGACGGCCAGTCTGGGCAAAACCCCACGGGCTCAGGCCAACAGCCCGGGAGCAGGGAGCCGCGTGGAGGACCCCATGGGGCACGGAAGGCAGGGAGCGTTGCCTTCGGAGTCTCTGGGCAACGTGCACAAGTCTGCTTTCCTGGCCTCCCTCTCTGTGGAAGGGGCACCTGTCTGCAGAGGCCCCGAAGGCGGAGGCGGAGCCCTCTGCCCGACAGAGCCCCTCGGCCACGTGTCCTCACATGCAGCCCCAACTCCTGACCCCACCGGTCAGAAAACGGGAAAAGCCGTGACCGGGCACCGGGAGTGTCCGCCCCATTAGTGGGATCACTTTGCACAAGGACTGCAAGGATGTAGCTACAGATGGGGGGGGGAGGTGGTCTGCGGACCTCACTCACGGCTGCTGTCACCAGACGCGGGCGGTTTTGCAGACCTGACCTTCATTGATCGCTAAACCACCCACCGGATTTCCTGGGTCAAGGGCGAATGAAGGTCTTTAAACGGAAATCACGTGCTGTGACTTGAAGATCTTTTGTTCAGCGGTGGGGAGGCAGGGGTGGCTGCCTGGAGGGCTCCGTCTCATGGCTCGCACCCTGACATTTTTTCATGTCTTGTTAGAGGGTAAATGGCTCGTCTGCTCTGACTCAGGCCTGCTTCCCAGCCTCTGCCGGTGCCTCCTCTCATCCGAACGCACCCTTGGGGGCCCTCCCACTGCGCGCAGCAGTCTGCAACGGTGGAGACCGTCCGCACAACCCAGGAATATATTTCAAGGCCCGAAACAGATTGCCTGCAGTTTGCAGTGTCGTGGCTGAGCCTCCGTCTAGACCAAGCGTCAGATTGGAGCGTCTGTACGTTCTGACGCTGAGTTCACTACCCACATCTCTGAAGGACAAAGGTCAAGTTTAAACTACCACTGTCTACGTGGTCTGAGATCGTCTTAACAAAATTAATCCATATTCTTATCCTGGGGCACCTGGGTGGCTCAGTCAGTTAACTGTCCGACTTTGGCTCAGGTCATGATCTCACGGTTTGTGGGTTCAAGCCCTGCATCGGGCTGGAGCCTGTTTCAGATTCTGTGTCTCCCTCTCTCTCTGTTCCTCCCCTGCTCCCTCTCTCTCTCACACACAAATAAATAAACACTACAAGGAAGAAGGAAAGAAAGAAAGAAAGAAAGAAAGAAAGAAAGAACAAAAGAAAAGACATACTACCACCAAAACAAAACAAAACCACACACAATAACATAACTGACAGTTGGACTGACCCCAAACTCTCAGGAAACTGCTGAGCTGAACTCTCGTTCAAGAGCGAGAGGGAAAGACATTTCCAAAGACTGGGAGCTTACCACTCGTAACTGTGGAGAACTTCATCCAGTGAGCAGGAAGCTAGGACCAGAAGGAAAAGTAGGATTTGGTAGGATGATGCACACTGAAACACGTAAAAATAGCGATATATGTAAACCAACATTGACGGTAAAGATCGATAATCCTAGTAACGACACGAACCGCAGTGACAATACGGAGCTAGGCCAGCAATAAGGAGGACGAGTCTCGAAGACACACAGTCAAGTGCTCCCACGTTCTCCGGTTCTCTGAGGTGGGATGGGGATCGGTTACCTCAGGGCCCGCCAGGGCACACAGTGGCCGAGATGTCCTATGTAAGCGCTATGAGAACAGACAGAGAATTGTAACTTGTAGCCTCTGGAGGGAAAGGGGGACAAAGGAAACTCAACCGTTTGAATAAAAGACAGAAAACGAAATCTTAAAAAGGTGAGGAAAACCACGGCAAGCGGAAGTACCAAAACAAGATGGCCGCAGGAAGTCCGGACAGATGAGGCGCACAGGAAATCCAGAGAGTGTGCTCGCCTGGGAGATGTCACAGCCACGTCGGAACCCACGTGCTCAACGTAGTGCACGGAGGAATCGTCTGGACACAGACATCCAGGCCCTGGCCACAGATCCACTCATGGCACATCAGATTTGCAACCTGGGGAATCCATGCCTCGGGTTCTAATTCAGACGGTCCAAGTACGGAGCCTTGAGAGACTGGCCAAGACAGGGAAGAAAAGAGGGCACCTTGGGTCTTGCCTTTGCAGGGTCGTCTCGTGCAGGGAAGCTCGCGCTTCACGTAGGGGTGAAGAAGAGTGCTCTTTTCACGGGTCACTTCTCCCCTGCCCTCAGAGTGTGGGCTTGAGAGGGGGCAGGAGCCTCCCCAACGGGGACTGCCGGGACCAAGCAAAGCCGTTGCTCCCTAGGAGATCCCTGAACACTGCTGGCCCCGGCCACCCTCCCCCCGAGGGACAGGGGGCTTGACAAGCACATAATCACTCCTAGAAATGTGCCCAAAGAAAGATTCACCAAAGTCCACAAGGATTTATGTACAAGGATATTCACCGTAGCATTTTTTATAAGGAAAGTTGGGGAAAACCCAAATGTCCATCAACAAGGGTTTGGTGAGTCAATCATGGCTGAACTGTCCAACGCAACCAGCAGAAAGAATGATGTAGGGCAAGAGCCAGTGACGTGGAAAGTGTCTAAGACATATTATTAAGTAAAAAGGAGGTAATAGTCACACGTATAACGTGACCCAATTTTCACGAGAATTCATGGAATACAGAGGGCTATCTCTGTATCCACGGGAGTGCAAAACTAGAAGGATGTTGGCCAGGCGCTGATCGTGGTTCTTGGAATGGACGTGGGCAGGACCGTGGGTATTATGGAAATTTTTATTTTCCCATTTTCCCCCACTTCTCTATTGTTTCAGTTTTTTGACTGGCCTGTATTTATTGTTCAGAGAGGAAAAAAGCAAAAAAGTGAGGCTGCTTTTTTCATGTGAAGCTCTCTTTATATGTGAGTTTTAAAATTGCTCATTCTTTTTAATAAGAAAGGATTTGCCCTGGCACCTTGGGCATCGGCGGGTGGTTTATCCACCCAGAAGCTTCGGGATTACCGCCGCCGGCACTCCGTGAAATCGCCAAGCGCTCACTTCCTTTTTTATTTCTTGGTCTTCCTCTGGGGGGGAGAGGGGCGTGGGCTGCAAGAGACACGCTGGGCAAAGATTTCTCTTTGTGTTGGGGAAGAATTAGTTCTGAATATTCATATAATAGCACTCGGAAATCCAAAACTGATGGGATTTTTCACGGTATTATGTACAGTTATTGTTACTATGATAGAGAAAACTACTGAGACATTTACCTTCTCCATGCCCGTCGTGACCCTACGGGGCAGACACCTTGGCCTCTAGGGATGTCTGTTTAAGGAGCGAACCAGAGGATACCCACTTGGTCGTAAGCAATCCGTAAAAGGGTCCGTGCCATTGAGGGGCCATCCTGCCGTCCCAGGCCACTGTCTGCCGTTTTGCAATGCCACCTGGGTAACTGAGCTGGGTGACGAGCCTCTGCTGTGAGCTGTTACCCCAAGTGTGAACGGACTCACTCCTGCTATAGAGATGTTCTGTTTTCTTTTTTCTTCTTCTTCTTTTAGGATTTAGGCTTAATAGCCATTAATTTCCAGCAAACTCAGGCAACGGGCACCTGGGGGCCTGCTGAGCCCACAGCCCTCTCTACGTGGCTCCTGACGCACGCCTTCCCGTGACCCTGCCTTCCACCTCGAGGGGGGAGAGTACCGCAATGTGCGTCGGGCCCGGAAATGTCTCAGCCACGTCGCAGTCCCCGTCGAGACCGATGCTTTCTGTGTTACCTTAAGATAACGACTATTTTCCCCTCTTTTCCAGGTCACAGAATTGAGGCTACAAAGCTTCCCGAGGTCACGGGGCCAGTCCGCGCAGGGCAGAGGTGTACACTGAGGCCGTCTGTCTCTGGACCTGGGGTGCGTCTGGAACAGGGTTCTGAGTGGTGAGCAGCCTGGAGGGGACTGGTTAAAACGCGGGCCCTGTGGGACAGTCACCAACTTCCTGGCCTCCCGAGAGTTAGGTACAAGACCTGCCAGGACATGCCCGGCAGCGGCCGAGAAGGAAGCGAGTGGCAGGAGAGACAGGGAGCCAGTCCAAGGCAGCCAGCGAAGCCGGGCAGGAAGTTGGGGTGCGCTGACAAAGGACACAGACTCCAGGGACCCGCCCAGAACGTCCTCAGGAAATGCCACGCGGCAGGGTCCAGCGGTGTGGATGCAAACGAGCCCATCCTGTCTCTGCCCCCAGAAGCATTCCCCGTGTAGGTGCTCTGTGCCCTTGTGACGGCCACCGGCAGGTGGAGAGGGTCTCCTGGTGGCTGACACCTGCCGTCACCTGGCCCCCTTCAGTGCCTGGTGCCACTTCCCCTACCTCTCCCAGGTGCAGGAAGGAGCAGGGTGTGGCCAGCATGAGTCTGCCTCCTGCTGCCCCCACCCTCCCTGCCCCACTTCCTCTGTGCCCCCCACCCACCCCTGTTCCCCCTGCACCCCCCACCTGCCCCTGCTCCCCCTCCATCCCCCTCCTTCCCCTCCCCCTTCACCCCGCCCCCCTTCCCGTTCCCCCCGCACCCCCCCACCTGCCCCTGCTCCCCCTGTGCCCCCCACTGCCTGCCCCTGCTCCCCCTGTGCCCCCCGTCCTTCCCCTCCCCCTTCACCCCGCCCCCCTGCCCGTTCCCCCCGCACCCCCCCACCTGCCCCTGCTCCCCCTGCGCCCCCCACTGCCTGCCCCTGCTCCCCCTGTGCCCCCCGTCCTTCCCCTCCCCCTTCACCCCGCCCCCCTGCCCGTTCCCCCCGCACCCCCCCACCTGCCCCTGCTCCCCCTGCGCCCCCCACTGCCTGCCCCTGCTCCCCCTGTGCCCCCCGTCCTTCCCCTCCCCCTTCACCCCGCCCCCCTGCCCGTTCCCCCCGCACCCCCCCACCTGCCCCTGCTCCCCCTGCGCCCCCCACTGCCTACCCCTGCTCCCCCTGTGCCCCCCGTCCTTCCCCTCCCCCTTCACCCCGCCCCCCTGCCCATTCCCCCCGCACCCCCCCACCTGCCCCTGCTCCCCCTGCGCCCCCCCCACCTGCCCCTGCTACCCCTGCACTCATAGGTCTGCGTCAGGGGAGGGCAGCCTGGGCAGCGGGCAGACCCACCTGGACCCTGCTTCCAGGAGTCACAATTTCACAAGCAGCCCTGCAGCCCGTGGGGGGACACTGCGCGACACCCCCGCCCGGGTGCCGTCTGGACTCCCAAATCCTGCTCTCCGTGGTGCCTGCTCTTAGGCTGTGAGGCCCCGACCTGCACGGAACCCACTCTCTGGTCTCCGCTGCTGAGAACATAGAGGGGCTGAGCGGGCCGTCAGCCCCCCCTTCTTCATCCCGGGGCCCCCTTCTTCTGCTGACGGACCTGAGGTTTTGTCCCCATTCTGTCCCCTGCCTCCATAATGTCCCCCTCCCAGATTTCCTTCACCAGGCCAGGAGGCAGGCCAGGCGGCCCGGGCGGGGGTCTCCGCCTTGGTGGGCACCAAACACACGGGGACTTTGTGGGCGGGGACTCCGGGCCCGGCCGGGGGTTTGGGGTTCAGGACCGCCCCCCGGCCACCGGGCACTGGCAGGTGCCTCCTCCGGGGACAGTTTGGGCACTGTGGCAGGACAGCCCTGCACACCTCAGAGGGACCGCCCCTCCCTGCGGAGGGTGTGAGGAGACCCAGGCGGCCGCCCTCAGCGTGGGACAGCAGGGCGGACCAGCTGGGAGCCAGCGTGGACCCCAGTTGAGCCACTGATTCATGGCCTCTACGGCCACGCCCACCCTGCCCTTCCCGTTTCCTGCGTGAGGTAATACGTTTCCTTTCTTCTTTTGAAGCCACTTTGAGTCAGAGTTTCTGTTTCCTACTTCTGTTTCCACCACCTATTTCCTTTCATGGCCCAAAGCCACTCAACCGCCGTCCTGGAACCATAAAGTCAAGTCCACAACAGCCAGATTAGCTCTGG
This sequence comes from Neofelis nebulosa, assembly GCF_028018385.1. Taxonomy (NCBI): domain Eukaryota; kingdom Metazoa; phylum Chordata; class Mammalia; order Carnivora; family Felidae; genus Neofelis; species Neofelis nebulosa. Next base: position 153,848,837 of record NC_080787.1, read on the forward strand.
GGATGCACGGCCCGACCTTGCCCTGACCTTCAGTGCAGCGGGAACCCAGACGGGGGCTCTTCTCGGCTCTGCGTGACCACGGACAGAAAACCAGCGGACATCTGCGTAAACCCCAGGGCCTCTGTTTTAAAATGTGTTTCTGAAGGACCATCGGCCCATTGAAATGTTACTTCTTAGGCCATTGAAATACTACGCCCATGGTTTTTGTTTCCATGGGTATTGAGATTTCGAGCTCTAAATAAGGAGTTGTGCATAAGAGTACAAATGCATCCTGCCTAACCTTACAAATAACCCCACGCTGGGGTAACAGCAGAGTCAAAACACTGTAAGTCCTCAGAGGAGAAAACTACGTGCAAAGAAGGATTTCTGCAGCACCGCACGCCCGGGTGTAACAAAGCCGCATACGAAGTTTTGTCTGAAGAAGGAAAAACGTGAAGGTCAAACCTCAAAGCCAGGCAAATTTTGATTCCCGTGTAAAGACAGGCTTGTATCTTTGAATCTGATTCTTGTACTTAGAATTCTTTAAAAAGAAGAAGAAGAATTGAGTTAAAAGCAACAGGAATCCTGTCAAATCCACAAGAACTCACAAAGTATATACCTTTCTGGAAAAATTCACTTGAAAATATGTGTCAGTCAATCGAGATTAGAAGAAAAAATCCGCTCAAGAATGTGAAGGTCATACAATGGAGTCACTGGCCAGGATCACTGAGATCAGTTGAAATAAAATTTAAAACTTATTTATTAAAAAAATTATTTAATGTTTGTTTATTTTTGAGAGAGAGAGAGAGAGCGCGCAAGCGAGTGGGGGAGGGGAAGAGAGAGAGGGAGATACAATCCGGAGCAGGCTCCAGGCTCTGAGCTGTCAGCACAGAGCCTGGCCCGGGGCTCGAACTCACGGACCACGAGATCGTGACCTGAGCCAAAGTTGGACACTTAACTGACTGAGCCACCCAGGTGCCCCCAGAATTTAAAACTTTTAAATCGAACAAGTTCTACAAAAAATCTAAATAAAAATGTGACAAAAAAGTCAATCAGGAACAGAAATACCAATTAAATGAACAAAGTCAAGGGATTGATTATAAAGGGATGTAGGGTAGGGAGGAGAATAAATGGGTCCCCATAATCTTTCTCCTAAACACACACACACACACACACACCCCACTACCTCACCTTGTGTGTTTTTTCAAAACTGTAAGTTAAGTAATTAGTTTGAAAAACTTAGATATAGTCACCATAATTTAAAATAGGATATGTGTTCTTCCAAAGTGCTGAAAACAATAAAAGCAAAGAAAATCTGGTCCATTTATGCCGGTTATATTGATGCGACAGAATATCAGTATATAACACAGTACCGCGGAGGAAACATAAAAGCTATGTGCCTTGAGAAATAGCTCTCCAGTTAGGAAATATGTCGTATCCCTGCTTTACAAGTCTCGAATGTTATTATTTTTTCCCCATAATTTTGCCATATGTTTTTTTTTTACCACATGCAGCATCATTGCCTTACATTTTTCCTTAAAACTAACTGACTTTTTTACTTAAAAACACACTATAGCTTTCTCTTAAGCAAAAATAACTACTAAGTCACGCGTCTACAGTGTTCTCCTTTTCCTACTACACATTAAAATGAATGAGCATCCAAAGTATGAACACACGTGCTCCCTGAAGTTTCTTCCTAAAATGTCAACAATACACACTCCGCGGGGGAAACGCTCATCATCACTAAATACAGAATATTCGATAAATTCATCTTCTTTGTACTCATCACGGGATCAAAAAGAACACAGATGTTTTCAGCAATCAGTGGCCTCTGAAATACAGCGTTTTAAAAGCAGAGCCCACGATCCTTCTGAGGGATTCCACGGTACAAATGCACACAACAAACCAGCACACTCAACCCGCACCGAGACGCCAAGAGCAAGAGCCTCACCAAGACTCTTCCTGTTCCTGGCAGAGCCCATGGTGCGTCCGCGATCAGGCACCCTCCCCACGGCACGCGTGTGGTCCTGGGGTCCCCCCGCGGGGTGCCCGTGGCCCCGGGACACCCCACAGCACGCGTGTGGTCCCGGGGTTCCCCCCACAGGTGCCTGTGGCCGGGCTGCGGCCTCGGGCCCTGGGCGCCCACCCGCCAGCCGCCTCTGTCCTCGGTGAGCGTGCCGGGTGCCCGGTCTCCGTGCGCCCACGCGCTGAGGGTCCGTGCAGCCCCTCAGCCACTGCGAGGCCCTCCCGCACCCGGTCCCACGCGGGGCCTCCTCCGGCCGTGGAAACGCCGGGCTGATCGCGGGTGGAGCGGGGCTCTCCCCTGGTGTCCAAGAAGCGTGGGCAGGTGGCTGGCCAGTCGCCTCTGCACGGGGCCAGGCTCCAGGACAAGGCCCGGAGCGCCCAGGTCACCCCGGGGCAGCCCGCGCTTGACGGTGCCCTGGTGGCCCCGAGCCTCCCCGCCAGGTCCCACCGCTGCCCGCCCTCCCTGGACGGGACCCACCGCGGTCAGAATTCCCGGTAGGGCCGCTGACGCTCCGGACCAAGACAGCCACGAACACTCTCTTTGGGCTCGCCAAGCGGACCCCAGGAAACTTCCAGAAGCTCCTCCAAGAGCAAGAAATGTCCTTCTCATCCTTCACTTCGTGGATCAAATGCACCCCCTTCGCGCTGTCTCTCAGCCCTCCTCCTCATCGTACGTGTAGGACGACTTCCCCGTTTGAGGACCCTACGTTCCCCTGAGCTGGAGGCCTCTGCTCCTGTGGCCCCGCCCCGCCCCCACATGCCCACTCCCCCCCAGCACGCACCCCCAGCCCCGCCCCCACATGCCCAATTCCCCCCCCGCACGCACCCCCCCAACCCCGCCCCCACATGCCCACTCCCCCCCCCCCCGCACGCACCCCCCCAGCCCCGCCTACATGCCCACTCCCCCCCCCGCACGCACCCCCCCAGCCCCGCCTACATGCCCACTCCCCCCCCGCACGCACCCCCAGCCCCGCCCCCACATGCCCACTCCCCCCCCCCCCCGCACGCACCCCCCCAGCCCCGCCCCCACATGCCCGCCCACTCCCACTCCCTCCTCCAGGAGGCCCTCCGCTCTCAGCCCCTACTCGCTGGCTGCACCCCCACTGGGCAGCGCCCACCTGAGTCCCAGTGCGTGGCTGACGTGCGACAAGTCCTCGTGACACACGGGGAAATAAAAATGAACCTCGGGGCACGAAAATAAGTCTCTGCGCGGCACCTCCACCGTCCTGGCGCTCACGCAGCCTCTTTCAGCAGCTGTGTTTTCTGTATATGATGAACTTGACAGAAAATGCATGTTATAAACTAAAAACATAAAGAAATCAAAGGGACAGAAACGCACGGTCTGCTAAGGGCACGGGCACGAAGAGCAGCAAACTGAAGAAGCTTCCATCCCCTTTCTCACGTGGGGCCAAATATTTACTTAGGAGCTCCCCGGCAGCCAAAGCAAAAAGGACCACAGAGCTGCTCAGGGGAATAATTATTAGTTGTGAGAGTTTTGCTTTCACATTTGCTCTAAATGCACATAGAAAACCTCCCAGCACCTAGCAGTGCTCATACCAGTGTCTCTGCGCAGCGGGCTTGGGGCTGATTTTTTTTCCCACTTTGCACACGTTGGTTCTTCCAGATACTCTAACGACGAGCGGATCTGTGGGACAGTATTGCCTTCAGGTGGGTTATCTGTTGTCACAGTGACAATTGCAAGAGACGAGACCCCCGACGTAAATGTGGGTGGTGGCTGGCAAGTTCCGGGACGGGGACCTGGGGGACGCTTACGTGTCTGTCAGCCAGGTCTGCAGGGTGGCCTCTCAGGGCCTCACCCTCGGCTGGAACAAGTGGCCAGCGGGGCTCTGCGGGGAGCACGAGCACGCCACAGTCCACGGCCACACGGTCCACGGCCACCGCAAGTCAGAGGCCACCTCGATCCGAGGGCTGGGGAGGGAGGTCCCCTCGATGAGCGGGACCGCGGGATGTGGACACGGCCGGGGTGAGGGCAAGGCCACGCTGGCATCCGCGAGCCCCTCGGCACACCAGCGGGAACTCCGCAGGGCTCAGCGTCACGGCCTCCCAACTCAAAAGTGACCGAAAGCTTAAAGCGTCTGCGCAGTCAGCAGTGACGTACGTGGGGGAGCAGCCGCGGAGAATCCCCTGGAAACCTTCCCATCCTCCAGAGGTGATACCTGAATGGCTGCAGCAACTTCCCAGGGCCCCCCCCCCCCCCGCCCGGGCTCGCACCCCCAGCCCCTGGCTGGCTTTCACCCCGGAAGCGCACGGTGCAGCCAGCCACGCCCCGGAGCACCAGCATTTCCTGCAGGTAGCACCTGTCCCCGCTAACACCTTGGAGAGCACACGGCCGAGCTTCCCGTTGAGGTTTCTTGCCTTCCAGCTTGACGACGTCTGCACCTTCTCCGGGCATTCCTTGTGCGGCCCAGCTCGGGGACAGACCAGGCAAGAGAGCACTTTGCACCTGCGCGGTGGCTGTGGACAGTCTCTCCTCTCTCTACCAACCCGCAGGGACAGGACGTGCGGGGCGGGGCCTCGACCTCATGTCCAAACCGTCCCAGTCAGTCTGGACTTTGGTGTTAAGGCTTGGGAAGAAAAAGACAAGAGGAAGAAGGGGTTGGGGAGAAAAGCGGTTCTCAGAGAAGTCGAGAAATGCGGCCTAAGCGCTACTGCCTTACGGGATGGGGGCTGGGACTTACGCCAGCGCGTTCTGACCCCAAAGCCAGCGCTCCCCACCTCAGAGGCAGAAATGTAAGTGAGAGAATGGGGCTATTCACGTCACTAGCTCCGATTTTCTGAACTCCCACCTGGAGAGAGTTGTGCAAATGCCCTAAGGCCCAGGAGCGCCCCGGAGCTCATTGTCTCACTCACATTCAAGGCCATCGCCGGGCATTCAGTGCCAAAGGGGTGTGACCGGTGCACCGTGTCACGCAGCCCCTGGTTTTCAAAGCTCGGGAGCTCACTGAGAGCCTAACGCAGGCGTCTATAAAAAGCCCAGGGACAGAAAGCAGGTGCCAAGCAAATGGTACAGATGTGGTGACGATGTTGGCTCATTAAAAACTGGGACACAGGGCCTTTTTCTGATGTGAGAGTTTATCAACATGAAAGCTCTTTCAAAGACCTACAAGTGGCTCATTTGTCTTATGCACGAGAGGACGGGACTTCCTCCAGCACGACCAGGTATGAGAGCGGTGGCCCTGGCGGGAGGGTGTGGAGGGGGGACCTAGGAACCCCAGGAGCGGAGCGGAACATGGCATGGAGGCTGCGGTCAGGGCAGGGGGGTTCTGGGAGGGAGTCCCAGTCCCATTCTGTCCCCACGCTCCCGGCGGCCAGCATGGCCTCAGGCTCCTGCGTATCTTGGGGAAACGCATTAGCCGTGCGAGGGTGAGCGTGAGTGTGACACCCTGCCCGGGGAAGAAATGCAAGGACGTGTGCAGTGGACTTAAGCCCCAGCCGGGTCTGTGCAGCATCACCTTCCTTTGCACGTGTGTGCTAACTAAGGCTTCCTCTCGGAACAGTCCTGAAATAGCCTAATAGCGTGGCTCGGAACTCGTAATAACTACGTTTTTACACAGAACACGCTTTATTTTCCAAAAGGGTGTGTCCTTTGGATTAAAGGGAAAGAAACTCTGAACCAGCCACGAGTTATGCTACAACGTGGCCGGGAGGCCATCAGAACTGAGCTGGGTGGCCAGTTCCCCAGCATGTGGGAAGGCCATTCCTGGGAAACCAGTGGGTCAGGAGGCCATTCCCAGGGAACAGGTGAGTGGGAAGGACATTCCTGGGAACAGATGGGTCGGGAGGCCATTCCCAGGGAAAAGGAGGGTGGGAAGGCCGTTCAAGGAGGAACAGGTAGGTGGGAAGACCACTCCTGGGGGAACAGGTGGGTCAGGAGGCCATTCCTGGGGGCGCAGGTAACCCACAGCAAGCCTGACAGCTGAGACTGTTGAGTGGCTCTGTTGGCCCTCCCGCTGGCAAGGTTTTCGTGCAAGAACAGCTGCCTCCTTGCAAGGTTTTCGTGCAAGAACAGCTGCCTCCTTGCAGTGTTCCAGAACCTCCTCGGAGGTTCCGTCTGTCCAGCTGGAACAATGGAAATATTTCCTGAAGCTTCCTCCCCGCATAGGCTTTTCACGCCCGCCCAGCTAGGCGCCCCGAAAAGGACAGCATCCCCCAGCCGGCACACCGACACCCACCTGCTTCCCTGCAGGGGCCCTGCCCCAGGGCCTTTGCACCCAAGTGCTTCTAAGACTGGGCTTTCCTCACAGACTGTGTCACCGTTTGGCACCACCCGTAAGGCAGGCAGCCAGCTGGCAGGGACGATGAGGGGGCTCTTTCCCCGCAGTTCGAGGAAAAGCTGTTAAAGGGACACGTCGAGCGCATAAAATCCTCACCATTTGGCCCTTGCGTAAAACCGAGGAAGAAAAGCAGAATTCTCGAAAGTTGGTTGTGAATTTCAGCACGGCGACAGGTTTCAGGGCCGGGGGTGTTGCTCTGGACTTCCACAATCGTCGGCACGGCGGCCTGACCGGACGCTGGGAAAACCCGTGAGACACAAGTCGCGGAGGACGAGGTGCACGCTGTGCACGAAGTCGTGGTCCCCGACGTGTAGTCGACACTTTCAACGTTACATCTTTGCGTGCAGCCTAGCCTGCGGCAGTGGGGCGCCCCTGGGGGCTCCCTGGCACGGTCTGCTGGGCGACCCCAGAGGAAGGCCGGAAAGTGAGGCGCGGCCAGCGTCCCCAGTCAGGTAGCTGAGCGCTTGCCTGGAGTTGAGGGTGGCCGTGGCACAGAGCAGACGGGCCTGGGCGGTGGTCCCCCTCCCCCGGGCGGGCTGGGGTGCGGGCACCGACGTAACTCGCTATGTATGAACCCCCTACGTCCCCCCTACTTGTCCTTATCTCCCCAGCTGGGGTCGCCCCGTCCCGCCTGCAGGGCAGAGGCCGAGAGCACATTTGAAGTTCGGCACGAGGATCGTCCCCATGCCAAGGCCGGTGGACGTGGCTCCCCCCCTGCCTGAGGGGCCAGAGGCTCGGGCCGCAGAGCTGGCACGTGAACGGCAGACGGGGTGGGAACCCAAGGCCCAGTGGAACCGAGCGTATTTCCAGCACAACTCACTACCTGCATTCGTGCGCGTGTGCGTTCACGGGAACTCACTACTGTTCACTACGTGCCATGTCCCCCTGAACAACACGGATCAAACTCCTCCCAGCACAGGGTCTACACTCTAGCGAGAGACACAGACAAGGATTGTGACTCACGCAGAAGGGGACACGGGGGTGGGGGGGAACGTGGGGGGATGGGAGGGTGCAGGGGGATGCTGCGGGGGGGGGGCAGGGGACGTGGGGGCATGCGGGGGGACCCTGTGGGGTGACGGGGGGACGTGGCGGGACACGGGGACGCCTCTTCCAGGCAGAGGAAGTAGCAGGTCAGTATGCTGGGGAGGATGAGCAGGGAGGCGAGCGAGGTCAAGGTCACAGCGGTGAGGCCCTGAGGGCAGGCAGAGGGCATTCCCAAAGCACAGGGCGAGGGGGAGGGATCCCGGCCGCTCGGCTGAGAGTGAACTCTGGGGAGGAAAGGCACGAGGCGGAAAGACTGAGGACAGAAGCTCTGTGATGGTTCAGGCCAAGAAACCTCGGTGGTGGGAATTGTGCAGAGAAGGTGGGCAAGTGTCAGGTCCAGGTCTGAACTCTGAAAGCGGAACCAGCAGAATTTGCCCACAGAGCGGACGTGGGTGGAGGGGAAGAGAGACACCGGACACAGCCAGAAGGGACGGCCAGGGGACGCCTGGGTGGCTCAGTCGGTTAAGCGTCCGACTTCAGCTCGGGTCACGATCTCGCGGTCCGTGAGTTCGAGCCCCGCGTCGGGCTCTGGGCTGACTGCTCAGAGCCTGGAGCCCGTTTCAGATTCTGTGTCTCCCTCTCTCTCTGACCCTCCCCCGTTCATGCTCTGTCTCTCTCTATCTCAAGAATAAATAAATGTTAAAAAAAAAAATTTAACAGAAGGGACGGCCAGGCTGGGGTGGGGGGCGGGGGGGGGGGGCAGAAGACCATGGGCTGGGGCTGCGAGCAGGCCGGGGAGCCGTCCAGGGGAGACGCAGAGGGGTGGGAGGCCACCCCCCCAGGATAGAGGTGGAGGGGGCAAAGTCACACCAGGGAGGGAGGAGTGCCCAGGTCACCTGAGGAGGGGCTCAGGGAGGGAACAACCCAGTGAGCCAGATGCCCCACAGAGGAGGCCTAGGAGGTGATCATTACAGAAATTACCTCTAATTTTACATTATTGAAGAACATTAAGAGGCCTCCCTTAAAGAAACCCAGGCCACAGAACCATCAGCCTGCAAAACCTCAGCGATAAGCAATAAGCAAAAACCTGTTCAAAAACACAATAGTAACATGGAAAAAAGGTAAGTCTATCATTTCAGGCCGTTATCTTTTAAAAGCAAAGTGCCAGGGGAGGGAGAGAAAGTATAGAGGTGGACAAACAGCTCCTATCCCCTTAGAAACAAAGTCTCGGAGAAGAAAGTACACGGACAAAAGTCTGAAATGTTTTACGAACAAATCTAAATTAGAAAAGAAACAACCAAAGAACAATTTAGGGAAAATAAATGAAACGCTGTCCCAAAAGTTGCAACCCTCCATCCACGGTGCAGAGAGCAGCCTGAGAAAGAGTGGGGGGGGGTGGGGGGGGGTGGATTGGTGGGAGTCCCAGATGGGGTGTTCCCGAAGCACGCAGGTATATGGGGCGGGGGCGGTCAGAACACCTGCAGGATCGCAGGGGAGGAGGGGAGGCGGGGAGGCTCTGATGGAGGGGGAGGGAGCCCCCAGGGGTCAGGCTGTGCCACGAACTTGCGGGCATCTGCCCTGACCCCCAACTCTTGACAAAATGGCACCAAGACAAGAGCAGATTTCAGCTCCACACTCCACCTTTGCCCCCAGGTATACCTTCCAGAGGCTTCCCCTCCCCGCCGCCCAGCGAGTAGGGTACAGAGCCCAACCCCCCAGGTGAACTTCATGTTATGTTCAGGCACAGAGATGATTCTGAGAGAGCTGCTCACAGGAAGGAAGGAAGGAAGGAAGGAAGGAAGGAAGGAGGAAGGAAGAAGAGGGAGGAAGTGAGGGAGGCAGAAGGGAGGAGGAAGGAGGGAGGGAAGGACAGAGGGAGGGAAAGAAGGAGGGAGGGAGGGAGGGAGAAGGGAGTCATGTGGACAACTCCGCACACCCCAGCCATAAAGAAAAAGAAGAAGCAGGGAGAGGGAGATCACACACAAAATACAGGTGTCAACGCTACCCCGAAAACATATTCCAAGAAATAGGAAAAAAGGTTTTGATAATAAGTTATTTGAAGCTCAGCCAAAAATAAAGGGAATAAGAAATCACACAGAACAGGATTCAAGGATGAGATGAGATGAGATAAAATGAAACATTGCAGAGGCGGGGAAACAGATCGAGGCCGAGAAGCGATCGCGAGAGAAGGGACGGCCGTGTCCCAAACACGGGGACCGGACGAACGCAGGGGACGCCTGGCTGTGTGGCAGAGAGGCTGAGGCCGAGCTGAGCTAGTCCCGCAGTGAGAACGAACACGAGAGCAACACGGTGAACGCGTGTTCGGCTGGACGTGAGAAAAGGCCACATTTGCGGGTTTAAAAATGGTCAAAAATGGCAGTTGCATGAGGCTCAACGTCATTAGACACAGACAGGAGCCGGACAATCGATGTGTCAAACGCAGGAATGAATACACGAGAAACACATACATACAATTGAAAAGATTTTCCTGAAGTAAAGAGAAAGCCAGGTCTGCAGATTAAAAGGACGCTTTCTCTTGTTCCAGGCAACATTGGTCACAACCGTTGGTCACTGAGTCTGGTCCTGGTGACTTTACCGATTTCAGGGACCAGAGACGCCCGGTCCGAGCATCCAGGCAGGAGGTAGGCGTCCGTGTCGGCTACCCAGGGGGGAAGCAGGTGGGCCTCAGACTCTCCCAGCAGCACTGCTGACAAAAGACGTTCTGGAACCAGCCCCTCGGGACGGGCTCCCCAAGAATCACGCCCACCCACGGGGCTGCTCACCCACAGAACGGAGCCAACAGAGCCTGGTTGAAAGCAATACGGGACGTCAGGAATGGAGCCAGACAGCAGCTGAATCGAAATGTCTTTAAAACCGACGGGTGAAAAGGTTGGGGTAGAAAGCCGCTAGCCTCCCTGAATGCAGAAAGGACCAGAAGGGAATACTGGGGCCCTGACGGGTGCAGAACGAAGTGTAGGCGGCAAGAAATCAGGTCTGCGAACATGGTGTAGACGCTGGCCGTGGCGGCTGGGGCAGAGGCTGGGGGACAGGCCAGCGCGCAAAGGGGAATCCACAGGGTTCTCAAGTTATGACGTTCAAGTTTTTTAATCTAAAAAAGAACGTTGGGTTTTTAAGAAGGAATATCACTAAGGAATCACAGAAGGAAAAACACACACGCATCTTAACTTATATTTCCTTTCTTTTCATTTCCTTTGGTTAATTGCAAGTAATACGCAATCTGTTAAGTGACGTATCGTAAAAATCACCGATCTTATTTTTGTAAAATGATTTCCAGCCGTGAGAAAAGCCGTCTGGAGGACGCTCTGAAGCGTTTACCAGACACGCGCAGTACTGAGTTCGAGGTGGTGAAACCCAAGGTGAATTTTTGCTTTTCCGTGCCGACCAGCATTCTCCGAAACATAATCGCTCTTCTCCAAAGAGGAGATGGGGGCGGACGTGTGCCCTGGCCCCGGCCTCTCCACCCTGCTGGCCAGGGCTTCTGCTTCTGCAAGTATCATTTTACTCATCACCCCGTTGACTGGGGCCATTCCCTGCTTTTAAACATACAGCCTCCTCCTCTCTGTCCACTTAAAATAATCTGAGAAGATAACTCGTAGTCAAAAATACCCTCCGTGAAAGCAAAGCTGGTCATTACCCCGGTGGGACAGCGATCAGCAAAGAGGTGGACAAGCGACATTATAGTGTTTAGAACAAAGCCAAGCCAAGCCAAAAACAGACTGTGGCAAAGTAATTATTCGCCCACAGCAGCGTGTCCCCGGAGCTTCCTGCGCCCCGTTCCCCCTCTGCCTGCACCCAGGTGATGGGCCTGGCAAGCCTCGCCACGGTGCTTGCGCGGGAGGCCGTGCTGAGCTCAGGTGATGTGGCTGTTCTGTCCACACAGTGCACACACACACCCCCTCCCCACCTCCCCCGGGACCTGTGGAGCCCCGGCTTGTGCAACCGCTGCCTTCAGCAAGGGCCACAGTGGAGCCCATGAGACAGCCTGGCTGGGCAGAGGGCCAGACCGTGCAGGTGAACAGGCCCCAGGGTGGAAGCATGGAACACACCCAAGGGCCCTAGCTTCTCCTGTGGGGCCAGCCCAAGAGGGGTCTAGAAGCACAGTGGAAATGGGGTGGGTGCAGAGGAAGGGGACACCCGGCAGAGGGAGCAAACAAGGAGGGCGGGGGGCTCCGTATCTCGCACCAGTCAGGAGCTCACTCCAGGTGCGCACTACCCTGAATCCGACAGCCATCCTTCTCTTCCTGGGAGTCGCAAAACTTCTGATTTATGAGGCCAGCAAAATCGTTATACGAAAAATCTGGTGAGGATACTACAAAAGAGAAAATACAGGCCAATCTCTCCAAAAAGATAGAAGGAAAAAAAGGCACATTGAATCCCAGGACATAAGAAAAGAAAAATACAGAGCAACCAAACTTCGTTTACACCAGAAACTCCAGATTGTCCTAACGTTTGAAAACCCATCAATGTTTCAGCCTATTAAGAGAATGAAGGAGGGGCCCCTGGGTGGCTCAGTCGGGTGAGCGTCTGACTTCAGCTCAGGTCATGATCTCACAGTTCACGGGTTCGAGCCCCGCATCTGTCTCTGTGCTGACGGCTCAGAGCCGGGAGCCTGCTTCAGATTCTGTGTCTCCCTCTCTCTCTGCCCCTCCCCTGCGCTCTCTCCCTCTCTCTCTCTCTGTCTCTCTCAAAAATAAATAAACACTAAAAAAATTAAAGAAGAGGGAATGATGGAAAAAAGACATAGGGTCATCTCAAAAATGCAAGGAAAGAGATTGAATAGAATCCAAACATTTACGGTGTAAAAAGCCTTGGCAACGTAGCAATGAAAGGGGATGCCCATCATCTGATAAAGGCTATGTACCCCAAAGGAAAGAAAAGAAAAATATCAACCCAAATATCACACATCATGGTGAAACACTGAAAACTTTCCCTTGGAGGTTGGAAACGTGACGAACATACTTGCTGTTGTCACGTCCATTCAACGCGGTCCCGGAGAGCCTGGCCCACTTATTTATAGATGAGATACTTTTGTATTCAGGAAACACAAAAGGAATAGATCTAATAAGTGGAAGAACCCTACGCAGAACACTTGGAGATGGTGTGAAGGCCAAGGGACCTCCCTCATTCTGCGGCGTTGGTGGGCGTCTGGCTACAAGGACCACGGAGCAGGGTCCCAGAAAAGAGCCACACGCTCGGGCTCCGCACGGCCGTGGGGAAAGGGGTGTTTCCGTTATGTGTTGCTGCGCAAGACAACTTGGGGCTTGAAACAAAGGAGCGTTAGTCTCAACTTCCTGCAGATGACCGCCCCGGGCGCAGGGCCGCAGTGGCCGGGCCGGGCCACGCAGGGAAAGGGAAGATGATGGCACACCCACACGCTGACATTGACTCCAGCCGCCAGCTGCTCGGGACCTCCGCTCTCCTTCAGGCGACTGGGGTCTCTCCCAGCCTGCGTATGACAGCCGGCACGCCACGTGGGGGACAGCGGACACAGCGGGTGGCTCGAGGCACCGCACCACTTTGCTGCTCGAAGCCAGTCGCGACCCTGTGACCTCGTCTGCTTGTGTTGTTAGTCCTTCAGGGAGAGCCTAGTGGAAAAGATTGAAGTGCCCAGAATGTTTGGTGGCCATTTATCAGTCTTTCGTTTCTCTGTCTTCTTGGCTCTTGCTCAAGAAGGAGTTTCTACCGGGGGGCCTGGGGGGCTTCGTCGGTCATGACCTCACGGTTTGTGAGTTCGCGCCCCGCATCAGGCTCTGGGCTGGCAGCTCGGGGCCTGGAGCCTGCTTATTCTGTGTCTCCCTCTCTCTCTCTGTCCCTCCCCTGCTTGTGATAAATAAACGTTAAAAAACATTTTTTTAATAATAAAAAAAAGGAGTTTCTAACTAATATAACACTGTATGTTAGCTGTCCCAGAATTAAAACAAAATAAAGTAAAATCAAATAATTTTTCTCCCCCCAGAAAACAGAAATAGCATGTCATTTGTTTTCAGGCATGAATTTTAGAATTTTTTTAATAACATTCAGTTCCTTACCTGAAAATTATTTTTGCAAATACGACGAATTGAGATCTTTTCCCCCCAAATAAATCAATGATTGTCCCAATACACTTATTAAATAATCTACAATTTCCCTTACTAATTGACATGAACCTGGGGTCTCCATTCTGTACCGCTAAATTCTGACTCCTGATTCGCCTAACGTCACACTGTGTTTTGACACCTGGTGGGGTGAGTTTCCCCGCCCAGTTTTCCTCCTTGGCGGCTCTTGCAATTACGTGCACCTGGTGACACTCTGGTGCCACTGACCTTAAACTTGTATTCGGCGATCACACGAGCACATTCAGCACATTCAGCCCAGAGCCCGACGCGGGGCTCGAACAACCTTGCACCATGGTGACTCGCCTATAATTTACGTGGTTACAAGGAGCAAATGCTGTCAAGCGTTCCAAAATCTGTGGTCTTACTTGACGGTCCGCGAGCAAAGCATCGTCATCATCCCCATTTTTACAAATGGGAGCACGTGCAGGCAGGCCGCATAAAGCGTCTGCGGTCTGACAAATAACACTATCCCGTGGCGGAAGGAAACGACAGCTAGGGGTTCCGGGTGTTGGGCAGCCCGCGGGGGGCAGCCCCACCGGCCCCCACCATCGCCCACCCCCCGACGCCCCGGAAACACAGCTGAGCTCTGCTTCCGCAATCCACGATTTCAGTCACCTGTACTTTATTGAGGGTTCGGCTGTCCGCTGGGCAGGGGCGTCCTCGCACAGAATCGAGGCCCTGAGCGCTCGTCACCATCCGTGTTACCCCGCGAGGAATTGTCCAGGGCCGTGGATCCGGCGGGAGTCTGGCCGCTGGTCGGCCTTCCCCTAGAGCCCGCGAGGCAGAGATGCTCCTGGGCTTTGCCACCCATTCGACAGGGCTGATGAGCTTACGTGGCAGGTTACTGAGCCAAAAGCTGCTCAACCATTTCAAATCTGTCTGTCTCGATAGGAAATGCGGAGAGAAAATTCAGGGTGATTGGCAGAGCAACTTGGAGCCCCGCTTGCCAATTCTCTCCTCATTTGCAAATATATTAGTAAGAAGCATGAGGCAGTCTGGGCCCGTTTTGTTAATCCACCCTCGTCATAGGACAGAAACGGCAGATTCCAGATTTCGCAGCTGTTTGTTTGGCCAGAATTTACCACGAGTTCAAAAATAAAAGTCAAAGCTGGCTCGGGAATGGCGATTTCACAGGACAACACCTTCCCAATTGTGACAAGACGACATTATTCACCTGATAGTATCAAACGCTCAGATATTATTATTTGAGGCTAACACAGAGAGTTTGGCCTAGGGCAGGTCCTTGATAGGGTGGCTGAGAGTGGAAATCTTTTATAAGCCTTTTATAAAATCTTTTATAAGCCTTCTAAGTCTTTAGATCTTTCACATAATGGTAATAACTCCCCCAATACATTTTTTATTTTTTATTATTATTTTTTAATGTTTATTTTTGAGAGAGAGACAGAGTGTGAGTGGGGAAGGGGCAGAGAGAGAGGGAGACACAGAATCCGAAGCAGGCTCCAGGCTCTGAGCTGTCAGCACAGAGCCCAAGGTGGGGCTTGAACCCATGAACCGCGAGATCATGACCCGAGCCGAAGCCGGAGGCTCAACCGACTGAGCCACCCAGGCGCTCCAAGTGTATTTTAAATTTAAAGAGAGAGAGAGACACAGGGTGGGAGTGGGGGAGGAGCGGAGAGAGGGGGAGACACAGAATCTGCGGCAGGTTCCAGGCTCCAAGCTGTCAGCACAGAGCCCGATGTGGGGCTTGAACTCACAGACCGCGGGATCACGACCTGAGCCAAAGTCGGTTGCTCAACTGACTGAGCCACCCGGGCGCCCCCCGCCCCCGCCGGCCCCCAAACACATTTTTTGAATGGGGACTGACTATAAATCAGCACAGAACGGGGGCCAGGGAGTGCGTGGGTGGCTCAGTCCGCTAAGCGTCTGACTGTTGATTTCAGCCCAGGTCACGATCTCACTCTTCGTAGGCTTGAGGCCTGTGTCGGGCTCTGTTTTGACAGCTGGGAGCCTGCTTGGAATTTCGGAATTCTCTCTCCCTCCCTCTCTCTCTGCCCCTCCCTCACTCAGTCTCTTTGTCTCTTTTAAAATAAATGAATAAACTTTTCTTTCTTTCTCTTTTTTTTAATTTGCATCCAAGTTGGTGAGCATACAGTGGTACAATGATGATTTCAGGAGTAGATCCCAGGGATTCATCACCCACATATCACACCCAGTCCTCATCCCAAATAAATAAATAAACTTTTTTT
Source organism: Neofelis nebulosa (assembly GCF_028018385.1). Taxonomy (NCBI): domain Eukaryota; kingdom Metazoa; phylum Chordata; class Mammalia; order Carnivora; family Felidae; genus Neofelis; species Neofelis nebulosa. Next base: position 153,864,443 of record NC_080787.1, read on the forward strand.
TTTTAAGTTAAAAAGAAAGAGAACTGGTGATGGACCGTGATGCGGGGACCGACATTCGGAAGTGCCTGAGTGGCCGGGTCCCGGAGGGGGGCGGCAGGACTCGGGGAGGCCTGGAGAGGCCCACGCGGGCACAGAAATGAGTCCTTCCCTTCCCGTGTCTTCCTCGCGGTCCCCTTTCAAAGAAGAAACGGGGCAGAAAATGTCTCTCATAAGCCAGATGGGAAAGTTCACGTACGCAGTAAGCAATCCCAAGTTCCTGGTAGCTACAGGAGCTCGTGTGGCTCTGGAGACACGGCCTCTCCACGCAGGGGGCTGGCGGTGGCCCCCCGCGGGCCCCTAGCTGGGCGTTCTTCCTGCGGCCACTCTCCATCCACGTCTTAGATGCAGCCTCAGAGGCTCAGAGCACCGTGCACCAGCTGTGAGCCCGTCCTCACGTCCCCAGGTCTCCACGCAGCCCTGGACCCCGCAGCCGCGACCCCCGGGCGGTGACACGGAGCCCTCCCTGCGCGCCTGACGCCCAGAAGGACCGGTGTCTTTCCACACCGGGCCGAGGGCTGCGGCTGTGCCAGCCAGGACCCGGGACTCACTGACACCGTCTGTCAGCACCCACTTGGCCGAACACCGTCAGATGGCACATACACTCTACGGAAGGGGAAACTGAGGCCCGGAGACACGAGTATGTGCACTCGTGTATGTCTGTCACTTTCCGTGTGTCCGGCGTCACTCCCCGCCCGTGTTGACCTCGCGTTCCTGCGGCTTCCCCAGGCAAGACCCCAGTAGGACCCACCAGGAGGGTTTTCTTTTGTCTCTGGTGCCCTGGGTGACCACCTCCCCCAGGAGGAACAGGCCTGCCTGGAGCAGAGCGAACACAGGGCGGGCGCAGGGGGGAGACACCTTGTCGCCTCGTCCCAAACCAGCGGCTTCTGCCAGGCGCTCAGTTCCAGGGGCTGTAACGTCCTTCCCTCTTGAGCTGCCGGGGTCGACATACGTGACTTGTGTCGGAGGCGCCCCCGCTGAGGCCCCGTGTACGGCCGACGGGGAGCAGAGTCGAGATCTGGGCCCCGGCTCCAAAGTCCACTCTGGGCTACAAGCCCCAGCCTGCCCCGCGGAGGCTGCCCAGCTGCCGGGGACGCTGCTTACGTGGCCCCCAGATCCCAGGCTCCACTACGCGCTTTCCTCCACCAGGCCTCCGGAGATAATTCCGCAGGCGGGTCACTGGCGGGTGTGCCCACAGGCCTCACCCCACGGGCACACTTCCAGCCCACCCGTCCGTACCGGCCCCGGCTCGCCTCAAATCCGACACGGCAGGGTCCCCCGCTTCGCCCTCCCGGTCCCCACCCCGCCCCCCTCCCACACCGAGACTGGAACCACACCCCCTCTCCCCTCTTCCTTGCACCGTCGGCGTGGATCCTCGTGCTCCCGATACGAAGCCTGGCCACGTCCTCCTCGTTCTCCCACACCCACCTGCCCGAGGACAGCCCTCCGTCTCCGCCGGGCCACCCGGGCCACCTGGCGCCTGTGAGGCCAGCCTCCCCAAAGCCCTCAGTGGGGAGCTGCAGGTGCCCACGGGGACTCGCTCCTGGGGGCAGCTTCAGGGGACACTCCGCCCGTGGCCGAGTCGAGGGCAGGGTGTATGCAGGAGTGTGTGCTTTTCAGTTTCCACGTGAGTCAAACACACCTCCTTCCCGTGATGTAGCGTTCCACCCCTCCGTATTTACCCAAGAGAAGTGAAAATACGCGTCTATCGAAATCCTCAGTTCGACGTGCAAAACAGCTGAAACGGGAAGCACGCGGAGTTCGGGGGAGCAGAGAAGTGTATCGTGCCACGGCCACACAACGTCACGCTACTCAGTAGCGACAGACACCCCGCGGCAGCACGGACGCGCCACGGAAAAGGCGGCAGCACCAGAGGCCACGTGCCGAGGACCGCCCACCGCGTGACCCGCTTGCACGGAGTCCAGGGACCGGCGACGTGAATCCGTAGGGGCGGAAACCGGGCATTTGGTCGGAAAGGCGAGGAAGGGAACTGTCCAGGGTGACGGAAGGTGTGCTCCCCGTCTTGCGTGCAGTGTTCCGTGGGTGCGTCCAAGTGTGCAAACAGTGAACCGGGCACGGAGGGTCGGTGTTTTATTTGCACGAAAACCAAGAGAGAAAACGCATTGTGCTTTAGCTCCTGCCAACTGCAGTGCCCCGCCCTCCTCCCGACGATCTTCCTGGGCTAGAGAGACCCCTGGGCCCGGCCTCTGTGACCTACTCGTTCTGGCCCTGCGACCTTGGGCAAGCGTTTGGGGACAGAGTTCCCTCCGTGTGAACTGGGGGAAGACCCACTTTGCGGATCTCGCAGATACAGTCAGACGTGCCGTGGCGGTACACGTGGGTTCAAAAGCGTGTATTGAGCTGGGCCCACGGTCACCAGGATAGGAAGATGTGGTTCCCCTTCTGAGGCAGAGTCTTGACGGAAGGCCAGACACAGTGAAGTCTCTCTCTCTCTCTCTCTCTCTCGTTCTACATACATTTTCCTAGTCTTTTTTTTTTAAGTGTATTTATTTTGAGAGAGAGAGAGAGAGAGAGAGAGAGAGGGCTCCCATGCGCGGGGGAGGGGCAGAGACAGACGGAGAGAGAGAGAATCCCCAGCAGGCTCCTCGCCATCAGCACAGAGCCTGACGTGGGGCTCGAACTCACGAACCGCGAGCCCACAACCTGAGCTAAAGTCGAGAGTCGGGCGCTTCACTGACTGAGCCACCCCGGGCCTCACATTTTCCTAGTGGCACAAAATCATCGTAGAAGAAAACGCACAAAGAAAAACAAACAATTCCGGGAGCTCCTGAACGTGGAGGCAGCACGTGCTGTCACTGCAGGATTTTCAGGCCGTTTACTAGGCGTGTATTTTCCCCTAAAAATGCCAATTGTATTGTCCACACCGTGTCAGAGCCCTTCCGTTTCACATGGCACATAAATGTCCCACGCGATCGGACGCTATCCTGCAGCCCCAGTTTTGACTGCGGCGTGCAGCCCTTCATGTAAAGGTAGGTGGGAGGGGGCCCGGGGCGGCCGCGGGGAGTGCCCCGCAGGGGCTTCGGTGGACCAGGGAGGCGAGAGGTCCGTGTCGCGCTGAGGGAACAGGGTAGGTGGGAGGGCCACACCACGGTGGCTCAGAGCAGGCGCCTCTTGGACGTGAGGGTGCTGGGTGTGCTGCCTGCCGGGGCCAGGGAAACAGAGGCCGGCCCACCTCTCCACAATCCTGCTCTGAGGCCACGTGTGCCGGTGTCACCTTCTTCAGGGAGCGTCCGGTGCAGGGACGGGCGAGGGGCAGGTGGCGGGCCACAGGCCGCAGGGAGGAGAGGAGGTCCCGCTGAGTCCCTCCTGCTGCAGAGCTGGGCCCGCCCTGACAGGCCAGCGGCTCTGTCCCGCTGACCGTGTTTCCGCACGGCCAGGCTTGCTGTCCCGCGGGGAGCCGGGCGGGCCTCTCCCTGTTCGCATTGTGTGTGCGGCCCGGCGCCCCCGCCCAGGACGGGAAGCCGCGCTGCAGACCCGTGAGTGCTCTCTGAATAGAATTCCTGAGCCAGCAGTCCGCACGGAAGGCCCGGTGGCGGCCGGGCTGCGGTCAGCCGCAGGGCCCTGGGAGGACCGCCAGGCCGGCCACCGTTCACTGTGGTCAGGAAGGACCCCTCCGGCTCCACCAAGGCCTCTCCTGACCCTCTGAGCCTCCCTGTCTCCAGACGGTGCTCTGGTCCACCCCGGGCTGTGTGTGCGTGGAGTCGGGGAGGACAGCGGTCCTGAGCCGCCCCTCTGCCCGGGAAACTCCTGGCCTGGCAGAGGCCTGATTGTACCTCTCTCCACGGCTGACCCGCCCGGGCGTCAGCTCCCCTCCCCTGCAGCTTCTTCGTCAGACTCACACTGGGCCTGGAGAATCCCAGGGAAGCCGGGGCAGGGACGAGGCACAGGCTCCGGAGCCCAGCTCCCCGGCAACCCCTGAGTTTCGCCAGGATCTCACGATCCGGTCAGCTGCATCCACCTTGGGCAGAGAGCTTCCGCCCTCGGAAGCTTCTCGCGAAAGGTGTCAGTAATATTTGCATCACTTGATTGCTGCAAAGAGGCAAAGGCATCATAACGAGCGTCTGGAACATAGTAGGTGCTCAGAAATACCACTTTCTATTTTTCCCCTTTGCCGAGCGCGCAGTGGTTGGGCACAGAGGCCGTGGGTGTCGGGGTACGGTTTTTCCCTCGAGGCTGGCGGGATCCACAGGGTGGCATTTCCTTCTTTTCGTGCCCGTGAAAGTTCTATAAGGTTGTTTGCCTAGAAGAGGTATCTTGGAGAGGGCTTTCTTGTCACTGTCATGAACAAGCTCTTGTAGAAATGCTTTCTCTTTTGCTGAGAAGTTTGGGATTCGGGCCTTTCTACGAAACACTTTAAGGAGAGCCGTGAACTAGGAATGTCTCTTAAAATGACAGGATTAGAGTTTCTGCTGAGGGCCGGGAGGACCAGACTTAAGAACAAATATCTGCTCACCCTCAAGCCCTGACCGTCCCCCCAGCCCTGACCCCGCCGTATGAATGATCAGCGGTGCTCACTGACTGTGTGGCCTGGTCACCAGGCTTCAGGGTCCCCAGAGCCACATCAGGAGCCGCGTCCTTGCGGCCTGGTCCCTCCGTCGCGTGGCTTCACGATAGAGGAAACTTTCAGGCTCAAGGGAAATGTGTTTCCAAAGATATGAGCAGACAGATACGGATTCAAGGAATGTGTGTGACGAGGAGAGGAAGAGGAGGAGGGTGTCCCCCAGCGGGTGGGATCTGCGGTTTGGGGGAGCCTGGGGGGCGCCTAGATCGGAGGGCCCCAGATGACAGGGGACGGCTGCGCTGCCTCTGCGAGGGTCCCATCCAGGCTTCCGGCCATGTGTGTGAGATGATGACACAGAACGTCTGCCGACTTCCCCAGGACATGTGTCCCGCAGAGGAGGTGCCTGGTGAACTTAGGGGTGTCACCGCCCCAGGGACCGGCCCTCCTGTGCCCTGGGGACGGCATCTCACCCCCTGCACCACCTGAGGCTCGCTCGCAGTCCCAGCTAGACCAGCGCCACCCTCCCCACCCGGGGGAACTTTCTCTTACCCACGGGTGTATGCTGGGTACTTAGCAGAGCCTGGTACACAGTAGGCACTTGCTAAAGTAGGCTCAGAAGCCAGACTTCGGGATTGTTAGCAGGCACACACAGCCGCTGCCCACGGGAGGGGTCTGGGCCGGGTGCCGGCTCCTGGGAGGCTGTGCACCCCACCCACCCACTCACAGCCTCTCTCGGGAGGAGGGTGGGATTCTCTGCCCGGGGCCCCTGACCTTGCCCCAGGCACGTGCAGGGCTCGCTGTAGCTCAGGCCCCGGGAGGGCTGCCTTCGTCGTCCTCCAGCCACCGCTGAGCGCTGGCCCCCCGGACTGTGGCCAGGGCACGCCCTTGGCATCCACTCGGTTTACTTCCCCTGGGACCCAGTGCGGCAGGGGGGAGGGCAGCCTCGCAGGCTGATGGGAAGCAGTCTCTGAAAAGGCTGTAATTACGCGCAAATTGCCCAGGGGCCTGGGGAGTTCAGGGGCCGGGCACCCAGAGGTCGGGTTTGTTGTGGCTGATGGTCCTGCCTGGCCCGGAACCTCTGCCTCCAGGACGACAGCACATTCTGGCAGGAAGTGTTTGTTGCACAAGGTCCAGCCCGGGTCCAACCACGCGGTCTAGTTCAGAAAGGCGGAAAACGGTAGGCCGAGCGTCGGTCTCCCAGGAATGACTGTAGGCCATTGTTTAAAATAAACTGTTCAGAAACCCCACACTTGTCCAAACGCCGAGACAGGGGCGGGGGTCCACAGTGGGAATCAGCACGAGGCGGGTCAGAAACTCCAGGCCGGCGGGCCCCTCCAGCGAGCGGGTCAGGCAGGCTGCGCTGGCGTTCCGTATCTCTAAGATCCTATGGGTTCTCTCTTTTCTTTGGTTAGTGTATTTTCTTTATTGCCAGTAAAAATGTATCGTTCTTGTTCTCAAGGTGCCGAGATAAGTTTGGGGAAACTTCTCAAACCTAAAGTGCTTGCCGTGTTCTTTAAGGAGAACGGCTAACGCACATCTCCACTGGAGTGGATCATCACCGTGCTGTGGCTTACCCTCTAGTACTGACTGCATCGTCTTCCAAAGAAAAGCAAATCGAGGCACTGCTAAGGGAAGCTGAAGATCACAGTTTCTCTTCCTTTCACCGTGAGATCTAGGGGCCGGGATATTAGCAGCCGCTTCCTTAAAACGCACTGGACTGTAAGGTCTATGAGGGTAGAAATGGTTGTATTTTCTTCACCGAGGCATCCCCCGCACCTGGGGCCAAGCTAGGCACCTGGTTTTATTCAATAAACGCTTGTTGAGCAAATGAATGAGTGTATGGGTGAATGAGTCAGTGAATAAGTGAATGAAATATTAAGTGAGTGAGATGCAAATCACCCAGTCGGGACACGGGCACGTAACTGAGTACATGCGAGTATCTTATGCATGTGCGGCTGGGAGTAGGAAGAGAGTGCTCTTCGTATTGAATCCAGAAGGAGGAAAGCAGACGTCCAAAGGACGCTGGTTACTTTTTTTTGGTTTTGGAATGCCCACGTATTTATTATTTTTAGTTAATGCCATCTGTTTCTTGCGTCCAAAAGAAAAGTTCCAACGTGTTTATCTTCATCAACAGCAAGAAAGAGGAAGCTGTCCCATTTGACGCCCTCGTGACCCGCTGCAAAATGTTTGCTTCCCACCCCACAGTCCTAGGGTCTACCAGTCTAGAGGTCTTAGTTCCAGAGGGCGAAATGCTCCCACCAGGAGACACAACAATGGTTTCATCGATCGGAAGTTTAAACTGCCTCCCGGCCACTTTGAGCCCCCCATGCGTTGACTGGACAGGCACAGAGGGACTTCCAGGCTGGCTTGGGCGAATGGCCCTGGCCACCAAGGGCACACTGAACCACTGCTCCACGGTGGAGGGCTGGGTCTGGAATACAGGATGTCTCTCAGTGCGACCATGTCCTGAAAATCATACGGTGGAAAAACCGCAACTCCATTCAAGGAGGATGCTCGTAGCGGCCGAGATCCTTCAGGACCGAGCCAGGGAAAGAAGCACGGGCAGCTGAGGTGTTTGCTGAGACCAAAGGGTGTACAGAACAGGTGGGCAGAGAAGACAGCAACAAACACCAGCCACGACTTAGTGACCAGCTACAGAAAGGCCTGTGATCGTCGTGAGTAGTCATTCCTTCTTTTGTTCTGAAAACATCCGTGTATGTACTATCAAGATATTTTTGTTTCTTCCTTTCTTCTTCTGTCATCATCTGACGTAGCTGAACTGAGAGAGATTAACTTTATGTCACGGTATAAATACAGAATATCCAGACAAGGGTAACCATCACACAAGGACTTCACCTCCACTTCTGGAGAAGGGGTTTAGTGCATTCTGGGTTGCATCGCGTTAGGCAAAAGTGTTACTTCGTTATTGTCTTTACTTGGAGATCGACTGCCGGCTAAGGAGACCGGACGGGTCCAAGTTGGCAAAGGATGCACTCGACCAGGCAAGGCTACGGTTGTCAGTGACCCAAGCATTCACGTAAGTGTTGCGGCAAATGTAAATGTGACCGAAGTCCATAAGCTTGTGCGACGTTGTGTACGGGTGTGACCTGAAGTGAGGAAGATCATCCCGGATAATCTGGGTGGGCCTGACCCAACCCGTTGAAAAGCCGGAAGACAAATGCTGAGGCCTCCCAGAGGAAGAAGAGACCCTCACCCCATAGACGAGGCTTCAGCTGTGCCGCGGCACCAGCTCCCGGGCACCGATGGCCCGCCCTAGACTCACACTTGCCTCCGCCCCACAATGTGGCAGGCCAGCTCCTCGCACCAAGTCCCATCATATGTGTTGCCTACTGATCTGTTTCTCTGGCTGAACCCTGACTGCCGCAGATTTTCTCCACCAGAAGCATGGAGAAAAGCACGGCTGGTGCAGCTTTTCTCAAATCCTCAAACGAGTCTGTCAAGCCGCTCCCGCCCCCAGAGGAAAAACAAAAAAGTTAAGAACCACTGTTGTTGGGGGCGCCTGGGTGGCGCAGTCGGTTAAGCGTCCGACTTCAGCCAGGTCACGATCTCGCGGTCCGTGAGGTCGAGCCCCGCGTCAGGCTCTGGGCTGATGGCTCGGAGCCTGGAGCCTGTTTCCGATTCTGTGTCTCCCTCTCTCTCTGCCCCTCCCCCGTTCATGCTCTGTCTCTCTCTGTCCCAAAAATAAATTAAAAACTTTGAAAAAAAAAATTAAAAAAAAAAAAAAAAAAAGAACCACTGTTGTTGTTTGTTCTGACGGGGAACATGATTCACACAGTCACGTCCCCCAGACTTGAAGCTCTCCCGACCGGAATACGGTTACCACTTCAGAATGCCGGAGCTTTCCAGGCACGTTCGGTTGGAACGTCGTGGCCATCATGCAATCCCGAATTCTGGGCATCCTGACTGTTGTGTTAGAGGGTAGACTTGTTCTGCAAGAAGTCCCCATTCGGGGCAAGACCGTGTTCAACATGGCACCCTTGGGAAGGTGGGGAGTCCACGGGCGCCGCGGCCACGTCATCTCGATGAATCATAACAGACGTGGCTCATGGATAAGAAAATCGAAGGCCACGGAAGTCACATCATCTACATAAGATCACATGGCAGGCGACGGGTCTGGGATCCAAAAATGGGTCTCTCAGATCCCAGAGACTAGAGAGAGAAGAGTCCAGCCTCCTTGTTTTAGAAATGAGAAAAAGCTGAGGGCCAGAACCGCCTTGCCCAGAGAGACTCACTGATGACCACGGTGGGGCTAACATGACAACCCCCAGGCCAGTGCTTCCCGGACGAGGCCGATGCTCCCCTGCCCCCAGGCTGGTGCTTCCCCACCCAGATCAGTGCTCCTGGCACAGGCCGATGCTCCCCTGCCCCCAACATAGTGCTCCCCCACCCAGGTCAGCGCTCCCCCTGCCAGGCTGGTGCTCCCTCACCCAGATCAGTGCTCCTGGCACAGGCTAGTGCTCCCCTGCCCCCAACATAGTGCTTCCCCACCCAGGTCGGCGCTCCCCCGGCCAGGCTGGTGCTCCCCCACCCAGGCCACCCCCCACCCCAACCCAGCAAGGCTGAGCCCTGTGTTAAGACAGGCCACCCTGAGTGAATTCCAGGCATTCTGAGGAATTCTACTGACCCTTCTTATCAGGAGGCTCGTTGAGGTTACCTTATCTCTTTGTTAAGTATCAGTGATAGAAGCCTTCCATCAGCCCTGTCCTTATTGCATTTGGACAGAATCCCATGAGCGTCTGGCGATGTCTCCAATGAGAGGGTGAAGGGACCAGAATCTCTGGGGGCGGGGGGGGGGGGGGGGTCCTGCCTCTCGCACAGGGCCAGCTGTAACGCAATGTAATACAAAGATATTTATATACATGCAAATACATAACGTATATGTACGTGAATATATATCTTTTCATATATTTAAAAATGTACATTTAAATGCCCTTCATATTTGAGTCTTAAAGGCAATGAGCCTTCAGGGCAGTGCTGTGGCTCAGCCGGGGATCGTCAGTTAGCACCCCTCCCCCCCACCAGGGAACGAGTGTCCCCCACATGTAGAGAAAATTCAGGGGTGTCCTGGCCCCAGCCTCACCGCTACACGCCCCTCGGGGTGGTATCTGTTAAATGACGGCTGGGCTCCCGGGGCAAGCTAGGAATCCTATCCCACAGGCTTACTGGCTCGACCATATTTTAAAATTATGATATTTCGTTTTAAAGCTTAAATATCTGGCTTCTCAGAAAGAAAGAAAGAAAGAAAGAAAGAAAGAAAGAAAGAAAGGGAGAAAGAAAGGAAGGAAGGAAGGAAGGAAGGAAGGAAGGAAGGAAGGAAGGAAGGAAGAAAAATGAGCTTTGGCACACAAGTGTTCCCTTCGTGTTCTGTGGCCGGTGGGACCCACTCCCCTACCCCCTCCCCAGCCTCACATTCATACTCCCTGGGCTCCCACAGGCAGCACAGGCCCGGATCCTCGCCCTGGGTCTCCACGTCCCTGGCCAGAGCGGCTATCTGGAGACCCTGATTCTGAGCCGGACTGCCACCCGCCCCACACAACGTCCCTCCTCGGCCAAAGGAAATGCTCCCTTGGCTTTGGGAGTTAAGAGTCCCTCAGACGCAGCTCAGAGGAGCAACTCCACTTTCGGAGAAAATATGTATCCTATCTTTTCCACAAGGAATTCAGTCATGACAACGTCTGGACGTGCTTAAACCATGGGAACGAAACCAGGAATTTCTCGCACGACACAAGCCAGGAGGCCGTCGAGTAGGGGCTTCGCGCTCCTCCGCGCCTCTTTGCTGCGAAACGCTCGTCCCGGTGTCTCCTCGCGGGCTTGTGACGGAGGCAAGAATGTCGGGGGTGCCCCTGCTGGACCAGGCCGCTCCGGCGTCCCGGACGGAGGAGAGTCCTTCAGGGAGGGGGGGTCCTGCCTTGGACTGCTCTGTGCCAAGGCCCCCTTCACGCGAGGGCCCGTCGGACGGGGTCGGAAAGCTGGCAGAGTGGTTTGCCCCGATGTTGGAAGTGACTCCTGGTTGTTTAGAATATTCTAATCATTGGATTTTACAGGACATGTGCTCAGGGACTTCTTTAGTGAAGAACGATTTTAAGACGACCTTAAAAACGTCTATATGGAAAGGAAAGAAACAGCTATGTGTGTCCGTTTCTTTTCCATCTGCTCACGACCCAGTTTGGCTGGTATACTTTCTCCGATAGCAGAATTCCTGAGAGCACATGATAACAGATTCCCCCAGAAAAGATCTTAATCCCTCTTGAGATTGCTCTGCAAGCCTCAAATCCTCAGAGTGGAGTCTTTGGCGTGTAGCGGTTACCGCAAACGGGGGGGACACATGGAGACCTGGGGGGCCACGGACGCTGGGGGAGGGGTGCAGGGAGGTGTTGCATGGGTTCCATCCTGCGCTGACCTGCCCTCACTTCTCCGGGCGGGTTCCGGGAGCATATTGATTGCTCCCTGAGAGCAGTGAAAGTGAGTCTGAGTTGGGTTTGGGTGCTTGGCCGAAAGCGAAATAGCGTTCTCCAGCCGCGTGCATTATTGATGGGCATGTTGTAAATTGTTAAACAAAATAAATAATGTATTTTGAACAGTGTCATTTTGTGACTGTTTACCAACGGGGTGGTTTAAAGGTACCAAAAGAAATGAGAAAACATTTTTTTTGTATGCATGAACACAGCAAAGAGCCCACAAATTTTGACTTTTAAACGCCTCTTATTGTGTCGTGTGGCATTGTGTGTCTGACTAGTGTCCACACTGTGGAAGGAGGAGAGGGGTGGGGGGCAGGGAGGAGCCGTGATCTCGGGTACTGACCTCCTGCGCTCCCACCTGGTGGCGATGTGTGTGCGTGTGCGTGCACACGCGGGCGTGGGAGGAAGGGGATTGTGGGTGTGAAAGAGACAGCACGTGCTCATGTCCCCCAGGAAAGTACCCCTCTCCATCGGAGGAGGATAGCCCCGCACACGTGCCTGGCTCGGGAAAGACCCAGCCTCAGGGCTGTGGACCCAGCTGTGACCGTCTGCACCCAGGCACCAGAATGGCCCACAGGAGAGCCCTTCCCCCAGCTGGAGAGACGGGTCACTTCTGGGGCAGCAGAGAGGAAGCACTGGGGGAGGCGGGGCTTCGGCCCCGGGGAGGGCGGCCACACGGAAGGCTGAGACAGAGCGGACACGGCCCCACGTTAAGAGAAGGTGACCGTGCGGTCTCGGACAGCTTTCAAGGGGGATTGTCAGCCCCCCGAAATTTTATGCAAAAGTGTATGCTGGTGTGTTTGTGTGTGTGTCTCTGGGAAAGAGGTCTGTGGCTTTTCATATTTTCAAAGGGTTTTGCTATCCCACAGTTACAGTCTTACATTCTATGCACCACAGACCATTTTAAAAACGTAGAAGACTTATACTCTTCATTCTGAAACCACTTTAGTGGGCGCTTCTCACACCTGTCAGGGGGAAGAATGAGCCCAGCAGACAGCGTCCGGGAAGCAGAGGGTTATTGTTAAAAATTCGTCCCGTCTTCTAAGTCTTGGGAGGAAAGAACTCACGTTGAATTTTCTTAAACAGAAGAATCGGCAGCATTAAGGGCCAGGTGGTTTAATTTTTACCCCCTGGGGATACCGAAATCATTGAAAGTTTCTATTTAGATGGGATCCCGTCTTCTGAATCACGGCAGAGCCCCGGTTTCCAGAATCCCACATATCCTTGTAGATAACTCGTGCGTTTCACTGCATTTCAGTGAAACGGCTGTTTGGTGACCTGTAAAGTCCGTCCTAGTACCATTTTTATTAGAGACGCAACGTGACCCGTGATATATGGGTCACACAAGCCTGGGCCCCCTCCCTCAGGCCCTGGATGCGTCTGCTCCTGCCCCATGCCACCTGACACAGGGCGCAGGATTGCGGGGTTTTCTCGAGTCTGCTACGTTTGCAACTGTCCCCCGAGTTTCGAGACAGTCGGAGCCGCCAGACAGCCCAACGCTTCCGTCGTGTGCAGGATGGAGTCACAGACTCCCGTGTGTGAGTCACCCGGGACGAAGAACCAGGCCCCCGTGGGCTCCCAGCGTCCCAGCTGGGGAGCCACTCAGGGCTGGGAGCCGCTCAGGGCGGGGAGCCGGTCCCGCCCCGCCCCGCCAGGGGGAATGGCGTCTGGGGTGTCCCGACCAGTTCTTCAGGTCACGCCTCCGTGAGTGCATATCGAGCTCACCTGAAGCCGGTAAGGTCGCCTAACCTGTGTGTCCGCCTCTGGGGTGTGCTGTGGGGAGGCGGTGACAGAGCGAGTTACATAAGCCCAGGCCGGTAGGAGCTCTGAGGCCTCTCCAAACCCAGATCCCTGCTGGGACCTTGGCCCCCCACTTCAGGACGGATTTGTGAGTCTTCACGGGAAGCCACGACACAGGCGGTCCTTCCAAAGTGTGTAGACACAGTGCGTGTGAGTGAAGTCCTCCCCGCGGGGCAGAACATCCGGCGGTCACCTGCGCCCTCGATGGCCGCGTCCCCTCCACACCCGAGGTCTTCGAGCATCCCGGGCTGACCGCTCCTGTGCCCGGCTCCCACCTCCCCTCCCGGGCTTCTCCACCAAGAGCCCAGAACAGGTTCGCGCCTCGGTGACCTGAGTCAGCTAGATGGTGCCAGGCTCCGTGTCCATCACGGACACTCCGATTTCAGATCTGAACCAACCCCGCTCTGCTCCTTGGTCACTGCTCTGGTGAGAACAGCCCTTCCTCCCGGGAAGGCAGTTCGGAGAGTCGGTTCGGAATCGGAAAGACGGGACGTTCGAAATCGTGTGTTATTTTGACAGTTACTACAGAACTTTGCAAACTTTACAGTTGACGCGAGGACATAGCAAACCCAATGAACACAACCATCAAATAACCAGGTCTGGTGGCATCGGTTATTTCTGAAGTAAAAGGTAAAAAAACCAACGTGGATTCAAACACCCAACAGGGCCTCCCGTGAACCCAAAGGTCTGGTGTCCCAGGGAGAATCTGACACACACTCTTGACTGCAAGACGCAGCCCTTCCCTGCCCCCAGCCTGGGGACAGGCGCTGTGAAGGTCAGGGGTCAGATGGACCACAGGCAACTTGCCTCTGCCCGTCTCAGCCACCCCTTCCTGGAGCCAAAGGGAAGAGAGAAGAGAGAAGACATCCCTTCCTGATGGGGTTGGTGGCTTCAGCCAGACCGGCGAGCCCTCTCCCAACACTGTACCTGAAGAGGTGAAAGAATGTGGGTGAAGATCTGGTTTCTTTCCGTGTGAATTGTTGGATTGAGTCTGGAGGCACCGCTGTGGGATGGTGGGATTTAGAGCTTTCCCGGGGTTGGGTAGACCCCCGGCTCTGGCCTAGAGCCGAGAGCCTTCTCGGCAGGACGCCGGGCAGGTCTGTGGGCCGGGAGAGCCGGCGGTCAGCCCAGCGCCACCAAGGGTCTCAGAGGCCTTGCCACTGGCCCCCACCTGGTCTTGGAGTCCCAAAGAGTCTGCAGGATCTTCAGGGGACCCTCCTTCCAAGGGCAGAAGCTCCCAGACCCAGGGAGACCGAGCTGCCCCTTCGGTGGCTGAGAAACTTCCGACGGGTGACGCCGGGTTCCCGTGCCTCACCAGTCAGCGCGGGACCACCCTGCCCGCGTCCTATTCTCTCCCAAACTGGTGGCCACCAGATGACCGGCCCCGCTGGACGTTATGCTGACCCAACATCCCTCCAGCAGGCCGTCAAATGCCGAGCCCCAGGTCCACCCCAGGATTCACAGCAAACACAGCCCGCCCTTGGCTGGGCCCGGGCACGTGGGGGGAGCCCTGGTCTTTAGCTCCCCTTGCCCAAACGTCTTGTTGCTGAATTACTAATTGAGCTCTCTGACAGTGATTGAGGAAAAGTACGAATAAGATCCAAACCCATCTCAACAAAAGGAGAAAACCAAGTGACCACGGTCCCTTCTCCGGGTGGGGCGTCGGCCACAGTCAGGGCGGAACCACTTTGCCCACAGATTAACCGCCCAGCCTGGATCGACCAGCCCCGGCATGTCAAAGGCAGCAGGAACCACAAAGCTGTAAGGCTCAGGAAGAGACCCCAGAACCAGAGACGGTATCGCAGAGCAGCCCCTCTCAGACGTCCCCAGGTCCAGGACCGCCGCGGGGCAGATTCTGAGACCGCGCATTCCCAACCAGCTCCCGGTGATGCCGGCCAGAACAGCAACACCCTGGGGAACAGTGTGGCCTGAGCGTGGGCTGGCGGTTCGCACCCCAGAACGGGAAGGTGTGGGAACTCTGGGAGCTGGGAGCTGTGTCTTCAGACCAGGGGGCCCGGGGACCAGGACGGGCTGTGACACGTGAGTTGTCACAGACGGACTCCGTCCCGGCACCAGGCACGAACCCTGCCCGCTTTCCGATTCATGGTCAAAAATGTTGAATGTTTAAAAACGACTTTAAGGGTTTTTATTTATGATGATTTTATTTGCACAACTTGAAAGCAAACCTCAGGTATGCGATCAGGAGTGGTTTTTTCTCCCTTTGAAAAACGTTAACCAAATGCTTCAGATAAATAAAACGTTTCCTTGGGCTCAGCCCGTGAAACGGCGGAAGGGACGTGTGGTATGCGCCACTTACGTGCCGGTGGCCTTGGGCCAAGCGGTGTCCTTGCTGTGGCCCTGCGCTCACCCGTGAGCTGCGGGTGCACCGGGGCCCTTCTCCTGGAAGAAGGAGTCCGGGAGCCGTAGCCTCTGTCACACGTTAGCAGCACAGGACACGTAGAAAGCCCTCATCGAACATCAGGCGCTAACATTCCTGTCGCTATGTCCTCCTCGTCCACTGGTGCCTGGGCAGGGAGGCATTTGGACATGGACGATACGTGTGTGAGTACGGACGCTGGGCTCTTCCCCGTCCCACAACGGTGGCAAGCTCAAGGCAGACGAGAAGAAATGGAGCTCACGTGACACATAAGTGACAAGGAAAATGCTGACCGGCTCAAGCCAGCCCCCAGGACCCAGTGTGCCTCTCGGCTCAGCAGAGGTCCGGGGGGGCCACCGCGGGCCCCAGGCATGAAGGGCACCACGCTATGACGTACAAAACCCCTTCCTGCTTCGGAAGAGCAGCGTTTCATGAATCACCGAGAGCAAAGCTGCCTTCAGCGTCACCTAGCTCCGGTTTTATGGGGCCACGCCCCACCCCGTAATGGGCCCCGGGACAGGAAGGTGACGTGTGACCCTTTCCCTCAAGCTTGGGATCTCAGGATGAAAAGCACTGTCAGAATGCTGAGTCGTGCAGCTGGGGGGGGGGGGGCACAGCACCTTCTAGAAATAGCACTCAGCACAAACCACTCCTCAAATTCCTCCCTCCACTTCCCGGCAGGCCTGGGCCGCCTCCGAGGAAGGTGGAGGCCACTCAGCGACTGTCGCAGGAAGGCCTCAGTGCTCCCGAACGCCAGACACATTCATCACGTTGAGTAAGTGTCAGTCGAGTCCAATATGCCATTAATTATTACCATCGGTTATTTTCATTAGTGGAACAGCACATTTCTTTCATTGGTGAAGTTCTCCGATTGTTTGGCGTGGTGTAGACCCTCGGAACAGCCCGACAAAGTGGGATGCAGGAAAGGTCTCTGCCCCCACGTTGCACGATGGAACCGCCACCCCGAGGTGGCACTCACCTGATACTTTCCACGAGGTCGGACGGCGTGCGGCTGGGTCCACGGTCAACCCCGGGCCTGGCCCTCGCTCCCACAGACCCCAGCACCCCATTTCATCTAGGGGGAGCCTCCTCGCCCACCACGTTCCAGAGCCACCTGACGGAGGTGTGAGGCTTCCTGGGGATCCCCTGAATCACCCACTCTGTGCAAAGTGCTCTGATGACTAACACACAGCTCCTCCCCTCGAGAAATACACCACGTAGGGGAGACGGGCAGGTCAACCACTGTTACGCAAGGCTGAGCAAAATAAATGCTTTAATAAACATGTAGATGGCTCGCTCCAGGGATGCCGGGCGCAGCACCCAGAACTGAGCGGTAGCGTCCGGGCTGAGCTGGCGTCCGAGCGGCTTCAAAGGCACCCCGGGCACAGACGAGCAAGAGCGGCTGACCCAGGTCGGGAGCCACTGGCTGATCTTCCACTTTCTGTGTGGCTGGGTGACACTACACTGCCCAAATACCCCGGTGATGTTTAAAGATATGTGCACGATGGTGTCTGCCGTCCCTCCCCGGGATCCGACACCCCCTCCCCTCCGTCTGACGCCCCTCACCCCTTAGAACAAGGCTTTGCATCAGGTATGCACCTCGCTCTCCTGTGTTCGTGTTAATGAAACAGATGCTTCACTCTTCCCCTCCCCCCTTGATAGACAGTTCAGCTTTTTTCTTAGCATCGTGTTCTTTTTTTTTTTTTTTTTTTTTTTAAAAAATGTTTATTTGGGGAGGGGGGTGCAGCGAGAGAGAGGGAGACACAGAATCCAAAGCAGGCTCCGAGCTGTCAGCACAGAGCTCGACGCGGGGCTCGAGCCCACAAGTAGTGAGACCGTGACCTGAGCCGAAGTCGGACGCTCAACCGACTGAGCCACCCGGGTGCCCCTGTCACTGTCATCCTCTGAAGATCTTTCTGTCCGGGACCTGGAGACCCTCCCCACCCTTTTCTGACACCTGCGTGCTTTCCAAGCAGCCCCGGATGGATCTACATCTGGGTCATTTCCAACCTTCCGCGCTCACAGCCTGGGCCACAGTGAGCGACATCATCCGTGAGTCAGCCTGCAGGCGTGTCGACCGGGCCGACGGGGCTGGGTTCTGGCCAAGACCCCTGCATCTGCAGTCCTGGCAGACGGTACGGGTTCCTGCCCGCGGGCGCTGTGCCACTCTGTGTCCACACCAGCAGCGCGTGACCGCCCCTCTTCCACACCTCCGAGGCAAGGGTGCCCTCAGACCTCTGTGCCATCTGCCTACCTAACAGGTGACACACGGAGTCTCGGCTGCCCGCGACACTTCTCTCACTGGGAATGACGGACAGCCACGTAGATGCGCGTTCTTGGAGAGAGATCCTTAGGCCTCTCGCCCCACCTGAGTATCTGACTTCAGCAAGTCGGAGGTGAGACCTCACAGCACACGTCCCACTCTGCGACCGCAGGGCGTCTCCTCCCTGAGGCAGATCAAGCGGGAGAGTGTCCAAAGACCCACCGAGAGCACGAGGCCGTCTCTACGTACGTGAGATCTGGGACAGGGAGGCCCCGAGAACGTGGCAATGTGCTGCGGCCGGGGGCTCGGAATGACCGTCTCTGGGGGACGCCCAGAGACATGGCACGGGGAAGGGGTGGGAACCGGGGCTCGGGACGGCCCTCCTCTGGGGCTGGGGTCCTCACCGCCCCCAGTCGTGCCTGTGGAGGGACACCCGCCCACCCCATGTGCCGCCACGAAGCCTCAGTCCTCCGTGCTCGGGACCTGCCGTTACTGCCTCCAGAGGCGCGGTAGTCAGGCCTCCTCCGGGACACCTGCCTCGAGGGAAGGAGGGGCCCAAGGCTGTCTCCAAGGGCGGAAGCCGGGTGCTGGGTCGAAGTACACCGATTATTTTTAATTAGATCAAAATGGGGCAAATGGGGCCAGGCCGTGGCAGAACTCTTGACAGGCTGTGGTGGCTGCTCCGTGGCTGTCTGCTGCCTCTGACGCGGCCGAGAGAGCCCGGTGAGGACCCGAGGTCACGGCTGTGTCTCCTCGCAGGCTGCTGGCCTCCTTGGTCCGAAGACTACAGCCTGCCCGGGGACCGAGCGCCCGCTTGCCCACGGGGACACCCCAGACGGAGCACATGATATGTTCCACAAAGACTTCAATTGATGACTTAATTACCCACCCAGTGAGTGAGCAGGGGAGGGCCCAAGGAATCCCTCCCTCCTGCTTGCCCTTCCTGCCGTCCCTCCTAGCCTGGGAAGAAATCCTCCCCAGTGTCCCTCTGAGTTGCTGCCCGCGCCTCAGAACCCAGCAGCCGATGCAGGGGAGGGGCTCCCCGAGGTGAATCCCCACGGCCTCCTTGCCCGCCCATGCACAGACACTGGGCTTGGGACGCGTCACCTTGAAACAGCCCGTGTCCCTCTCTGAACGACCAGAAAGCCGGACTCCCCCTGACCCCGTTCCGGCACAAGTTGCCACTTACTAGCCCCTGACCTGGGCCACAATAGGCCTTCCCAGCCTCTGGCCTCATCTGTAAAGTTGGGAGAAAGCCTACAGGATGTTGCAAAGGATTTTACGTACGATCATCGCTACAGCGGCCTCGGATGGTCTGCGAAGTGAGCGGATAAGAATAATGCGTTGGGTGTGCGTGTGTGGGAGGAGGGTCGTCCCGGCTGAGGCCAGGGGAGGCGCTGTGCCTCTGGTGCCCCTTACCTCGGGGGTCCGGGGTCCGCAGGTTTGAGGGAGGGTTTCTCAGCTGGGATCTGGAGAGCCGAGATGTCCACTGGGCATCTAAGCGGAGAGGCCCAGGAGGCAGCCGCCGGTGAGAGCCTGGGGTTCGGCCCAGGGGACCGCACAGAGCTGCCCTGGGAATCACTGGTGACAGCTGAGAGGTTAGTGCAGGGAGGGGCCCGGACTGAGCTCTGGCCCAAGACAGTAAGAGGTCAGGGAAGGAGCCCCAAGGGGAAGCCGAGAGAGAGCCCCCCCGGGAGGTGGCAGGGAAGAAGCAGGAGAGGGCTCCGGATGGAGGGATATGAGCTGGGCCGGGGGCCGGTGGTTCGAGGACACACAGAGACAGAAGCAGGAGTGGAGGCCCCGACCGAGCACTCAGGGGTAGCGGGCCGGGGCTAAGGGGAGTCAGACGGAGGCGACTCGTCCAGCTTGCCTTGTGAAACGGGGTGGAGGGAAACGGGTCCCCGGGGGGGGGGGGCCAGCTGGGTAATTTGTTCAAGATGGAGACATTTGCAGTTCAGGTACACCCGTGTGTTTGGAAAAGTTCTCCAGAGACGTTGAAGAGCCACCCCCAGCCTGGCCCCACCCTGCGCCAAAAGCCACGATAGTCGGGACACGTGGGGCTGCCAGGAGAGGCCTGGGCCTTTGGGGTCCTCGGAGGACAGTGTGCAGAAGCGGTTCCAGCACCGGAGCGTGGGGCCACCGGGCACCCAGATGGTGGAGAACAGTTGTCACCATTCATTACCAATATGGCTCCGCTCGGGGCCTTCAGTGCAATTTTATAGGTCAGTTTCCATTTTAATGTTCAATTCATCTTTCCTATTCCCAAGCCCGCGGGAGTATTTCACTGTTGCCCCCATGGGCCCCTCCCCGCCTTTACTGCAGCTCCTCTGCTTGGGAGCAGAGGTCACAGTCAGCACAGCCTGAGAAACAGACCCCAGGTCGAGAAGTCCCCCCGAAGGCCCGCCCGCTGCTCTGTACCCACACAGCAAAGGGGTCCAAACAGGCCGATCCGGTCCACTCCCGTACCCCACGCCCGCTCCGTCACCGGCCCCCACACACCAGTGAAATAGCAGGAGGACCGGGCCCCCCAGCCTCACCCCTGCTTGGTGGGGTCCCCGCAGGATGTCAGGGTTCCCTTCTGGAACTTATCTGTCCCATGTCCCTCCTCCTTATATCCTCCTGAGGAAAGTTTGCCCGGGTCTGGGGTTAAGGTGCCCAAGTGAAGGGAAAGAAACAGACTCAGTGTGAGGAAGAGAGGAGGAGGAGGGGGAGGAGGAGGGAGTAAGACCCACGTTGTAATCCCGGCCCCCGCCCCCCACCCGGTTCTGGCGGGAGAAGCGCCCAGACTCACACCCGCCAGACCCACCTGAGCCCCTGGCAGGTGTCAGAACCACACAGCAGGAAGAACAAGGCTTTATTGGAAAGTGCTGATGCCGGGGTGGGGGGTTGGGGGGACAGGTGAAGGCGCCTGAGCCCAGAACCGCACACTTGCACACAGTAGGCACTTCACAAATCCCCGTGAAGCCTGAACGCGCAAACAAGGAGCCACAGCAGCCAAGTGAGCGGGAGCAGGCCCGAGCTGATGTGCTGAGCCGCGGACGTCCGCGGTGGGCAGGCCGCTGGGGCATCTCCCGAGACCCACTCGCGCTTGGCCGGAGAGCAGGGTGCCGCGGCCTTCCCGGCAGCCTTGGAGTGCCGAGGTCGGAGGTGAGGGGTGTTTTTTGAAACCGTGAAAGGTTTTGGCCCCGTCCCTGGTCTCCCGGGCCTCTGTCCGGAGGCCACGCGGTTTGTCCCCGAGCGGATCTTGCCCCGTCTGCCTCGGGCCCGGCCCTCGCGGGGAAGCCACGTGGCTGGGAAGGTCCGCCCCAGCTCGTCATGCTGAACACGAGAACCATCAGCACAAAGCAGACCCCGTTCCAAGCACTTGTCACGTATTAACTCACTGAACCCTCACGACGGCCGTGTTCTCATCCGCATCTAACAGTCGAGAAGTCAGCTTCATTTATAGATGGAAACCAGTTGGGTTTTCTGTGATAAGTTACCCGGACCAGAGTGGCAGGAGGCTTGATCGTATTGATCAGTGATACCGGGACCAACCACATCCCGTCTTCCGCGGCCTTGGCAATGCAGCCTGTGACAGGCGACGCTCGCTCCCGGCTCCCGTGTGACCAGAATGATGAACAGCGAGCCGTCTCTCACTTGTGTGGCACGAGCGTAAACTCACGTGCCAGCGCACAAGCCACTGCCAGGAGGTGGCGTGGGCACCGGCACGTGATGGAGCCGTTGTGTTTCCATCTGGAACAAAGAAAGGAAACTGGCTTTGATCCAGAGATGAGAGGCACGGTTTCCCAATGCCGCCATTAAACACAAACCTTAGCTGGGTTCCAGAAAGCCGCACTCCCCGTTCCCTTCTTTTTATGGGACTCTGCTCTGAGCCTCCGTAGAGTCGCTACGACAAAACCTAGCTGCAGACCAAACACTAGGCTGAAAGGAACGAAGAGGCCTCTTGGTTTCCATGCGGATTTTAAAATTAAGACGCCATTTAGAGCACCCTGCCGGTTACACTGCACAGCGGATCGTCTGCACTCGTCTCGGTGAATGCTGGGTCAGCCGTGCGCCTGGCCGAAGAGCGGCAGCCAACGTTTATTACGTGCTGCGGTAGCGATCCGTGCTCCTCACCGATATCCGTGGTCTTCTCTTCTCTCCCCCCTCTAGCAGCTGCAACACTGGCCTTCCTGACCCCTCGAGGTGGCCACAGGGCAGGATGTGGGCCGTGGGTATGTGTATGGAGCATTGGATGGCCTGCGTGGGGCCCCCATGACTCGCACCCCGCTCCGCTGGCCGCTGGGTTTGCCGGTTCTCCGGATGAGGACAACACGAACCCGGAGGACCCGCTGTTGATGCCCCGTGGGCGTGCAGACGGGGTGAGAACCGAGATGTCGGGCTGGGATTCTGCAGCACCAGGCACTCTACCCCAATAAAAGTGCCCACTATGTGCCAGGCACTGTTCAAAAACCTTTAGCTGAAGCAATTCATTTTTTTTTTTAACGTTTATTTGTTTATTTTGAGAGAGACAGTGTGAGCAGGGGAGGGGTGGAGGGAGGGAGACACAGAACCCGAAGCGGGCTCCGGGCTCTGAGCTGCCAGCACGGAGCCCGACGCGGGGCTCGAACTCACAAACCGCGAGATCGTGACCTGAGCTGAAGTCAAGAGTCGGGCGCCCAACCAACCGAGCCACCCCGGTGCCCCTTAAGCGACCAACTCATCGTGTACCCAGAGCCACCCTTCGCTGCTGCTCCCCGCGTGACAGACGCAGAAACGGAAGCACAAGCAGAAGGTAAGGCTAAACGGAGCTGAAGTTTTGACGCCCTGCGCCACAACGCTTCTAATGAAATAAGTCGTTTTATACGAATCAGATTCCATTCGTGTGGCCTCGAATATGCTGTTTTGTATTCACAGTCGCGGTAACAACCGCTTCCTGGTAGGGAAGGATGTGGCCGAAACAGGACACAGACCACGCCGGCTCACCAGGAGGCGTGGCATGCTTGTGTGTACCAGAGCCGTCCAAGAGGCCACTGGGGTCCACGGGTCACTAAATGCCACGGGCTTACAGCCGCGTCGGCCTCACTGGGCCACCTTCGTCAGCCGCATTTCCCCCCCGGCCACCCACAGCCGCCAGCTTGCAGCGGCAGCAGGGGCCAGGCTGGGCTTCTAGAAACCCAACGGGTGCCCCGGGGAACCGCAGAGGAAGGAAGGTGGGCGTGCTCCCAGCCCACCCCCCAGCCCCCCCAGGGCACCCCCGCTTCCTGGACTCATAGACTGGATTTCTGTTTTCTGTCTCATACGAAGAAACACGGGCGTGGCCTTAGTAAGGCTGGAACCCGCTGGCGTGAAATAGGCCTGAGCCTCGGAATCACCCAGAGCAGGGCCGTGTCCCCAGCTCGCCCTCCCGAGCTGTGTGGCCTCGGGCGCGGGGGTGATCTTCCCCGCTACCTTCAGTTCCCCGGGAGCGACGTGAGCCACAGGAGGCTAGCCACGCCTGCCCGGCACGTGGGAGGTCACCCCCTCCGCACGTGGGCTGCGGGGGCCAGGACGGACGCCCGGCCGCCGTAGGATGGGAAACGCGGCGAGTGGCCGACGTGCTGGAAGGTGGTTAGCAGAGAACCCCCGTCACCTCCCCACGTGAAAAGGAGGCAAACGATGGGGCGCCTGGGTGGCGCAGTCGGTTAAGCGTCCGACTTCAGCCAGGTCACGATCTCGCGGTCCGTGAGGTCGAGCCCCGCGTCAGGCTCTGGGCTGATGGCTCGGAGCCTGGAGCCTGTTTCCGATTCTGTGTCTCCCTCTCTCTCTGTCCCTCCCCCGTTCATGCTCTGTCTCTCTCTGTCCCAAAAATAAATTAAAAAAAAAAAACGTTGAAAAAAAAAAAAAAGAAAAGGAGGCAAACGAGATGATGTCTGTGTCACATCACCGAGGCGCTTGTCCTGAGAGGATCTGGCTGCGTCCCCTCTGCTCACTTCTCGCTCGGCATCCGGCGGAGGAGGGAGGAGTGGATCGCTGACAGGTATCCAACGCGACCCTCTTGCAAGCCGGCACAATCCTGGTTGGTTCTGATTTCTGACTCTGTGTCAGTTGCCTCGAAGCTAGGCGTCTTCAAAGAAAGTCCCTGGCCCGGGACCTGTGAGTTAATCACGCGCTCAGTCTCTCGGAGGAAATCCCGTGCCCCGGGCTCTCCCTCCAGGCTCCAACCCGCTGCGGACGCACCCGGGACCCAAAACGAGATCTGAAAACATGTGTGGGCCTCAATTAAGAGGAACAGTTTGTGCAACGAAACGGAGCCAAAGGGAACGGGGGGTCTCTACTGGTCTTTTTCACAGAGGCGGCAACGTCTTGTACGGGATGGGGGCTGGGAGCAAACACGGCTCCAAGAGTCAGTGCTGCGGGGTCAGGTGCAGAGCTCCCTGGCTGCCAGAACTCGGCCCGGGGTTTCCATCCCTTGAGGCGGGGCCAGTCGGAGCGGCTCCCTTTCTCACCAAAGCTGAGGGTGAGCGTCGTGCAGCGGGAATCCTAAGACCCACAGCAAGGGTTTTCAGCGTTCCCCCGCAGAGGTGGGCGCAGGGCCACACGGAATGGGCCTTTTTTTTTAATAGAAAAATAATTTATCTAAATTCTAGGTAGTTAACATACCGCGTCATCGCCACCCCAGTCCCTCCTGCATCCACCCCGCTGACTGAAACGGCCTGAGAAGGCACTGCGTGCTTTTCCTGGTTCCTTTCCTTGCTTCCTCGGGTTAAGTTGTGACCCTATAACTAGCATTAGGGTGTGTTTGAAATGACCCTAGGAGACTCTGTTGCTCTCCTCTTCTGTAAAATAGTCACGTTATAGCTTTCTGCCCTCCACCCTCTCTACGAGATGAAAAACGTTATGCCATCCAATGATATGACTGGCTCAGTCGGGTGAGCGCGTTCAACTCTTGACTTCAGCTCAGGTCATGATCTCAAGGTTCATGAGATCGAGCCCCCTGTCGGGCCCTGTGCTGACAGCGTGGAGCCTGCTTGGGATTCTCTCTCTCTCTCTCTCTCTCTCTCTCTCTCTCTGCCCCTCCCCCACTCACTCTCTCGGTCGAAAAAATCAACTTAAAAAAATACATGTCAAGGTTTTATTTAGTTTTGTATGGGGACCAAGTTTTAGCTGAATAAACAGAATGAGTGACCAAAGGCAGACTAGACAAATACGGAATCGGGCTTATTTTTAACAGCTGGGCTGTGTGTAAGAAAGAAGTCTGCTGTGGTTCCCTGCACAGCATGATTCCCGAATATGCTTGTGACTTTTTTCCCTCCGTTTCAGCGAAACAGCCAGTCTCAAGGTTTTTCTCCCGATAACATCACCAAAGACCCACCCGGAGACGCTCCCCAGGCCTCATGAAAGTGCCTGCGTGACAGAGAAGGAGAAAGACAGACCAGGCTTGGTCGGGAACACAGGCGGGCAGGCCGGCCCCGAACGGGATTCAGGTGCGGGCAGCAGGGAGCACACAAGCAGGTGCTCACCGACCTCACCAGGCGGCCCTGCGACCAAGGAAGGAGCTGCAGGGGCCAGGGTCTCCCCCTCCTGTCCCCGCCCCCTTCCCACCCTCCAGGGAGCGTGAATAGGAAACCAGGGAACCCTCTGGAGGCCCCACCCGCGGGGTCGGTGCTCCCAGTGGGAAGTGGAGTCGTGCGAAGAGGTCTCGGGAGCCGGGGCCCTTCCGTCCCCTTAACGAGAACATGGAACTCAAGGTGCCTTTCCCGAAAGGCGGGGCTCAGCCCCCGAGCATCGCTGTGAGAGACAGGACAGCAGCGTCAGCCCCTGGCCGCAGGTAACGGACGTGGCCTGGCATGCCGGGCACGTGCCAGCTCCGTGACATCGCCGCTCCTCCCTCCGGGACGCCAAGTTACCTGCAGACTCCCCCCGCCCTCGTGCCTCCTTTTCTTGTCGCCCCAAACTGCCTGTGACACCAAATCCAAGCCCCCGGCTGGGTGTGCAAAGCCCTCCTTCTCTGCCAACCCAACCTCGCACAGCACATCCCGCCTTCAGACAGCGACCCTCGCCGTCCCGTGGGCCCCGTCCGCGTGCACCTTCTCCATGCTGTGCGCATGCGGCCCCAGCCTCCCCAGCACCGCCCAGATGATCGCGACAAGCCTCTGCTCTCCTCCCTCGTTCCTACCAAGCTGACACCACGCCGGCTCCCGTGTCACTTCACCTCAAGGCTGGGAGTGTCTGAGACCAAAGTCCCTCCTCCCTCCTCATACTGCTGGGGCCATTTGTGGGCTATGCTGTTAATTTGGTGGCCCTCGCTGGCATGAACTGTATACATGAGGATATGGGCATCTTCAAGAAAGAGATAGATAGATGATGAATGACAAAATAGATCCCCCCTTGTTGTCTAGACTACGTAATTATTCCATGGACATGTGTCTTTACATAACCATTTACCAAGATACATTGTTCATCCAATCATTCTAATAATTTCCAAATTATCGACAGACATCTGAAAACGATGGCCTGACTTCTGGTTGACACAGGTGTTCCCAGAAGATGCCCCAACCCGGGCCCTGACTTGACACGGGGACTCCACGATGTTTCCCACAACTTCCTTATTGATGACGTTGTCATCAGGTGACTCTCCCCTCCATCCAGAGGGTTTTGACATCGCCGACGTTGTTCATAGTACAACATGAAGCCCGTGTCCACGTTTACCACCCCAGCATCAGTCACTGCAAATATTCCAGCCCCAGTGACACTGACATTCTGCACGTCCCCTGTCTCTACCATCAAACGAAATCATGAACACAGACTCTCGCGTTGTCACGTTCAATTAGCCGGCTGCATTTTCTCTATCTGGGGAGCCTGACACGTCCTTTGACCCAGTTTCAGAATCCCCCAAGTGCAAAAACCTTAAAGCTTCATTTTATTTTCTTAGTTTTTCAGATTAAACCCCAAGTGCATTTTTACATAATCTATTAGACAAGCAGGTCACATTTCCTCCTGCAATAGCTACTTCATGTTTCATTTCACTTTTCATATCTTATGTCTTCCCTTGAATATCGTCTTCTGCTTTTCCTTCAAAGATTCATTTGTTTAGGGGGCGCCTGGGTGGCTCTGTGGGTTGAGCGTCTGACTTCGGCTCAGGTCGTGATCTCGCGGTCCGGGACTTCAAGCCCCGCATCGGGCTCTGTGCTGACAGCTCGGAGCCTGGAGCTGCTTCGGATTCTGTGTCTCCCTCTCTCTCTGCCCCTCCCCCGCTCGCACTCTATCTCTCAAAAATAAATAAACATTAAAAAAATCTTTTAAATAAAGCGTTAAAAAAAGATTCGTCTGTTTATTTTATGTATTCGTTGACTCAAAACATATTTATGACCATCCACGAGGTGCGAGGTACCGCTCAGGCGCGCGGGATGCATCGATAATGTGGTCAACCACAATAGTAACAGCACTCTCTGCCCCGGAGGGACAGAGAAATAAATGCTGAACAGAGCAAGACAGAAGACGCTGTGTGTGTAAAGGAGGTAAGTGCTGCGGGAGAACTCCCAGAGCAGGGAAGGGGCCTCAGGGTCGGTCTCACCTACGAGAATATACGTGCAGAAGTTCTCTCCATCTTTGCGTTAGTAACTGAATCGAGTCTTTCCCGGAATGCTGAGGACAGTACGGACCCCTCTGTTGGAAGGTGGTGTTTATGGAAGCCAGTCTTTGAATGTCTAACCACCGTCCCCTGCACACTGTTTGTGAGACACTGTACAATCTGGATCCCCACCGAGGGTCACAGATTGTTCTAGTTTTCATCACACATAGTATCTAGTCCTCCTTGCTATTGCCTTTATGTACAAAACAAATATAAAGCTTTTGGGGAAAAGATAGAAGGTGATCGGTTTACATGTTTCATTGTATCAGCCAGGTATAATCAAATGTGGTCACTTTAGACAATCTAAATTAAAACATCTGGAAATCTTTATGAAAATGGGGTAGATACGACATATTTCCTCTCTACAATTAATTACAATTAAATTGCAATTACAGTATAATTATAACTACACGGACACTGCTTACACGTTCCCCATGTGTTTTATTTAGGAAGATTTCCCACTGAAATCCTCCAAATAATTTTGCTCGAGCCCTAGGCATAATGACCCATGTGCAGCACCCCCTTCTGAACGCACAAAATCAACCAAACCATTCAACTATCTTCCAAGTCCTGTATTTTGCACTTCAAATACATTGCTCCGATATTCTTAAATGAAGGAGGGGAAGCCGGACCGGTAACCGTGACGGTTGAAATTTTGTTGCCTTGGGTTGTAAGTTTTCCCAAAAGCTGTTTTCACATTTCATTCGTGCCTGTTTTCAATCAGCGACCTCAACATCTAGACCACAAGGATCCACCTCTGTCAATGTTATTTCTTTCAAGTTCTAGTAAACGTTTCACGTCTAAAATGCCCGATTCCTTTTAGCCACAGAGTAGGTGGCATTAAAGATGTGATAGTACTTTCTAAATGTTTTTCATTTGCTTTATCAACATCTTTTCATAAAAATTTTCCTGTTTTCAATATTCTAAACGCTTACTATATGAAACTGATTTATGATATTCTTTAGAATTTTCCTCATTAATTATTGGAAGTGTTCTTTACGTAAACCAGGAGCTTTTCGCAGAACGTGATTGTCCTTGTGCTAAAATACGTAGATGACTAACACTTTCAATTTTCAATTTTTTTAAGTTTATTTATTTATTTTCAGAGAGAGAGAGAGAGAAGGAGCG
Organism: Neofelis nebulosa; assembly: GCF_028018385.1. NCBI lineage: Eukaryota > Metazoa > Chordata > Mammalia > Carnivora > Felidae > Neofelis > Neofelis nebulosa. Next base: position 153,892,643 of record NC_080787.1, read on the forward strand.
CACTAGTTGGGAGGGGCAGAGAGAGGAAGTGACAGAGAGAATCCCAAGCAGGCTACATGTTGTCAGCACAGAGCCCAACGCAGGGCTTGAACGCACGACCGCGAGACTATGATCTGAGCCAAAACAAAGAGTCAAAAGCTTAACTGACGAGGCACCCAGGTGCCCCAACATTTTCAATTTTTAACATTACGAATATTGGCACCACTTGCCTCTGCATCTATATCAATATCAATAAGCCACTCGTATTTTGTTGAAAGAATCAAATTGTTTTTAATTCAGGAATACAGCCTTTTTGATACGTTCCTACATAATATCAAATCCTGCTCCGAGACGGTCTGGTGTTCACGCAGCATCGGAAGATGATCCAGCAGCAGGTGCTGGTTCCCCCGAAGATTTGGAACACGCACACCCATGAGATTCAAAGGGGCCACTAACGCACTTATCCAGAGTGGCGTTTGCTTATAATATTTTACGATAAATTCCGCAGCTACCGCTTACACAAGACACATAGCGCCCCACAAACGTAAAACAAAAGGCTTCTCGGAAAACAGTAAGACGGGAAGTCCATTCACGTGTCACAGCCATGGCGGTCTATAACTGCCAGCGTGACCTGATGAGTCTACGTTAGGGTTTCTGCCAGTGTGAAATATTATGCCATCTTGCTACTGTTTGCTATTTACCGGTGGAGATAGTTGGCGGTCTTTGCCCGCGGTGGTTCCAGACAACACGCTACTGTGCGGCCGCATCTGGGTGTGCAGCTGGATCTCCGCGTCCCTCGCTGCACGCAGAGCTGAACTCAACGGAAGTCAGTTGTCGTCGTCAAGGGCCGCCCCGGCGAACATGCGGACGGCTTTCACATCCAACTAAGAGAGCAAGGTGTTGGCTCTCCCCAAGTGCTCCCGGCACCACCACCACCAAATTCCAGCGGAAGCCTTGTTCCGGAGCCAACCGGCACTGGCCTCAACGTGCCTCCATGGGCCTGATCTCTGTTGCGCGTCTCCAGGCCGGGACCAGACTGCACATGTGGTTCTATGTAGGGATCTGCTGCCATTTCCCTGGGGGGTTCTGGGCTGTGTTAGTCACCCTAGCATCTTAGGTCAACATGTTTCGGTGCCGGACCAACAAAAATCCTCATTGCTTTACCCAGTTTCCTTCTTTGAATGTTCTGAGGTGGGGCGCCTGGGCGGCTCAGTCGGTTAAGCGTCCGGCTCTTGGTTTCGGCTCAGGTCATGATCTCATGGTTGTGAGTTCGAGCCCCACGTTGGCTCTGTGCTGACAGTGTGGAGCCTGCTTGGGATTCTCTCTCCCCCTCTCTCTCTCTCTCTCTCCTTCTCCCCCATGCTTGCTCACCGTCTCTTGCAAAATAAATAAATAAACAAACAAAATTGAACGTTTTGAGGACAAACGAGAAAATGTATACAAAGTGCCTGGTTCATCTTAAGCACTAAGCAAACGTTAGCTGTTATTATAACTGTGCTTGAACCAGAGCTCCAGATATTATTTGGGTTTTTCCCCAGACACTAGTTGCCAGTGGCACTCGATCCGCGTGTTGTTTCCATCTGTCCAGACAGGAGAGCCCCTGCTCCTCCCCTGGCCCGTGCGTCAGGTCAGGAAGAAGCTTGGCCTTTTCCCTCCTCTGATTTTCCCTTTAGGCCCGAATTCAGTCCATTTTCTACTAACTGGGAGTCTGATCATCCAATTTAGGTATTTTTTTATGTTTTAAGTATTTTAGGTATTTCGATGTTTATTTTTGACAGAGGGAGAGGAGGGGGAGGGAGGGGGAGAGAGAGAGAGAGGAAGACACAGAATCCGAAGCAGGTTCCAGGCTCCGAGCCATCAGCACAGAGCCCGATGTGGGGCTTGAACCCACGCACCACGAGATCACGAGCTGAGCCAAAGTCTGACGTTTAACCAACTGAGCCACCCAGGCGCCCCCCAATTCAGGTATTTTTTAATCAACATTTCGTTTCTCTCCTTTCTTCTGGGACTTTCACGTGGACAGTTTCCCAACATCCAAGCAGACGAATAAATAGCAAAGCTGTTGCATGTTAATTTTATAATGTGCTGACTAATCTTGCCACAGGATTGATGAACGCTGCAACTCTTACAGATCTGGAATTTCTTGCAGCCTCTCTCGACCGTCTAAATATGAAGACACATGGTATCTAAGCCATACTATGTCTTTCCCCAGCTACCTAGTTCCCGGACTGGCCCATGAATAGAGAACGAGATAGTTTCATAGAAGGTGGAATGGGAAAATCTCTTTTGAGAAGTACAGGGAAGAGGGTTTTCCAAACTGGGAGCGATTCTTCGGAGAAGCGGGAGAGTTGCTCTAACCGGCGAGGCTCATGGAAGGGTTCATCCTCCTGAGGCGTGTCTCTGCACAGACGGCTGGACCTGGCAACACCCCTGCCCCGTGCAGGTGGACGGCCCCTGGGCACACGCCCACGTGCCCACGGTCTCTGGCCCAGTGGGCCCGGGGTCTGGGGCCCCTCCGGGTCTGAATGCTGAGGACCCTGCCTAAGGAGGAGGGACGGAGGGCGGCCACCCCCCAGGCTCGGGGCAAAGGGCGGCCGGGCGCCAGTGCTGGGGGCCGAGGGCCACGGAAGGCATTTCTGGGGAAACAGAAACAGGCAAACTTTGGCTCTAGGTCGAGGATTTGTAAGTATCTACCGCGAATAAACGCAAGTGAACGCGGCCATCAGCTGTGAGGTTCGCCTCCCCCACGGCCCAGCTGTTCATCGACTCTGATCCGGAAGGAACCCGCTCCCAGTGAGCTATCACAGATGGACCGTCCCTGGCCGTCTGGGTCTCCCACAAGGTCTCTGCCGGTGGCCTTCTCTGCGGCCTGGCCCCTCGCCCCGTCGGCGCCAACCCGAAGCCTCTAGCTTCCAGTCGTGTCCTCCGGGCTCGGTTTCTGTGCCGTCAACAAAACCCGGACCTGCAGACCCAAAACACGAGCCAGCGAAGCAGGACCAGCGCGTTCATCTAGAGCGGCCTTCCTCACAATCGACAGCACCCACGAAGCCATGCTGTGCCACGAGGTGACACCAGCTTCAGATGGGAGACAGCGTGGCCACGCAGGAGTACGGGCGCTGTGTCCGACCCTGTTAAAAACAACACCAGCCAAACCCCCTGCTCCTGAACCGGAGGGGACGCTGGTCACGCCCTCAGGACCTGCTCTCTCGCACGCGGCCTTTCCTCTCCGGCTCCCCGGGCGCCCCGCAAGCGAGGATTATGTTTCTAGGGCTGCCCAGCCGTCTCACCGCCCACGCAAGGCAGACAGACGGGTCCCCTACAGCATCAGCACTGCCCCGTGAGGCCGTCCTCCTCCGGCCCCCGAGGCCCCGGGCGGCGGCACGGAGGCGTCTCGCCGCTGGACACGCTCCCGTCCTCGCGGTCTGCCGCCCGCCCGAGCACCCTGGCTGCCGTCGGCTGACTGCCCCCCACAGGCCTCCTTCTCCCCCGGCTCAGGCCCCGCTCTCGCTGCCCCTAGATGCGTCCAGGCCGCGTCCCGGACTGCCTCCCAGCCCGGCCGGCCACCGTCCCGCCCCAGGGTCTCCTCCTCCCCAGACTCCCCCCCAGACGCCCCTGGTCAGGCCTGCAGCTCAGGAACTTAGAGCGCCCTAATCACCCACACCAGGCACCAACTGGTTCGTCTGGCCCGGGAGACAGTGCTCACAGACAAGCACACAGAGCTCACCTGGCTCCCGTCCCCTCCTCCAGCCTCAGGCCCGGCCACTTCCTTAGCCCCCGGCACCCCGCCTCCCCCTTCTCCTGCTTCCTGCCCAGGCCTCTCCGGCAAAGTCTGCCGTCCTCTGTGACGGGTGCTGTGTCCGCAACGCCGTCCTGCCTTCGCCTCACCCCTGTCACCCTCCCCACACCACGGGCCCGGGGAGAGCAGGCGTCCCCATTTGGCAGCTGGGGACCCACGTGGGCACAGCAGCACCTCCTCGCTGAGCAGGGCCGGAGCGGGAGGCCGGCGGAGGCGGTGGGGGGGTGGGGGCAGCCAGGGTGGGAGGCTCAGCTTCCTCCCCCCCACCCCCCCCACCCCCCCACCCAGCACCCCTCCTTCCCGGGGCCGGATGGCCGCCGCAGGCCCCAGACGTGCAGAAAGGAACCCGGGAGCATGAGGCGGGTGCCCGGCTGAGTTGTACTGAATCAAATAAGTGGAAAGACATAAAGAGGGGTTGCAAGTACGAAGCAGGAAGAGTTAGTACGAAGCCAGTGGCAAAGGCCGTGCTGCTTGGGGAGGAGGGACACGCGTGTCTGCGGCTGGAAAGGCCTAGAACGGGACGGGAGCCGGGAGGGCAGCAGGCAGGCCTCGGCAGCTGCCCTGCACAGACAGCAGACGGACGGACGGACAGATGGACAGATGGACGGAGGGGCTGCCCCCGGAGGGCTCCTGGCCTGGCTGGGGCGTCCAGCCCCTGACTGTGTCCTCAGATTTAGCCTCAAGTCCCCAGCAAGATGCGTGCTGCCTCCAGCACAGAAGCCATGTTCCCACCCCACCCCCTATCCCCCACACCCCGCTCCCCACCCGCCCCCGTGGCAGGCAGGGCTGGCCAAGGGGAGCCCCTGGGTCCCAGGATGAGCGGCACCCGGCCTGCGTTATCGATGGGGACCCTCCGGACTTCGGGTGGCTTCCAGAACCATCCATCAGATGCAACGAGCCCAATGCAGGACACAGACCCAGTCACTGCGTAATGATGGAGGCCATCGGCTGCTGGGGGCCAGCACTGTCCTGTCACCGTGCTGTCTGACTGAAGCTGATGCCACCTGCTGTGTCCACCAGACTTCAATTAAAAAAAACTGGTCACCATCTCAGTCACAAAAGGTCAGCCTCCTTCTGCCCCTACCTCCCGCCCAGGCCTCACAGTGCTCCCACACTGCTGATAGGCAGAATGGGTCTCCACACCCGCCCACCTCCAGTCTGTTCCCGTTTCACCTCTCCCTGCCACCCCAGCTCCTCTCCAGAAGCCCTGCCGACGGCCAGGCCACGTGGACAGCCGGGATGCTGTCTCTCCCCGGCAGCGAACTTCTGCCGGCAGGAGGCGCGGCTCTCCAACAATCCTATGGCAGGTGCCTGGCGGGGCTGGGTGCGACGCGGGGCTCAGGGACTCCGTGGGCAAACAGTCCTCGGGAGCCTACGGTCCCCCTGCAGCAACCCGGCCCTTTGTGCTGCGGCAGAAAGCAAGCCTTACAGAGACACACACACACAACCGGGCAACCCACACAAGCATTGGAGGCTCTGCTCAGTCCGCTAACAGCAGAGACACGAATTCACAATCCAGGTAATCGGTAAGTTACAAAATGGGACAAAGAACCAGCTGAGAGATCAGATCACGGAAGGAGACAGCCTGAGGATTCTTCAAGTTTGTCCTGTCCTCACCCACCCCAACTGCTAAAACGTCACCAGGACGCTTCCGGAACCGGGCCCGCGGTGGTTTCCCGCGGTCAAGGACAGAGCGGTGCAGGTGCACACGCGTTTACGTCTTGCGTGTCCAAGGAGGAGCTGGGGGAGAGGCTGGCCATGACCCTTTCAGGCAGATCGTCTTTCCTGCTGGTTTTCAGTGACGAAATGAATGGCGTCCGGCTGCCGGCACAGCTGAAATACTGCTCCCGAATGGCTGGGGGTGCGCGCGGCCTGGCGGGGGGCTGGCCCTCTCCCGGGCTCAGGGTGCACGGCCGTCGGTGACACGGGCTCTTTGCCTCCTCGCCCCGTCCTTCCTCCTGTCTTCAGAGGAAAGCAGAGGGCCTGCGTGGCCGGTCCGGGGTCCCACACCCTCGCGGGGCGAGCTTGCGAACTCTTGAACTGCTCAAAGGGGCTCTGACTCCCTCCTGAGCACCGAGAGGGGGCGACTGGCGGACGCCTGGTGGGGAAGGCGTGAACTCGGAATGCCTGCTCGAGCACTCTGATTGGTGAGAGAATGCCCGCTCCGGCACCCTGATTGGCCGGACCCCGCACCGCTCCCAGGCTGTCAGACCCGGGATGTCCGCAGAGACTGTGCCACCGGGACAAAGGGGAGGATCAGGCAGCTGGAGATGTAGGCTGCCTCTGGAGCTCCCACCTCCTTCCACACCTCAGCGGACCCGCCCAAACACGGCATGCGGCTGTTTGGCCAAATGTATTTAGAAGGTCTGTGAATTGTTCCAGCAAATCACTCTGTACCTCCTCGTAGCGGGCGCTCCTCCAGGGCTCGGTGGGCGAACGCAGGGACGGACGACTGAGTCCCGCGGGGCAGAGCCTGGGCGAGCCCCAGCTCAGCGGGCCAGACGGGGCCGGTCCCACGATGGAAGGAAGAGCTTCTCACAGGGGCACCACCCCGTCTGAACCTTCCCGGATACTGGCACACCGTGTTTAACTATAATTACATAGAAAATTACCAGAATCTAGGGAGAAGGATTTTATTTTTTTTTTTTTTTTTTTTTTTTTTTTTTTTTTATTTTTTATTTTTAACGTTTTTTATTTATTTTTGGGACAGAGAGAGACAGAGCATGAACGGGGGAGGGGCAGAGAGAGAGGGAGACACAGAATCGGAAACAGGCTCCAGGCTCCGAGCCATCAGCCCAGAGCCTGACGCGGGGCTCGAACTCACGGACCGCGAGATCGTGACCTGGCTGAAGTCGGACGCTTAACCGACTGCGCCACCCAGGCGCCCCTGGGAGAAGGATTTTAATAGCCTTTCCAGATTGCCACGCGGGTTACGGAAGCAGCCCACCATCCACTTGGTTCTCCACAAGGCGGGTCCTCCCTCCTGTAGGCCGGGACGCCGAGCATCCACGAGGCGAACCATCAGCTGGGCTTGAAGAAGCCGTGACCCCTCAGCCTCAACTTTCGGTGACTATGCTGTGCAGCTGCCTCTCAGACCTGATGAGAAAACCAGCAGCCCACCCGTCCTGGACCACCCGCACCCCCGCCTGCCCCAGGTGGGAGGCCGACAGAGCTAATCCCCGGGCACCACGCGGGGCCTTTGTGGGACAAAAATCCTCTGGGACACCCCCCACTCTTTCCCAATTCGGTGAATGATCTCAAATTTTTGGTTTTTTGCTTCAATTTTTTATTAGTCAGGGTTCCCCAGAGAAGCAGAACCAATAGGATATACATCTAGAGAGAGAGAGAGAGAGAGACAGAGAGAGAGTGCAGGATTTGGGGAGCGGATTTCCTCTGAAATCCAAGGAGCAGGCTGGCAGGCGGGAGACTCAGGAAGAGGTGACACCAGCTGAGTCTGAAGGCCGTCTGGAGGTGGAATTCCTTCTACTTGGAAAACCCCAATCTTTGCTCTTAAAGCCTTCAACTGGTTGGACGAGGCCCACCACATGAATGCCCTTTCCTCAGAGTTGACTGGGCCAAGTGTGAATCTACCCAACACCCCCACTACATGGCCTGGTAATCACAGCCTGGCCAAGTTGGCTTATAAAATCAACCACCACCAACTTTCACACTCTTCCTTCCCTCCACCGTGGTGTCTGCTACTCAAGCATCGTGTCTCTCCCTCTGAGGCAGGGCTTGCCCGTAGCCCCTTCTCTCCCACGCCCTCCTCAGCACGCCCCCTGCCCCACCGTACCTGCTTCCAGCTGCCACTACCACAGAAGCCTTTGACCTGTTGTGACACACGTGTTGCTGTCCTACCACATTAACGGGCCTCCCTCAAGAACCTCAAAGCCTTCCTCTTACCTAAAGCGGCAGGTCTCAAACATGTGGGCCCCAGGGCCCACTTACACTCTTAACAATTATAGAGGCCCCCAGAGATGTTTTGTTTCTAATGTGGGTATTTCTACAGTATTGACTATATTTCTACAGTATTTCTACAATACTGACTATGTTTGAAATTAAAACTGTGAAGGATTCAAACGATGTGTTAATTCCTTCAAAAATAAAAGTGAACCCACTTCATATGAACATAAATGGCATTGCTTTGTGAGAACATGTGTTTTCCAAAACAAAACAAAACAAAAAAAACGATGGTGAGAAGCGTATCAGAAAAGTGTATATTTGCAAGTATCTTTAATGTCTGGCTTAACAGGACAAGGCTAGACTCAGGCCTACTTTTGCATTCCGTCTATCACAGTGTGTTGCTTTTGTTGAATCCAGAAAGGGAGAAGTATTGTAATAGCCTTTTCAGATAATTATAGGTATTGTCCTTTGGTAACACACCAAAACTAGAAAACTGTTTGTTTCTTAAAGATTAACTGCAGCATGGAATCCAAAAGCATATCAATGAGCTTTTCATACTCCCAAACATCGAAAGTCACAGGCTTGTCCTGCACTTTGAATGGACCTTTCACTTGTGCAAGATTTTGTAATACCAGGCAGGGGTCACGTGGAAATTTCTGATTCTCTGGGTCTTGTAGATCTTCCAGATGCTGACATGCTTCATTCAATATGAAAAAGTCACGGACATCACTATTACCACCACATCTCTTCAAAATAAGCCCTTCAGTGTTGGGAAATTGCCAAGCTCGTGGTGGAGAATACAAGGTTTCCAAAATGCTAGTTTTCACAGAAAACTTCAAATGGTGTCCTTGCCAAGAAATATTGTCCCTTCTTTCCCTCTGAAGAGACAGGCTTGCTTTACTCATTTTCTGGAAAATGTCTGCCAAGGACCCAGATGATTCTGTCATTTGTTCTTTTGAGTAAAAATGGGATCCCATGGAAGTGGCTGGTTCGGCTCTGCGACTCGAGGTTTCTCGCGACATCCACCTACAGGCTTCGCGTGCAGCAGGACATTTGGAAGTTATCTACGGACTCGATAGATGGTCTCCATGGAGGTAATTTTCACTGCTTTGCGTTCATAAGTGACACTGGCCACTTGTCCCCACAGTCCCTTAGTGTGAGGCACCCAGTGATCACCTGCATGGTTGGAGTTCACGGCCTGATTCCTGCGGAGCCATGGGGGTTGTACCCATCACTGCTCGTGTCAACACGGCCACAAAGACTTTTGCAGCTTTATTACAAAGATCGCTTTTCATCCAGCTTTCTATTTACATGCACTATTATTCTGGAAATTGTTTTGATCTTGAAGATCCCTGAAAGGGATCCTCAGGGAACCCCGGGCCACACTTTGAGAACCACGGGCCTAGCGGGTGTCACACCATGCTCCTCCTCAGAGCTCGTAACACCCTTCGCAGCCCGGACATCCTATTTGTCACTTTGTTTAAAAACGACAGAGATCAGAAAAACCTTTGAGGTCAGCCAGACCTGAATGACCACACTGGCTGTGTTGCTCGCTGTGCAACCTGGTGAGAATTACCAAATCCTCATCAACGTCAGGTTTTCTCATCAGTAAAATAGGGGTGAAAATAATCTCCTCACCGGACGGCTGCAAGTAGGGTAAATGTGTGTGAAGCGGCCACCGTCAGTGAACACAAGTCCCCTTGCCCCGTCCTTCTTGTGGCTGAAAAGGACCGTGATTCTCTAAAAGCTCCAACACGTCATAATTCAAGCGTTCATCAGATTCATTCGTCCTTGGAGTGAATTCCCTTGGAGTGAATTCCCACGGTTACACTGGAAACTACATCCTTTCCCAAAGATCAGTTGACTTTGATCTACCCCTTTCAACACTTAGGGCAATGTTTTCTGAAGTATTCGGTAGGTGGGCCCTGTACATATTCTCTATTTCACAAGTGTATCCTCTACCTACAACCGAAGTCTAAGCTTCCGGAAGACAAACTGTTTAAAAGATCCTATAGCTCCTTTGTGTTGGCGTTGTGGTGCTGCATAACAGATCATCCCACAATGCAGTGGCTTAAAAGCCACAGTGATCCTTACGATCTCGCCTGTTGCTGTGGGTCAGGAATACAGAGGGGACATGGCCAGATGCCTGTCCCATGATGTCTGGGGCTGGAATCATCTGAAGGCTCTTTCACCCCCACGTCTGCCAGCTGGGGTCAGCTGGGGTCCAGCTGCCAGAACACATCCACGTGGCCTCTTCACGTGGCCTGGGCTTCCTCACAACATGGCGGCCAGGTTCCCAGGGTGAGGATCCTGACAGAGAGAGCGCTCCAGGCAGGAGTTTTCTCCTTTTGATGGCCTCGCCTCCAAAGTCACAGAGCCTCACTTCCACTAAAATGCACGGGTCAGCACAGTAACAAGATCCCACAAGGACTTGAAGGGAGGAAACATTGACCCCACCTCCCGGGAGGAATGCCATTCATGATAAGCTCCAGGATGTGTACATGACAGGGGCTAAGTAAATAAGTGTGGCTGTCTTTGCAAAGTGGCATCCACCACACCCCTCTGCAATTCTCAGTACAGGAATGCCAACACACGTGCAAACTCGTAAATGGATGGAGAGATGGCTCGTGTTGAAGAGAGGGTCTTCTCAACTGTCAAATGGATCGTGGCATAGCCTAGACAGTCACGCTGAACTACGTCCCCTGTTGTACTCCTCTGATTCTCCCCCACCAAATGGTAAATTCCTTGGATCCTCAGAGATCACCACACTGCCTGCTAAGCACTAGGTTCTCAACGGGCGTGAGCTGGAAGGAAGGAAGGAAGGAAGGAAGGAAGGAAGGAAGGAAGGAGTTAGGGAAGGGGGGAGAGATGGGAGGGTCTTCAGTCTGCCTTGAACTCTAAAACCTGGTGATGTGGGAGGTGCCGGCTTCAAGATCCGCCCCCCCCCCCACTCTCATCTCAGGGAGAAATAAAATGTGCTCTGGGATGGAAGGGGAAGAAACATGAATGAATTCACGGCATTATTCTCTCTGCCGGGCCAGGAGCCATCTTTGTCTGAAGGGCAAAAAGAGCCAGTCTTTCAGAAATCTCCTCTTTGGACCCATTCTGTAAATTCAGAAGGATGCCCCAGAATGTTCTGTTTTAAATCAAATAAAAGCTACTCTACTAAATAGCAATTTCACCTGTTTGTTTTTTTTTCCCTTTTCTATACCAGGGAATTTCTTGCTCCTTTAAAAGAAGTAATTCATTTAAATCTCTAAAATACATTTCCTTTGAAAGGATAATGAAGAGAGCCGCTCAGATATTCATGTATTTTTTTAAATTTTTTAACAATTATTTATTATTTAGAGACAGAGAGACAGAGCATGAGCGGGGGAGGAACAGAGAGAGGGGGAGACACAGAATCCGAAGCAGGCTCCAGTCTGAGCTGTCAGCACAGAGCCTGACGTGGGGCTCAAATTCATGGAGCATGAGATCATGACCTGAGCTGAAGTCGGACGCTTAATCCACTGAGCTACCCAGGCACCCCATATGTTCATGTATTTTTTAAAGCTAGTATGGGGTCAGAAAGGACAGCTCTCTGATTTTGAAAATTCAAGTTACCTTTTTAAAATAGTTGATGGAAAATAAGAGTTAAATCCAATAAGTCTGGAGGTTTACATAAGATCTGATAATGAAAATCAGCTCCTGTAACTACTCAAAGATTATGAAAACAGAGAGCACTTTCAAATCAGTCCTGCATTGGGAATTCTACCAAATTACCCTCTTGATATTTCCATATGACATCATAATCATTTTGAAATGAATACGCTTTTCTCTCTAATACTCTGTTCTTGCTTTCCATTTTCCAGCAATGTCTGGTGTCTGGTGAAACCGGCATGTTTTTGGTTACCATCCTCCTAACGTCTAGCCCGTGGCACAGAACAGAGTCCGCGTGGACTTTGACCTCTTAGACTTTCCGCCAGCCACTGAGTTTTGAGATTTTGAAATTATCCTAATCGGTGTTTTTTAAGGTTTCGTCTCCAAGTGTTTAAAAATATTAATTTCAATTTAATTTCACCGTAAGCAATGCACTCCCACCAGCTAACTTCCCAACTCCCCAACAGGTAACTACGGTTAATAATTAATAGAGGAGATCCCCCCCCCACAGTGTCCCCAGCAAAGCCCACTGGTTATCCTTGAACCCTAAGAGCAAACATGCCAAAAGTTTGGGCTTGCAAAAGAAAGAGGAAAGAAAAGAACCTTTGTCTTCTTTAGAAACAAAGGGTGATTTGGGGCCAATTTTTCAGATAATCACCTGCATGGCCCCGCACCGTGGAGCTTAGCCACAGTGGTGGCCAACATGAGCTGACGATGTCGGGCCACACAGGGTCTTTGTCGAGACCTCGGCAAGGCCAGATCTTCTCTGGAAGGTCAATCCTAAGTGCCAAGACCGTCTAATTACTTCCCACCTTGAAGAGATCCAGTCCAAGTTGCTAAAATTGAAACCTCTAAAAGAAAAATTATGTTTGCAAGATATCTGCATGCACCCAATTTCCATATGCCCGCGCTAAGCACCTTCACATGCATGGTTAATGCGAGTCCTAGACTGTATGCCTGCAAAACCCGGGTTGACTCAGTCACTACGCAAAACACATCAGTTACTCAGAGACCATTTAAGAAAGAACATCGTTTCATTAACAACTATGAATGTATTCTATAATACATCGTTTATTAACAACTATAAAGGTATTCTATAATAACTACATACTACATAAGATAACCATGTTACAGATAATAACTATGATATAGAAATATTGCATTTATGTATAATAACTAAAGAAGTCAGATATAAAAAACAAATGTCAGTGGGTATTTCTCTACCTTTTGATAGAGAAAGTCTACCTTCTTAACACAAAAAAACAAAGAACCCACAAGCAAAACAGTAACAGATTGGGGCATCAGTCAGTTGGGTGTCTGACTTTGGCTCAGGTCCTGATCTCATGGTTCGTGGGTTTGAGCCCCGCATCAGGCTCTGTGCTGACAGCTCGCAGCCTGGAGCCTGCTTCGGATTCTGTGTCTCCCTCTCTCTCTGCCCCTCCCCTGCTCACGCTCTGTCTCTCTCTCTCTCTCTCTCTCTCTCTCTCAAAAATAAATAAAACATAAAAAAAACCTTAAAAAGTAAATAAATGCATATTTTTTAAAGTATATAATAAACATGTCAGATAATATTCAACTTCTCTAGAATTCAAACTGTATATCAAAAAAATGAGAAATCAATTTATCAGTGAAAAAGTTGTATTTATTTGCTTTTTAATTGTGTTTTGATGAGCATCTTCTTTGGATAGGATCTGTTACCCTGGACACTCTCCAACATCAGTAAGAGAATATGAATTTAGACAGCTTTTCCAGAAGGAGTTTTGGCAATACTTACCAGGAGGCTTAACAATTTCAAATGTTATGACCCATTTATTCTGGTTCTGTGACGCTAAGGAAAATGAAATGAGCAAAGTTGTGGATATAAGGATATTTGTTGTAGCATTATTAATAACCGTGAAATAGTAGGTCCCAAATGTTCAAGAACAAGAAAGGGGAGAAATTAATCGTAGGTTTTTTTTTTTTTTCATCTGATGGAAAACTAGACAGCCATTTAAACATGATTTGAAGAATATTTATGGGCCTTGGAAAATGTTTATGATGATGTTAAGAGAAAACGGCAGGCTCACCACCTGTAAATGACAGTGGCTTCCCCAGCAATGTGTGTCCAATTATCTGCATCTCTACATTTATTAAAAGTTCTCTTGTGGGGGTTCTTTTTAAGCTTATTTCTTTATTTTGAGAGAGAGAGCGAGCAGAGGAGGGGCCCAGAGAGGGAGAGAGGGAGAATCCCAAGCAGGCCCTGCTCTGTCAGCACAGAGCTGCGTGTGGGCCTCAAACTCAGGAACCGGGAGATCATGACCTCAGCTGAAACCAAGAGTCTGACGCTTAACCGACTGAGCCACCCGGGTGCCCCTACTTGTGGGTTTTCATATACGTCCTCCACCAAGAATCACCAATATGCTGTATCGCACCAATTCTACTGCATAGAGAAAAAGATTGAAACAAAATCCACAGACGATTGTGGCTTTTCCCCCCTCAAGGGTAGAATTAATGGGCAATTTTATTTTGGCGTAAGATATTGTTTTTCCAAATTCTCCAGAATGTGTATTTATTCCATTTGTAATTTGAAAAGGGAGCTATTTTTTAATGTAAAATAAAGTCTTTAATCTGGGATGAGATACGCTGCTAATATTGGGGCTCTTAAAATTTTAGATTCCATTTCATAAATCAAATTTTCCCTAGATAATTTATCTAATACCCAAGCACAGTGTCATTTTGGTAGCACAGTGAGACCATACAATTGTTTTTATTTTTATTGATGCTTTTCCTCATTTTTCAATTAATAAAAATTTTCCAAGGGAAAATTGGAAGTTAAATTCAGCTTCTACTTTTTTTTTTTCACTAATTTCACACGTTTTTGAGATAATAAACACTGACTTACTTTTTTAACTTAAGAAATATATTTTTGTTGGGGCACCTGGGCGGCCCAGTCGGTTAAAGGTCCGACTCTTGATTTCAGTTCAGGTCATGATCTCATGGTTTGTGAGATCACACAACACGGAGCCTGCTTGGGATTCTCTCTCTCTCTTGCCCCTTACCGCTCATGCTCTCTCTCTCTCAAGATCTGAAGGCCGTTAACTAATTCATCATTTCTTCTCTTCCTATTTCAAGAAGCTAAAATCCTTTGGTTGTATCATCGCCACTTCACGCTTTGAAAACCTGGACAGAGCTTGCTTCCCAGAATTGTGACAATAATCGGATACACTTGGTAAGAACATAAAGAGCATATTTGTAAAGAGTTACCAATAGCCTACAATCAATCAAGCTATAATTGCTTTTAAATTGTTTGTGTTCTTGTCTCTCTATCACAATCCAGCGCGTCGTTTAAAGCGTGAAGATTGACGCCACCCTGGTCCGGCGGTGGTAACGTCTTTGTCCTCTGCATTCTGACCGCATACACCTGTCGTCTGCATCGATTCCCGCATCACCTGTCTTGCCCTTGATCGAGCTCCCGGTTAAGCTCGCGATCTCAGGGGCAAAGCCATAGGCCCTGATGAAGCTCGTCGCGTAGCTGGTACTCAGAGATCATGCAGTTAAACCCCTGATGGTGACATGTGCTCCGTGGACGATGAGTCTTACAAAGCCCGAATGTCCTCAGCTCCCTGCAGCCCGTGTTCAGTGCCAAAGGGGCACGTGCTCGGCGGTCGCTCTGAGTCAGAACCTGCCAGATGGGGGTGTCTGCCTGGGCTGTGCAGCTCACGCTCTGTGGGCACCGGCGGTGGTGTGAGCGGGGCTGGAACATTCCGGCGCGCTGGCCAGTGATCGCCTGCCTCTGTGAATCTGCCCCCGGGACTATCCGCACGCTGCCTGGTGGGCTTTCCCCCTCCTCCTGCTCGTTTCAGTCACCGTGTCCCATAAGGTCCGGCCTGGCGTGCCACCCCCCACCCCCCACCCCTGCCATGAAACATTCTGTGATCCCGAGCGCAGCGGCCTTGCCCTGTCCTCCGCTGGGCCTTCAGTAGGAACGTAGTCTTCCGAGTTAAAGGAAACTCACGTCTTCAAAACAAAACCGAGCCAGAATTTGTGACCTGGTACATAATTGATCTGCCCTCTGAACTGTTAGGATGACCGTATTTCTCTACAAACGTGTTCACCTTCCACGATTATCACACCCTGCGTGTGTGCCCTGCTTCTGGACGGACACCCTGGGGCCCGAGCCTGTCCCCATCCATCCGGCGTCCCCGCCAGGGCAGCCGGTGCGCTGTGGCCCAAAAGCGGTCCTGCTCAACATTTAATGAGGCGGTCACTCACGTGGCGTTTGACATGAGTCTACTAATAATGTCTTGCTCTTGACATGGAAATGTAACTTCATCGATTCATTTCCAAGCCTCCCAAATCGCAAATGTGCTTTGAAGGAGGAAATCAATACACAGTGAGGAGACGCTGCTCCCGCCTCAGGCGCACGTGATGTCCCAAACCTCCCGACCACCCCACCTGGAAGGAGGCTCGAGGGCAGGTATCAAACCGAGGTCCCGTGACTGCCAGGTCACAGAGGACCCTTGCTCTCCTGCCTTTACTTGCAGCATCAGAGGTGCGGCCCCTTAAATACACATAATCCAGCTTTTCTAAATCACTCCCTTACTGATGTCTCGTCACATAGAAAGGCAAGGGGTGGGCGTGCTTTGTGCGAGGCAGGCATGGAGGCCAACGTGGCATTAGGTGGCCTCACTGTCCTGTAGGACGCCTCACCCCGGGTCACAGAGCATCCCGGCCTGAGGGCAGGCGGGGAATGGCAAGGATTCCGGCCAGGCCACCGGGGACTCAGGATGCTGGCTGCCTCCACGGTTCTGAGAGCTCCCAAGAGCCTCCCGATGGCCAAGCTTCAGCGCGTCCGATGGTGAGATAACACAGAGCCCGGCTTGGCTGTCTTCAGGCTGCAGAGTGGGGCTGACGGAGGCCGTCTGCAGGTGGAGCACAGGGGAGGAAGGCAGGGGTGAGGCGGGCCTTGTGTCAGCACACAGCTCCCCGTCCCCGGATGGCACGCTTACGACCGGGGACTGATGGCCGGGGCACGCTTACGACTGGGGACTGGTGGCTCTCCCGCACGTCGCTGGCCCATTTACATGCACCCTCCAGATCCACGAAGTTAGAAGACGCAGCGAGACAGTTTTCAAGACTAAAACCGGCTTGATTTGGAGACATCCATTTTCCCCAATTATCTACTTCCACACACAAAGCAAATTATAATCAAACGCCATCAATTTAGAACTTACAGGGGCAAGGCCCACGTAATTGGTTACAATTCTGATTTATAAACTATTTTAAGAGACGTGCAACTTCGTTATTTGTAAATTCAATAAAGAGTGTGAAGATGTAAGTGAATAAAAGTAAAATGAATTCTATAAAAGGACTTGTACGCTTCTGTGCTAGATGGAGGAATCCCAGTTGTAAAACACCTCACGACGAAACACAGCTCTGAACCGGGACGCCGAACACATTCGTGCAGCTCCTGTGTGCTGTCTCATTTCGTGAAGTATTTTTGGCATTTTAGTCTCGTCTCTCCGGCAGGATGTCTCTTAGACCCAGGGAGTGTGTTAAGGGCTCATTGAAGGCTCCTGAAAAGTTCCGAAGTGGTTGCTGTGGCCACGTCGTCTGCCCCAGTCACTGGCTTGAGGCCCTAAATGCCCGTGGGACTGAACTTGGGAATGGGGCACATAAGGGGGTAACAGGTTAAAGGAGGTGGTGAGTGTGGGGCCCTCATAGGACAGGACTGGTGTCCTCGTGAGAAGAGACACCAGAGTGCTCTCTCCCTCTCCCCCTCTCCCCTCCTCCTCCCTTCCTCCCTCCCTTCCTCTCCCTCCTTCTCTCTCTTCCCTCCCTCCCTCCTCGCCCTCTTCACCTCTCTTCCCTCCCTCCCTCCTCCCCCTCTTCGGGTCTCTTCCCTCCCTCCCTCACTCCCTCTCCCCCTCCCTCCCTCCCTCCGCACCTCCACAGAGCCCCTGGGAGGGCACAGTGAGACAGCAGCCCCCCGCAAGCCTGGAGAAGAGGCGTCAGAAGGACACCTTCCCACTGGCACCTGGCTCTGGGCATCTGGCCCCCAGACTGTGAGGACACACGTCTGTGTTTCAGCCCCTGTCTGCGGTCCTTTGTCACGGGGCCGAGCAGACCGCGCCTCAGCCATTTCAAACGCTGCAGGGCTGTGTCACTGTCCTGTCCTCGTGGATGAACCACGTCACGAAGACTGGCTCCCGTCCGGCTCCAGTCTCAGGAGACACAAGGTCACCCTCTGCCCTGTGTCCCTGTGCCTAGCCAGCCTGCCTCCGTTCCCCTCTGTGCCTCGGACAGCAGCATCTGCCCGCCACCCTCCCGACCCGGCTCCACGGCCGGTGGCACGGCTTCACCGGAACGAGTAAAGATGTTCTTCGACCGCCCCCCTTAACATGACGAGTGGCCCTTCCCTTGAGTCCTCTGTGGCCCACCCTCAGCCCCCTGCCTGGCGGGGGCCGTGGGCACAGCCCGACCTACGCAGGGCTGCCAGAGGGCGCACGGCGCCTGGTCGCTTTGGAGCTCGGAGGAACCACGCAAGGTTTCTTGAGCGATACTGGGTTTCGATTATTCTATACGCCACCCCACTGCTGTGCCATCACCTGCCAGATCATTCTGAAAATTACTCCTGGTTACTGCCCGGGTGCACTCTCACCTGCTGTGTCGACAACGCGTTCCCTCTGGGAGGTGCGTGCGGTGAACAGTCAGAGCCGGGAGAGGGGAAGGGCGGGAGCCACTGGGGTTGACAGCCCGCCCAGCTGTCCCCAGGAGCGCCCCGTCGGGCCACGGCCGCCTCTGGGGCGATTCTCGCCCCTCCCGTGGCTGGCACTGAGCGCCCCCCGGAACCACGCAGGTGCCTGGAACACAGGTGAGCGGAGGGACGTGGCCTTTGTCCCCAGGGGACTTCTGGAACGAGGGGGCCACGTTCTAATCCCACCAGCCCTGGGAGCCAAGCGAGTGTGAGTCCCGCCTGAGGTTGACTGGGACCCGCTGAAATTAAAGTGGGGACAGCCAGGGTCCCTGGGTGGCTCAGTGGGTTAAGCGTCCGACTTCGGCTCAGGTCACGATCTCACAGTCTGTGAGTTCGAGCCCCGCATTGGTGTCTGTGCTGACAGCTCAGAGCCCGGAGCCTGCTTCGGATTGTGTGCCTCCCTCTCTCTCTGCCCCTCCCCTGCTCATGCTCTCTCTCTCTCACTCTCAAAAATAAACATTAAAAGAAATTTTTAATAAATAAGTAAAATGGGAACAGCTGCTATCCCGCCCTCACACACCCCCCCACCGCCCCCATCAGCTGCTCCTTGGTTTCCATGGCAACTTCAACCCCGTCCTCCTTGTCTATCCTGGGGTCTCGGGCGTTAGGGCTGACTCATGACAGTGTGACTCCTCTGGTGTTCCCAGTGGTGACACACACTTACCTGACGACACATTGTGATTTAATCTGCACTCGTGGTCGCTGTTTAATGTTTATTTTGAGAGAGAACATGTGAATGTGCACGGTGGGGAGGGGCAGAGAGAGAGAGAGAGAGAGAGAGAGAGAGAAGGAGACAGAATCCTAGGCAGGCTCCACCCTCAGTGCGGAGCCTGACTCGGGACTTGATCTCACAACCCTGGGATCGTGACCTGAGCCGATATCAAGAGTCTGCCCCTGTCCACCTCCACTTCTAAGCAAAGGTGAAGCGTTATCCCGTGCACCTTTTATGGTGAACTTAAAGTATAGAGGGAAATGCAGTTCAAAGGTAACACAAAATCCACTTACATAAGGTACAAAAACATGCAAACAAAACAACTTTCAGAAGACAGCCCCCTGGCTGGAAAGGGCCCCGGGGAGGCCACGGGGTCCCGCGTGCTCCGGTTTCGATCTGGGCTCTGATCACAAGGGGACGCTCCGTGTGAAAGTTCCCCAAGCTGATGTGCTCAGTACACTTTCCCGTGTGCACGTGACGCCCCGTAAAGAGTGAAAGCTGAAAGCAGTGTTAACGGAAGGAAGGCTGGGTCGTAAGCGGGGAGACTCTGCAGGCGTCTGCCCGGGCCGTGTCTCCCGGCCTCCAGACGCTTCCGCGGAGTGCGCAGGGCAGGGGGGTGCCCGACTGTGGGTCCCTGCCGCGTCGGAAAGCCTGCATTTCACAGAACCCAGACCGCAGCGGGTGCCACCTTCTCTCAGGGGCGGGGCTCAGGGCCAGGACAGCCCAGCAAACTGTCCCTTTGAAAACAGGCGTCTCAGGCAGGACGACCCGCACAAGGCTCCCAGCCTGGCTGGCTGGAGAACAATGTCTGGCCTCTTGACATCTCCCACCGCCTTTACCCATTTTCACACGCGTTGCCCTTTAACCCTGGGAAACCTGGCAACACGGCAGGGTTTTCACCAAAAAGGCATCTCGGCGACTCTGCAGGAGCCCTGGAGGGGCTGAGGGGCAGAGCAGGCGTGGCGTCCTGAGGCCGCATGGGGGCAAGGGACGACGCTGTGTGGGGCAGGTGCGTGAGGCCACGGGTGCCCGGGTGGTTTTATGGGAGGGTGCCAAAGCCAGCCGCCGGGCAACGTGATGAACGGATCGTTATTTTCAGTCTCCCCACCTATAAAATGTTAACGCTAAATGCAGCTCGCCCAGTATCCTCTGGTAAGTGACGTTCGCCGTCGTTGGGGCTGATCCGCTACGAGGCTCGGGGGCCGGTCTGCTCGGGCCTGTCGTTCCTCCTGGAACCGGGTCAGGGCCTGTGGTCCGTCTGTGCCAGTTCCTTCAATTCATCCTCTGTCACGGTTTTCAGGGGCGTCTGGGCACAGTGGGGGCGGGGGGGGGGGCGTTCACCGACACTGGCCCGTGGCAGAGGGCTGCCCCATGAAGATTCAGGACCCGTGAATGGAGCAGGTGGGGGGACAGCGCCCAGAGAACGAGCAGGGCTTCGCTACGGGGACGCCGTGTTTTATGGCCTTTCCTTTATTACAATTACCTAACGTCGTTCCTGATAAGAACAACAAATCCAAAGTCCGCCTCACTCTCGACGTCTTAGGATTTCTTGTCTTTTATTGAAATCCGAGTTAGCTAACATACGGTGTAATCCTGGGTCCAGGAGTAGAAGTCACGGTTCATCACCTGCATACACACCCAGTGCTCATCCCAAAAAGTGCCTCCTCGAAGCCCACCACCCATCTAGCCCATCCCCCGCCCTCAGAGTCTTAGCTTAGTTTCGAAAGAGCAGCGCCCTTGAGATTTGGTGCAAACCCCAATAGACGGATTAGATGCGGGCGTCGCCGTCACGGTTCTGGGGCCTCCCCGGCACATGGGGAAGAACTCGGGACAAGACCCTCGGCTGCCCTGGCCCCTCTCCCCACATTCGCTGTCTGCCTTTGACAGCTCCCAGGTGTACCTATCCGTCCGGAATCCTCGCTCACACCTGCAGGTGGGCCTTCCCTGCCGTGTCCACCCGGCAGCCTTGCCCCACACGGCGGGACTGGCTGTTTCACATTTACCCGAGACTTTGATCTTCACCTCCCCCGTCAATAGGGATGTGCCCAGGGCAGGAACTGGGGTTTCTCCCCGTCTTTGCTACCGTCACATGCACCCCTGACCCGGTCCCCGCTCACCAACATCTGCTGGTGAACAAACTGTTCACACAGAAGCGCGGGGAAGGCAAAACCCGTCTACACCCTTGTGATCGAGGACCCAGAGCCAAATCGCTCTGCTGGGCTCTCGGCCAGCACATCCCCTGCAGATGTCTGCACCCACAGCTCGGAAGGTCCAGCAGGTGCAGAGCCCCCTCCCTCCCCATAACCGGGAGAACACTCTCATGCCTGTGTGGCGCCTGCCCTCATCCCCGGCCACACTGGGAGGCGGCCCGTGAGGACAGGTGTCACGGAGCAGCCCTGTGACAGGGAAGGGGCTGCGAGACACCACAGTCTCACGTGCCTGAGGTCCTGCAGGACGGGCCCCATCTAGCTCAGCAAGTGGTGTCTATGCACGTGTTTGCCCATATTTACTGCATTCACGATAATCGTAGCGCTAGACAGGCAGACCGTGACTCACGATTGGACACAAGTTTAAGGATTCTCAGAGTTGGGCGCCTGGGTGGCTCAGTCAGTTGAGCACCCCACCCTTAATTTCAGCTCAGCTCATGACCCCAGGGTCGTGGGATCAAGCCCCATGTCAAGTGCCTCATCGGGCTCCGAGCGGAGTGTGGAGCCTGCCTAAGATTGTCTCTCTCCCTGTTTCTCTGCCCCTCCCCTGCCTGTGCTATCTCTCTCTCTCTCTCAAATTAAAACAAATTTTTTTTTTAAGGACTCCGAGTTAAAGTCAGAGAGACGATGGATGGATGGCACAGACAGAGAGAGACATGGAGAGGTGGGGCCCGGCTCGGAGAGAAATTTATTATCGCCCTGCAGACCAGTCAGAGACTCAGGCAGCGTTTGGTGATGGTGCGTGACTGTCCAGGTATATGTGTGTTTCCGGGGAAAGAGAGGAAGGAGGGGGAGGGAGGAGACGAGAGAAACAGTGGGACAAAACATCGAGAGCAGCCCCTCGCACGTCCTGCTCTCAACAGGCCATTACTGGGAGAGCCGCCCCCGGACACTTCCACACGTTCCCCAGGCCCAGAGCGAGACAGGCCCAGGCCCAGGAACCGTGGGCTCCGAGACGGAAGCTACTGCAACAAACGACTGGCCCAGCTACTTGTGGCGCTCTCTCTGGTGCCCGAGGCCCTTCTCCCGGCCGGTTCCGGTCACCAGCCGCAGCCCGGGAGACCATCCTCTGGCGCCCTGCCACAGGGCCGCCGGCCTCTCTCCGCTTTTCTGGGCCAGGGCTGCTCAGAAGCTGGGGGAGCCCCTGCACCAGCACGGCGACAGCCCAAATGAGGGGACGCAGGGGGGGAGCAGCCGGGTCTGTCCAGTCTCCATCCTCTGGACGCACCCCGTGCGCCCAGCGCCTGCAGCCGTGACCTCAGCTGGGCCTGGGTGGCCTTCCTTGCTCCTGTTTTCCTCGCCCCGTCCCCCACTCCCGCTCCCCTGGCCGCCTCTCCAATCGCCCCCTTCTTTGAGAGGGACCCTGGCGAGCCCCCACGTAGCCCCGGACCTCGGAACCAGCAGGCGACACGTGATGATCCGATGGTACTGCTCATCAAGGGTTTGCGCTCCGATAACTTGGAGCTGATCACGAATCGCGACACGCTCCCTTCCTGACAGCATCACGGGCCTGTTTGAGGTCAAAAAGGAGAAATCAGGACGGCGACGACCCAAGTCTGCCGCTGGCTCTCAGCAGCCTGCAGGAGCCGCGCCCTCAGGCAGGTGGGGACACCTCTCCGCACGCGGGGTCCCCATCCAAGGAGGGGCCCACCTGGGGCTCCCCAGGGCAAGGACAGCAGCTGGGCCCCCCCAGCCCAGCTCCCGAGGGCCGCACGCCTCCTGCACACGGCACGGGGGCCAGGCAGGCAGCGTGCCCCAGTTTCTTGCAGATGCGCCCGATGCGGCGGAATGTTCAGAATGAAGCCCAGGGCCACAGCCCCATTGGGACACCCGGCCGGCTGGTCCGTGGGCGCGCTCCGCCCGGCAGGCCGGAGTGGGCCCACGCCCGAACCCAGCCGAGCCCTGTCCGGGCCACTGGTGGGCGGAGGTCGGCTGGCTCCCCTCCGCGCACAATGAAAGGATGTGGGCATTTCCAGGCATTGAGGGCCGCGGCGGGGAGCTCCAGCCCACACGTCTGTGCAGCCGTGGTGCAACTCCAGGCTGGGCCGGGAACCGGTCCACACGGCAGGCCGGAGACACGCTCGGCACGTCCACGGTCACCACCCAGGCCCACGTCGGCCCATCACACCTGCCCCTGCTGAAGTCAGGCTGCCTCGGCCCCTCCATGCCGACCACCCGTGCGGCCGGGAGGTGCCTCCCAGGACCCTGTCCAGCGGCTCCCGAGTGTCAGCGGTCCCTTTTGTAAAACGGGGTGGGGGACCAACTACACAAACGCCGGGACGGCCCCCGGTCCCTCCCGCCACCCCTCTCGGCCTCTGTCTCCTGGACCCTCCACCTGACCCTCTGTCCCTGCGGCGCCTCCCGGCGCTGGGCCCCTGGGGAACGAGTGTCCGCCCCGCCTGCCTCCTTTCTTATCACGGGCCTCCTTCCAAAATGCTCTTCTGAGGGATTTTTGAAGAGTAGATCACGTACTTCTTCAGTTAAGAAAATGACGTCTCAGACCCCCCGGGCGGCTCAGTCGGTTAAACGTCCGACTCTTGACCTCAGCTCAGGTCGTGATCTCACAGTGTGTGGGTTCGAGCCCCGCACCGGGCTCTGTGCCACAGCACGGAGACCGCTTCCGATTCTCTCTCCCTCCCTCTCTCTCTGTCCCTCCCCTGCTCACGATCTCTGTCTCTCCGGCTCTCTCTCTCAACATCAGAAAAAAAAAAAAGAAAAGGCCTCCTGCTTTACCACATCGCCCACCACCTCCAAGACTTGGCGCGAGGTCGGAAGGTGCATGGGGCCAGAAGAGGGGGCAGAAAACAAAGCCTCGGTGGCCGCCAAATGCTGGCATTCTGCTTGATTCTCACACTATCATTAGCCAGCAGGGGCTGACAGCCCCACGTTACGGGGGAGGACACTGTCGGGAGGGTGCAGGACATAACCAGGCGGCCGGCCCGATTGGAGCCACAGAAGCGGTAACAGGAGGACTGCCTGCCCCTCGGAACTTCCTCCACCGGCAATGAGGCCTTCGGAAAGTTCGCGACGTTTATACAGGACCTCAAGGCAGGGCAGGTGTGTAAGTCACTCCAGCCCACCCCCATCAGACACGTCTCATCCGTTACGGCCAGACAGCCTATGAAGCCACTCTGCTCAGCTAACAAATATTCTTTACATCATGTTCTATTGTTTAAGCCGTAACCATCATAAATGTAAACAGGTACAGGGGGAAATTGGTCAGACTGAACAGGAACTCAACTCTTCACCAATAAACCAAAACTCCCATCCAAGCACCCATCTTCCGGGGGTGGGGCTTGCAAGAAAACCTCCAGAAGCACACCAGAAAGTCATTTTTCTTTTTTTTTTTTTAATTGTTTTTAATGTTTATTTATTTTTGAGACAGAGAGAGACAGAGCATGAACAGGGGAGGGTCAGAGAGAGGGAGACACAGAATCTGAAACAGGCTCCAGGCTCCGAGCCGTCAGCCCAGAGCTCGACGCGGAGCTCGAACTCACGGACCGCGAGATCGTGACCTGAGCCGAAGTCGGACGCTTAACCGACTGAGCCACCCAGGCGCCCCAAAAGTCATTTTTCAAGGAAACTAACATTAAGGAGAATTTGGTAGTTGGGGTGCTTTCCTTAAACAGAAGTTACAAGGAAATGTTCTGATAAAAAGAAGTGCTGTTTCATGTGGCTTAATATTTCGTGATCTCCCCGTGAAATTTTTACAAGAAGGTCTGGTAAGAATTTTTAAACGCCATAAACCCTGGTAGGGGTAGTGATGTTACGGTGTGTGATCAATATCCAATATTGGCAGACATCCAGGAGGTGAGGAAGAAGATATAAAAGGGATCCTGCCCTCTCTTCAAATAGAAACTGGAAACAGAAGAGAATACAACAGTATTACTGAGTCTCGGGGCAGAATTTGTTATTGAAAAATAATGCATCATCATTAATATTGTGTCAGACTCCCATAGCAGGTCGAACCTCAGAAGCCAATTTTTATCTCCCAGTGAGAGTGATTTTTCATTTTCTTTTCATCAGCTGGTCACAGTCGAGTCTTCTATTTCCTGCAAACTACAATCAGAAAACACGGTGAGAATTGCAAGCACTGGACATTCTTTGGTAGTATCTTTTTTCTTAAAAACATTTGCAATACTGCACCAAGTGTGCTTTCGATGGCTAAAATTTTAAATACGTACGGATGCCAGTTACTGGGACCACCTACACGAAAGTGTAAGTCTTAGTCTATCATCTGGAAATGTCTAAAGAGTTGACTTGAAAAGAGAAAACTGCAAAAGAAAATGCATTTACTTTTCATCTAGCTGCTTGTCTTGTAAATATCCGCGGCATGGGCTGTTGAGATATAATTACAAGTACCAACTGAAACCTAAAAAGAAAAGTAATGATTGGCTGACAAACATTCATAGTTTTTAGTAAGTTGGTGTCAGGAAGGAAGGATACTTTTGAGGGACTAGCATTTGGCAAGGTGACCTAGCACCTCCTCCAATCCTCACGCAAAACGCTGACGGCGATCCGTGACAAGAAGCGTGTGAGGGCTCCGCCTCCTTGCAAGTAACAGGTCAGCCTGGCGAGGTGCCAGAAGGCGCTGGCAGAAGACACGAGCTTCCTGGCTCAGAGACAAAGGGCTTTGTTGTCCCCAGCAAAGCAGGCAGCATGAGCCTCACGTCCCCCTCTGTCCTCTGCTCTCTATGTGCCATGGGGTGCTGTAGGGTTTGGGGAGACGCTGCACAGGCGGTGGGTCTGTGCCACAGCTGACCAGCTCCAAGCGTAGGAACTCTCACTCTTCTCTAACCTACTCTTTGCCCCACAGGGAGACATTATCTTTATTGCACAGGACAGTGACTAAATCTGCCCCTTGCTGATGAGGGGATGTTTAAAATTTCAATGACAGACTTATTACCATCAACCCTTTTAACCATGCCTGGCATTATCATTCTACATTTTTCACAGGTAGAACATGAAATACAGAAAGTACACGAGCAGTAGGGGCGCCTGTGTGGCTCAGTCGGTTAAGCGTCCGACTTCAGCTCAGGTCATGATCTCACAGTCTGTGAGTTCGAGCCCCGCATCGGGCTCTGGGCTGATGGCTCGGAGCCTGGAACCCGCTTCGGATTCTGTGTCTCCCTCTCTCTCTGTCCCTCCCCCGCTCATGCTCTGTCTCTCTCTGTCTCAAAAATAAAAATTAAAAAAAAAAGAAAGAAAGTAAATGAGCAGTAGAATCGAAATTATAGCATGTGTCAGGGACATCCTTAAAGTGTTGGGTCACCGCTTTAGAACGCAAGGCCAAACAGGAACCACTTCTGTCCCCATGACTTTTAATGCTGCAGCATGTGACACCTGAATCGGGCACGCTGTGCAGTTTTCTTGCTTGTAAAGCCAATAATATTATATACAAAAATGTTGATAATTTGGTAATCTAACTGAAAAAATTTGATTTCTGAACAAATTTTATGTCATTGTTATATGTACATTTCTGCAGGGTTTTGTTTTGTTTTGTTTTTTTTCTAACCAGGAAACACTTTTTTTTTAAGTTGTATTTAAACTTAGAATTGTAGCTTATTTTTAGACATGGAGAAAGATTTTACCCAAGAGAAATACATGGTTTTATTCCCAGTGTTGATGGCTCTGATTTACTTCCAAAATGTACACCATTTTTTTTAAAGAAGCAAAATTGCCAAAATTAAATGTCTTAAAAAGGATCAGAAAGAAAAAAGTAACCAGATTTTTCCTCAGCGCAACCACCTCAAGAAGTGAAAACCACAACAGGAAACCACTTTGACCAAGCACACGACATTTGCTGTGTATATAACATGATTTGGGTTGCAGATAAGTAGAATCTTCTTCTCTTGCTTTATTGAGGTATAATTAACATACAGTGAATTACACATATCAATTTGATCCTTTTTCTCCCCTCCCAGATATATGTTTTGTAAATATTTCTCCATCCAGACTTGCGTAGAATCCTGACATCTCAATAAAACTCAAACATAAATGTTTTCAACTCAAAACTTCTTAAATTGGCTATGAAGTTTTACATTTTTAATTTGTATAGAAAAGCAAGGTATGTTCTATTTTTAACTAAAACTTTTCAATTTAATAATTATATCCTAGGGACGCCTGGGTGGCTCAGTCAATTAAGCATCCAACTTCGGCTCAGGTCATGATCTCACGGTTCATGGGTTCCAGCCCCGCGTCGGGCTCTGTGCCGACAGCTCGGAGCCTGGAGCCTGCTTTGGATTCTGTGTCTCCCTCCCTCTGCTCCTTCCCTGCTCACTCTCTCTCTCTCAAAAAAAGTGAATAAACATTAAAAAAAATTTTTTTTAATAAGCAAAAGACTTCAAGAGGCACTTCACAAAATAGGATATCCAAATGGTCCATAAATATGTGAAAAGATGGTAATTCTCATAAAAACGAGAATTAAAATAATAAGATATCACGATACGGACACCAGAATGGCTACAAACAGACAACACCAGCTGTTACCATGCTGACAGGAACGTGCAGTGATTCGGGCACTTTGGAAAACAGGCGGTATCCACTGACTGTGTGTGCTTGTGTGCACTGTGACCTTAGCAATGACGCCCCAGGCACACACCCAGCCAACACGCCTACTTGTGGTGCGCGTAAAGGCTCCTACAAAACTACTCGGCACTATCCTTTTTTAAATTTTTTTAATTTTTAGTGTTTTAGAGAGAGAGCGAGAGCACATGAGTGGGGGAGAGAGGCAGAGGGAGAGACAGAGACAGAGACAGAGAGAATCTTAAGCAGGCTCCATGCTCAGTGCAGGGCCTGATGCAGGACTTAATGCCACGATCCTGGGATCACGACCCGAGCTGAAATCAAGAGTCGGACGCTCCACTGACCGAGCCCCCCAGGCGCCCCCAGAGCAGCACGACTCTCAACTGGCAGAAACTGGTAATCATCCAAATGTTCTCTAACAGTAGAAATGACTGCAGGTCCTGTGATGGGATTGTGCCCAGCAGTTAATACGAAAAAGCCCCACCCCCACTTTGATTCTCTTTTTATATATTTCTAAAACAAGGCAAATTAATCTGTGATGTCAGGAATCAGGATAGTGTTTCACTCTGACGAGGAATGGAGGGGACTCATTGAGAAGAGATGTGAGGGGGGCTTCCGGGGTGTTAGGAATACTCGGTCGTTTTGTTTTATTTTATAAACTGGTATGTTCGTGTGGGGTTAACTGAGCTGTGCGCTTATGTGACTTCAACATAAAGGTTACAAGTACCCCCAGGGTCCTATATTGGGAGAAACATGAGTGTGACAGCAAGCATGATGTGGGAGTTCAGAGGAGAGACTATTACCAACCGCAACAGCGGCCTGGGAAGGGACGAGACGGGAAAGAACGAGAAGGAGCCAGGATCCCGACGCTGCTGCGCCGGCAGGCAGAGACCCAGGTGAGTGTGGTCCAGCCTTGGCCTCCGCGGGGTGAGATTCCTGCTCCGCGCTCCGTGCCCTTCTCCGGGACCCGCTGAGTGTCCTCATTAATTCATCATTGTGCTTTTCCCCAGGATATGCGGAGCTGCATACCCAGCTACTGTCTGCTTCACTCTGAGTCAGTGCACGTGTAAGCTAAAGACAGTAATTCAGCTTCTGTCCCTACAGCTGTCCCTCGGGGACCCAGTCTGGGCTTGGTTCTTGACCCTACACCTTGCCTATCAAATTGTCCCAATACGTCAGGGGCTTTCCTGTGGCCAACTTGCTGGACCTTTCAGAAAGAGTCCCAATTACAGATGTTTCCAAATATTGAATTCTTGGTTTGCCAGTAGAAAACTTCGGGAATCTCATTTTGGACTAAAACTCTTTCTTCTGGGCCAACTGTCCTTGCCCTCCCAGAAGAGCTGTGAGATCTGAGGCCTTTTTGTTTTTGACAAGTACAGTGAAGTCAAGCCTGATGAGAAGCAGATACTCCCTCTTCTTTTACTTCTGTGACTTTATCCCTATTTGTTAGCTAATACTGTACATATCTAGGCTTTAAATTAGTGTTTCGTCATGTGTCACCTCTCATTTTGATTTTTTTCAACCATTTAAAAACAGCAAGCAGGCTGGATCCCTGGCTTAAAATATTAACCTTTGTTCATATTAATGCAAGGTGTATGTGGCCTCAGAAATAAGGGTCACTTGTGAAAATGCGGACTTGTGGTGTAGAAAGTCGTACGAGACAAAGTATTTAGAATGTACTTTTTTTAATATGGAACTCACCTTGCTTTGCCACCCCTTAAATTGTCCTACAACAAGTAAACCACATCATTTGACTAAAAAAAAAATAATAGTAACATTTTGGCATTAGTCTTGGAACAAGGGACATCTCTTCATGAATTTCTATATTTAAACAAATAGTTTTTAGCTAGAACATAAATATTTCACCCGTCATTGGGCATATGTCTGTCAATTACTTTGTTATGTACACTCTTGGCTACAGTCCCCCCCCCCTTTTTAAGTTTATTTACTTATTTTTGAGAGAGAGAGAGAGAGAGAGAGAGAGAGAGAGTATGGTCGAGTGGGGGAGGTGCAGGGAGAGAGGAAGAAAGAGAGAATCCCAAGCAAGCTCCACACTGCAGAGCCTGTCTCAGGGATCAAACTCATGAACCGTGAGATCATGACCTAAGCTGAGATCAAGAGTTGGACACTTAACCAACAGAGGCACCCAGGCACCCCAGCTACAGCCCCTTTTAATATTTTATTTTTTCGGGGCACCTGGGTGGCTCAGTCAGGTAAGTGTCCTACTTTGGCTCAGGTCATGATCTCAGGGTTTGTGGGTTTGAGCCCCGCCTTGGGCTCTGTGCTGACAGCTCGGAGCCTGGAGCCTGCTTCGGATTCTGTGTCTCCCTCTCTCTGTGCCCCTCCTTCTCTCTCTCTCTCTCTCCCCTTCAAAAATAAATAAACATTTAAAAAGATTTAAAAAAATAAGTGTGGGAAATAAACAGTTACAATTTCCTCCTTGAAAAAAATCTTATTATTGAAACAAAAGGATCAATTTCTGGCATCCCAATCCAAACGGAAGTGTAGAAGCATTGAAAATTCTCTCAAAACTCACTGTTGAGGTTAGTGTTTTAAAAAATGGCAGTGGGGCGCCTGGGTGGCTCTGTCGGTTAAGCGTCCGACTTCGGCTCAGGTCATGATCTCAGGGTTCATAGGTTCGAGCCCCATTTTGGGCTCTGTGCTGACAGCTCGGAGCCGGGAGCCTGCTTCGGATTCTGTCTCCTTCTCTCTCTGCCCCTAACCCACTCACATTCTGCCTCTGTCTCTCTCAAAAATAAACATTTAAAAAAAAAAAAAAAAGATGCTAGTGATGTCTTAAGTTTCTCAAGGAAATTGCAACCTCTGTAATGAAGGTATGTTTATTCATTTCATCCTTAATACTTCAGCAAATCTGCATCAAACAAACAAAAACCCTTGAAATAAAAATCTGTCATATATTTCAAAATAGTTAGATATTCAGGTCAAAAGTAACTGGAGACATATTTGAACAACAAACATTTTTTTATTCTATTATTTTTTACTTTTCTGATAATTGTTTTTAAATAGATTTTTCAATTTAGATAAAAATTCCACCTGAGGTTTGTTTTAGAAAGACATGAATATTTTTTTTTTTAATTTTTTTTTTTCAACGTTTTTTATTTATTTTTGGGACAGAGAGAGACAGAGCATGAACGGGGGAGGGGCAGACAGAGAGGGAGACACAGAATCGGAAACAGGCTCCAGGCTCCGAGCCATCGGCCCAGAGCCTGACGCGGGGCTCGAACTCACGGACCGCGAGATCGTGACCTGGCTGAAGTCGGACGCTTAACCGACTGCACCACCCAGGCGCCCCAAGACATGAATATTAGAATGCAATAATTTAACCAAATTAATTCTACATTTTGCCTCATTAACTATCTGAAAAAGAAATATGTATCTGTGCCTTACTTTAGAAGAGATTAGGGGTGGGGCGCCTGGGTGGATCCGTTGGTTGAGGGTCTGACTTCAGCTCAGGTCACGATCTCACGGTTCGTGGGTTCGAGCCCCACGTCGGGCTCCGTGCTGACAGCTCGGAGCCTGGTGCCTGCTTCGGATTGTGTCTGCCTCTTTCTCTGCCCCTCTCTGCTCGAGTTCTCTCTCTCCCTCTCAAAATTAAATAAACATCCAAAAAATTGTAAATGAATAAATAAATCTCTTTAAAAAAAATAGAAGAGATTATACTTTGGGACACCTGGGTGGCTCAGTTGGTTAACTGTCCAACTCTTGATTTCGGTTCAGCCCATGAGCTCACAGTTCATGGACTCAAGAACCACACTGCCAGTGTGGAGCCTGCTTGGGACTCTCTCTCTCTCTCTCTCTCTCTCTCTCTCTCTCTCTCTCTCTCTCCCTCTGCCCCTCCCCTGCTCGAGCTCTCACGCTCTCTCTCTCCCCCCAAAACTAAATAGATAAACATTAAAAAAGAGAGAGAGATTACACTTCAGCGAAAACATTGGGCAGAAAATTTGTGTAGTCTTGTAATTGTCCTACAAATAGCAGAAGACCAAATAAATCGTCTTCTCTGAAATTACATCAGGGTTTGTACATTTGCAACGCCAGGAAGAGGGAAGATCTCAACACTGACATTGAAACTGGACGTTGAGGCTGGACATTGCAAGCATGCAGCTCGCTTAACTCTCAGGGTCCTGAGCATCCTGTCAATTGCTCAGATGAGAAAACTGGGTTTCAGAGGGATGCTTGGCCACTCACGGCCAACGGCGGGCAGATGACATTCAACCTCAGGTCTGTGTGAGCCTAAGACCGTGCTCAGCACTTGTGTGGTGGCGCAAGTTGTCCCACGGTAGTAGCCACCCCCCACTTCCAGGGCTTAACACCCACCGTGGGCCCCGGTGGCCCTGCAGGGCTGGTCGTGGCTGAGACTGGGCTGCTCCGTGTCGTGGCTCCCCGGCTCCTGCACGGGCACTGCAGCCAAGGAAGACAGAGCTGGCCGGTCACTCACCGGCTCTTAAACACTTCCACCCGGAAGCGACACCCTGCTTCCGTACCGTCTCGTTACTTGGAGCAAGTCATGTGGCCGTGCCTGACATCACAGGGGTGGAAGGTGACATTCTGATGCTCAGTAGAGGAAAATCAAAACGAGCCAACAGCACTGATTAGGGAAATGGTTAGGATTTCACCGAGTGGGTATCAGAGGGGGTCTTCCCAGTGGAGGGAAGATTCGAGCAAAGCTGGGGAGGTGGGGGAGCAGAGGCAAGTTCGTAAGACGGAGAGGGAGCGATTTGTTTGAACTCACCTGGGAAATAGTAGGAAACTGAGCTAACAAAACGAGCTGGGCTGAGCTGACTGACTGTGAGGGTGTCGTTAGGGTGAAAATCGCTATGACATGATGGCAGTGGGGCATTAGGAAGATCGGACAGGTTTGACACCGGGGGGAGGGTCCAACAAGACCCCAGGAGGGCACCGTGACAGAGGACTGCCAGCGTCAGGAAACCGGAAGGACACGCAAAGTGAAAAAGGAGGGAGTTGGGAACAACCCTGAGATCCGGGTGACAAGCCTCCGAGTTGGAAAAGGCACGTGATGGGCCGGGGGTGGGGGGGTGCGGGCTGGAGAAAGAGGGAAAGGGGAGGGGATCGGCAATGAGACACTCGTGAGTCTCGGGGACGGAAAGGACTGGAAAGGCGGTTTCATAGTCTGGGGCAGGGAGAGGAGCACGTGTCTTCTCCCACATATAGAAAACAGTTTAAAAATTCGCAGTAACGTGCCAAATTCGTCACAGACATTGCGCTGTCATGAACACAGGGATCACACTTCACAGCCAAAACAACCACCACCCAGTCAGATACTTACGACAGCATTCTCTCGCCTACATCCGTCCCAAGACCTTGCAGGCTTGCTGCGATGTTCTGAACAAATGGAATTGCTCATGCAGTGTCTTTTAATAATTAAAAATATGCATAAAAAGTTAAAATGTTACCGTGTTTCTTTTTTTCCACACACATAAGCACGAATACTTCCGTGCTGTTCCACCTATGTTCACGTCTATTAAAAAAAACCTCCCCGCACGTCCCTTGTTGTCACGTACATTTTTAACCCCTGCGGTGCCAGCGTTCAAATCAGGATGAAAACATCTCTGTAGCCGTGGACACTGGGCGAGTACATCCACGTACCTTAATTTGGACTGTGTGGGGGGGTCTGCGTGTGGGCGGTCAGGTAATTGCCACCCTGATGTTCATTTGTCACCAGCGGAAACCAGATCTCAGCTATAATGATCCCCTCACACGGTCCTACGATTAGTGTTAAGGGATAGATGTCAAACTTGGGAGTTTGTCCCCCCCAGCCCCATGCTACTTTCTCATCCCAACACCTAGATAACAGGTGCGGAGTGGATTCCCATCCTGGTTCAGTGACATGAGGGAGACAGCCTCACCTGGGTGTGATTGCAGATGTGTGTGTCACAGCCTCAAGGTCAAGAAGGATCTAAAATGTCATCTAAGCCAGCGGTTGTCAGACCGACTGGAATCACTCAGGGAGACGTCAAATGCACAGATTCTGGATCTTGATTCTGTGTCTAGGGCTGAGCGAATGTGTAGGTTTAATAAATCCTCTGGGGGCGCCAGGGTGGCTCAGTTGGTTGAGTGCCCGACTCTTGATTTTGGCTAAGGTCACAATCCCAGGGACGTGAGATAGAACCCCACGTCAGGCTCTTTGCTGAGCACAGAGCCTGCTTAGGATTCTCTCTCTCTCTCTCCCTCTGTCCCTCTCCCCACTGTGTGCACACACTTTCTGTCCAAATAAACATTTAAAAAAATAATAAAAAATAAAAAAACAAAAAGTCCTCTGAAATGTGAACACAGACTTAATAGTTGATGACTGAAAATCAATTGTTTTCAAATTATGACGGTATTAGGAAAATATGTATTTTTAACAGTCCTTGTCTTCTAAAGATACATTGGAAGCACTAATGGAATGAAATAATGCCTGCCTATTGTCAGGGATGAGGAAAGAGGGTAGAGGGTACGTGACGCTGGCTGGGGTGACTGTGGGGACAGTGGTGTTTGGGACGGTCTGGGAGACCGCTATACTATTATGTCCACGGATATGGCCTTGAAAACTTTCTATCATATGAAAGCTACAAAAAAAAATTAAAAAGCTCCCTAGGAAACCCTGATGACCACCAACTTTTGGAATCACAGTTGTAATCCAAGCACATCGCTAGCATTACAGAGGTTCCCTATAAGCTGGGCCATTTGTGCTCAGCTATGGCATAGCGTGGTCTTCCTGCAGAAAACTCGCCGACGTGTCCTTCCGGCGTGGCGTCACATCAGGAAATCGTTTTATTGCAACAGGGCACTTAGAACACAGCTGACCCTTGATCAATGCAGGGGTCAGGCACGCCAGTGTCTCAGAGTCAGAAATACGTGCATGATTTTTGACTTCCCCCAACCTTCTCCACTGATAGCCTACTGTTGGCCAGAAGCCTTCTGATTACGTAACAGCTAACACATACTGCATATTATACGCAGGATATAATGTCGTCTCACAATAAGGTGAGAGAAATGTAAATGTGATCGAGAACATCTCAAGGAGGACAGAATACATTTGCAGTACGGGACTGTAAAAAATCCACGTGTAAGCGGACCAGTGCCATTCAAGCCCACGCTGTTAAGGGTCTGGGGGACAGTGAAGTGAGCGGGGGCAAGGGTGTCCAGAAGTACACCTGTCCGAGCCCGAGCTTCCTCTTCTACGGTTTGCCCCTCACACGCGAGGGGCGTGGTTTCTAGGTTCTCTGATTCTATCCTTTTTCCCACATCTGTAGTCTGTTCTGAAGTAATTATTAACATTTCCACTTTGACCTTGGCCTGGCGGTCTCACTGCTCTATACCAGGTGGGGGGGGGGGGTACGTTCTTTCATCCTGCTTGATGTTTGAGAGCACTTTCAATGTGAAGACTCGTGTGTTTCTGACACTCTGGAAAATTCCCACCTTTTATTGCTTTGATTATGTTTCTCTGCCATTCTCTTTGCTTCTCTGGAATTCTAATTAGAGTAGACTCAGCTCTCCTAGCCCATTGCTCTTGTCCCTCGTTGGACCCCTATCTTCAAAAACCTCTTCCCGTTCTGTTTTCCAGATGCGTCCCTCAGCGCGTTTCTTCTTCCTTTTGTGTTTCCGCCAATTGCTACATTTATCATCTCTAGGATTTCCAGTTGGTTCTTTTTAAATGTATGCTTGCTTTATTTCTGCCCGTTCTTTATTTCACAATTTCTTTCCCCCTTCTATGAGTATTATCTCATCATATAGTTCTTTATGTTTCCTATACATGTATTTAAAGCTCTTTTCGGAATGTTTCATTATTTGTGTTTTATCTGGAGTGAATTCATCTTTCAACTGCTGCTTTGGATGGTCCTTTAGCATTTGGTTTTTGCACACGTTTTGGAATTTGGGGCTGGTCAGCTCATCCTAGGTGGTGATTCTCACAGTCTCTCTCTCCCACTCTCGCAGTGCCCATGCCTCCCTCTGGCTAACAAAGACCTTGACCTGGTCCGAGTGGGGCCCTCACCCTGGAGCAAGACGTGCTGTCCTGGCAGGAGGCATCCAGATACACCACCGCCTGGCTTAGCTCACCTCCGGTCAGAAGGCTGGGTCAGTGTTTCCTCCTCTCCCCGTGGGCACTGTCATTCCCACTACCCTACGGGACCTCAATTCCTTCCGGGATCGGCCTGCTCGGGGCCCCAGGTCCAGCAGGATGGCCCCTCCAGCTCCTTCCCACTGCTGTGCACTTCTGTCCAGATGCGGATCCTCAACGATGTCTGCGTTGTTTCCGGTACTCTCTAATTTTACATTTTCTCTGTCTTCCTCCTCTCATTGGTGTCTATTCAGAACAGGTGCACGTGCATGGCACCGGCGTTTCCACCACAAACACAACGCCATCCTGACCGAAGCCTTAGGCCACGATTTTCACTTTTCACAAAATTTTGCAACATTAGCACTTTTTAAAAACCTTTTTAACGTTTATTTATGAGAGAGAGAGAGAGAGAGAGAGAGAGAGAGATAGAGAGCGCGCAGGGGAGGGCCAGAGAGAGAGGGAGACACAGAATCCGAAACAGGCTCCAGGCTCCGAGCTGTCAGCACAGAGCCCGACACGGGGCTCGAACTCATGAACGAACAGTGAGATCATGACCTGAGCTAAAGTCAGACGCTCAACCGACTGAGCCCCCCAGGCACCCCAAGCACTTTTGAAAATGTTGATGTTGTACTGCATTTCCAAAAGCAAACACTTATAATTTGGTACTTTTGACTTCCAGAGATGCTGGTGGATAAAGGAGAGGCCGGGGCGAAGTCCGGAGATATTCCACTTCTGGGTTTCCCATGAACAAACACGTGTCTCAACATTCACTTCTCTTGGTTTCTCCAGTTTTTACTGCTGGTAAAGCATTTACGTCCATGCTTCCTTCATTCGGCCTGTGTTTTTACTTGCTGAAATAAACTTTAATGGGAGTTTGCATTTAAAAATGTTTTCTAGCACGGTGCCTGGCTGGCTCAGTCGGTTAAGCGTCCGACTTCGGCTCAGGTCACGATCTCAAACTCCGTGAGTTCGAGCCCCGCGTCGGGCTCTGTGCTGACGGCTCGGAGCCTGGAGCCTGTTTCGGATTCTGCGTCTCCCCCTCTCTCTGCCCCTCTCCTGCTCATGCTCTGTCTCCGTCTCAAAAATAAATAAATAAAAAAACATTTAAAAAATTTAAAAATTTTTTTCTAGCAAAATTATACATATTCTGTATATCAGCATACAATATGTACTGGACAATGATACATAACTTATACATTTATATAAGTAATTGCATGGCACTGTTTATTTATTTATATACTTCTATATCGTACCCACTTTCTAGGAGGAAACGGCACGAGCCGTGGAGAGTCATAGCTGACATATCTGTGCCATTTGCTTTCCTGAGGTCTGTCACATTCCTAATCTTTTCCCTGATACTTTATATTTCCCGGAGCCTACGCACATTGGGGCTGGCATCTGCCTTATTACATTTAGCTCACCTTAGAACCTGCCTTTCATAATGTCTCCCGCATTCTCTTCGCTTCTTTTGAATCAATGGCAGCCAATGGACGGAGTCACGTTAAAGCCACTCAGTAGATCAAGACCCAGGGACAAGGCAGACACACGTTCTCCTTCCGGCCCCACTGTCGAGACCCTACCTTTTCTTATCTAGAGAACAGGCGAAAGGCTGGGTGGAAAATGTGGCTTCCGTGCTGTGGAGTCCAGCCTTGCAAAGATCACTCACTTGACCGAGGGCTGGTGACTGTGGAGGGTGTGCCACCCCCCACAGCGGCCTCCACTCCAGTCCGCGGTTACTCAGCAAACGCTGGTTGCTGGCAAAGCACCGTGCTGCATTCAGTACTGGGAGTGGGGAACAGAAACAGACTCAGTAAGATGGGTCCTGGGCACTAAGGGGGCCTCAGGTAAGCCAAAGTACCATGAAGCGATTGTCCAACACATTAAGGGCAAGTGACCAGTGTTCACAAGGTATGATTCCCCTCTAACGTCCCACACACACACACACACACACACACACACACACACACGCACGCCATCTATTTCCTTTGCATCCTGTGTAAATATCTTATCTATTTAAGATTTGGTAGGTTTTGCAGCATTATCTTAATTTATAAAATGCTAGCAGACACACTGAACCACAGACGTTAGAGTTGGTAAGATTAAATTCCTATTTTAAGTCCTTTTTGTATCTCTGCTTTCTCTATGAAAACTCGTTTCCTGAAAATTCTGCCGGGTAACCTGAAAGTTAACTATCAACAACCTGGGAATACAACGCAGAAAGAATTTGCAGCTACGTTCCTCTGCTTATCAGTGAAGTAACAGGTACCCTACTTACTTCTGGAGACCATTCCTCTGGAATCTCTCTCTTTTCTTAAGCTAACTTAACAACACTGACCTCCTAGCCATGGCTTAGACAGAGGAAGAGTCTGGTTATTTAGCTTTCCATAGTAACTAACGTTCACCTGGCAGATAGCGTGGCAGGCAGTTCACCCAGCAAGTTTGCGTTTTGTAACTTTATCACATCCCTTCACTTGAGGTTTTATGGGAAGACCATCCTCTGAGCTAACGGATCGAGCCAAAGTGCTCATAGATGATCTGGATGATTATGGGATTAAAATAGTTCAAAATGTGATTAATTTACTAAAATAGGAAGTTTATTAGTGGCTAGAAAATGAAATGACCTGTAGGTCATGAAACATACTTGATATGTTTGTACCCTTTGTACTTCTGAGATGGATTAAGCTCCTAATCTTTCTCTTGGCATTTTCTATTTTCCAGAGCTTGTGAAAATTGAGGCAGGAATAGGTTTATTACATTTGGTTGGTCTTGGAACCTGGTTTCTGTAATATTAAAAAAAAATTTTTTTTTAGGTTCAGAGCTTAACCAGAATTTTACACTTGATCTTAGCCAAAAGGCCGAGAAGCGATTAACCAGAATTTTAAAATATCATTATTTATTTGTTCTCATACATTTAGTCCCATTACATTGTACTTTAAAGTTTTAAGCAGATTTAAGTTTTACACAGAGATATTTACTTTTTTTAAAAAATGTGTATTTATTTTTGAGAGAGAGAGAGAGAGAGAGCAAGAGAGAGAGGGAGACACAGAATCCGAAGCAGGCTCCAGGCTCTGAGCCGTCAGCACAGAGCCCGACACGGGGCTTGAACCCACGAACCGTGAGATCGTGACCTGAGCGGAAGCCGGACGCTCCACTGGCTGAGTCCCCCAGGCACCCCAAGACAGAGATATTTAGAAATATTTGTAGATCAATGCAGATTTAGGCAGGAGCTCTTACTTTTTTAATAGTGTAAGTGAAAATAAAATAATAGTTTAAAAAAAGAAAACCAAAAGCTAAATACAAAGTGGAAAATACGTCTTAAAACAGACCCATAGAGGGGCGCCTGGGTGGCGCAGTCGGTTAAGCGTCCGACTTCAGCCAGGTCACGATCTCGCGGTCCGTGAGTTCGAGCCCCGCGTCAGGCTCTGGGCTGATGGCTCGGAGCCTGGAGCCTGTTTCCGATTCTGTGTCTCCCTCTCTCTCTGCCCCTCCCCCGTTCATGCTCTGTCTCTCTCTGTCCTAAAAATAAATAAAAAACGTTGAAAAAAAAATTAAAAAAAAAAAACAACAGACCCATAGATGAAAAAGATCTTTTAAGGACTCGCCCAATATAGCTTGGCTCACCTTCAGCCTAGTGTGTGATGTCACTTCTCTGATTCTCTGTCTGTAAAGTGGGGTCAATAATAAATTGTTTCATAAATAAATAAATAATAAAGAATAATAAATAATGAATTCATTTTTATACAACATCTCTTGACTAGCACTTAAATCCAATTTCTTAAATGTACCAGAACTCAGCAGTACGCTGAAAATAGAAGATCGTGTCTACTTATTTTTATAATGTAGCATCAAAAGTAACACAGGTCTCAGTATATTATCTTGAGGTCTTGGACAATGACCGTTAGCGGAAGAATGCCAGCCTGAACACTCTCATGGCCTAAATAGATACTGGCTCGTCACGACTTCCGAACTGTACGTGTTCTATGGATTTCAGGTTGCTTTTAAACCTTTGTCAATAAACTCATGCTGGTTGGGATCTACTATGAATTGTAGTTTGGATGTTACTATACCGCTCATACAACATACAGAGGGGGACTCTTGATGAGATTCATGAAAACTGCAATAATTAACACTGACTAAGAGACTTCGGTGTGTCCCGTGTCACCCTGCGGGCATTTTGTGTGCGCCCTACATTTTGTGCATTTTTATGACAAGAATAACACCGCAGGGCGCCCGTGCTTATCTTCTTGCGATACTGAGCTTCCTCCAGCAACACTATAGTGCACTTACTTTGGACCCCAGCAACCCACTCGCCAGCTTGGCAAGCTACGTAATTCTTTAAGGGCGAAGTCACTCTTGGGAACAGCACCACCAGGAATAAAGCTCTTACTGTCACCTCCGCTGACATTGTGGCTAACGACACGCAGGGCACGTGGGGAGCCTAGCTAGACAGTTCTGAGCGGCCCTGGCCCCCTGATGGTCCCTACGAACACAAAACCAAACCGAAAGGCAACACAACTTGGGTCAAGAGAGCAGCGCCAGAACTTCAAGGTATGAAGGAACAGAATGCCAGAACATGAAGGTGGCATTCGTACACACAGGCTGTTCTGCAAAATCACCACGCTCTAATTTTGGGAAGGAAGACGACAGAACTGTGGAAGAATTCATTCCCCCATGGCACTGGTTCAACACCTCAGGCTTCTCTGCTGAAAAGCCTCCTTATGTCGCTCTACTGGACGAGTACAGTAGAAAAGAAAGCCGAAGACAAAACCCAGCAGGCATGATCGGCTTCTCTTCTCTCCTACAAAAGAAGAAACCCGATGGGTGGAGAGAAAAACTATCTCCACACTGGAAGACGGAGTAATGACAAAAATAAAGAGGCTTTGTCAAATATAACTCACTGTTTTCATTACTTAGCTTTGGCATTTCAGAGACCAAGGCTTTTTGTTACAACACATCGCAGATCATATAAGAAACCAACTTCACCTGTACGCGTGGCACGGAGGACATAGTCTGGTGGCATGTGTTCTGCAGTCAGAAAAACATTTTTGAGAGGCGGGGGGGGGGGAGGGCTAGGGGGCAGTTAAAGAGGAAGCAGCTAATGAGACAAACATTCCTAAAATTTAGAAAACTTGCTACTGAAATTAATTTTAGGTGTCCACATCAAGCGGGACACTTAGAGGCTTTACCGTGGGGGGTTAAGGGGTAGCAGAAAAAGGGAAGGTCAAATGACTCTTCCCCTCTCTATCATTTTAAGTTTGCAAACTCCGTGCTCTGCGTCTGTGGAGTTTTGTAGACGTCATTTGCCTGAGAAAAGATGTGTTATCTGAATGGATACACACCAGGGGAGCTGGACACCCCAGCTTCACCCTGCCCTGCATGGAAATAGCGGACAACAGCGTGGAGGCCTCAGCAGGAGAGCAGAGGAGAGGCTCGCCTCCCAGAGCACGGCAAGGGTTTCACAAACCTCATCTCTGAAATACACGCACTCACCATGATAATTCACCCTCCTCAGAAGAAAGCAGCTCCAAGAGGTGCGCTCTGATTTGACCCCAACAAAAAGGGAATCGCCCCGGATGGGGTCCGTTGGTGACCAAGAGACACCCGCGGGAAACCGGGCGGGGTGACAAGGGAGCAGGACACAGGCCCTGCTGCATAGGTCAGTACCTGCCAGACTCCCGCGCCCTCCAGCCCGCCCTCGGGGAGTTTTGCCTGCGTTCTTCTGTCCCTCCACCCTTGACTGCCCACACCCATCCGTCCCAGACCAGCCCCGCCCGTGCGAACCCGGCACCACCCCTCGGAGCCCAGCCCCGCCCGTCGGAACCCAGCACCCTCCCAACCCAGCCCTGCTCGTTGGAACCCAGCACCCTGCAAACCCAAATGGTCGGAACCCAGCCCCACCCGTTCGAACCTAGCCCCCTCCGAACCCAGCCCCGCCCGTCAGAACCCAGAACCCTGCAAACCCAGCATCCCCGCAGTCCGGCACCCTCCAGCCCAGCACCGTCGGAACCCAGACCCACGCGTTCCAACCCAGCCGCGTCGGAACCCGGCACCCGGCAAACCAGCGCCATCGGCACCCAGCAGCGTCCGAACCCCGCCCCCCCGCCCGCGCCCCGCCCCGCCCGCCCCTCGACCCCCGCCCCGGCCCCGGCCCCGCCCCGCCCCGGCGCGCAGGAGGTGAGGCGGCCCGGCGCGCGGCGGCCTGTCGGCGGCCGGCGCAGCAGCACCTAGCGGAGGCCGCCCGAGGTGCGGCGGCGCGGGCGCGCGGGGGCGGGCACGCGGGCGCGGGGGCGCGCACGGCGGGCAGGGCGGGGCGGGGCGGGGCGCGCGGGCGGCGTGTGCGGGCGCTCGGGCGCACACCGGTCGGCGGGGCTGACGCGGGGCGGGCCGGCTGAGGCGGCCGAGGCGGCCGAGGCGGCCGAGGAGCCCGGGAGCCCGAGGAGGCTGCGGAGCCCGCGGGGCGGCCGGGCGGAGGCGGCCGAGCGCGGGGCGGCCGGGCCCGCGGACCTGTGGGCGCGCGCGGTCCCACCCGGCCCGGCCCCGACCCCCGCGGCGGCGCGGGCCGAGGAGCGCGGCCGGGAGGATGTCGGCGGGCGGCCGCGACGAGGAGCGGCGGAAGCTGGCCGACATCATCCACCACTGGAACGCCAACCGGCTGGACCTGTTCGAGATCAGCCAGCCCACCGAGGTGAGCGTCCTTCCCCTCCCGGGGCCGCCCCTCCCCCTCCGCCGAGCCCCTCAGGCCGCCCCGCTCCCCGAGCCCCGGCGGCGCCGTCCCCCCCCCCCCCCCGCCGCCGACCCCGCCCCCGGGCCCCACTCTGCGCCCCGGGGCCCGGGTGGTGGCGGAGGGGGGGGGAGATCCCCGCGCGGGGCCGGGCGCGGGTGCGGCGGCGTCACCTGTGCCGCGGGGGGCGGGGGGGTCGCGTGCCCCGCGGGGAACCGGGGGCGCGGTCGCGGGCCCGGCCGGGGGTTGGGGGCCGGGGGGGCGGGGCCGGGGGCGGGGTCGGCGGGCAGAACGCGGGGGGCGCGGGCCGGGCTCGGGGGGGGGGGGGGGCCGCGGTTGGGCGGGGGGCGCGGGGGTCGCGCGCCGAGAGGCCCTGCGGCGGGAGGCGGGCGTGACTTTACCGCGTTTCCCCCTGACTGCGGCGCGGGGTCCGCGGCGCTCCGGGCTGTGGGTAACGCGGACCTTTGTCACTCGGGCGAGCATGTGACCGGCGGTGTTTTGCTCCAGTGGGTTTGCAAACTCGGGGGTTGCCAGCCGCGAGAGTAGAGTAAATATCAGGAAAGTTCTAATCGTGCGCATTTGCTGATAACGCGGCCCGGAATTGAACTCCCTTGGAAAGAAAGGCTTTCTCCCATTCGTCGCCGGCCTCCCAGGTTGAAGCCGGAGCGCCCCTCCCCCCGCCGGGCCGGGCCCCGGGGCGGGCGTCCGCGGTGACCCGGCGGGGCGGGGGCGGGGCCGGGCAGGGTCGCTCGGCGGCTCCCGG
This sequence comes from Neofelis nebulosa, assembly GCF_028018385.1. NCBI lineage: Eukaryota > Metazoa > Chordata > Mammalia > Carnivora > Felidae > Neofelis > Neofelis nebulosa. The sequence goes on from NC_080787.1 coordinate 153,935,704, forward strand.
GCCTCGCCGGGGGGCGCCCAGCCCTGGGCGTGCTCCCGGGAAGAGGAGGAAGTCACACTCGCTCCTGGCCCGGGACAATGGCAGTTGTTTATGGCCGAGCGGCTGGAAGGCTTTCCAGGGTTTTTGCGGGCTGGGTTCGAGTCCCGCTCAGCCGGGACCGGAGGGGTCGTGCGGGTTAGGGTGGACGTGAACGCTTGCGGGCGAGTGCGGATCCCGGGCGTAGCCGTGCGGTGCACCTTGCACCGGGCGCCAGCACTCCGGGGGGACTGTTTTCCCAGCACCTAGTCTTGATTGGCTCCAACAGCCACTTCGGGGTCGGTGTTATTTGCTCCCACACCAGCCTTCAGGCGCCCATCGAGTGGGCAGATGGGAACATTGTCGTGAGCATTCTCTCCTGTCGCCAGACTCCAGTTCGTCCGTTTGAGTAACGTTGACGTTTCCGTGTTCAACCTCTTGGTCTTGTCTGCGGTGGAGGGATTTCTTCCGCCTTGCTGGGCAGAGCCATTCATCTCAGTCCTTACTTGAATATTAATACGCATTGTGAGCTTCGCTTGCCAGTTTCCACACTGGTAAGTTACTCCTGATTCACAGCCCATCCTCCTAAATGATTTTCACTTAGGTCCTAGGAGGCAGACCTGGTAACACGTACTCGTGTTCGTTCGTAGACTTACCAGCACGTCTTCTGAAAGGCGACGGACGGGCAAGAATTTGACTCTTAGTACGATGTTGTCTTTGAGAACAATGGGCTCATTTTTCTTCTCTCTGGTTAAAAAAATTCGGATGTAAAATATTTTCTTGGAACGTGGTTGTTTTGTTTTTCTGTATGAATGAATCTATTTATAATTGTGTTTTTTAGAGATTTCCCAAGTCTGGTTGAGAAAAGGAAGAGTTTTTCAATTTAGTAATAGATATTTCAGTTTACTGTTTGAGATTTTGAATTCAGTTGGCATGTTAAAAAACCTAAACCAGAATCAGATTATAGTTAATTGGTTTCAAAAAATTCCATTTTTAAGCACTCACTTGAAACTTTTTCTCTATTCTCTTAGAGATATTAGTAGTTACTAAAACTGGCCTGTCATTTGGAGAGTGCTTTTTATTTTCCATGGTTACTCTGAGGGTGAAAAGTGCCTCTGTAAGTGTCTTGAAGCAAAGCAAATTTGAAGGACTGTTTTGGATCGTGGTCGTGAATTTCAGTTAGTTTTTTCTCCCCACTTATGCTTGATCTCTTTTTAGAAATGATTCTCCAGAATTATATGGGAGAGCTTTTCATAACAAAGAAAATTGGCTTTTAAAAATGTCTTTGTGTTATTTATATTAGTTTCATTTTCTAGAACCTCGTTCATGCTTAATATTAAGTTTTTTGGGGAATCTTTGCATACTATTAAATTTATTCTGGCCTTGGAAGTTGACTTTCACATTTAACATGTTGTGTTTTTCATTATGATGCAGGTAAACCTTCATGTTAGTGTTTCTCTAAACCAATGTTTCAAGGCTCACGGGTTCCCATTGCTGTATCTAAACTCATGTCTAGAAGTTTGTACCATCTGATGATGAATTGTTACTCTGTTTGGCCATCACAAATCATTTTCCTTAGTTTTCTACAAGAATGTAAGCACGATCTAGGCCTTTGTTATTTTCAATAAATGTTAGGCAAATTTACTCCAGAATTTGACTTTAACAATGCGCGTTAAGCCTCCTTATCTTTAAATATTTGGATAATCTTTCCATGTACGGATAGGAGAGTATAGTTGTGGTTTATTTTCTGTTGTTTGCTTTTCTGAGGAGGAGGGTACAGTGATCAGTATTTGTTATCAAATTGTATAACTATGTTAATCATCTGTGGCTGGTGATTTCGGGCAATCCTGATAATCACTGATATTTCTGTGGCTTCTGTGTTTAGTAAGTTGATAAACTTGGTGTTTGGATTACATTACTTTTTAAGAAAATCTGAGTACGTTCTAAAATCGACCTGGTTAATAAGTTTACTTTTTTCTTTCAGATTCACATTTATGTGTAAAAGGAGAGCTTCCACGCAAAAAGCAGGTCATATCTTACCGCGTATTTTTCAACCCCTTCCTCACTTGGCTCCTAGATTCTTTTGGAATTTTAAAACGAGAGTTGATCTAAACTTAACGTTGATATTTTATCACTAGGAGATTGGTGTTAAGTTGAATTAAGGTCTTGATTCCTGTGGAAAACGATGGCTCCTAATAAGATCTTAAAGCTTTTTGGTCCTGTTCTTTTCTTCATATTGAGGCTTGCTTGCTTTTCGTGATTTCTTGCTACTTGTCCTGGTAGAACACTTCTTGCTAATCTTCACTTCCGCCTTCGCGGGAGAGGGCTTCTCTGCTTCCCCAGAGGTCTCCGTCTGGCTTGTGGCGTTCTCTTGTTTAACTCATCCCAGTCTTGGCGTTCGTTGTAGCCCTTGGTTTGTGTTTCTCTTCCTGATTTCATGAGAGCAAGGGCTTAGGAATTTACTCTTGTGGAAAAGCAGCGGTGAATACGGCGTCCTTTCCGTACACACCTTTACTCCCGACCAGACGTGGGGCATGTGCCTCTTAAAAACTGACTGCAGTGTATTGGTTAGGCTTTTAAAGATTTATCTTTTCACGTGTTTCTCTTTTGCATAAAGGTTACACCTAAATGCAAAAACTATTCTAGGCGGTGGACCCTTTTACTTCGTGAGGTAGTTCTTTTTTTTTTTTTAATTTTTTTTTTCAACGTTTTTTATTTTTATTTTTGGGACAGAGAGAGACAGAGCATGAACGGGGGAGGGTCAGAGAGAGAGGGAGACACAGAATCGGAAACAGGCTCCAGGCTCCGAGCCATCAGCCCAGAGCCTGACGCGGGGCTCGAACTCACGGACCGCGAGATCGTGACCTGGCTGAAGTCGGACGCTTAACCGACTGCGCCACCCAGGCGCCCCCGTGAGGTAGTTCTTAAAGTCAGTTTCTTAAAAATAATTTATTGAGCTCATTGTCTTCTTTTTGCCCCGATGGGAAAAAATAATCTAGAATTTGCACAGACACCCACATGTGCTTTGTTGAAGGTGAATGTGTCATATTTTAATATTCTGGTTAATCTGGGGAAGTAATGCGGTGATTCATGTTACCCAGAGGTGTGCGTAAAAAACAACTTCTGGTTTGTCAGCAGGGGTGGAGTAGGAAGTAGTGATAAGTTGCATAATTTATAGCTCCATCTGTGTTCCAGACTAGTACTTAGGTTGTACCTATGCTGCATCATACCCCTGAACTGTATTTGAGACTGTTTTGAAAACAGCAGTTGGGCTGTTGAACATCGATACTTCAGAAGATCCCTTTTGTTGGTGACTAATACATAATGATACAGGCAGTGGCCGATGATGTGTTTGTAGTATTTATAGGCATCTCTGTCTTTTTTTTTTGACTTGGAACTCAGTGGTGGTTGTAACCTTTTTTTTTTTTTTTTTAACCTTTCTTTCCTGTAATAACTGGTTGAGTTTTAGGTCTGTATGGGTGTGAGCCGGTCAGTCTGAGGTGAAACCCTTGTCTCACATCGTCTCACATCTTAAATTGAAAGCGCATCGAGCCCAGCTTCAATTTGCTCTCCTCTTGCCGATGAAAACTAATTTTAATTTCTGCAGTTTATAGACTTAATGGCAGGTAACTGTTGTAACTGGTCTTTTCTAGAACTGTCAAGTTTTGGTTGTGGTTAATAGCACAGCAGTGGAAGTGGTTCTGCCGTATTCTTGAAAGAGTCGGAGTCACAGACGGTCAGGGCATGTACCAAGTTGGTGGGAAGCGGCAGAAGAGAAGGCTTGGTGTTATGTCGTTAAGGATTTAATCGAGCAGTTGTGTGCAAAACGTTATTACCAGGCATTGGTGATTCTGTTTATAAACAGTTTTACCAGACTTGAGCTTAGGCATGAAGTCAGAAAACGCTAAAAAGTAATCCTAGCAATTATCGTGATGTAAATCTGTTTTCCTTTATTGTAAATGAAATGGATATGAATACTACTCATGGTACATAAAGCTAAACTGATCTCTTGAATAACTGAAAATTATTTTCAGGTTAGGTAAATTCTGTTGATTTTTGTTCAAAAGTTTGCTGTTTCTCTTATTTTCCTGGCCGATTGTAGTTAGGATATGCTCATTCACCTTGAAGAAGCCTAGGAGAGAGCTGAAGAATTGACCTACATGTACACTTGAGTTAGATTCTAAGCAGTTCGGCCACATCTCCCAGACCCATCAGCCAGGTCGGGGTGCACCCCCCGCCTGTTAGCTGCCACTGAGGGCTGGCGGACCTGAGAATCCATCGGTGGGCTTCTAGCTAGGATCCCCGTATGTATGAGTTGATGGCAGGTGTGGGCATGTTGTCAAAGCTGGACCGTCTTTATGCATTACTGTGAATGAGCAGAAGCTTGTCTTAACATTTCCAGTCCTGCCTCGGGGCTAAATCAAGCAGGCCGAGGGCTAGTGAGGGGTTTCGTGAGGGCTTTCCTTTGCCCGTCTCGGTCATCTGGTCGAGGTTTGGTTCTAGCAACAATACAAATGTGAAACTTCACTCAGCATTTTGGCATATGTGATTGACCAAAATTGTGTTATGATTTAACTTAGGAAGTACATGTACTTTTTAAGGTGAAATAGCCCACGTCGAAGATGTTTTCCTGATAGTTGACTCCAGAACGTAAGGATAATTTGAAGTTTCATACTTGCAAGTTTACAGGTGTGTGTCACGAATGAAATTATTTAGAGGAACTGAAATTGAGTAGCTTACTGTGACTGGAAAGTAGCCAAGACTTCTGTACTTTTGTTCAAAAAAAAATTTGGTGTCAAAGAAAATTACATTGCGTGGCCTACAGAAAATGACGTGAACTTCTGTTGCACTTGTTTGCAGGGTCATGTTTTTACGTTCATTTACACACAGCACGCTTTACTGTGGCGTGTGTGTGTGTGTGTGTGTGTGTGTGTGTGAGTGAGTGAGAGTGATGAAAATGCAGTTGCCGTACAACATTATTAGTTTCAGGTATACAACATAGTGACCCAGCATTCATACCCATTTACGGACATTAGGAGGAGATTCCACAATAAATCTGCCTACCACCTGTCACTGTTCAGAGTTGTTACGTGTTATTAACTAAAGTCCCTACGTTGTGCATGATATCTCCAGGTCGTATTTATCTTGTAAATGGAAGTTTGTACCTTTCACTCTCCTTCCCTTCTTTTGTCCCTCCTCCACCCCCTCTCGCCTCTGACAATTATTTTATGTATCTTTGAGTCTATTTCTATTTTTGTTGTCATTGGTGGTGTTTGTTAATGCTTTTCAGACTTCACATAAGTGGAGTCATATGGTATTTTTCTTTCTCTGACTTACTTAGCATAATACTCTCCAGGTCTATCCATGTTGTTGTAAATGGCAAGATTTTATTTTTTTTTAATGGCCGAGTAATAATCCATGGTGTATGTATACCACATCTTTATTCAAATTCATACATTGATGACCACTGAAGTTGCTTCCATATCTGGGCTGTAGTAAATAAGACTACAGTGAACAGAGGGGTGCCTGTATCTTTTTGAATTAGTCTCTTGGTTTTCTTTGGATAAATACCCAGAAGTGGAGTTGCTGGATTGTATGGTGGGTAGTTCTATTTAAAAATTTTTGAGGAACCTCCGTACTGTTTTCCACAGTGGCTGCACCACTTTGCATTCCCACCAACAGTGCACGAGGGGTCCCTCTTCTCCGCATCCTCACCAACAGCTGTTATTTCTTGTCTCTTGGGTAACAGCCACCCTAACAGGTGTGAAGTGTAGCTTCTTGGGGTTTTGCTTTGCGTTTTCCTGATGAGGACTAATGTTGAGCATCTTTTCATGCACGTGTTGGCCTTCTGTATGTCTTCTTTTGAAAAATGTCCATTCACAATTTCTGCCCATTTTTTAAAAATGTTTATTTATTTTGAGAGAGAGAGAGAGAGAGAGAGAGTGCGCGAGTGGGGAGGGGCAGAGAGGAGAGAGAAAATATCTTAATCAGGGTCGGCGCTGGCCGCTGCGCTGGCCACGCAGAGCCCAATATGGGGCTCGAACTCACAGACCCTGATCAGGATCATGACCTGAGCCGAAATCAAGAGTCGGACGCTTAACCGACTGAGCCACCCAGGTGCCCCCAGATAAAAAAAAAAATCTCTGCCTATTTTTTAATTGATTTTTTTCTTTCACTATTGCATTGTGTGAACTCTTTGTTTGGGTATATGTGATATGTGGTTTGCAAGTATTTTCTCCCATTGTGTACATTACCCCCCCCCCCCCCTTTTTTTTGATGGTTTCCTTTGCTCTGCCGAATCTTTTTAATTTGATGTAGTTTTATTCATTTATTTTTGCTTTTGTTGCCCTTGTCTGAAGAAACAAATCCAAACAGATATTGCTCAGACCAGGATCCAAGAATTTACTGCCTGAGTTTTCTTACAGGAGTTTTATAGTCTCCCATCTTACAGATAAGTTTTTATTGATCCATTTTGAGTTTATTTTTGTATATGGTAAAAGAAAGTGGTCCGGTTGGTTTCATTTTTTGGTATGTAGTTGTACGGTTTTCCCAACCCCATTTATTGAAGAGACTGTTTTTTCTGGGTTGTATAATTCTTTTTCCTTTGGTGAAGATTAATTGGCTGTATAAATGTGGGTTTATTTCTGAATTCTCTGTTCTGTTCCATTGGTCTGTGTGTCTGTTTTTGTGCCAGTGCCATACTGTCTTGGCAGCTTCATAGGTAGAGTTTGAAACCAGGGAGCATGATACTGCCAGTCTTGTTCTTCCTTCTCAAGATTGCTTTGACTGTTTGGGGTCTTTGGTGGTTCCATAGAAATTTAAGAATTATTCTAGTTTTGTGAAAAGTACCTTGAGTATTTTGATAGGGATTGCATTGAATCTATAGATTGCTTTGGGTAGTATGGACGTTTTAACCACATTCTTCCCTCAGGTTGGGGACCCTTCCATTGGAAGAATATTCTTCCAACCAGTGGGCATGATAGATCTTTTCATTTGTGTTGTCTTTCGTTTCTTTCATCAGCGTCTGTAGCTATAAGTGTATATAGGTCTTTCTCCTCATCAGCGTCTGTAGGTATAAGTGTATAGGTCTTTCTCCTCCTTGCCTAAATTTATACCTAGGTATTTTATTATTTTTGGTGCAGTTGTGCCTGGGATTGTTTTCTTAATCTCTCTTTTGAAGTCCATTAATGGTGCATAGAAATGCAACAGATGTTTGTATATTTGTGTCCTGCAACTTTACCGAATACATTTATTCCAATAGGATTCAAATAGTATGATGAATAAAAATGGAGAGAGTGCGCGTCCTCGTTTCGTTCCTGATCTTAGAAGAAAAACTTTTAGCTTTTCACAGTTAAGGATATTAGTTGTGGGTATGTTATATGTGGCCTTTATTTTATTGAAGTACGTTTCCTCCATGTTGGGAGTTGCTTTTTAAATGTTGTCGTGGCATTATCGTTAAGAGAGAACCGTATGGAACATACGTGAGTAATAATTCTGCCAGGACAAGAGGAGTAAACTGGAATTGTCTGCGTTAACTCTAGGTGTGAACGAGATGAATTTGCTTAAACTTTTTTCAGTTTCTGATGTTTCAGACTTCCTTAAGTTTATTATTGCTGCTAGTGCCCAGTTGACCTAGGCAGAATGGACAAGACCATTTTTATAGAATATCAGATATTTTCTTTGTGTTTTCTAATTTTTTTAAATATTTATTCATTTTTGAGAGACAGAGACAGAGTGTGAGTGGGGGAGGGGCAGAGAGGGAGAGGGAGACACCTAATCCACAGCAGGCTCCAGGCTCTGAGCTGTCGGCACCGAGCCCGACGCAGGACTCGAACTCCCGGACCACGAGATCACGACCTGAGCTGCAGTCGGATGCTCCACGCCTGAGCCACCCAGGCGCCCCTTTCTTTGTGTTTTTGAAGCCATCCTCCATTTTGGGAGCCAGAAGCACACCGCCAGGGGGCAGAGCGCTGCTGAGTGTAGCTTCTCACCATCCGTGCTGACAAGGGCATGACGGGTAGAAGTCTTGTCTTGCTTTCTAAAATTTCATCTGAGAGTCTTACTGTTTATGTAGTAAAAGACGGTTTGACTCCTAAAACGAAGACCCATGAAAAAATGCTCATTCGTTAGTCTTGTTTGGGTGTTTATTGGTTCGGAGCAGCCCAGCTAGCTTGTTATGTTCAGAATTGTAGCTTATTGTTCTCCGTTGCTTGATTCCGTACATGTTTTGCTAATAGAAGATTAGATTTTTGCTTTTTCCAAATGTAAACTGTTGTTCCTTGTGAGAATGTACTTTCTCTTTACTCTTGTTTGCTATGAGTGGTGCTTTCCATGGTGACCTACTTACTATTCTTTTCATTTCCTGATTTTTATGAGAGAACCAGTAAAATTTGTCTTGTAATTTCTTTTTGTGCCCTGTTATCAGTCACGGTTTTGGTGCTGAGACTTCAGATTGTCCATTTTTCCCGTTGCTTTGAATCTGGTTCCATATGTTGAGAAAACGAGGTGGGAGCAAAAATGCAAATACTGTTGGATACAGTCAAATATTTAAAAACCATTGTATTCTTAAACCGTGTGACTTCTGTGTACGTGTTTGCTATAAAGCCTGTGCACGGGGAAGATGTCTTTCAAACATGTTGTTTTTATGTATTATCTGATGACTTTCTGAGTGCAGCCGACTTCTAGACCAGTGCTTGTAACCAGTACCGTGATTTTACGTGAGCTTTCTAATGAGTTTTTAGGCTACATGACATTTTCACTTTAATGAATTTTTGTATTGGCAAAAACTTTGGGGTGATTGTTTTTAAGAGACATGGGTGATAAGAGAACCAGTTACGTGAAGGTTTTTGGTTTGAGCCTAAGTATTTCAATTTCTGCTGCTAATTCTTCTTTGCAAGATCCTTTGAAAATATTTTTTATGTGCTATTATATTAGAGTTTGTCTGTCTTGTTCTTTGAATGCATCTTTTACCCACGCATGGTTTTGTTGTCGCGCATTGACCGTTTAGGAAATACTGGTTCGCTGACTTAGGTGGATTTTCTGAATGTTGACACATTTCTTGAAACAGTATCAAAATATCACATTTGTTAATACTACTGTGGATCAGAAAAATGTCAACTTCCTACCAAAGCTCAGATTTTATAGTTGGCAGCCCTTGAAAGGCCAGGCCTGCTCGTCCACGTGTGAGGAAGTGCTTGCCAGACGCGCAGGCCCCTGTAGATGCGGCTCATCGGTCACCGTTGCACGTGAAAGCGTGAGCCCGTGGAAAAATGGGCTCGGTCTGCTCACGACTTGGGCAGGTCCCAGGTGCTCTTTCTTGAGAGCTCCATGACACTTGGGGTGTGGCCCACGGAGAGTTTTTCCTGGCGTGGGGCACAGGTTATTGAACCAACGTGTGCTCGGGAGTCAGATGTTCATAAAAGTAGTCATTTTTTTCTGTTTTATCAAAGACACTCGTCAGTGAAACCGCACCCCCATTTTTGAAGTGTGAATTCATAGCCATGATAAATTCATTGACTTAGTACAGTTCGATGCTGCTGCCTTGATTTGTGCTAAGGGGCCATCAGTCTGACCCGTCATTGCTTTGAGCATTAGCGCAGGTGCCGACACAATGATGGCGGCTGATGCTAAATACGGGATTCATGTGAACACGTTTTGACTCTGTGGTTGACTGGAAGGGATCTGAGGGAAGCCCGGGGACTCCTAGACTGTGGTTTGTGAGCTCTGCCCTACAATACTTAGTCTTAGGGATTTTGGTTTGTATTTGAATTTTGGTTTGTATTTGAAGGTCGATGTTAAAGCCTTCACGGTAAACATTCATGGTATTTTCCAACTATGGCTCTAAAATTAACATACGTCTCATTTAAAATGTGAATGTCGCTCAGTATGATGGAAGGGTGGATTTCCACATGTATTTTTTTTTGCAGTTCTTGTATATCTGATTGTTTTCTGTGTGAGTACCTATTTTAAGTTTTACTTGTCAGTAATAAGATGCCAGAATTTATGTTTTTGTTATTGAAAATACCATCGCATGACTGAGCTACAGGCCACTCCCACCCACAGGTCAGTTCCCGGTTCAGAGAACAGCGCGGGCTAACGTATTCCAAGTTTTAGGGTGGGCGGATGGGTTGCTCAGTGTGGGCTTATGTCTTCTGGCACTTGTGTGTCCTTTCTTTCTCTCCTTCCCACATTCAAAGTCTGAATCATGCCAACCATTGACTCGGTAAGGATGTTTCTTTACTACTGTTTTCCCTTAGTTTTAGTGTATTTCCTGAGATACAGATAAGCGTACAAGCACAGAGAGATAGTAATCATATTCTAAAACCTGCCACGCACAATACGGAATTTTCAGACTTCAAAGTAATATGTAAGTATATGACTTTTAAAAAATGCGTGTGGTAAAAACAATATTAGAATATTGAATTTATGTTTAAGATTACCAACACTGAAGATTAATTTATTTACTCGGTGGCAACTCGTTTTGCAACAGATATATTGTGTTATTAACATACTGCTAGGTGTAAATTCACTTTGATTTTTTGGTGACCATTTCCTTTTTATAAAAAGCATGACTAAATTATTTTGATTATAATTATTTTTGACCACTTAATGAAATGTATTTATTAGTATACATATTGTTTTAATTTATCAGGGTAATAAAATACAGATAAGAAATCCTATTTGCTGAATAAGTGAATTTGTAAATAATTCCTTTGTCGATCAACTAAGCTTCTGCTTATTCAAGATGTGGAGCTTGCCAGGGGTACCATGGACAGTGTTTTTACAGTTAACGTTTAGGACCTCAACTATTTAAAAATGTGTTTTTAATTCAAGTTTGGCAAAGGTGGCCTTGTTGAGTTCTTGGTATAGTTAATGTGTTTTTGTACTAAATTTGCTGATTTCAGTTTTTAAAAATTATTTTCTTATTACCTTCAGAAAATTGTTATCTTGGGAATATCAAGGACAGTAAAATTAAGACCAGCCAATCTGGGAAAGCATTAGAAAACATTCGTGATGTTTTTTTGTGGTTTATTTTTGAAGTATATTCTTGAAAACATAGTTTTAGAAGTAGTTTATGCATTTACTTCACTGTAGTAAGATTATGTGTTTAAAAATACTTGTTTTTTTATGAGAGTGGTATGCGTGTTTTAGAATATTTGGAAAATGCTTGAAGTGTGCGTGTATGTTTGTTTATCTGTGTTTATTAATTATTTGCATTTTTAGTACTGAATCATATTTCTTAACCAGCCATTTGGCTGTCAGGAATACAGTTTTTGAAAGCTACCTAGGTTATTCTGATAACTGTTAATACTTAACATTTTGTAGGGGTGACTGGGGCGCTCGATTGGTTAAGCATCCAACTGTTGCTGTCTGCTCAGGTCATGATCTCACGGTTCATGGGATCGATCCCCATGTCAGACTCTGCACTGATGGCAGAGCCTGTTTGGGATTCTCTCTCTCTTTCTCTCTCTCCCTGTCTCTCTCTCTCTCTCTCTCTCTCTCTCTCTCTCTCTCTTTCTCTCTCTCCCTGTCTCTCTCTCTCTCTCTCTCTCTCTCTCTCTCTCTTTCTCTCTCTCCCTTTCCCTCTCTCTCTCAAAATGCTTAGTGGATCTACAGAGGAATTGGTTACAAATTCAGTTGTTCAGCAAATAAGACTTCTTGTGTATTTTATTAAAAAATATGTTTACTAATAAGTGCTTTGCATGTATTATATTCAGTTCTTAGAGCAATCCTGTGAGGTAGGTGCTTTTCCTGTTCTTGTTTTTGGATGAAGAGACCAAGGCACAGGGAGATGAGATCACTTGCTCAAGGGTATGCAGCTAGGGAGCCGAGGAGCAGTGCTTTGAACCCTGGTATTTTGAACCCTCTCCTAAGTACTGTGTTTGTAGAAATCAAAAATTTAACATTACTGCAATGAAAGCAGTGTTTGGGAGTTTTATAGGAAAATAATTTATAAATAGGATAATTGAGGGGCGCCTGGCTGGCTCATTCGGTAGAGCTTGTGGCTCTTGATCTTGGGGTTGTGCGCTTGAGCCCCACATTGAGTGTAGAGATTACCTAAAAATCAAATATTAAAGAAAATAATAAAAATAGGATAAATCAGAGTTTGGCTTTTCGGAAAAAAGCACAAGTGTGGTATGAGGAACCCCTTTCTCTTTTATTTGTTATGCGTTATGTGCATTTATATATGTGTTTTTATATATTGCATACTTGAGCGTATTGACTTTCTACAGCTCTGTCACTTTGTCTTCGAGACGGTAGCCAGCGTGGCGCAAGACGTGTTTGACTGGGAGACGAACCTTGGGTCTTGCCAGGCAGCCAGCAGTCTGAGTGTGAGTGAAGGGTGTGAGGGAGTTTTGATGGCTTCGCTGACGGCTCTCCTAAGCCGGAGAGAAATACAGGCGAGGCCTCCCCAGGGTTCTGGCACTGCTGTGTTCGGACCCTTTTCTGACCGCGGGGCTGTGGTTTTGAGTTTGCACTTCGTCCCTTTCTCTCTCGATGCGCTTTCCTCTCGGTGCTGTCCGTGTTCCTCGGGTTTGCCTTGGTGTTGCCTCGGCCCTTTCCTGGTCGGGCTTCAGGGTAAAGCCACAAAGGAACCTTGTCTGTGGTCGTCACTGTTGGGGCTCAGTGAATCTGATTTCATAAAGGTTTGTTTACGTATTAACTAGTAGTTTTCCCCCAGGTAATGTTTGAATTTCAGCGGTTTTCTAGGGATCGTTCCTTGATGGTTCTAACCGTTCTAACTAACATCTACTGAGCAAGTATTTGCCATTCTCATACCAGAAGGGGGAGTTTCAGATACGGTAGCAGGTGCAGTAGGGACGATGCAGCGGCCTTCGTACACGGACACATTCACGTCTCTGGTCACAAGCCTGTGTTTTCTCACGCGGAGGAAGTTCGGATGGAAAGTGAAGTATGCTTTTATGACTCAAGGATTCTGAATAACTGATTGTAAGTTATATAATTTACGCACATACATTATACACGTATGTGTAATTGACACATGTTAGCGTGTAATTTTGTAACAGCAAACTAGGCGTTGTCTCTAGACAAGCGTTGTAGGAGGATTAGACGCTTGCCCCTTCGGGTTTTCCCTGTCTTGTGTTCCAGCATAAATGTAATTTAACTGAACAAAGTTATTAGTTTTATAATCAAGTGGCAACGAAACCACCAAATGCCACTTGTTTTGGTTTGCGCGGCTTCTGAACAGGTTTCAAGTGCTTCAGAGATGTTTTCATTTTATTTTATTTTTTGAAGTTTATTTAGTTATTTTGAGAGGGGGACAAAGGGCACCTGTGTGGCGTGTGCAGGGGAGGGGCAGAGGGGGCGGGAGAGAGAGAATCCCAAGCAGGCTCTGTGTTGTCAGTGCAGAGCCTGACGGGGGCTTGAATCCACGAACCGTGAGATCATGACCTGCGCCAAAATCAAGAGTTGGACATTTAATTGACTGAGCCACCCAGGCGCCCCAGGAATGTTTACATTTTATTAGTGTAATGACATTGTTAGACATTTTATCTTTAGTACGTAATTATAAATGCATGTAATTGCTATCACTAGCTTGATTGCTGAGAACCATTGCACATTTTACGTTAAATAGTAACAAAATTGTTTGCTTCTATGAACTTCTGACTGAGCAAAAATTTTGGAAATAGTTATACACCTATATCACTGGCCAAATGACATGAAAAATTGCTTTTGTGGTGTGTTTTTGGTTTTTGACTTTGCTTTTTTTTTTTTTAAGAGGGGCAGAGGAAGGAAGGGAGGGAGGAAGGGAGAGAGAGAGAGAGAGAGAGACAGAGAGAGAGAGAGAGGGAGGGACGGAGGGAGAGAGTCCTAAGCAGAGGAGTCCGACGCTGGGCTTGATCCCACAACCCTGGGATCATGACCTGAACCAAAATCAAGAGTCTGAGGCCTAACCAACCAGCTGAGCCACCCAGGTGCCACTGTTTTCATTTGTCTTTTTAGTGTGGCTTAGCCTTATGATGGACATTTAGACATTTCTTTTGGATTTATCTTAGGCTAATACGGCACTTACTCAGATCAATAGTTATGGAGGGCCTGCTGGGTTTTGGCCTGGGCAGAGACTGGACCTACAGACGTGAGATGATGAAGTGGTCTGAGGTCTAAGGAGTTGTGGTGCCATAGCAGAGCCAACAGTCTGGGCCCGAGATTGAATCCTGGCTTTTCCACTCAGTAAACGTGTTCCTCTCTGCCTCTGTTTCCAAGGTCACTCACGTAGGAGTTACCTTCTGTGGGCCAGTCACTGTAAGTGCCGAGCACGTAGAACTTCGTGGACGCACGGTTCTTTTCTCAGATAGCTCCTGTTCTAGTATGGAAGATGGCTTGAAAAAAAAATGGCAGTAACAGGGTAGGTGCTCTGTTTGGATGGTGGGACCAAGGACATCGTTATAGACCGTCGAGATGAGCCTTTAGATGATAAAGACTTTCCTGGGATTTTCCATGTGGGTAAGGGGGAGAGCATTATTCATTCAGCAAATACGTATCATCTGGTACCTATTGTAAGTGCAAGAGGCTTACTTGTCAGGAGAACCTTTTCTGCAGGGGCGAGGAGAGTGCACAACCAAACAGAGAGTAACAAGCTCTGGTCTGTAAGGCCAGAGTAACTGCTTTCCTAGATTCCTCATTAGCAGAGTTTAACTGAACCCATTTTAGGAAATGCTTATTCTGAATTCGGAAGAATTTGTAGGAAACAGACGGAGAAAAAAGGTAGCACACTTATTTTAAAATAATTCAGTCTGAAAAAACCACTCATTCTGGTTGAATTCGCATGCATGCCTGTGCGCGTCTAAGCACGCCTGTGGCCTGCAGATCGCCTTGTTCCTCCGCACTCACTGCTCTGTCCTGAAGGAGGCTTCCAGGTCATGCTTGTGTTCTCGGCCTCGGCTTGACCGCGCGGCTGGCTTTGGCTAGTGACACAAGCCACTCTGAGCCCACGCTTTAAGTCCCACGTCCCAGGCTGGGGCTAATTCTTTGAACTTTGGTACCGGAATGAAGACTACTGCAACAGCCCGGCCACCCACACACTGATATGTTATGCCGGAGAAGTGAGACTTTGTTGCTGTAAGCCAAGCCGCTGAGATGGCGTGTTCGTTTGTTTTCCCGGCATAACGTGGTGACTGGACTATCGTGCGTGTTTGTGTGTGTGTGTGTCCTTGTGTGTCTGGGGGCCACTTTCTTACATGCCTTGTTAGCCAAGTTAGGAAGGTTCCCCATGAAACAGTATGATGAAGTCTGCCGTTCGGCAAGACCTCCCTGGTAGCAGTCTGTGGAGTGCAGGGAGGGCAGGCTTGGAGGCAGGAGACCTGCAGGTTATCCGGCCCTTGTTTTTTGCGAGATAAAGCCCGAACTAAGGCTGCAGCACAGCTCACGTGGAAGGAGGGAATGAGAGTGCAGGGAGAAATGCCGGGATTTGGAGGGTGATGAGGAGATTGAGCGAAAAGAAAGTCCAGGCTAATCCCAGGTCCGAACTTGGCTACCTACACGGGTGGCAGTACCCTTAACCAGAATTAAAAAAAAAAAAAAAATTACACGTGGTAGATTAGATCTGGGCGGGAAAGAAGAAGTTGTCTTTGAGAGCGTTTGAATTTGAGGTACTTGTGAGTTTCCAGGTAGAAGTTTCCTGCCTGGACCCCTACAGAGCTGTGGCTGCAGGGGATGAGGGCACCGGTGGTGGTGGGTGGGATGGAGGGAGCCCCGGCAAGAGATGATACTGTTGAAGATGGTCGTGTTAAATGGAGAGCGGCGGTGGCGGAGGGAGGTGGTGAAGCGCAGGGAAGAACGTTCCTGGAAGGCTGCTACTCCAGAGAAGTGTGGCCCCCGGAGGGGGAGAAGGGCCCCAGAGAGAGCACTAGCTGCTGAGCCTTGTCCTCTGCGACCTGACGCCTCCCTCCCGGCTCAGTCCAGCCCTGCCATTCTGGGTTTGCAGCCTGAATGCCCTACTGAACTGCTTTTCTTGAGATAGCCCTGATTTCCTAATTGCCAGAATCCGTTGGCCATTGTAGGGCCACAAAAAGGCTTCGTCGTCTTCTTTGTGATGGTGTTAGTCTATTTCTGTTCTTTTCTGATCTCCCTCCGTTGACTCCGTTTTGCTCATGTCTCTTGGCAGTGTAAGTATTTTAATATTGGAGCCCGTCCTCTACTTGTAACGTTTTCAAGTCAGAAAGGCCCGTATTTAAGTATGGCACCATTTTGAGACCAAGGGGGCAAAGTGATACTGACTAGCTGCGTTTTATCGACTTCGAGCTGTGCACACTCATTTCCACACTAAACACTTTCGCTGGTGTTCCTGGGTCACAGGATCCTCTGCAGGAGGGAATTAATGGAGGGCTGATTTCCTGGTAGCTGCTTCCCACACGTTCTCTTCTCCTTTCCCTTTTCCAGGAGGGGATTGTACATGCTCGGTCTCCTCTTACTGTGTTGATGTGTGATGGCTGTCATCACAGGATCTGGAGTGTGGGTTTTCTAGACCAGGCAGTCAAGGGGATGGCTTGCCTGTGCCAAAGTCTAGCGTTGCTTTCGAGTTTTAGGCTGGCGGTCAGTGAAAATTCCTCAGGAAGTGCTGACTCAGGCTGGTTTTCAGTCCTCCGCTTTGGTCATCTTTGGGAATGTTTTCACACACACAAACATTGCACATCTACCATTATCTATAAATAAAAGTCTAAAAAACAAAGTAAAAACTGTGTTTGATTTTGCTGGCCAATCTTGGGAACTGGGGAAATGGAATAGATAATGAATAGCAGCACAGGAGCAGAAAGGGAAATCAACGGAATTCTGGGGAATCCAGTAGCAGTCAGTGCACTTGGGAAGCTGGCTTGGAGCTCAGATTTGTCCAACAGCTCCAGCGTTCTCTCAGACACGTCTGAAAGAAAATATCAGCCCCCCCTTCATAACCTTTTGATGGCTATTTTTGCTTCCAGTCCATTCTGTGCTCAGATGTCCAAATAGTTTTCCCCAAACCCCTGCACCTCTGGGGTTCCAGGTTGCCGAAGTGGTGTCGTAGCAGTTTCTGACCTCTCCTCCCTACTGATCTGGGAGGACGCACTTGCTATGGGGCAATCTACATAAAGCCAAGGACGTGATGAATTTACGCTAGGAATTCGGTAATGAGTGTGAGAGAGCCATTTTACTCCCAAGGTTGAAGAATGAGTCATTAACACCAGAGAACGTTGTCAAGCACTTGGGCTCTTGGGAAACAGTGAGGGACAGATGTGTACTCTGCTGTCAGCTTACATTGTCTAACTTTAAGCACGAACGTGAAATTCTAGAACATGTTCATTGCTCTTTACCCTAAGGGTCTTCCACCTAAGGTGGACTTCACCAGACCCCCTCCTGGCCGGGTCACCACTGGCCTTCATGCTGCCAAGCCGAGTCATGGTTGCATAAGCCGCTGAGACACTGACACGTCGTCCGTGAGCTCTTTCCTTCGCTCGGCCCCCAGGTCTGGCCTGCTTCGCTTTGCTGAGTGATGGAGACGCCAGGGTTTGACCCAGGTGCCTCCTCTCTTCTCCACACTTAGCTTGCTCGGTGAAATTTTCCCTTCTCAGGATTTTGAGTGCTGAATGGCCCACGCTCATATCCCTAGGGTTAGGCATCGCCCTGAACTTAACCATGCCCAAAACTGAACTCGGATTCCCCGCTGGCCCACTCACATCTGCTCTTAGAGCCTTCCCCAGCTTTGTAAGCATCCAGCAAGTCCATTTATCTGTTGTTATGCCCACGACCTGGCAGTCATTCTTGATTCCTTTCTTTCTCTCAGACCTCATATTGAATCTGTCCGCGAATTCCGGCAGCTCTCCTTTCAGAACATTTTCATAATCTAACCGCTTCTTGAAGCCTCTGCTTGTCGCTGCTGGCCCAGCCAGCCCCAAGCTGTCCTCCTCTCTCTAGACTCTTCCAGTGCCCTTTTACCTACTCTGTTTTCTTCTTCTTTTCCCTATCTGCCTTTGCCCTCTTGCAGTCTGTTTTCCTATACGGAGATACACTTCTAAACCTTAAGTAACGTAACTTTTCTGCTCAGACTCTCAAGTGACTTTTGCATTACTCGAAGTGTACCTTGACCAACAGAGCCCAGTATGATGCCGTTTCCCCCTTCTCATTCTGCCCTAGCCATTGTGGTCTTGTTATTTCTTAGACATGCCAGCTGGGCTGCTGTCTTGGGGGGTCTGTGCTTGTTCCCTCTCCCCGGAGTGCTCTTTGCCTAGGGTCAGGGCTTGATCAAGTGTCCCCTCTTCGTTACATCCCCCAGGGGCTTGGGGTCCCTGTGCCCTGTGTGGTTCTTATGTGCCGCCTTCTGGCTAATGTTACCGTGTGTTCGCTCCCTCTGGATTCTGACTTCCTGACGACAGGGACTACTTTAGTTTGCTCCTCATTCTTTCCCCCTTGCCTGGAATTCAGAAGAGGAGAAGGGGATGATGATGACAACGATAACTTAACTGGAAATAAGAATGTTCTATTTCATAGGCTCAATTTCTTCTGAGTCTTCAAGTTTTCGTTTCTTTAAAAAAAATTTACTCTAAGTTGTTATTCCCACATTACTGAATGTCTACATTTACTTATTTATTAAATGGGTAGTTTTTACATTTTAGATGCAGTTCAAAAGCCTGACTATGAAATGAGCTTTATCTTTGAACCGATTCGTGTCCCAGCTTTGGAAATTCTGAACCGTGGTGTTGATTTTTGTTTTTTCCTCCCTTGTGGACAATTGTCTCCCTTCCCCTTCCTTCCATTCCTTGAGATTTATTACTGGAAAAATGTGGAGAACCTTTGTCCTAAAGAACTCCGACTGGTTCCAAGTAGACCCGTGGTTCCACTACGGCTGCCTCTGGGGACAGCTCTTTTATTGTGGTAACAGCACCTTGGGAAACACGGGCTTCTCCCTGGGCAGCAAGTTTTCCGAGTGCCTCCTTGAGTTGGGGACGTATACTCGCCTCACAGTGACCTTGGTGCTACAGCCAGCCAGTCTGTTATTTCATTTAATTCCCAGATCAGCAGGGACATTCTGTCATTTTTCTTTCAGTTGAATTGAGGCTCAGACATTTTAAGGACCTAATCGTTAGAGACACAGCCAAAGGGCTTCTCTGCCTTTCCTTCTTACTTTCTGCCTTTCCAGAGGTGAGTACTAACTTGAAGCTGTGGATGATAATTCATTTATGTGAACTGTTCTGTAGTATTCCACTGTCCATATGAGCCATGGTTTACTTATCTCTACTCCTGCCTAGAGATGATCAGGTTATTTATATTTTTCTGTTGTTATAAATGTAGATTTAATAAACACCCTTGTCCATGTTTCCTTCTGCGCTAATGAACATTTTTAGCATGGATGCCTACTCATTTCTTGGTCATAGGCTGTGCAGAAATTCTAATTTACCAGGCCTGGCAAATTGATCTATGAGATGGTTATATCAATTTACATTCCAAACTTTAGAATTTCCTACATTTGCAGTATATTCAAGATTTTTTTTTTTTTTTTTTTTACAACCTGGAATATATGAAATAATTATTGCTTATAGTAGGCTGATTTCAGTGAACGGGTGTGTTTTCTTATGTTTATGGTCATTCTGATTTTCTCTTTGAATTGCCTCTTCATATATTTTATTTTTTTTTCCAGTGAGCTATTTGTCTTTTTCATGTTGACTTACAGAAATTCTTTGAAAAATTTGAATCCTAATTTTTCATAATTTATATATTTTAGAAATACGTTTATGATTTCTCATATTTTACAGTGTCTTCTGCACATAGATATACAAATTTTTGAAATGTAGTTGGGTTATCTTTTTTTAAGTTTTATACTTTTTCTTGTTTGATGCCTATATCCATCCCATGTTTTATTCTGAAAATTTTACAGTTTGGCTTTTTACGTTTAGAGATTTAGTCTGCTGGAATCTCTTTGGGGTGTGGTGGCACACCTCTCCTTCCTGCAGGTGGCTGGTGCCCCCCACTGGGTCATTCAGGAGTTCACCCCCCTACACCTGCTTTTCTGGCCTGCCTGCTTGGATTTTTCTTTTTTATAAACTCGGCAGTCTATTTAAGAGGAAGTGTGTTTTGCATTATTCATCGTATAATGTCACGGTTCCTGAATGTTTAGTCTCCCATATTGCTAGAACTGGGAACTGCACAGGCTAATTTTTATACAGTAGGGTAAGAGGCAGTGTTGCTTCCTGGTTAAACAGGTACGGGCTCTTGTTTCAAAATTGCCTAAGTAGAAATCCCCGCCACTAGTGTTAGCTGCCATCATGGTCAGGCGACTTGGTCTAGGACTCAGGTCTTCATTTGCAAGACAGGAAGGTAATAGTACCGGCCTCATAGAATCGAGGTCGCCAGGGCGTGAAGAGCCGTTGGCCCCGTGTTTGGGGCAAGGTCTGCACTTCCATTCAGGACGAATGAAAAGTCTTAGGATGAATACCTAGAGATGTTAAATGCTCTTTACGTTCGTACTGTATTATCATCGTTACTACTTGAGTTTTGTTTTTTTCCCCTTTTTTGTTTGCTGTAGCGGAACATCCTCCTTGTTCATCTCAGGACAGAAATTTAGATCCACCTGCTAATCTTTGTTTGTATCAGTTGGTGTTATTTGTAGGAGAGAGGTTTCCGATGACGCGCTTAGGTTTGATACTGTATGTTTTAGGTTCACTCTGCGTTGCGTGTCTTAAATTGCAAAAAAATTTCTTATTTGTCGCTCTTTCTTACCGTGGGTGCAGTGACATCTGGACACAGTAGCATCGTCTTCAAAAATCTTCTTAAGATTCTTCTTGAGATTTTGTGAAAAGTGTAACTTCATAGAAACACAGTCAGTGATTTTTAGGTTTTTATTTCATGGAACCTAACACCATATTTTTTTTTTTTTATCTTTTGTTTTTGAGTTCATGCTTATGACATTCCATTAATTACCTCAGGAATTTATTCCAGAATGTCCTTTTTATAATCCCTGTATGTATGTGTGTGTTAGCCTGGGGTGTATGTTAAACAGGGTGGCCGGACGAGTCTAGAATAAGAGGTGAAAGTGTTCTAGCAAGCGGAATATTTCAGTAATGTTTTTTTTAATTAAAAAAATTTTTTTAACGTTTTATTTATTTTTGAGACAGAGAGACAGAGCATGAGTGGGGGAGGGGCAGAGAGAGAGGGAGACACAGAATCTGAAGCAGGTTCCAGGCTCCGAGCTGTCAGCACACGGGGCTCAAACTCAAAGACCGTGGGATCGTGACCTGAGATCGTGACCTGAGCTGAAGTCGGACGCTTAACTGGCTGAGCCCCCCAGGCGCCCCATCAGTAATGTTAAATGAGAATCTCTTCAGCGATTGCTTCTCTTTATGATAATTCTCTTTTGTAGTTATGTTAAGAAAACTTCTCATTGAACTGTGAACTGTTACATGTTACTTTGTCCCTACTAGAGGTTCTATGCTCCTTTTGTAAATTAGTGTTGCTAAAAATCCTCCTCAAAAACAGGAGTGCTTTTCAAAGTCCCTGGGCTGATTTATGCACCTTACCTTTTTGTTTTTCTCTTGCCTGGTACTAAGTGACATTCCAGTCTGCTGGGGTCATTTGGTAATTCAAAGAGCGAAACAGGAAGTAAAGTCAGGAGGTGCTGGTTGGCACCAGATACGCGGTTCAAGATGTTCATGATTCCAAGGGAGAGAATGCCAGGTATGTGCATCAAAGGAAGTATTTTGTTTATAAAATCCCAGCCATAGGACGGTAGTAATTCATGTCCCTACTGTTGCTCCCTCTGTCCAGAAGTTATTTTGTTTCTAATTTGTTCTTTTCACCTCTGTCCCATCCCCTCTGAAATGTCTTGTGTAATACGTGAAAGGTTTTAAGATACAGAGGACTCAAACTAACAGCCTGTGTTTTAAAATTGCATTGCACGTGTGTTTGCTAATACAGTAAGTTGCACGAAGTTTGTTTTTTTAATCAAATAGGTTGAATAATGTGAATTCAATTTTTTCAACATTTTTTTTATTTTTTTTATTTTTTTTTATTTTTGGGACAGAGAGAGACAGAGCATGAACGGGGGAGGGGCAGAGAGAGAGGGAGACACAGAATCGGAAACAGGCTCCAGGCTCCGAGCCATCAGCCCAGAGCCTGACGCGGGGCTCGAACTCACGGACCGCGAGATCGTGACCTGGCTGAAGTCGGACGCTTAACCGACTGCGCCACCCAGGCGCCCCGTGAATTCAATTTTTATTCTACCTTGCTGCTGTAGTGAAAAGATACAGATGGAAGCATTTTGATTATAGGAAGCTTCTTTGAATCAGTCACCAGAGTATTTATTTTGCTTTGGTGAGAAAATTACCATAAATACCGTAAATGATAGTCTACCAATTTGGGCATACAGTTTGCATGGTGCGTTACCCTAGTTCAAACTCAGAAATTCCTTTTTCACATTTCACCTACTTAAAAAAAAGGATCTCCGTACAGATTTAGGAAGCAGGATATTAAAACAAGTTTTCTTATTTTATATTGTTGGATTTTCTTTTTTGATAGGATAATATCCAGGCAGAGTTCAAGAACATGGTTATTTTCTTTGAATAAGACGACGTTACAAAATTTCACGTATGTTGATTTGGTTGCAGTCAGATGGTTGGAAATGATTTGAACTTTTGGATATTGAATTTCCAAAACAATTATAAATGTTGTAAAGTGTGATTTTTTTTTTTTTTGTATAAAGCTTGATATTTTGCATTTTTCCAATACTTTTTGGAAATATGTGCTCAGTTTTTTGCTTTTTTTGTTTATCTGTTTTTGTTTTCTGCTAGAGATGGGACTGTGTACCTTGCAAACTAATTCTCATTTGATAGGAGCACTTGAGAATGTGTACATGGGGAGTGAGTGACCTGTATTGCCCAGTCCTTACTTACGGCAGGTGCTTTTATATATCATCGATGTGCAGTAGCAACCACAAAACCCTGCGGAGGAGAGGAGCCTCTCCGTTTTGCAGACAGGAAGCGAGAGAACTCCGGCATCTTGCACAGAGCCACATGAGCTTTAAGTGAAAATACTGGAGCTTTAACTAATACCTGGCCATCTCCAAGGCCCTGCCTCGCTTTGTCTCTTTCCTCTGCACACTTGCTGCTTGCTCAGTGTAAGCAACAGATGCTTGGCCTCTGATGTTCATTCATTATCTATTTATGGAATCAGCTTCCTTGAGTTTTTTCTAGAGCCTCTGTATTTTTATGAAAATAGGTTTATTTTATAGTTAATAATATGTAATTGTAATTTATTTTTATATTAAACATTTTTAGTAAGAAGGTCTAATAGATGAGACTCATTTATATTCCTCCCCCAGACTTAAGAATTTTCAACATTTGTTGTTCTCAATTCATTAGTTTTTGTTGTTGTTTTAGCTTGAACTATTTTAGAGAAAATCCAGAAAGGTGGCATGTTATTTTTCCTCTGCCTCAGCGTGCACCTCAGAAAACCTAGCCATGATGCAGTGATCCTGTCTGCGAAGTTAACCATAATTCCTTCCTGTTTTGTAATATCTAGCCCATATTCACATTTCCTGTCTCTCTGAAAAATGTGTTTTTACAGTTAATTTATCCGAATCAGCATCCAAACAAGGTCCACACGTCGTCTAGTTGCCTTATGTCTCTTAATCCAGAGCATCCTCACCCCTCTCCAACCTGCCTCTTGTGTCGTGTCACAGACCTGCTGGAAACAAACTGGCTTAATTTCCCTTTAGAATATCTCCATTCTGGACTTGCCTTTTTGTTTCCAGGGATTGCAGTGGTATTTGATTTCTTTCCGTAGCGTGAAAGCCCTGATGGGCTTCAGGTCCCACTATTGGATAAGAATGCTTGGCAACTGGTGCTGTTTGTGGATCTGGCATCACACTGGGTGCCCAGCAGGAGGTGAAGCTGGGAAGCCTGAATTTCCTACCAGCCTGCACCTGCTGGTTTCATCATTGTAGGTCTTGGCTTAATCAAGCAGTGGTTACAGAATACTGGCTTTCTGATTCCATCATTTCTGTCACGCCGATTGGCTGAAAGTTTTCTTTAACGAAGAGGAACAAATTTTCTGTATCTGAGTTAAGGAAAGCAGGACAGTTTGTGAGTTCTTTTACTCTAATTGCTTATTTTCAGGCTAAGAAGTTGGTACCCTAGTTACTTGCAGTGGTGAGAGTGATTTTGATTTTGTTTTTGGCTTTCTTGTTTTTCTTTACTTTCATTATGAATGTGAGGATTTTTTTCATTTTTTTTAATAAGCTTTTTATGTTGATTCCAGTATAGTTAACATACAGTGTTCTGTTAGTCTCAGGTGCACAATATAGTGATTCAGCAGTTCTATACATCACTCAATGCTTATGTTTTTTGTTTAATTTTTTTTTTTCGAGAGGCACAGAGCATGAGTGGGGGAGGAACAGAGAGAGAGAGAGAGAGAGAGTCAGAGAGAGAGAGAGTCTGAAGCAGGCTCCAGGCTCCGAGCTGTCAGCCCAGAGACCCATGTGGGGCTCGAACTCACGGACCGCGAGATCGTGACCTTAGGTGAAGTCGGACGCTTAACCAACTGAGCCACTCAGATGCCCCCCAATGTTTATCTTAAGTATATATATATATATATTTTTAAAGATTTTACTTTTTTTTTTTCTTTAATGTAATCTCAACACCAATTTGGGGCTTAAACTCACAACCTTGAGACCCACAGTCGTGTGCTCCACCGACTGAGCCGCCCAGGTGCCGCGAGGCGCCTGGATAAGTATACTCTTTAGTCCCCATCACTTATTTTACCCATCCCTCCACCCACCTTTCCTCTGTGTTTCCGGCACTGTGTTCCCTGTAGTTAAGAGTTTGATTGTTGGGTTTTTTCTCTCTCTCTCTTTTTCCCTTTGTTCATCTGTTTTGTTTCTTCAATTCAGCATGTAAGTGGAATCATATGATATCTGTCTTTCTCTGACTTATTTCACTTAGCATCATACACTGTGGCTGCATCCACGTTGTTGCAGATGGCAAGATGTCGTTCTGTCTCGTGGCTAATGCTCCGTCGTATACACACCACATCTTTACCCATTCGTCCGTCACTGGACATGTGGGCTCTTTCCATCCTTTGGCTCTTGTCTGGTGCTCCTCAAACACCGGGGTGCACGTGTGAGGACTTGTGTGTTGTGTTCCAGTCCGTCGACGTCATTATTCTTGCTGGTGCTCAGTTTTCCCCAGACTTGGCAGGCGTACCTTTTGGTTGGCTTGAGGGTTTTTTTGAATGAGCCAGTTCATTTTTGAGAACTTCCTTTTTCTGGCGAAACAAGATGTCCCAAACTGTTCTTGTCAGTTTCAGACTGGTATGTAGGTTCAGCCATTCCTCCAAGGAGCCCTGACCCCTTTTAGTGGAGAGTAATATTTAGAGATCACAGTCTAAGTGCTAGAAATGCTTCCTTTTTACCACTTGTCTTTTGCTTCATGGCCTTTGTAGTGGAAAGAGCTAGGAGATACTTATTCTTTGTGGGAAAAAATATCTATGAATTTTTTCTCACATTTCCAATTCATATTTGGCCTGATAGGGTTTTTACTTAATTTCTTCGCTTTAAAAAAATTATTTTCAAGTGTTTATTTATTTATTTGGAGGGAAAGAGAGAATCCCAAGCAGGCTCTGCACTAACGCGGGGCTCGATCTCATGTACTGTGAGATTATGACCAGAGCCGAAATCAAGGCGCCTGTGATTTAAAAACAAATTGTAATCATCTTTCTCTTACGTTGAAAATCTTGTTTTATAACTATTGACATAATAACTTGTTTGCTTTATTGTCATATAGTTAACTATATTACACATAATGCCAATATTACTGCTAATAATAAAATTAATATTTCTTTGTAAGATATTTGTCCTTAGACTCTGCTAGGAATATAAAGTCAAAACGTCACTTGAAAATGGTATTTGTATGTGTGGTGATGTAACCAACCTGATATATTGTTAGACAATTAATTTCAGTTTGGTTTAAATTTTTAGTGATTACTTTGTGTTAAAATTTAATTTTTATGATTTAAAATTATCACATGGTTCCAAAGTTGAAACTGTGGAATCAGTTGCGTTTAGAAAAGCTTTGCTTCCGTCTTTATTACATTTCGGGTCATCCGCTCAAGGAAGGTTTCCTTCTGTAGGTGTGGTCAGGTGCAGTGACGCTTGTGTCTCCACCTGACTGCGCCTGTCTTCGCCGGGTGAAGAGCTCCCTCCCTCCTTTATTGCAGGATGTGCAAGTACAGGGTTGATTCAGCCTGTGCCCTTTGCTGGAGCGTTCCCTGACTTGTGCTACAGTGAATAACTTTGCATGAAGCAGTTCACGTTTTTGCCAGCTTCTCTGTGGATAGATTCACAGAAGTGGGACTGCTCTGGCAGAAGGGACATGTCGATTTGATTTTACCAAATACTGCCAAATTCTGCTCCTTTTCTTGCCAGCACCCAAAATAGAGTATGTTGTCAGACTTTCAGATTTTTACCAGTTAGGTTGTTGAAAAATGGCATCTTATTATTGTCTTATTTTGAAGTCATTTTACCATTGGCGAGGTAGTTCATCCTTTTTTATATTTGAGTCATATTTACCTCTTTTCTGAGCTGTCTGGTGTCTTTTTCTCTTTTTCTTTCTTTTGGCACATTCCTCAGTGAGTTCTTGGTGGTGTTCTTCTCAAATTTGAGGAGCTCCGTTACGTTTTATTTTGGGGGGAGCAAGGAACGGTTTATTCTCACAGGATGAGGCCCTCAGCCTCGGTAGCAGAGGCGCTCCCCCCCCCCTCCCCCCGACCCCACCTCTTGGTGTGGCAGCTGCAGGAGGGCCGGGCCAGGGGCCCGTGTGACCGCCAGAGTGGCAGCCACAGGAGCAGCAGCGGCCGCGTAAGGACTGAGCGGCGGCGTTGGGCCGGCTGACTCCGTTCCTCCGTGGATGGTGCTCGAGGGCGGCTGGGGCAGGGGGCTGACTGTGAGGTGGGGGGCCTCTGGAGTGGTTCATTCGGCTGTGAAGCTGCTTCTGGGAATGTCACCTGGAAGCCGGTCCGTGCCAGGTGGGAGCTTCTCCCCAGTGGGTGCTGCAGCCTGGACGCGCCCGCGGGGCCCGGGGTCCCCGCTGGAGAACAGCACCCCGGGCGGGTCTTGCTTGTTGGCAGAGTGAGGAGGGCACCCCAGCCCCGGGAACTCTTTATGTGTTAGAAAGCTGTTTTTCTGCCCTGTTAGCTGGAGAGGTTTTAACCTCCGTGTGTCACTTGTCTTTAGACTTTACCTGTCGTGTGCTTTTTTTGGTCTCCAAATGGAAGTTTATGTAGTCAAATTTGTTACTGTTTCTTCAGTTTGCTATATGATATATTTTTAATATATAAGTTTTAAAATACGGATCTCCATAAAGATGTTTGTTTATTACACAGTAAAAATTGAAAAAGGCCACGTGTGACCTGGACGTGTGGACACTGTAGAAAGGTTGAACTTAACAGCCGCTCCTAGAGATGTTCTTGGTGGTGTTCTTCTCAAAACGTGACCGTGGCCAGACTGCGAGGGAAACCGCCTGGGGGTCAGGAAGCCGTGGAATCCGCTCATAGGACCCAGCACGGCTCAGTAGATAGGGTGATGGCATTTTGTGTGTGGGCACATGTGTGAGAAGGGGAGTGGGGTTCCCAGGTGTGTAGGTCAAGGAACTGCATTAGCCACGATGTATCTGGACTTTATCAGAGAAGTCAGCAACGTCTTTCATCACGTTCTTGTGTTTGCGGGCTGGGTCTAGGTGCAATTAGATGAATGAGGAAGCAGTTGTACTCAAAGGGTGTTTGACAGATTAGCACCAAGCTGGAGAAATGATATCAGGTGGTAACTGACATGCAGATGACTCAAGAATTTAAATTTGACTGGAACCTCATATGAATCAACAATATTAGGTGGAGGCCAAAAAACTAAGGCACTCTTAGGGTGCATTAACTACAGGTATAGTATTAGAGATAGCAGTATACTTGCAGTTGACCAGAACTACACGTGTGGAGCTCTGTGATCGGTTCTGAAAACATCGTCAGGCCGGGTGGATAGAACACCAGTGTGTTCAAGAGCGACGTGAACAAAATGGTAAGTAGATGGGGAATTTTGTCACAGAAAGAGAAGAATTGGAGGAACTAGAAAGCTCGCTCTAGGTGCATGGTTCTCCGCAGGGACAGCTTTGTTCCCTGAGGATGTATGCAGGTGTCCGGAGACATTTTGGTTTTCACAGCTCGGTGGGTGCTGCTGGCATGGGCGTGTGCGGGCCAGGGACCCCGGGACGTCTCAGGCATCATCCACGCACTCCGCGCAGTTCGCACAACAGTTATCTAGTCCAAGATGTCATAGAGCTGAGGTCAGGAAGTCCTTTTTCAGACTAACCCGGTTTGACTGCGACCCGTAGTAAGGAAAGAACTGCGTTTTACCTCGTAGCGCAGGCACACACGAGAGGAGCCGGAGTTAAAATTTCATGAGCCAGCGCGTGCCCCATTTCCTGACCTGGAGTGCATCGTAGCCCGTAGAAATGGGTTCGACTGTGTGCCATGTCGTTAACCAATGGGAAACAATGATCAGTCATAAGCCATGGTTTGAGTATAGGCCTAAATGATACCAGAGAATGAAACTAAGCCCAACTGGTAAAGCGGTGTGTGATGCGTCGCGCTTTTGTGCAAGACGGCACTTTCCTGCTATTGAGCCGCGGAGAGAGAGAGTATACTGCGTGACTAGGGAGTTCACCACCACTGGGGTTGTTACAGGGGTTCTCGGAACGTGAGATCTGTGAATAGGTATCATGGGGTCTTAGAACCTGGATGAGAAGATAATTACATCTTCACTTTCAGTAAATAAGTTTTTATTAAGCTCTAACTGAAATTCAGCGTTTTCTTTATTTAGGAGTTTTCTGCTCATAATCTACTTCAAAATTAGAGTTATATGAATCAATTCTAGAACTTATTTAACATGTTAATAAATAAGCACTAACTTTTACTATATGATAGTTTTTAAAAATTATTTTAATAATTGAGTTTTAATGCAGTTGTTTCCTTTGTAATCTTTTGGATGCATTTACAGTTTTTCTTCTGAGAGCAAATTGAAGGCCTTTACTAGATTTCCAAAGGATCTTTGGCAAAATTGGTCATAGCCTCTGCACTAGATAGGTGGCTTTTGGGGTTGTTTTATGTATCTGTTATCTGTCAAATGTATTTAAAGATTATAACAGAAATAGACATAATCTTTGCCAGTGAATATGATAATTGCTTTTTTGTCCTATGGGTTTAATATATTCTTTAATTGACCTTCTTTCAAATCCCCAATAGATGTATGTGTGGTAGCTATTCAGATAGAGATTTACAAATTTTAAGAGGACCATAGGGGAAACTTTCACTTTTTGATCCCCCTCCCCCCCAGTGCTGACTTAGAGCTGGGTAGAGATTGCTAGCAGCAGAGCCCAAGTGTAACTTGCCATGAAAGTTGCCAGTTAGGGCTCACCAACGTTTAGCCGCTTCCAGCAGATATTTGCTAAGTAGACGCTGTTGGCAGGTATAACTGAGGCATTTAAAAAAGATGTTGGCTTACTGGTTTCACAGCAGGCTGTGTGTTCTGTCAGGGAATTGTTTTATTTTTAATGTTTAAAGGTGTTTGTGCACTGGATGGATTTTTCAGAGTTTATAAAAGGGGAGATGTGTGTGTGTCGGGGGGTGGGGCGGTACAGGTGTTTGAGTCCAGAAAACTTGCTTTTCATCTAGAAGATGACTTTTCCCCCATTTCAATAAACTTGGTCTTTGTTTTTTTAAGTTTATTTATTTTGAGAGAGTGCGTGAGAGGGGAAGGGACGGGGCGGCGGGGGGGGGACATAGGATCCGAAGCAGGCTCTGCTGATAGCACAGGGCCCGACGTGGGCCTCAAACTCTCGACTGCGAGATCATGACTTGAGCCACCCAGGCGCCCCTGAACTTGGTCTTTGTTAACTTTGGTGAACTAGCATCAAGATGTTCGAAGTAGGAGGCTCCCAGTGAACAGGTGTACGGTGTGATTGTTGGAGACCACACCTTCATTTTCAGACAAAAAGATGTTGGATGGAATCATTATACAAACCAAATGCGTACATGCAGGGGAAGAGGAGACTCGGCTTTCCTGGATGAGGATTGCTGGCTCCGAGAGCGTTCCCGCCCACAAAGTGACAGTGCCCTGTGGAAGTCCCTTCTCACAGAAGAGGAAACAGACTTTGGAACGTTGAGCCACCTCCTGGTAGAGATGCGATCTGAATTCAGCCTAAGTGAAGAGAGGAGACTCTTAATTTGTACTCTGTAGTTATCTGAAAGGTGATTCAATATAAAACAAACCCATTTACTTCATTTTCACGGAAACCTCTTGAGGTTTGGGAGGTCAGCCACTTACAAGGTGCTATATAATTAGTGCTGTTAGATTGTTTTAAAGTAGGCTCCACACCCAACATGGGGCCCGAACTCACAACTCCGAGAGTTGCAGGCTCTACGGACTGAGCCAGCCGGGCGCCCCTGATTAGTGCCGTCAGCGGGAAGGGCGGGGAAAAGACCCCTTCGGAATGAACACCGTGGGAAGGAGTAAGTGTGGGCCTGGTGAGGACATTTTACAGCTGTTTCTTTAAGCTTTCCAGAGTATTGTTTGTTCTGTGAAGGTTTTAGGTAATGAAACGCGTGTGGTTTTAAAGAGTATTGTTTATTTAAGATTCCAAAAACTCGTATTGAAGTATTCTTTCATCTTTTACCTAAGCTGTTAACGTGGAGTCGAAAGGCTGCCGTCCAGGTGATTGTTTCCTGTACTGGTAACATGAGTGTGCTCTGAGGCGTGGCTGTGTTTTTTTTTTTTTGTTTGTTTTGTTTTGTTTTGTTTGTTTGTTTGTTTGTTTTGTTTTTTTTTAATTTTATTTTTTAATATATGAAATTTACTGTCAAATTGGTTTCCATACAACACCCAGTGCTCATCCCAAAAGGTGCCCTCCTCAATACCCATCACCCACCCTGCCCTCCCTCCCACCCCCCATCAACCCTCAGTTTGTTCTCAATTTTTAACAGTCTCTTATGTTTTGGCTCTCTCCCACTCTAACCTCTTTTTTTTTTTTTTCCCTTCCCCTCCCCCATGGGTTCCTGTTAAGTTTCTCAGGATCCACATAAGAGTGAAACCATATGGTATCTGTCTTTCTCTGTATGGCTTATTTCACTTAGCATCACACTCTCCAGTTCCATCCACGTTGCTACAAAAGGCCATATTTCATTTTTTCTCATTGCCACGTAGTATTCCATTGTGTATATAAATGTGTTTTGTTTTTTTTTTTAATGCTTTGCACGTAGTTGGAGGCACCAGCATTGGAAAGAAAGCGGTGGGTTCTGTCTGCTGCCCTTTTTACCACGGGGTTGGATGGCTACCTGTTAGGGTTAGCGTGGCTTGGCTGCAGGCGAGGAGACGGACCTCACGTAAATGCTGGACACGGTGAGCAGAAAAGTGAATCCGTGTGCTCAGCCTGTTTAGAACTAACGGTTCTGGGTAGCTTGTGCAAGAGGAGATTTGGGGTTGCCCTGGTGAGTTTTTACTGGTTTGGAGAAGGCCAATTAATTACCAATTTCATTAATTGAGATACTGGTAAAATATTTAAAAGCAAATCTCCACCTTTAATCCTTTGTTCTTTGCATTGGCTCTCTAGTAACTTAAAATGGCTGTCTCTGGTTTTGTGGGGGGTTTTTGTTGTATTGGTTTTTTTTTGGTCTATTGTTTCCGATAAATACTAAAATTTTGTTTCAGAGTTGTCGTTAAATCCACCCGAAGTAGTGTTTCATTTCCACGGTAATAATCCTTGTGGATGATATTTCTCAGGCAGAGGTTTATGCAAAGGTAAATGTACACCTTTAGGAAAGAACCTTGCTTTCCTGTCGGGAAGAATAAAGAAAGGAAACAGCTGACGTATCTTCTGCCTTTCACGCAGATTATTGTGGCGAGAGTGCGCAGTGCAGGGACCGTGCAGGTTAAGGTCACAGGAGCTGCCGTCCTGCCTGCTCCAAACAGAGGTTTCTTCCTTGAAAACATGCTGCTCGCAAGTAGGCACTTCTTTAGAGAGTGGAGGACCCACAATAGTGTGTTTTCATTTTAAATATTGTTGTCTTGGGTAATTTGCATAAAGGTTTTTTTTAAGGAGACATTGGTCTTTGTAAAATTATAACTGTATTAGTCTGCAACATTATCAGAACATTAGTCCAATGATCGAGACTTGATAGTTAGTTCTCACAGGTTTAAAGTTTTGTTCCAGAGTTGTTACCGGTGGAGAACAGACAAACCAAAGCTGGAAGAATCGGATACTGTTACTGGAACTTTTGACTCAAATTTGTTTTTCATTTTACCTGTGAAGCATCGTATTAGAGACTGAGGGAGGGCCTCGAACCATGAACGAGGTCCCTCAGGAAAGCTACCATTCAAGTGGGACCTCTGACGGCTGGTTCTTTATGTAGTTGACTCCTCAAAACAAGCGTCTTATTTTCGTATTATAGTTAAGGAAGTTTGAGCTCACATGTGTCAGATAAGTCACTCAGATACGGTCTTCAGCTGAGATGCCGGCTATTTTGTGCCCTGAGGCCAACCCCCAGGTGCCCGTCGCCCTGTGCGCTGGGCAGGCTCGTGGGCTCATAGACGAGGTGGAGCTGGTGACTGCGCGACGTGGGCTCGTTTCTTCTCTTCACCGTTTCTCCTGGAACTCCTCCTGCGCTTGTCATAAAGGGGAAAAGTCCTGTGTTTCTCCTTCCCGGGATGGAGTGAGTGTTGAAACTGACGGGGCTGCAGAGCTTGGGTTTAAAAGCTCAGGTTTTAGGGGGCAGCTCCTGTGTAGCTCTGCCCTTAGGGAGCTGTGTGGTTACACTTTACACACACTCCCTGTCTGGGAACCTTCTTTTTTAACCCCTTGATAAGGTATCTCATTCATGTTTGAGGTGTTAAATGCTGCACTCTTGGTTTTGGCATATGGTTGCCCTTAATATACGTTACTATTATCTGTTAATTTGGTCCTTATATGCAGAAGTTTTAGGTTCAAGAACTTGGCTTTATCAGTTTTCTGGGGTCTGAAAATTCTGTGGACTTAGTCACAGAAGGGAAGCACTGTGCAAAGGGAGGGCTAGAGGGAGAGTGAGAATTAGGCTCCGTGAGGGGTGTGGACGCGGGGCTCCTGTCTCACCATCTCGTGAACTGTGAGATTATGATTTAGGTCGAAATCAAGAGTTAGATGCTTAACTGAGCCACCTAGCCGCCCCTCACAGTTCATCTTTATTAGCCCTTATCTAGTGAATTTAAAGGTAGTTCTAGTAGGCCACCTTATTTAGGCTTGGTAGAACCTGGAAATTTGTTTCTTTAAAAACATCAACAGAAATACTAGCTCTTTGCCGATGGAAGTGCTATTACTTGCTAGATTTCTACCCTTGAGTTTACTCTTTTTTTCCATTTACTTCAACGTTTTATGTGAGATCAGTAGCTGAAGCACGTTAATAATGGAGGCTTGTATTTACACTTTTTTCCCTATAAACAGTAGCCATCTCTCTATAAGGGATTTTCTTGAGGGTGAGGGACCTCCTCCTCCCCATGCTCGTCAGTACATTCTTGTTCCGTTTGTGCTCTTGCCTAGTTGGGTGTTCCTTCCCAAATCTTTCATTTCTGGTAGTTGGGACAGGGGTGCTTCCTGTCTTTGGGATCCATAGGTGCGTCTGTCAGTTTTAGTCTTGTCACAAATGCTGGAAACTATCCTGTTAGCAGAGTGATAGGGTGGGAGGTGAATTTGCCTGGTTGGTCTTGCTTCGTCTATAAAGCAGGAGCCCTTGGAAGAGCTGGAGTGGTTTTGCCGGCTCCTGTTGGAGACTGTGGCTGTAGGGTGAAGAGGATCTCAGAGTGGTGGCGACTGGAGCGCCAGAACCCTGGGATAAACATGGGACTCCCATAATAACGACT
The DNA here is from genome assembly GCF_028018385.1 of Neofelis nebulosa. Classification (NCBI taxonomy): domain Eukaryota; kingdom Metazoa; phylum Chordata; class Mammalia; order Carnivora; family Felidae; genus Neofelis; species Neofelis nebulosa. The sequence continues at coordinate 153,969,629 of NC_080787.1, forward strand.
TAACATCTGTACAGCTAAAGACAGTCAGTAATTCCTGTTTTCTGACGTCTGAGGAGGTGGTGGACGGGGAGCGTAGACCCAGAAGTGGAAACTGTGGCTTGAGTGGGGAGAGGCCAGGAGCTGAGGAGGACTGGGGCCGCCGAGTAACGGCAGGTGCTTGGCACCACCGGGCACTTGGCGAGGGTGGGCTGTTACGAATACTAACCGGTACAGGACCGTCTTTCACGCGCATGGTTACTTTACAAAGGTGTCGGGGATCGCCAGAGTAACACCAGAGACGGAGAAGAGCATTTATTTTATTTTATTTTTTTTTTAATTTTTTTTTTTTCAACGTTTTTTATTTATTTTTGGGACAGAGAGAGACAGAGCATGAACGGGGGAGGGGCAGAGAGAGAGGGAGACACAGAATCGGAAACAGGCTCCAGGCTCCGAGCCATCAGCCCAGAGCCTGACGCGGGAGAAGAGCATTTAAAGAGGATGCTGCTTAACATTCTCTGCTGCTTGACCAGGCTGGACAGAGAAGCAGTTTATCACTCGGAGAGACCAAAGCGGACTGATAGAGCTCCCATTTTGCTAACTCATAAAGCTGTTTTCAGTCTCCCTTCCATAATCATAGCCTTACTTCAACCCAAGGTCTGTGGTTCCATGGCATTCTTTTATTTTTTTATTTTTTTTATTTTTCTTAACTTTTTTAACACATGCTCGCGTTCTCTGTATTTTCCCCTGGGACAGTGGGAAATGGGAAATTAACTACTGCCTAGTGTTCGGACGGGGCCTGAGCGAGTACAGTAAAGCTTCGGGGCTATAAATATGCCTTATTGTCTTGTTTTCTGTTTTAATTTTCATCCAGGTTATATAGTTAACCACATTCTAATATCCCGTAATTGTTATAATTACTAGGTCATAGTTAATTAGTGAAGAATTAAGTGAGCAGGTCGGGAGGACAGAAAAGCTTACTTGTGATGGGCTTGGAGCCCATACAAGAGCCATCGCCAGGAGTAACGCCGAGGAGTGACCTGATCTGACTTTTAACAAAATTGTGGGTGGATTCTAGATGTATTTTGAGGGTGGAATGACTCGATGTGCCGGTGTGGAAGGCGAGAAGAGGGAAGAGTTGTCAGCGGTGCTGAGGGCGGTGAGGGCAGACGGGGTGGAATGCTGCTTGGAAGTTTGTTTGGAGCTGTGCTTTTCTTGTGTTCGGGGAAACAGTGGGGTACACAGGAGCGCAGGACCTTGCCCCCTTGTATCCCCAGGTGCAGTGTCCCCCACAGAACAAAAACCAGGTTCTCTGATGTAGTGGTTCATCCTGTGGGATAGGAACCGCCGAGTCTTGGGTCATAGCAGAGGACCTGGAAGCTGACGTGAGTTTCCCTGAAATAACCTGCATTTTAATTGACCAGAAAGGAAAAGAAATCACGGGAACGGGCATGCTGTAGTTGCACAGCTCCAGCTCCAGACCACGTTACAGTTCCTTTGCTTGTAAGACCCACCCTATTTATCTTGAGAAGTCCGGTTTTGAGAAAAACCGTGTTCATTGATTTTGGGCAGTAGTTCATATGAAAATTAGTTTCGATTCTGCAAAGGCTAAGAGTTTCCATCTATTCACTTTCATGTTAGAATTGGGGCTAACGTTTGTCCTTTGTGGTTTGAGTCGTCCCTTCATTTAGGCTTTATGATTTTGAGGCTGGACAGGACCTCAGGGATTGCTAGGCATGGACTTTGGGGATCTGTGGGTCTGGATTTTAACTGTGATTTGCTGCATAACTGGGCAAGATCCTTAAACTTTGTGTTTCAATGACCGAATCTTGAAAATAGAGTTTAGTAGTGAATCTGCTAACCCACGTCCTTCTAAAGACACAGCCAAGTAGTGCGTGTCGGGGTGTGCCTGGCACTGGCTGGAGATATTGTTAATATTACCTGTCGTTGACGTCAGCTGCTCCACGGCCATTGTCGTATACGTGAGACCAGTAAGGCCCAGGTTGTAAATAACTTGTCCCAAGTCACGTGATTCAGTTTGAAGCCTAAACCCTGTCTCTCCGTTTCTGTCTCAGATGTTTGCAGTAATGAAACATTTTTTAAAGAGGGTGAATGACTTTTTATTCTAGAAATTGAATCTTATTTTAGAATGTTTTTCCTTTCTGTTTTCCTTTAGGATTTGGAGTTTCATGGCGTAATGAGATTTTATTTTCAAGATAAAGCTGCTGGAAACTTCGCAACAAAATGCATTCGGGTCTCTAGTACGGCCACCACGCAAGACGTGATCGAGACGCTGGCAGAGAAATTCCGCCCTGACATGCGGATGCTGTCGTCCCCAAAGTACTCCCTCTACGAAGTTCACGTCAGCGGAGGTCAGTGTGCACACACGGGGTACTGGCGGGGTAGCCTCTGCTGTGTAGACAACTTCCGAACCACTCCTGTGTGCAGAGCGCATCTCTGTCACAGCATTGCTTTGCCGCTGGCCCTTCTCTTCCTGGGGACGTTGGGAGGCGTTTGTGCGTCTGTGAAACATTCAGACAGGATCCCAGGAATTAGATTTGGTGGAAGTTAGGATGAATGTATTGTACACTTAGTTTCTTCAAAGATAACTAGCATGACGTTTCATCTTGAAAACTCACCAGTGGATCTAGGTGCCCATACACATTGATGAAACCGTATGTTACTTGCTTTTGGAGAACTAGTTCATGTAACTTTTTTTTTTTTAACTTTTTAATGTTTGTTTTCGAGAGCGAAAGTGAGCATGAGTCGGGGAGGGGCAGAGAGAGAGAGAGGAAGACACAGAATCGGAAGCAGGCTCCAGGCTCTGAGCTGTCAGCACAGAGCCCGACACGGGGCTTGAATCCGTGAACGGTGAGATCATGACCTGAGCCGAAGTTGGACACTTAACTGACTGAGCCACCCAGGTGCCCCTCCTGTAACTTTTATGTATAGATTATGACACTACAATTTAATCCAGTTAAAATATTATGGGTCTGAATCCTCAATCTTACAAAAATGAGTATTTTTATAATGTGAGGTTGTATATTTTCCTTATTCTTTGGAATACTTAGGGTATCTTGGGGAAACTTATGTAGTCATTTCTCCTTGTTTTAATGTTTGAAATTTTTGAAAATATCCTACATACGAGATCGCAATTTAAGTTGGACTGATTAGAAATGTAGAAATTTGGGGTGCCTGGGTGGCTCGGTTGAGCATCCGACTCGGTTTTGGCTCAGGTCATGATCTCACGGTTCATGGGTTCGAGCCCCGTGTTGGGCTCTGCGCTGAGTGTGGAGCCTTCTTGGGATTCTCCCCCCACCCCCCCCCCCACCCCAACCCCCCCCTCTGACTCTCATGTGTGTGCTTGCTCACTCTTCAAAAACAAACATTAGAGATGTAGAAATTTATACATTTTTTAATGAGTGCTGTGGAAATATTGAGTCCCCTATAAAATATATTGTCTCCTCTCTCTGCCCCTCCCCTGCTCATGCTCTCTCAAAAATAGACGTAAAAAATTTTTTTAAAAATACAGATTCCAATTAATGCAACAACTAAAGGATTACACATATAGCAAAACCCAATTTAAATACCTGTTAAATTCCATCCAGAAATACTCTTTGAACATGCGTTATTTGTCTTGACTTCAAAATTGCAGCTTTCTTTGTATATTTGAAATAGAGTAAGAATTCTTGTACTGCATGGAATTCAGGTATGGCCAAACACTTTTCCCCTGGAGAGGAGATACAGGCCGTATTTTTTTGTTACTCTGTCAACATTATGAGGAGGTCCCACTACATAAACCACACCAAAGCTAGATTTGATGATAGAGGATAACCTTAATTAATTTTGGATGGTTTTTCTGAGGTTGAATTTTTCCTTTAGCTCAGAATCACTATAACTAGGTTGTTGAGAAGAAACTACAACTTTTTCCTTAAAATTTTCTTTAATTAAAAAGTAAACTGTGTTGCGGTAAGGAGGTGAAAACTCGGCGAAGGTGTCTGGAGGCGGTCTCCTCTGTTCCCGCGGTGAGCGGCGCGTCGGGACCGTGTGGCTCTGGCCATCCGCACCCCTGCACTCGGAGCAGCGGGCTCCCCCTGTGCCCCTGCCGCCGGGAGGAGCCCTCTGTCTGCTCTCTGTGCTTTCACGTCCTAGAGCCCTAGGGGCGTCGGGGGCAGGGCTCGTTTCATTGAGTAGTTAGATTCAGACAAGTTATGGTCTGTTTATGCGCTAACAACTTGGTACGTGTTTGGAAAACAATGCACAGAAAATGAAAGGAAAAGTACAGCTTTCATTCCATTTTTAATGATCGTTCTTCCCTGATGGGGTTTGTGTGCCTCTGGCCCCTGGGTGGGGAGCGGGGCCCTCGATCCCTCTCCGGGCAGGTCTGGGGCGCTGCCAGCGGGAGGGACCGTGCGGCCTGTTGTGCACGCGGGCTGCCTGTGGCGGGTGCGACTTGCTCCCCTGAAAACTGAAAAGGCTCCTCAGTGAGTGTGCAGGGAGCCTTGGTGCATGTTTGGAGACCGCCGCTCCCGAGGGCTGAGTTCTGGGCCCGACGCGCACATCCACCACCAGGGAAACTCCACCGTTACCCTTTTTGTGGGTAGGATTCCTCGGTGAACTCAGTTGGAAAATACTTTTCCAAAAATTGTGCTGTTTTAAAACCAACAAACAAAACCCACTGAGGCGGAAAGGTATCTTCAAGTTACAAAGTTGTAGTAGGGACCCTGACTGTACTTCCGTTTCCTAGTTTGCCACACGCACGTTAGAATGGCTCACCCTTGTTTTGTTTTACTTTTATGATTTAGACTTGATTGTTGTTAAAACCGGCTCTCTGAAAAAATGCACGCGAAGGATTTTGATATAGTACAAATCTTGCGACAAGAAAAACTTGGTAATTTTGGTTTGTAGCATCAGGTTCAAACTTCTTGATCCAGTCCCTCATTTATTGCTCTGATTTTTCATCTCTCATTCTTTCGGTTCATAAAACAAATTCGAACTTATTTCTGTATTCTTATAATCTGCTTGCGTATAGTGCTTAAAGTCTTTATCAGTCTATGTTTTAAGTCTGTCCTGTTGACTCCTGCTTCCTTGACCACAGTACTCCTTCAGCTGGCCTCTGTCTCCTGTGTTTGCCAAAGACCTCCTTGCAGGCTCCGGTAGGTGGTCCGGGTGAGCGGGCTCTGCGGGAGCCCCTCCGTGGGCCCCGGGACTTACCAGAACTCAAGCGGGAAGGAACACGCCAAACGTAGCGGCACGCTGTCGGCACCGAGGGGCGGGGCGGTGGCTTCTCTAGGCGACCTGAGGGCTGGGTGGCGAGTGTGGGAGGATCGGGAGGAGCCAGGAGGGCGAGCACCACGGTCACTCGCGCCGGGCCTGTGAGGAGCTGTCACGGAGCTCAGCGGAACTTTGTGTCCTCTTAACGTTACTGTCTTAGCCTCCAGCTGCACAGGAGATGGTTTACAGAGGGAGGCTTCGCGGAGCCCTCTATTTTCTTCTAGGTTGTGTGCATTTCTCTTTTCCCAACTGGATTCTAAGTGTTGTAAGGAAGTTATCCCTGGTCAGTGTTTGGCATTGGGTACGTGGTAGTATGTGTTCTAGTACCAACACAATAGTAGATCATTAAAACTCCCGCTTGCTATTTTGGATTACATCTCAGCCTGTTAGTACTGGTGGTAATAAGGGATTTTATGTCGAGAAAATGAAACGTATGTCAGAACGTTTTATTAGCTAGTGCTGTTAAGTAACCATGACTTAATTTTTTTTCATTTCATTATTTGAAGAAGAAAGAAGATTGGATATAGATGAGAAACCCCTTGTTGTGCAGTTGAATTGGAATAAAGATGACCGAGAGGGCAGATTCGTTCTTAAGAATGAGAATGATGCCCTTCCTCCTAAGGTACGTTCCACCCAGGTCTCGTGCTGACAGCGTCCCGGGCCCAGGGTTGCCGAAACACACATGTCATGTGAATGCGATAAGGGCTTCACTTTTTGCTTCTCTTCTTAAATGACCCGAATGACCCTTCGTGCAGAAAAAAATGTAAACAGAACCCTGCTTCTCTGTTTCATCCTGTTTCACTGAATACCTAATGTTGCCCTTTACTTTTCCAAAGAAGCATTATGTCAGCTTTTGTTATTAAGAGATTTAATGATGAAGTAACCACCAGTTGTTTTTTTTACCGAGTTATAAAGTCCAAATCTGTTTTAATAAAAATCAGAAGGGAAAGTAAACTTTTAATAACCTATTTATGTGTGAATTTTCAGATACAACTTCATAAGGTACAGTGAAAACCTTTTCCGTGTTGTCTGTAGACTTTCTTGGGTTAATGTAATTGAGTGACTCTAAAACTTTCTCAGGCAGTAGGTGTCTGGAGTTCCTGTGCTGCTGGTTGTTTTCCATGGAACACTATGGAATAGGGGTCAAGTTGGAAAATGACGATAATTTCTGTGTGAAACAAAGTGGTAGCAAATGCAGAGGTCAAGAGAAAAGTCCCCAACAGGTTGGGACACGAGTGCCATTACTCCCTTTTGGAAACGAGAGTTTCACGGTGTTGTGACGCGGGTGCTCCACGTTGAGGAGTGTTCTTGGCCTTTCTTGTTCTCTGCTCTAATGCTTGTTGCTTTTGTAGCAGATTCTTCTAAAGTAGTAACGGGCATCTCTCTTCTTTCTTCTCTGGTCCGTGTTTTATTTCATCTCTGCACCGTGACTTCAGCTGAGTGCCCCGCTGTGGGCCAGAGAGGCTCATTCGTGGGCATCCGGGCCCTTGTTAGGGTGAGGCCAGCACGGGCGTGGCTGGTGGCGAGGATGGGGGCGCCAGCGTAGATGAAGCGGAGGGCAGTTTAGTTCCCAGTACAGTAGCCTTTCTTGCTAGTCTCGAGTGTTTACAGTCAGCCTATTAGATAAAAAAAAACCTTTTGTCTCCGTGTCATCTGCTCGCAGGCCAAGTTGTAAATTAAGAGCAAGCAAATAAGATCTGGAAAAGAAGATACAAAGTGTTGCACAAACAGTACTTAGTTTTGCATCCAAAAAGCCAGTTTCTTATGGCTACTCCTGTATTTGTTTTAAGGTTAGAGAAATCATGTATGAAGTAGATAGTGATTTAAACACTTAGCTATTTCTGTATTTTGATTAGGTTCCCTTTTTTTTTTTTTTTAAAGTAACTTAAAATTATGTCTAACTTAAATTTTATTTATTGAAAATCTGGTTTCCTGAGTCCCACTCCGGTTTTCTTTACTGGGTTTGGTTTTCCGTTTGCTTGCTTGCTTGCATATTGATTTTGAATTGAGGTAAAAGATAAACGTGGTGAAATGCGGAGATCTTGAATGTGTAAGTTTTGGTAAATACACGCCTGTAGCCGTCAGCCCAGTCAAGATAAAGAACCTCTCCATTCCCCAGACCTTTCCTTGTCTCGGGAGCTGGGTTTTGGCTGTAATCAAGAGGAAGTCAGCTAGGCCAGAGAGGCTTTCTGTGATTCTGTGCCGACAGCTGCCTTAGTGATGATGTTACTTTTATCAGAAGGCTCAAAGCAACGGACCTGAAAAGCAGGAGAAAGAAGGTGTTATCCAGAACTTCAAGAGAACTCTCTCCAAGAAAGAGAAGAAGGAGAAAAAGAAGAGAGAGAAAGAGGCAGTGAGGCAGGCATCTGAGAAAGATGATCGGCCTTTCCAAGGGGATGACCTGTAAGTAATTCTGGAAACGTCTCCGTCTCTGTCCTATTTAATGAAGCAGACCTTGTTAAATTACCAGATAAACTGTGAGAAGGACAAGCATCAGTTAAGAAATGAGCTTGGGTGCTTGGCTCTTCTGTGCTGAGGGGAGCTGAGGGGTGCCGAGGGGTCTCCCCTAACCAGGTTCCTGGCTGGCAGGGGCAGACCCCTCTCCCCGGGTTTGCTAATCTCAGGTAATCAACCTGCTGAACAGTATTGTTCTTAGCATACTATTGTCAGTGTTTTCTTCGTTGTGGACCTTTCGTTTCTGGGTGGTTTTTTTTTTTTTTTTTTTTTTTCTTTCTCCTTTGGTCCTTAAATTAAGGTGGCAGTGGTTTCTTTTTTCTTTCTTTTTTTTTTTTTAATTTTTTTTAATTTTTTTTTTTTTATTTATTTTGGAGACAGAGCATGAACGGGGGAGGGGCAGAGAGAGAGGGAGACACAGAATCGGAAGCAGGCTCCAGGCTCTGAGCCATCAGCTCAGAGCCCGACGCGGGGCTCGAACTCACAGACCGCGAGATCGTGACCTGAGCCAAAGTCGGACGCTCAACCGACGGCGCCACCCAGGCGCCCCGGTAGTGGTTTCTTCAATACACTGAACACCTCATCAGGGGTTGGCAGGACCACTGAGAAGAGCAGCTGTGCCTTTTTTTTTTTTTTTTTTTAACATTTGAGAGAGAGACCCAAGTGTGAGTGGGGTCAGGGCAGAGAGAGACAGGGAGACACAGAATCTGAAGCAGGCCCCGGGGTGTCAGCACAGAGCCCGACACAGGGTTCTAAGTCACAAACTGCAAGATGGTGACCTGAGCCGAAGTGGGACGCTCAACCGACTGAGCCACCCAGGCGCCCCTAATTAAATGATTTTTAGGATTAAAAATGACCTCTTAAAGTGTATTTATCGAAATTGAGTCTTTTATCCGCCTTACCTGAATATGCAGTTTTCAAAAACTCTGCCCTCTGGACAGTTGATTGCTTGTCGGAGGAGCCGCTGGGGCAATTTTGTTAGGAAAATTTACCTTCAAGAAAGTGAATGTTAAATCTTTTAGTTCAAGAATCATGCTATTAGAGTTCAAGATTTACTATAATTTTAAAAGCCTTTTACTAAAAGTATATTCAGTTCTTTATTTCTTGTGGTTGGAATGTTTGTCACTCATTTGGTCTATTTTTAGGAAAACACTGGTGGAAATTCCAGACGTGTAATTTGCACGTTTTTCTTCGAGCCTGGTTAGCGAATGCACAGCAATTGGGCTGTTACGTAAACTGGCTATAAGATCTTAATGATCCGTTTCTGCTCCGTGTACTAGCTTGCGTCGAGAGGGACCGGGTTGTCCACAGTCCCGATGGGCACCAGGTACCAGTGCGTGCAGACCCTGGCCTGCTGCGGAGCGAGCCGGGGAGCACCTGCCGCCGCCACCGCTGTGTGACTGCGGCGGAGCGGTTTCCCGTGCGACCCTGAGCGGACGCCGCTGGCGCCTCTTTTTCTTGCAGCGAGAATTCCCGACTGGCCGCCGAGGTTTACAAAGACATGCCCGAGACCAGCTTCACGCGCACGATCTCCAACCCCGAGGTGGTCATGAAGCGCCGGCGGCAGCAGAAGCTGGAGAGGCGGATGCAGGAGTTCCGGAGCTCGGATGGGCGGCCGGACTCAGGTGCGCGTGCGCCGGGCGGGGCCGCCGCGCCCGCCCCGGGTCTCTGCCTGGGGCCCGGCAGCGATGGGTCTGGTTAGGCCCTCCTCCCCGGTGCAGCTCTTGTTTTAAATTCTTGGGTTCTGGAAACTTCCGAGTGCGTACAACACAACAGAGAGAGGCGGCGAACCCCCCGTGGGCCTGTTACCCGGCCTCCGCCCCCGACCGCCCCGGCCTCCTCTCTGCTCCCACATCTGCGCCGCTTCGCAGGTTTCTCGTATTTCATCCTCTGTGTCCGTGCACTTTCCCGAAGGTGAAGGTTCCTGGGAAATAGAAAGGAAGCACGGCACTGTTGTCCCTTACCGAAGCCTTGACGGCAGTTCCCCCAGGGCCTCAGACTGTCTGGTCGTCGTTGGCCTCTTCCCGACAGCCTCCGATGATCCCTCCCTGGAGTGGGATCCAGATAGCACCTGCAGGTGGCACCTGGTCGGGCTGGCATTCGTTGCGAGTCCCTTTCCTCTTGTCTGCCCTCCTGCTTCTCGTCTTTACGGGTGTGCGGTGGAGACCCGGGTTATTTGTCTTGGGGACTTTGCTGACTGCATCCAGGTGTACCCTGGTTTTCCTCCGGCTCTGCTTCCTTGGTTAGGGGAGGAGGTGGGGTAGCTTTTTGCGGGGAGAGGGAGCGGGGCGGAAATACCTCCCGTACCAGCATCCACCGGTGAGCAGTGGTTGTGAGCTTTTTAACGAATTCGTGGAGTTAAAACTTGTCAGTGTCTTTCCGTCTGTTGCAGTTACTGTCCTTCCTTACTGGTTCCTGAATTGTCACTTTGAGACAGCAAGGGTCTCTTCCACCTGGCACCTGAGGCTTTGACGTGTCCCCGGTGGTCTTGGGGAGTCTCCCTGCGTGACAGGACACCGAGGCTCACCTTGGGAATGTGCTGCCCCAGACTAGGAAGGTGGCTGTTTCTCTTACAAATGCTCGCTCTTTCTGGTTGCTCGGAGAGCTCCCTGGTGCTGCTTAGTGTTCGCTCCCCCCCCCCCCCCCCCCCTTCAGTGGACAGAGCTAGCTGACTTCTAGTACGTGTTTCTTACTGCTTCGGTTTCAGGCAATCTAGCCTTTCTTAGGCTAAATTCTCTCCACCTGACACCAATAACGTCTAATTGTTTTATTTTGACATTACGATTTATTATAGGAAAAAGCAAAGTGATACTGTTATTAGCAACAGTATGATCGTGAAAAAATTTGAAGCTTCTTGGGAAACTTGCTTGTGAGTGTATCTTGTAAGGTTATATTGTCAAATAACTAACTAGTTTGGGTAAATATCTATCTAGTGTGTGATTCCTAGATCATAGGGAAGTTCTGTCTTTAACTTTTTTTTTATTTTTGAGAGCGAGAGACACACAGGGTGTAAGCCAGGGAAGGGCAGAGAGGGAGACAGAATCCGAAGCAGGCTCCAGGCTCCGAGCTGTCAGCACAGAGTCTGACTGACGTGGGGCTCAAACTCATGAACCACGAGATCGTGACCTGAGCCGAAGTCGGATGCTTAACCAGGCGCCCCTACTTTTAACTTCTTAAGGAAACCGCATACAGTTTCCCAGAGTGGCTGCACCAGTTTGCATTCCCACCAACAGTGCGTGCATAAGGGTCCCTCTTTCTTCCCATCCTCGCCAACATCTGTTGTTTCTTGGGTTATTAATTTTAGTCATCCTGACAGGTGTGAGATGGTATCTCATCATGGTTTTGATCTGTGTTTCCCTGGTGATGAGTGATGTTGAGCATCTTTTCGTGTGTCAGCCATCTGGATATCTTCTTTGGAAGATAAAAAAACAACAACACAGCTATTTGAAGGGGCACATCCCCCCCAATGTTTCTAGCAGCACTGTCAACAACAGCCAAACTAAGGAAAGAGCCCACATGTCTGCTGACCGATGAATGGATAAAGAAAATGTAGCGTGTATATATACAGGGGAATGTTATTCGGTGATGAGAAAGAATGAAATCTTGCCATTTGCAACAACATGGGTGGAACTGGAGGGTATTAGGCTAAGCGAGATAAGTCCGAGAAAGACCAATACCATATGATTTCACTCGTGGAATTTAAGAACAGAACAGATGAATGTATGGGAAGGGGAGAAGAGAAAGAGGGAGGCAAACCCTAAGAAGACTCTTAAGGATAGAGAAACCGAGGGAAGTGGGTGGGGGATGGGCACTGAGGAGGGCACTTGTTGGGATGAGCACTGGGTGTTGCATGTAAGTGATGAAGCAGTAAATTCTACCTCTGAAGCCAGTTTTACCAAATATGTTAACTAGAATTTAATCTGAAAAGAGAAAAAATTACTGTGTTTGGAAATCACCTATTTGATTCCTCTGCATGTTGACTTATATTTGTTTTATTTTGTTTCTGATTTTAGAGGTTTGCTTCTTAAAAATGTAATGTGCTTTAATAATTCCTAAGGCAGATGTACCCAGCATGGTGTGTGTGTGTGTGTGTGTGTGTGTGTGTTTTATTTTTTAATTTTTTCTTTTAACTTTTATTATTGAGAGAGACAGAGCACGAGCAGGGGAGGGGCAGAGAGAGAGGGAGATACAGAATCCAAAGCAGGCTCCAGGCTCCGAGCTGTCAGCACAGAGCCCGACACGGGGCTCGAACTTGTGAACCGTGAGATCATGACCTGAGCTGAAGTTGGACACTGAACCGACTGAGCCAGCCAGGCGCCCCTCAGAGAGCTTTTTAACTCCGCCTAGGCTGCAAATTGGAGTGGTGACTGTGGGAGCAGAGTAGAAGTTGGATCTGAGGGAGTCGCTTTGGAAGTGGGCGCCTGCTGCTCGCGGGGGACCCGTCTCTGAGCGCGGCCACTGAGAGCGAAGGGGTGCACCAGGTTCCTAAGAGGCGGAGTTAACAGACCCAGAGCAGACTGGATTCTACTTGGGAGGGGAGGCATTCTGGATAACGCCCGTTTTCCTGGGATGGGTGTTGCTGCTCTGGAACGAGAGGACGTTTGTGAGCGGAAGATAGGTTTTGCTGAGGTGCCGGTGTGATCGGGGGGCTGTTTTGAGCTGGAAGGGCAGTGTGTCTAGACCAGGCACTGGGCAGCAGTGTCTGATGGAGGGAGAGAGTTGGGGAGTAATTTATGGTTGCCAGGTAATGTCACTGGGCGTGGGTGAGATTCTTTTTGTAGAAAGTATGTAGGTAATGGGAAGACTTAAGGCCACTGTTAAGAGGACTGGGCAGTGAAAGGAGGAAACGAAGCAAAACAGTCTCCAAGGAGTTAGGAAAACTAGCAGAACATCTAAGAAGTAGAGCTTTAGAGGGATGGGGGTAGAAGGAATAGTTTTTGTCTCCAGACTTCCAGGAGACACTGAAAACCTAAATATTGTTAGCAAAATAGCTGTGGTTAATATTAACCAGTCAAATGTATTAAGTTCAACTATTTTGTTTGTCTTTAATAAATGACTTAGAAAAATATGTTCTCAGGACACCCGGGTGGCTTATTGGCTAAGCGTCTGGCTTAGGTCATGATCTCAAGGTTTGTGGGATCAAGCCGCACATCGGGCTCAGTGCCGAATATGGAGACAGCTTGAGATTCTCTCTCCCTCTGCCCCTTTGCCTGGCTTGCACTCTGTCTTAAAAAAAATAAATTAATAAAATGAAGTAGAATTGACAAACATTGTTAGTTTCAGGTATACACTGTGATGATTCAACCCTCTTATACACTGCAAAGTGATCACATAATGTGACTAGTCGCCCCGGTGGGGGGGTGGGGGGTGGGGCTTAGTTGGTTAAACATCTGAGTTTTGATTTCAGCTTAGGTCATGATCTCATGGTTTGTGGGGCCGAGCCCCACCTGGGGTTCTGTGCTGACAGTGTGGAACCTGCTGGGGATATTTTCTCTCTTTCTCTTCCTCTCCCCTGCTTGTGCACACTCTGTCAAAATAAACTTAAAAAAAAACAAAAATGTATTCTCGTAACCTGTTACGGTTACTGGTTTAGCTGTCCTGTCGGTAGAAGCCGTGGGATGTGGTCACGTGCGGGTGAGTGTAACGAGAGTGACCGCTCAGTCTGTTACTTCCCTGTCTTGTCAGCCTGACAGTTTGCCCCCTCGGTTCTGATGACTGAACTCCCTTCACGGCCCATCGGACTCGGCCCGTAGGAAGCTTCCCCCCTGGGCTTTGTAAAGCACGGTTAAGCACTCAGGCACGCTTTGTGGTGTCCTCCGAGGAGCTGGCCCGGAAGCGTCCCGTGCGTCTCAGGTAGCTGATGCGTGGCACAGGCCATGAGCACCAGTTACAGCCACGGATTTCTTACTGCGACACCGTCGGCGACCGTGTGGGAATTCTCCCGCCTCGGCGTCCTCACGACCCGTGTTGGGAGTGCCGGCTGTGACCGGGGTCCCGCACTTGGGGTCCTGGAGAGGTGCGGGCCTCCGTGTACTCGTCTCCAGTCCTGCCTTCATCAGAGACCGAAACGTACATTGATGCAAATGAGTTTCAGTCCATTTTACTGAGCTGCTCCACTCTTCCTCCTCAGCACGGAGGGTGGGGCCTGCCTCCGTGACAAACACACCGTGGTGTTAGGCTTGTAAACCGGAAACTGTTTGAATTAGACCCTCTCAACACTCAGTACACTGAAACCAAGTTAGATGTAGATGGGTAAACGGATGCCAAAAGTAACCCATCCAGTAGTGAAGTTTGGCCACGTGAGCCTGAGTTTTCCAGCCGCCTCATCGTGGCGTGTCCCTTAGAAGAAATGCTGCTCGAAAGTGTGTATCTGTAGGAGCCATACTGACTCTTGAAAATGGTTTTCTGGGAAGCCCCGACCTTCAGTTTTTTCAGACAAAAAGTGTTTGTTTCTCTGCAGTCTGTACCTTGGGGTTGCAAAGTACTTGTCTAGACTTCGAGCAGATGCCACATTTTTCAGAAAAATTAGATTTCTGATCACTCGCATGTTTTGGTAGCCTCCTAAGGGAGGGCACAAGGCCCCCTCATCAGCTTTCAGAACAGGCATTCTGGTTTGCTCCTTGGTTGTCTGATGGGCACAGTACAGACAGGTTGCCTGTGTCTGCAAAATGGTTCTTACTCGTTCTCTTGTACGTGTTTTCCTTATAAATTGCCCCGAATGTGCCTTTGGCAGCGGGGCACGATGAAGTCAGAAGGGAGCACCTTGGGCTAGTGCAGCACGCGCTTTAACAGCTGGCCTCCCTGCTGGGACGGCGTCCCCCTCTGCAGCTCTGCTTCAGCCGGAAACCCGGCCGCTTAGGAGAGCACCGGTGGCATTGTGCCCGCCTCCCGACGTGGCACGGGCACACGTGCAACTGAGGCCTTCCGGTGGCTCCCACTTCGGCTAGAGTAAAACCCAGACCCTCACGATCCTCACGATCATGGTTTGCGAAGTCCCACGTGGTCTGGCCTCGGTCAGCCTGACTGCGTTTTCCCTGCCTTCCCTCGGGTGCATCTCTGGCCAGTGAGCCTTCCGGACCTGTGCCAGCTGAAGGCCTTAGCACCTGCTCGCCCCCTGCCCAGAGAGGTCCTCAGGTGGCCATGAGGCCGCCGCTGCTGGCCATCCAGGGCTCATGGCAGGTGTCCATCTTCGAGAAGGCTTAACAGTCCCACGAGCTTAGGAAGCTCTCGGTTACGGTCTTTCTTACCACCATGCTTGTGTTTTTCACAACGCGTGCCGCCATCTTAGGTTTTCTTGTCGCTCTTTCCCCCCCACCCCCTGCACCCCACACCTAGAGTAGAAGCCGTTTGAAGGCCAGGACACTGGACTGTTCATGGCTGCGTCCTCAGCATCGGAACATGGGCCTCTGTGTGAGTTCACGTGTGCTAAATCGTTGACAGGCAGCACTGTCGGAACACCGTGGAGTTTCTTCCTTTTCTCATCTTTGAACCATGGTGAAAATGGGTTCATCGTTATAAGAACTACTTGGGCTTGAAGAGGGAACAGGATCCGTTCTGTCGCACAGGACTAGTCAGCATACGGTGTTACTGGATCAGCAGGTGACTGTTCACGTGTGTTGTCTAACAGGAAAGGAGCATGGAATTAGGATCACAGATTTCATCGTTGCATTCATTACAACCGGAACTTAGATGCCCTTTTTTAAAGTGATCATAAACGTTCGCTGTCTCGGTTACTGGGATAAAATAAAGGAGTGCTCAAAGATGTCTGAATGTTTTTTTCAGGTGGAACACTGAGAATTTATGCAGATAGCTTAAAACCGAACATTCCCTACAAGACAATCCTGCTGTCCACCACGGATCCTGCTGACTTTGCTGTGGCCGAGGCTCTAGAGAAATACGGTCTGGAGAAGGAGAACCCTAAAGATTACTGCATCGCCCGGGTAAGTGACTACCCAGCCAGAACTTAGCAGTGCTACACATGCCGGCACTTCTCGTTCAAGTGGCAAGATAGCCTTTGAGTGAAGTTCAGCGTAGGCTGGTTTTCTTTGCACTGTATCATTTAAAATATAATACGTGGAAACCCTGTGTTAAATGCCCCTTCTGTTACAGAAGCAATACATGTTCTTACGATAAGAGAAAGTGTAAAAAGGTGAAGGCGATAAAGTCACCCATAGTTCTAATACCAAAGGGTAACCACTGCCCACGCTTCTGTATACACATATCTTTAGTTCTTATTTTGTGTACATAGGTGACTTCGTGTTTTTCATGATGTCGTCTTAAGGTTTTCACTGAGATACCGCGTGACAGTCCCACTCTTAAGTGGACTCCAGTTTGCTGTTCTAACGAGCGTTTGGTCGGTGTGTTGAGTAGCCAGACTGTCTTGGAGATAAGGCCTGCGTCTCTCACCCTGGTCCTCAGAGACCATGAGATGCTTTTCCTCACAGCTGAGTGGCTGACACTAAGTGAGATCCAGCAGGGTTTCTCTCCTGAGGCAGACTCCTTGGAAAGTTCTTAACCCTTAAGTCCGTCACGAGGAAATGCTGACTTCTTCATTACCGGGATTTCTCTGGCAAAATCTCCTCCTGGCAGTGGAGTTTTAGAAGAAATAAATCCCTTCCTTTCCCCATCTTAGCAGTTGATTACGAAACCGTGACGTATGACTTGCCATAGTGCCCCTGCCGCACAAGATGACCGGGGAGTAAGTAGAGGCAGTAACCGTGCGTATTTGAAGTCTGCGGTGTCCCCAGTACCGACCCCCACCCCAGGAACGCCCCCCCACCTTCGAAAGTCCCTTACCCCGTCTCCATCCCAGGTAGTGCTCTCTGGCGCTTGGTGTCGTGGACTAGAACTGCACATAAATGGCGTCGTGTAGCCAGCGGTCTTTCTGCGTGCTTTCCTCCACTCGGCACCGGGAGCTCGGGGTCGGCCGCGTGCTTGGCATGTCTACACTGGCTTCCTTCCTGTTGCTGAGCAGTATTTCGCTATATGGATGGTTTGCGGTGCCTTCACCCGCTTACCTGCTGACGGGCATTTGGGTTGTTCCCGGTGTTGGGTTTTGGGCGGTTACGGTCAGGCTGCTCTGAGCATGTGTGTGCAGGTGTCCTCACAGACCTGATTTCTTAAGTAAATGCTGGGTGGCAGGTGTATGTGTAACTTTTTAGGAAACTTTGAAACTGTTTTCCAAAGCAATTAAATCACGTTGCGGTTGCTTTACTTCCTCATTTGTGTTTGATACCGTCAATTATTTTAAGAATCGGCCATTCTGGGGCGCCCGGGGGGCTCTGTCGGTCGGGCGTCCGACTTCGGCTCAGGCCGTGATCTCGCGGTTCGTGGGTTCGAGCCCCGCGTCGGGCTCTGTGCTGATGGCTCGGAGGCTGAAGCCTGGAGCCTGCTTCGGATTCTGTGTCTCCCTCTCTCTCTGCCCTTGCCCCGCTCCTGCTCTGTCTCTCAAAAGTAAATACTTTTGAGAAAAAAAAAAGAATCAGCCTTTCTGATAGGGTATAATGGGATGTCCGTGTGGCAAACGGTTTTAATTTCCCTCTTGATAGTTCTGTGTTAAGTCCTTTGTAGGATACATGTGTTGTGAATATTTTTCCCCAGTCTGTGGCTTGGTTTGCCTTTTCATTTTTTTAATGATGCCCTTTAGAGAATATATATATATATTTTTTAAGCCTTCTATTATTTTTGTGTTCTCTGTAAGAATTTACCTCTTTTGAGTTGCAAACAGTTTCCTCCTGAAGTTTTGTACTTTAGTTTTTACGTTTTGGTCTCTGTTCCATTTCAAGTTAGCGTCTATATGTTGGTGTGAGATCAGGGCAGGTGTTCATTTTTTCCGGTGCAGGTAATTGGTTGACCCAGCACCATTTGTTAAAAGGACTTTCTTTTTTTCCCTGTTGAGTGCTTTAACGTCTTTGCTGAAAATCAATTGGCCATATGTGTGTGTGGTTCTATTTCTGGAGTCTGTTAATCTGTATTTTATCTTTTTGTGAACACCACACTGTATCAATAACTAGATTGATAATAAGTCTTAAAATCAGGTAAATAAGTCCCAATTTTGTTCTTGCTTTTATTTTTTCTAACATTTATTTTTGAGAGACCGCGCACATGTGCGTGAGCGGGGGGAGGGGCAGAGAGAGAGAGGGAGACACAGAATCTGAAGCAAGCTCCAGGCTCCCCGCTGTCAGCACGGAGCCCGGCGCAGGGCTTGAACCCATGAGCTGTCAGATCATGACCTGAGCCAAAGTTGGATATTTAACAGACCGAGCCACCCAGGGGCCCTGTTTTTGCTTTTAAAAATTGCTTCAGTTATTCTGTATTATTTATGTTTCTGAATAAATTTCAGAATCAGCTTGTCCATTTCTGCACAGAACCTGCTGGAGTTGTGACTGGATTTGCATGGACTCTAGATAAGTCAGGGGACACCCTGTCCTCAGTCTCCAGTCTTCTAGGCTGTGGACAGAGTGCACCTCTGTGTGTGTGATCTCTGTGCTCCCAGTAGTATTTTGTAGTGCTCGGAGTAGAGGTCTAAGACCCCTTTTATTAGCTAGATTGAATTAAGTAAAAGAGTCTGTTGAGTTTTATGCCTTTTAATTTTGTTGAAAAGCTAAGAAGTTATATTCAGTTGGAAAAACGGTTTGGTAGATTTGTAGTTTGATAAATATAGTTGAATTGTCAGCTGAAAATAGATAAGAGAACAGATTTTTTTTCCCATTAAAATGACAGCGAAGAAATAAAAACCTGTGTAAGTGCTCAAGAACGAAGAGAATGAGAGGAGAGATGGCGGAAGATAGGGTTGTGAGTGAATTTCTGAAGAAGCAGGTGACAGGTGTCCTGCTCATTGGGCCGCAGAAAGCCTACGGAGAGAACCCGCCAGGGAGGAGCTTGCTAGTGCCCATGTCACGAGCCCACGCGGACCCAGGAATGCGTTGCTTTAGCACTTCCCGAGTCCACGTTGAAAGCGGAGCTAAATCATATTGGGTTGAAAGTTTCCAGAAGCAGTGGACTCCACCAGATTTCCTTCCCGTTCCAACTGCCGTCTCTTGTCTCCGTGTGAAGGCTGTGGTCGACCTGATGGGGAGGAGGCCTTGTGTTTGGGGGTAACGGGCACACAGGGCACAGCAAGGGTCTTGACTGAAAGTGGGAGGGTGGAGCGGAAGCCTCTGCCCAGGATGCTGACGGCCAGAAGATTTAAGGACTTCTCCCAGAAGGCACTCTCTGGCCACGTGAGAAAGATGTGTGTGCAAACTGACCTGTGGAAGCGCTGGTCCAGTAACCTCACTCAGGCCTCCTGGCAGGAATCCTCGTGCATACGTACGTACGTACGGCCCTCACCTTGAGGTCTCTCGTGACTCACTGTTGAACATGAACGGACGGCCAAGGTTCAACAGACACTGAAACACCTTCGAGACGAAAGACCAACCCAAACAGGCAAAAGAACACAGATGAGATAAGACAGAAAGCAGACGGAAGTGTTCAAAGACCGAGAGACTCGGACAATAAGGAAGACCGTGTATCTGTGGAATAAGACCAAATAAGTCCTGTAAGAAGGGACACTCAGACCTTAGAAGTTTATAAATGTAAGTAAATAAGGGATAGGAGAAAAGTATCAATAAAAGGGGTGAAAGATAAAGGTAAGGAAACATGCCAAGTGTAGAACAAAACGGAAAGATCAGAAAGTTAGATCCGCAGTAGAATACCTAACACTTACCTAAAGGAGGGTCAGATAGAGAAAGCAAGAGGACATGGGGAGAGAGAGAAGTTACCAAAGAAATGTACTAGAATATCTCCCAGAACAGGAGGGTTTGAGTTGCTGGTTTGAAAAGGCCCACTGAATAATGGTACAGTTACTGAAAAAGATCCAAACCAGGGCATACTATTTTGAAATTGTAGAAAACTAGAGAAAAGAAAACAAGGATTCCAAGGAGAAAGATTCAAGTCGCATATAAAGGATTGGGGGGCAAGATTGCTGCCAGTCATTTCAGTAGTGGTCACGGAGTCTGGAATACATGTAGCTTTCTAATTCAGAGTGGAATGGTTTCCAGTCCAGATTGTCAAATGGTAGGTACATGGAACGAAGACCTTTCAAAACCCGTAAGGCCAAACTTACCACCCCTTCAGCCTTTCTCAAAAAGGTACCGCAGGGTATTCTCCGGCAAGATGGGCGGAGTGGGCCAAGAAAGGGAAAGATCCAGCCAGGCTCCCAGAATAGAGTCCGGCACAGGAGGTCATCCCAGCAGTGGTGGCGAAGGAGGGTCTGGAGGGCATCTGTGCAGTCATCCTACAGAGCACCCGCTTCAGAGTGGACGTAGCGTCTGAGATTGAGAATGGTGTTTATAAATAAGGTGATAAGTGTTACGGTCTGTCTAAAGCAAGGGGCTAGTGAATTCCCGAGGGTGTTTCTGTGAGGACTTGTTCTCATTCCCGTGTGTTACAGCAGGTAGTAAGAAGCAAACTCCGCACCCATCACTAAAGGGATGCCCATCCATACCATTGAATACCTGTGGCTGTGAAACATGATGAATTAAACCCATCTTATAAAACACCCTTTATTTGGAAAAACAATTACCATAAAATAAAATGAAGCAACGTGAACCCCTGTGTGTGCCTCCATGACCATACAGCAAGGTGGATGCATGGGAAGGGTCCGCTCCAGGTCACTACCCGCCGACGTGAGGGGAAGGGCAGGGAATGGAAGACTTTGAGATACCACATGTGATGCAGATGTGAGCCTCTTACGTGAGGTAGATGGGTGAAGGTCATTGCCAAAAGTGTGGTCGTAAAAATAGTTCTCTCACAGTGGGGTTCGTTTCTTCCTTGGGCTTTTCTGTATTTCACTTTTTCACAGTGATCCTGCATGATTGGGAATGGGGACGAAACACCTCAAAGCTCGTGTCTCCGTGGGGTGGGGAAGATAGGTGACCACGAGCGTTTGGTGTCGATGTGCTCTTTCGTTTCTTTGGTCTTATTAGGGAAGAGTAAGAACTAGGATTGGTGAATTCGAAGGAGAAACCATGCTTCCAGATGTGCAAGAGTATATTTTATACCGGATTTCTGGTTGTTAGCGTTCATAGAGAAACTGTATCATGACCTGAAATTCCACCATACTTTGGGGAGGGGGGGTGCCTCGGGTCAGGTCGGGAGAGCAGGTAACCAAGGTGATTGTGTATTCCCTCTGGAGGGAAAATCCTGAAGATCCAGGACGTTCTGGTGCATTTTCTCCTGGCAGTGAAGTCTGAAGTAGAGGACACCCTGCGGTAGCGCTGGGCCCTGGAGACCCTTGCCTTCCGTTGAGCACGTGGTGAGAACTGCTGTGCCCACGGGAAGCACCTCATTGGGCCCACGGATAAGGATGGATTTGGATACGTGCTCCTTATACTTGGGGTCAGCAGTGGCTGTAAACGGTGTTCCTGGTCAGAATAAAGTCAGTAAATCGGTAGTGTAAGAGTCCTGCCCCTGCTACTCTGTGGTCACCCGGGGCAGGAGCTCGGTTACCGGGGCCTGACCTCGTGCTCCGTACTTGGGATCGCTTAAGTGTCTGCCAGGGGACCGTGGACCATTAAATAATACTCAGTTCCGCGTAAAGGTGCGTTCGATATAATGCATGGTAATGGACTTTATCTTTTCCCTTTCCTTCACTTCTGCTGTACTTTTACGGATGAACTTCAGAAGTGTAAGCGCACCTTAATCAGGGTCATGAGGTTGTAAGAGCCTGCTTTGGGCTTGTGGTGACGGGCCTCTTTGAGGTCACTTGAATCTCTTTTGAGGGTCTCCTGCTTTGGGTTTTCTGTTCTATCGCATCCTTGCAAATTCTGCTTCGTAGGCGTACGGAGGTGATGACCGTTTTACTCCTGTTTTCTTTCTTGGCCTGCCATCTCGCCGGCTTCGGGATACGTAGCTCGTCCATACTCAGCGTTGTTCCGACTGTTTGATTATTCTACAAATATTTAAGTTCCTCTTGTTGGATACCCTGCTAGGCTACAAAAACAACAGCTGTCTTTAAAGGAACTTACAGAGAAGCCAAGAATGAGAAGAGAAACATGGAGTGTTGAAATGAGAGCAATCAGGGAAGGCCTCCTGGAAGAGCTGTAGTTGAGCTAGACATGGCCAGTGGGTCACCGGCCTTCAGGCCCAAGAAATCGGGGAAGTATGGAATTCATGGCCTGCTCTGAGAGCTCTGAGTAGTGGTACGTGCCCGGATCTACCAGGGTGTGTGACAAAGATCGGGACGCAAAAGAGGAGTGAAGGTCAGGTCCTGAACTGTGTGTTCTAAGCCCAAGGTACCCAATTCAGGACAAAGCAGTACGAGGAAAGATGAATTACTTTAGCACGAGGGTGTGTCGTAATGCATTTGTCTTTTTAAGGTAATCTGAAGCAGTGTGGAGATGTGGTAGGCTTCTGCACAAGAGTCTCATCCATCTGGTGTGTGAGTGTGAGGCTGTATCTAGGTGGTAGGGCCTGTGAACAGAACTCCGTTGCAGTACTGGACGTTGAAAATGATGTTCCGATGCCACTGGCTTGGCTTCTCATATTTTACTTTCTGTAGTCGTGTTGTGACGTGTTAGTATTTCAAATTGAATGAAGGGTGGGCCGATCCAGCAGGTGCACGAGGTCCCTGGGCCTCCGTCCCCTTCATTTTTGCTCTGGATTATTGCGGCTTTCCCAGGTTATTCAGAGAACTGTTTGACTACCATGAAAACATAAAGTAGTAAGTATTATGGCATGATGAATTTTAAGAGCGTCGTGAATGCAGCATTTTAAACCAGACACTTAAAGACATCTGTTGCGTGAATAACCCTGTAGTATATCTAAATGATCTGATTAAATTTAATCATAAAGCTGTTATCTACAAGAAAGAGCTATTCTGTTTTGTCGTTATGTGACGGCTATCCTGAGAGATCCCACCTTAGATGAAACTATTTTGTAAAAATGGTTACCGGATAGTGCGCAAGTGGGTTAGGGACCAGGGAGATTGAGCCACAGTAGAGTGATCTCTCCTGAGGAAATTGCTCACAATTTGACTAGTATGTACAGTCCTTCCATAAGAGTTTGTTTTAAAAAAAAAGCAAAACAAAACAGTTACTCAGCTAGTTTTTTGGGGGGCCAGAGAGGCAGGTGAGCAGACGCGGCACAGCCAGCAGGCTGAGCCGCGTTGGAAGCCGCTTCCGCGCAGGGCTCCTCCACCATTGTTGGTGGTTTGAGGATTGGGGGTTTGGTCCGTTTAATTCTGTTGTGACTTTTATTTATAGGAAGTTCTTTTTTCTGAATCCTGGTGTCGTCACAGTTAATTATTTGTTCCTTTCAGGTTATGCTGCCTCCTGGAGCCCAGCATTCGGATGAAAACGGTGCTAAGGAAACGATCCTCGATGATGACGAGTGTCCTTTACAGATCTTCAGGGAGTGGCCAACTGACCGAGGTAAAGGGTAATTTTATTCGTTACAGAATTGCTTATATGCTACATTAAACCTCTGCCTGGGGTGTCAGCTGTGTGACACTGTCAGGGGTGCAGGAGAGCGGGCGTGGCTGTCTATGCCCTCCTCCCTAGACCTGCTGAATGGCTCCTCTGGTCCCTTGTCCTGAGGGCCACACTCAGCCCACGTGCAGCGGGGGTGTGGGCCCGGAGCGGGCTATCACGCTGTGGTAGGAGGAGCCGGAGTCCTGTCTGTGCTGACCAGGTGGGCGGATTGATTACAGGGGGGACTGTAACCTGCAGCCCCAAAGATTGTCAGCAATTCGGTCATTTAAGATAATAAACCAGACTTTTCACTGTTCAGTTTCTGCTGATTGTTTCAGAGCAGGAAAGTTGAAAGCTACGTTTTGATGAAATCTCATTTTGCTCTCAGTTTCACGTGATAAGCTAACTGTCGTTCAGTGGAGGACCTTTGTGTAATAAAGACATAAAGATTTATTGCCAATTCATCCTATCAGTGCTTGAATGTACGTTGGTAGTTTAAAAAGTACACTTGTGCTTAGTGCTTTCTCTAGACTATTTAAAAGTGAACTGTATTATAAAGTCAGATTGCTTTGAATTCTGAGTTAATTCAATTGAATTAAATAAAAATCAGATCAACTAAAAACAAATTTTTGTGTGTATGTATTTGAGTATGTGTGGTGGTGTGTGTGTGTGTGTAAACTGATCATAGGCTTAGTTACCAATATAAGCATTCATTTATTCTTAACCTGATGCTCTGGTATTTTTCAAGCATGTAATATGCTTGGGTAGTCATTGATTTAAAATAATCTTTGCAGGGGCGCCTGGGTGGCTCAGTTGGTTAAGTGTTGACTGCAACTCAGGTCATGATCTCCTGGTTTGTGGGTTCGAGCCCCACGTCGGGCTCTGTGTGGACAGCTCGGAGCCTGGAGCCTGCTTCGGACTCTGTGTCTCCCTCTCTCTCTGCCCCTCCCCTGCTCATCGTGCTCGCTTGCTTGCACGCTCTCTCAAAAATAACATTGAAAATTAAAAAAATAATCTTTGCACATGGCTACCAGAGTTTTTCAGAGTACGAGTGACTAATATTTCCTCCACTGAGTAAAAGTATAAATTGAGTAAACCTTCACTCGATCATTCCTTGAAAGGTGTTATTAAGTTATATCTTCCTGATAAATCTTAGGGGAGTTGGCCATCAGTCACTCAGCCTTCCTCGCCTGTTTGAGTCTGGTTGATGATTTACAACATTCTGTTCTAGGGGTTTTAGTCTTTCAGTTGAAGAGAAGGCCGCCAGACTACGTCCCGAAGAAAACGAAGAAACCTGTCGACGGGAAGCTGGTGAAAGGGAAAGAGAGAGCCGAGGGTTCCGGCTACGGCTCAGCACTTCCGCCCGAGAAGTTGCCCTACCTGGTGGAGCTCAGCCCAGGTGAGAAGGATGATCGGTGCATGTTGCTTCAGCTTTAAATGTTTTACCTGTAAGGAATTGTATTTACTCTTTCAGTTGGCTGAAAACCTTTTTTAGACCATTTATTTTTTAAAAAGTTACTCTCATAAGCTGACATTTAAAAAAAAAAATAACAAAACAAACAACCCAGAACCTTGAGGTTATATGGGACATGTATGTTTATGCATAAAAATAAAGTTCACATGGATAAAAATGAATATTGAAAAACAAAATTTAAAACCGTGAGTATGAGGTGTTTAAGGACAAATGATACACGTCTTTAAAAAATGTTTTTCCCAAAATAACCTTATAAAATACTTAGTCTCCTAAAAATGGCAAACTGGAATGTACTCTTTGGGCAAATTTAATTCAAGCAGGTACACGTGGGATAAGTGCCCTGTTGAATGTGTGAACAGTGTGAGAAAGAGTACCTTTAAGTTGACCAGAACAGTAATCCATCTAGAAGAGGAAGGATATTTGGTTTTAGAATCCTAACAGACTGGGTTTCTTTTCATGTTAGTGCTCGGTTTCTTTTTAGAGCTCTTCTCTAAAGCTGTTCTAAAGTAGCCTTAGAGGCAAAGAAATCTATGAACGTCCTTACAGAGGTGTTTTGTACACACATCTGGATGTAGAGTGAAATGTGTGTGTATGTGATGTATATAAATACACACATGACCTCTTGGTCGTTCAGCTCAACTATATCCTTTTTTATTCATTGGCTTAAAATGGTGGAGTGTCCCCCGTATTCTGAAATGCTTTGAAGAGCAGAGATTGTGCTCTCGTGCCCAGGACTGCTTTCCGATACAGCTCAATTAGTAATTACAGAAGAAGCTGCAAACCCAAGTGACTATGTAGGTCGTCTGGAGTTGCTCAGACAGGAATTCTGTCCTTCTCTTCCTGGGTTCTCGAGCGTTGGTGTTTACGAGACGTGGTCCCGCAGCCGGTGGCACAGGCAGGCTCTGTGGACGCGGGAAAGTGGGGTTTGGGCCGATGCTCTGTAACTTATGATCGGTGGCGGTGTGCTGTAAGTGGTAGTTTTTATACTTGTTACGTTTGAGGAATTATCAGAATCGGTGAGCTGTTTGTGAGGAATGTGTCAGTGTTGCTTTGTCCCTCGGTTCTCTGACCGAAAAGTTCATTTAAACTTGTCGCTGTGGTTTGGAGCCCTGGCCCGGTATTGCTGTGCGACCAGAGGGCGTGTGCACACGGTGGCCATCTGAGGCAGTGACGGCATCTGAGGGCCAGCCGGTGTGTCGGAACTTAGAAGTTTCTAGGATCATTGGGTCTGCTTTTTGAAAGTTTGCATTGCATGCTAGAAGCTAATGGTTTTCTCCAAACCTAAATTTTTGAGGATTCAGGAGTGTCTGTCTGGAGGGACCTGATAAAGAGCTGACATGGGGTAATTTTCAGAGGACAGTGGGAAGGGGGTTTGCATGGGGAGCAGAGCCGGGGCGAGCATTCATCCGTGCATCTGTCTCACAAGTATCTATTGATACTTACCACGTGTCAGGCCCTCCCTGGTCAGGGCCTCCGAGGTACAGCCACAGCAAGACAGATGAGACCTGCTGAGACCTGGACCACTGACATTCTAGTGAGAACTGCTATTTTCCCTGCTCATTTCATGTTTGTAGTCCCCCTGTTAAACACAAAGGAGTTTTGTAGGCACGTGTGTGGGACGAGAACAGACCCTGCAGAGAAACCTTTCTCTAGATGTTGGCACAGCGTGCGTGGGGTTCTCGCTCGCATGTGTCCCTCCTTGCTGGCGCCCTGCTGCCTTTACCCACCTTGACGGTGGAGCTTCTGCTCCGGGGAGGGCGAGGTACCAGAGCCATCCCCGCCCTCAGGTGCCTCCCTGTGGTCTGACCTCCTTCCCCAGTGCCTCGGGCTGCCCGCCAGGTCGCCTCCCTCGCCCTTGTTCCACAAGAGCCTGTGATTCACATCGGCCACACGGTTGGTCCCCCGGGTAGACGAGAGCCGGGCCGAGGCCTTCCTCGCCGAAGCCATGCTGTGTTTTCTGGGCCATGCTGTTTTTGCAAGTTCATGTTTTTTGGTTTTTTTTAATTTTTTTTTAATGTTCATTTATTTTTGAGAGAGAGACAGAATGCGAGTGGGTAGGGGCACGGAGAGATAGAGGGAGACACAGAATCCGAAGCAGGCTCCAGGCTCCGAGCTGCCAGCACAGAGCCCGACGCGGGGCTCGAACTCACGAGCTGTGAGATCCATGACCTGAGCTGAAGTCGGACACTCAACCTGCTGAGCCCCCGGGGGCCCTGCAAGTTCACGTTATTACTAGTTGAGCAGTCAGCATGCTGACTGAGGTGGATTTCGTTTCCATTTACGAGGAAATAATGCTGGTAATTGTGGGTTTGTCCTGAACAGATCAGTGTTGTATTTCCACCGGACGTGTTACCCACCAAGCACCTATCCACAAGGCTGGGCCCGGGCTCGGTGTTTCCGAGGTGTGGGTGTGTGCTCATACTGTCCTCACTGGCTTTTGCAGAGATGGAGGGGTGGTAAAAAGTCCTTTTATTCTTTGATTTGGATTTAAGTGTGTTCTTTTAACAGAAGGAATCCGCCACATTGGGTGCTCGTCTTCTATGTGATGAACTAACCCTTGCTCTTCTGCTCCGTGACCTGATGTCTTGGTGTTTCCTTAACAGTGCGCCTTGGTTTCTAACACACACGCTGCCTGGAGCGCTGTTGTCTTGTCCTCACAGCCCCGAAAACTGCGGGAGAAATGTGCTTTTCACCCTTTGAAAGGTGTCCTCCTACAGCTCACCCTCTCCTGTCTCTCTCCTCCTTCCCTCTTCACGTGCTCCGCATGGCCTCTGTCCTGCCGGTGCTGCCTTCACCTGGGCCCCGTGCATGTGCGCCTAGTCCCAGGGAGAAGGAGTCACTTTGCCTACTACAGCTATCACACTTACGAAGGTAATGCTATGCTTCCTACTACTGCTGGGACTAGAGCGCTAATGGACGTCTTGGGCAGAACAGTGTTACCTGACCAGACGTTTTCTGCATGAGTTTTTGAATTGATACGAATAACTTGATGCTAAGAAACGGACTGTACTGTCACCTTATCCGGATCAGTAAGTGCTCCGTATGCAGCATTCGCTTCATTTAATACAAGCGTTTTTTATAGGAACGTCTGGTTCCCTCATTCGGGTTAAGTCTTAAGTGAGAGATTGCGGCCGAAGAAGGGCGGGAATGGTATTCCTATCCTTCCCCTCCTCTGCCCAGGCAGGTTAGGAAGCCGGGAGAAGCTGGGGGAGGAGGGGACAGGGGCGGGAAGAGAGCGAGGGTGGTGGGTGAGAATGAGGCCCAGACGAGCGGCAGGTGCCCTGCTGTCACGCACCCCGGCTGTGATGCCGGCGGGGAGGGCTGTCCCAGTCAGTGGTGTGTGTCTGACAACATCTGGGAGGCCGAAGGGGAAGAGAATCCACCCTCAGCTTATGTTACGACCACGTTATAGGACGTTTCCAGGATTAGCTCTGTTCTCCTGGTTGAAATCTGTTTCTTGTTAGCGAAGATGTACTTTCTTACTTAGAATTTCTCAAATTTGTGTGCGTCTTTGTGACGTTCCATAGTACAGGTAAGGTAGTTTTTGGTTTTATGGAAATATTTCCTTTTTTGTTTTTATATTTTGAATGTTATTTTTTTACATGTTAATGTAACATTCTAATGCTCCCCCATGCGCCGTATAGAGCTTACCCACCTTTTAGCACCTTCTGTTTGTTGCATTTCCTCCAAACTGATTGTGCACATTTTCATTGGTTATTAGCCGAACTGGGAACTTCGGCATTTGGTCTTTGTAAAGAACATTTCAGTAAGTGATGTTTATCACCTGTTTTGATAATTCTACATGCATAGAGTCTAAGACCTGTCTTTACTGTGTGTTTTGTATTTTTTTATTCCTGAAAAGGATTCTTTAATGTTTTCATGTGTTTGTTAATTTCATACTGTAAAGTTATGGAGCACTAGAAGGAGAAAACACTTCCCTTTTTTTTGTTTTTTTTAACCTGCTGTGTATAAAAAAAAAAAAAAGCATATACTCCTCAAGTTTGACCAGAGTGTTTCTAGTTTTCCATTTTTAAGAAGAGCTAGTTTGTTTGTTTTTCTAAATAGTTAGTGAAAATACGCTCTAAGCTCTGTTTCAGTAAGCTTCAAAAATTTGACAGTTGTGGGGATGTGAACGTACGTTCAGTTTCTCACCACCCCTGGGACACGAGAAACACTCAGTGGCTCAGCCTTCTTTCAGTGAACGCATCGCTCCCCCTTTTGTAAGTGGTATGGCAGACCGTATTTCGTACCAGAAACTAACTTGCAGAAGTTCGCCCTGGGAAACGAGCAAAGGCAAAAGCAGAGCTGGAAGGGCGGCATTGTCCTAGGGTACGAACAAAAGTGCTCTTGACCAAATGGCCTTCTGTGTATAAGGGCTTGTTTTCTCTTAATGTTTAGGGTACTAGGAAAGCTTGGGGTTATATCTCAAATTAAAAAAGGCAAAAGCAGAGAAACAAGGTGCAGAACAGTGCGCATGGTAATTTAGGGGTAGCAGAGTCGACAAATAGAATTCAGGACATCCAGAGACTTGAATTTTAGAGAAAACCCCGGTGTTGGTGTGAATGGGGCCCAGCGATTGCCCATTTGGCTAGATGGCCTGTATTTCATGTGTCAGCCCTGAAGAGTGGTCTAATGTTTGTCCAGAAAAAAGAAAAAAAAAAACGTGTGTTGAGTTGCTTAATTGTATGTGCATAAAACAGATTTTCAGGATTTGCTTCTGGGTGGACAATTAGGCCAGGAAAAGAAGGCTGCCTTTCATTGTGTACTTTCTGTGCCTTTTGAATTTCGAACTACATGAATATTTTATATACTTTTGACTTTCTGTCAGGACAGTAAAGGAACCACCTGCTAGAAGCACTGCTGTCGGAGGGAGAGTCGCTTAGACTCGTCTGTGCCTTCAAAGGCTCTGCAGCTCTGTCCTGTGTGCGCAAGACAGGTGCTCAGGCGGGACTGAACGGTCTGTGGAGCACTGTTGAGTGAGCAGGGGGGGAAATGCAAGGCTTTGTTGCAGGTACCACGTTTCCGTGTTCGTCAACACCCCTGAGATGGTCCCTGTCCTTTTACTAAGGACAGAGGAGTGCAATGTTCCAAAAAGAAAGATGTCCATCATTTGAAGATGCCCTGCCTCCCCTGCCCGTACTCCCCAGCTCCGGCCAAACCCCACTGTATGCAGTGAGTTTGGTCGCTGCCACTTGGCTCACTCAGAATCCACCCCTGGAGGCCGTATCTGTGTTTTCCGTTACTGTGAAGTCGTAAGAACTGACGAACCGGGGAAGAAGCTTCCCTCTGATTCGTCAGTCGGAGGTTTCCAGCACAGCGAGATGGGGGGTAGGGGCAAGAGCTCCGTACTTCCCCGTTGCTTTACACTTGCAACTCTGCTGATGTAGCAAAGCACAACCTGTCCACGTCTTAGCTCACAAGGTACCCCTCAGAAGCACTCAGAATGCAGAAGAATGTTCATGTCAAGTTTTTCTTTCATCCCTAAACGGGTATTTTTCATGTTCTTGGTATTTTTCAACTTTGTATGGAAACCATTGTTCTTCATCGTTTATTTGCTGCTTTTGCTTTCTTTGTAATGCATTGGTGTAATTTCTGTGTGACCATATTGCATTATTTTCTTCATTTTCCGTCACTGATTGTTTCCTGTTAATAAACTAAACCTTTGTTGAGTGTATACTGTGGAGCAGACACTGTACCAAATGCCAAGATACAGAGATTTAAAAGAGAGCCGCCAAGGAGCTCGGAGATGGGGCGGCAAGTAAATAAAACACTTCGTGCACCAGGGAGAGCGGCAGGAAGATGAAGCGATCCGTGGTGCTGAGGAGGACGTCGCACGCCACTTCCTGACCGGGACTATGTACTGGGACTGCCTGTGCTGTTTAAAGCCGGCAAAATCCCACACATTCCTAGGGGGCTTGAACTCTGCGGGTATGGAAGGGAACTGCCCGCGTCCAGGGGAAGCCCTGGATGGTTCCAGTGCCTCATTTTGGGTCAGGACTTGGAGTTGAAATAACTGTTTAAAAAAAAAAAAAAAAAAAAAAAATGCTCCAGGTGGCACCGCACATGATGAGAATATTCCAGCTGTGAAGTGTGGTAGATGATGAATTCTCATTCACATGAGATGTTGTGTCTCTCAAATACAGGTTATTTTCATCCAGATTTGACAGGTTTCTGAAATACGCCAGAAGGGGGAAATGTTATCGGAATGTTACTCTGTGTGTACTGTGAAATTGACAACAGTGCTCACAGAACTTGTGCGCTGGCAGGGTCTTTTGTCTGCGGGAGCTCAGGCCGCAGCACAGCTAAGAGACTTGAGCAGTCTACACCCCACGTGCGCTCCCAGTGTTTAATTTCGGAAGCGATTGCCTCCTGATCCCAGCGACTAGAGATTGTGACTCGTGGCCCCATAAGCGGGGCTGCAGGGTAGTAGCACGTCGGTGAAGTAGGTCAGGGAGGCTCCGCTCGGCCTTTTAAGGACCTGGTGTAGGTTGATGGCCACGGCCCGGAGGCGGGTCAGGACTCACTGATCCTGTGAGGCCTGTTTCCTTGTACGTTCACAACTCTGAAATCTGAAGAAATCTTTGATCCATATCCTGCGTTGAGTACAGTAGGTGAGAAGTGAGTACACATCTGGGTGCAAGTGAACAGCTGTCTTGCTCTTCTCCCTTCTCCTCCCCACGCCATCCCCGTCCCCAGCCCACCACAGAGATCCTGCACAGGGAAATTAAAGAGACCTACAGTTCACCGAGGTATAAAATGATTGGCCACCCACCCCCCTCCCACCCCCCCACCCCCCCAAGTTCCCATGGAGCTAAGCACATTTGATGGTAGTTCTTACTGGAACTTAATGTCAGAAATGGGCATTGGAATCACCTAGGGAGATTCTTCGGAAGACGTGTGCGTGGGCCTCCTCCCCAGAGATCTTGGTCCAAAAGGTCTGGATGAGCCATGAGGTGGTATGTTTAAAACCTCCACCAGTGACCCTGCTATACCCCGTCCGTGCACCTGGTGCCTGCCATGTGCGGTCTGCATGGCAGGTTTGCTGGGAGGAGGATCTGGTCTGAAGGGAAGTCCATACGTGTTGGTCATCTTTACCTGCTAATAGAGTTGCTCTTCAGAATCGTTAACAAAAATCCAGGGCCGTATGGCGGAGAGATTTCTTTTCATGTGGTAAGAAGATGATGGTTATAGATGATGATGTTGGCACCTTAAGTCACACGAAACAGCTGATGTGTTTGTGTCTTAATTGGAAGTTTCTGTATATCCACTTAGTTAAATTGCATGGCATAAATTTGGGGAGTTTTTGATAAGAAATCCTGAGAATTGAGAGCTGTCGTTCATTCTGAGACAAGCTTTTGTTTGCTTTGTTGGCCTGTTTCAAGTGACATGACAAGAACATTACCCTTTACAAATGAAGTTCTGTACTTTTTCCTTTTGCAGATGGTTCTGACTCCAGGGACAAGCCCAAGCTTTACCGCCTTCAGTTGAGCGTTACTGAGGTCGGGACAGAGAAGTTCGAGGAGAACTCCATCCAGGTGCGCGGGTGGCCACAGGTCTAGCTCCCTCCGTAGCTCACACTTGGGTGGGCAAGGGCACGTAGCGCAGGGCCTGCCGCACGGCAGCGGATGAAGGAATGGACAGAAAGGAAAGACTTTATCTTTTAACATAAAGAAATGCTCCACTGTGAACAGAGCAGACTGTGAAATTAGGTCCCCGCTCCGTCTCTAGAAACTTGATGTGGTCATCGTGTTCCTCTGAGACTGCTTTTCTCCAGAAGGTGGTGATGACTTCGTGGGTCTTTGTCAGGATTAGAGGAGGTGGCCTGTGTGAGAGTCCTGTTGCTGGGACTGATGCCCGTAGCAGTGGGGGCTTCCTGAACGGTAGTTAAAATGTTAGCAGGATGTGGTTCTCAGGTACTTAATGAAAACAGCATGAAGTGTTCTTTAAAGGGGAAGTTCGGGTTCATTACCTGATAGAACTCAGCTGAACTCCGGCAGACCGCCCTTTCTCCTGTGCTGCCCTTTGCCGACTGCAAATGATGGGTCGGGTCCTTAGTGTCCTTTCCTGTTCTAACATCCCTTCCTTCAGCATAGCGGTAAGACAGATAAAGGGTGTGTGATCCTAATGATCTGTACAGATTATTAATTATCTGATAAATGTTTCAGGTGGCCGTGTGCTTTTCAACCCCGTATGTCTTCAGTCAGGTTACTGGATGCTAAAATTAATGTGTTCAGTTTGACACTATTTTGACAGTGTTTACGTTTGTCCTGTTGGGAGGAAATCCACTAAAAAGTACCAAAACTTCTGTTTTTAAGTACTGTGTCCTTTGTGACGGAAGTTTCTTTGATTTTATCTTAGCTGTTTGGATCAGGAATTCAGCCCCATCACTGTGACCTCACAAACATGGATGGAGTTGTCACCGTGACTCCGAGAAGCATGGACGCCGAGACGTACGTGGAAGGACAGCGCATCTCCGAGACAACCATGCTGCAGAGCGGGATGAAAGTGCAGTTTGGGGCGTCACACGTGTTCAAGTTTGTGGACCCCAGCCAGGACCACGCTGTGGCCAAGAGACCCGTGGATGGAGGCCTGGCGGCCAAGGGCCCCAGACAGAAGCCTGGGTAATTCTATGTCAGCTGTGAGAGTTTCAGGGTGTCTGATTGTGTGAGAAGTGATCAGAATCAGGCGTGCGTTATTACAGGTGGTTTTATTTTTAAACATTCCAAGTGGGGTTTGTTCTTGTTGATTTGGGCTGGTTTTGGAGGAGGAAGAAAGAGGTCTTGACTTTATCTGAACATTGGAAGTTGGGGCTGGTTTTTAAGTTATTTTCAGGGTTTGTCTTTTTGGCCGATACTTCACTCTCTCAGGAAGAACTGGTGGTATTCTCCGTGATGGTCCCGTGGAGCTACAACTTTTGGGGAGGTGTTTTTCTGCCCGCGTTAGTGAAACACGTGCGGCATTAGAAGTGTCTCAGCTCCACCTGGTGCCTTTCTGAGGACTTGCCGCGTGGGCCTGTCACCAGAAAACAAAAGTCCTTACTGGCCATCTAGTAAGAGTTCCTGAGTGGGGAGGGAGTAGGACTTCACTAGGACACCGATCGTTTTTTATAAAGCAGGCGCTCGCTGTCTGGCTACTCTGTTATCCGTTCCGCAGGTTGCTAGGGCACGGGTCTTGGGAAAATAGCCACGTGGCCCTTCGAGCCCGACGGCTCGTGCCGTTGATGGCCACCAGAGAGCCTGCGTGCGGTAGGAGCCCTGCTCCAGGAGGGTGCCGGGAACAGGATGTGGGGCCAGGAACAGCGCGGGGCCGCTCTCTGTGCTGCCCGGCCCATTGTTTCCTTCCGGGGCCTGCCTTTGCTCAGCCCGCTGCTCAGAGCTTGCGCTGTGGGCCAGGTGCGAACTTGTGGCTGCTTGGAATTGTCTCTTGCCAGTTTCTCGGCTTTATAAAGCCTACTGTGATGGTGCCTGGTGGGTTATCAGTTCGTCCTGGGTCCTGGTGGAGTCCTGGCCAAGGAAGCGATCAGAGGCAGCCGGTACAAGTAAAGACGTGACGCCTCTCTGCACACTGACACCTTGGGGGTCCTCACACATGTCCATGTGGGCAGATTGGATGTGGGACGTGTCACGGGCTGGTCGCCTCTCACTGTGAGCTCCCAATTGCGACGCAGGACCCATCCCTCGATCTCCGCTCCTAAGGAAGACCAACAGGGGCTTTCCCACTCAAAGTCCGTTTCTGTCTGATGCTGTTCCAAGTTTAAGCTGAATGCGTGTCCAACCTCACCCTTCTGTTTTGCATCTGGGAGGAGCTTTTCTCTTCTTTTTTTAAGGTCTCGTTTATTTATCAGGCACATCCTCCTTTCCTGTCTGTGTCATGACCTATACGTAGCCTCTTTTCTTCCAGCACATAGTCATGTTCAGATGGTTTTGTTTCATTTCCTTTCATTTGTCATTATTTTTAATGTTTTCCATTTTAGTCCTCAGCTCTTCTTCAGCTCTGCTGCTTTCTTTCAGCACCAGAGACCGCTCTGCCTGCCTGAGGGTTTTCTTGCCACACTCATTCCAAAGACATGATCGTACGACGCGGTTTCTTCTGGTGTGTTCCATGTTGATTTTCAGCAGTTCCTGCGGTTACCCCCGGCTGTGCTTTGTCCCTGAGTCGCGGGTCCCGTGTCTGCTGGTGGCGGTGGTAACGGTCTGCATCTGCTGCTGAGCGTGGGCGCACCACCGCCGCGACGTCTTGCCCTGGGACGTCTTGCCCTGGGATGTTTTCCGTGGAGGGAGGGATCACTCCCGGCTGTTCTGCCGTAATGGTCCCTGCTTTGGGGGCCGACAGTCGTCTCCTTGTTGTGTCTCTGGCCGGAAGCAGAGGTCGTGTCAGGGACGTGGCTTAGGTCTCCTAGACAGGAATGTGCTGTGAAATTTTATGTTAATTAGTATTACATCTTTTTCCTATCAACCTGGTGAAACTGCTCACTGGTTGAATCTACCAGCACTTACGTGTCCGTCCATAGATGAGAAAGAAGTGTCATTTCTTTATAAACACATAATTTTGCTCTATTGTGCAACTGTTACACACATTTCTAGATCGATAACCCAGTAACCCAAGTATTTAATGTTTCACAGACGTGTGTATGTGTGTTTGTTAACCGAGGTGTAATCGACATATATTAGTTTCAGGTGCACAGCATTCTGATGCGGTATAAGTGGGCACACAGTCTGGGTAGCATCCGTCACCAGACCTGCACACGGTTGTTTTACTTGCGATGAGGACTTTTAAGATGAACTCTCTTAGCAACTTGCAGACCTGCAGTACAGTAGTAACTAACTATGGTTTCCATGCCGTACGTCACGTCCCCAGGACTTCTCTTTATTTTATAACTGGAAGTTTCTACCTTTTACCCACAGCCTCCCAGCCTCTGCCTTTGGCAACTGCCAGTCTGTTCTGTGTCTGTGAGCTTTTGTTTTTGTTTTCATCTTTCTACATTCCACGTATAAGCGAGATATATGGTACTTGTTTTTCTCCGTCTGGCTTATTTTACGTAGTACAGTGCTCTTAGGGTCCATCCCTATTGTGGCAAATGGCAAGCTGCTTTCTTCTGGCTGAGTAATACTCCTCTGTGTGTGTGTGTGTGTGTGTGTGTGTGTGTGGGTGTGTGTGTGTGTACGTACGTACGTACGTACACGTACACACACCGCGACTTTATTCATTTATCTGTCACGGGACCCTTAGGTTGCTTTTATATCTCAGCTGCTGTAAATTATGCTGCAGTGAGCCTAGGATGCAGATCTGCCTTTTCAAGTCCACGTTTCCATTTTCTTCAGATAAATACCCAGCAGTGGAATTGCTGGATCATATGGTGCTTGTGCTTTTCGTTTTTGAGGAACTCCGTACCGTTTCCCGCAGTGCTGCGCAAATGTACGTTCCCACCAGCACTGCGCACTGGTTCCCTCTTCTCCACATTCTCGCCAACACCTGGTATTTCCCTCCTATGACTCTTGTTAATGTTTTCAGTAATAGCCATTCT
Source organism: Neofelis nebulosa (assembly GCF_028018385.1). NCBI lineage: Eukaryota > Metazoa > Chordata > Mammalia > Carnivora > Felidae > Neofelis > Neofelis nebulosa. The sequence continues at coordinate 154,005,783 of NC_080787.1, forward strand.
AACTGGGTGAGATGACATCTCATTGTGGTTTTTTTTCTTGTTTTAATGTTTGTTTTTGAGAGAGAGACAGACTGTGTGTGAGCAGGGGAGGGGACAGAGAGAGGGAGACACAGAATCCGAAGCAGCTCCAGGCTCCGAGCCGTCGGCACAGAGCCCGACGCGGGGCTCGGACTCACGGACCGCGAGATCGTGACCTGAGCCGAAGTCGGACGCTCAACCGACGGAGCCCCTAGGGTAGCACAATTTGATGTTGATGGCCAGCGTGGGAATTTTATTCATTCATCTATTCACTTATGTATTTATCTAGTCTGTATTCATTGAGCACCAGTGTCATGTGTCATTGTGCTCTGAGTGCTGACGTGATCAAGACCTGGTTCTTGCCCTCACAGGCCATACTGAGATAATGTCATCAAAGTCATGAATGAAGTCACTTTGTAATCGTTTAGTGTATCCAGAATGTAATGCAGCTGAGTCCATGTTAAATTTTAGTTTTGTCAGCTTTGGTGAAAAAATAATGGGCTTTGCATGGTGTTAAATGAATTTGTTGTTCTAGAATAATTACAGGTGGAGTCAAGAAAGCTTTGGCTATATTTATGTCGATAAGAGGGAGTCAGGGATGGGTAAGGTGTATATGTAGCTTTGAGAGATGACAGAGGGAGGTGAACTATCATACTTCTTTTTTGCATTACCAGAGACAGAGTAGCTAAACTGAATTTCCCATTCAAACCATTAGAAACCAGGAGAACAGTTTCTATGTTTTGTAAATATCTTAGTGACACAGGATAGATGAGAAGATGTAACTTTTAGTAAACGCTTGTACTTTCTCAAGTTCCTATTTTAAAGTGATGATATTTTGTAGTTTTTTTAATGTTTATGTTTTGAGTGTGTGTGCCCACACTAGTGGGGGAGGGGCAGAGAGAGAGAAAATCCCAAGCAGGCTCCACGCTGTCAGCATAGAGCCCGACCTGGGGCTTGAACTCATGAAGGTGGAGATCATTACCTGAGCCAAAACCAAGAGTCGGATGCTCAACCGACTTGAGCCCCACAGGCACCCTTTTATTTTGCATTTCAAGATGATTTTCTTTTCTTTCTTTCTTTTTTTTTTTTTTTTTTTAACGTGTGTTTATTTTTGAGAGAGACAGAGACAGAGCATGACTAGGTCAGGAGCAGAGAGAGAGGTAGACACAGAATCCGAAGCAGGCTCCAGGCTCTGGGCTGTCAGCACAGAGCCCGACGGGGGCTCGAACCCACGAACCGTGAGATCATGACCCAAATGGAAGTCGGGTGCTCAACCCACTGAGCCACCCAGGTGCCCCCCAGATGATTTTATTTTCTTAGTGATGAGGTAGAGGAGGAATTTGTATCAGATTTTCTAATTCGAAGAATTGTTTTGAGTTTCCTCATCTCTTTGCGGTTTCATTCTATAGATTGGACTTAAACATGAGTTTAAAGTTACCACACTGCTGTGAAACTAGACCCTTGTCTTTCAAATACTGTAACAAAAGAGGTTATCGTTCTCTTTGACTGTCTTGTGCAGAAGTCCCGGAAATGTAGGCACTAACCCATCTTGTCGGTTTCCAGATGTTTTTAGGGCTCTTTGTTTTCCTTTTATTGGGCCTCTCTCTTGGGCTGGGATTAATGGATTGTATTTACCCTCATTATTGAGTAGGACTTAAAATTTTTTTTTTTAAACGTGTATTTATTTTGAGAGAGAGAGCTTGAGCACATGAGGGGAGGGGAGGGGCAGAGAGAGAGGCTTCACACTGTCGGCACGGAGCCTGCAGTGGGGCTCTCAGTACCGTGAACTGTGACCTGAGCCACAATCAAGAGTTGGACACCTGACCGACTGAACCACCCAGGTGCCTCCCCATTTCTGTATCGTGGCCCAAGTGGTGGTATCCGTGAGCTTTTCAGCTCTCATCAGATTGGCTTTCAGAGGAAGGCAGTTTAGTGCCTGTGCCGTCTTCTCCTGAGGTCAGTGTCGCTTTCCCTGTGTTGACAGACGGGCTCGTGGCGCCACAGACTGGGCACTTCATTTATGTGCCATTATGTGATGAAGCGGCTTGCTTGTTTCTTGGATGGTTCTTTCCAATTTATTGTTACTAAAATAATAGTTTTAAAAGCATCCTGAGAGTATTCAGTATAGAGCAGTAAGAAAAGTTCATAAAGTTTTAACAGCGTTTTCATTCTGTGACTTTATATGCTGAAAATAAAGTGGCGTCTTGATCTTTGAGTTGGGATATTTAGCCGTTCCTTTTGTGTTAAGAAAAACGATGCCTTTTCATTTGAGAATTGTTAATTCAGTGTCTTTCTTTTTTTACCCTGGCAGAATTGTTCAGGAGACAACTTTCGATTTGGGGGGAGATGTTCACAGCGGGGCAGCGCTGCCAGCGAGCAAGGTGGGTACTTCACGTTGCCTGTAGCAGGGAGTTTGTGTGGCATTCTGGAACATTCTGGACCCCGTGGCCAAAGCGTTGGGAGTATGCTCCTGGAGCTCTTGCGAAAGCCGACTTCACAGTGGCTTCTGACCGTGGCTTGCTGTCCTGATCTGTGCTGTCTCCTGGCGCCACACCAAAGGCCGCGGGTGGCGAGCTGGGCTGTGTCCTCCGAGCGGGGGGCCCAGGCTTATCCCCTGTAGAACCAGCCCTTCTCCGTCAGGTGACCGCTGGAGACCGTGGACTTCCCCTCTCCTCTACCTGCCAGCTTACCTTCTCGGGGACCTTGCCCCCACTGTTGTCCTGTATCTCCGCGTGATGGGGGATTTGTGTCCTCGTTCTGGTTATCTATATCGCTCAGTAACAAACCACCCCAACCTAACTGACCAAGGACGCACAGCACCCGTTTTACTTGTGCACAGCTGTACCGTGTGGTTTGGACTCGCCCGGGCTGTTCGTTGGCCGGTCTTGCTGGGGGTTACTCGAGTTGCTGCATTCGGCTGCTAGTGGGCGATGAGGTGGCCCGGCTGTGCCGGGACGCAGGTGGCCGGGCCCCCCTCTCCACGTGTTCTCCTGTTTTCTCCCTGGGACAGCTTGCTCGTCTCTCCACAGGGGTGGCCAGATGTTTGGGTGTCTCACAAGAATCGTGGAACCGACCGGCCTGCTTAGGCTTGGGCCTGGGGTGGCACACAGCACCCACTTCCTTCGCCTTCCGGAAGGGGCCGCCGAGGCTGTGGTTCGTTGAGGCCACGGCACAGCAGCCGCCATGCGGACACGCTGCTCTGTCTCCTGTTCTAACAACTGTACCGTGCGCTCCAGCCCTTGCCCAGCTTTCTGCTTCTCTTCCTAGCACGATTTCTTGAGGAAACAATCTGCGGTCCGCTCCCTGTTATTCCGTCTTCTCCTCTCGGCTCCCATTGGCTCCTGCTGTCGGAGGGACTGTGTGTGTCCCGGTCGCTGATGGCCTCTGCACGGCTGAGTCCGTGGCCTGTGTCTCCTCTGTCTAAACTGGGCCCCTACTGCATACTGGGGACGCTGCCTGACTTCGGCCCCCAGGGTGTCGTTCTCCTGGTTTCTCCCCCATCGGTGCTCAGTCCTCCTCTGGCTCATCTGCCCATGCCTCCTCCTTCCCCGTCCCCTCCACTGAAACCTCAAAACTCGGTTTCAGACCCAAGGCCCCTTCTCTCCTGTCTGTACTTGTTCCCTAGGTGATCTTAGGCCGTTGGTAGTTAAAATACACGGATGTGTTCATTACCCTTGACTGTATCCTTGGCCCCGACCTCTCCGGACCCCAGAAGCTTGCTTGACGTGGCCATGGTGGTGTCTGACACGTGTTTCGCACGCACCACGGCTAGAGCAGGGCTGGGCTCTCTTGAGCCTCCTCGCCCTTCCCCGTCAGTAAGTGGTACCCTCGTCCGTGGTATCGTTCCAGCAGAAGCCCGTCACTGCTTGTCCTTGCTTCCTTCTCAGCCTTCAGTGTCGGCGTGTTCCGTTTGCGTTGGACCGAAGTAGTCCGCAGCTACCTGCCTCTCCCCGTCACTGCTTCTGTGGGTGACACTGGCTGCAGTCGTCACACGGCAGAAATGCTGCATGGCCTCCGAGTTGGCCTTTCTGCTGCTGCCCTGGCTCGTCACTCTTCTCCCCCACGGCCAGGCTCGTGTTCTGAACATACGACTTAGAGCCCGTTACCGCCCGGCTCTCCAAGCCCCCAGTGGCTTCTCATCCCAAATGTCACACACTTCCCTCTGGCTCACACAGCTCCTTCGGCCCCGGCCACCTCCCCTCTCGACCTGGCCTGTGCACAGAACACGCGCCTCCTTCCCATCCGGGCACTGGGGCCAGTTTGTTCTTCCTCGACTGTCCTTCCTGCTGGTTTTCGTGCAGCCGGCTCCTTTCTGCTCATTCCTCCTTGAAATCTACTTGAGCGTCCAAGCATAGTTCATGCTTGGTTCATAGTTCATAGTTACAGCGCCTTATTTTAAATTCTCTGTGCCAGCTGACGCTTGCCTTGTTTGTTGACTTGGTGGAGGTAAGGGTCCCACTCGGTATGTTCACTGCTGTTCTTCTCGTGGTGAGAAGGTGCCTGGGGCACTGGAGCTGCAGCAGAGACCCCTCTGAGAAGTACGTGAGCAGGTACTCTTGGAACCAGATGCAGCTGTCTTCATAAAAAGTTTAGTTTCTTATAAAAATGTATGCTCGAAACAGAAAACTCAGCAAAATGAGGAAAAAAATGAAAATCATTCATCTGCAGTTAATAGTTGACTGTTGATAACATTTTCGTGGATCCTCTTCTAATCTCTTTCTGTTGTAGATGTGTTCATTTATACATTTAAAAATAATGAGGGGTGCCTGGGTGGCTCAGTCAGTTAAGTGTCCGACGTCGGCTCGGGTCATGATCTTACGGTTCGTGGGTTCGAGCCCCGTGTTGGGCTCTGCCTGACTGCCCAGAGCCTGGAGCCTGCTTCGGATTCCGTGTCTCCCTCTCTCTCTGCCCCTGCCCCGCTCGCACTCTCTTTCCCAAAAATAAACATTAAAAATAAAATGAAAAAAAATAAGTATCTGCACACATCCACACCTTTCTGTCCTGCTTCCTTTGGCTATTATTTTGTAAGCCTTTTATTTGAAAACAACCTAAAATTGTTTTATAATATGTTAGCTTATAAACGTACCATAATTTACTTACCCATTGCCTCCTTATCCATTTATAACAGTTTTTTGTAGTCTGTGCTGCCATCCTGGCCAAGGAATTTTATTTTTATAAGTGTATTTTATGAAAGTATTTATTGTGTATGAATGCATGTATTTACAAACGTGATTGCCAGGACACCCTGGACTGGTGAACATTTTAAACAGCCTAACAAAGGATTAGTTCAGTGAACTTTGGTAAACAGACAGCTGTTACGCAGCCATTACAGTTCTGTGACATAAAAATACCATCCGATGTTTACAACACATGAAAAGGAGTATTTTTTGTGAAGGGGGTTGTATAACCTCCTTTATGGAAAATATGAAAAACTGTAAAGATACGGCCCAAAGTTACTCTCTAGTTGATAAGAATGGCTTCTGTTGTCAAGCTCAATTTCTACAATAAACAGATGTAGTGAGAAATCTCACATAACATTTTTGCTACGGTGAATTTCTTTGTATAAGTAGAATGATGCTGTTCCTGTTGTTTGCTTAATAACCCGGGTAAGCTTTTCCCTCTGCCACGGGGTGGTTAGGGACGTGCCCTCCTTCGAAGGACTGAAGTGTACTGTATCGGGCCCCTGTATTGTGTTCTTTCTCTCCTGATGAAGGGCAAGAACCAAACCAGCCTCTGTCCTGAGTTCTTCATTGGGTGTTGAGCTGTCATGAGCAGATTTTTAAATCCCTTCCTTACAAGTAAAAGAAGGACCCTGACTTTTCAGAGTGGACACACACTCAGCTCTGTTCTGATTTGAGAGAGCGTTTGGGAGGAGTCGCTCCCGTCCCTGCCCGTTTTGAAGAGCCCCGTTTACACGCACCGCCTCCGCACGCCTGTGTGTTAGGGCCCGCCTTTAGCTCTTTGAACAGGAAAGCAGCTGTGTGGTTTGTTCTTTCAGTGACCGTGTTCTTGGGCGTGTGTCTGTGCACCTGACGTCCTCAGCACGGCCGTGCCCTTTTCTGCTCCCTGCTCTTCTCCGGCATCTCTGTCTCGCCCCCCCCGACGGGCAGCCTGGCATCAGCTGTTCCCCTGCAGCAGTCTGTGTGAGCGTGGCTGGCTTGCACGCTGTCTGTAAACGCTCCGTGTTTTCTCTCGGCTTAGAGCGCCACCAGGCTGGACAGCGACAGGGCACTGCCTGCCCCCAGCACGGCCGAGCGCGGGACAGTGAAGCCGATGCTGAGACTGGAGCAGCAGGACTACCGCCGGCAAGAAAACAGGTAGGACGTGGTTCCCGTGCAGTCAGACGGGTGGGACTCGGACGGGTTGGGGGGGTGGGTTTGGGGACCAGGGGGACTCGGGGGGAGGGTTGGGGGATGGCCTAGTGACTGCTGAGGGTTTAGCTGATGTTTTGAGAATGTTAGCGTGGTTGTAGAGAGGATTTTCTGTTCGTGTTGCTGAACTGGAAGAAAAGGCATCGTCAGCAGCTGTGTGTGTCCCTTGCTTCTGTGCCACGGTGCCATCTGCCCAGGTGAAGCAGGAGGCACTTTGAATTAAAAATGCTTCTATTTTAAATGTGCTATTCTATAAAAACAAGGAGAAGGGAAGTTTTTACAGGAGTTTGATATTTGATCATTTGTATATTAAGACACTCTACGACTGGCCATTTCACCTGTTTGTAGATGAAATCCTTACATGTTTAAATACACATGTTAAAAGCCAAAAACGATTTTAAGTGGAGTTAAGAATTACGAGTGCCACGTTACCACGTCTCCCGCTCTGACGTGGCACGTCTTCCTGCCGAGGTGGGTAGGGATGAATATTGTCTCCTGTCCTTGTTCTTGAAGAGAGAAGTTCTGTCTGCCTTTTGTTATTTCCTTTTCTTAGGATTTTTAAGTACACGTTACCTTAATTAGAATTCTACTTTCTTGCGATTTCTAAAATTGTTTAAATGTTGAAAAGTAATGTCAGTGCCTCAGATAACCAGTGATGAGTTCAAATGCTGGTGAGCTGGAGCCGCAGAGCGCTTCGGCAGAGGCATCTACACGGACACGGCGGCTGGAAGACCACTCCTGTGTCCTCGTACCATGCGGGCTGGTGTCAGCAGGGGGACCGAGGCGCCCACCAAAAATCTGTTCAAAGTTTTCATGAAGCCATTCTAACTCTTCTCTTTCAGATCCAATACCTGAGGCCCATGTCTGGCCCAAGGTCACTTACCAATTTGGTGACAGGCAGCTGATTTGGTTCTTTAATCTTCTGCCTTCCAGTAGAGGGCGCTGTGTGTTATAAGACTTTAATACCACTCATCACAGTAATGCGATTTCTAGGTTCCTGTGGAAATCTCAGGTTTTTACCTTGTTTTTATTGTGGGCTTTTCGTTATGAGAATTTTGTTGATTGTGAATGTTTTTAGATGTAGTAATAAGTCTACTTTCTGTGTGCTTGTTTCTGGTGGCGTATTCTAGAATAAGATGTTTAGCACTGTAAACTATATTAATACGGTGTCAGAGGAGTCAGATGATGGCCAGTTGCGTGTTAGAATTTATCTTATCCTGCCAGCAAAGATTTCACCAAAGGTTTTATTTGACCTATAAATACGTATTATTTGGTTGGTGCTACAGCGTGATGGAAACATGATTCTTCTGCTTCCAGTCTTTGTATTTCCATCTCCAATGTGGGCATAAGCAACGCTTCATTGGTCTGTTCATAAAAACCGAAGTTACTTTAATAAATATGTTTAAAAACACTAGTTTTAGTCAAGGAAAAAATCTTTTTGAATAATGGAGTTCCTTAAATTACCACTGACACGTTTACTTTTTCAGTGAGATTTTATATTTCTTATTTTTACCAGATTTCTCAAATGGATGAAACAGACAAGTGAGGTTCACCCAGTTTATTGTTTAATGAACTGAAAGATCTCTGCAGTTTTAGCTGTCTGTATGTGTGGCAGTTAACAGACTTGTTAAAACGTAGTTGAGCATACAAATTCTGTCTGAAGAGCTTTTTTATACCTGCATTGTCGAGTTAAATCCAAATCCCAGATCACAGACTAGATGAGAAGTTTTGAAGCACGTAATTTGTTGAAAAGAATTTTGTTTTTCCTTCTAGTGATTCTGATAGTTCGGGGTAATGGCGTTGGATTTTCTCCCGGTCGAGGCCTCAGTGCGCAGGGGCGGGAGGGGAGCACGGGCCTGCGGGAAGGAGCCACTTGCGTCTGTGGTCGTGGAGACCTGCAGCCACCACACATTCTTTCCCTCTTCTCTTCATTTTTGAAGAAGTTGTTACGTCCAGGGTAAATGCGTGAGTGGTTGCTGCTGAAAATGTCCTTTCAGTCCCTCACAGGTTCTTAAATATCAACGGCGATGTTGATGCTCCGCTTCAGCAAATGTGACGCTTCATGTGAATATTGACCTCCCTGTTGTTTGATCCGTATTTACCTCAATAGTTGTCTCCCTCCCGGTCTAAGTCCTCATAGCCTCACTCTTTACTCTTCTTCAGTCAAGTTTGTGGAAAGACGCAACACGGTTCATCGCTTTTACTGTCAGTTTCCTTCATCTAGTCGAGGACAGATTTTCGGAAGATTTGCCCTGATCATCTCTGTTAAAGCTGAGCTAAAATGATAAAGGTTTAAACTCTTCAGGAACCCGATCACTTGCCAGCTTGTTAGGGCAGCGGGACTTACCTGTGTTCTACGCAAAATGTAGTTAGTGGCAGACTAACGTAGAGTAATAATTAAATTGCTTGAGATTCGAATCCCGTGTCTGCGTGAAAGAACAACTAAACTGAACGCCGTGGAGAACAGTGTAACTGCAGCAGTGAGGAGATCTAAATCGGATTGGTAACGATTCGTCTTACACATTGTAGAAATTCTGTGCTTATTAATGGCTTTCAGACGTTGTTTGACCAATATGCAACACAGAATCAAATTTTACATCGTGTGCTGGTGGACACATAACCTCCATATGCATATATTCATACTGAAAGGAGACTTTCACAGGACCGTGAACCTTTGATCCTACCCGTGGGGACAGAGTGACCCACTATTTGAAGAGCTCTTAGAGAAACAGAAATGTACCTAACCTTTGAATCACTTTGATCAGGATGCCTGGAAACACATAAACATTAGTGCTAATTCTTACAAGGGTTACAAATTATAGTTGCTCTTGGTTTCTATTTCTTGGCAATTCCTTGTGTTTGTAGTGTCAGGCTAGATGATGAAAAGTGGAATTTATGTGACTTTAAAAAAAAAAATGTGAGTAGGAGGCCTTTTTTTTTTTTTTTTTTTTTTATAAAGGTGTGCTTCACTGTGAGCTTGAGAAATGCTAATACTGAGCGACCGAAGGGGTCTGTAGGAATCGTCTTGGGTAACCTTTATCAGAAGAGAAGGGCAGCGTCTGGCTCTTAGCAACTTGTTCTCCTTTGTAAGAGCTCAGTTTCAAGCTCACTGTGGTTTAGTTTTCCTTTGTGTCTCCCAGCAGCGTCTTTGCATTGTTACTCGAGCCGTTGCCGTGGCAGGTGCGCGGCAGCCTGGTCGCCCCGCTGTGCGCAGTCTTCATGCATAATAGAGAATCGTGGTCGGGTCTGTTCTCTCGATGGAAGCAGATACTGCAAGGAACCGACCTCTGTGAGGTGTAGGGATAGGATCACTCCCAGTACGCTCATCTGCATGTTTGAATGGTTTCCATGTGAAAACAAGTCATTGGGCTCTTTATTATGTGTACGAACTGTGTAGAGATTTTGCAAATAGTTGCAGAAACACACATAGGTTGACTGTCAGTAGCCATGTGATCTGATGTTAAGAGGCGGCCTCTTTCTTTTTTCAGAACTCAGGATGCTCTTGGGCCTGAACTCATACTGCCTGCAAGCATTGAATTCAGGGAAAGTTGTGAGTAATTTCAGATTCCATTGTTAGTGAATTATTTCTTGTTCCATTTTTCTCCATCTGATTTTCATGGGTTTTTTTTTTGTTCTTTTTTTTCTTTTTCTTCTTTTTTGAAATCTTTTCACAGCTGAAGATTCATTTTTATCTGCCATTATAAATTATACTAATAGCTCTACAGTCCATTTTAAGTTGTCACCTACATATGTATTATATATGGCATGTCGGTATGTATTGTCGAGCCAGTACAGACCCGATGTCAGTCCTACAGAGCGTACTCACAAAGTGATTGCCATAGTCAACAAGATGGTGAGCATGATGGAGGGGGTGATTCAGGTAAGCGCCAGCACGCCGGGCCCCGCTGCTTCAGCGCGCGTGCTTCTTGTTCGCATGTGTCGGCGAAGCCAGTTCTGCCGTGTCTCCGTGTGCTTACGTGTTCGACCTTGAGAGGCTTTTCTGAAACGAAAGCTATTAGAAGTAGCACCGAGAATTGTAGAGCTTGAAAAGTCGAAAAGGAACGTAAACGTCTATTTTTTTCTACAAGTGTTAGACTAAGGGAAAGTAAACTACGTGGTAACGTGACGAGCATATGGTAACAATCCTTAAAAGTGCAATAGTTGTGAGAAAGTACTGACGCTTGTGGGTTTTCTTAGACTTAAAAAACACTTTGTTGAGATGAATTTCACGTGAAGGTAAAACTACCCATTTTAAAGCGACTAATTCAGTAGAATTTAGGTCGTTCAGTGTTGTGCGGCCGCCCCTTCTGATTCCAGAACTTCTCTGTCAACCACCCCAATTCCTGTCCGCCCATTCAGCTGCTTCCCTCATAACCTCCCCCGCCCACAATCGTGCAAGGGCTCTACAGAGGCATTTGCCCTTTTTATAAGGAGCGTATGATGCTGGTGGGAACTCTCTGGGTCTTTCGATAGCACTTGGGTAGGTGTGATGGACATGACATTTCTCAGTTACGATGAAAGTCCTGTTCAGATTCCTTCATAAGACTGTTTTGGAAGTTTGAAGAAGTAAGGGTGTTTTCTCTGTAGAATGGTTTGTTTCTTTTTAAGTCGTCCTCACCTGTGGTGGATCAAATTGGCATAGCAGTTTGCCAGATCACAATTTGAAGATTTAAAGTCCTTAGAAGTAAATTTACAGATTTTTAAAAAAGTTTTCCCAGACCCCTGATCAGTGCTATTATTCAGCTATAAAATATAAAAGTCTAATTATGTATCATTAAGCAATGTGATTAGACAGTTGGGTTGTTTTTCTCCTGTGAGGATAGCTTAAGCTAACTAATCTGTTAATTCCTTGAGAATTGTTGTCAAAGGCCACAACTTTTCAAGAAATGTTTCTATTAGGTTTGAGTGGTTAGCATACGAATGTAATGGGCTTATGATTCTTTTACCAAGTGAGGAAGTAGATAAAAAGTGTTGTCATTTTATTTGGATACCATTTTGTGTTTCTCTCTTAGCAATTTGTAAACAAACATGGATTTCCTTTTGCTTCAAAGCCATTGTCTTCCGTCATGTTTGCATTTCTGAAGCCTATTTCAAATTGGGGAAACTCCTGTCATCAGACTACTTTTGATAGACTTCGTCTTGTTGAATTTGAACTAGTCAGTGAGATCATCGTTATCAAAACAGGTCTTTTAAACTTCAGATCTAGGGTTAATCTGTGATTAGAGAACTCCTAAAATTTTGGGAAAGAACTATAGTAAATGCTTTAATTCGTAAAAACCTACTTTCAGAAACGACTTTGTTCCATTTTCGTATGGTTATGTTTTTTATACATGTTTTAATTCTTAGTTTTTTTGTTTGTTTTGTTTTTTACTGTTGGTCTTTTCTGTCTCTTTCATCCTATTAATCCAGGGGATAGACACTCTTCTCGTGTACCTTTAGCTAGTCAGACACACAATATCGTTAAAAGACGTTAAGTCCTTTGTGTTCTAAATCTTTTAAGGAGATCAGCGTGTTCGTGTGTATATCGTAGCACCTTCCCTGTATAAACTGGAGGTCGCTCACTCGCTGCGCCACTCTAAGAATGTAAAACTAATCCTTTATGTCACGTACTTCCAGAGATGCTTCCGAACCGTGAATGAATGTGTAATTTGGGAATAACATAACTAAATGTCGTACCTTCATGTCGTGCCTTCATATTAGTGTTTTGATTTTTTTAAACTATCATGATTGTTTACAAGTTTCTTTCTCTCGTTCTGCTTGATTTCCCCTCGTCTGTTTCTCTCCAGGAAGTAGACCAGGTTGATCAGGTAGGATGCGCTGCTGGGAACTGGTCCTGGCTGTGTCGGCTTAGCTGAGTTTCTCGCGCTGCTTCCATGTCAAAACACAACACTCCAGCAAGCGGACTGGGCGGTTCATAACACTCATTCAGCAACTGAAACATGCAGTACTAAATCCTTTTCTGACTGTGCAACCTTTATCAGCATTTCATAATTTCTGCTTAATGCACTCAGTGTGGATATGAAATGACAAAAGTTCTGTTTCTCCTCTCTCTCGTTTATCCTTGGTTCCTATTCTTTGGATCTCATCTGAAGTTGCCTGGCCTGCACATGTGGTCGGGAGATGATGTGATAGATCAGTACTTGATACTGAGTTGCTCGGCATCTCGGCCAGCGACTGCGAGTATCAGGGTGGCTGTGGGTAACCATGGATAGATGCGTGTGTACTTCACAGATTACCAGATAAAGCACGATCTCCAATTGGGTGTTGTATGATTTGGTATCTCTGTTTTTGCACTGATTCTGTAAATTGTAGCTAATCGGATCCATGTATCCCAAGAAGAGGTTGCAATTCCATTGCTATATATGTATCCAAATTCTTTTGCAAATATCTGGTATCTGTGGTAAATACCTTGGTGAAAACGGGAAGGTACTGGTCTATCTTCAACAGCTTTTCAAGAGCATTCCTTTTTATTTTCATTCTTTTTTTTTTTTTTTTTTTTTTTTTTTTTTTTTTTTTTTTTTTTTTTTTGGTCTTGGGGTTGCTTATAGGAATGTGTTCTATCTACAGAAACAGAAGAATATCGCAGGGGCGCTTGCTTTCTGGATGGCCAACGCATCTGAGCTTCTCAACTTCATTAAGCAGGACCGAGATCTTAGTCGAATCACATTGGACGCCCAAGATGTTTTAGCACACTTGGTTCAAATGGCGTTTAAGTAAGGAACACGTTCTTGGAGATTACACTATTCCGTAGAGATTTTTTGAAGGTTTTTATTTACCCTAACTGGAGATGAATATCAAGAAGCATAAATACATGCCAGATGTGTTGATTTAGTAAAATGAAGTTATTGAGCTATGTTTCAAGAATCCTGAGAGTAAAACTATATTTTAAATGGAAAATGTTACGGAACGTGTAAACTGTTTCGTCTGTGATGCCCCGTCTGACAATGGCAGTGCATCCTGCTGAGGTTATTAAAATTGTTCACATATTTTCAGATATCTGGTTCATTGTCTTCAGTCAGAACTGAATAACTACATGCCGGCTTTTCTGGATGACCCTGAAGAGAACAGTCTACAAAGACCAAAAATAGGTTAGAATATTGTTTTTCTCCCTTCTTCCTCTATCCCTCCTTCTCCCTGCCTCTGCTTCCTTCTTCCCTCCTTCTTGTTTAACTTTATTTTAATACTCAATATACACAAGAGGAAGGTATCTTAATATACACAAGAGGAAGGTATGTTAAAAATAAATGAGATGACCTATTTGATTTGGCATTCTTTAAGAAGTTGTAACTACCATCTGTTTGACTTAAGACTAGCTGTCACTGTGCATCTGGTAGAGGCCATAGGACCTCTTCCCATAGGCCCCGTGGACCCCGGAGAGCAGCCATGTTTGCTGGTATTGAGACCTAAAGAGGCCAGAGTGTGGCAACATCTGACACCAGCTGTGTGTTGTGATTTGCTATAATCTCAGAGCTGCTGCTGCTCAGTGATTGCGTGGACGTTTTCGGGGGCAAGCCGTTACCCTGCCATTGCTCAGCAAGACCCTCCCCCAGAGAGTTGACATGGGTCCAAGCCACAGGGGTCTCTGAAGTATGGAGTTTTGCTTTTTCTTTCTTTCTTTTTTTTTTTTTTTTTTCTCAATACATGAAATTTATTGTCAAATTGGTTTCCATACAACACCCAGTGCTCATCCCAAAAGGTGCCCTCCTCACTACCCATCCCCCACCCTCCCCTCCCTCCCCCCCTCCCCCGCATCAACCCTCAGTTTGTTCTCAGTTTAAGAGTCTCTTATGCTTTGGCTCTCTCCCACTCTAACCTTTTTTTTTTTTTTTTTCCTTCCCCTCCCCCATGGGTTTCTGTTAAGTTTCTCAGGATCCACATAAGAGTGAAAACATATGGTATCTGTCTGTCTCTGTATGGCTTATTTCACTTAGCATAACACTCTCCAGTTCCATCCACGTTGCTACAAAGGACCATATTTCATTCTTTCTCATTGCCGCGTAGTACTCCATTGTGTATATAAACCACAATTTCTTTATCCATTCATCAGTTGATGGACATTTAGGCTCTTTCCATCATTTGGCTATTGTTGAGAGTGCTGCTATAAACATTGGGGTACAAGTGCCCCTATGCATCAGCACTCCTGTATCCCTTGGGTAAATTCCTAGCAGTGCTACTGCTGGGTCATAGGATAGGTCTATTTTTAATTTTTTGAGGAACCTCCACACTGTTTTCCAGATTGGCTGCACCAGTTTGCATTCCCACCAACAGTGCAAGAGGGTTCCCGTTTCTCCACATCCTCTGCAGCATCTATAGTCTCCTGATTTGTTCATTTTGGCCACTCTGACTGGCGTGAAGTGATGCCTGAGTGTGGTTTTGATTTGTATTTCCCTGATGAGGAGCAACGTTGAGCATCTTTTCATGTGCCTGTTGGCCATCTGGATGTCTTCTTTAGAGAAGTGTCTATTCATGTTTTCTGCCCATTTCTTCACTTGGTTATTTGTTTTTCGGGTGTGGAGTTTGGTGAGCTCTTTGTAGATTTTGGTGAAGTATGGAGTTTTGAAACACAATCCCATCTGAGATGAAACTCTGGAGGGAGGTGCTGCCTGATGAAACTTTGGAAGGGATGGCTTGGACACTGACAGAGTAGAGGCAGGAAGTGGACAGAGGCCTGACCTGAGACAAAGGAGGCGTACTTGATTGCAGGTTGGTGAGAGTGCGAGATTCCTGCACCAGAGACTAGGGGCTGGGTGAAGCCATTTCCACCTCTCCTGATCCACCCCAGAAGCTAAGCTAAGCAGTGGCATCTAGTGGAGAATGGAGCCATCACACGTACCAACCAAGCACATCCCCCAGAAGACCAGCACAAGTCCCTCCATCTGCTTAGTGTAGAGATCATAGAGGGCTTCACAGTTTCAGTTCTAGGAGAAACTGGATGTAACTTCACTTGGTTTTCATTGTTTGCTGGCTCACTTACTTGTTTTCTTTGCTTCTGTTTTTGTTTAAATCTTTTTTTTTCCTCCTTCTTTTTGTCCTCTTGGGTACAGAAAGAGCAAATTCTTTTTTATTTTTAAAATTTTTTCAATCTATTTTTATTTTCTTTTACGATTTTAAAATTTCTTTTAATTTCCTGACTTTTTTAAACTTTTTTTTTTTTCTTTCCTGTCTCTTTTTTCTCTCTTCCATAAAGCTTCTTTCAATAAGCAGACTGAAACACACTTAGGATATAGCTTGCTTTATTTGATTTTTTGTTTTGTTTTGAATTTTTATTTTATAGTTAATTTTTTTCTTCTTGCAAAATGACAAAGATGGAAGAATTCACCCCAAATGAAAGAACAGGAAGAAATGACAGCCGGGGACTTAATCAACATAGATATAAGATGTCTGAACTAGAATTTAAAACCACGATTATAAGAATACTAACTGCGGTTGAAAAACAACACAGAAGACACCAGAGAATCCCTTTCTCAGATAAAAAAAACTAAGATCTCGTCAGGCTGAAATTAAAAATGCTATAACCAAGATGCAATCTTGAATGGATGCCACAGTGGCAAGGATAGACGAAGCAGAGCAGCGAATCAGTGAGGTAGAAGATGAAATTGTGGAAAATAACAAAAATTATGGAAAATAATGAAGCAGAAAAAAAGGGAAATGCAAAAGATGACGATACAAGACTTAGAGAACTTAACAGCTTATTCAAAAGGAATAACATTCGAATAATCCTAGAGGTCTCAGAAGATGAAGAGACAGAAAAAAGGTCAGACGGTCTATGTGAGCAAATTATAGCTGTAAACTTCCCTAACCTGGGGAAGGATACAGACATCAAGATCCAGTAAGCACGGAGAACTCCCATTAGGTTCACCACAAACAAACCGTCACCAAGGTAGATCATAGTCAAATTCACAATATGCACAGACAAGGAAAGAATTATGAAAGCAGCAAGGGGGAAAAAAAGGTCCTTAACCTACAGGGGAAGACAAATCAGGTTCACAGCAGATCTGTCCACAGATACTTGGCAAGCCAGAAAGGAGTGGCAGGATATATTCAACGTGCTGAATCCGAAAAATACGCAGCCAAGAGTTTTATATCCATCAAGGCTGTCATTCAGAATAGGAGAAAGAGTTTTCTAGACAGAAACTAAAGGAGTTTGTGACCACTGTCCAGCCCTGCAGGAAATATTAAGGGGGACTATTTGGAGAAAAGACAAAAGACCAAAAGCAACAAAGACTAGAAAGGACCAGAGAACATCACCAGAAACACCTAGCTCTACAGGCGGCACTACATGGCACTAAATTCACGGCACTAAATACATGGCACTAAATTCATATCTTTCAATCACTCTAAATGTAAATGGACTAAATACTCCAAAAGACCTAGGATATCAGAAAGGATAAGAAAAGGCCTATCTGTATGCTGCCTACAAGACTTATTTTAGACCTTACGGCACTTGCAGATTTGAAAGTAAGTTTTATATCAGACAAACTAGATTTTACAACAAAGATTGTAACGAGATGAACAAGGGCATTATAACTAAAGAGTGTATCTACCAAGAAGATCTAACAATTGTAAATATGCGCCCAACTTGGAAGCACCCAAATATATATATCAATGAATCGTGAACATAAATTCATTGACAATAATGCCATAATAATAGGGGACTTCAGCACCCCACTTACAGCAATGGACAGATTAAGCAGAAAATCAACAAGGAAATGATGGCTTTGAATGACTTGACCAGATGGACTTAACAGATCTATTCAGAACACATCATCCTAAAGCAGCATTTCATTCTACACATTCTTCTTGAGTACACATGGAACATTCTCCAGAATAGATCACATACTGGTCACAAATCAGCCCTCAGTAAGTACCAAAAGATTGAGATCATACCTTGAATGTTTTCACACCACAACACTATGAAACTAGAAATCAACCACAAGAAAAAAATTGGAAAGACCACAAATACTTGGGAGATTAAAGAATCTCCTACTAAAGAATGAATGGGTTAACCAAGAAATTAAAGTGAAAATTAAAAAGTGATGGAAGCCAATGAAAATGAAAACTCAACAGCGAAGGCTGTCATAAGAGGGAAATATATAGCAATCCAGGCCTTCCTAAAGAAGGAAGAAATGTCTCAAATACACAACCTAACCTTACACTTAAAAGAGCTGGAAAAAGAATGGCAAAGCCTAAAACCAGCCGAAGAAGCAAAATAACGATTAGAGCACAAATCAGCTATCTTGAAATCAG
Source organism: Neofelis nebulosa (assembly GCF_028018385.1). NCBI lineage: Eukaryota > Metazoa > Chordata > Mammalia > Carnivora > Felidae > Neofelis > Neofelis nebulosa. The sequence continues at coordinate 154,023,419 of NC_080787.1, forward strand.
AACAGTAGAACAGATCAATGAAACCAGGAGCTGATTCTTTGAAAGAAGTAACAAAATTGATAAACTGTATCCAGATTTATCAGAAAAGTAAAGGATGCAAATAAATAAAATCACGAATGAAAGAGGAGAGATCACAACCTACACCACAAAAACACAATGATAAGAGAACATTGTGAGCAATTGTATGCCAACAAATTGGGCAATCTGGAAGAAATGGACAAGTTCCTAGAAACATACACACTACCAAAACTGAAACAGGAAGAAATAGAAAGTTTGAGCAGATCCATGACCATTAAAGAAATAGAATCAGTAATCAAAACTCCCAACAAACAACAGTCCAGGGCCAGGTGGTTTTCCAGGGTAATTCTATCATTTAAAGAAGACTTAACACCTATTCTTTTGAAACTATTCCAAAAAAACAGAAACAGAAGGAAAACCTCCAAACTCATTCTATGAGTCCAACATTGCCTTGATTCCAAGAGCAGACAGAGACCCCACTAAAAAGAACTACAGACCAATTTCCCTCATGAACACAGATGCAAAAATTCTCATACAAGATACTAGCAAACCAAATCCAACAACACATAAAAAGAATTATTCACCATGAGCAAGTGGGATTTATTCCTGGGCTGCAAGGCTGGTTTAATATCCACAAATATAATCAATCAATCAATCAATGTGATACATCACATTAATAAAGGAGAAGAACCACAGGATCCTCTTAATAGATACGGAGAAAGCATTTGACAAAATACAGCTTTCTTGATTAAAAAAACTTATCAAAGGGATAGAAGGAACACACCTCAAGATCATAAAGGTCTCATATGGAAGACCCACAGCTAATATCCTCATGGGGCAAAAACAGAGCTTTCCCCCTAAGGTCAGGAGCACAACAACAATGTCCACTCCCACCACTATTATTCAGCACAGTGTTGGAAGTCCTTGCCTCAGCAATCAGACAACAAAAAGAAAAGGGGTTCAAATTGGCAAGGAAGAAATAAAACTCTTTGCAGAAGACCTGATACTCTGTGAAAAACCCAAAGACTCCACCAAAAAACTGCTGGAACTGATACATGAATTCAGCAAAGTTGCAGTGTGTAATATCAGCATACAGAAACCTGTTGCATTTCTATACACCAATGAGGAAGCAGCAGAAAGAGAATCAAGGAATTGATCCCATTTACAATTGTATCAAAACCCATAAAATACCTAAGAATAAACTTAACCAAAGAGGTAAAAGATCTATGCACTGAAAACTACAGAGAGCTTATAAAAGAAATCGAGGACACAAATGGAAAAACATTCCATGCTCATGGATTGGAAGAACAAACGTTGTTAAAATGTTGATACTACCCAAAGCAATCTATATATTCAGTGCAATCCCTATCAAAATAACAACAGCATTCTTCACAGAGCTAGAACAAACAATTATAAAATTTGTATGAAACCAGAAAAGACCCCGAATAGTCAAAACCAAAGCTATAGGCATCACGGTTCCGGACTTCAACCTGTATTACAAAGCTTTAATCATCAAGACAATATGGTACTGGCACAAAAACAGACAGTTCAGTGGAACAGAATAGAGAATCTAGAAATGGACCCACAAACATATGGCCAGATAATCTTAAAGCAATAAAGAATATTCAGTGGAAAAAAAGACTTTCTTCAGCAAATGGTATTGGGAAAACTGGACAGCAACCTGCGCAAGAATGAACCGGGACCACTGTCTTGCACCATACACAAAAGCTCAAAATGGGTGAAAGACCTAAAATTAAGCCCAGAAACCATCAGAATCCTAGAGGAGAAAACAGGCAACAACCTCTTTGACCTCGCCTGCAGGCAACTTACTTGACATGTCTCCAGAGACATGGGAAACAAAAGCAAAAGTGAACTATAGGGACGTCATCAAGAGAAAAAGCTTCTGCACCACAAAGGAAACAATCAACAAAACTAAAAGGTAGCCTACAGAATAGGAGAACATATTTGTAAATGACATATCGGATAAAAGGTTATTATCAAAAATCTGTGAAGAACTTAACACCGCCCCCCCCCAAAACTAATCAGGAAAGAAATGGGCAAAAGACATGAACAGACACTTTTCCAAAGAAGACCTCCAGGTGGCTAACAGACATGTGAAAACATGTTCAACCTCACTCATCATCAGGGAAATACAAACCAAAACCACAGTGAGATACCACCTCATGCCTGTCAGAATGGCTAATATTAACAACTCAGGCAACAACAGATGCTGGCAAGGATGTGGAGAAAGGGGAACCCTTTTGCACTGTTGGTGGGAATGCACACTGGTGTGGCACTCTGGAAAACAGTGTGGAGCTTCCTCGAAAAATTAAAAATAGAACTACCCTATAACCCAGCAATTGTACTACTAGGTATTTATCCAAAGGACACAAAAACGCTGATTCGAAGGGGCCCATGCATCCCAATGTTTATAGCAGTGCTATCAACAATAACCAAAGTATGGAAAGAGCCTAAATTTCCATCAACTGAGGAATGGGTAAAGATGATGTGGTATCTCGGGGCGCCTGGGTGGCTCAGTCGGTTAAGCGGCCGACTTTGGCTCAGGTCATGATCTCGCGGTCCGTGAGTTCGAGCCCCGCATCGGGCTCTGCTGACAGCTCAAAGCCTGGAGCCTGTTTCAGATTCTGTGTCTCCCTCTCTCTGACCCACCCCCCCCCCCCCCCAGTTCATGCTCTGTCTCTCTGTCTCAAAAATAAATAAACGTTAAAAAAAATAATAAAAAAAAAATGATGTATCTGTATACAATGGAATGTTACTCGGTGATGAGAAAGAACGATGTCTTGCTACTTGCAGCGACGTGGATGGAACTAGAGTGTATTATGCGAAGCAGAATAAGTCCGTGAAAGACAAATATGATTTCCCTAGTGGAATTTAAGAAACACAACAGATGAACATAGGGGAAGGGAAGGCAAAATAAGATACAACCAGAGAAGGAGACAAATTAGACTCTTAAACACAGAGAACAGACTGAGGGTTGCTGGAGTGGAGGTGGGTGGGCGGGATGGGCTAGATGGGTGATGGGCATCGAGGAGGGCACTTGTTGGCATGAGCACGGGGTGTTATATGTGACTGTTTTTCAAAAAGTCTCTTAGGGTGAACTTAAGTGTAGTTAACACCTGTGTGGGTGTGACTCCTTCCTGTTTGAATAGATTGGTATCTTCAACATGACTAAATTGGTATTATTGCCATAATCGCTGTCTTCTCAAGTGCACCGTTGATTCACAGACTCGTCTTTTCATCCCGTATCTCTGCACAGATGACGTCTTGCACACGCTCACGGGAGCGATGGCGCTGCTGAGGCGCTGCAGGGTCAATGCTGCTCTGACCATCCAGCTTTTCTCTCAGCTCTTCCACTTCATCAACATGTGGCTCTTCAACAGATTGGTGACCGACCCCGAGTCGGGACTGTGCTCTCACTATTGGGGGGCGATCATCCGCCAGCAGCTGGGGCACGTGGAAGCCTGGGCAGAGAAGCAGGGATTAGAGCTGGCGGCCGACTGTCACCTGAGCCGGATAGTGCAGGTGGGCTGAACCGAGTCTCCTCGCGCAGGTTCATGGACGTCGTTACGAGTGTGTCTCATTCGGTGCGGGGTGAGAACTTGGGTTCGGCACGGCCTCCATAGCCCCCGTTGGGGTTTTTCACGTGCTGTGCTGGTGTGTCTGGGTCGCTGTAACAGGATACCTCAAGCTCGGTGCTTAGACCACAGACACGGTCTCGCGGTTGTTGAGGCCAGAAGTCCAAGACCAAGGTGTCGGCAAGGTGGTTCTCTGCCTTCGTCTTCAGGGTGTTTTCCCTCTGTGCGTGTGTGTCTCCGATGTGCACTGTTTGTAAGGACACCAGTCACGTTAGACCTGCCGCCCTCACTTCCTTCCACCATGACCCCATCTCCAAGTAAGGCCCCACTCTGACGTAACGGGGTGAGGACTGCAGCGTATGAGCTTTAGGGGCCACAGTTCAGCCCATAACAGGTCGTAACCAGTAGCATAGATGTCGTTCAGAGGTTCTTTTTACTGAGACCAGTAGGTGTATTTCATAAAAGTCCTTCCTGAAAGGTGGATTCCAGCCAAAGACTGGGTAATAATTCGCTCTTCATCACGTGGAGCCGGGAGAGCACAAAGCAAAAACCCATAGTAGACGTACGGAAGATAAAGAGAAGGGTCTGAGCGTAGCACTTGGCAGTCCCCACCTCCCAAAGGACAGGAGCACGAGGAGGAGAAGGGGACCAAGGCACACATGACAGTGCGGGCCCGACTCGTTCTCCAGGAGCCCTTGCACGGCCAACGACCGGAAACCACAGCTCCACAATCGAGGGAACGAGGATCCACAACCTCAAACCCAGGACTTCTATCATCACAGAGTATAACTCTGTATTTTTTCTCAATTTCTGAATCTCTTTTAAAGTAATTTAGTACCAAAGGAGGCTGCTACCCTCCTCGCGTGGCGGGAGCTGCTTGTGGGAAAGGTCATTACAGGGAGACTTCATTCAGACCCCAGTAACTGGTCATCGGACTAGTCACGTAAACTTTTAAGCTTCTCAGAATTTTTTAAAAGTTTTGTGAACATAAAGAATTGAACATCGTTTACGCTTCTGTATTTTAGTAAAATATAAATGTATATACGTTTCAGTAAAATTATGAGGCTATCTAAACCCTTACTAGACCATGTTTTTCAGCTCAGTTCAATGTCAATAGAAGTGTGTTTACTTAAAAAGATTCTGCGTTTCAAAATGAAATTAGCAAGTTCTTACCGTTTTAAGCATTACATACAGGGGAACGGTTCTGAACTATTCCTGAATCGTATCTCCTGTTACTCCTCCAACCAGGCGACCACTTTGCTCACCATGGATAAATATGCTCCTGAGGACACCCCAAATATCAACAGCACCTGCTTTAAGTTAAATTCACTGCAGCTGCAGGCCTTGCTACAGAATTACCACTGTGCGCCCGATGAGCCCTTTATCCCCACGGTGAGTGAGGCGCCGTTAGCCACACGGCACGACACACGTTTGCGTAGGGAAATTCCAGTTAGGGGGCTTTTAATAGTTCCCTTTTTTCTTTAACAAATAAGCTAATATGCTTAATCATCTCATAAGATCATTTTTGGTGGTGTAGCTGTTCGGGTTTGGTACAAGAAGTAGAAACTAGGGGCTCCTGGCTGGCTCAGCCGGTTAAGTGTTCCTCTGGATTTCGGCTCAGGTCGTGATCTCACGGTTGGTGGGTTCCAGCCCTGTGTTGGGCTCTGCACTGACAGTGTGGCGCCTGCTTGGGATTCTCTCTCTCCCTCTCCCTCTCTGCCCCTGCCCCACTCGCTCTTGCTTTCAAAATAAATAAAATAAATGTTAAAAAAAAAAACAAAATAGAAACTCCACAAGCATTTAGAGTAGGGAGGGATTTAATTCAGGGAATTAGGTTCTTGGAAAGACGGTGAAAGGACAGAGGGAGGAAGACGGCAGGTGCTGTGGTCACAGCTGAACCCCGTCTGCTCGCCGCAGGCCTCCTGAGAGGGGCAGTTCTTGGGGGGGGACGTGCCCACCTGTGGGACTGGGTTGATGCCAAGGAAGGACTCGAACAGAGTAGCCCAGGGTGGGAAACCCACAGGTGCCGGCCAACACACAGCACGTGGGAGCGCGGTGCAGCCACCCCGTTCACAGGGGACATAGTGGCTGCGGATACAGTGCGCCACCACCTGTCCGGGTTCCAGAGAAGACAGGCACGTCTGTGGCGGCAAGGGCCCGGGAGGCTGATCCTGGGCGCGGGGGGGGGGGGGGGGGGGGTGGGGGTTGAGGCGGGGGGCTTCTACGGGGAGGCCTCTGCTCCATGAGTCGGTGCACTTGTCCACGGAGCTGCCTAGTGAGGGGCTGGGACCTTCCCTCTGTCGGCTGCGAGTGCGTGGTTTTATCCTGTTCACACTCACCCTTGTGTGAGCCTTTCCTGTCATTAAACGTTCTGAAAAAACTGGGCTGTTAGCAAGTGGATATGAAAAAATTGCAAGGAGAAAATGATTACCCTTGAAAAGGGGAACAAACATTTTCTGTTCACATGTTAAAAGTGTGTACCCCGTCAACGTTCCATTGCTCTGGGAACTGGTGGTGTGCAAATCGATATGTTCACCCTCCCTCCGCAGCCCTGCCGGAGCGTGTAGCCACGCGAACGACAGAACTTCTTTGAACGGTTAGCCCGCTGCACCCGGGCGTGTCTTCTTAACTCGTGCCTTCCTTTCCCCCCCAGGACCTGATAGAGAATGTCGTGGCCGTGGCCGAAAACACGGCCGACGAGCTGGCGCGCAGTGACGGGCGGGAGGTGCAGCTGCAAGAGGACCCTGATCTGCAGCTGCCTTTTCTTTTGCCGGAAGACGGCTATTCTTGTGACGTTGTCAGGAACGTTCCAAACGGTTTACAAGAATTTCTGGACCCTCTGTGCCAGAGAGGTGAGTCGCCTTTGCTGCGCCTGCGGTCTGCGCCGCGGCCCGGGTCCAAGTGAGAACTGGTCGTGCCGCGTCCTCACGTGCGGTCCCCCGCATCGTGCACCCACCCCGTGCTTTCCGAGAAGGCCGTGTTCTGGGGCTCGGGAGTGAGCGCTCCACGGCGACAAGGGGTCAGAAACGTGCAGCCACCAAGGGCACTTACTGTGCACGCTCGGTGTCACGGCCACACGTCTGCTGGGCTGGTGGGAAGGGCCTTTGGTTGCTCCTCCCTTGGTTTCTTGTGGGCCTGGAACGGAATCGTCCCTGGGGGGTGACGCGTGTCGGGGCGGCACCGGGTCTGGAATCGGACGGTCTGAGGCGTGACCTCAGCCTCGTCACCTGTGACTTCCCCTCTGTGAAACGGACACATGGATGGCGTGCCCCTCGTGGGATTGTCGTGAGGACCGAGCAGGCACTCAGTGGCAGAGTGAGCCTCCGGTGTGGCCGCTGCCGTCACCGTGCCCAGTGCCCGCGGGGGCCTGCCACGTGCTGGTTGGCCAGGCTCCAGCCTGTCTCGTCTCCGGGCAGCGGGCGTCCCTGGTTTGATCCTGTGCCTTTTTACGTATTGTTGGTGCGTGTGGATAAAAATGCCACACTTAGACCTGAAGCGTGAACTTTTAAATTAGGCCAAGTTGCAGTCCCAGTCTGCTGCCTTATTTTGTACCGCGGAGCTCAGATGAGTAGAAAGATAGATTCGAGATTCAGGAGTTCGTTTAAACAAAAACACTAATAGCAAAGTTAAGGTTTTGTGTCCGTCAGTATATCAGTGTAGCGTGATTTGTAATCTCACCGAATATTCCACTTGCTACAATCCATAGATTCTCCTGTTTTTAAAGATCTTGACGGTTTAAAATTTTTTCACTTCACAAAGGCTGCTGCTTGTAACGGAAGGGTTACGTGCTTCTACATCCCCCAGCAAATGTGGCTGGAGCCCCGCCTGCCCCCCAGGGATGGTGACCGGGGGCTTGGGGAGGCGGAGGCGAGGCGGCCCGTGCCGCTTGAAGGAACCTCGCGGGAAGGATGAAGGGGCAGGCACGGAGCCTGTGTGAGCGGGGCAGGAGGGGGTCCGGGCCGCAGCATGCGTCGAAGAAAGCTGCGGTCGAGATTGGGACTCTCGGGGCCACGGCTCCTGTCAGGGGGACCCCACGTCCCGGCAGACTGGGGCTGAGCTGGTCTCTGGCACCACACCCATCAGCCGTGTTTCCTCAGCACCTCACACACCCGGGGAGGTGATGACGGGCGCCTTCCCAGACCTCCTCCTCCCCGCGGCCCTCCGCGGCCGGCCGGCCGGCCCGTCAGCGCTGGGCTTGCTGGCTCTCCTGCCCCCGGCTCGGCCCCGCCACCTCCAGGATCAAGCACGCCAGCGGCCAAGCACGATAAGCCACCTCCACGTGGTCTTAGTTCTCGACCTCGTTGTCAGCGTTGAACCGCGCGTCGTACGGCCCCGCGGACGCCCCTGTGCCTTGCTCCCTGTTGCTGCTGCTCGTTACTTTAAATCCGCATCAGGCAACCCTTTGTCAAGAAAACTCAGCCTCCTCCTTGCACTGAAGCCACTTTTCCACAAGGGCTTCTGTGTTCTCTTGGTTAGGGTTCTTGTGAGAGCACTTGAAGCGCGTGAATACGTCTGTCCGGGGTCAGGCTCCCCGTACCCCTCAGCACCTAGCGGCGGGCTGCTGGGCGCCCAGGGCTCAACAAGCCCCGCTTCTCATTAATTCCTTGAGAACGAGCACGAGGGAAGACTAATTTACTAGCATTCTTCGGATGCGTACGTGTAACTTGTGGTGTGTGCACAGCTGTCAGTGTTGGGGTACGTGCCCTAGAGAGGTTTGCCAAGCTGGGAAGACTCCGGTCTTGCCTTGATGGTGAAGTGCACCTCGTGCCTTCCCCTGAGGCTCCCTTGCATGATTGATTTCAGGACATAGGTGATATTTCATCATGGTCTTGGCATCCCCACATCATTTCGTATGTGTTAGATGGTAACACAGCCTATTACACAGATGCCTTTAAAAGACTGACAAAGAACTGGGTGTTTTCTTTTATGACATCAGTGTTTTTGATTCTTCAAGCTTAATTCTTTGTAAGCCAAATAAAGAACTACTGTGCTCTCTCCGTGTATATTCCTTTTGTTTTGTCGTATCCTGCAGTCCTGTGAGAGAAGGCTGTGAAACCAGCTCGGACTCCCACCTGACCTGAGATGCGTTCCTTAAGCTGAGGCAGCAGGAACTGTCTGCTTGATGTATGACTCAGCCTTGTTGTGGAACCCTGATGTTTGAAAAAATAAGAAAATGATGAAAACTGTTAATTTCCAAAGTGTGCTAATCGATTACATGAGTATCACAATTCCCTAAAGCAGGAGAGAGAGAAGTTGCAGGTTTTATTTGAATGAAACTGGATTGAAACAGTGATTTAACAACAAAAAAAGACTATACGTTTACATCTTTATCTTAACCAAGTAATTGTGACGTCTCCTTTTCCCTTTACCGCAAAAAAATGTCCTAAGTGCCCCAGATAGCCATACTTTCCTTACTGGTGGAATCCTAGTGTGGGAGAGGGCCCGCCAGCACCTACTGGGACTCTGCCCAGTCCTGGGTCCTCAGGGCACCCTGGGGCCGGGAGGGCCGCTGAAGAGCACACATTTTGGGGGGGCGGGGTGCTCTTCAGAGCTGCTAACTGCTAATAATAATGAGACTGCCGTGGAGAGAATTTAAGAACTGTGCAAGGCCTGCGTGATACGACTTTGTCAAGAAATTTCTGGGAAACACAGAATAAGATCTCAATGAAGAATGACATAAATTGAAAGGCTTACTTTTGTAAAGATACCGTTTGTTCATGATGGGAATACCAAAGATGCTCCTTAAAACATTACAAAATGATTCTAAGATTTATTTGTAAGAGCTTTAGGTAACTAGTAAGGAAATTGGGACAAAGGGTAATGAATGAGTAGGGACCCATCCTCCTGCAGAACCACCACACAGGTCACATGACACCCTGGCCATCACCATACCGCCTGACTACGGGCAAACACCTGCGTTAGCATTGTCCCTGGTCCCGCTGTGCAGGGCATCGCCCACACACAGGAGCACACACAGGTCAGCAAGGAAGGAGGGACAGCATAATTCAGTCATTTCTCCAAGAAGTGAGGAGAAAAGTTCTTTGGAAATAAATGGGGGGGGGGGCGGGAGGGGAGATCAGTTGCACTTTTCGTCTTGATGTTGATCCGTTAGACCAAAAAATAATGATTTTAATTATCTGATAAGACCATTTTGAGAGGGAATAAAGGTGTAGAGTAAGAAAAGTAAACGCTGTTACTAGATACTAAGTATTCGATGCTTAATGTTACTTCCCTTCTTGAAGATTGTTTTTGCTTTTTCTTTAATTTTTTTTTAATGTTTATTTTTGAGAGAGAGCAGGGGAGGGGCAGAGAGAGAGGGAGGAGACACAGAATCTGAAGCAGGTTCCAGGCTCTGAGCTGTGAGCACAGAGCCCAGCGCGGGGCTCGAACTTACAGATCGCGAGATCATGACCTGAGCTGAAGTCGGACTTAACCAACTGAGCCACCCAGGTGCCCCTCGAAGATTGTTTTGACATGCTTTACTTTTCAGTTTTATAATTTGCTTGTTTTCTCCTTAGGGTTTTGCAGGTTAATTCCTCATGCACGTTCACCAGGTACTTGGACGATATATTTTGAAGGTGCAGATTATGAGAGCCATCTTCTGCGTGAGAACACAGAGCTGGCAAGTATTGTGAAGGGTGATGGGCGGGATAGAGACCGACCTGTATTCCTTATGATTCGAAAATGGAATGCAAACCCGTTCCTTGATTGTAGAGAGTGTTGTTGTGATAAAAAAAAAAAAAAAAAAAAAAAAATTCTTTTTTTTTAAGATTTTATTTTTAAGTACTCTCTACACCCAATGTGGAGCTTGAACTCACAACCCCAAGATCAAGAGTCACACGTTCCACCGACTGAGCCAGTCAGGGGGCCCTAAAAAACACCTTTAAGTACCAATTTTATTTAAAAATCTGAAACTATGATTTGTGTATATTTTTCCCATGCTATGTTTATACACTTTTTTCCATAAACAAATGATACTTTTAAAATTAAAAAATATTTCTGCTCACAGCTATACCAGTCTTACTGTTAATACGTGTTTTTAGACACATATTAATACAATAGCTTTAATGAATTTTATTAGGGAATATTTTTCTTTGTTAAAAATATTTTCTCCTTATAGTTGGTTCTACCCTGTATTAAGTTTGTATCACATCACTTAACATTTTGTATCTTTTGAAAGAGTAGTCAATCCCCGTATTTGTTAGCTTCATACATTTTATGGAAGATTCTCCTTTGCTCCCTACAAGGAGTTTTAGACAACAAAGAATGTTTTTCCGTGCCTGAGAACGTGACATGTACTGACATGTCTTTCATTAACATACGAGTGCAGAAAAAATAGAAGCAAATGAAATCTTTCCTCCTTGAACTTTTGTTGAGTTGCTCAGTTTAAATATTTTGCTATAATTGCCATTTTCATCTTTTAAACCACTTCAGGGTTCAAAGGAACAACAAACGTAACCATACTTTGTCAAGATTCCTGTGGGTAGGGCGTGAGTGCATTACCTGTGATGAGATGTGGCCATTTATTCACTGCCCGCCTGTCCCCAGAAGGCATGGAGTAGGCCCCGTGTGCCCGAGCGAAGGTTTAGAGATTCTGCGTGTGAAAACAGCCACGGGACTTCGTTATACTATCCCAGTTATTAATCAGTAGTCAGTCCAAACGTTTTGCCCATTTTATATATAATTTCCAAGAAAACGTAGATTTTCGTAAGGTGGTATACTTAACGTAAGATGGTGTTTTGTGTATTTTGTGTATTGAATTCAAAGGGACTTTTATCATGGCATAGTAGCCTACTTCAGATTTGAGTGCGTGTTTCCAGCGCCTGACTTCGTTGATAGTCGCCCGGTTAGGCCAAATAGCTGGGCCCTAACTGCTGCCACCACGCACGTGCTTCTCATACTCGCGTCCACCTGCTAGCTGGTGGCCAAGTCCCACGCAACAGCAGTTACAGCTCCCAAATTTTACAGGGAAGAAGTACCTTGGTAGATGAGACCAGGGATTCCTCATCTTTCTAGTTTGTTGCAAGACCCCTCGGGAGATCCCAGGTCTTAATCTAAAAAAAAAATTGTAACATCAGCCATTGTTTATTTTCCTTAAACTATTCTCTCACTGACCTTGGTCCTAAATTGGCAAGCCATATGTAATTACCACTTGTTGGCAGTGTGCCTTTGTACTTAGTGTATTTAATTGATTAAATTCTCCCTTAGTGCGTATGCGCTGGTGATTTCCTTCTTCAGCTCTGTTTATCCTCCGTGTGAGGTGCGACTTGTGTATGACGTAACTGCGGTGGGTAATTCCTCGTTCTCCTTCGGTTACGGATCATTTCAAGAACTGGCGTGTCTCATCGAGCCGCGACTTAGCTCCTTCGGGTCTGTTACCCAACGTGGTGACCCAGCACTGTGGGCACTGCCGCGGCATTGTGTGGGTGTTGTGTGTTTGCTAAGATAAAATGACAGCCGTATCTTCCCGAGAGACGGGGACGCTTGGTGACAGCGGTTGTTGGCTGACCTCCCCATAGATGGTGTAAAAGGAGTCTAAATTGCTTCTTTAAAAAACACCTAGTAGTTTACTTTGCAAGGTAATACAGTGAAAACTTGGTATTGTGTCTATGGTTGGGTTTTTCTAATCTGGTAGTGATGGAAGCTTAGTTTTGTTGGAGAAATTAGGCTCTCGAAACACGTTTAAGTAGCACGTGTGACTAGATTCATCTTCAAGGTATTGACACGAGTACGGGCACTTACTGTACTGGCTTCACGCACGAGGAGTATCTGTAGTCCTTGACTGGTCTTCTTCCCGCTCCCTGCCCCCTGCCTCTGTCCCGTGCGCCCCGGTGCGTAGGATCGCTGCGTCGGTCAGGAGGTGGCGAGCCTAGAAACGCTTCGTTTCAGCCGTAAGACACACCTTTGTTTTTATTCTTCAGGCTCAGCCTCTGCGGAAAGAACCTGAAATAATCACTGTGACTCTGAAAAAGCAAAACGGAATGGGCCTCAGCATTGTCGCGGCAAAGGTAGGGCGGAGTTGGCGCCGTGCAAGTTGGCACACCACATTCCTGAGACCTTGAATCAGCTGTTGGCCACGGCGGGACGCGGGGGCGTCGTTCCCCGCCCGTGGGCCGCGTGCGTGTGCGGTCCTGTTTCTGGGCTGTTTCTGCGGCCGGGACCGCCGTGCTCAGGCTCCTTTAACCGAGGGCTGGCCTGCTCTCAGTTTAAGCCGGGGCTGGAGGGCGTGCGACCTCGACGTGGGGCGGCCGGTGCTCCCGAGGAGCAGACTGAGTCAAAACGTGACGCGCCGCGACAGGCAAGAGAGCCCCGGTGTGGGAAGAGGGGGATTCCTGGGTTTGAAATGGGAGATGGGTCTCGCACGTGGTCAGAGTGGGGCGAGAGGCACGGGCTGCGCGTCGTTCCGGCAGGTGCGGCTGCCTGCGTGGGGCATCAGGAGGGAAGCCTTCCCGCCGCATAGTGAGTACCGGGAAGGGAGGAGTAGGGGACGCACTGGGAACAGGCAGGGATGGAGCAAACCGGGCCTGGGGGCTGGGGACCTGCCCCCGCACTGCCAGGGAGAGCCCCGTGCTTTGGGAGTTGGGGAGCCGAGATTCTTGATTGGCGAGCGAGGTCTCCGCACTGTGTCTTGTCCCCAAAGAAAGATGAAAGGGACGTGACGGAGCTGGCGTCTCAGGATGCCGTGTCGCGCAGGGCTGTGGTGTAAGGACCGATAGGGGAACGGGGGGGCCACGGGGGGATTCCGGCTGGCAGTCAGCTGGCCGAGGCGAGCGCCCGCCCGCTGGGCGTGCACGGAAGGTGCTGTGCGGGGCACAGCGGTCTGGTTCCGAAGCACCGGCTTACATGGGGTCACCCTTAGATGTGGACTGTTTTGTCTTTGCCGCCCAACTGAATCAGATGCCCATTTTGAGGGAAAAAAAGCGTTAGGATAAAAAATTAACCTTGCAGCAATCAGATATACCAGAAAACTTTAACCTTTATATTTTCTGGGGTGTGTATAAATCCTCTTTCAAATATTCCTCTTGGGATTTGAAACAGTCATCTGTGGGGTGATAGGAGCTACCATTTATCAGCGACTCCATCTTTTCCGGCTTAAAAAATTATCTTTCAGTACAGAACTACCTGTTTGCTGAAGATTTAAGTCTCTCTTACATGTAAGCGGCTTTGATCCTCTCTCTCTGGCACCCTGCCACGTGGACAGGACGGGCATCATCTACGCAGGGAGGCCCGCCTCGGGCGCCCCCGGCCCTCTCCCTGGCTGGCCCCCAGCCCCCGTTCTTGCGTGGTTAGGACAGGGAGACACATCGAAGCCCCAGTCGCGCCTCTCGTCGCTTACCTGCACCTGCGGGTGAGGGGACGGGGAGAGGGTGCCGGCGCCCTGGTTCTCCCCCAAGGAGCGGTTCCTGCTCAGGGTCAGACGGCAGGCAGTGAGGACGGTCTTCTCAACGTCAGGAGGAGCCCTTTAATAGACCGGGGCGGCGAAAGGACTGAACCGCAGTGAGGCAGTGGGGGCACGGGTGAGGCCCCGTGAGGAGGTCTCTGCGCGGAGCTGCCGAGCCGGGACCAGTGCTGACGGCTGCTTGCACCCGGCCCGCGCCCACCGTCGTGGCTGCTGGCCACACAGCTGCACTCGTGTCTTCTTGGTGGCCCCCTGCACTTGGCCGCCTCTGCCGAGCGCCTGTGCGTTCTGTGTGTGTTCGCGTTCACGCGAGGAAGCACGGCAAAACGCTGTTCCCTCCGCGTAGTCAGTACAGAGTGCTTTTGCCGTAAAAATAGAAATGACTCTGGAATCCTTGACGTTACAAAAGCATTTGTGGTAAGAAACCGGCGCAGCACAGTGACTGAGTCCCATTAGCCTCACGTAGTTTGGAATATGCAGGACTTAGCTTCGGGGTAGGTAAGTAGTAACCTTAAGATGAGGTCTTTTGTTATTTTCGCCAATATTGGAAGAAGCTTCGTAGGAAAGCGGTGGTTAGTTGTTAGGGTAACATTTATTCCAAGAGAGAATGTCGAGTGCCTCTTGTGTGAAAACAGAGTGTAATTTTCGTGTTTTCATCTTTAGAACTCTAGGTTTTTGTTGTTGGTGTTTTCTGTACTAAGACGTTTAAAAAAGAGAGATTTGTAGATGGAAAATACCAGTGTTAGTATCTCTAATTGGGACATAGGATTCTAGAATTGGGGCTTCTTGGGGAATAGGAAGAACACAAGCTAGGTAGAAATCAAGGATCAACCTTTTTACCACCCACAGCCGGCAAGGAGAGCGTGGCCGGGGCCACATCTGTAGCAGACCGGCTGATACCCGGTTTCTGAAATAAACCTACTCTCTTCCCCTTCCTCTCCCCCTGCCGCAGCCACAGGCGTCCCCTCCTCTGGGAGCAGGGCCAGAAAGCAGAGCGCCTCACGCAGCAGGTGGTGGGGGTGGGGGGGTCCTTCCCAAAACTGGGAAGGTGGCATTCTCTCCAGCATTCCCAGCATTTCAACACTCTTCTTGTTTCTGGTCTTTTTAAATACTTTCCACAGCGAAAGTATAAATTCAGAACTAGAAGAAAAGTAATAGTTTCTCGAAAGGATTCCAGATTTAACGCTAAGGTGGTCTATGCATCAGATGATAAAATAGATTTCATAAAGAGGAGCGTGCTCCTGGCTCTATTTTCTTCTCCCACCGAGCCTGTATCAGTGATCCCTCGATCACTTGAGGGATGAGGCAAAACAATACAAGTGAGCGGATGGCATCAGAGGCCGGTGTTGATCCAAGGGTGCTTACGGACTGTGTAAACACCAGTGCAGAGTAGAGGTCGAGGACGGCCTCCCTGAGGAAACGCCTACTGAGCTGCAGCCTCCAGGGTGAGCAGGTGCTGGTCAGGTGGGAGGCGGCGAGCGGAGGCGCGGCCGTGTGGCCGGGGCACAGTGAGGGGGGCACGCCTTCCGAGGGGGACCCGGGGCAGGGGAGGTGAGGCCGCTTCTTGCAGAGCAGAGTCGCCCCCCCCCGCGGGGTGCTACACCGTGTGGGCCGCGTGGCCTGTGCCGCAGCTGTGGAGGTCCCGTCAGGGCGGGAGAGCTGGCGTGGGGTGGTGGTCGGTGGGGGAGTGGGGCTGTGTCCCACTGACACTTACAAAGCCCCCGAGGTCTTGATGGAGTTGTGTGACTTGTCACAGGGAAAAGAAGTCGCCATCGAAGGGGTTCGGAGAAAGGTGGAACGTGAACAGGGTACAGCTCTCTACAGAGCGCGGGTTCCAGGGGCCCAGAGGTGCAGCCGAAACAGCTAGGAGTAAGGAGTCTGTTACTAGTTTTCCAGAGGGGAGGTGGCAGTGGGGACGGCGGCCGGCCAGCCCGGGGCACGTGTTGGTGGGGAGCAGTGGGACGTTCACTAGACGGGGTCAGGCACCTGGTCTCGGTCAGTGTTACAGGGATGGTGTCTCTAGTGCGTCACAGGTGCTAGGACCTGTTAAATGACAGCTGTCCCTGCGATTGATGCATCGGCTCTAGCGGGTGAAAGGGAGACGCCCTGGCCGCCCCGTGGCTCGCCCTCAGCCATTGAGCTGGGGGTGGGGGTGTGGGGAGAGAGCCAGGTGTTCGGCCCCGAAGGTGGTAGGTTAGAGGTCGGGGGTGCCCGTGAGGCTGGGCGAGTGAGCATACCGTGTAGCAGCTGGTCGGTCGCATGTGGGCGTAGGGGACGCCCCCGGAGCCAGAGAGCGATGTGGGCGTCGGCTCGCAGACGCTCTAGAGGACGGAGCTCTGGGAGCCTGGTCTGTTGACTGGCCAGCGTGCCGCCGTAGGAGGCGGGAATGTGGCCTTGACGCCTGTTTGTCCCAGGAGACGGGAGCCTCGAGGATCCCAGGCACGCCCGATTGCCTGCTCCAGCTTCTTTGTAACGTCTTCACTTGGAAAGGAAGGCTCGGCACCAGAAATCACGAGTCATTGAGTTTACAGGCTTTGCTGAAGTGCCACGGTGCCGCTGACACCTGGCACAGGTCTGCGTAAATTACAGCGGTCCAGCAGATCTGTTTTCGAGATTTCAGGAATGTATCTTAAAGTGCAAGGCAGGCCAGCATCGAGCGAGAGAGCCACGGAAGAGATCTGAGCCAGTGCTGTCGTCTGTCATTTTGTTCTCTCGTTGCGGCTCTGTGTTCTGCCCACGAGGGCCTGTGGGCCCCCCCTGGTTAGCTTTGCCCCAGTAATTCTTACTTGTGTCTGTGTATTTTGTTTTCTCTGTAAGCTGTTGTGGTCTTTGTATCTGGCCCAGTCTTTCTTTGATTTTTTCCTTAATTAGCGTGTGGCTAGCTGCTGTGAGCCTGGACGATGTTTTGATGTTCAGCTCCCTGACGCCCCTTCCACACTGTGGTTCAGTTTTATGAAATCCAGATGATTGGGACAGTATGTGTGTGCAGTTTACTTTTTTCAAACGTTGCTTTTGGGGAAGTTTAGTGTTCTCCTTCTTACTCATCTGGGGGACAGCACGATGCTTCCTGTTTAATTTGGATTTTGTAAAATACAAACAATCCCCTCTTTATTTTTCTAGCTCTTTTTAAAGTTTAATAAAGTACAAAGTGAGCGAAAATGAGAGCTGACTGGTTACGTAAGAGTCTGAATGTGGCATTGGCTCCGGTCCGTGTTGATAAATGCCATACGGTGTCCTAACGTCCAGCTCAGAACTGTGCTGATCCGGGTCTCGAAAGACCAGCTGTGTTGGTTGCTGTTGAAAGCGGAGTGGAACAGACGGTTGCGTCTTTTTTCTGTTGGAGAAGTTGCTGTAGTCCTGAGATCAGAATGTGGTTCTCTGTTGTCGGAAGAACAGGATCGGTGGTGAGTTTCTCCAGGGTGCGGTTGTGGAATTGGATGTTCTTGTGCAAGGTCTTACCTGTGATGC
This sequence comes from Neofelis nebulosa, assembly GCF_028018385.1. NCBI lineage: Eukaryota > Metazoa > Chordata > Mammalia > Carnivora > Felidae > Neofelis > Neofelis nebulosa. The sequence continues at coordinate 154,040,900 of NC_080787.1, forward strand.
TTCCAAGAATGCGTTTTCTTCCATTGTAACTTGTTTAAACCTGCCAATAATTAACTTGCTCACGAGGCAACCGGTGAACGTAGCTTGTAATTACACACCCAGAGGTTTGTTGCTCTGTATTTTAATGTTGCAAACTCTTAAGGTTCATAGAAATACAAGGTTTCTATGTGCTTTTTGTACCAGAAAAAAACCCATATAAATTTAATTCTGCTGATTGTGATATGGTGAAAATTGCTTGAAATAATGGCAAGCTGCTGCTGTGTAATTTGCTGAGGACGTTACAAGAGGATCCACCGTGTGACTTCTTTTGGCCACAGTAGGTGGTTTTTACTGTAGGCTTTTTCTGAAACCCACGTTTGCTAAAAGTGAACATAAAAATGACAGTTTTAAAGGCACATAGGATATTTTATTTTATTTAAAAATGATTAATCGAATAGTGTTTTAAAGGTGTTGTATGCTTTTAGACGATATACATACACACACGGATTTTAAGTTTTAAAATCTTACTTAATTAGCTTAAAACACAAAATTACTATGCCTTAAAGAAGAAGGTGAAAACAATGTTTATTAATATACCACCTCACTGTTAGAAGAATGAATTCTGCTATGAACTACAATTTAGTCCTTTGAAGAATTTGAGATCTTCATTCCTATGTTCTTTAATGTCCTTAGTGTGACCACGTGGGAAAGACTTAATCAAAGAAATGAAGTCAGGCATTTCTTGGTTCCTTGTTAAAATCAGTCTCAAAGTATGCAGTGTGACTGCGGAGTTTCTTCCATGGAAATGCCAGGAATAATTTTCTGTTAAGTTACGTGAAATGACCAGTGCCCTGCATGGCTGCTGTTCATGAATTTGGAAGTAATATTTTATATTTTTGTTCTAAAAGCGAAAGAGTAAATCATGTACAAGAAGACCTTTTTTTTACCTATTTTATAATAACAGTCTAAGTGCTCCTATCTTGGATTGACAGAATTCGTGGATTCTATTACAGCATTAACATGGTAGGAACACGAAACGTTAATACTCTAAAGCAAAACCGTTTCACGTGGCAGGACACCGGGTGCGCAGGGGTGTGTGTGTGTGGCCCACAGGATGCAGAGCCGGGTGGGAGGAAGGTTCACACTGCCCCAGCCTCGGCCACGTGCTCTCAGCCAAGGCTTGGGAGTCCGGACGCCCCCCTGCACGAGCGGTATACAGACGCAAGGAGCTCGTCTACTGGGCTCACCGCTTCCGTCCCCAGGCCACCTGGAGGGCCTCGGGGGGAGCCCTGCGCCTTTGCCCTGGTGCACCCACGTACACACCACACTTTGCGTCCAGTTTTTGGGGATCCGAGGACCTCCTGCAGCCCATCGGGAGGGCCCACCTAGGAATCTCCTGTTTAGTTCATTTCTTCATTTGGTAAAGAGGGAGAGAGTAGATGTGATATGCTCCTTGGGTCTTCTGTGCAGAGAGAGGGTAAGCGGCAAGCACGCTGGGTCTGGAGCCCGGCGTAACAGACCAAGTGTAGACGCGTCTTTGCTGCCAAACCAGGTGGGGAGCACCGAGCACCCAGCCACGTACTTGAGGCTGTATCGGGCACAAGTTTTAAAACTGATCATTTCGGAATTAAGGTAATTCCCACCAAGAAGAGAGAACTTGGCAGTGTTTTTGAAACCCTGGTCTGAATTTTAATAGTTTATGAATCAGAACTCCTTGTCTGATGAGAAAGAAGCAGCTTCAGCCACCGAGAAAGGAGTGTGTGGGCAGAGCGTCCTACGGAACGTCCTAATGAGTTTTCAGTCCTGCCGGGCTCTTGGGGTCCTCTCGGCCCACTATTGTTCTAGAACCTTCAGCAAAGAGCCCAGACTGCGTCTCCATTTCTGGGAACAATAGGCTTGAGTCCACACCGGCATGCCTTCCTTCCTCTGCTGCAGCCTGGTTTTGTTTTGTTTTGTTTTGTTTTGGGATTGTGATGTGATGATGTTTTTATGCTGTTACTCATATCATACCCCCCACACGCTCGGGGTGCCACTGAGCGTTTGAGGCGTGGGCTCCTCCGACCGAGTTTCTGTGCCTGAGGTGAGAGGGCCTCACCCTGGGCCTTCCCGAAGGTGCGCCGGCCGGACCCACATCAGCCTCTTCCCTGCGGCCTCTTCTCCTCCGACACGTAAGCTGCTGACCCGTGGGTGCCCGTCCTGTCCGGTTCTGGGGGGGTCGTCTTTCCTGCCTCCATCGTTCTCTTTGGGAGCCTTTTTGTTAGCTCCCTGCCGTTCCTCTTCTGCCCTTTTCCACGAGTGAGTCCCAGGACACTCCTGTGTCGCCTCTCCTCCCTCCACCCTGCCCTCCTCCTCCTCGGGAGTCCCCCCTCCCTCTCCAGCCCCTTCCTTCCATTCTACAAGAAAAAGAGGGAGACTCGGGGTGCACCCGAAGAGCGTAGGTGCTCAGATCACACGGGAGTGAGGTCATCTCCGCTGCTTCTCCGAGGACGGGGCCTCTAGCTCTTTGCTGCTCTCGGGCATGACTCCACTGGTGCCCATTCAGTTACCTGTCTGCAGCCCCAGGTGGGGCTGCAGGGCGGAGGCCAGCCGGAGCACCCAGGCGCTGTGCCGCCTCCCTCCCTCCCGTGTCTTTGGAAGGGGAGATGTGCTTCTGATAGCAACAGATTACTTCTCAGTACTTCCATTCATTCCAAAATTGGATCTCGTGGAATTCATAATTCCTGACGCCTTTGGAATAGATAACTGCTTTCCAGAAGACCCTTTTAAAAAAATTCTTTTTTAATGTTTATTTTTTAGAGAGACAGACAGAGTGTGAGTTGGGGAGGGGCAGAGAGAGAGGGAGACACAGAATCCGAAGCAGCTCTAAGTGTCAGCACGGGGCCCGATGCTGGGCTTGAACTCACGGACCGTGAGATCACGACCTGAGTCGAAGTCGGACGCTTAACTGACTGAACCACCCAGATGCCCCTGGCCTTTACATTTTAATGTTTGTGGATACTCTTCCCATGGTTGGAAATCGGGATGTATAATGTTACCAATAATAGATTTTATATTGTAAAAATCTTATTTTTAGCCAGTTGTCTGCATAACTACAAACTTATTGCTAGTGCTTGTGGTTACTAATAATATATATGCCATAAAAAAATAGTTTTAGAATAGTGTTGTCCAATAGAACGTGTGAGCCACATAGGTAATTTTAATTTTTTTTTTTTATTTTTTTTAACATGAAATTTATTGTCAATTTGGTTTCCATACAATACCCAGTGCTCACCCCGTCAGGTGCGCTCCTCAGTGGCCATCACCCTAATTTTAAATGTTCTATTAGCTACGCTAAAAAAAAAAAGCAACTGTGAAATTAATTTTAATGTGTTTTGTTTTACATAGTATATCCAAAATCTTATGATTCCAACACGTAGTGAATAGAAGTCATTAATGAGATATCTTAGATTCTTTTTTCCGTACAAAACTCTCGTGTCTGGGTATATTTTATATGTAGTACACATTTCAGTTCGGACTAGCCACGTGTGGCCTGTGGCGGCCATATCAGCACGCTGTATAGTGTCCAATTCCATTTCCCCAGCACTGGCAAAACTGTTTCTTTGTATTCCTGTAATTGGCTTTGGTTAATGTTTGCGCGTTACATTCCGTTAGTGACACGTGTGTCACACCGGTTCGTAGCAGCAAACACCTTCTGGGCCCCGTTTTCCTTTCTTAATTGGAAAAGGCAGGAGGCGGTGGGGGGACTTGCCTGAGAGCTCAGTCTTCTTGGGCTAGGTTAGCGTGCATATGATTGTTCAGAAATAAGACCGAAGTCGAGCGGCTTAATGCTTCTGCAATAAATTTTGTTTCGTACAACTTTTATCATCATCTGTAACGTTCTTATTTCCCACCCCCCACCCCCACCCCCGCATGAAGCAGGCAGGTAGTGAGAGCTCCATAAAGTTGTGGAATTGCTACAGCCAGATAGATGGCGAGCCTGCCTTGGGGCCTCCCGAGAGCTGACTTGTTCCCAGTACGAGTGGCGTTAGCAGGGCGAAGCCGCACCCGCTTGCCGCCCCCACCCCCGTCCACCTGGCAAGGCGGACATTCCGGGCCAGGGCTGTTGTGGCCAAATGGGGAGACACTGGGCCACCTCAGAGTGGGTCACAGACTGTTTTGGGTCGAAAGTAACTACCCATCTTGATTTTATAGAAACATACACACATGTATGTATGTATGTATGTGTAGTTAGAAATTCCTTAGAGTTCTTTCACTTCTGGGTACTCGTCTGTCATTTTGTTTTCTAGAAGAGTCGCCAGTGGAACTGGTCATTTCTCCCTACAGCGGTATGCGACTCTCAATTTTTTTTTTTTTTAATTTTTTTTTTTTTTTCAACCTTTTTTATTTATTTTTGGGACAGAGAGAGACAGAGCATGAGCGGGGGAGGGGCAGAGAGAGAGGGAGACACAGAATCGGAAACAGGCTCCAGGCTCCGAGCCATCAGCCCAGAGCCCGACGCGGGGCTCGAACTCACAGACCGCAAGATCGTGACCTGGCTGAAGTCGGACGCTTAACCGACTGCGCCACCCAGGCGCCCCGCGACTCTCAATTTTTTATGGCCAGTTTGTAACTGGGCTGCATGTGAAGCATAGATAGGATGCAAATAAGCGGAGGTGGGAGGAGCCAGAGTAGAAGCAGGGAAGGGAGTGGGTCTGCGGAAGAGAATGTGTAGAACACGGCCGTGGGAAAAATGTAGGCGGTGTGGCCTTCGGTAAAGAACTCTTCTAGGTAAGTAGTACAAGGTTGAGACCACGTTAGTAAGAAGATTCAAATGCCAACCAAAGTGTGGATACCTCTTTAGAATATTCCAGATCCAGATTCCTGTGTAGCACCCTCCCCCAAGAGTATGTTTTTTTAATACTGACTTAAAGTCCATTTTTATGACCAGCCTTAAATGGACCTTCTGAATTGAGGTCTCTTAGAATCATGGTCTCATGATTCCTCAGATGAGCACCTTTTCTAACTAGCAGACACACTGATACGTTGAACTTGGAATTAAAAGATGTGATTATAGCTTAGAATGTAGGCAAATTCCCATCGTGTAAGAAAATGCCACTTCTCAAATACTGTGCCTTTCTCATCACCCATTACCTGACAGTAACGGATGTGCGTGCTTCTTCCCGAAACGGCGCGTTTGGCGCCGTGGTCAGAAAGGCTGAGGGTTTCTGACTTTATAAACTAGTAATTTTACAGCGTTACCAGTGTTCTGTTACCAGCTCAGTGTATGACGGCCACACGAGCTGCTTCCTAACCTACCAGCAGATCCTGTCAGTAAGATTCTGGGCTTCGTCCCAGTAAGGAGTGAGCACACTCTGGGCGCATCGGGCAGCGGCCGGGGAAGGGGCCAGGGGGAGAGCCGTCCGCACTGTCGTGTCGCCGGAGCAGCGCCAGGGAGGGACGGACTGTGTCTGGCCTGTCGTGGGGAAGGTGGGCGGGCCGGCGTGTGGGGGCAGGTGAGCCCGGGGTCGAATGACGACGGTGCTTTGGCAGACACGATGCGTCAGACTGGCGTGTGGCAAGTACGGACAAAGGCAGGAACGCGGGAACAGGATGGAACAGGGGTGGGGGGCGGGGGGATGAGGCACGGTGTGCTGCAGGGGCGAGGACTCGAACCCGGGTTCTGGAGGTGTGGCGCTTGTCAGCTGGCCTCTGGTCAGGAGCCCAGACGGGCGTGCTTCCAGAAGGGGCTCCCGCGCCAGGCAGGCCAGTCACGGGGCGGGGGCTTGCCGGGACTGTTGAGAGAGTGAGGCCACGATGCTGCCCAGTGTCTCCCTGGGATACTTACACCACGACCGCGTGAGTGTCCTTGCACGTGGGCGGTAAATGCCTGGAGGCGCTGCAGGTTTCGGCCCTTCTTGAACGTTGCTTGCAGTCCGCGCGGAGTCCGCCAGATTCAAGCGTGTGTGAGTTGTTTAGGACGCACGGTGGCCGTGGAACAGCCTCGTGGCTCCCCGCGGTGTGAAGTGAGGGGCGGAGGGTGAGAGCACGAAGCGATCCCGCAGGGAAGCCGCGGTTCACGGTGACCGTGCAGGAGGGACTCCCCAGACCGAGAACGGCCCCAGGTGCGTGAGCGGGCTCTGGGCTGAGGCGAGCGGACAGGAGTCCCCGTTTTCTCTTATCCTGTGTTGTGACTGTGGATGGAGTCCTCGCACCGTGTCCAAGTGAGTGAGGCTGTTTTCATCATTAACAGGAACCTTAGAAAGTGTGCCGGAAACGGGGCAGGAGGGTCTTCGTTTGTTGTTTTAAAACGTATATATTTGGTACTCTGTTTCTATCCCTGTTCCTAAAAATACTATATTATCAGTGTTACTGCTCAGCAGGTTTCTTTTCAGAGATGGCAGTAATTGAATATTTGCACTAGATCTTAGCCAAAGGCTGAGAATCGGCAGAGTAACGATCTTTATCGTCTGCGTTACGAGGACAGTATCACATGGCCGACAGATCGTGCTTGTGAAGATGGCCGTGCCCGCGCGCACTGAAACCGGCACCCCGAAATGCCGTAGGCCCCGCGTCTCTGTCAGAGCGCGGAGGGAAAAAGTAGCTCTGCCCTCAGAACCTATTTTCACAGAAATTCCGGCCTCGGGTATTGTCTGTAAGGAAGTAGCGTGCCCCATTTGTGGGAGGGGCGGAGGGAGCTTTTCGGTTCCCCCGAGTTCTTGCCAGGCAGCTGCAAAGTCTAGTGTAGGACACAGGCCTCGTGAGGGCAGGGGGTGCGTTCCGTTCGGTGACGCACGTCCAGAGCCTGAGAGAGCATAAGCGTTCGGTGAGCGAGGGTCGAGTGCATGAGATCCTCACTTAAAAGAGCTGAGTTGCAGAATGAAGCACTCCGTCGCAGAGTACATAAAAGTGTCGAATGTATTGAAAACGTCAGATCACACGCAAGGGGGAACACCCCGTATAACGGATGGGGGTAGGGAGCAGGCTGTCCTAGAAGGAATTTCCCAAGTGTGAGCTAGCTGCCCAAGTTCAAGGAAACCCAGTACTGGCCTGAGTGAAGCTCTTTGGCTAAGTGACTCACTAAAATTCAGAACGTTGCCCTTTATCGAGTGCCTGCCGTATATTTTCTTCATTGTGAAATTTCAGATTTACCAAAAAGCACAAAGCTTTGCAAACTACCTCAGTGTTGGCGGAGGGGGGGCAAAAGGTCACAGGCTGCACCTGGTTGCCCTGTTGTATCGGAAGTGGGTGATTCCTGGGGGGCAGGTGGCCTAGGGGACACCTAGGCCAGAGGGTGGGGGGCTGCCAGAGAGGGCACCGGGCTTATACCTTGTGCATGACTTTTATCAGCCCAGCTCCCAGATAATGGAGCCAGGGGAAATCTGGAGCTTTCCCAAAATTGAGTTGTTTTGTTAAATTGAGACATTTTATGCCATTTTTAAAATGAGCCACGCAGCAGATGGCTTTAGGCTCACAGAACCGGGGCGTGATACGTGCTGGAGTTTCCCCGAGGGGACCGCAGGGGGGAGAGGCCTTGGGCCCCGGCAGTCACACCGTCCTCCTCCAGCCTGCCTGTAACTGGAGGGAGACACGGAGGGCTTTCAGGGGGAAATTACATAGTTCCAGAGTATCCGACCTTTGTTTCAGTTAAGTCGTGTATTGAAATCGCAGTCTTTACAGCTTTGTGTGATGCCTTTTATAGTTTGGCTTTTATGACATGATGCTTCATAACTGCTGTGGTTACTGTGACCTAAGAAACATGTACTCGGTTGTAGAACGTTGGCAGGAATATCCAAGTGAGAGTTCAAGCACGATTGCTTCCTTTGTTCGTTCCAATATCTTGTCCCTGTTTGATTTTTATGTCCATATAAATGTCCGTGTAGAATGTTGGCGATTCTACTACGCCAACATTGGAAGTTCCCCCCCACCTCCCCCCCAACACCCCCCGCCGAGTCCCCCGTGGTGTAACATGAAGCAAGGCTGCTGCGCCCTCTGTGTGGACTGCGGCTCCAGGATTCACCTGGAGTTACCATACGTGATCCTTCAGTTGAGTCGTACAGAAGATTTTCTGCATGATCTTCTCACTGCCTAAAGCCCCCTCCTACTTGCCGCGAGGTTTTTCTTGTTTTAATTTTCAACTACAGGTTTCGAAAAAACAATGGGCTGTAGGAGCGTAAAAGTGCTGTAGTAAATGGCTTTTGTATCAAAGCGGCTAACGGCACGTGTCCCCGGGTAGCACCAGCTCACCCACTTAGGGCTGCTCAGAGCTCAGCCGGAATCCGCATTCGGATCGCGTGTCTTCGTGTCCTCCTCAGCTGGGTCAGTGGTATCTGCTTTGCAGGGGTACTCTTCCTGAATTTAGGAACATAAAATAGGAACATTTCCTGTCAGTTCCTGTATGTTCACCACGTGGAGTGAGTGTTAATTTTATTAGTGCCAATTTTCGCGTAGAAGCAAGAACCGGGGCTTGTGTTACCACTCTGTACCTGCTTTATTTTGTGTTTATTTTATTTTTATTTCACTGCGTACTTTCAGTGCCGTGTTTCTTACCCTGTTTTTGCCTAGGGTGCCGGTCAAGATAAACTTGGAATCTATGTCAAGTCTGTCGTAAAAGGAGGTGCTGCAGATGTGGTTAGTATGATTTCTCCCGTTGTAAGTTCACCGCGTGTCACATTTAACAAACAACCCGAGGTACTTCAGTGATACTTTGTGTTATAAAATGCTAAGTGTGGTGTTTGCTGAAAAGGCCAACGTGAGCATACTTACCGCTGACTTTCCTCTTCCTCCTCTTGCCCTTTGCTGTCCCTCCCGCCCAACACACGTACATTTTGGGTGCGCGCAGGACGGACGCCTGGCCGCAGGTGACCAGCTGCTCAGTGTGGATGGACGAAGTCTGGTAGGACTCTCTCAAGAAAGGTATCGTTTATGTCTTTGTTTAAGGTTGGCATTTTCAGGATGTTTCACAGTAAATTTTAGATTTAGAAGACAAAAAAGTAATGCTAGAAAGATCTGCCCTTAATCTTCACTTTTTTTTTAATTTTTTTTTTTTTTTTTTTAATGTTTATTTTTGAGACAGAGACAGAGCATGAACGGGAGAGGGTCAGGGAGAGGGAGACACAGAATCTGAAACAGGCTCCAGGCTCTGAGCTGTCAGCACAGAGCCCGACACGGGGCTCGAACTCACTAACCGCGAGATCGTGACCTGAGCCCAAGTCGGCCGCTGAACCGACTGAGCCACCCGGGCGGCCCCAATCTTCACAGTTTTAAATATAAACTTCGTGTATGTGACCCCTCTCTTGTTAGCATGTTAGAGTGTGTATTTTGGTCTGGAGCAGTTTCTTTGAAGCTTAAAAAAGCCTATTCTTAGCACATCCTGAGGATTCCTGAAAGTCCTTTTACTGTTCTTGATAGAATAGTTCTTGGTTTCTGAGGAAGGGAGCCAGCAGCCGGGAGCCTGCGCAAAGGTTCAAAGCTGCTGCTCAGAATAGCGGGTGAGGCCGCACGACGTGCGGTTACTGTGGTCACAGGCGGCCATCGTGAGGAGCGGGCACTGCTCTCCTTTCCCCTACTAGTGCTGTTCTGTCTTCCTAGGGCAGCAGAACTCATGACAAGGACCAGTTCCGTGGTGACACTGGAAGTAGCCAAGCAAGGAGCGATCTACCACGGCCTGGCCACCCTGCTCAATCAGCCGTCCCCGATGATGCAGAGAGGTGAGCGCTCCCGGCGCAGCCTCGCACGCCGCGCCGCGTCTGCCCGTGACCGCTGTCGCGGTCGCCACCTGGTGTTGATCGCTTACCGCGTGCCGGGCATTTTACAATCACGGCCTCTCTCGACGGTCACAAAACTCTATGGAGTAGGTGCTGTCCCAATTTTAAAGACAAGCTCGGGATGCGATCCCTTGCAAGATGGCCAAGATAAGTCGTTCACGACAGTGTCCAGTGTAGGCCCGCTGGCCTTCTGGCCGTGTGGGGGTTCACTAAGGTCCTGCACCCCGGCACCTCCCGTGGGGCCAGCTGGAGAGTCTCCACCGGCCCGGCACTTGGCCATAGTAAAGCAGGTGGTGAGGGACGTAAAGTCTTCAAAGAACAGGTAGAATTCTCCACTGGAAGAATGTACGTGTGCGTGTATGTGAACAGTTACTTCAGTCCTTTGTGTGCTGAGACGGGACGTGATTATCCCGTTCTACGTAGTTCACTTCAGATTTAAAAGCTCAGTCCGCATAAGATGATTTGTTGGTGGGAACCATGATTTTATAGCTACATCAAAAATCCCGGAATAAAACCAATATAAATTTAGGGCTTTTTTAAAGGATCAGTTCAGAAATCACAGGAGAAAACCCATTAGGACTCACATCGTCTCTTAAATCATTATATACTTTGCATTTACCGTGCTCACTGTGTGCAGCTGCCAGGTCTGGCCTCGATGGAGCTCTCTTCTCCACTGGCCAGTGATCTGGGAGCCTCCCAGGCCAGCACCTGCCTGAGGTCGACCTAATGGTCACACACACACACAAGAAAGCTTCTGAGAACCCGGACCCACCGTTCGCTGCAATGAACAAACCGCGTCTTGACAAACCCATGTGCTGTAGCAGAGGCCTTCGTTACTTTTTCCTGACATGATGCCAGGCTGGTGCCTGATGTCATGGCTTACAGCCGCTTCCAAGAGGCAAACCCAACCGTGAGTTACAGGTCAGAGGGAAGCTGTTCGAGCAGAGAACACGCCGGGGCGACCATGCAGGGAGACGAGGCCAGAAGTAGAGCTCACCCCGGGGTTGACAGCGTTCGTGTGTGTTTTCGAAAGTGAGGGGAGTGTGTTTGGTGGACTTCGAGAAAATCGGCTTTGAAAGAGCACCTTTCCCATCAATACCGGTTAAATGTCGCTTTTAAGATTCTCTAGAAAGATTTGATTCCTAGACTAAAAGCTACCTTATTCCTTCACCTAAGAAGAAGGTCTTTTGCAATTTTAAATATTTGTAAGTTCATCTTTCTTGAAGACTAGGGTATTTAAAATAAGATCTTGAACAATTGAAGAGACCCTGAGTGCACTCTGACTTCAGTTTCAGACCGTCGTGGCTCAGGTAAACCCCGACCAAAGAGTGAAGGGTTCGAGCTCTACAACAATTCAGCTCAAAACGGGTCACCCGAGAGCCCTCAGCTGCCTTGGGCAGAATACAGTGAACCGAAGAAGCTCCCTGGCGATGACAGGCTGATGAAGAACCGGGCTGACCACCGCTCCAGCCCCAACGTGGCAAGTAAGAGGGACCGCTGTGGCCATTCCTTCCCTGGCCTTTGAGCTAGCTCTTGTCCAGATACACGCACGGTCACGGCCAGAAAAGGCCGGGGGGTTGGGCACCCTGTGCTTTCTTAGCTATCAGAACGACAATTGCCTGCGTATGCTGGCTGAGATGTGTTTTTCATGAGAGATACCCCAAGCACTGTCCTTCCGACAGGTAATAAGAACGAAGTTCGAAAACGTTTGATTGCCCTGATGCTCTAGGGCAGTACGTTGACCGTGTCCGCGGCAGGGGATGGTGAACGTTTTATGCTTTTAAGGGGTTGTTAACAAGAAGGAGGATCGGTGGAAGGGAAATGCAGCACTCACGAGGTTTGCAAAGCCTGAAATACTGACTGACTGTCCCGTTGCCGGGAGGGTTTGCCGGCCCCCAGTCCGTAGGTAATACTTTCTGGCCCTGGGCTCTGAGTGTTCGAGAGAGGGGAGTGGGTATGAGGAGCCCTGATGTCTCACATACCCCAGTTTTCGTCTCTGTGCTGACTCCTCACCGGCCGTTGGAAGATGCCCGGCACGTGCTCACCACCCGTAAAGGACGTTAGGTGACGTTGTGTCGAGTTGTCCTCCCAGGAGTCACCTTTCTTTTCCCTGCCTCTTTCCAACGCAGATCAGCCCCCCAGTCCCGGAGGGAAAAGCGCGTACGCCCCTGGAGCAGCCGCAAAGATCACGTCCGTCTCCACCGGAAACCTCTGCACTGAGGTCTGAGAGAGGAGGGAACCGTTCTCGCTGTGATGAACACCTAGGTTATCTCGTGACACTCACACTGTGTAGATTAGCATTGTTTGTAATCCCTGAGTACCGCTTTTTTTGTTTTTAAAAGAATAGGTAAGTTAGCTTTAAATTGATAAGTCAGGGCAAAATAAAATGTTTTTCATTATTCCTAGTAGAGGACCACTTTTAATTCTTAACACAGGTTTAAAAATACACAGAAACCACATTTTAAAACAGAATATTGGAAATTAAACGAGTCCGTGTACAGATGGCCAAAAGCCCGCTTTCTTCTTCACGTTTTACAGGAGCAGACCCCTCCACCCCGACCTGAGGCCTACCCCATCCCCACCCAGACGTACACCCGGGAGTACTTCACCTTCCCGGCCTCCAGGTCCCAGGACCGCGTGGCTCCCCCTCAGAACCAGTGGCCCAATTTCGAGGAGAAGCCGCACGTGCACGCAGATGGTCATCAGTCCGGCCCCGCGATGCAGGTCAGAGAGGAGGCCACGGACATCCGCGCCCTCAAAGAGAATTGGTTTGGCAGGGTGGAGTCTGAATGATTTCTGAGCTACGGCCGACGTGCTCTGTAGGACAGTGCTGTCCTGCATGGTCTCCCGGGTAACTGGGGAAGAGGGGACGGGAGGGAATACTAAATGTGAAAAGGAATTCTTTGTTCTCTGGAAGTTCGATTCACAAAGTGTTAGTAATAGTGCACCCTAATGACAGTCTGTGAGGTGGGATCACGGGCTCCAGGGCTGAGAAACGAGCGGTGTGTGTTTTTTCTTACTTACACCAGAAGCCGTCCCAAGCGCTGGGCCGCAGGCGTAACCGGGGTCCCTGCCCGTGACCCTAACGATGCGACGGGGAAGCGAGGCAGAGGAAGTAAACACGGGGTAGTAGGTACTGCTAGGGACGTGGGTCCCCGCCGAGTGACTGGTGCCTGGGCTCCCGCGGTCCGTTACCGCTCTCTGAGGGAAGAGCGTTTCGGACAGGGGAGGAGGCCCGGGTGGGCTGCTGAGCGGGAGCCGGGGGGTGGGGCGCGTCACAGGCCTTTGCAGCCTGGAACCACGCAGAAGGGCTCGAAGTGACGGGAAGACGAAGGGTTCAGGTTCTATCCAAGCTAGTAGAGAAGGGGCCGTCAGGGCAGTGGAGCTGGGGAACGTCATCAGATGTGTCTTGTGTCTAGAAAGAGAACTTTGCACCGTGGGAGCCTGGGAGAAGTCAGATGTATGCTTAAAAATGGGTACGGTCTGGGATGTGTGACGACACCGGGCCCGGGTAGCGCGTTCCGGCTGTGCTGCCCTAGAGACTGGGGGCGGGACTGAGCTGAGCCGGGGAGGGTGGGAGAGCAGAAGAGGGGTCACAGTCACAGTCACAGTCACAGTCACAGGAGGCAGCACGGACAGCGAGGAATAGCCTCGTGTCCTGAGGTCCACGGCTCCGTCCTGTCCCGTTACCCAAGAAGCCCAGTCTCCTCGAGAGTATCGGACACCCCCCGCCGGCTCGACCAGCGGGCTGGAGCAGGCTGCAAGAGAGGATTTCTCCAGATTTCTCTCCACAGTGAATGCTCATGTGCCTTGCTCCCTCCCCAGGGAAGACCCGCTTCCCACATGTCGAGAGAATCCACACGTGTCTCCTGTCTTAGGGGAATAGCATTAGTAGGCCTCCCCGTTCACGTTCGTGGTGCACGTCCGCTTCTGCCCCACACGTGGGTAACGGGCACCTAGAAGAGGAGGCCAGGAAACCGGGACGTCCGGGTGTGGGAGGGTCGCTTACTTGGATCGTGAAACGACCGAGCGTAAGAGTAGGACTCGCCAGGGGTCCACGGAGAGGTGGAGCAGGTGTGCACCAGGAGCTAGAACGATGTCCTCGAGGAGAGCGGAGGCCTGAGCCGGGGGGGCCGGGGGGGCCGGGGGGGCCGGGAGGGCCGGGAGGGCCGGGGGTCGGGTCCCGCAGTGCCGCGGAGGAGGCGTGAACTCCACAAGTTTATGCTTTCAGAGGATCTCTTCTACACGTAGGGCATTTCGTGCTACGGTGGACTCTTAAATGACGTGGGTCTGGGCTGTTCATGTCCACTTTTACGCACGTTTTCTCAGTATGGTGCTTTGTCTTTTCTCGTCCTTGTGGTTTTTGTCTTTTCTGTGGTTTATTGTAAGAATACAGTAAGTACATAAGGAAACGGACTGTGTGCTGATGGACTGTTCATGTCACGGGAAAGGCTTCCAGTCGGCGGTAGGCTGTTAGTAGTTCAGTTTCTGGGGGAGTCAGAAGTTGTATGTGGATTTTTGACTACCCAGGGTTCAGTGCCCCTGTCCCCTGCCTTGTTCGAGGGTCAGCTACCTTTTTGTGCCCTGTAGACTGTCCAGCGGTCAAGAAGCTTTCTGTGTCCGTAGTAAAGCTATAGCAGAATATTGGCAGTAAATGTTGCATTTCTCTATCAGGCTGCTGTGTTTTCAAGTGATACTTCATTTTTTTCTTGGCTTATTTTTTAAGGAAAGGGAAACAGTTTACCTTCCAGATGTACATCTTCAATTTCTACACATTAACAACAGGAAAACATGTTTGACATCCTAGTGAGTCATTTCTGTCACTTTAAACTACTGTTAGACACGCCATTTTTCAGACATGAGCCTCTTAGCCCTTTGAAACAGTGTATCCGTTTCATCTCTGACACACACGCACACGTTCATGTTCAGCGACCGATGGCACTGTGTTCTGTACTTTGCTTTCTAAGACTGGAGCAGACAGGCTCGGATGCGTGGCTTGTCCTGGCCTGTGCACAGCTCTGTCAGCCCGTCAGCCCTGGGACCATGGCTCAGATAGTAAAGATTTGAGAGCTACTACTCTTACTTCGAACTTGACGACGGAGAAGTAAATTTTGCTGCTCTTCGCGTAGTTAGACTGAACACATTCCTCCTCGCGAAGTCTGTCACGTGGGAAACCACAGCGGAGACGTGTGCACGCGGCCGTCCCAGAGGGGGGAAGGGCGCCGTCCGTAAAGCCCCTGCGTTTCTGTGCGCTGCGCCGCCCGCTTTTCACAGTGATGCAGAGAAGGAAGTACGGCCCTTCCCTTTTTGTAACTGGAGAAGCACCGACCCCCCCGCATCGTGCACCCCGCACCGCCAGAGACCTGGGTGGGCGGTCTCCGCCTCTGTGTGCCACTCGCTTAACAGTTGCCCTAAAATGTTTTCTCCCTCAAGGTACAACATTTATGAGTTTTTAATAATTTTTTCCAAGTGGCCGAAAGATGACGGTTTTCCGTGTTCTTTCTCTAGCGCGTCACCCGCTCCCAGGAGGAACTTCGGGAGGATAAAGGTTACCAACTCGAGCGGCATCGGCTGGAGGCGGTGCTGGATCGCAAGTCCGACAGCGACGTGTGGATCCAGCCGAGCTCCTCGGTGGGCTCCAGCACGTCCAGCCAGGAGCACCTGGACCCCTGCTCCAAGTCGGGCACCCCCGCCTCCACGCTGACCAAGAGCGGCCCCGGGCGCTGGAAGACGCCGGCCTCCGCGCAGCCCCTGCCGGCGGCCCCCCCGCCCGCGCAGACAGACCTGCCCCCGCCACCCCCGCCGCCTCCCGCGCACTACGCCGGAGACTTCGACGGGGTCCCCGTGGACCTGCCCCTCCCACCCCCTCCCAGCGGCCAGGCGGCGGCGGAGCGGAGGAAACGGGAGGAGCAGCAGCGCTGGTACGAGAAGGAGAAGGCCCGCCTGGAGGAGGAGCGGGACAGGAAGCGCCGGGAGCAGGAGCGGAAGCTGGGCCAGATGCGCTCCCAGGCCCTGAACCCGGCCGCGTTCTCCCCGGTGACCGTCGCGCACACGAAGCCGGAGAAACCTTCCACGCTCCAGAGGCCCCAGGACACGGTCATCCGGGAGCTGCAGCCCCAGCAGCAGCCACGCACCATCGAGCGCCGAGACTTGCAGTACATCACGGTCAGCAGAGAGGAGCTGTCCTCGGGGGACAGCCTGTCCCCCGACCCCTGGAAGCGGGACGCCAGGGAGAAGCTGGAGAAGCAGCAGCAGATGCACATCGTGGACATGCTGAGCAGGGAGATCCGGGAGCTCCAGAGCAAGCCCGAGCGCAGCGCCGAGGACAGCGACCGCCTGCGCAAGCTCATGCTGGAGTGGCAGTTCCAGAAGAGACTGCAGGAGTCCAAGCAGAAGGACGAGGACGACGAGGAGGAGGAGGACGACGACGTGGACACCACGCTGATCATGCAGCGCCTCGAGGCTGAGCGGAGAGCAAGGGTAAAGGGGAAAAGTGCTGTGGGCGCGCGTTTCTGTGCTACCTGCCCCGAGCGCGTGGCGCTCCCGGCCCGGGGCCCTGGAGGGTTGAGGGGGGCCCCTGGCCTGTAGCCTGTCGCTCCGTCTCCCGCTCGCTGGCGGTCCCGCACGACGAGCCGGGCTGGGAGGCGTGTTCTCTGCAAAGGGCTCACTGCCATCCAAGTGGAACTTTGCTGTTCAAGTCGGCAAACTCCCCTTTGTCCTTCTCGTTAGCGCTTCAGTTGAGAAAACAAGCTCGTAACCACTACTTTGTTCGGAGCCAGTGAAAGGCCTCCCCAGGGGTCGGCAGGATTTTTTCTTAAACGGCCAGATAGTCAGATATCTTAGGCTTTGTGGGCCGTACGCGGTCTTCAGGGCACCGCTGTGCTGTTGCACGACGGAAGCCGCCTTGGCCGCGGCGCGAACGGTGAGAGCCGTGGGCCAGGGCACCCTTCGCGAACGGGGGGCAGGACACCTGCCCAGCCCAGGTCGTGATGGGCGGCACTGGACGGTGGGTGACGGAGGGGACTGTTGAGAGTCCCAGAGTTGCGGTTCTCGTAGCCTTTCCAGCAGGACGCTCCGCGCACCGGCTGTACGCGGTGAAGCAGGTACTTAGGAAACTAAACCATTCTGTTTCAGCGGGGGTATAGACACCGAGAACGTAGGGCTTAAATTTAATTTCTCCAGACGACGAAAGTAATTTGTGCTTTTCGCATCAAACAAAGGAAGGAAAGGTCATGCTAGTTTCGTGCGCTAGATTGTTAAAATGCCGGATTGAAGACTCCATTACCCTATCAGAACGGAGGGGCGTTTGCCGGTATTAACCTGCAGACAGTGCTGTGGACCACATCACGGTAGGAGGTTTCACACAGGGCAGCTTTCTGGGAAGAGACGGCCCAGACCCCGTCCTCTGGATTTTACTATTTACGATTTCTAATTGCCACTTTTACTTAATGCTGTCTGCCAGACATCTAAACAAGTAACTGTTACTTCAGATGTTTTAACGTTTCCACATCGGGACACAGAGTAACCTTAGGTAGGGACCAGTCCATACGGCTGACTCTGACCCCTTTTCAGGTTTGCCTTGTGAGTTTTGTCCTGAAACGTTTCACCCGCACACTTCTTATTACACACTTCTTGTCAGCAAAAGGGATGTAGGACTTACCCAACATCCAGCTGAACGAACACCCAGATGTTAAGTCACCAGTAGTGAACTCCTGAAAAACAACTGTATTTACCCCCAGTGCTGCTTCATTTCAAAGCGCATCCGGTTAACGATGCATTACTTGTAGCATAAGAATTCTCAGCACAGCGCTGACCCTGGGGTCAGGACCCTGGTGTCCGCCGTGTCAACGGTTGGGTGAGTGCTCAGTGCAGGGTCCCCTCCCTGTCCTCGGCCAGTGCCACTAGAGGCAGGGCGTGTGCCCCTGGCCCAACTCTCCCGTCCCTAGGACACAAGAAAACAGCGATGTTTACCGCAGTTCATACTGAACCAAAAGCCGACGTCTATGGTAAATAGGTAGACATTGTTAACATTTATTGTTATAACTGTATCTCCCCCCGCCCCATAGTGAAAAGTTAGCAACTGCGTTGTAGTATTTCTGTAATTATTCTTAGCTGTGAATTTTTATTAAAGGTCTGTCAGGTTTTCCAAATAGTTCACAGTGACCATTTCAGAGCCTCATAGCGTGAACTATGACATTTGGAAAGTTTCTTACAATTTTAGTGAAAAGTGTGTCCGTGTTCATCATTAATCAAATTTAAGGGGAATATCTTAGTCCCCGGGTAACAGCTCAGAGGAATTTTAAAGTCCCTTCCGTGTATCATAATAACGAAACTCAAGTGTTTAATACTGTGTGGACATTTTCCTGTTTGTGGGTGCCAGAAGTCCACGCATAGTTTTCGCTGTGCTCCCCGGGCCGTCCTCCAACGCAGGTGACGCGCGGGAGCAGCGAGCACGCGGGGTGGAATACGGTCTAAACTTGACTTTTTTTCACACTTCATCTTTCTTTTTGTTTCCTTCTCTGTTACTGCAGCAGACTGGTCTGCCAGCAATCTCTGTTCTAGATTTGGTATGTTCTCATTTCTTTCCCTTTGGTACTTTTTTCCTGTCTTGATTTTCTTTTTTTCTGTTAGTGGTGGTGGTTTGTGTTCCTAGTGGACGCAGCTCCTTGGGGCGTCCTAGCGCAGGCGTGTAGTTGCGGGAGCGAGAAGCATGCCTTTCCGTGTGTTTAGATTTAGTTACTCTTTGCTTTCCTCCGTTAATTTTAAGTGTTACTGTTTGTTTATGGCTTTGACCTTTTCTCAGTTTTAGTCACAAAACTGATTCTGTGTATTTTTACGTAGTCACAAATACGCGAGCAAACGAAAGAGAAGCTGCAGCGAATAACCTGTTTCGTTTTTGTTACCCTGGTAATAGATTTTGAATAACCGACTACTAGAAACTCAACCGAATTGGTATTCGCGTTGCTTTGCCAATTAAGATGTAACTGGCATCTGTCTGTTGGCAGAAAAAGAGAGCTTTTTGGTAAATGTTACTCTGTCTCCTTTAATAATTTCGCATGGACTTCAGTTTGCTTCACCGGCCATATCGTCTGCCGAAACATACCTGACATCCCGTTCTGTTGTCAGTTCAGGGTTTTTGTTTGTTTAATGTTTTATTTTTGAGTGAGAGTGCAAGCTGCGGGGGTGGGGGGAGGCGGACAGAGGATCGGAAGCAGGCTCCACACAGTCAGCGCACAGCCCAGCCCGGGGCTCGAACTCCCGAACCGTGAGATTGTGACCTGAGCCGAAGTCGGGCACTCAACCAGCTGTGCCCCTCGATTCAGTGTGTCCACGTTCGGGAGATTCAGTCGACCGGTTTAGTGTCCATGGTGCTCCAGGGCTATTATCAGTGTCACCGGCCACGAGTTCTGCACCGGCTGAAACGTTCCTAATAACCTGAGGTCATTTTTTGTTAGTCACTTTTTAAACGAACAAGGACGGGATCCGACAGTACTTTTAAAACGTCCTGAATCTCCGTTTGACTTCACCGGCCTCCTCATCAAATGACAGCCCCTCCCCCGTTTTTAGCTCAACAGTGTGGTGGCACGGCCGCTGTGCAGAGAAGCCCCTCCCGGAAGCATTTCCCGCCTTGATAACCGAAGAGCATATTTGTTTTAGCGTTACCTGCCCCCCCCCGCCCCATGAGACAAAGACAAAATATGGATGTTTTCTCCGTACTTGTTTGTATGGCAACGTGCACCTGTGGTGGGCGGTCGAAAGATACCGGTTAGAGCAGACTCTTCGTTTGAGGTGCTCATGTTACATCCTCTCTGGGCATCCATTGCCCACCAGCTACTGACCCGAGGCCCTGGCTGGTAGAGATTTTCCAGCTCTGTAGGCCTAGCGACTCTTCTGTGCAGATTATGTGACAGATAGACGATACTTAGGGATGAAGGAGGACACGAGGATTTGTGTTTTGAAGACACAGTTCAGAGTTCTTTCTTTAAAAGGTAGTTTTCTTTTACTCCTATTGACCTCAGCCCCCACATCTCTGAGCATTTCTTAGCCTCATTTCCCGGTAAACATGACCGTTCTTACAGCGGTGTCCTTTACGTAGAGTCCTCCGGTCAGAATTGGCAGCTTGTCTACAGGGAGGTGCCTCTGCCAGGCGCCCGTCCTCTTGCCGGGACAGGGGGTGGCCCAAGTGCCAGCAGAGTGTAGGGACAGTGCCCCGTGTGGCTGTGACGGTGTCTCCTGGGTACGACCCTGGGATGAACGGGGCAGGTGCTCTGTCGGGAGCAGCCCACAGTCTCCATGAGCTTGGGGGGCCACCTCACTGGCTCTGCTCTCCCTCTGGATTTGTAGTGGTCGGCACCCCAACCAGCCCAGGCCCCCACGCCCCTGCCCCCGCCCCCGCCTCCAGACCCCGGGAGCTGTAGAAGCCAGCGACACCCGCGTTTGCATTTCTAGCCCAGGCCTTGCCCTGGCCCACACTTCCGCCTGCAGTCAGACAAGACTTTTCAAAGCTCAGCATGTTCGGCACACACCCCCCCCCCCCCAACATGCTCCTTGTCTGCCTTCAGCCTCCACATTTCAGCTGATTCTTCTAATTGCTCAGTCTAAAAGCCTTAGTTACCATGACCCTCTTTTTCTCCCCATCAAGAAATTGTTTTTACTTCTCAGAATCTGACCACCTCGACACCCACACTGGCCTGAACCACTGCTGTCCCCACCTGGCTCAGTGCAGGGGACTCCCTTGCTTCTGCGTTTGTTGCCTGTGTCAGTCTGTTCTCAACACAGCAGCTAGGGTGATCCTGTTAAAAAAAACAAAAGTCACATCCCAGGAGTCTTCAGAACCCTGTCATTTAGAGAAACGTCCTGGGTCTTCCCATGGCCACGAAGTGCTGGTGTTCCGTCCATGCCTCCGCGCACCTGCTGTGTGGAGTTGGGCAGATGTCAGCCTCCGCCGTAGCCGCACCCGTCTCCACTCAAGTTTGCAGGGAGGGACGGGCTGTGTGACTGGGCCTCCGTTGCCGTAGGTTGCCAGACAATTACACGCACTTTCCCCCGGGGGAACCTGTGACGGAGGCAGAGCAGACGAGGCGGCACGCCCAGTAGTGACAGCGGTCACGCGGTGTCGCAAAGAGTGAGAGTCGAGGTTCTTACCGGAATTTATGTTTATACCGGAGTTTATATTTATTTCGTATCGTGCTGCACAACAATGCCTCCTGCTCATGAAACCCCTGCCAGGAGCTATCTTCCAACTAGAAATTGACGTGACCTGACAGTCTCTCAGTTGCCTGGTCTCAGGCTTTGTCCTGTTACCGTCTTAGTGGTTCGTCTCCTGGCTCTGAGGACCCGACAGCTCAAGGGGAAGACTCCCTCCCCTTGGGGTGGTACCAGCCGAGTGACGCTGTCCCCGATTTCAGCATCTCCACTGCTGACCTCCTGGGAAGGCCCAGGCCAGGTCCGCCCTCGTAGGCCGCTTTCCTGTCTGGTCTTCGTGTGGGACTGCAGGAATTGGCATACGAGGGGCTGAACCGAAAGCAAGATCATAAAAACCTCAAGCAAGAGTCAGTAGGAAACCCAGCTGAGAGCTGCACCTGCAGAGAGACCCTGCCTGCTTCCCCGGGGTCCCCCGCCTTGCGAGCGGGGTCTGGCTCCGAGGGTGGTGTCCAAGCCTGCCTTCAGGGAGGGTCAGTTTGACTCCAGGAAGTAGGAGGAGAACATGCTCGTATGAAAGCCAGCGTGTTGGCGTGTTGGAGTAGAACACAGACTCGTGTGGTCGCAAGATGAGATAGTTGCTGTGAGAGAGCTTCCGATGTACGTGGTAGGCCGCGTGCAGCCACGCAGCCCGACGCAGGCTCACCTGTCCCTGCAAAGCCAGAGCGTTTCAGCAGCAAGCCGGCACGCGTTACAGCTGCTGGTAAAATTGTCAGTGTCCTTACGTTGAACGGGCGGGGGCGTGGGCTGTGCCCAGGGAAGAGACTTGCACACCAAGTGCCCGGGGTCGTGGGGATGGCTTTCCCCGTGAAGAAACACAAAGTGGACTTCCTCTCCCGCATGGGGCTCGTGGGCTGAACCCGAGTCGGGTGCCTGAGCCCGGTAGCAGTAAACGGCCTGCACGTGGGGGTCCTTCACTGCGGGGCATTAACATTTTTCAGTGTATTGTTAATGGGTGGGAACATAGGCAGATGACGCTTGCCTGTTGCCTTAAGGGCGACCTTGACAGGCTTCCGGTCGTGTTTCCAGCGAGGATCCCAAAAGCGAAAGGGCACCTTGGCCCTGATTTGTATTCAGATATCGCAACAAGATCGTCTCCCTTAACGGAGTTTTGACTGTACGTACAGTTAAAGACACGAGTTAGTGTCTTCTGTGGCATAAAGTTATAAACACACGGATCACAAGGTAACTGTTTTCTTTTTTTAATCTGAAGATGAGGGGAGGACCGCCAGCGTAGCGAGACCAGCCAGGCTGGTGACAGTGGCTTCTGAGACCCCGCCTTAGTTCCCGGCTGAGAGTGGCTGTGGTTCGGGCTGACGGCTGCTGTAAGAACGGCGGCTGCTTCTATCTAGGCCCGTTCCCCCGAACGTGGCTTCCTGCAGGTGCCTTCCATAGCGGCCCCCCCTTCATTCTCTGCGTGTAAAACACTGAGCCCGTGTCCTCCTCTCACCCCAGGTTAACACAGTCTGTCCTTGCAGCTCAGCCCGTGTTAAACGTGTGGCTTAGGTTGAAACGCCCTTTACCTGGTACTGAACGCAAGGAGACCACACAGCACAGCACACCATTTCGAGCTAATTTGGAGTAAGTTTAGAGGCTAGGTCATCATTCCTGTCATTAACGCTTTTGGGGGAGGAGGGTCGGGCAAAACAGCATCCGTATGAAGAATGAAAAGCCTTGTTTTGGAAGTGGAAAGACGTGAAGCCGCTTGCCAGGCAGTGGGCAGAAACTGCCCTTGTCGCGACAGCACGGAGGGGTTCGTCGGTAGCAGTAAAAAGAGGAGCTGGGGACCTTAACAGCGGAGACGGTTCCTCGCCCACCGCATCCAGGTGTAGAAGAACGAAGGTTTTTAAGAGCAAGTGCCTGCTATAGATTTGCCGGGTAGCACTCTGTACCTGCGGTTGTGAGAATTGCTTCTGTGCCCGTTTCTGAACATGGCGCTTCTCCTCAGCGCGGAGGACCCAGCGGGCCATGTTAGCTCTGTTGCCCTTGCTCAGACCTGATCTTAATTGCGCCTGGCAGGTGAAACGCGGCGAGGGAGTCTGTGCGGAACGCTAACGTGCTTCGACACCCTTCCGCGGAGCGTATTTAACACCAGCTGCTGGCTTATCTGCCTGTTTTTATTTGGGTGCCGTTTCTCGCACTTCGGACCGATGAGTGTCAATTGGTTGATGCACTGGTGCTGCGGGCCATGGACCCTGCCGTGGTGGGGGGGGTGGGGGGGCGGGGCGGGGGCTCCCCGGTGGAGGCCAGCCCTGCGCGACCCCGGGGGGCCGGGAACCCTCACAGTTCTGCCTTGTTTCTTGGGCTCGGAATCCGTAGCCTGTGCTCCTGCTCTGAGCCCCTCACAGCCAACCTCCCAACGTCTCCCCTGGGCTTATGCCTAGATTTGAACTAAACGGGAAATTAAGTAAATTCGTCTCCTTGAGGAGCAGATTTTAATTTTTTTTCTAAGATGTTTTAATATTGTTTGCTGACCTGAAAAAAAGCCTAACGACGCCAAGTTAATTTGTTACTTCCCCATCGGCTGCAGTGTTTATTCCACAGAAATAAGGCAGGAGTGAAGCTGTTAAGGTTTTTGTTTTTAAAAAAAAAAATGCAAATACAACTCAAATCCCGTTTCTGTTTCTGCTGTGAACGGTTTCTACAGTAAGCAGTAATTCCGTAAATACTGAAACACACCGTGAGCAATTTTACTTAAGGGGAGTCCTTCAGGGGCTTTAACAATGAAACTAGATGGCGTTGGGTCACGTTCTAATTTTTAAAATTTTGAATCAACTCCTCTTGACGTCTGGAGGCACATTTCTTGGGTGCTACCGCAGACCGGCTCTGGAACAGAAGAAAGAAAATACTTGGAGAAGCAAGCTTTCAAAGTTGCCGTTATCTGGGGCCGTAACAAAAAGGCGTTTTCCTCTGTTCTGGTCAAATGTACGTTTAATCCAAGGATCCTTTTAGAAAAGATATCCTCAACCTGTGGCACATAGAGGAATCTGACTCTATGCTGTTTCGGGGAGCAGACGGTAGGTTTCCAGACACGAGAATTATTCAGAGACCGGCCAGTTGACTTGGCTGAGAGGTTGTAGCAGAAGAGAGGTGAAGTGAGGTCCCTTGCGAATACAGGCTCAGATTCTTTGGCTCAAGACTTTGGGGTCTCCCTGGGCCGAGAAGGAGTTCTTGGAGTCCAGGATGGGGTCTGGAGAAAGCGTATGGCCAAGGGTCAGTGGGCCAGGGGCTTGGCCCACGGTCTCGGTATCCCTCTGGGGTTGTGTGCTGGCACGTGGGCCCCGCCCCAGGGACCTGAGGTCTGTGTGCCCCAGCCCACAAGCATGAAGACCGGAGGGAAGGAGGATGGGGGGGAGACGATGGCCGAGTGCACCCCGTAGTTGCGTAACTGGAGGGTCCGTGTGTCACGGGAGTGTGGTTTACGTGAGCTGGCTACAGTCCGGCTTGTTCACGGTGTGGATGTATGAGACAGATTCCTTCTTGGAGCAGTTCGTGGAACTGTGGGGACAGTGCTGTTAGGCAGCTTGATTTTGAAACGTGTACGTTTTGCCATCTTCCCACGGTGATCGAACCGGGTGCTTTGTATCTGACGTCGTGTGTGTGTGTGTGTGTGTGTGTGTGTGTGCTCTCTGCGCCTCGTGCTGCTGGAGCGTGCAGGGCGGAGGTTAAAGTTCCTGCGTTGTTAGTTACAGGACGAGGAGCGGCGGCGGCAGCGGCAGCTGGACGACATGCGCAGGCGGGAAGCGGAGGACCGCGCCAGGCAGGAGGAGGAGAGGACGAAGCGAGACGCCGAAGACAAGGTCATGGTCCTGTAGGGGCGGCTAGAGGCTTCCCGGCTTAGCCTGAACCCGATGGATGGGCTGGGGCAGAGGGGCAGACGCTGCACGCATCCTACCGCGTGCGAGACACGACGGGGCCTGGACCCCTCCTTTGTTGTCGGACCGGAGACTGGAGCCCGGCCCGGCCCGCCCGCCTCTGCTCCGGACGGTGTCCACGCCCTCCCAGCTGAGTCCTCTCTCTCTCCCGCTTCTGAACTCGTGGGCCTGTCGGGGTGGCCGAGCCTCCTCCCGGCCGGTCCGCTCCCTCGGGCCCTGCCCTTTCCTGGCCGCGGCCCCGCCTGGTGGGGTGAGGGTGGTGCTTGTGCGGCTGCGCGGTCGCAGCTCGGGCGGCGACGCACCAGGGACGTAGACGGTGTGTTCACAGCGCGCACTTCGAGTAGGTTCCTTGCGGAAGTCACTCCGTTCTGGCTGGCGGTCAGCAGGTCAGATAGCTTACAAAAAGCGTGATACGAGGAAAATTCACCTAGAATGTGATCTAATATCCTGAGTTGCTGTTTTGGTTCCACATGTGGATTCTTTTTATGAAAGTAATCTTTCACATGAATTTCAAAATGACAACCGATTGGGTCCATCCTGAGAATCGGGACCGCAGTGTGTGCGCAGCCGGCCCTGAGCGGGGCACCCGTGGCGGGGGGGGGGGGGGGGGGGGGGGGGGGGGGGGGGGAGGGAGCCTGTCCGCTCTGACGCTTCCCTTCTGTGAAGGCGGGGGCCGTGGGCGCCACAGCTGCCGGTGGGGAGTTTTCGTTCCTGATTCCTCCTTTGACGGTCTGGTGAGCCGTATTAATGAAGCCCCCTCCTCCCCCGAGAGAGAGAGAGAGCTTTTAGGAAACCTTGCGTAGCGACACGATCCGTCTGGATGTGTAACTAGTGAAGAGCTCGATTGGCAGAAACGATGTGACTCATCTAGACGAAAGTAGAATAATAAGGCTAGGACACGTACCTGTGTGAAAAGTGGCGGTCTCTGCATCTTCTAGAGCCTCACGGTTCCTTGGCATCATCCTGTGACCTTCAGCGGCTGTGTCCACATAGCTTCTGCAGTCTCGGAAGCGGCCTCTGCTAGTGGGGCCGGGTGCCCCGGTGTCTTTCACTTGTGTTGGGAGAAGTCCCGGTCAGAATCAGTTCCCCGCAACATGAGCCCCTAGACTTGTCAGTGCAGGGGTGTGTTGTGGCCCGCACCCCCCTCGGGGCCCGTGTGCGGGAGGCCTGCCCGCGCCCCGTGCTCGGGCCCTCAGCTCCCGGCCTCTTCCAGCGTGAGCCCTCACAGCTCACCACTATGTCACGTAACGCTTGGGTCTCGCTCCATAACTGCTTCTAGAGTTGAGTGGTCACTAAAAAGCTGAATGAGCTGTTTTTTATCCGCAGCGTCCACAATTGAGGGGCTGGCTTTGTTACAGAAGAACGTGCCATTCGTTAGTCGGGTGGGCCACCTGTCCGGTCACGTCACTGTATCTGCTCTTAGTGTAACTAGAGGGATACTTTGGTCTCCTCCTAAAATGTCGTCAGGCGGCTGTTGTTCATGTCACACTAAAGGCCACAGGGCTCATTCTGGATTTGATTCCCCAGCCTAATAAGCAGACCCTTATTTTACGTTAGAAAACAAGGTAAAAGATGTCTCAACACAGAGTAAGAAGATAAAGTGAGAAATTGGGTCCAGTGCCAAGACGAGGCTGGCTGGCACCTGACCACGAAAGGGGAAGCGTGAGTGCTGTGGTCACGGTGTGCAGGGCTGGGAGGGCGCGGGGGCAGGGAGCAGACCGCAGACATAAGCACACACCTCCTGGCGGGGACCAGAAGCCTGTACCCGAATGCCAGCAAGGTCCCTGAGATTAGCTCTGTGTTTTGGGTTGAGTGGACTTCAGACCCGTTCGCTGCGCTCTGCGGCCTGTACGGCATCTAGGCGGACGCACAGCTTCCAGTTTGACCTCACATCCCTCTCTTCCATCCACTTTTCCATGTGTTCTGGAACCTGTCAATCTTTAACACAACTGTGCTGTTACCTTTTTTAATGTTAAAATAATTTTAACGCTGTCAACTGTAGTTTGTGCAGATGTATGTCAGAAAAAAATGTACAGTATGTGTCAAAATATATTTGAATATCGTGTTGCTGTTGCTCTTAATGCCTGGCTCTCTCATTTTCTGTCTGCCAGGGAGTTTCAGGTTTGAACTGTAAATTAAGAACTGCGGAAAGCACACCTCTATCTGTTAGATTGTCGCCCTGGGAAAATGAGTAATGTTTTATGGTTTCTGTTAACTTCTCTGAATAACTGGAAATAAACCAGGTGACTTCATCTTCCTTCTGGTAGAGGAAGGGCTGCTCTCTGGACCCCGGGGCTCGGTGAGACAGCGCGCGCGCAAGGCGGCTGTTCTTGAGGGCGCCGGCTGTAGAAAGCCAGCTAGAGCCTGTTTTTGGTTTGGTTTTGTCTTTAAACCCAGCAGTGAAGAGGTAAGTTAACACCCTACAAGAACAGAAGGAGAGAGACAGGAGCAGCCGAGAATTAGAGAGAGGCCTGGAGGGATAACTGAATGGGGACAGTGGTGTAGGATTGGAAGCTGGAGCTTGAAGGTGCCTGAGCGTCCGTCCGTCCGTGCTTTGCAGCGGTTTCACGTCAGATGATTCCACAGTAGCCTGAGTGTGTCCGTGCTTCCGGATGGATCTGCCTGTCCCGTCCTAGAACGTTCTGTCGAAACTCTCCTATCCCCTGGATTCGCAAGGGTGTGCAGAGGGGGTCAGAGGGTGACGCGTCCTTTTGCACCCCGGGAAGGCCCCCTCCTGACTCTGACCTTTGTGCTTTTGTGTGCTTTTCCGCCCGCAGAGGCGACAGGAAGAAGGTTATTACAGCCGCCTGGAAGCCGAGAGGCGCAGACAGCACGCGGAGGCCGAGCGCAGGCTGCTGGAGCCGGAGGAGCCGGGCCTGGGCAGACCGCCGCTGCCGCGGGGCTACGAGCTCCCGGCCCCGTCCTCCCCGGCGGCTGCTCCTCCTCCCCCGCCTCAGCGGACCGCCTCCTCCCTGCAGGCCCCGGCCCTGTCCCCAGACTCCCTGTACACCGCCAGGCTCGTTGCGTACCACGAGGAGGAGGAGGAGGAGGAGGACTGCAGTCTGGCAGGTCAGGACAAGCTCTCCCACACCGGCAAGTCCCGGGGCCGCCTTCCTCCCGCCGCCCCTGCGCCACGGCCACCCCCCCGCCGGCCGCGCCCGGCCTCCGACGGCCTCTTTCTCTCCGGCTCCCTGCAGCCCCCCTCGGCCGCTGCCCACGGTGCTGCTCCCGGAGCAGGCCGGCCCCCTCCTCCCCCTCCAAAGCCACCGGGCTCCCACCACCCCCGCCACTCGAAAGGTAGAGGTAAAGCGTGGGGTCATGGGGTCACCAATCAGGCCCCCTGTGTCTTCCTTCGTGATTGGAGTGGGGACTGCGCGGCCCCTGTGGTGGGGGCCGCCCCGATCAGCACTCGCTCCGGCCTCTCGATCTCGCTTGCTCACTAGTCTCTGCCTCCGGGTGTGTCTGCCCTGCACGGCTGTGGCCTGTAGGGTCCCAGTCCTTCTCCCCGGTCACCAAGTACTGTTTCAGCCTCCATTCTCTGCCCCTTCCGATAACTCTTAGGCTTACTTGAACAAGTACTTCCTTCCACACTTTTTGGTGTCGAAAGATAAGATCTTCTCAGCCGTAGTGTCACGGTCACACGCACACTAAGTTCCGTTCTTTAACATGAGTAACACTTCTCTGTTCTGAGTTACCTGCCCCAGTAGTTCCCCTACCGAGCTGGGTCATAACGATGGCCCCTGCTTTCCGTGGTAGTCTGGTGGCCTAGTCAGTGCCACGCTGCGCGGATGGCCCTGCTGTCACGTGAGCTGCCTCGCGCCAGGGGCAGGGAACCCAGTCCTTGTGAAATCACTCCTCCCTCTAACCGGTTTCTCCTTCTCGCTCTGTGACATTCTCTGCCATCGCAGCACTAGCCAGACCTCAACAGGCACACGGCCATCTGCAGTGACCAGTGTCCAAGACAGCACTGCAGGGATATTTAAGACATAACCGAAAATCGTAAGGATTCGGACCCGACTTTCGTCTTACTTTCTAAACTTGCTCAGATCTAGTGCTTTTCATGAGCACGAGGGCTTCCAGACCCTCATGGTGTGATACGCGGGACTCACGATTCCAAAAGAAGTTGAAAAGTCAGAAACATGCGTAATGGTGGCTCTTCCGGAACAAGTGGGCTTGGCCAGGGTCTTGCCTCCTGTCTGCGCCAGTGCTCTGGTGCCCCTGGAAGGCTCGGCATGATATTCAGGCGGGGCCACCCAGAAGCCAAAGTTAGATCTTTATAAAATTTCTGTTTTCGGCATCTAGAAAGTAGGCGCTCAACGACGTTTGTGGGATAATAGTCACTTTCGAAGGGAGATGCCATCAGTCTCCTTGCACATCACACACTGAACTTTAGATATTTTGTGTCCCGACACGAACAGATGAGGTTCGGTGACGCAGTGTTGTGGCGAGGCGGTCACTCGAGACCCCTTTGGCTTTCACCCACGAGCTAACACTTAATTTATTTCGCATCTGAAACGCCACATAGGAGGTTCTGTCCCACACCTGCCCGCTCGTGCCTCTTTGAAGACTTCCTTCGTAAAGTACAAAGCTGTCTGCACCACATGCAGGGTGCTTGTGACCTACCTCCCTGCCTCTCCCTCACGTGGCCGTGCCCTGGGCTCAGCTCACTTTTCTGTCGCGAGCACTCTGGGAAGGACACAGACTTGGTTTCTTCCACTGGGCCCTGTGGGGAACAGAATCGGGCTATGCATTGGAATAAGTAACATCCCGTTCCAGCATAGCAATATATTAAAAAGTGTGGTTTAACTGGAGCTTTTCGAGAACTATTTGAAGTGTGCGGGATTCATATATATAGTCTCCTGAAAGTAATGTTCTGATTAACTTTGAAAATTTTGAAGAATTTTTACCAGTGGAAGAAGCAAGTGTCATTCTTAAAACAAAGCTCAAAAGATATGTCTTCTAAAACAAAACTTAGAGTTAAAATTGAAAAAATTCTATTCTGCAGATAATTAATGTGAAGACCCACTCTGGGTTATCTGAGGTTACGGATACAGTCTGTCTCATCTTTTGAGTCTTTGTGGAGGATGACTTTGCATACGGTGTCCACAGGGGGACCTTGCTGAGGGACAGGAGAGGTGCTGTGCTGAGACGTGACTGCACACGTCCGCACAGCGTGTCCTGTCCTACAGAAAAGAAGCAAAAATTGATTTTTGTGCAACCTGTCTAAAAAGGATGATTTTAATGTTGAAATACTGTAATAACTTTGCCGTTTATTTAATCCGACACGCAATGCTGTCAGCGTTGGCTGAATATTTTGAGTATTGTGCTCCGGCTTGTATCCCCATAAGCAAAAGGTTCTTCAAACGTGACATTTCTTTTTGCTGGTGTGATAATAGAGTACTGCTGTAATGCGTTGTGATTTTAACACACCTTTTAATATGATACTGGGATGCATTTAAAAGTTCTCTCTGCATCGTCTCTTGACCTTCAACATCCCCGTGGAGTGGATAAGGTGGCGGTGCTATTCCCGGACTGATGTTGTCAGTCACCTCAGTGGCTGGGCCGGGCTCAGAGCCAGGGACCCAGGCCGAGTGTCCCGCGGGCTTGCTCACTCAGTACACGGTGCTGCCTCGGGGAGTACTTTTTTATTTTTATTTTTATTTTATTTTATTTTTTTGCCTCGGGGAGTATTTTGAGTGAGTTTGTATCTGCAGCATTTATATCAAACACGAGGGGTTTTGGTGGCTCATTTGATTTCAAAGTGTCAATAATTACAGCCATTTATGTAGGAAAAAAGCCATTAGCTGTCCTGAAAAGAGACCCTTCAGTCACATGGTTACTGGCTAGGTTACATTCGCTCTCCTTTGTTTTGTAAGGAAGCTCCTCCCATCAGGACTGTCCTGTGTGACTCCCTCCCCCCCCTGAAGCGCATCTTCTGAGCTCATGGCGACTGCATCTTGCCTGGTTTGAACTTTCTGGCACTGCCACCTAAGACCTGTGCCGTCACAGCGCCTGTCGGGGCGGTGATGGATTTCGCAGGCCGCTGAGCGAAGCCGGCTGCAGACCAAGGCATCTTTCGTCTCATTTGAAGAACCTTGTGCTTTCACTCAGTAAAGACCTCCTCTTCTTCTGTGGGCCCCGGATCTCAATGATGATAAGGTTTTGGGAAGTATGCGGGTACTTTAACTTTGACTTTTTCTTTTATGGAAAAGGACCAAACTCTTCCGTGGGATCTTCCGGGGCAGTGATCGGTGCCCGTGACGGCTCCCGGGACCCGAGAGAGAGGCTGGCGAAAAGGTATTGACAGCTGGCAACAGCTTCACGGAAGGATCGCTGCCTTCCTCACACGGTTCTTGTATGAGGCTGGATCGCAAGTTGAGAGACTTGATCACCTCAGGCGTCCCTCATTGTACACGAGTGTGTGAGCCTGCTGGCTGCTTCGTTTTACGTTGCTCACAGAATTCTGTTTCAGACACTGGTGTACGTACCCGACTTCCTAGTCTAGAACTTCCTAGACCTTCAGAAGCAGCGGATGTGCTGCTCTTTGCTTCCACCCGCGAAGCCAGAAGGCACGAATAGGTTTAGTGTCTCCACCGAGCGCTCTCACCCGGGTGGTAGAAACAAATTGGCCCAGACACTTCTTAAAGCTCTGAAATGGAACTGATGGAGAAAATCTTCAGTGTCTTCCTGTAACGTGGTGTTAAGTTAGGTATCCTGATGCCTCTCGGGTACGTGCGGGGCTCGTTAAAATTATGTGCTTTTAAACTGCCCTCTTTAGATCAACTCGGTTATTAAGAACCCCCTGCCTGCTAAAACTGAAGTTACCAGTGTTTTGAGAGTTGGGTGTGTCGGGAGAAAGTTAGTATTTTAGGCAGGAAGGCATTCTGCCCCTTTTTTTACACAGGTCTGAATACAACCCCAGTGACTGTATTTATAGGAAGGGTCTTGGCTGGTTTAACAAAGAATGAGTCTCCCTCGGGAAAGATTGAACTGAGTTGCCCGCTATGTAAAGTTACCTAATTGTTGACAAGTTATTTCCATCTTGACCAGTGATGTCTTACGTTTCCCTCTGACGCAGCCATGATGCAGATTTACCTGGAAATTCCGGAGCCCCTGAGAACTTGACATTCAAAGAGCGCCAGCGGCTGTTCTCACAAGGTCAAGATGTGTCCAATAAAGTGAAAGCCTCTCGTAAATTAACAGAACTGGAAAACGAACTGAACACAAAGTGAGACCAGGAAATGGCACCCGTGCTCAGCCCAGCGTCCTCCCGGTGCGGCTTTGGAGGATGGTCGGGGGAGAGAAGGAGGCGGCGGCATTTCCGAGTCACAGAAGGGCTGTTTGGAAGATGGGTGGGATTTAGAGGTGGTCCCAGTCCAAGAAGCCCTTTTGTTTTACCAGGAGATTATCATTTATACGATGTAAACACTGTCTAATTTCTTAATTATCTGACTCACCCGAAGATACGTTTTTTGTTGCTTTTTCTAGAGTCCAAGCTGGAAAGGGGGAGCGTGCAGCGCAGGCGAGGGCAGTGGGGTGTCTCCCCCGCTGTCCCCAGGGGGTGCCGAGAGGCCACGTCCGTCCCGTGTCACAGACTGGACTGTAGGGATGGGACGGGGAGTAGCCTGCACCCCCAGACCTTGTTTGCACTATTCCGTAGTAACTGCAGATGTCCCGGAGGAGGGTGCGCACGGAGGACACGCCCGGCGCGTTGAGTCCAGCGCTCGCGTGGGCCGGGCTCGCTAGTCTTGTCCGTGCAGTCAGGATGCGGCTCGGACCCACACCTCCTGGGAGGGAGGTGATGCCCATTGGAGACCCTGCCCCTCTCCTTCCATACGGGGACAGCCCTCCCAGTACATTCTAAATAGTTGATTTTAAAAAACTCCAAGAAGAAAATTTTGAGGATTTAAGCTTAGGATATTTTATTTTTATAAACGTCAGATTATTGTTAGGCTAATAAATCATTGGTGATTTTGAAGATGGCAATGACGTTAGGAAGTTAATATTTCAAATATTCAGGGGAATCTGTAAAAGAGCATCTGTTTAGCTGGGCAGTGTCGATGTGGGTAGAAACACGGATATTGGAGAGGGATGGGGGGGGGGGCAGGGGTCAGTAGTGACCTTTGAGCACAACTATTGCTCAGAAATTTTAAATGCAGAGAAGAAAGAGTGACATCCATGTCCTGTCTGGGAAAGAAGGGCCAATGACATGGCATCTGCGATTTAAATACTGTAAGAGTGACTTGTGAGGCAGTTGAAAGTATTTATTTTTTCACATCTGATAGTTACTGAACTTTCATTTGATGAGTTACTGTGACCAGTGTCCTTCCTTTAGCTGTGAACGTGTGGCCGATACAGACACGGATCTCACTCTGGTTTCTACTGTGTGATGTGAAAATGGTAAATTACGTGGGGATTATGAGCAAAGCTTCTATTTGACAAGGCCCTGCTGTGGGATCCTGAGGATTTTTCTGCACCAGAGTGTTCTTACAAAATGCGTATGTTAGAAAAACGTGCACACTTTCAAACAGAAGAGGGAGGAGAGCCTTTTTAGCCTTAGAAATCACTTTAATAGGCGCTGTATGATAAATCACTGAAACGCGAGTGTAAATATCTTTCACGTCTGTCAGGGTTCTTATGTGGAAGTGTGCTGTCACCACTGCCCTCGTTTAAGAGAGTGACCTGGTCTACGTGTTTATGAAGGATGCGCTTGCTCTAGAGCTCTAGGAGAAGCGGGCCCCTCCCGGAGAGCTCGACAACACTGGCCGCCTCACGGGGACAAAATCCACACTTGCTGTCATGAAGCAGACACAGAAGAGTCACTGTTCCGTTAATCTGTAGAAAGAACAGACACGCCTGAGTACACGCACATACCTGTAAATACTTACATGCGGGGGCGTGTGTGTGTGTGTGCGCGCGCGCGTGTGTGTGTGGCTGTAAACCTGGAAACGGGTGGGTTTGGCCGCCCGTGGGTGATGAGGTCATGACTGTGCGTCACTGTGGAAACACCAGAACTGCTGTACTCCCCGTTTCTACTGTAGCTCATTTGCAATCTATTTTTAATAAACTTTGTATGTATTTGAGCGGATCTGTTGTTGTAATCGTGCTGGCAAAGATTACGTTTGTCATCTCAGCCTCTGCCTCCTACCTGTGTGTCCTACTCATTAAACAGTCAGCAAGCATCATTTCTGTGTCAGATGGGGAGTCCGGCATGTGGGGGACGCTCTTTTCCTGAGCGCACAGACTCTAACGGAGACTCTGCAGGCCGCCCCGACATCGGTTCCCCCCCGCCTGTGGCTTTCACCCGGCTCATGGGCAGACCCAGACCCAGACCAGCGGTCACAGGGACTCTGCACACCAGGTGCTTAGTGAATTGTGTGGACCGGTGGCGAGGACCCGCCTGGGGTGGCTCCGGGAGGGTGCACGGTCGCCAAAGCACCCAGGCCCGGCTCTGCTGCACCACCCCTCTCCCCCTGTGGCCCCAGAGCCCCTGCCTCTGTGTCCCTGGGGCAGGTGGGCTGAGGGGGCGTGCCAGGACTTCAGGAAGGGCTGTCGGCAGAAACGGTGTGGATCTTTTTAGGACTGTCTGCCTACCTACATATTGGAGTGCTAGTGTCTGCTTGTGGTGTATTTTCGTGCCCAAAACGGTGCTCTGAGGTTTGAGAGGACAGAAAGTCCGTTGGTCTCCAGGACCTGAGTGCTGCTCGTGAAAGGAACGCTTCTAACCTGCAGACTGTCTGCACCGCACGGGGTTCTAGGGGGCCGTTGGAACGGGATTCTTCTGCTCTGTTGCTTGGGAAACGGATTTGAAAGACTTTTACTTGGACCTCTAGGGAAACGCGGAGCCACAGCAAAGTCTCAGGGCCCCACTTCCGCTGCAGAAGGGGCCCTCACGGGAAACAGGTGCCAAGTGACGGGTCTCAGTACAGTATTCGTGCAGTTTATTCTAAGTCACGGCGCCCCAGCAGATGTACGTTCAACTCCAAAGCGGGATTTAAAAACCAATGTCTTACACAGTTTATGGAACAAATACAATCCGTGAGTGCCCGCCCTGTGTCAGTCACTGTGACACTGGTTCCAAGTATCCCAAAGCAGCTGCAGGAAGACAGACACGGTTCACAAATTGTCCACAGAAGGTGAACAGGGCGCTTAGAGGCCTTGACGGAAGGACTCGGTCTAGCTCGTGGTGGAGGACCTTTGGAGAAAAGGACTTGCCCTCTTGAGAGAAAGGACTGGTCCCCGCGGGAGGATCCCCGGGGCAGAGAGGTTGCTGCAGGCAGATAGCAGGTGGGAGACGGGGCACTGGGGCCGGGGGTGGTGGCAGGAGGTAGGTCTGAAACATGGAAAGATTTGCAGTCTTCGTGCCCCTTTCCTGCAGGCCTCCAAGGGTGGCTTGGTCGCATGTGGAGAAAGCACAGGAAGGAAGGTCCGGTGTGCACTGAGGGGCACACGGCCCTTGGCCGACAGCGGGGCCCAGCTGCGGGGCACGGGCACGGCATGGGGGTGCGGGGCAGATCACAGAGGTGCCCAAAGGCGAGGCAGGAAGCCAGTGCCAACGGCTTCGACCAACCTGGAACGGTGACTTTCAGATCATGCTTTCACATGTTTGCTGGATTGAGCCTTGGTCTTCCTGCTCTTCTAAGCCTCGTGTTGTGTTCTTTTGCGGAGATGGCAGATGGCCAGGTCTGAACTGGGGACAGCGGGTCCAACTTCACCTTGGAATTGTTAAGAATAACACAAAACATTAGCACAAACAACAGCAAACAGGAGACCTGGAAGACAGTGGGTTAGCTGCACAGCTCTATAGTCCTGCCTCCCCAGGTTCCGCCCTGGGGACAGGCCCCCGGGTGGAAGGCCGGCTTGTCTGAGGAGAACACAGACGCGTCCTAACAGCATTTCCCGGCAGGAGGGAAAGAGGAGTGCAGGGTCTGGGCTCCCTGACGGCCGTCCGGGTTCCAAGTTTGCTTGCAGGGCTCCTGAGATCCTTCCGGCAGCTGTGGACACCGGTCCAGACACTCGGACTCCGGATGCAGCGCGGGACGCCTTTAAATGCCCCTGCCTCTCCTCTCGGTCATCTGGGATGTGTTGGTTCGTTGTTTCACGATCTTTAATGTGCTGAAAGTCATGGCTCGAGGAAGACCACACTGTGCCGCCTGCTTCCGCCACAAGTTCAGGCAGGATGCTCTCTTGGAAAGAGTTCGTCTCCGCTGGTGACAGAAGCATCGTGGGTTGCAGGCAGCAGCAGAGGAGTCTGAAGGGCGAGGAGACTGCCGGTGGCAGAAACGCACAGGGGGCTCCTCAGAGCGGGGCTCCGGCCACTGAGGGGCACCAGCTCGTGGCGTGCCGCTGACCTAGGTAGCCCCGGCGGTGTCCTCTGCCCAGGGGTGCGCCGTCCACGGGCCTCTGGTGGCCTCAGGCGGAGCACACGGTGGCCCTCGACCGGGCTGCCAGGGGAGCGGATGGGAGACCATCAGTGGCCCCATCGGGCTGCTGGTAAGAGAGCCTGACCTGGGCGGCGCTCAAACACTCTCCTCGGGCACCACTGGGATTTGGGGCGGAGGCCCCCGTGTGGCCCGGGGGTGCACCGTCCCTGGAGTCACCCGCATGGGGACCAGATTCTGGCTGCGGGGAGGCTCCCCCGCCTCGGCAAGGGCTGCAGGGAGCCCAGTGGGAGGGTGTCCCGAGTGGTATCGGTCAGCAAGGCCGGGACACACTCGCCAAGTTCTGTGTTCCCTGTCACACCACATCACTTCTGTCATTGCGTCCCTGCTGCCCGGGTCTCTCCTGAATCGTGGGCTCTGGGACCCGAGGCGGAGTCGTCTCCCTGTCACTGCGGCTTCTACTCAGAGTAGGATCACTGTATCACGTGTGCACGGCACATACACGCATCATACGTGGTGCACGTGTGCACATTACATGCGTGCCGACAGGTGGCCCCGGTGGCCTCACCAGCCCCCAGGAGCGAAGAGAGTCCTCGTATCCGACCAGCATGTTTGCTGCTGTGAACCCCAACTCAGTGGTCTGTGTGTCTCTAATTCCTCAGGTCTAGGCAGCCTGTTCTGACCAACGTGCTGTGGAAGGAGGATGCGGCTTATTCACAACGTCATCGTCATCGCCTGTTCTTTCTGATTCATTGACTCAGGCAACAACAGATAATTGGCCTGAGTTCCTAAATGTGCCAAACGTTGTAGCTGCTGTAGGCCCAGCGGCTGCTGTCTTTGGAGCTCTGGATCTCCTCCGGTGACAGTGACACCAGATAACTGTTCCATGTGAGCAATCCCAAGAGCCGTGTGCCAGGGGAAGGACGTGGGTCCCGTCCATATGGGATGGTTTTGATCGAGCCCTGAACGAGCATCCAGAGGGCCAGAGAGGCAGAGGCAGTGACGTGGAAATGTGCTTGGCCCCCCCAGGAACAGCAAGGAGGTCACTGATCCTCCAGCCAAGTGGGCAGGGAGGGGGAGGGAGGGGGCAGAGGAGGAGCAGGGGTGCGTAGGCCGTCCTGAGCGCCTGGTTTTTACCTAATGGAGAAGCGGAGGGGAGGGAACGTCCGACTGACGTGTCACCCACCGTGTAGGTGACCGGCCAAGGGGCTGGTGCCATCACTATGGTGAGCCCAGAAGGACTTGTCTGTGGTGGCATGTGGGGTGACGGGAGGAGTGGATGGCAAGGTGTGTGTGGGTCCCGGTGGGCGAGGAGTGCAGGTGCACCAGAAGTCGGGCAGAGCCGGGAGGGGCTGGGGATTGTGGGGACGCCCCCGGGTGGCGCCTGCAGGCAGTGTGACCTACGTACAGGTCGGGAACTCGAGGGAGGGGGGCAAGCTGGACACAGGATCGGGGCATCATCAGGGTACAGATGGCATTCAATGCTGTGAGAGGAGACTGGCAGAGAAGACGAGAAGACGTGCCCTCGGACGGAGGACAAGAGGCCAGTGCCCGAGAACCAAGTTAGTTTTTCAAGAAGCAGGGACAGACCAACTGTGCCTGGGACCACTGGACCTGCCATGCAGCCGTCCTCTGCCACCCTCCCAGGGCGCGGGGCGGGGCGGGAGCAGTGCGGAAGAGGGGAGGAGGGGAGGAGGGGAGGAGGGTGGGCCCGGGGCAGGGCGGGAGCAGTGCACCTGCCCAGCAGTGCCAGGGAGGGCGGGAAGGGCTGGAGCAGGGCACGCGGGGAGCAGGGCAGGGGAGGGCGGGAGGGCGGGCCGCGGCAGGGCTGCGGAGGAGAAGGGGAGGGCTTGGCCTGGAGCCTCCCTGTCCAAGCACAGGTGGTGCGCCCGCCCCTGCGCCGCGGCTTCACCCCGGGGTGCTCCCCCTGCTCCGGTGCTGCCGCCCCTCCCCCCGCCTCCCTGCAGCGGTTCGGGGCCCCGAGCGGCGCCCGCTGGCCTCTTCCTGTGCCTGTCCCCTGGCTCCTGTTCCCAGTGGGCTCTACAGGCCCTCCTCTCCCCGCAGACATTCCTGTGGGGAAGGGAGCCACACTCGTTGGGCGGACGCAAAATCACAGGACCAGCGGGAAGGGCTGTGTCCCCGCGGGAGGCTGTAATTTACATGGGGTCTGGAACACCCGCCGTATCCAGTAAATAGTCTTGCAGTGTAGCCGCTCCCCTCCCTGGCCCCTCCCCCGGTCCCGTGACCCCGTCGCCATGGAAACCACGGGAGGGGTGGGGGCGCGCAAACGCCCGCGCACGCGCAGCAGGTGGGCTGAGGCCTGGGCCCGGCGATGCCGGCGGCGACGGGCGGACGCTGGGGGCGCTTCTGGGAGCAGCGGGCCCGGCAGCTGCAGCGGCAGGTGCAGGTGAGCAGGTGCCGGGAGCGCAGCTGCGGCCCCGCCTGCAGCCCCACCCCCTCCCGCCCCTGAGCCTTGGGGGCGGGGGCCAGCGAGGGACAGTCGGGGTGGCGGCGCCCCAAGACTGCCCCGGGACGGAGGCTCCCGCCATGTTCCACCTTCTGCTGTGTAGGGTGCGAGGTCCTTCCTCGTCTGCCCTCCCGCTCGGTCCCCCAGCCCGGCCCCCGACCCCCGCGCGCCCCACCCTCCTCCGAGGCCCCTCTCCGTGACTTGTCGAGGGGCTACTATGTACCGTGCTGAATTCGGGGGTACAGTGCTTAAGCGACCACACACCTGACCTTTCTGTTCCCTGCTCTCGGAGTATAGGTGGAATAAAGGAGGAAACAGTCACAAAATAAACGTAAACCACCCAAGTGGGCCCATGATGACGCTAAGGAGGGGACACACCCAGTCCTACAGGGGCTTGTAATGCAACCCTGGCCGGATGTGGGGGTCCAGGACCGTCTCCCCGTGAGCAGAGGTGGAGCGGGGTTCTCCTGAGATGGGAGGCCGCCATCTGGCAGTGCGTTGAGGGTCAAGGACAGAACTGTCCCCAAAGAGGAGCAGCCTCGCAGTGGCGTGTGGCCGCGGGGCTGGCGTTGGGCAGAGCCTGGGGGAGGCTGCTGGCTGGGGCTGAGGCGGGAGGGGGGCGCCCGTGCAGCATGAAGCAGGACTAGAGATGTTCTTTATCTTGAGGGCCCCGAAGGGCTCTCGAAGATATTTTAAGGGAGGGAGGAAGCCGTTAGATCCATATTTTGAAAATGTCACTCAAAACGTCCCTTGTAGCGAGTGGCCCCGCAAGGGCAAGCGTGAAGTTGTGAGGGCCGAGTTCGAGGTCGCCCGCAGGACTTCTGGGTGGCAGGATGAGGGCCTCTGTGAACCCACTCCCGAAAAACAAGCCAACAGGTGAGGGTCACGGCAAAATGGTGTAGCGCCCCCCGAAGTTGCCCAAACAGCATCCACCAAAGGAAGCAACGATTATTCGAGAAACCTGCTAAAAACCTCTGGAAGCACAGAAAAAGTCTGAGGCCCCTTGCCTCACACCACCCAAGCTCAGGCCGGCAGAAGTTCCACTCTGGGCGTGTGGGGCCAGGAAGACGGGGCTTCCCCTCTCCTCGGCCTCCGACGACGGGTCGCCATATCTCACCAGTCTGGACGGGCCACCGGACAGTCGAGGAACCCAAGTTCCTGGCTGACTGTGGCGGAGGCTGGGGGCCTCCCTCCTCCCACGGAGCTTCCGCTCCTATCATGGAGGCCTTACTCCAGAACAGAGGCCGGGGCGCTGGGGCTCCAGTCACTCTTCCCCAGCTCCATCAGCACAAAGGTTTCATGGCGAGAGAGCAAGCCAGGAGCCTAGAGGCCACAGGCCTCCCGGTGCCCAGAGGGCTGATGTTCATCTCTGGAGATTTCGCTCAGGGCGAGAGGCAGCCCATGAGACAGAGCTCTGAAGCTCTTCCCACAGGAACTGACTTCATCTGAACCGCTCTGGTGAGGTTCAGAAGCAAGGATCTTCTTAATTAAGAGCACTTACCAGTTGGCTTGGGCACCATAACCAAGTACCACACACCAGGTGGTTCAAAGCACAGCAGTCGACTCCCCCCGGTTCTGGAGGCCGGGAGTCCAAGAGCAAGGTGTTGGTGCTGGTTTCTCCTAAGGCCTCTCCCCTCGGCTTGTGTGCGGCTGCCTTCTGTGGTGTGATCTCGTGGTCTTTCCTCTGTGCATGGGTACCCCTGCAGTCCCTCTCTGGGCGCCCAGTCACACTGGATTAGAGCCCACGCTAATGGCCTCGTTTCAACTCGATCGCCTCTTCACGGGCTCTGTCTCCAGATACAGTCACACTCTGAGGCCCTGGGCTTGGGAGTCCGACACGTGAATTCGAGGGGAATACAGCCCATAACAAGCAGCAAGCTGACAGGCCACCTAGCTCACACCAGTCTAAGAAGAGTCTGAGGTTGTGCCAGATCTCACAAATGGGCTTCCCAAAGTATCCCTGCCCCAGTTTAATTGGAGCAGACAGTGGAGAAAGTCACGCCCCAGGCCATTGTTGAAAACAAGCAATCGAGAGATCAGGGAGAGGTTAACACGGAGCCCTGCTTCAAAACTGCTGTCTCCGGTGCAGGTGCCGCGTGGCCGTGTACGTGTCCAAAGCCGTGTCCTTCTAGGAGCTACACCAAGGCTTCCCGCTGAGGGGGAAACAGACTTCCCTAGAGAAACTGAGCTGAGTCACTCAACAAAGCACACAAACAGCAACAAAAACAACCTTCAGGTGGGGGAAAGGCGTCACTATCTAAAGTTTCTGCCATATATTTCCTAAAATGTCTGGTTTTCAACAAAAAGAAATTATAAGACATGAAAGAAACAGGGAAGTGAGACTCATCCGCGGGGGGAGGGGGGGGACAGACAACAAGAACCGCCATTGGGAAGCCTGGTGTTGGCATTAATAAGACGACAAGGCAGTCATTGTGTGAACATATAAATATGCTCAAGGGACTAAACGAAACCGCATTATAGAGGTGAGGGAAAATATGATGATTTCTCTTCAGATAAAAAATGTCAATAAAAGGATAGAAAATACTTATTAAAAAAAAAAATTGTAATCCTGGCGTTGAAAGTAGCTGAAATGAGGACATTCCCCAGAGGACTCAAGAGTAGATTTGAATGGACAAAAAAGAAAAAAAAAAAAAAAAAAAAAAAGAATCAGCAAACTTTTAGCTTGGTAGAAATTATGCAATCCTAA
Organism: Neofelis nebulosa; assembly: GCF_028018385.1. NCBI lineage: Eukaryota > Metazoa > Chordata > Mammalia > Carnivora > Felidae > Neofelis > Neofelis nebulosa. The sequence continues at coordinate 154,082,254 of NC_080787.1, forward strand.
GAACAGAGGGAAAAACAGAAGGAAGGAAAGTGATTGGAATCTGTTGGTGCAAAGCGTGTAGGCATACCAACATACACACGACACAGGGGCACCAGGAGGGGAGAGCGAGAAAGCACAAGAAATATTCAAAGAAATAATTGCTCAAACTCCCCAAATGTGTTGAAATTTGGCATACGTAGAAGAAGCTTCATGGACTTCAATTAGGATAACCACGAAGAGATCCACACCCACATGCGTCGTAGTGAAAACACCGAAAGAGAAGACCAGGGAGGGAAGAATGACTCATCAAGTCAATCCACAAGCAGACTCTCAGCAGCAGCAGGGGCCGTGGGGTGATGCACTCAAAGTGCTGAAAGACAAATTCTGTCAACTAAAAATATTATATCCAGCAAAACTGTCTTTCAGAAATGAAGGCAAAATAAAAGTTTTCCCAGATAAACAAAGTCAGACAAAATTCGTTGCTAGAAGCCTTGCCTGATTAAGAGACATTGAAGGAGGTTCCTCAGGCTGAAAGCAAGTCCCTGTCCCTGCCCCAGAAACACAGATCCACAAAGAATGCCAGCAAAGACAGTCACGTAGTTATAAAAGGATAAAGGTGTATTTTTCTTGTTTTCTTCACTGATTTAAAATAAGTAATTGTATAAAACTACAGACGTGTAATTGTGTCATTGAAACTATAACTTGTAGAAACGTGATATGTTTGACAGAAGTGGCACAAAGGAGGTGGATGGGGACAAAGTTTTGCGAGAATAGGGCAATGACGCCAGATGGTAGTTTGAATCCACAGGACCAGGTGAACCTGGTGGTTCATCATGGTGAAGAAGGCCAGCACAACAAACCCTGCAAGTCTACTGTCCCTTCTCTTCTCAGATTCTTTAATGAACATGAGATTATGTAAAGCAGCAATGATAGCACTGGACTGTCACATATATGAATGTGATGTGTGATGGTACCAACCCAACAGATGGAACAGGGGAGTTCAGCTATAGCAAGAGCGTCTCTACCTCACCAGGCCCTGACTGTCCCTGTGAGGTACACTCTCCCACCTGGCCAGACCCTGACTGTCCCTGTGGGGCGGACCCTTCCAGTTTCAAAGTGTAGGGTGAGCTTTTGAGAAACCACGAAGAAAACTGTTCAAAAACTAATGGAAAATGTCATTGAAGAAATTAACATTTTATGCTAGAAAATATCCAGTTACGGCAAAAGAAGTCAGCAAAAGAGGAACAATCAAAACGTGAGGCACATAGAAAATGAACAAGTGAAATGTTGGGTGCAAACCTACATCAGCAGCCTTCAATGTGAGTGGACAAGACATCAGTCAAAAGGCAGGCACTGTCCGGCTGGATAAGAAGCGAGTTCAAACTACATGCTGTCTGTCTGCAGGGGCATGCTTTACATTCAAAGATACAAATAGCTTGTAAGCAAAAGGATGGAAAAAGGTACATTATGCCACCATTAGCTACAAGAAGACTGAGTGACTGTACTGATATTAGACAAAATAGACTTTAAGATGACATAAATGTCACTACAAATAAAGAGGAACATTTCATAATGACAGAAGTGTAACTCCATCAGAAAGATAGGAAAAGTGTATGTGCACCTAACAACACGGCCCTAAAATGGACAGAATTGAGGACACAAAGTAGCAATTGAAAAATAATGGCTGCAGACGTCAACCCTCCCCTTTCAGTAATGAACAAACCGGACAGGGGACCGGCCAGGAGACAGACAACTTGAACAACGCTACTGAACCAACTCAATCAGGCGGACATCCACAGAACACCCTGCCCACACAACAGGAGGACACATGACCTCAAGTGCACGTGGCACAGGCCCTCTGGGTTAGACAATGTACTAGGCCACAGAGGAAGCCTGCATACACATAAAAGGATAAAGATCATAGACAGTATGTTTTCCGGTTACGATAGAGGGAAGTTAGAAATTAATAACAAAAATAAATTTAGGAAATTCACAAATATGGGAAAATTGAATAAGATACTTTAAAATTATTGTAGATCAAAGAAGAAATCACAAATGAGGTCAGGGAACATTTTGAGAGGAATGAAGATGAGGGTACCACCCAGCAAAGTTTGTGGGATGCAGCCAAGGCAGCACTTTGAGGAACAGTCGTGGACGCAAACACCTACACTAAAAAAGAAGCTAGCTCTCCAATCAATTACCTAAACACCCACCTCAGGACACGGGATAAAGCAGAGGAAGCAACACCGAGCACCAGCAGAAGAAAGCCACAATGAAGACCAGAGCAGAAACAACTGAAATAGAGCATGGCAAACTATAGGGAAAGTCAACAGAACCAGAAACTGGCTGTCTGCAAAGATGAACAAAATTAACAAACCCTTAGTTTGACTGAAAAGAAGACTCAAATTAACGAAACCAAGAATTAAGGACAAGGCATTGCTACCAACTTCACAAAAATAAAAAGGAAGTCAGGAACATGCTGTGGACAGCACTGCTGATGATTTCACCAGGGTGAGTTGGTCAAATTCCCAGAGTCACAGATCACCAAAACCGATTCAGGAACTAGAGGATGTGAGCACAACTGTAATGCATGCTGAGGTTAAATTAGGAATCCGAAATCTCACAAAGTAAAGCCCAGGCCCAGATGGTTTCCCTGGTGAATTGTACCAAACGTGTGAAGAGAAATGAACACCAGTCCTCCATGAACTCTTTGGAAAAATAGAAAGGAGGGAACATTTCCATGCGCCAACACTTACCCGATGTCAAAACCCATGCAGACGTCACAAGAAAACTGCAGAGCAATGTCTCTGAAGGATGCAGATGTGAACCTCTTCAAAAAATACTGGCAAACTGAATCCGGTGGTATATGAAAAGGACATACACCCTGACCAAGTGGGAATCATCCCAGGAATGGCCTAGCGTTCCAAGGTCGGTTAACGTCACAGACCGAATCAACAGAATGAAGGACAAACCCCACGATCATTTCGATAGGTCCAAAAACACGCTTTTGACAAAATATTACTTCACTTCGTGATAAAAACACTCAGCCGGCTCCTCAACCTGATAAAGGATGTCCCCGAAACCCCCCTGCTGACACACGTAACATGAGAGGAGCAAGACAAACATGTCCTTTCACATCTGTTCACCGTCTCCCTGGAGGTGCTAGTCAGGGTATTCAGGCAAGAGAACGAAAGGAAAAGGAGTCTGTACCAGAAAGGAGGAAATAAGACTGTTTCTGTCTGCAGATGACATGATCTCGTATATAGAAAATCCTAAGGAATCCACCAAAAAAACAACGCTCCTGGCACTAGTGAGTGATTTCAGCAAGATTGGAGGATATGAGATCCATACGCAAAAAAGTCTGTTGTGTTTCTATTTCATAGCAATGAAAAGACAAAAATGAAATTAAGAAAACCGTTCCACTTACAAGATAGTCAAAGATGATAAAATGCTTTGGAAGAAATTTAACCCAAGAATTGCAAGACTTGAACCCTGAAAACGAGAGTCAACATCATTGGCGATCAGGGCAATGCAGATCAAGTGGCAATGATACGCCCCGGTGGCTGTAATCAAAGAGACAGATGGAAGTATCTCGAGGGTGTGGAAAATGGAATTCTCATACACGGCTGGTGGGACCGTGCAGGGAAGACAGTCTGGAAGTTCCTCAACATGCTAACCGGTTCCGGTCCTAGGCATGTGCTCAAGTGAAGGGGAACCGTGAAGGGGAACCGCGTGTCCGCACAAAACACTCGTTTAGGAATGTCACAGCAGCACCATTTCTAACAGCCAGAAAGTGGAAACAACCCAAATGTCCTTCAAGTGATGAATGGGTAAATAAATGTGGTCTAGCTTCACGATCTAATATTGTCAGGCAATAAAAAAAATGAAATTCTGATGCCGCAACATGGTTCAGCCTTTGAGAGCGTGATGACCAGGGAAAGAAGCCGGTCACGAGGGACTGCATATCATATGATTCCGTTGATACAAAATGTCCAGAGTTGGCAAATCTGTAGAGACAGAAAGTAGATTCATGCTTTCCTAGAGCTGGATCGGGGTACGTGGGGGGGGGGGGGGGGGATGGGGTTTCTTTTGGGGTAGCGGATATACTGTGACGTAATTTTGGCGACGTGGCACAATGTGAGTGCACTCAACGCCGCGGACTTGTGCATGTCAGGCAGGTTGCTCGCGTTTAAGGGAATTACATCTCCATAAAGCTAGTCGGGGTAGCATCTTAGAATCGAGTGGACTTTCGTGGAAACACTCCATAGGTTTTCTTCAAGAGGTAAAATCAACTGAGCGTGGTAACAGAAGGTCTAGATGACACCCAGGTTTCCGGTTTCATAACCCGTCACAAAGAGATTGACCTAAACTGGTCACAGTTCTCTGTGGGCTGTGAGTCACGGGGCATGGGGAGGGACCCCCCACAGAAGGGACCGCGGCACGTGAGCTGCCTTCCCGGACCCCTTGCTTTCCTGACCACCAAGGCCTCCAGCTGCTGGCTTTCCCAGCATTCAGTGTAAAAAGCTAGTATTTAAACTTCTCTGCCTGAAACCCTGCAGGCAAAACCCAGCCTCTTCCCTGCCATCCCTCCTCCCAGACCACACCCTCCCTGCCCCCCTCATCCTCCCCTCCCTGTCCCTCTGCCCCTTAACTTACCAAACTCATTCCCACCTGAGGGCCTTTGCTCAGACTTTCCCCTTGGCTCTGGGTTTCCTCGCTGGCCCTCCTCCCCCTCTCTGAACCCCCGTCACTGTTTTAGCTGTGACGGGGCTGCTTACCAGCCCCACCCACCCAGCCACACACTGGCCCTTACACACTAGGACGGGAGCCCCACGCCCGATGGGTGCACTGCTGTATCCATGGCACCCCTACATGTGCCTGGCATGTGACAGACTTCTAACAGATATCTCTTAAATAAATGAATTAGTAAAAGGAAAGAGGGGTGCCTGGCTGGCTCAGTGGGTAGAACGTGTGACTCTTGATCTCAGGGTCGTGAGTTCAAGTTCAAGCCCCACGTTGGGCATGGAGCCTACTGGGAAAAAAAAAAAAAATTGAAAGAGTAGCCGATTTTGGTGAGCAGAAGCCTTACAGAGGTGCCTTCCAGATCTGAATGTGCATATAGGTCACCTGAGCTCTTGTTAAATGTAGGTTCTGATGGATTTAGGGGGGGCTTTTCAGCAGTTTGAGGTATGATGTATGTGCCCTAATGCAGGATTCGGTGCCCCCAGCAAGCCCCTGGCTTCTGGGGACCACACTTGGAATGGGGGTCGCAGACATGGGGTGCGGGGCCCCCACTCCAGCCGACCTCCCCCCACAGTGCTTCACTGAGGCAGGCGCTGGCTTCCTTCCCCAGAGTGTTCTCAGGATGGAAGTGCGTACTGATGAGTATCATTGAAACTGATAATGTCCTGTTTTGGCCCTCGGTTTTAGGCCAAAGAAGAGTGGATAGTTGATCTGGAAACAGAAAATGCAGTTCTCCACCTGAGGCTGGCACAGGTAACACACGCCCGCGTCCGCCGCGCCGGGGGCTCAGGGCCGCCGTCCCGGCCTTCCCTCCCGTTGGCTGAGCTGGTGGGACTGTCTCCCCCATGACCACACGAGGTTCCACTCCCGTCTCTCCCCGCGCTCTCGAGCATGTAGCGAGGAGCAAGTTCATGGTGCGTGTGATTTTCCAAGCAGCTTCGCTGAGGTGCGACTTACGGGCGGTAACTTCACCCGGTTTGCGTGTGCAGCTGTGTTCAGTAAAGAGCGGTTGCCCAGCACCGTGACGCCGTGCGCCCCGAAGCCCGCGGTGCCGCTTGACCCCATCGCCCATCCTGCCACCTCCTGGACCGGCCCTGCCGTCCTGGGATAGACTCAGCCCAGACTGCGTACCTCACCGAAAGGAAGAACCGTCCCTCAAAGATGCCTCTGCCCGCTTTTCCTGCTGGTTTGCTCCTAGTAGGGAAGGAGAACAATGGCGAGCGTTCGGGGGTCTCTGTCCACACTGTTCTCGCCCAGTGCACCGCTGCAGCCTTTGGGAGACCCTGGTGGGCCCCGTGTGCCATCCCTGTCCTTGTAGGAGGAGAAGACCCGTGAGGAGAAGCGGGGACGTTTGCAGACGCTGACTGTGAGGACTGGGGTGACACAGCCAGGCCCCCCCGGGTGGCCGCAGGAGAGGTGGGAGGACCATGCCCCAGAGCCTCTGCCGGAATGTGGCCGTGCTCCCCGGGATTCTGGCCTCCGGGACCCAGAGAGGACGTGTTTCTGTTGTCTTCAGTCTCCCGGTTGGCGGCGATCTGTCACAGAGGCAAGTTTAGAAAAACTAACGCACTTGCGAGGTCCTCATCTGTGAATTCCGACCCCTTCAGAATTCTCCCCGGAGGCTCAGGCAGAATCAGGTCTCCGGGCTCTTGACACTCCTTGAACAACCCTGTCAAGTTTCCCTGGACAAAAATGGGTCTCACTAAATTGTGCCTTCATTTACGGCTGCTCCTGCTGCCTCTCGAATGAAGGACTGATTTATTTGTTCACGCACCAGCCACGCCTGTGCGCGTGAACGGTCACGGCAGCGAGCAGCCTGTCTGAGCCTGCGCCCCGAGGAGCCACGTCTCCCCTGCGTCCCACCATGGCCCCCCGGGTCCAGGGACGTGCCCGCACAAGGCGGGTGAGGCCAGTATCCGCGGGCAACGCCCGTGCCCTCTTCTGCTGCAGGAGCCCCTGTAGCCGCAGCGGCTGGAGCTCTAGAGGAACTTCCAGCCCCGAGTGGAGGCCGCGAAGCCGGAGCACGGAGCAGGTGGGGTCGCGGAGGTTCACCAGCTTTTGTTGGCGAGGGTCGCCGCAAAGCACTGAAGGATTCTCCAAGCACCGTTTGGGTGAAATTAACTTTTTTTTTTTTTTTTTTTTTTTTTTTTTTTTTACATTGACGATCGTTGGGCACAGAATGTCAGTTACATAAACCTGACGACTTTTTTTGGCATTTGTGTGCTTAAGTCCCTCTTCGTCATTTTTGATGATGATGAAACAGAAAATCTTCATTTCTGTGGCCCCCACGTCCCGCTGGCTCACCTGCAGGTGACGGGGTGACTGGGATGACAGCGGGCAGCGTGGGTCCGTGTGGTGAGTCGGGTGCACACGGGACCCTGCCGGGAACCGTCTTCTGTTGGATTGCCAAGTCCCTGTGCAGACAGTGGCTGCTCACGGCTCCTGTTTTCGGCGTCTCCCTCGCCCCACGTGAGTCGGATCCCATCCCTCGTGCGGGGTGCTTGTGCTTCTCCCACGTTACCCCCCAGTCTCCCTGGAGGCTCGCGGCTTCCACCTGTTTCTCCAAAACCAGACCAGCCCCGGAAGCCGGTCAGCCCGCCTCCCAGTACCAAGTGCTCAGTGACTCTACGTCGTGCTCCTCTGGATCACCGTGGTGCTCACCGTCAGTGCCAGGGAGGGACTTTAGAACACAGGCTTCGGTATTGACTGTGCGTCACTTTTCTTCCGGAGGATCTGAGCCTTCTGCGTCTAGGGCCTTTACTTTGCTTCGGTTTCAAGGGATGGAAGCAGGTAGCCCCCAGAGCCTCTGCTCTCCCAGCTGTCTGCAGTCTCTGCCCACGTGCGCCCTGCACCCGTCGCATTTAATGCAGCATCCGCTGCGGGCACCTGTTCTCCGACGTCTTCATAATCCCGCTGACGCTGACGGACGGGCTCCCTGAGCTTCCCTGCTTTGCAGATTCTCTGCCTCACTTGTTCACACTTCTGAATGTTTCCCGTCCACAGGTAACGGACTCTCCAGCCTAAGCAGTGGCCCTTCCCGGCCGCCACCTCTGTGGCCGCTCCCCGTCGCACACGTCGCTAGGGCGTCCGGGCTGCTCCTGGGGAAGGAGACGGACGTGCTTGGTGCAGGGTCACGAGCGTCCCAGCCTAAAGCTTGGGCGGAAAGAACACACTCATGCTCGCAGTTTGGAGTCGAGGGAAGACGCCGGCTTCGACAACACACAGTGCAGGCCCAGAGTGGCGCTGTGACGGCACGGACCCACGACGACGCGCAGAGGTCCCTCCCCAGAGGTACACACAGACCGCATCTCCGGCATTCACGAAAGGACGGGATGGAATGACCTTGAAAGTTGACAGAACTCTCGTTCCCCTCCGCTTCCGCACGGATATTTTTGACAGAACGTTTCCTTGCTTCGCAGGTAGTGGGTGGAACCCGATCCGCAGCTCCCTGAGGCCCCACTGAGCGAACGGGCCAAGTTAAAACCACCATCTGGTTTATTCTACTTCCTTTCTGTCACCAGAGGCGGAATCAGTGCCTCAATAACTATTTGCTGAGAGCAGTGCCTTGAACGTGCACGTCGTGTTTCTCTGGAGCTCATCTCTGTGAGGGAAGGACACCGAGGCAAAGTTTGACGGGCACGGCGTTCAGAACCGGGGATCTGCAGGGCGGGCTCCCCGCCGGGGCCCAGAGACTGCCAGCCTCTGCCCAGCTGACGGCAAGGTTGCCCGTATGATGTGCTGTAGAAGCATCGTTAGAACAGTCACACGCCAGCAGAGGTGTGTTTGGCAACAGAGAAAGATCTCAGTAGAAGTTCAAGCGAAGACAGTCGTTGGAAGATCAATCAGCCAGAACCAGGAGGACCCAACACCGCTGTTCATTGTGCGTTTCGCTCAGGGATTGCGTTTTGCTGGATACGGCAGGAAGAGAGGACGGGGGGAAGGGCTGTCCAGGGCCAGGTGCTGGTGGCATCCACAGGTATGCCTGTGGTCCCGCTGTCCTCCTCTGCCAGCACCCACCGTCCGTGTCCTGGACAAAGGGGGCTGTGTGCTGCCGAGAGCAGCCGGTGTCTCCTGCTTCCGCGGTGGCTGCTGGGGCTCCAGCTGTCCCAGCCAAGGTCAGACGCTGGGAAGGAGGAGTCAGGCAGACGAGGGAACACACCCAACACGTCCGCCACGTCTGTCCGTCCGTCTGTCTGTAAGTCGTTGCTCAGAAATCCTACCCAGTGACTTGTGCTGGGTCACATGGACATCCTACCTGCCAGAGACCCAGGGAAACGTTGCTTTCGGTGGGACATTGGTAAATGGGGGTGTAATCGTACAGGAGGGGGCACTGAATGGCAGCAGGCCACCGGCGGCCTCCGCCGGGCTAGCAGCCGACCGTTCGCACGGAAAGCTGAGCAACACTGGACTCTGTTTCTCCTTCGGGGATAGTTCGGTGCCCGGACCCGTCCCTGCGGAAGTTCGGGCAGAGCTGGTTTCAGGGCCGTCCCCGGCAGCTTCTCGTGTTGGGGTCCTGCTAATTGTGGCCGTGACAACGGACTCCTGTTTCCCTCCTGGGTCTGGTTCTCCCTTAGAAACCGTAGACATTCTGCGAGCCTGAGCCTGTGTGGTGACGGACCCACACGAGGCGTGTTTTGTCCCTGCGTGTGTGCACACACCGAGTCACTAGGCTGTGCACTGAGGCCGGTGCACGGTGATGCAGCAGCTGTAGCTCAGGGACGGCCGATTCCCTCCCGGGGAGCCCTCCCTGAAGCTCAGCCTGGAGCGGACGCCCCCCCGGGAGCGACCCGTCCCAGCGGGTGGCTGCATCTCCGCTGGGCCCCCTGCTCCTCTCGGTGGCCCCGGCCAGGTCCCATCTGAACCCGCAGGCCCAGGCGCCTCTGGCCCACAGCCGGCTGGCTCTCCGTCCCCGCCCCGCCCCGCCCCCCGGGCCTGGTCTCCTGGCTGTCCTGCCAGCAGCGATCTTAGGACCTCTCCTCACTCGCCACCCACATTTGCAGACCTTGCTCCGGGATTCCAGCCCCCCTCTTGCACGCACCCGGGTCTCTGGCTCCGGGGGCCTGTCGAGTCCGCCACCTTTGGGCCCCACGCTCCGTGCATCGCGCCGTGGGCCTTCCCGTGGGCACTGCGCTGCCGGAGGCTGGTCTGCAAACAGGAATGTGAGTTACCACCCAGTGCGGTCTCTGCCGGGGTCTCCGTGCTGCCCTGCAATCTGAACCCCCAGTCAGCGGAAAAGCTGTCCCCACGTGCCCGCTGTCCCAGCACTCGCAGAGGATCTCCTGGTGCCCGGCAGGTGCACCCGCCCCCTGCCCCCTGCCCCCTGCCCCCTGCACACAGCGGCTTCCCCTGCTCTGCCCGCAGGGGCGCCTGGCTCAGCACACCCTCCGCGCAGGGTGGGGCCCCACCCTCCTGACCCCTGGGCCCCCTGACCCTGGATGCTCGATGATGCTCGGCGGTGCAGGTCCTCGGGGGCGCCATCGCATGCCTGGCCAGTCGTGGCACAGGCCTCCTCGAAGCAGCTGGTGCTCCCGCTAGTTCCTCCTCTGGCAGACAGTGTCCCGCCCGCTCTCTGCGCCGTCCCCGTCCCCAGTCTAGGACAGATGCCCCCGAGCCCCGCATCCACCCCACAGGCCCCCTGGGCCTCCTCCTCGCTGCGGGGACCTGCGTCGGTGACCCGCGTGTCCTGCTTCCTCCCCTGTGCTCCCCCCAAACAGAGCAGCGAGCTCCTGGAACGAAGGGACCCTTATCCCTGCGTCCCGCGGCTTCCGAGCTGTGCATCTTCGGGTTTGCACACGGGACAAATGTACCCGTTATGTAGGTGATGCAGTTCTGCGCATTCTCGCCGGCCTGGCCGTCCATTTTCTGCGTCTGGGAGGCCTGGCTGAGGCCCTGGGGGGCAGGCCGCCCACAGTGTCTCCTGGCTGCAGGGACTCGGTGGGACGCAGAAGCACTCCAGCAGGTGCCGTGGGAGACGCAGCAAACTCCCGATCGTGTCACCTCCGGCTCAGGCCCCAGTGCCGCTCCTCCCCAGCCACCCTGCCCCGGCCACAACCACGGGGCACGCCCTGTCTTGTCCCCCGCCCCCCGCGTCATCTCCCAGCCGAGCCAGGCTGTCCCCGACTGTGTCCCCGGCTGTGTCCCCGAGTGGGTCCTGACTCATCCTCTCTGTCCCCCGTGATGGTCCCCTCACTCTGTCCTGCTCCACGGAGCTCCCAGCTCCTTCTACACAAGTATCTGTCGGGAAAATCTGAAGGACCCGCCCAGACGGTGACCCTGTCCCTGACCCGTCCCCCTCGCCGTTCTCTCCGTCGCTGCGTCGCCGGACCGCCTGGGCCTGTGCCTGCCGCACGCTCACGCCCTCAGCTCGGCCGCCCTGTGCCCGGTCCCCACGCGGTCCACCCGCGCGGCCGCTCGGGGTGGGTTCCCTCTGCGGCAAGGGCGGTGCCCCTGCTAGCGCGTGGGGCGCGGCCGGCAAGCCGTGAGCGTCCTCCCCTCGGAGAAAACGCATCCACTCCAGCGTGCTGAGACGCCGAATCCCTTTTTGTGTTTTCCACACACCAGTACCAAGGAGCGGCTGGACAGAGTGGAAGTGCGTCTGCAGGGCTGTGCTCCCTGTGCGGCCCGCGGGCCCGGCTGCCGAGAAGCCCCCACGCGGCCCTGCTCCGGCTCCTCCCGGTGATTCAGGTAGGAGCCCCCACCCCACGGCCGCGTTCGCTTGTGTTCTGGTGAAACTGTGGATGTTATGCCGGTCCAAATAGGTCCACTTTTCTCCTTTTGTTCCTGTTCATTTATTGGGGGGAGGGGCACAGGGAGGGGAGAGAATCTTAAGCAGGCTCTACCCTCAGTGCGGCGCCCGAGGCCGGGCCCGATCCCACTGATGACGGAATCTAAGGCAAGAGAAATGTGGCTGAAATGCAATCTCCTTACGGCTCGCAGCCCGCTGACACGTGAAGCACGCGAAGCGTGACCGTCCTCAAGGAACTCACACTGCCTTGGTGCTCACGTTTCGTTAAAGGCCAACAGTAACCTTATCTGCACAGCAGCCAGCCCCTCACAGTTCTGGAAGCCACCTTCAACCCCTATGTCCCCTTCCCCCTCGCACCACAAACTAGGAAGTATGTCATCAGTCACTCCTCATGACCCCAGTGCCAGTCTGCCTGCCCACGGGTCCCGTCCCCGTGCCATAATAAAATCACCTTTTTGCACCAAAAACGTCTCACGCCTTCTTTCTTAGCCATTCGCTCATGAAACCCGCTTCAGATCTCATCGTCATGACCCTGGGGACCGTGACCTGAGCCAAAATCAAGAGTCATGCACTCGGCCAACTGAGCCACCCAGGTGCCCCGAAAATAGATCTGCTCAAGAAGCCGTCTTTTCACGAAGCAAAGCTTCTCAGTTAGGAGATGCAGATTTTCCGTTACAGCCTGCTGATCTGGCCTTCGCGAGGTTGCAGAAGCGTCACTGCGTTCATAACCTGCTGTGAGGGTCTTCGTCTGGGGGTCCCGCCCTCCACCCCACTACCTGCTGGGTAGAGCGAGGACTTCCGCACCCAAAGGCGCCCGGACTGGGGTCCTGAGCAGAGACAGGAGGAAGAACACCGTGTGGCCGTGAGACGGGCCGTGAGAACTGCTGTTGGCCGCTCTGTATGCCAGAGTCAGAGTCGTCCTCCTGTTTATTTTAACGTCAAAGGGTAGAGAAGTGCTTTGTCCAGGTCAGGCTAAACAGGGCGAGTGTCGCTGCCATCCCGTGGACGCAGCCCCTGTGGAACGGCCGGGGCGTCTGGGAAGAGAAGTGGGAACCACGGCCCTGGAGGCAGCACGCTGGCACCTGCCCAGGGTGAGAGTGTGGGGGTGTATTTTTATACCATCGTCCGGTTGGGAGTATTGTTCACCTTTTGTTATAAACAGTGTGACCTGGGTGAAAGAAGGAAAAAAAAAAAAAAGATCATTATTACAACAACAAGAATGCCATCTGCAAACACGATTAGTCTGCCCTTAGAGGTTTCTTTTTCCGGCCCATGCACGGCGTCAATGCCTGCAGAACAGATTTATATAAATTAATTCTTTGCGCTCTCATCGCTGAGTGAAACGGACCCATCTTTGACTATCGTGCGTAACTCTACCTGCGTTCCATGTAATAAAATACCGTAATTCAATTTAGCGTTGACATTTTAGCAGAACGTTTCCCAAACGTATGGGAACACTCTCCACGTTACAGAAAAGGAAGGTTTAACGGAACAAACGACTCTATCTCGGGTCAGCTACGATCTCGCGATTCCTTCCGTAGGAGATGTTAAGCTGCAGGACGTCCGCACCTTCCTTCTCTGGGCCAAACAGCCTTCCAGTCGCATCAGAAGGGAAGAGCCCCTGACGTGGGGGATGCTGTTTATCAGTTGCATTGTCCTCAGACTTCTCTGAAGGCTCTCGCACCTGCACCCGGACGGACGTGTGTCCCCTAAGCACGGGGTCACCACGGCGCTCAACATGGGCCCAGGACAATGTGGCTCCAAGCAGGCGGTCTGGATAATACATCAGAGCCCTGCAGCTGTGTGTGGAGGGCGACGTGGGACCGGGGCCCGGCCATCCTCACAAGCAAGTACCCAGCGGACAAAACCTGTCCTTCATCTAACTTTTGAGAACTTGAGCTTTAAGTAGATTTAGTTCATAACAAATCGGCACGTGACTGTCTTCGCCAGGCAGCTGTGTTCTTATTTTATAGCCACTTGGGAAATTATTATATATAGCGCTATGTGATTAATAATATTCACTACTTCAGTGCTGTATATTTTTGCTCTATAGGCACTGAAGCAAGACGTAAAGGCACTGCATGCCTCTTTTCTGGAAGTTTTCAGGAATTTCTGGGACCACCTGCAGACAGGTCTTTCTGAAGTGGCCGAGGGGGTCCAGAGGGCACAGCTCCAACACCAGGCTCTGCTGTGTAAGCCATGGCCCCACCTGCCGGGGGTTCAAGTTTCCCTCTCCTTTGACTACGCGCCTGCCTGGGCACAGGGGCAAGAGCCAACACCCAGGCGGTCGTTGGCGTGCGTGGGGGCTGCGGTCCTTGGCCGCGCTCCCTCCTCAGGGAGTCCCCGTTTCCTCTGGTGACTCGAAGAGGCTTTCTGGACCTCGATGCCGTCCCTGAGCTGGCACCGTGTCCCTGCTGCACGTCCTGTGCCGGAGGCTCCTAGAGTGTGTGTGAGGCTCCGTTCGATCCGCTCAGCCCTTTCCTGACATCTGGGAAGCCCACAGCGCTGGGCCGCTATCGGGTCAGGACGGGATGTGCTCAAACTACCCAACAGGCAGCTCATGGAGGGAGGTGCTTTGGCCCCGTGGCACTGTGTGAATTAAGGCGTACTAGGTTTCTGTTAGGCTGACAGGTATTTTAGTTTATTAGAGAGAGAGGGAGAGAGAGAGCGAGCGAGCAAGCAAGGGAGGGGCAGAGAGAGTGAGACACAGAATCCCAAGCAGGCTCCAAGCTCCAGCCTGTCAGCACAGAGGCCGACTCCGGGGCTCGAACTCACAAACTGCGAGATCATGATCTGAGCCAAAACCAAGAGCGGGTGCCCAACTGACTTAGCCCCCCAAGGTGCCCCCAGATATTTTAGTTCAAATCACTGAGTACCTAAGGGTCCCGTGCCTCTTCGGTGCATTCGGTTCAGGGCCTCTCCTGAAGGGTCTCAGGTGAGGTGACTCAGCCCACACAGGTGGTCCTACATGTCACGCGCTCCAGCAAAGGGGACAGTGCTGTTATTTTATGGAAAATAGTGTCTCTCGGCTTTGAAAACGTGAGGTGTTTTATGGAAAACCGGAAGGGAGAAGAGGGAGACAGGATGTAGTGCAGGCCGCCCTCCCGGAAACCTGCGGACACGCGGGTAAACCACTGTTGCAGCTTGGCGGTCCAAGGCGGGACATCTGGAGCGATGCCTGCAGGAAGCAGACTCGAGGTACCAGCTAGAGAAGCAGAGGAGGAAGGTGCTTCACAACCGTTTGGTGGTGAGTGCGGTCCGGGTTCCCAGGAGGGTGGCGGCACAGGGGACCTGGGCAGGGACCCCAGTGAAAGGCCAGGGGTGGGAGGGGCACCGGGGCATGTTGGGGGTGGGGGCAGAGGTCCGCACGGGGGACTCCAGGCACACAGGGGGGACACTGGGACCCATGGGGGGGTGGAGGGCAACACGGGGGGGCACTGGGGCACATGGGGGGGCAGAGGGCCGCACAGGGGGGACACTGGGACACATGGGGGGGTGGAGGTCAACACGGGGGGGCACCGGGGCACATGGGGGGGCGGAGGTCCACACAGGGAGGACACTGGGACACATGGGAGGGTGGAGGTCAACACGGGGGGGCACCGGGGCACATGGGGGGGCGGAGGGCCGCACAGGGGGGACACTGGGACACATGGGGGGGTGGAGGTCAACACGGGGGGGCACCGGGGCACATGGGGGGGCGGAGGTCCACACAGGGAGGACACTGGGACACATGGGGGGGTGGAGGTCAACACGGGGGGGCACCGGGGCACATGGGGGGGCGGAGGGCCGCACAGGGGGGACACTGGGACACATGGGGGGGTGGAGGTCAACACGGGGGGGCACTGGGGCACATGGGGGGGCGGAGGTCCACACAGGGAGGACACTGGGACACATGGGGGGGTGGAGGGCAACACGGGGGGGCACCGGGGCACATGGGGGGGCGGAGGTCCACACAGGGAGGACACTGGGACACATGGGGGGGTGGAGGTCAACACGGGGGGGCACCGGGGCACATGGGGGGGCGGAGGGCCGCACAGGGGGGACACTGGGACACATGGGGGGGTGGAGGTCAACACAGGGGGGGCCACCGGGGCACGTGGGGGGTGGAGGTCAACACGGGGGAGCACTGGGGCACATGGGGGGGTGGAAGTCAACACGGGGGGGGCACCGGGGCACATGGGGGGGTGGAGGGCTGCACGGGGGGGGGGGCACCGGGGCACGTGGGGGGTGGAAGTCAACACAGGGGGGGCACCGGGGCACGTGGGGGGGTGGAAGTCAACACAGGGGGGGCACCGGGGCACGTGGGGGGGTGGAGGGCCGCACAGGGGGGGCACCGGGGCACATGGGGGGGTGGAGGGCCGCACAGGGGGGACACTGGGACACATGGGGGGGTGGAGGTCAACACAGGGGGGGGCACCGGGGCACGTGGGGGGGTGGAAGTCAATACAGGGGGGGCACCGGGGCACATGGGGGGGTGGAGGGCCGCACAGGGGGGGCACCGGGGCACATGGGGGGGCGGAGGGCCGCACAGGGGGGACACTGGGACACATGGGGGGTGGAGGTCAACACGGGGGGGGCACCGGGGCACGTGGGGGGTGGAGGTCAACATGGGGGAACACCGGGGCACATGGGGGGGTGGAAGTCAACACGGGAGGGGCACCAGGGCACATGGGGGGGTGGAGGGCCGCACGGGGGGGGGGCACCGGGGCACGTGGGGGGTGGAAGTCAACACAGGGGGGGCACCAGGGCACATGGGGGGGTGGAGGGCCACACGGGGGGGGGGCACCGGGGCACGTGGGGGGTGGAAGTCAACACAGGGAGGGCACCAGGGCACATGGGGGGGTGGAGGGCCACACGGGGGGGGCACCGGGGCACATGGGGGGGGGGCGGAGGGCCGCGCAGGGGGCACCGGACCTAGGACTCTCAGAGCGCTGCCTTCCTCGCGAGCCCCGGCCCCAGCTCTTCCTCCCCCATCCGCAGGGCGCAAAGCATGGCCCCCTCACGTTCGTCCGCGGGCTGAGCTCTGCGGCCCAAAGAGTGTGCACACTCAGGTGTTCGTTTCTGCACGCCGTGAGGCCAGAGCTGATGGTTTGGTGGGTGAACTTCCGTGAGGTTCGGTGGTGTGGTTGAACCCCGGCCCGGCTCACAGTCCCGTGGACCAGCAGCCCCAGGACCCGGTGGTTCCTGGGAAGATTCTCTCCCGTCCCCGGGCTCCCTCCACGGCCAGACCCGCCTGGGAGTAATTCTCCCTGTGCCTGAGCCACTCCTTGGGCCGAGCTCTACGCCGTGACACCGGGGCGCATGCACGCTTCCCGCCGACCCGCACTTTCCAAGCATCTTGGTGCCTTTTGGTCCCCGGTCTGGACAGCAGTGTCGCCCTGCTGCAGAGACCAAGGGAGAGGTGCACGAGGGCCCCGGGAGTGAGTGGAGAAGGATGGCTTCTGGAGGACACGGTGGCGGACTTTGAGTTTCTGACGCTGTCGTGTGGAGGAAGAATAGACATCTTCGTTATGGTCCCGTCGCTGTGAAAGGACCAGGGGGCAAAGGACGTGCACACAGTGCCAGAGAGCGGGGTGCAGCGTGGAGCCAGGGGCACCCGGACGTGGTAGACCCGCGCCGTCGGGGTGTCTGGGCACAGCCTGGCCGAGGCGAGCCGGGCCGTGCAGACGTGCTCCCTTCTTCCACGTGGGGGCACGTGGAGCGGTTGTCCCACATCGTTGCCCTTTGTCTCTGAAGTACCACATCGTGCCACGATTTGGGTGAACACTTGGCGGGGTCTGGAAAAGTACCAGGTTTCAGAAACTTCTCCCAAAATGCCTCAGAAATTTGACGCGGGTCCCCATCGAGAGGTGGTTTCTGGACACTCGTCACCACACGATGATGGTTTGCCAAGTGAACACGCTTCAGTGTGGATGTTTAAAAAGCCTAAAATAACACTGACTGCTCAGTGCCACTCCGTGGGGACTTGATCAGAAGCCAAGGTGTGGGTGGGGAACGCGACGCTCACGTCCCGGGGAAGCGGTCGTCAGGCCGCGTTCTCTGAGGAAATAGTCCGTCTTCTCAGCCTTGGCCCTGAGCTCACAGGGACAAACTCTATTGTCATAGGAGCTGAAAGGGAATATCAGGGTTCACTGCCGGATCCGCCCTTTGTTGCCTTTTGATGAGGAATCCGAGGATCCAGCTTCACAGAACAGGTAATTTGCTTTTGCATCGTGTGTGTGTGTGTGTGTGTGTGTGTGTGTGTGTGTGTGTGTGTGTTTTAAGGAACACAATAGAAAATGCAGCGATTGCCCACGCCTCCCATCTTCCTACCCTTGGCCCCAAAGCAGGATGTGTCTGTCCCTGGGGTGGGGGGTGGGTGGGGAGCTGCCTTGCTCATCATGATGCAGCGGGACCACCGACGCGGCCAGCCTTCTTTCGGTGCCCGGCAGGGCCAGGCTCTCACTGGTCCTCTCTCTGTATGGGGAGCACCCTCCCGTATTTACCCCAGAGGCCCCTCAGGGGCGCAGAAACGTAACTAGTACTGACTCAGCTTGTGTTTGTGACCTACGCTTTTTTTTTCTTTTTTTTTAAATTTTTTAAATGTTTGTTTATTTTTGAGAGAGAGAGAGAGAGAGAGAGAGAGAGACAGAGTGTGAGTGGGGAAGGGGCAGAGAGAGAGGGAGACACAGAATCCAAAGCAGGCTCCGGGCTCTGAGCCATCAGCACAGAGCCCAAGGCGGGGCTAGAACCTATGAACTCTGAGACCATGACCTGAGACAAAGTCGGAGGCTCAACCGACTGAACCACCCAGGCGCCCCTTGCGACCTAGAGTTTTGACGGTATTAACGAATAACGGAATTATGTGGAATCATTTTGGTTGGCTGTTTGCTTGAAAACCCTACTAAGTATGACTTTCCCTTCTTCCCACGAGGAAACAACCCCCGTGGGAATTTCTCCCCCTTGTAGCCAGATGGATTCCACATTCTAGGCCCTCCATCGGGGACGCCGCCTCACACTGTCCCCTGCTTGCGTTAGGTCAGTCCCGTCAGCAGGTCCGCAGCGAACAGGCACTGCCTTCTGCCCTGTGAGGTGGCTCGTGTCAGGGTCCTGCCCTCGTCTGCCCAAGCCTTGCTCTGCTGTAAGGGCCTCACTCGGGCCACACTGACGTTTGCATCATACGCTCTAGCACTTGGCTTGGGAAGGTCGTTAGAAGGCCCTTGGTCAGTCCTGCAGCATGAAGTACAATTTGTACCTTTTTGACAGTGGTTGCATATTTTTTTCTTTTTGTGGGCATAACACGTACGTGCCGTGCTGACTGGTTGCCATGTGCCATTTGTCAGAGGTCCAAGGACCTGGAAACACAGCAGCCAGCAGCTCCAGACTGTGGTGTTTTCACGTACGTGTAGCTTTCCCGTTGCTGATGTCGGGCCGCTGCTTAGACACAGAAACGTGTCTGCCGTTGCGGGGAGTTCTGCCGGACGCTGTTGCTCCTGGCTGTCTAGCTTCTCAGAGCTTCCCGAGCGGCTTCCTGACCTTGTGCCTGTGTTCCTACCTCATTTACGTTCATTTAGCTTCCGTTTCTGCGACACGTTGCCTTTTGCCAGATTCATGATTGCCTTCAAACGGCCAAGGTCCTCAAGGCGGAGACCTTGGTGTGACGTTGTGTGCACATCAGTCAGCCCCACAGCTGCACTGGCAGGAGGCATCGGGTTGTAGATCTGTCCGTCTCCCCCGCACGACACAAGAAGGGAACGTAGAATGAAAAGCGGAGGCAGAAGAGAAAACGTTGGCGGAGAACGTGGGAAGGACGGAGGAGAGACGAGAATGAGGAGCAGGGAGAAAATCTGAGACGCTGATACAAGCGCAGGGGTGAGGGGCAGAAGTAGGGGTGACGAGACAAACCCAAAGGCAAGGAGAGGATGGGGGCGGGAGGGAGGAGGACAGGAAGCGACTACGGCAGGCCCGGCAGAAATGACAGTGGCAGAGAAGAGTTTGGGGATTAGGGAAAGAGAAGGACCCTCCACAGTGACGTGCGTGGTCATTATTGTCATTGTTTTACCCCCAGCTCTGTGCCTGCGGAAGTGGTCCACGCCGTCGATGATGTGAGTCACATCTCCAGCACACCGCACTTGGAGGAGCTCTCTGTGTGGTGGTTCCCGTGGGCCCCAGAAACGTCCACCCCTGGGCGCAAACCAGAGACGGGTGAACATAGGAGAGTTTCCCCCTTTGTTCCGTGCCTCCTCAGATAGCAAAGATGGGTTCTGTGTCCGGATTTCCACTGGAGCAAGAAATTAACGCAGGCTGGGTGCGCGTCCCTTGTGCGAAGCCGCGGGCCTCCTCACTGTAGGTGTGTGTGTGTCAGGAAAGCCGCTCTGCTCTCGTTGGTTTTCCAGCCCCCAAGTCAGCCAGCGCATGAAAGGACGGAACCTGTGGTCTGAGCATAAGGCAAGAAACACAAGCGTGGAACCAACGTGGCTTTAAAACGAACCGTGTCGTTTTAAAATTATGAAACGGACGTGTCTGCTACCAGCCCACAATTTTGTTTTCTCTTTAGAACCTGCGTGTTTCTTAGCTTTATCGACCCAAAAGGCCTGGAAGCAACAGTGGGAAGCCCAGCACCCAGACCATGGTTTCCACCTGCTGGGAGTACAGGACGCGCCCGGGACACAGGCTGTGCCGGGCAGTAAAGCGAGTAGGGAAGACGGTGGGATTGTGTCCACAAATGCAGAAGGGATGCCCACTGATGTAGGGTGAAATAATGGAGCTCAAGACGTGACTGGAGCCAGGTTGAAAAAGTACAGAATTCTACGCAAATCTTCAGTTCACAAGTACTACGAGAGAAAGTTTTTCTTTTCAGAAGATTCTAGCTAATCAATTCAGAGTAAGTGATAAGAATAGAAGTCACCACTCGAAAGCCCTAATAGGTCTGGGTGACAGTCTTCAGTGGGTGCTAGACGGTTAGGGGACAGCAGGATCTTTACCACGGAAGGTTCCAGAACCCAGAGCACTCGAAGTTTCACAGACAGAGAGATGCTCAGACGTGAGGAGGTGGCCACGGGCCATGGGGTCACAGACAGAGAGACGCTGAGATGTGACGAGGTGGCCACAGGCCATGAGGTGCAACAGTCCCACCAGTGAAGAGACTGGGCTGCAAAGTTGAGCCCACATCTAATGGAGTCTGGGGGTCTGCCATTTTGAACAAGAGGAAAGAAATCAGCCAAGTCAGAACGTGAGACACTTCACAGGACCAGTGACCCGATTCCTCTGAGAAATCAGTAATGCCAAGAAGGGCAGAGGAGGCAGAATGGGAGACGCCCCAGGCTCGTAATCACAGTCTCTGAACAAGTCAGCTGTAAACCACATTTTGGGGACAACCAGAGAAATTAGACTACGTGTGGGTTTGTACTAACTGCCTGAAGTGAGATGGTGATGGCATGGGGGCTGTGCTGAAAAACTGAGTCCTCATAAGTGGAATCAGATGTTGTGTTGTCTGGTATTTAAATTAAAATATGCCAGGGGAATGGGAGGTGGGTTGAGCATCTGTAGAAAACAAGATGGACCAAATGCCAAGAGTGCTGGGTGAGGGCTCTCAGTATCCTGTTTCCTCCAGTTTTGTGCATGGTTGAGCGTCTCTGTAGATAAACAGGAAGATACGTTGGGCTTACACTTCACTGCCGCTTGTTACGACCATTGCTGCATGAGTCTAGAAAGCGTGTGGAAGGTGAACTCTCAGCTGTATTGATGCCCAGACCCTGGTCCTCTAGACCGCGGTGCCGGGTGGAAGCCGCGAGGGGCTGCTCCCCACCGCCCCCCGACAAGGTCCGTCGTTGGAGTCTGTCTTATGGTGGTCACATGTCATAATCTGCGGTGACTCTTCCTAAAGCCACTTCGGTTCACGGATCGACGGCTTTCTTTTTACACAGCAGCCCAGGAAACCGTTAGAGCGGTATCGAAAACTCTTTCAACGGTCTCTGCAAATAAGCACTTTAAAAAGTCCTTGTTTTGAAGGATTTTTTTTTGTCTGTCACTCGATGCGTTGTCTGTCGCCTTAAACACCAGTACGACTGAGTCAAGCAAAAGGAGACAAATTAAATTCTCATTGTTAGGAATTTGAGTGAAAAGGAGCCCTGATGCATCCTGTTAAATCTCCTTCTATAGGTGGAGACGCGGAGTATCCGTGGTCAAGTACTGGTCTTTTCTGCACCGTGCGTGATCTGCGGGTGTACTGGTCGACCTTCAGTTTTTAGTGGGAGAATGTATTCCGAGCCCGAGACCTGGCCCTCACGTGCTTTATAAAGACCTGTTGTCGTCCCTGCTTTCTATTATAGATGTTCTTTGTCATGTGTTCACCTCGTGACTGTCCTCTCCGGTTCCTGTCAAATTCCCACTGAATTTTCAAATTCAGAAGTTTGAGGGTTTTGTGTTTCCTTATATTTTACGCATCAAGGTAACATTTCTTTTGATTGGGTCATTTTGGATTTTCTTTGAAGGACTGAGTGGAACCCAAGTTGTGTTTTAACTTTATCGAGCTGCCGGTTCCGGAGCTTTGTGTCACTAAATGTGCGGAGAAGGCGAGCGGTCAGTGTAGTGACCTCCGGGCTCTGGGCTCCCATGGGTGCTCCCGAGTCTGAAGAGCGTGAGAGTCTGTGTCACACGTGTGGCACAGCATTGCGTTGCAGTTTGCGACCTAATCCAACATTGAATCGTTGGCGATTCACACTGTAAATAAAATCAGTCTCGCGGGGAGGAGTCTGGCCACAGTCCCTAGTTCTCGGTGGCTGTCTTCAGGGTTAGGTAGGTGCATTTCCCACTTAACACGCATCTGCTTGTTTGATAATCAGATATGGAAGAAGAGATTTGCAGCTTTGTCTGCTTGTCTGTGGCTCCCCTTATTTTTCACTCTTATCAAGCCATTCAGTTTGACAGTCACAGGCTTGACTTTCCGAATACAGCTAAGGAAGCCTAGGGGTCAAATGATTCTCCTGCAAATATCTGCAGCTGAGGTCAAAAACATTTTCTGAGAGGCGCGTGACAAAGACGGATGGGTTTGACATCCCTAAGACAAAATTGTTAATGATCAAAGTTTCATAGGGTCCTTAACTTGTCCCCTAACCGAGGCTCACCTGGTCCTCGCCGTAACCGTGATGGCGGCGACATCTGCCAGCAGCTTCGGCTCACGCGGAAAGCAGAGACGTGCGGTCATGCCCCGGATACTCCGGTGTCTGGTCGGATGAGGCACGAAAGCACACTGAGGGAGACCTCTGCGTCTCGAGCCGGTATTTGGGGATGCTTGCATGAGCTCAAACATAGAACATCCCAACCTGAGCTCCGCATTTTCCCTGCGGACACACCCTTACTCCCGTCTCCCCATCTTCGCAAGGGAAAGTCATCCACCCGGTGTCTGGTGCCAGAAATGTGGGAGTCCCTGTGGACTCTTGCCTCATGAGTGCCCCTCAGATCCTGTCGGTTCTGCAGGAGGAATCTCCCCTGGGTCTGATTTAGTTCATTCCCATCGCTCTCACACTTGGGGCCACACTCCTGTCCCTGGGCCTCGCCGACCTCACCCTCCCGAACCGAATCTCCGATCTGCTCTGTGGCTGAGGAGAGCAGTCCTTGAAGATGCAGTTTGGTCAGATACGTGGGCCTCCTGGCTTGAAGAAGAAACTGGAAAGTCTCAATTCTGACCTCTGTGCAGAGGAACATACGCGTTGCTCCCAGCTACACTGGCCTTGAACGTGACAAGCCCTTCGCTGCCTGCAGGACTCATGCGCTTTCCTCCTTCCAGAATGCCCTTCCGCTCAGCCTGCCCAGGCATGCCAGTCTGAATGAGACCATCTGTGTCCCCCCCACCCCCGCATCTATTTACTTCTCTGGGGTTCTTGGTGGAATCGCACATAATTTTCTGCCGCCGATTTGTGAAGTGCATCCGCACCCCCGTGTGTAGGCCTCACCCTCTGTTCACCATGACACTCGGTTCTAGATCTGGCATGGCCGTGTCTCCGTGCGCACGAGCGAATGGTACACACGCTTCTAGTTCATTCCACAGCCTGGGGCTTTCTTATCCGTTCTGCCACCAATGAAACAGGATAGGAATCGGAAGACCGGAGTCACAGGCTAACCGTGCACCTCGGCTCTGTCACTCGGCTTCTTGAGGCCTGTGAAATCCGCTCTTTCCTGCGGTGAAATTGTGGGTGTAAGAGGGGCTTTCTAGAACCCAGATTGAGTGTCTCAAATATGAACCAGTTGTGAAGAATTGAAAATCGTTACAACAGCTAGTGTGACTTATACAGACTTTGATCAGAAAAAGATGTTTGCATTTTTAAGGAGTTACAAGGATTTAAGGAAGAAATTCTCTTTCTCTTCCCATCAGCTTACTTCAAGCTCAAGCTCTATATTTTACATTTTCTCCTACTGGTCAGTTATTTCATGGCTTTAAATCGGATTCACAAAGAATTTCTCCCTCATCCCATCTCCAGCGTGTGCACCATCCCAGGAAAGGACACACCCCTCTGCCGGAAGACCCATTGCCACGGCCGAGTGCCCTCCACTGGACTGTCCTTATTTCACTCGGTGTCTGGAAATGACCCTCTTCTGCGTAACGTCTCTGGAGTAGGTACTACAGAGTTCCTAATATTTTCTCCTTTCGTAGGTAACTAATTTATCCAAATTTTAGAACCGTGGACTTAGCGAATTCTGTGAGGCGCACCAGGGCCGACCCCGTTGCCGGCACATTTTATAGATGGCAGGAAATGGGGCTTCGAGAAGATAAATGAGCACCCAGGGTCACACAACAAGTTGTACCAGAGTCCGAATTAGCAAATAGGGTCTATACTAGGTGTGAAGAAGTCTGTGGCTGCTTCTTACCCAAAGACCTTCAAGAAGTGTGGAGCCGGTGACTGTCTGTGGTCCTGGCGGCCCCTGCGGTGCCGGTGCCGGGTGATGGGCAAGGTGGGGCTGGATGCCACGGCCAGGCGTTGAAGCAGCCGGCAGGCTCGGGCCCACGTCTTGTCCCCGCTCCGCCGAGTGGCCACGGACCAGCACACCAGTACGCGCACTCGCACGCACGTGTGCCCTGTGAGTGGACACCCTCCCGGGCTGGGTCCCTGATCTCCGAGGGGATGCCGTGGGAGGACGTCTGGGAGCGTAGGAACACTCGGCCCAGCCTGTGGGTCACTTCTGCGAATCCGTCGCCCAGCCTGGAAACTGGAGCGTGGCAATGATTTACGTGACCCCCTCCTCCCCTCCCCGTCTGAGGTCATCACCAATTCAAATTTTATTTCGATAGTGTCTTGCATTGAATATTGATGTAGATGCCAATAAAACCTATAAATTATACAATGTTTATAAGTACCTAGAATACTGGTATAACGTCAGGAAGACGACGACCGACTGCGCCGGGCGCCTGCCTCATGCCCCCCCGTGGAGCCTTGCAATTCCATGAGGCAGGTGTGCCCATCACAGCGGTGCCCGCAGGTCTGCGTTGACCATCTCGGAGTCCCCGGCCGCTCCCCTCCCGGGAGGAAGGATGCCAGAGGGCAAGAGCCTGAAATTTTGGATGAAGGGAAATTATCTTAAAAGGCCATGGGAAATGAATCTTATTTGTGAGGAGAAGGGCGTTGAGTGCTATGAACGAGGAGGCATTTATTCGGAAAGGAAGGGAAGAACATTTAAGCTGTGTTTGGGAAAATGAGACTTTGCTCTTGGAATCATTTCAGATGTTGCTTAAAATCTAGTGATCACACTGTAGGATGACATTCTAAATAGCCAGGGAAGCTTCTGGACCCATGCTTGTTTTTATGGCTTCTTATGTTCCTTATAGGGTGTCCCTTGAGCTTTTGGGTGAGACGTTGTAAACCTTAGCATTTTCCATTTGTGTTTCTTTATGGTTAAAACGCAGACATTTGAAGACGTCAGTAAAACACTTTGGGGTGTGTGTTTCTGCGCCGTTCATCCTGAGGGGCTAGGGTTACGTCTTGGCACAAAATTAAAGGAATACCACCACGAAAGTATGCCTCAAGTGGGGAGTGAGGGGCCGAGGCTGGTGGTCAGATCCTGGGTCCGGGTGCCAGGTGTGGCTTCTGCTCTGAAGACAGTGTCAGTGCCTTACTTCTCGGTCCTGCGTCTTCCTGCGGAGTTTGGGAGTTAAAAAGATTGAGGAGGGGCGCCTTGGGGGTTCATCCGGTTGAGCGTCTGACTAGCTCAGGTCATGATCTCGCGGTTCATGGGTTCGAGACCCACGTCGGGCTCTGTGCTGACAGCTCAGAGCCTGGAGCCGGCTTCAGATTCTGTGTCTCCCTCTCTCTCTGTCTCTCTCTCTCTCTCTCTGTCTCAAAAATAAATAAACATTAAAAAAATTTTTTTTAAGATTTAGGAGCTGCTTCCTTCATGGGGGTATTACTGTTATTATATACTAATATTACTGATATCATAAGGGGACAGACAGCCCCTGCGGCAGCTTCTGGCACACTGTCGGAGCTCAATAAATCCTCAGCGGAGAAGTGAACTCTCCGTTAGCGACTCCTCTGAGGATAAGACCTCTTCCTTGAAAGCTGTGTTCAGACAGAGCCACCCCCAAACCTTCGGATAGTAACTAGATAAGGTGCCCGGGCAGCGGCGGCCGTGTGACGGGACGGGGGGCCCCAGTCACGGACCGCTGCTCCGTCCTGGCCGAAGTCCCCATGGACGGGTTTCTGGCCCTTTCTGCTCTGACGTACTTTTCCTAATGGTAGCAAACGGCCTCCCACTCTGCCACCCCCGGCTGGCAGCTTGAGATAAGGCCTTGAATGGCGCGCCCACAGCTTGATGTCCTGTCACTAGCTCCTCACACTTGTCGGTTGAGGTGACTTATCCCCTTCTGGTCTGATGTACATGTTGGAAAGATTTCCAAGGCAGTGACGTAAAGCGTGGACTGGAAGGAAGGCCGCTGGGCTGGAGACGGAGAGACCAGCGCAGGGGGGAAGCCAGGGACCATCTCGTCAGCCCGCACCCCCCACCCCCCGCCCCAGCAGCAGCAGCAATGGGTGTCGGGAAGGGAAGGCGCATGAGAGATGCTTCCGGTGAAATCCAAGGCCTAACTATCGAGTGTGTTGGCAAGGCCACCGCTGAGTAACTTTTTCAAAGCCCATCTCACCCACACGCACACCTGTGTGCCTGTAGCATTTCACGTTTGATCACGGGGACGGCGCGGCCCCACCTCGCTGGCCAGGTCAGCACCTGAACCGGCGGCCCTCGCAGATCCAAACGCAACCGCACGCGGCTCCCACGGCCCGGCCCGCGCCGCTGGCGGGAAGTAACAACCACGTCTAGAACAAATGGCATCGAATTCCACAGCTTATGCCCTCAGTGCCTACCCAGGCCGCCTTCTGGACGCGCATTTATTTTTGCGGATACCCGTATATGTGAAGGGACCCGCAGGGAGCCGGGAAGGCACACCCTCCAGCGGCTGTCACGGAAAAATCAAATGTTGGTTGGTTTTCAGTTCTTGCTACAGGCCTGGTCATGAATTTGCATTTTGTCTTAGAATTGGAACCCATTCGGAATGTGTATGTTTGTTTCTGCGCTTCAGGAGAAGTAATCGAATGCTGCGTTTCTTGTTGAAGACAGCCTTTGCTCGTGTCCGCACAAGATGGCATTGAAGGAGACAGCGGGACAAGACCCAAAGTCCACGCGTTTTACAAGCAAAAATTTTAGTGCCACCAGTTATAATGAAATTATAACATGTCCGAGATGGGACTTCGTCGGTCCTGGGAGAGTCTCACGCCTCACTCGAGAGGTCAAGTGCCCGCAGAGGCCCCTCCCTGGGCCGCTGCACCCCCCCCCCCGCCCCCCCACCCCCGTCTGTAGCAGAGAACGAGCTCCTCTGGGCGTTCCTCGCGGAGGCGACTTTCCTCTCATACCAGCGCCCGGCCGGCGTGTCCCCTAGAGGGGAAGGAAATGTTACAGTCTCTGGGGACCATCTGGTCGCTGTCTTAGTTACTCAATTGTGCGGTTCAGTAAAATGCATCCGTAGACAATCCGTAAACCGGGCGTGGCTGCGTTCCACCAAAACTTTGTTTACAAAAACTGGCGACAGGCTGGATTGGCCCGAGGGCTGCGGTCTGTCAACCCCTGGTCAGTGTTACCAGTGCAGCACTGGCTGTGTCTTAACTGCCTTGTTTACGCTTTTTTATTAGGAAACAGTCTTGGTGAAATGTGATCGGGCCGCTCACCCGCCGATTAATAACACTTACAGTTTTGAGAGGTAAGTGCTTTGACACAGAAAACAAAGCCATACAAATATAAATCTTGCGTTAGCATTTGGTTAATGAAATTCACAATTTATCCCATCATTTGCACTAATTGCTAATGAGCAAAGGCAATTGAGTGGAGAAAGCATGTGTTGTCTTTTTTGTTTGTTTAAGTGTATTTATTATTTTGAGACAGAGATGGTGAGTGGGGGAGGGGCAGAGAGGGGCGAGAGAGAATCTCAAGGAGGCTCCACGCCGACAGCGGCGAACGGGACGCGGGGCTCAAATTCACGGACCGTGAGATCATGACCTGAGCCAAAGTCAGATGCCTGACTGAGCCCCCCAGGCGCCCCAAGCTTGCCTTTGCGACAAGTAGTGGCGAAGCAGTGGGTGAGCCTGCAAACAGGAGATGAGCCTTGATCTGTGCACCACACTTTTCAGTGTTTGTGTATTTATTTTGAGAGAGAAAGCGTCAGCGCGTGCGAACGGGGGAGGGGCCGAGAGAGAGGGAGGCGCAGAATCGGAAGCAGGTTCCAGGCTCTGAGCTGTCAGCACAGAGCCTGACGCAGGGCTCGAACCCACGAACCGCGAGATCATGACCTGAGTTGACATCGGACGCCCAACCGACTGAGCCACCCACGCGCCCCTGTGGGTCACACCTTTTGCAAAAAAGTAACTGACATGGAATCTAGACCTAAATATAACGCATAAAACCACAAAACTTTCAGAAGATGACTCAGGAGAAAAGTCTTTGTGACCTCGAGTTAAGCAAAGAGTTCCCAGAAATGCCACAAAGAGCGCGATTTATACAAGAAAACGATGTATCGGGCTTTGCCACAGACACCGTCCGCTCTGTGTGTGTGACGTCACCAGGAGAAAGGGCAGGGGAGCCCCAGGCCAGAGCGAACCTTTGGAAATCACAAAGCTTACCAAGCACTTGTACCCAGAAAGGAAGAGAACAGACCACGCCGTAAGCAGGTGGGCAAAGTGTCAGTACAGACGTTGCAGCCGAGAGACGCCGACGTCCTCAGTTACGTGGGAGGGCCGGCTGGAGGCCACCGGTCCACGCGGCCCAATGCCGAAACCACAGGCTGGTGGCTGGAGGTGTCAGCGTGGTTGATGCGGACAAAGGTGGCACCGCCCCTTTGGACACGGTGTTCTGTGACACGGAACGCGCTTTCTATGTGACCCAGACCTTCTGGAAGAGACGAAGGCCTGAGGGTGGAGAACAAGCCAGACTCTGCCAGGAGCTGGGAGGCGGGAGGGGTTGTCCACCGAGAGGCCACAGAGAGGCCACAGGGGAGGCCATGGGGGAGACTCGTGCTGAGAGCTGCTCTCCGTCTCGGTGGCGGCCTTGTGTGCACTCGTCTGTGCCCACGGAGCTGCTGCCTCCGTGGCCGAAGCACGGGATCCATTTTAAAAATACAGTCAATGTTTCAAGGAGACCTTAGGAGGCAAGTGGGCTAATTCTGACGTGTGGGTCCTGATTCAATCCGTAAACTCTGATGCTTTTTTTAACAAGAAAGCTGAAGTGGCCGTGTGGGCTTCAGACGCGACACCACCAGGGAAAGGGGGCCTTCCTCATATAAAGGGGCCGGCTGTCAGCTCCAGCTTCTTGTCCGCAGCCCGGCTGCCTCTCCTCGTGCACCTGGAACGTTCCCTCCGATGGGCCTTCGGGGCCACCTGTGTCTCGCCGGGCGTTTCGGGTCCTGTGTTGTCCACGCTCTGAGCAAGAGGAGGGCGAGGAGGGCCACGCCACCCCAGCCCGCTGCCACGGGGCGGGTCTTCAATCCCCCTCGTGTTCCTGTGGCTTCTCACATGTTCCAAGCACGTCTGTGCAGGTCCCGGGGCTTGGCCTTGTCAGGAGCCCCTGGACGGGCACCGCGGGTGGAGAAGCCAGGGGCGGCCGCTCACACGCCTTTCCAGGGTCAAGTCTGGGCTGTCGTGTGCCTGCCGCGGCCGTGGGACCCGGGAAGGGGGGCAGGGCGCTGGGGGCGGGGACCCTGTTTGGGGGAGCCGGTGGGGGGGGGCAGCACGCCATACACATTGGGGTCAGACTGAAGGAGAAGGTCTCGATTGTGGTGTTTGGGCTGAACAAAAAAAAGAAAGGAAGGAATTTGTGCCAGTCGCTGTCCATCCAAGCAAGAAGCAATAATTCACATTTAAATCTCCGTAAGAATTTATTTTGGGGAGGAATTTATTCAGGATTGTCCCACTTCAAAATCAGCAGAACATATGGGTCTTATGAAATCAGAACACTGTTTATTTTATAAGAGCTTTTGACGGAACTAATAAATGTCAAAATATTTTATTTCAGGGTTGAAAGAAACTCTCAACAGTTTCAGTACTTAGCTCCTTTTTAAAAATAAATATGTGTGAAGGGGAAAATACATTCCTTCCTAAAAAATTCAGGAAAAGTATGAACAGGCCCAGAGTCAGAAGACCACTGCTATCTTCTAAGTGGGATAGAAATACATTATTATTGGGGCGCCTGGGTGGCGCAGTCGGTTAAGCGTCCGACTTCAGCCAGGTCACGATCTCGCGGTCCGGGAGTTCGAGCCCCGCGTCAGGCTCTGGGCCGATGGCTCGGAGCCTGGAGCCTGTTTCCGATTCTGTGTCTCCCTCTCTCTCTGCCCCTCCCTCGTTCATGCTCTGTCTTTGTCTGTCCCAAAAATAAATAAAAAAAAAAAAACATTAAAAAAAAGAAAAGAAATACATTATTATTTTTTAAAATGGCAAATTAAAAGTGGCAGCCATTGACCCAAAATGCCATAAGAAACATAAGAAGTAATTTCATTATTTTGAGCATAAAGGACGTATCAGGTAGTTGAAGGACTCTTGGCTGTGTCCCCCTGTTACACGCATTCATGCTGTGACGTCCCCACATGTTTGCGTCGATTCCTGGGGTCGTGAGTTCGAGCCTTCCCTGAGCTCATGTTACGGGCTGGCGGGGCTGGAGGTGAGCTGACGGTGTCTGCACCGCTCCTGACGTTCTGTTAACCAGGAGTTAACCAGGCAGAGAAGAGAGGACATTCCGGTAGGGAGACAAAAGGGTCAAAGGCACAGAGGAGATAGGAGCAGAGGGTCAGAGACCCCCCTGACCCCCACAGGGTCAGGACCGCAATGTGGCCGGGCGCACCCTGGAGACGGTGGGGGTGCTGGCTGTGTGGAGAGGACCCCCAGGACGGCTTCGCCTTCCCCCTGGCAAGTGAAGACTGGGTTAGCCCGGCCGGTCAGCTGCCCCGCCACCCCCCGACCCCCGTGCCCACAGCTTCCCACCAGGACGTGCTTGGACCTGGGGCCTCCCAGCTTCTGGCCTCCACCCAGCTTCTCTGGTGGGAGGCCGGACACCCTGTCGGGCAGCTAACAGCCTCCTGCAGCTTTTTCTCCAGTGAGCTCGCGTCTCTAGATGTGTTTCTACAAGATACAGAGAGGACTTCTGATATAAGAAGAAATACAGGGAACATGTTCCTGCGTAAGGAACACGTAAGAAACGGAAGGAGATGTTACAACACAATCAGCATTGGCCTTTTTCTTTGTTTTCCGGAGCACTTTGTATGTTAGGGATATTGATCTCTTTGTAATTTAAGTTGCAACCGTTTTTCCAAGTTTGTTATTTTGTCTTGTTTTTGCTTCTGAAAGCTCTTACCTGTGCCAAAGCTCTCCCCTTGTTAACTTAATTATAGTGACAAAGGCCACCAGGTTAGAGAAGAATAAACCCACGTGTTCTGATATTTGTGTGGTTTGACTTCTCACATTAAACTTACGACCCGTCTGGAACATCCTAGAATATTGTCTAAGGGATGGATCCCATTTTATGTTTTTCCACGTACCTCCCCAGTTAGTGACACCACTTAGGGAAACACATCTTTTCCCCGCTAATCTGAGATGCTTCCTTTATCACACAGCTGCCACACGCGGGCCCAGTTCTAGACTTGTCTCGGGTGCCCTGGACGCCCCCTCCCCCGGCTCAGGTGCACGGCCACAGCCTCGGGTGCAGGCTTCACAGCACACGGAGGGTCCCCGGGGACAGCCCCACCCCCGCTCCTTCTCTCCCCCCCCCCCCCCCCGGGGTTTTCCTTTCTGTTCTGACCTCTTGTTTTGCCAACGCAATTGTATGATCACATTACCTGGCTCCAGAGAAAGACGTGATGGCATCTGTGGTATTTGGGGGTGTTTTGGGGGGGAGTAAGGCAAGTTTATAAACTAACTTTGGAAAAGACTGACTTCCTCACAGAGTTGAGTCTTGCTGTCCAAGTACGTGGTCTGTCTTTTTATTTGCTTGAGTTGGGTTATGTCTTTCAGGAGAGTTTTATAGTTTTCTCCGTAAAGGATGTGGACATTTCTCATGAGGGTTATGGCTGGGTTTTCAGTTTGCTTTCCTCCTGCCATCGATGGGAACTTCCTCCCACAGTATCTTCTGACTCAGCTGTTCGTGTGCACGAGTGTGACTGATGTTTGCACGGATCCACGAGGCCCGCCACCTCTCTCACTGCCCCTGCGCAAAGTCACGTCCTTTGACTCTGGAGTGGCCGGTGCACGACCACACGTCACGTCCAGTGGAGTCAGTGTCCTGCCCGGGTCTTATGTCATCGCTTCCCTGTGTCCACCTGGGCTCCTGAGTAATGACTCGATACAGTGTTACCAAGTGCAGGTGGCACAGGACCCTTGACCTTGGCTTCACGTTGGTGGCAAAGACCTGAGTGTTTAAGTAAGACGTTCACAAAGCCTCAACTAGTTACTATTTAGGAAAAGTTTGCTGACCCCTACTATAGATGAGAGATTTAGAAGACGTTTGGCCAGTGGCCAAGGGAATGCCTTGTTTGAA
The DNA here is from genome assembly GCF_028018385.1 of Neofelis nebulosa. Taxonomy (NCBI): domain Eukaryota; kingdom Metazoa; phylum Chordata; class Mammalia; order Carnivora; family Felidae; genus Neofelis; species Neofelis nebulosa. Next base: position 154,114,757 of record NC_080787.1, read on the forward strand.
TCGTGATTTTTAAAAGCTGACAGGAAAAATAAGCCCGCCGGAGAGCTGGAGAAACGTCAGAGAACGCTGGACGGCTTTGGGGGTGACAGTAAGGAATTACTGCTAGTTTTCCAAAATGTGGTGATGGTGACATTGTGATGTTTTTGGAACAGTCACGTCCTTTTCAGACACACATTGAAACATATGCAGACAAAGCAGATGGACACGAGGCCAGCTTCAACCGGCTGCGGGCGGAAGGCGGGTTTGTGCAAAGTAGACGGGCCCTGGGGAGTTGGGGGACAAGTTAAAAAAGAGATTCAAGAGCTCAGCATCACACCCCTTGCTCTAAATGACCCCCTGATCATGCACGATGACCCACATTTTATAAGGGATTCCTCTGAAGTTTAAAATTAATCCCTCTTTGGGGCGCCTGGGTGGTTCAGTCACTTAAGCGCCAACTTCGGCTCAGGTCATGATCTCACGGTTGGTGGGTTCGAGCCCCGGGTCGGGCTCTGTGCTGACAGCTCGGAGCCTGGAGCCCGCTTCGGATTCTGTGTCTCCCTCTCTTTGCCCCTTCCCCGACTCTCTTTCTCTCTGTCTCTCTCTCTCTCAAAAATCCGGGCACCTGAGTGGCTCAGTCAGTTTTGAGTCCCGACTTCCACTTGGGTCATGATCTCACGGCTTATGGGTTTGAGCCCCACATCGGGCTCTGTGCTGAGAGCTCGGAGCCTGGAGCTTGCTTCCGATTCTGTGTCTCCTTCTCTCTCTGCTCTTCCCCACTTGTGCTCTGTCTTCTTCTATCAAAAATAAATAAATGTAGGGACACCTGGGTGGCTCAGTCGGTTAAATGTGCGACTTCGGCTCAGATCATGATCTTGTGGTTCGTAGGTTCAAGCTCCGGGTCGGGCTCTGTGCTGACAGTTCAGAGCCTGGAGCCTGCTTCCAATTCTATGTCTCCCTCTCTCTCTGCCCCTCCCCGGCACTCGCTCTCTCTCTCTCTCTCTCTCTCTCAAAAGTCAGGGCACCTGAGTGGCTCAGTCAGTTTTGAGTCCTGACTTCCACTTGGATCATGATCTCACGGTTCATGGGTTTGAGCCCCGTGTCGGGCTCTGTGCTGGCGGCTCGGAGCCTGGAGCCTGTTTTGGATTCCGTGTCTCCCTCTCTCTCTGCCCCTCCCCTGTCCATGCTCTTTCTCTCCCTCAAAAATAAATAAACATTAAAAAGTAAAATAAAATTAATCCTGCTTCTAGAGATAACAGGCATCAATTGGACATTATGAAACATTTTAAAAATGAAAGAAGAGAAAAGTTTGGTTCCAGCCGAATACGAACCTGTATTTCAGGAGCCTAAGCTTGGATGCAGGGGGCACTCGATTCGGTACATCTGCCCCCCGTGTGCTTTGCGCGCTCGGTAGTCTGGCACAAAGCCCGCTCTGCGGCTGCATTCCGGTCTTGTTTCAAATTGTGCAGTGAACTGCATTTTTTGGAAGTCCTTCCTGCTTGGCTGTATTTGTGGGAGCTTCTAAACACAGAGCCACACTGATTCCCTCACACAGCAGACACCCCGTCCTGGTGTCCAGCTAACCCGGGGCCTAGGAAAACAATACTGTTTGTTAAGAGCTCCAGCATAAAAATCAAATACTGTGTATCAAATGTTGCCTGGAGTATGATTTTTACACTATTATTGTTGGACCCACTTAAGTGGAGCTAATTTCGTTCTGGGATAATTACATGGTATCCTTTCTTTCTTTCTTTCTTTCTTTCTTTGCAAGCATTCATAATTTTGCTTATTGTGTTTTTATAACAGAGGAGACAATTCTTCCGTCTTCCTTAACCTCTGTTAGCTTGAAAGGCCATGGAATTAACCTTTTCTTATTGAAGGAAAAAAAGGATCTTGACGATGTTGGGGCTCCTATGGGAAGTGGACGAAGATAGCGTTCTCGGCAGGTTTTCCTGTTTGGTTACTGAGGTAAATCTCTTTTTCTTCCAACTGTGCATCATCTTCCCTGTGCCTCTCAGAGTTTATGGCCCCGCGGAATCCCAGCAAGCGGTATTTGGGGATGTGCGCCCCCTGCTTACGTCACTCTTGGACGGGTGAGTTAAAACATCTCCAAGGTCAGTGATCACAGTTACAGGCAGATGTCATTCCTGCTACAGGATGAGTGTATCACGTTAGAGCCTGAGCATTTCATACAACGCAGAGCAACTGTAGCCCCGTTGTTGATTAGTGGCCATGGGGGGTGGGGGGGGACTGGGTGTGCCAGGAGAAGGACCAAGCAGGACTCGAGGGAGGGCGTCCGTGAGCACACCTGCCTCGGGTCCTAAAGATGTTCTAGTCACATGTGTGCGGGCTGACGGCCGTGAGCACCTGCTCCGGTTCTCTCTGGGATTCTTTGTGCATTTTAGAATTTTCAGGAGGTCTGTGAAGCACGTTAACTCTAGATTGAGGAACTCACCAGCCCTTCGAGAAGGAGCCTCTGGCCCCGGGTCTCACCTTTGGAGTTGCTGTGTCTTTAGCAACGAGTGGAGCCAGGTTTGTGTAGCTGACACAGAACGCCAGGACTTCCTACCTCAGGGTGCCTGGAGGAACCCCAGTTTGGAGGCGGAGGCTGCGTGCAGTGTCCTGAAGAAGGCGTGTTTGTGTTTGCCCGGCAGAGGCTGCCACACGGCCAACGTCAGCAGCACGGAAGCTGTAACGACAGGGCTGTCTCCGCCCGCGGCGTTCTAGCATCCAAACGCACGGCGGGGGCCCGAGGGGGGCCAGGTCCTCACGGGAGAGCCACGTGGCTCTCGTGGCACCCGCCCGCAGGGCCCACCCTGCACTATGACAGCTTCTGCTACAGCTCTTCTCCCAGAAGAGCTGAATGTGGGGGTTTTATATCCTCCCCCAAAAGTTCTTCCACTGGGAGCCACGGGAGAGCTCTGTTTTCTTTTAAGAAGGCCTCTCTTTAGTAAGCAGGTTCCAGAAATAGAAAAGGCGTGGTGGTTGCACGATCGTCCCCAGAGTTGCCTTTCCACTTTAAATGCGAAACAGATGGCCTTGTTAAGTCCTGAGAGGCTTTCTTCAAGAGGCTTCCTTCCTCTCCACGTCCCTAAAGGGTTCGCAAGGTCCCCGTCAGGGCTCGCTTATCTGCTGTGGTCCAAGGTGTGCACATGCCTATCCTCGGGGCAGGGGCAGGTGCGGGGAGGCTTTTGTTACCAAAAACGCCGGGTGGTAGGCCCCCTGGGTCCCTGCTAAAGGCAGCAGCCAGTCAGAACACTCTGCAAGGTGCTGTGATCGAAGCAACAGCCTCTGTGAGTTTGGCTTGCTGGGGATACTTCAGGCTGTCATCGATTAAAGGTCGATCAGTTAAATCAGCGTCTCTGAGATGGGCCCTGAGCCACCTCTGAGGTGCACGGTCTCACCTCCTCCGTGACGTGACGGGGGTCAGGGCTTAGCCTTCCGCCCCTGGAGGTCTGGGACACCTGTACCCGCACAGCCCCGCCTATAAATCCACATCATTTATCTATTTATATCATATCCTATAAATTTACATCTATTTCAAATACTGTTTCCATGTTCCCATCTTTCCGTTGTTTCGGGCTGAAGAAACAGCTGGAAGGAAATGTAGAGGGCCAGCCACCGTCCGTGTCCCCTGGGACGTGACCCGTCTGTGGGGTGTGGGGGGCCGCTCGCCTGTCAGAAACGCTGTGGCACACACTGGCTGACCGTGGGTGTGGAAACACCCAGCCCCTTGAACTAACAAAGCACAAGAATATGCAACGATCGTTAAGCACGATGCTGTCAGCAATGCCCCGGGTCATGTGCGTGATGGGGAGATATCGTAGGACGGCCCAGGACAGCGTGCAGACCTCTGCGTCAGTCCACGTGCATCAGAAGCCCCAGCTGACCGGGCTGCACGGAAGGTGGACGGGGACGACGAGGGGTCTCGCTCAGGCTGGAATCCCCGCGTGCACCTTGAGCGCAGGGCGCCAGCAGCGGGCGCCTGGAGGAAACACGGAGTCACGGAGGAGAAGCAGGTGCCGATGAGATACGTGCTGTGTGTGTGGACGTGACTGTGGTTGAATCCCGTGCTGTGAACCACATGGCTGCAGGGATTGCGCACAGAAGAGCTGCAGTTCTAGGAAAGCCTGACTCATAAGGGCGGGAGAAACGGACTACAGAGCAAAATGTGTGGCATTGTCCATCCAAGTAAACACTTTTCTTAGAATCCAGTCAGGGCAGGAGACGCGCTGTGCACTTTCCGGCACTCAAATCCGTGTTGGGTTTTAGGTACAACGTTTGCATCATGGCTTACGGACAGACAGGATGTGGCAAGAGTTATACCATGCTGGGTCCACAGTCCACGGGGGAGCCTGTCCCGCCGTGGGAACCGCACAGCGACCTGGGAGTCCTGCCCAGGGCTGCCGGAGAGCTCTTCAGGTACCTGGGGGGCAGCGAGCAGGGGACCAGAGCAGCGGGGGTGGGGGGACAGGAGGGTGCGGAGACCACACCCGGTGCTCCTCCCAGGACCCACGACAAACCACGCAGTGTTCAAACACTCCACGCCTCGGTACCACAGACGCTAGAAATTCTTAAGGCACATTTATGTCGAAATGCTTCGTTAAGACAAAACCGCTGGAAGGAGATCCCTAGCTAGACAGCTTCCCTGGCCAGGAGAGGGCCGCGCACGGAGTTTTTTCTGTTCTAGAATGGGAAGGGGACCGAGGGAAACCTCCGTTGTTCTTTCCCCGCCTCCTGGCCCTGGAAAGAGTAGACACATCTGGTTTACTTCTTTGGAGTTACAGGGAGCTGGGCACGTTGGGGACGCTCCTGTCCCGTGAACACATCCCCACAAGGGACCCGCTGCATATTATGGTTTTACCAACACAATTACTCTTGGAAACAGATAGCAGCAGGCCGTCCTCCGCAACCCAATTTACCAAGGAATTCTGGAACAGAGCTGTGGTCCCACACTCCACCCCCTTGGCCCAGACACCAGCCCTCCCTGCCTTCAGGGCGCCGCCCTACAAGATACACTTTCTTGGGGTGTCTAGGTGGCTCGTTCAGTAAGCATCCGACTTCAGGTCAGGATCTCGCGGTCTGTGAGTTCAAGCCCTGAGCCGGGCTCTGTGCCGGCAGCTCGGAGCCTGGAGCCTGCTTCCGGATTCTGTCTGTCCTTCTCTCTCTGCCCCTCCCCTGCTCATGCTCTGTCTCTCTCTCTCTCTCTCTCTCTCTCTCTCTCAAAAATAAACATTGGGGTGCCTGGGTAGCTCAGTTGGTTGAGCGACCGACTTCGGCTCAGCTCATGATCTCAGGGTCTGCGAGTTGGAGCCCCGCGTCGGGCTCTGTGCCAGCAGCTCGGAGCCTGGAGCCTGCTTTGGATTCTGTCTGTCCTTCTCTCTCTGCCCCTCCCCTGTTCACACTCTGTTTCTGTCTCCCTCTCAAAAATGAATAAACACAAAAAAGAATTTAAAAAAAAGACACACCTTCTCACGTTTGCACACCGCTGACTGCAGCCGTGTGCACTGTGTTCCCATGAAGACGCGGCTCCTTGCCCTGAGATTCGGTTTTTGTCCCTGTGTCTCCTTGCCCGGCCCTTCTGTGTCTTAAAATCAGAGCCAAAGACATAAGAACTCCCACACAGCCTAATATTTTGGTGCCTCTTCAAACCGATATTCTTTAAATATTTGTGCACACAGACACGTTCATTTATTAAGTTTACTGACCAGCTGTCAGCACAGGTGAGGTTGTGCTGTGTAACAACCATTGTAGAAACCTCAGTGGCCGCGAGGCCAGTGAGGGGGCCTGCCCCTCCTGAGGGTGTGTGTTGTCAGAGATGGGGGAGGAGGGCCCGTGGCCAGCCCTGGCCTCCTCCCCCCCGCCCCGGGGAGGAGCACATCAGTCCCCAGAGTGGGTGGGGGGCTTGTGGACAGCGGCTCAGCCTGCCCGCCGTAGGTCACAGAGACCTCCATGTGGGGACACTGAATTTCAAGGGGCTAGAACCCCAGCGGGTGTCACGGGCGTCCTCAGCAGAGCCAAGCTGGGGCTGGCCCGAGAGCCGACGGCTTCTCCCCCAGGGAAGCCTCCCCGGGCAGTGGCCCGTGGCTCTCCCAGCTGTCACGTGGAAGGAGGGACACGGCAGGGACCCGGGAGTCGGGGAGAGGACCCGTGGCGGATGCCCCGGGGAAGGGGCCCCGGGGCAGCGGCCGGTCGGGCCTCTGTGCCCCTCACTGGAGCCTTCGGATCCCGGGCGTTGATCTTGGAGGATGTTTTCGTGAACCTTTCACCCTAAAGAATCTTGGTCTCGGACGGCCGAGGTTACCAAGGGTGGCCCTGCCATTGTAAACACGATGACGGCCACCCGGGGACCCTCTCGGGCCCTCCTGAGCCCGGGGCTCCCACTGTGTCCTTCCCGGGTGGTCTCAGCCGATCGGCAGACGTCGGGAGGGTTTTCTGGCCGCCGGGCCAAGGGCACGAGGGATTCACGGTGAGCGTGGTGACTTTCCGCCCTCAGAAAGTCCAGAGTGAAAGCCGCCGGGCGGTGACGATCCAGCGGCACGTGCAGAGGGGGGAGGGGAGGGGAGGGGACGCCCGCCCTGCCTCAGTGCCCCCCTTTGGAACCTCGTGGGGCCTCGCACACCTGTGTGTAAGACGCATCACACTGTGCTGTAACTGGAACACGTGTACTTGCCGGCCACACACCGGCTTCTTTGAGGCAAAGACCGAACCGCCTTTCAGCACTGTGGGCAGAAGCCAGCGAGCTGAGGGACAAACGAATCAATCGAGGACCTAATTTCCCAGAAGAAGATCTTCACAGGAGCTCTCCCTGTATTGTGTGGATGAGAGACTTCTAATCCGGGTTGTGTGACAGCCAGAGACACGGCCCGTCACCCGGGGCAGGGAACCACGCCGAGGTCACATTTGTGATTTTCTGGCGTGAGGAGGGGACGCGCGGCCCCCACCCAGCGGTGTCTCCGGCTGGAGGGTCACTCTGCTCGAGTCCCCCGGGGAGACCCCAGCACCGAGAGTAATCCCAATCCGAGGTCTCTGCCAGGAATTCTCTTCCTGGGAGGATTTAATTTATTTTTCTCTCATTTTACCTTTTTTCATTTTCATGACCGTGTCACCAGGAGACAATAATTGCCCATTTTATTCTTGGCTCCCTCGTGGCTCCTAAGGAAACCCCCGAGCCGGCAGCGCCTGAATTAGACACACCCAGACTGCGTTTTCCCGAAGTGCCAGACCGCCCACACGGGTTCCAGCCCGGGGCCAGGACTCCCTTACGGACAGGAAGGCATCCTAGCCAGAGTGAAATGGGCCTTAACTGTGTGCGTGTCGGGGAAGCCGTTACCCCCACAAGACACGGGGAGGCCTCAGTGGTGAGGGGCTGTGTGGGTGGCCACTCTCCCCCTGGGTGGGGTTGTGGGTCTGTCTCCAGGCGTGTGGACGAGGCAAGCCCCAGTTCCGGAACAGTGCTGGAAATCCTCTGGGCTCCTGTGCGGGGATGAAACTCAGGAGCAGGGGGGCTTTCCGAGTCGAGGCCACGAGTTCTCTGTACCTCTTCTCCTCGTGGGCTTGGGATCCTAAGGGTACCGAGGGCCAGAATCGTTGATTTAGATACAACTCAGATAAAATCGCTGTTCCCAAGGCCATTACTTACCCTACAATGTAAAGAGAACATTCCAGTCTTCCTGCGTGCTTGTGCTGTTAGTAAGATGCTGCCCTAATGCTGAGTGTTGTCACCTCCTTCTGAAAGCCATTCTTCCACAGCTTTCTCCAAGGGGTTACCCAAGTCCCTTGTGTCCCCCCATCCCCAGGCTTATCTCAGAAAACCCGTCAAGGAGCCTGAAGGTTGACGTGTCGATAGTGGAAGTTTATAATAATGACATTTTTGACCTTCTGGCCAAAGACGGTCGCACAGCAGCGTCTGGGCCCAAGCGTGAGGCGCTGACCACCCAGGAGGCAAAGCAGGAGGTCTGTCTGCTGACCCGAGAGTGAGTATTCCGCGTGGCCCTTCAGCCACTCACGGGACCCCAAGCAGAGCTGGCCACGCCTCCCTGATGGGCCCTTCATCCCGGGGACCACACGGCGCTTTTGTGCTTAGGATGTGTTCCGCATTTTTCAATTCGCCTTAGAAATTATCTTTTTTAAATGACAATTAAAACAGACAAGCCTGTTAACCTTTTAAAATATCTTGATGAAAATTTGATAGAACATGTTCTATTCCCGAAGAGGGAACGAGCTCGGAGAAATGGTCTTGCCCACCGTCCCTCGGTCACGTACAGACGCCCTCATTCCACTGGCACGCACCAATAATTAATCACCTTGTAAGAAAGGACGTCCCCTTGTGTTGATTAAATATGCTCCTAAAGCTCCTAAATATGCTCCTGAATCCACGTCTGGGGGGTGGGGGGAGGCTGGGTCCCCTTGGTGATGAGGGTTAGGGCAGTGAGACTGGCGTCCCAGAGTTAGTAAGTGAAGGGTCTGCAGCTGTTTCCAGTGTCTGAAAAAACCTACAGGAAATGATGCCTTTGGCCACAAATTTGCACAAAGTAAGCAGAACTTTCAGCTTTTGTCTGATAGGCTGAACAAAATCGTTCCTGCTGGTGGGAACCTCTGCTTAGGTGTTAGTCACTAACTAGAACAGGGAAACAGACTCTTCCTGGAGTCCGTGGGGGCGTAATAAAGGAATGCTTGATGTTCAAAAGGTTGAGAACCTTCACTTGGCCCCCCGAGACGGTTGAATATTTCAGAGTAAAGCAATTCACAATAAGTAAGCCGGGCGTCAGAAAAGGAGAAGTCTGATTTGCTACGCCTTATTTTGTCTAAGCTGTGCTCCAGACCGCTCTCACAGTGGGCACACTTGGTTTACGTGGGCCGAGGGTGGAGGGCGTCCCTCGCGTTGCCGGGGGCCAGCTCCCCATCACCCCCCTGCCCTCCCCCCCCCCCCCCCCCCCCCCCGCTCTGCCAGGCCCGTCCACAGTGCCGCGGAGTTCATGGCGCTCGCTGCCGGGAGCCTGCGGTTCAGGGCGGAGCTGGCCACCTCAGTGCACGCCAATTCTTCCAGATCCCACCTGATAATAACGGCGACTCTGACCACAGCCCCCGCCCGTGGCAGCCCCGGTAAGTGGCCCCGCGCGCCTGGTCAGGGCACGGAATGAAATCCACGTAAAAAGAAAGGAGCCCGTGCACCTGCAGGCTCTGAGGCATCATCACACGGGCCCCGGCTGGGAGTGGTGAACACATCTGCAGGCTCTGGAACCAGGCTGGGGGGAAAGGGGATGGGGGGTGTGGGGGGGTTCTTCGTTAACCAGGAGCGGGCGTGTTTGCATCTGGGCACACGGTGCACACGTCACCTGTGAGATTGCAGATGCGATGTGGGCTTAGAAGGTCGCAAACCCGAGTTGCCAGGGTCTGTCTCGGTGAGGACGAGGACCAGGGCCGCGTACACGGGCCGCCCACCTGACTCTCCAGCACCAGGGCGCTGCCCGGCCATCAGGCCCCGAGGCTGGGAAGGACGGAGCCCGAGGAGCCCGACTTCTGCCAGCTCACGGAGCCAGAGCTTACCCGCGGAGGACGGCTGCGGCAGGGCCCAACTTCACACGGCGGTGACACAGATGCTGGGTGCCAGGGGGTCAACGCTCACTCTGCCTGCAGGCCGGTGTGGGCGGCCCGCTCCCGCCCGTGACCGCCCTGTGCCCCAGAGCTCGGCCTGACTGGTCCCAGGAGGGGCTCACCCGCAGGGAGGGGACATCTGTCCGGGAGCCCACGGTCGGTCTCCACACGTGGAAACGCAGCGGAGACCAGGGTGGCTTTTATGTTCGTTTTTGTCCCATTCTGTGTATTTTTAATGTTTTCCACGGTGAGCATACACTACTTAGGTTTTTAAAAACTCTCTTGAAGAAGCCGTCTTGGGAATAGCACGCGATGAGACAGACATACACCCCAGAGGGAGGCATGGGTCTGTCGGGATTTCTCAGGAGGATTCGGAGACAAACGGTGGGGCTCACAGGCTTTTCGGACTGGGTTTTAATCAACTGTCGTGACCGAACATTTCCAAGAATGTCACTCTGTTCGTGGGACGAGGTGGGCGCGAGCCCCAGCTTCCGCAGCGGTGGCCTCCCTCTGGAAGCCCCTCCCGCCGCAGCCCTGCCCACCTGCAGGGGGAGTGAGTTCCTCTCCGGAGGGTGGCGCTCCGGGCAGAAGTCCCGCTCCACAGCGCCACTGAGGGAGGCCTCGTGGACCCCCCTCCTAGGTGCGCGTCACCCCCGTGCAGCTGAGCAGCAGGCCAACGGGCCGTGGCCGGAGGGGAGCAGGCGGAGCGCGTCGGGGGGCAGAGCCTGGCCTGGGGCCCCGGGGGCCCAGCGACCCGCGGAGCAGGTGCACGCCAAGCTTCAGCTCGTGGACCTGGCCGGCAGCGAGTGTGTGGGTGAGCGCAGGGCAGGCACCTCTCTGGGGCCAGTGGGCCGCGCGGGCCGTGGGTGCCGGGCACTGTTCCCTTCTGCTGTCTTCTCTCCCGTCCCGCCGTGGGCGCGGTCTCACCACCGCCCCCAGACGTGAGAACCCCCAAGCTGTGCTGTTCTCCACGGCTCTTGCCCACCTGTTCCTGGTGAGGCGCACTGGGGGTCTCCCCGGCCGGTGTGCCCCCCCACGCAGCGCACGCGCCCTGAGACGTCCCGGTTTTGCTCTTCCTGGCTCCTTCCTTGACATTGTTAAAGACTTTGTCGCACATCCTAACTGTGTGGCCGGGTCTTTGCACTTGCCCAGGTGTGTCTGGAGTGACAGGATCGGCCCTGAGGAGACTTCGTTCATCAACAGGAGCCTGGCGGCCCTCGCGGATGTCCTGGGGGCCCTGGCCGAGCGTCGAGGCCACGTCCCATACCGGAACAGCAAGCTTACCCACTTTCTCCAGGACGTTCTGGGTAAGGGACCTCCCCCGGGACGCGACCCGGGGCGGTGACCTACCGCCCTGTCCCCTGCCCCGGGCACACCCACTCCCCCTGGACATGTCCCCCCGGGGGACTTCCTGGCTCCCCGGGTCACCGTCGTCCCTCCCACAGCATTTCTCGGTCTTTGCTCGGCTCCCCGTTCCCTCTGGTCTTTGCTGTTCCTTCAGTGCTGCTCAGCCGTCCCCGTCGTCCGAAAAGCGAGGCAGCTTCTGTGGGGACCTGGGTGCGGGGCTCGGGGAGGGTGCCCGGCCCTGCAAGGCCGGACCCCGCGGCCCGCGCCCGAGCAGGAGGGGCTCGGCCCCCCCACCGCTGGGGGCCAGGCCCGCGTCCCTGCCGGCGGTGCCCCAACCCCACGAGGCCTCAAGTCGTGTAGAGACGCCGTCTTTCCTCGGGGTCCTTCCACTTGCTGCTCTGTCCTGTCATAAAGGTGGCGACGCGAAGCTGCTGGTGATCCTGTGCGTGTCCCCCTGCCGGAAGCACGTGGCCGAGACCCTGCGGTGCCTGGGGTTTGGGGCCCGGGCGAGGCAAGTCCAGCGCGGCCAAGCCAGAGGGGGCAGTCCCGCCCCCCCTAAAACCCAGGTGACGGAGAAGCGGAGGCCGGGTTGCACGTGGCAATGGGCTCCCCCCCCCCCCCCCCCCCCGAAACGAGTTTCCTGTTGTCACTTGACGACGTCCGCGCCCGAAAATGAGCTCATTTGTTCCGGACTTCCTTCCGCCTGTTTTCAAGGAAACGGCCACACACGCCGGCCCTTCAAGGCGGCAGAGACTCCCAGGCGGATGCGGGCGTGTCCGAGGCGCCCCTCGGGGTTGGGGGACTTGGGGGCGCTCTCGGGGACAAGCACGGGGAGCCACGCTGCGTGCGGCCGGAGGGGGGTGCACAGACCCGGCAAGGCCCCGGGATTGGAGCGCCGGGTCCGGGACCGCGGCCGCGCGGCCGGGACGGATTCCCCCGCCCCCAAAGCCCCTGCCGTCACCTGCGAGACGCCGCACAGCAGCCCCCGGGGCGCGGCCGTCTCGCTCCTCCTCCTGACGGCCTGCCCGCAGGCCGACGTCCCAGAGCCGGGCGTGACGCGTGACGCGTGACGCCTGGCTCCGGGCGGTGCGGCCGCGGGCCGCGGGCCGCGGCCGCCTGACGCACAAGCGCGCATGTCACCGCGTCGGTACGGCGGCGGCTGGAAACCGTGCCGAGACGCAGCGCAGGCGCGGCCAGGCCGACGCACCAACCACGCGTGGGTCTGCGTTCGCGCCCGTGCGGCTCAGACGCAGCCTCGGGAGTCACGGTGGCGCCTGGGCCCGGAGCGCAAAGGGCCTCGCTGTGAGGAGACTGCGCTCAGGCCTCGGCCCGAGTCACGGGGGCGGAGGGAGCGCGCGGTCCCCGGCGACGGGGCGCGGCCCGACGGTCCCGCGCCCTGCGTGTGTCCGCCCGGACGGGCGCGGCCTCCCCGCAGCCCCGCGTCCCGTGCCCGCCGCCCCGGACGCCCCTGGGGACCCGGGGGCTCCGGCCTCTCGAGGCTGCAGCGGTGGAGGCCTGGCTTTGGGGGCGTCACGGCACCGGGGCCCGACCGCGCAGCGGCAGGTGCGTCCGCAGGAGAGCGAGCGAGCGCACGGCCCGACGCGCCCCTCAGGGGCCCTGTCGGCACTTGGCCGTGGCCGCCCGAGCCCCCAGGTTCTCGGCCGGCCGTCGCCGTTCCGTGTCGGCGGTGATGACGCAAACCTCCGGGTCTCTGACGCGGCGAACTGGGCCAAGTCAGAAAACGCTTCATCTGAGGTTCCCTCCCGGGAACCGAGCCCTGGCCTCAGGGCGGGGCGTCACTGTGCGGGCGCCAGAGAACGACCCGGGGCTCAGGGCCTCTCCCCGACCTGCCCCTGCCCCCCGTGCGGCTCTGGGGGCTGCACACAGCACGGCCTGGCTCTGTCTCCTCACCCCACAGGGCCTGGGTGTCTCCCCAAGCTGGGGGCCCAGGGGCGTAGGAGGGGTGCGGGGGGGGGGGGGGCTTGCGGCCAGCCCATGGCTTCCTCCGCGGCACCCACATGCCCTGACACTCGTGGAGCACTGTACCCATTGGGCCCTGGGGCCTTCACCCCTCCCCCCCCCCATGGCCACACGCTGGAAGCCCACCCACGGGGACACTACAGTCAACCCAACAAACCCCCCTGAAGACTCCAGAAGCAGGATGGGAATCAGTCCTGCCCTAGCCTGCCCCTCCCCCGGGACCCAGGACATGATCACGACATCTGTGGGCACGGGGCGGGGGGGGGGGGGGGGGGGGCTCACGAGAATGAGGGGTGTGTGGACTAGAACCCACTCCCCAGACGGGGGCCCAGGCGGTGCTGTCCCCAGACAGGACAGGTCTGACATGAGGGCCGAAGGAGGCAGCCCGCCCGTCCTCAGTGCAGACACCTGCTTCAGGCCCCCCGTTCCCCTCTGGGGACTCTGCCTCCCAGGCTTGCCCTCCATCGACAGGCCAACTGCTGGACCTGTGCTGCACCCCTCCCCCCCCCCCCCCCCCCCCCCCCCCCCCCCCCGTTCCCTTCCTCAGGCACAGTTCCCACAGGTGGGCGCCTGCGTCCACGTGCACAGGCCCCCCCCCCGCTCTCCCCCCCCCACCCCGTGCTTGTCTCCCGCATTCTTAGGACCTGCCCATAAGGACGCTCTCTCTCCCTTCCTCGGCACCCCCCACCCCCAGCCGTGTTTCGGGGTGCTGAACGACTGTGATATCAGAAGGAAGTCACATCCCCTCAACACTGACTTTCAGTTGGTGCTGTGGCCCGAACGCGTGGCCTTGAGCCCTTGTGTCTACAGTGAAGCCATGGAAGGAGCCACGTGGGGCGCAGCCGTCTCCGGGGTGGACTCGGCACCGAGGCGGCCACAGGGACCGAGTGGCGTGGGGGTGGGTGACCAGGGGCAGCCAGCAGGTGGGGGGCGGGGCGGGGAGGCCGGGGCTCGAGGCCACAACGGGGACCGCTGGGGGCGTCCTGCTCCTGCGGGAAACAGGGTGAGATCCCTGCTGGTGAGGTAAGTGTGCGGCGAGCGCTGGGATCCAAGTTAAGAATGTCCAGTCGGAACGTCGCAGAAGCTGGCGAAGAGCGCGGACCACCCGAGGTTCCCAGCACCTCCCGTCTTCTGTCCGCCTTCGGGGCGAGGCCGGCACCCCCTTCTGGAGGATCACCGCCGGCCATCTGGCTCCCTGGTGCTGGTGCCTTCGGGGCGTGCTCACTGGAAGCTCGAAGGTCGCAGTGGGCAGCATGAGAGGGCCATCAGGGCTGCTGTCCCCGCCCGGCCGTTCCCCCTTCCAGTCCCCGCGTGCGTCCCACCAGGCCGGCCCTGCCTCCTGAAGACCAGTGCTGTCCCCGCCCGGGGAGGTCGCCCGAGGACCCCACAGACAACCCTACCCTCCTGCAAGTCTGCTTCCCTTGGCTGGACCTCACACGCCGGTGCCCACAGGCTCGGGCTCCATCCAGGCCCTTCGGCGAGAGGCCAGCGAACCAGCCCTCGTCGGGCAGTTACGGGTCTTAACCGTTTGTGGTGAAAAAGTCTCCATTTTGCAATTTTAGAAAACCACGTAGCTGTGTGTGCTGGGGCCCAAAGCCGTGGGCGTCGTGGTCCCCCTGCTCCCGCATGGAAGAAACAGGCCAGTCTCCTCCGAGCGGCCAGGCCGCTGTGCCGGGGGCCGTCTCTAAGAGCCCCGGTCTCCCGGACGGACGCCCTCGTCCTTGGCCGGCCCGCTCTTCCCCTCTGCCCTCTGCCGAGTCTCAAAGCCCACACAGCGGTTCTGAGGCCGCTGGCCGTGGAGTGAGTTGCTTCCTGCAGAAAGGACGTCTTGTACCCTGGATTCTGTCTCCCAGGGAGCTTGGGCCAGGTGACCAGGGGCCACGGGGCACAGAGTTCACAAAACCAAGGTGAAGGTTAGACACGCCCTCTGGACTCCTGGGTCCAGGTCGTCCGTGCACTGTGGGTCCCCCACGACGGCAAGTCCCCTGCACTGGGCAGCCAGGCCCAACAAAACCGCCACCGGTGCATGTCTGCACCCGCACCCCCCCAGGGGGCGGCCAGGGCGGCTCCAGGGGGCACCAGAATCCCCCACCGCACCGCAGGGCAGGGGGGTCAGGGCAAACCTGGGCAGTCGGCCCAGGGATCTGCATCGAACAAGCCCTTGGGGTTTTGTGACCCTACACCTGCTAACTTGACCTCCGGCCTCCACTTTCCCGAGCCGCCTGCCCGTCCCTCAGCTCCAGGGCAGGCCGGGTGGGCTTCCCTTCCAGCCCCACTGACAGTGGTGCAGAAGACGCGTGGGGGCCTTGCCCTGTGCCCCTGCCCAGCACACCCCTGGGGGCCACACGACCCTCCTCACCGAGTGGACACCCGTGGTCTCGGCATGCGGCTGAATCGGCCCACTTAGCAGCCCCAAGCGGCCCCGACCTGCCTTTTCTCACAAAGCAGCCATCCCTGCTAGTTAAGAGCCATCTTCCAGGAAAATGTCAGTTTTGCCTGAAAGACAAAGTCCCGACCTACACAAAAGGAGAAGCTGGTGTTCTGACTTTCCTGTCCGGCTGCTCTGGCCTCAGCTGTGTGTCTGGCTTTCACTTCTTCCGGGTGGGCGGGCGGGGAGGGAGGGAGGCCACTACCAAGGCCCCTCTTGGCCTCTGTGCCGCCCGCTTACCCCAACAGCCAGACCTCACCCGGTGGTTAACAGACGCTTGGCATAATTTTCTCGTCTGCCCTCGGGGCCTGAGGAGGGACGGAAATAGAAGCCCTTGCAGGGTTCCAGTTCTCAGGGTCAGCCAGCGGTCCCCACAGCCCCACTGCCAAGGACACGGGGCCCTGGCCGTCCTCAGGGTGATGGGAGAAGGGCCTGGATGCGAGGCCCTGCCTGCCCGCCCCCAGCACCCAGGCCTGTGTCCCACGTGTGCCAGCCCCACTGTGTCGCGGCCCCCCCCCCCCCCCCCCCCCCCCCCCCCCCCCCGCACGGCAGGGCCCGCCCCTCCTCGGACGCCCAGGCAGCACAGCGTGCCTCCAGCGCCCTCTTGTGGCAGCCGGGGATAGACGCGGCGTCCCCCAGGGCCGTCCACCTCACCGAGTCCACCCGCCGCGGCAGCCAACCCTCCTGGTGCCACCGGGGCACCCCCCGCCCCACCCTGACGCTCACCTCACCTGACACCTTCTTTGTGCAACAGCAGATCAGTCTGCCGGGCTGAGCCCCGGTCCGCAAAAGTTTCCTTACCACGAGGAAAATAATGCCCATAGATCTTAGATCAGGGTGGACCCAAGCCCATTGTTGCTACAGGGACCGGTCTAGCAGGGTTTGGAAAATCACGGGGAGAAGCAACCCCAGGTCGCCCAGAGGCCTTCCGCCCGCTGGGCCCCGCTGGCTTCCTCACGCTTCTGCCCCCGGTGGTCTTGGGCCTGGGTACTTCCCGCACGGGGGCCAGACGGGCAGCCTGGGACACCTGTCCCCCCGACCCTGGCCGTCACCGTGTTCTGAATGTGCATGTGCCTGTCATCCCCACCTGCACCTGCCCAGGGCTGGCCCATCACCTACCTTGGTGATGTGTGTCTGATGAGGGAGATCGGGTGACCACAGTGACCCTGGCCATCCCTCTTGGCCCATCCCCCATGGCAGCAACCTCTGACCACACGTGAAGGTGGCTAGAGCAGCCTCGCTTCCCTAAGCAGATTTGGAAAATGTGGGCTCCACGGGCACAAATGTTCCTACGTGTCCCCCAGTCCAGGCAGCTCGAGGACACGGCGCGTGTGCACGGGACAAGCCCTCGGCGGCAGCGCACGTCCCCCAGGTGGGTTAACCACCGCCCAGCCTCCTGGCTCAGCAGCGCCGGTTGGGCCAAGTGCAAATGGGAGACGTGTATTTAGGTCCTTTATTACACGTGCCAGTGTGCACACACCCAGATTTCCTTTCACAGAAAAGGTCAGGAAGCCCAGCCCGGGCGGCATCAGACTTGCCGTGTGCATGTGTGCGTGCACACACGGACCCACACACGTGCACATGCATGTGCACACGGACCCACACATGCGCACACGGTCCCGTGCGTGCATGCACGCATGTACACATAGGTGTGGACCCATGCACATATGTGTGCGTGCACGGACACACTCGCACATACATGTGTGTACATGTGGACCCACCTGCGCATGTGCCCCACACACGTGTGCACACACACACACACGGGCTCAAGTTCTGCCCTCTGTCTCCAAAATGAGCCTGAGCTGGCCGTGCCGGTGTGGCTTCGGCGCACGAGCACGGGAGATGGGTGATGTCACAGGCACAGGGCCTCGCTTCCAGTCACCCAGTGGCAGCGGGCTTCCAGTCACCCGCTGAGTGCTCGGGACTACCAGACGGGCACACGCCAGTCCACCTGATCAAGGGGACAGCAGGTGTCAGATCCTGTGCAGGGCAGAGGCGGGAGGGGCCCGGGTAAAACGAGCCGCACCCTAACACCCGTCAGGCTCAGGGCCTGTTACCACCCCTCTCGCACCGCACCTGCTCCCAGCGCCCGCTCAGGTCTCTGGACGGGAGGCAGGGGCCCACCTGGGGTCGGGAGGCGGCCAGGACGCAGCGCCAGCCCGGCCTTCCTCCGGGGACACGGGCCGCCAGGCTGCTGACGCGCACCCCCTCCGCCAACGACTCCGCTCCATCCAGGTGGCGGCTGGCCGCGGGAAGGCCACCTGGCAGCCGGGCCTGGACCTGGGGAGGGGAGCGTGCCCCGGCCCCGGGAGGCCGCCCCGCCTCTGTCCTCCCAGCCTGTGGAGGCTGGCGTGGTTCTCCTGCCCCGGTGCTCCAACCCCAAGCTGGCCGCTGAGGCTGGGGCCGGGGCCACGCACCTGCCGTCACGTGCTGCCTGCTCACGGCCTCTCAACGCACCGATGGCACAGCCCCGAGGGCAGGGTGCTGTCCCTCAGAAGCACACTTTTCCAGGACCCGCCACGGCATGACCTGTAAACCTCCGCCCAATCGGGAAGGCCGCGCGAAGCCCGGAAGTCTCTCCAGCCCCAGACGTGGAGCTTGGGTCCGGGCCGAGGGGGCGGCTGGGTCAAGTCCCCACCCTGCCCTATCTCACCCGCCGCCTTCTGAGCCATAACGGGTGACCCGCGCTGCGGAGCCCCGGCTGCCCCTGGGACGGC
This sequence comes from Neofelis nebulosa, assembly GCF_028018385.1. Classification (NCBI taxonomy): domain Eukaryota; kingdom Metazoa; phylum Chordata; class Mammalia; order Carnivora; family Felidae; genus Neofelis; species Neofelis nebulosa. The sequence continues at coordinate 154,132,805 of NC_080787.1, forward strand.
GGGTCAGTGACCCGCGTGACCTCTGCTGGAAAGGGACAGGACGCTCAGCTCGGTCTTGGGAGGCAGGGCCAGGAACATTCAGAATCTGCATCCTGGCTTCTCGGGATGGCCCAGCCGCCTCTGGGGCTCCGTAGGCCCCGCAGGGACCAGGCATCCACGTGCCGCTGCGACTCCAGACTTGGAGCCCTGCGGTGAAGGCATCGTGTGAGGGGTGGGCAGGGGTCACCCACCGGCCAGGTCTGGGCCCACACCTCACAGAGAGGCCTCCGGGATCGTGAGCAGCAGGGGCGGCGGAACGGTCTAGAGGAAGCTGGGGCCGGTGCCGTGACAGGTGACCGTGACCTTGGGTCAAAGGCTCCCAGAAGGCTGTGCACCTGGTCTGGCCGTCCACGGGGGGGTGGGGGGGGTTCCGTGCAGAGGGAACCGGAAGGGTCTCTCCCACACGCGGGAACAGCCAACATCTTCCTTCCAGGGTGGATGGGTGGGGGCCGCCCCGAGCCACCTGCAGACGGGGTGGCCATGCCTTGACTTCTGCCTCCTGACACTAAGACAGAAGGAGTCCGGACCCATCATGGCGGGCACGAGAAGCAGGTCCTCCTACTCCCTCCAGGCTTCTCCATACGGCTGGCGGGTGAACCCATAGGAGGAGGGTCTCAGTCAACAGGGCGGTGGCGGGGCCTCCAGCGCACAAAAGGGTGGGGGCCAGGGACTGTGGACCAAGCCCTGCCACGTGGATGCATCCGTGCCGTGTAGATAGAGCCCACATGGACAGGCCGTGCTGTGTAGATGGAGCCCTGGGCGACAAGCCGTGCCGTGTGGATGAACCCCCGTGGACGAGCCGTGCCGTGTGGATGAGCCCCCCATGGACGAGCCGTGCCATGTGGATGAGCCCCCCGTGGACAGGCCGTGCTGTGTAGACGGAGCCCCGGGTGGACAAGCCGTGCCATGTGGATGAGCCCTACGTGCAGAGTCACACCTCTGGGTGTCTACACCACAAACTCTTCTGGGAGCTGGTCCTCCCTGCACAGGACCAGGGAGAGGCATTTCGAGGACCTCACTCTGCAGGGTCCCAGTGGTGCATGGTCCAGGCCGTGGCAGTGCGGATCTGCCTCTGGGATCTGCAGGGGACAGTGTGAGTGCGTCTGCCTTCCCGCCCTGCCTCCTCGTCCTTGTCCACCCCTCCAATTCTGTCCTGCCTGCCCTGTCCTCCCTGCACCCTGCTGGCCCACTGTCAGCACAGCCTGGATAGGAGGGGACTCCCAATCCCTTGTGCCCGCTGCGGGCGCGAGCCCCTTGGGCAGGGGTGGGGCACAGGCAGTGGCCCCTCTGTCCTCAGCCAGGGCAGCTCAGGGAGGGAGTGGCTCCTTCTGCGTGGGCCCTCCCCCTCCTCTCCTGTCCTGAGGAGGCTCCTACAGGAAGGGCTTGGGTCCCCCTCTGGGGACCTGACATGGAGCCCACACCCATCCCGAGGGGACTGGGGGCTACGTGACAATTGGGGTGGGACACAGCCCTGAGCTGTTTTCTTGCTTTGAACTCATCAGACCTGGTTACTATTTGATAGATCTTAGGAAGATCCAGAAGCATCCACAGAAGTCAAGAACAGCCTCCCCCATTTCACGTGTGAGGAAGCTTGTCCAGTGCCCAGGCTCTGAGGTGGCTGCCCCGGGTCCCGTCCAGGTCAGGGCCCAGCTAGGGGCCACCACGCTGAACTACCACAGCCCATGCAGGGAGGAAGCTGGGCCGGTGCCGTGACAAGTGACCGTGACCTAGCGTCAAAGCAGCAGACGGCCACGCGGGACCCCTGCATCCAGGCCAATCATCGCCTTTTATGGGCACGTCCCGTCCATCATCTCTGGGCCCAGCCAGCCACCTGCCCAGGGCACTGTGGCGTCTGCCCCATCCCTGGGTCTAGTCCGTCCCTCCCTGGGAGTCACGTCACAGCCTGATATTCTCTCTGTCCAGGGCACCACCCCCAGGTCAGCTCTGAGCCAGGAGGGGAGCCCCCAGACTACCCCGGAACCACTGCCCTCTGCCCCTCCTCCTACCCCTGGGGCCTGGAGCGGCCCCTCAAGCCCTCACCACCCAGGGAGGGTGGACTCTGCCATCCAGTGAGCACCCAGCCAGGAAGGCGGGGTCCCTGGAGAGCCAGCCCCCCCCCCCCCCCCCCCCCCCCCCCCCCCCCCCCCCCCCCCCCCGCCAACCGCCTTGTTCCCAGAAGCCTCCCCTCCCCGCCCCCACTGCCTCACTGAGGTCCGGGCTCTCTAACTGGAGGCCTGCGGTGGGCCTGGGCGGCCAGGAAAACAGGTGCAGGAGCCCAACATGGACCCACCCGGGGACAATACCTGGTGCAGGGCCTCCGCGCTGCAGCCCCACGTCCTGATCAGCCCGACCTGCACGGCCGCCAAGGGCTCCTTACAAGAGGCTGTGGGAAGGGCGGGGGATGTGAACCGGGCCAGAGACAAGCTCTTACCTCTGTGGAAGGATGACTCCTCCCCTGGGGGGCCCTGGCCCTGACTCCTCCCCTGGGGGGGCCCTCACTCTGACTCTTCCCCTGGGGGGCCCTCACACTGAACTCCTCCCTAGGGGGGGTCCTCACTCTGACTCCTCCCCTGGGGGGGGTCCTCACTCTGACTCCTCCCCTGGGGGGGCCCTGACTCTGACTCCTCCCCTGGAGGGGTCCTCACTCTGACTCCTCCCCTGGGGGGGCCCTGACTCTGACTCCTCCCCTGGAGGGGTCCTCACTCTGACTCCTCCTCTGGGGGGCCCTGACTCTGACTCTCCCCCTGGAGGGGTCCTCACTCTGACTCCTCCCCTGGGGGGCCCTGACTCTGACTCCGCCCCTGGGGGGGTCCTCACTCTGACTCCTCCCCTGGGGGGCCCTGGCCCTGACTCCTCCCCTGGGGGGCCCTGACTCTGACTCCTCCCCTGGGGGGGCCCTGACTCTGACTCCTCCCCTGGGGGGGTCCTCACTCTGACTCCTCCCCTGGGGGGCCCTCACACTGACTCCTCCCCTAGGGGGGGGTCCTCACTCTGACTCCTCCCCTGGGGGGGTCCTCACTCTGACTCCTCCCCTGGGGGGGGCCCTCACTCTGACTCCTCCCCTGGAGGGGTCCTCACTCTGACTCCTCCCCTGGGGGGCCCTGACTCTGACTCCTCCCCTGGGGGGGGCCCTGACTCTCACTCCTCCTCTGGGGGGGCCCTGACTCTGACTCTTCCCCTGGGGGGGCCCTCACTCTGACTCCTCCCCTGTGGGGTCCTCACTCTCGCTCCTCCCTTGGGGGGGGGCCTTCACTCTGACTCCTCCCTTGGGGGGACCCTCACTCTGACTCCTCCTTTGGGGGCCCTCGCTCTGACTTTAGACCCGGAGCTTTCCTGCACCCCGTCATCCAGTGGCCTTGATCTGCAGCGTAGGGAAGAGGTTTTCTGCAGTCACACACCTGGTCACGCGTGTTCCCTACTGAGGTGTCTGAACCCCCTTGAATGTGGGAGGCTGTCCGTGGGCCTCCTCACTCAGGGGGTCCTTGGCTGAGGGACGGGGAAACCGGGGAAGGGTCCCAGCCCTCCCCACCCACGGGCTTGCCCCGCCCCATCCTTCCTCAGTGGCATTTGTCCAGGCACAACAGGCCCTTACGGGGCAAACCGCGGATGAGCAGTGTTGTTCACACTGGACTGCAGACCGCAAGCCTGGACACAAACACAGACAGCAAACCAGACGCTAGGTGTCCACAGGTGACTCCAGGGGACCCTGGGTGGTCGTGGGGGGCTGGAACCTGCAGCTGGTCCCCACAATTGCCCATCACGTCCACCGCCCAGAGTGCTACAGACAGTCAGGGGACAGTGGAGCCAGTGGGACTTTCCCTGGGTGACAAGGCAGGGCCCCACACCCCTGGACGCCGCAGAGGCATCTCTGGGGACCCCGGGTCCTAGATCTCCTGGAAACCTCTTGTCTTGTGAAGCTAGAGAGGAACGTGGCTGAAACACTTCCTGATGGCCGGACGCCGGACGACGGGCACCGGTCAGGTCGGGCTCCCTGAAAGTCCTGAGGGCCCCTCGTGACCCGCTGCAGAGATGGCCGAAGGACCCCCACCCCAGAGCACACCCGCAGGGAGGAACCCATCACGCGGTCTCTGACCCCAGGCCCTAAGGCCGCCTCGTGGTGCTGGGGGGTCAGGCCACACTGGGGAACTGAGGGGCCACGTGGGAGTCATGGGCCCGTGCACCCGGCCCTGCTGGGGGGTCAGTGCCTGTCGCCCCAGCCCCACAACACTGGCCCTGCTGGGGGCTGGCCGGGCACACACTCACCGTCTCCCCGGTCCTGGGCCTCCCCCTCGCGCCCGCCTCCGCGGCCACCGTCTGTGCCATGGCTCCTCTGGCTGGTGCTGGGGCTGCAAGGTGGCGCCTCCCCACGCACGGCCTCGGTGCCCCAGGGCTCGTCCACCGACACCTCCCAGGGCTCTGCGGGCCCAGCGTCTGCCTCGATGCCTCGCAAGCGGGGGCTACTGCCGCTGTCAGCCGAGCCAAGGGACGGGTGCTCCGGCAGCTGCCGGCCACCACCCCCGCTGTGGGGGGAGCCCGGGGAGCCCTTGTCACCCGGGTCTCGGTCCAGGTCCGGCGTGTCGCTGACGTAGGACTCCCGGTAGTGCTGCTTCTCTGTGTGGGGACAGGAGGCACAGCGGGGAAGAGCGGGCTCGGAGGGGACACAGGTGCAGTCTCACATGCCTGGAGCCACAGGGTCCCAGCGGTGGCCCCGGGATCCTGCCCACACCCCCCGGCTGGCGCTGAGGCCCAGGGGACGCAGTGTGAGGGGAGGGAAGTGCCACTCAGGGATCGGGGCCCTGTGTACCCGTGGCATTTGTCACCCACAGCCAGTAAGCTCCGGATACGTGCCTTTGTAATGGCTCCCAGGGGCTGTCCCACCGTCCCCAGTGTCAGGGACCCCAAGCAGCCCCCGCACGCGAGCGGACATGCTCACAAGTGCACGGGCACACGCGCACGCTCGTGTGTGCATGGCCAGGGAGCCCAGGAGTCCCCCAGCCCCTCAGCCTTCCTGCCACACCTAGAGAATTCCTTCCCAGAATCCAAACTGTCCCCAGGCCCCGTCCTCAGAATCGGCCTCCTCCCCCCTTCCAGAGGACACAGGAGCCAAGAGGCCGCGCCCCCCAGTGGGAAACATGAAAGGCGCCCAGAAGCAGCCCGGGCGGCCCCCCGGGGCCCGGCCACGGCCGGGGCCCACCTTCTGCCTCCTCCAGCTGCCGCAGCCTCGCAGGGTGGGTCGCAGCGTGAGCCGCAGCAGGTGGCCGGAGCGCGAGGCGCAGCCCGTGTGATACACCAGCTTCCGTGCCGACGGCGGCCCGTCTGGCTGGATCTCCAGCCTTTTCCCCTGAACGAGGAAGAGGCAAGATGTAATCTTACAAGAAAACCACGTGACAGCGAGCATGTTCAACACGGGCCGTGACCCCAGATAGGAAGCCGCCCTCGATAGGAAGCACAGCACCCCGCGCTCAGGCACGAGAGGGCGGCCCCGGAACATCGTGGACGGCTAGACACTCCCCTCAGCCCCCCGACGGCCGCGTGCGGGGCAGCAGTCCCAGGACGGGACGCCAGGCCTCAGTCTCACCGTCCGGAGGAAAGGTCCACGGCAAGTCTGCGTCCAGGGCCCTCCCCGTCCTGCGCCTCAGCCCCGAGGGCCGGGCGGGGCCCAGGGAGGCCTCCGGAGGCCAGGACCAAGGAACGGGGGCATCTGGAGGCTGCAGCGGTGACTTTCCGTGACCTGATCCTCATCCCCCTGGTTTGTTCCACATCAGAACACCAGGCCACCGGCAGCAAACATGCCCTGCGGCCAGGTCAACAGGGTCAAGCCCTAGACGCCCCTGGGTGCCGGGTCTCAGGCTGTGCCTGCTCCCCATGGAGAATGAAGCCCTCTCACCTCGATCCCACCAGACACGCACCAGAAACACCAGCTTCCCGATGTGGGACCAGGGGAAGTCATAGAGCAGCTTGGGAGCGTGGTCTGCCTCCTGCAGAACCGCAGAGAGGTGCTCAGGACAGCCAGCCAGAGGATAGACCCAGTGCAAAGGTTCAAGGGGAAGGGTGGGGGAGGGCGGTGGACGAGGAGGGGCGGGGAGGTCGGGGGTGGGGGAGGGGAGGGGAGGAAGAACAGGAGGGGAGAGGACGGACTGGGAGGGGAGGGGAGGGGAGGGGAGGGGAGAAGGCGGAGGGAGGGGGAGGGTAGTGGACGGGGAGGGGTGAGGAGGTTGGGGGGAGCAGAGGGGAGGGGAAGGGAGGGGAGGCGGGGAGAAGGAGGAGGGAGGGGGGAGCAGGTGGCCACTCCAGGGGGCTCTTCCCCGGCACCTGATAGACTTGCATTCCCTTGAGGGTCAGTCCCAGGACGATGGTAGGCCTGTCCTCCTTCTTATCCTGAAAGGACACCAACTTCAGCGAGGCGACAGCCTGTGCCCGGGGTGGGGGTGGGCCCACCAGGGATGAGCAGGGTCCCTCTTCCCTTCTGATGCTAGAGGCCTGTCAGCCACCTCCCTGCCTCCTTCACCCCCTCAGACTTTCATGTCCCCAGATATCTGAGCTCCTTAAGCCCCGCTCACGGGCCCGGGCCCGAGCCGGCCAGCCGAGGGGACGCCGTCCGCCCGCCCTGGGCTGGGGTCGGCGTCCTGGCTGCCCCCGGGCTCTGCTCCTCCGGGCCCCTCGGGCAGAGGATCTCCGAGGTGGCCCGGACTCCCAGTTCCGCCGGGGCTTGACCCTGTTGACCTTGTACAGCCTGAAGAAGTGGACGGGCACGTCCTCGAGCCGGCAGGCCTCCCTGATGAAGCGCAGCACTGCCTCCTTGGGGTCGAGGCCCCGCTGCTCACGGTGCACGGCGGGCGCGTGCCTGAGGATGTACGCGCTGCTCCTCTTGGCAATGACCTGGGGAAGAGGCCGCGGGCCTGTGAGGCCCTTCCCGCTTTCCCTCCGCCCCCTGCGGCCCCTCACCCTGCCCTCCCCTCTCGGGGACTCCGCACGGGGCCCAGGGGGCAGAGAAAGTGCTCCGCCGGGCTCCCCCGGGCTCCGCGGCCTTACCCACCGCGGAAAGTAGGCTTCCGGCTCGAAGTACCTCCCCACGTGGACCAGCTCCCGGTGGTTGCCCAGGTCGGCCTGCAGCCCGTAGGCGGCCGGCAGGAAGTAGGCCTCCTCGCGGTGGGTGCACTCGGACCTCAGCACACGCTCCTTCAGGTGGCAGCAGTACAGGTGCCTGGCCGTCTTGTCCCTGGAAGGCGTGGGTGGCCTTGGTAAGAGGCCAGATCTGGCCTGGCCGGACGGTCCCGACACAGCCTGCCTCCTCCTGCTGCCCCTGGCCCTTCCAGAACCTTCCACACGGCCACCCAACCCCCACTCTCTAGAACCCTCCACACAACCACCCAACCCCCACTCTCAAGAACCCTCCACACAACCACCCAACCCCCACTCTCCAGAACCTTCCACACAACCACCCAACACCCACTCTCTAGACCCCTCCAGAACCCTCCATACAACCACCCAACCCCCACTCTCTAGAACCCTCCACACAACCACCCAATCCTCACTCTCTAAAACCCCCCACACAACCACCATATCCCCACTCTCTAAAACCCCCCACACAACCACCCAACCCCCACTCTCTAGACCCCTCCATACAACCACCCAACCCCCACTCTCTAGAACCTTCCACACAACCACCATATCCCCACTCTCTAAAACCCCCACACAACCACCCAACCCCCACTCTCCAGAACCCTCCACACAACCACCCAACCCCCACTCTCCAGAACCTTCCATACAACCACCCACCCCCCACTCTCCAGAACCCTCCACACAACCACCCAACCCCCACTCTCCAGAACCTTCCATACAACCACCCAACCCCCACTCTCCAGAACCCTCCACACAACCACCCAACCCCCACTCTCCAGAACCCTCCACACAACCACCCAACCCCCACTCTCCAGAACCCTCCACACAACCACCATATCCCCACTCTCTAAAACCCCCCACACAACCACCCAACTCCCACTCTCTAGAACCTTCCACACAACCACCCAACCCCCACTCTCTAGAACCCTCCACACAACCACCCAACCCCCACTCTCAAGAACCCTCCACACAACCACCCAACCCCCACTCTCTAGAACCTTCCCCACAACCACCCAACCCCCACTCTCTAGAACCCTCCATACAACCACCCAACACCCACTGTCCAGAACCCTCCACACAACCACCCAACCGCCACTCTCCAGAACCTTCCCCACAACCACCCAACCCCCACTCTCTAGAACCTTCCCCACAACCACCCAACCCCCACTCTCCAGAACCTTCCCCACAACCACCCACCCCCACTCCTGCCCTCCTGCAGGCTGCAGGTGCAGGGACTGCCGTGTCCCCAGCACACTGACTGCATGCGCCTCACGCGCCTGGGCTCACCCGGTGGGCTTTCACGGGCCCAGAGAATTCCTCTGACATCGCGGAGTTACCTTATGACCCTGCCGTCCTCCACGTAGTACTGCACCCTGAGGAAGCTCACGAAGGGCGCGCGGGGCCTCCCACCCTGCAGGGGAGGCGCAGCGAGAAGACGCGGGCCGGATGGAAAGCGCCCAGGAGCTGGCAGCGGGACGCTTTCCACGGCCAGCGCCCCACAGGTGTCACACCGGCTCCCGCGAACGCCCAGGTGGCGACGGCCGGGCACTTTCCTGATTTCCACGATGCCGTGACTTCTCGGAAGGAGACCCCCGGGCGTGCTGTCTGCAGCGCTCAAGGGCGCCCCGCGCCCTCCCCCTCCGGCCCTGCCAGCGGCAGCTCTGGGGCACCTCGGGCAGCCCCGCGGGTGGGCCGGCGTGTCCCTGCACCAGACACGCGCATGGCCGCCCTCGGGTCCAGGGACGGTCACTTACTTTGTGCACTTGCCGCTTCCAGTCCTTGGGGAAGTACTTGCTGATCTTCTGCTCCAAATCCATGAACATGAACTCGTTGTCTAAGAGGACAGGCAGGGCCTTAGCGCCACAGGGACCCTCAAGGGGTCAGCTTGTCCCGCACCAGCAGGGAGGAAGCCTAGGGCTGCCTCAGGCCGTCAGGGGCGCAGGAGAGGGGGCACTTTGGGGCTGTCCCCCGCTAACAAGAGCACAGTGGTCTCGATGCAGATGGCCTGGAGCACTGGGAAACGGAGCGTCCATTCCCGGCACCCGCTCCCGTCCTACCAGTTGTGTGACCCTCCCCTTGGGGTGCGCTCGGGCCTCAGCACATGCTCCTTCTGGGTCCTCGTTGGAAATGCTCTAAACCCTCCAACACCAGACTCTGCCGAGAGCAGAGAGAACCCTTCGTCCTCTACTGTGCTGCAGATGCTTCTCCCCTCTTGGAACCATGGGAGGCTGACCCCAGACACAGGACCAAGGCCAGAAACCGGTCCCCAGGGCCAACACCCGCCGTCCCCGGAGGGAACCTCACGACGACCTAGAAGCGGAAAGCCCGGGCACCACCTGCTCACCTGGGGATACGCGGGAGGAAAGCATCTGCGCCCCCCACCCGCCACAGCCCCACCTACCCCGGGGAGCGCTGGGGCTCTGGGTGACGGGCCCTGGACCCTGCACAGCGTGGCCGGGAGGCTGTGCCTGGACGAGGGTCTGGCTCCCAGGGGGCCTTCAGCTGGTTCTTCATTCCTGCGTCTGAAACCCACTCACTCTACCCGAGTCCAGAACATTCCCCGCGTGCCCGTGCGCAGAAGGCCCACACTCAGCACCCCCCAGGTTCCTCTGCGGGGCACTGGGGGGGTCAGGCGGCCTCAACCACAGCATTTGTCAGCCAGCCGGGAGGCGGGGAAGGCCGATGTGGGAACCAGACCCCGGACATCTCACAGGGGCTGGGGCAGGATCGTGTCTGCCACTCGGTGCTGTGGGAGGGGCTGGGGTCCTCAGTGCCCTGTGTCCCCTTCTGGCTCACTCACTTCCCTCCCCCCACCTGCACACTGAGTAGGGATGCCCACTTCCCGCTTGTGGCTGGGGGCAGAGGCCCCGAGAGCTCAGGCAGAGGGCTGGCCGTGTCGGAATGGACACCTTCTTTCTCCCCCCACCCCCCGTTCATCCGCACATCTTGGGGAAACGGTGCTCTATACGGATAACCCTGAAGCCCCCGGTTAGAGATGAGGCCCCCCCCCCCCGAGCCACGAAAGCTGCCTGCAGGTGGCACCATCCACTTCCTCCCTCGGGCACACAGGTGACCAGGCACCCTCCACCTGAGGCCACGCCCTCCGGAGCCCTGCGCGCGGCACTGTCTCCCACGCGCGTGCGCAGTCCCTCCGGCTCTCCTGCTCTCCCCCAGACCCTCCACAGAGCCCGGGGGGCTGCAGAAACCAGGAGCCGGGAGGTCGCGGAGGCAACCCCAGGGCAGAAGACAAGGCCGGGTGGCTCCCCACCTCCTTCTGCCAGCACACCCCACTCTTGGCTTTCATCCATTAGAGCTCCAGGAAGGGTTTCTTCTGGACCCAGGGCTCTGCTCCTGGACAAGTGTTTCCAGAACCCCGGACACAATCGGCTCCCGGACAGCAGAATCCGAGGAACAGACCTAGCCCGGGGTTCTGTGCACTGTTTTCTCCAGAAAGAACCAAGAGTAGACCAGGATTCTGCTCGCCCCTCTCTCCCAGAGAAGGCCAAGTGCGTGTGTGCACGTGTGTGAGTGTATGTGCGTGTGCATACAGTGTGCATGTGTGTGAGTATATGTGTGTGGGCACATGCGTGAGTATGTGTGTGTGCATGTGCACGGAGTTGTGCACGTGTGTGAATGTGAGTGTGTACACATGTACATGGAGTGTGTGCACATGTGCGAGTATATGTACGTGTGCATGCGTACATGTGTATGTGAAACATGTACACATGCGTGAGTATGTGTGTGGTGTGCACGTGTGTATGTGTGTGCATATGTATGCAAATGTGTGGAGTGTGCACGTGAGTATATGTGTGTGAGTCTGCACTGAGTATGTGAGCATGCACGGTGTGTATTTAAGTGTGTATGAGTGTGTGTGTTTGTGTATGTGTGTGCGTGCCTTGTATACTTGTGAGTGTGCGAGCCTGAGTGTGTACACATGTGAGTGTGCTCAGAGCCGCGTGCACTCGCCCAGATGACCTGGGTGCACATGAGAACACTCGTGTCCCCGTGGCCCTGAGGACCCCCCAGCTCCCCAGCCTTCCCAGAAGAGGCTGGTGCCCCGGGCGGCGGGTCCCCTGGGTGGGGCCGGGCAAGGCTGACTTACCTCTGACCACGCTGAGGCCAAAGAAGTGGGCTTCTTTGATGCTGGTCACATCGCACACCCGCTGGAAGAGCTCACGACAGGTGGCCCGCACCTGCAAGACGCGGGTGGAGGCTCAGGGCCCCTGAAAGGGGTGGGCGTCCAGTGGGAGCATGAGGACCACCGCGGCTTGCCACCCAGGGCCCTCGGGGACCGCCCGAGCTGAAGACTAGGTCCCCCCGCGCCCAGCAGGGCAGAAGCCTGCTCTCCGGGTCCGGGCCGGTGCGGGGGGCTGTCCAAGGACGGGTGTGGGATTCTCCGCGCGCCCCAGGCCATCCTCGGCCTTTCTCCTCCCCGCGACCAACCTCACCCGGGCCACTCCTGAAAGCGAGCCTGGGGTGTGGGCACCCCGGAAACGGGCGCACCCGTCGCGCCTGGGGACTGGCTTCTTGGGACCCAGAGGGGCTAAGGGGGTTTCCAGGGTCCCTGGCCCTGCCCGGTGAGCCCCGAGGTCTCAGTCTCAGTCTCGGCAGGCCGGGCTGTGAGGTCTGAGCCTTGTGTCTTCAGGGCCCCGGCGCCCTGCCTCCCGCAGCGGCCTTCCCGCCTCTGCCTCCCCAGAGGGCCCCGAGGCAGAAGCCCCACCTGCCTCAGGGAGCACCGCCCCGCCCCCCAGCTCCCACTCTCGGGGTGGGGAGCCACCTCGATTCCTGCCTACACGGGGCCTCCTTCTGTCTACGCAGGTAAGGGCCGCCTCTCTCCGGTAACATCTGTCGTCCAAGCTGGGTTATCCAAATGACACTTCGTTTCACCTGGAAACGGAGCCGTCTTAACATCAGACATCCAGCAAGTTCGCATTTCCAACTTCTTTCCACTCTGTTGATTGGACCCCGGACCCCGGAAAGGGCCGGTGCTGGAGCAGCTGACAGCGCTGCCCGGGGCCTGGACCCCCCTCGCGTCTCGGCTTCCGGCCGCTCCTGCGTCCCCCGCGCTTCCCGGGCTGGAGGGAGGCGCCACACGCTCTACGTGCCCTCGTGGCCAAGCCGCGTCTCTGGTGTCCTCTGGGTGGAAAATCCTGGTTCGAGGCGGGCAGCCCAGGCTCACGGCCCTCGGAGGGAGAGGACACGTCCTCGTACGGACGGTGCGGGCCGGAGCGGGGCGGGCCCGTGTGCGCAGCACGGCGCCCGCGGGCTCGCGCAGCCTCTGTGGTTTCTGGAAGTGTCTCTACGCCGTCTCAAGTCAGATGACGAGTCTCCACTTTTTCGCGGTGAGTTGCCGTGCCGCTGGTTTCGTCCTCATCCACGTCGTGTGGCAGCAGACGTGGACTGAGCTCTGCCGTGGCGGCAACGCGGCCGTAACCTTCTAACACCTGGATGTTCAGACAGACAGGTGGGGGCCACACACGGGGCCGCCCCCACGGCTCACGCGGTGGGCACACCCTGAAAGTAAGCTGGCGGGGTGTGGGTGCCTAGCTGCGCGGACGGCCTCGGTCACCCCGTCGCCGGCTGAGACTTGAGGCCTCAGCCGGCGGGTTTCACTCTTCGCTCGCTCCTCCTCCTGCTAAAACCCTACAGCGAAGCCGAGGAAACAGGTGAAAGCCGCGGTCCGGGTTCCGTGTGTCGGGGCCACAGCCCAGGCCCGCCCCGCCCGCCTCTCCCCACCCAAGTCCTCCTACTGCCCCTCCTGGGGCCTGAGGCGTCTCGAAGGAGGCAGGGACCCCCGGAAGACCTTCTGATCAGCTCCAGCTTCTCCCCACCAGACGGGTAAACCGAGGCTTGGAGAGATTCTGTCGTTAACGCCAATTGGCATTGACTTAAACAGGGAAGCGTGTCCCTGAGCAGGTAATTCCCGGGGGACTTGAACTACGCCATCGCCAGCCAGCCAGCTGTCCTGCCTGTAAGAGCATTCCACCCCCCCACCCCCGACCCCGACCAGTCCTCGGAGGTACAGCCCCTCTCCGCCAGCCAGTCCCACCTGGTGCTGGTGCCACATTTTCATGGACACACTTCCCCTCAAAACGCAAACCCCCTCTCTGGGGCTGGCTAGCTTTCCAGGGGTTTTCCTGCCCCTCTCAACCCGCCCGGAACGCGAAAGGGGACGGACAAAGGGGACGGACGTTCCTGCTCCGATGTCCCTCGGTGTCCCCAGGAAGGACATGCTGGCTGTGTCCACCAGGGACCCTCCGCTCAAGGGTTAAGTGGCACGGTGTGCGTAAGCCCCCCGCGGGTGCTCCGCGTGGGGGCTTCTAGTACAGAACGGGGAGGGGCGGAGGCAGCTGAGGGCAGAGGGTGACAGTAACCTGGACACCAGAGGCCGCCTCGACTAGGGGAACTTATCACCTCACTTTTCACCTAGTTGGTAAAAACTGGAGAGGACCACCATTCCCCAACCGGACCTGACCTGTCCTGCTAACGACCCACCAGCGAGGGCCGAGAGAGCAGCGCGCGTCAGAGCCCGGGAGGCTCCAAGGCGCCAGCGTGGCACCGCGACGGGCCCACCCCTCTGTCCGCCCAGCGAGCCCCCACTCATGTTTGCTCCACGACTGTCCCCACGACCCCAACGGCTGATGCGCAGCGACGGAGACCGGCACCCCTGGCCCGCCCCGCCTCTTGTCGCCTCGAGAAGCCCCGTGGAATCCGGACCCTGATCTCCTGATTCTCCCACTGAGGGACGGGGCCTCGCCAGGGAGGGAGGACAGAGCAGGAGTGAGTCTGCGGGGAGACCAGACGGTGGCTGACACTTCTGTGACCGCGGGATGCCACGAAAACCACCCCCTGGGGACCGCCCTCCCTGGGGTGACCGGTGGCCCGGGCAGGGACAGCTTGGTGAGGGGGCCATGACTGCACAGGGCCGTGTGGGTCCTCCGGAAGGAGGTAGCCTCCTGGTTATCCGTCTGGCTCTTAAACGACCGGACCCTCTGATGGGGTCTGTGGAAGAGCCACCAGCTCTGTAACAAGCACTTCTGAACTCGCGCCTTTGTTCGACGGCAGCCCCCAGAGATGCCCCAGCGCGTCTTTGTATTTGAGACGGAAGTCCCGTGGTCTCGGGGCGCCCCCGGCTGGCGGGTGGCACCAGGTCAGGGTTCGGGGCCTCCGTGGGCCACACCGTCCACAAGTGCTACCAGCCGCGCGTGGGCGTTGGGAACAAACTGCTGAACCGTCGGGCTGTGTAACCAGCCTACCTCGGGGAAGGGGCCCGAGTAGGGGGTGGGTAGAGGCGAGCCGCGGCCCGGGGGGGACTGGCGCTCAGAGGGGAGGCAGGCAGCCCCGCGGCGCCTCCCCGGGACTCCCCGGGGGCAGGTGGACAGCGGGCCTCGCCGAGTGGCGGGGGTCCCTGGGGGAGGGTGTGGACTTCGAGGAAGAAGGGCTCAGGAGCGTCATCGCCCTGAAGACGAGGCCAGTCGGGGCCTCAGAGATTTCTATGGAAGCCGGGGCCACCCCAGGAGCTGAAAGTGGCCGGTGGAGAATCAAAGGGGAGAAGGGCCCAGAGGACTCGACCGAAACCGAGGAGACGCCTGAACTGTGCGCGTGTTTCAAACGCCGCGAAGCTTTGGCGTTTGGATGGAATGTGCCACAGAATACCACTTCTGGTCCACAGCATCCCTTTGTTGGGAGATGGGACCTGTGGCAGTGTCTCTGCCCACCTCCACGATCACCCCACCCCTGCTCACCCCCGCGGTCGCCCCCGCGGTCGCCCCACCCCCTACCCTCCCCCGCACTCGCCCCCGCAGTCACCCCTTCCTCCTCGCTCACCCCCACAACCAGCCGCAGCTGCTCCCGCGTGGGCAGCAGCACCAGGACGTCCCTGGGTTCTGCGGTCATCCCGCCGTCTTAGGGGCTCTGGTGGCTGCACGCAGGCTCTCAGGAGGACCCGGCCCCCTCCACGGCCTCCTGCGGGGAAGGACTGGTCAGGGGCGCGGCCGGCCGGGGAGGGGCTGAGCTTCCGAGCGCCTGGGAGCCAACCAGGTGTCACCGCCACCTGTGGGGCCCTCCCCAGCCACCTGGCCACGGGTGGGGAACGTAACAGCCCAGACTCACCCGGATTCAGGTTTTCTGGGGACCGGGCACCTTGCTAACTCCTGGCTGGGAAATGAGTGGAAGCCGAGCGGGGCCAGAAATCCAGCCGGTGGCTGGGCCGGGACAAGGTCCAGGCTCATAAATAGCTGTGCAGGTAGATTGGAATGCAAATAAACAGTGTCAGGAGGGCCCGCCCTCCCCTCCGCGGCCTCCAGCTGCCTCCCCTCCCCCAGGGACCACCTCACAGCTCCCTGAGGCCCCAGCCAGCACGGCCCCCTCCTTTCCAGGGACCAGAAGAGATGTCTTGTAAAAGCCCACGACAACACGAAAGCCAGGAGGAGGATCACTGCGCAGGTTCCTGGAGGAGCCGGAGGGAGAGAGAGTGCAGAGCCCGCCGAGCCCCCCGAGCCCAGAAAGGCACCTCGGGGATCGGGGTTGGGGGATAGGGCGCATGCCCAGGTCCCCTGTGGCCCCCTCCTGCGGAGGGGAATGATCACTGGTCCCTAAACAGATCCCACTCGTCCCCTTTAGCAGCAGACGCTGGTGTTCTGTGCCGGCTCCTGGCCCAGGGTCGCCTGCCCCAAGGTGAGTGACACCTGTTACAGGTGAGGGCGGGGAAGCCGCTGCCTGTAAACCCTGCCCTTGTGGGAAGACCCGGCTGGGCTCAGGCTGGGATCAAAGTCTCCAGGTGCCCTTGCTCTGCAGGCTCGGCCAGCAGGAGGCGCTGCTGTTACTGGGGCGGCCAGGGGTCCCAGCAACGCGGTTCCTGCTGCCCCATCTGCCCTCGCCCTATAGGTGCTGGTGGTCTGGGCCCCTCCGCCCAGGCTGGGGCCCTGGGGGCTCCGTGCGAATCTGAGCGGCCGCTGCCCGAGCTCTCTCCAGAGCGGATGCAAAGCTATTCATCATCGGACACACGTATGTCCTTTCAGGGGGCAAGTTAACAATTTTAATTAAAAAATCTTTTTAATGTTTATTTATTTTCGAGAGACAGAGTGAGACCGGACACGAGGGAGGGAGGGGCACAGAGAGGGAGACAGAATCGGAAGCAGGCTCCAGGCTGCGACCTGTCAGCACAGAGCCCGACTCGGGGCTCGAACCCAGGAACCGTGAGATCGTGAGCTGAGCCGAAGTCAGACACTCAGCCGACTGAGCCACCGGGCGCCCCGCAATTTGACAACGTTTAAAAGGCCAATAGCCCCGTGAACAGACGGTGGATTTCATGATATTCACTGCCTTCCGGTGGCCTGCGACCCCCTGCCTCACGGTCACGAGGGCCGCGTGGCGACGAAGGACGCTGGAGCCGCTCCTTTCCAGGAGCGTCGGGGCGCACGACAGGACTCCGCAAAGCTCACACGTGCACGCGTGCGCACACGGCCCGGGCAGGAGCAGGCCGGGGACGCGGAGGCGGCGGCGGGGGGGGGGGGGGGGGGGGGAGGGGGGAGGGGAGGGGGAAGGGCTGAGAGCCCGTGTCTGCATCCCGCGCAGCGGGCGCCCAGAGCCGTGGCGCACCGGGCCTCAGCTTCCTCCCCCGTACAATGAGGGTGCCGGTGCCCCCGCCTGTTGTGAGGGGCTGGCCACGTTTTACGGGACATTTGGCAGATGCGCTTTAAACACCCCTAGTGAGGAAAAAAAAGAAGAGGAAAAGCAGCCCCGTGTCCCTGCCGATAGACGTGACTACGGGGTTCTCACCGAGATGGAAAGCCCCCGCCCCCGCCCACCTGCCTCCCACGGCTCCCAGTGGAGGCTGCGTGACGTCATCAAGGCGTGGGAGGTCATTTCCTGGATACGCTGCTGGGCCCTCAGCCCCCTCCCACTGTCCCCCCCGCTGTCCTCCTTTGGAAAACACGTGTGGCAAGTCCCCCAAATAAACCCGCTTCTAAACACTTAACTGTCTCCTGGACACTCGCATGGTGGGGGGGTGGGGGGGGAGGGGTGCGGGGAGCGCAGGGGAGGAGGCAGCTCCCCTCCACCCTGGACCCTCCCTCCTGGCAGCCCTGCGGGCCCCTCGCAGGCCGCACTCGGCGTTGGTCTCTGCCCAGGTCTCCTCGTGCTGGAGACTGGCTTCCGTCCTCTGGCACAAGGGGGGTCCGCTGACCATGTTCTGAAAACAAAGCTCCGGAAAGGTGAGTCCATCCAGTAGGTGCTTCACAAGCGGAGCGGGAACACCGTTCAGCGATGCCAGGGAACGGGGTGCTGGTATGTGGGCGTCAAGCATACTCTGCTGCCCAGAGGCCGAACTCTGTGGGGCTCCGCGAACAGGCAGCACCCACGGAGCGGCCAGTAGGCCTGCGGCCGCCTGGGCGGGAGCTCCGCACACGGGCACGCGGTCTCCCTCCCGTGTGATGGGGACGCCGCACGCCTAGGTGGTGGCGGTGGCACAGCTCTGGGATCTAGTGACACGCGTTACGTCGTTCGCTTCAAACGAATGCATTTTCTGGTATTCAAGTCATAGCCCAGTAAAGCATCAACGTACATAACAGGTTCTCAAGTCCCAGCAGACCCACCGATCACTCGACAGGGGGCAGGAGTGCACGCGCCGCCACGGCCGTGACCCCTCCCGGCAGGCACGTCGCGGGCACACGCGGGGGGAATGCACGGCCTCGGTGGCGGAGGACCCTGGGCTGCCGGCACCCTGCACGCCTGGCCACACCGGCTGCCCTTTCCCACGCCTCCCCGGGCCCCTTACTGGGCTGGTTTGCTTATGGTCATGACGAGCCACGTGAGGGCTGAGCACTGAGTTAGTCAGAGGTCACACCGCTGAGTTAGGGGCTGGCCACCCCTCACCTGTGCCCCACCGCCCGGCTCGCCCGTGCTCTGTGTCACCCGCAGAGCGTCACCCTGCCCCCGTGGGGGTCCTCACAGCTCCTGTGGGCCCGGGACGGCCTCGCTTGCTCATTTTATGAGTAGGGAAACAGAGACACAGAAAGCAAAGAGGCTTGTCCAGAGCCCCGGCTACCGCACTGCTAGGGCCCAGAGCTGCCGAGACCTTTCTGGAACCACGTGGAAGGTACTCGTGGTTAACAACTCTGGAACGGGGAGGTCAGCACTTTGGAAAGCACAGGACATCTGCAGGGCGTGGGGGCAGGGTGGGCGGGGGCTCCTGGTCCCCGAAAGGGCAGGGAAGAGCCGGCCAAGGAAAGGAAAAGGCAGCTGGGAGGCTCCGCGTGACCACACAGGGCTGTGTTTTGCTTGCTGCCTGGTCAGGACTCTTGACCTCAATTAAAACCTGCAGCCCAGCAGCCGGGCGCGTGGGAGGCCGGTGTGGCCGGAGCGGGCCCTTCTTTCCACGGACATGCCTGCTGCCTCGCCCCTCCCCCTCCCCCGACCTCTGTGCAGGTTCCTGGGCCATGTGCTTCGGGGACGCCGCGCAGTCTTGGACAGACCCCTGCGTGATTTCACGCGCTCCTCCCGTGACAAGTAGCAAGCACTGCCCCCCCATCCTGCAGGGGACACGGGCCCCTGGGCTCCACCGTCCACCCACGGGCCCCGAGCCACACAAAGTCACAGCGCGCCTCGGGGCACAACTGTACGGGGACACGATGGTGACAGTAGAGGGAAGGAAGGGGGCCCGGGGACCTCAGGAGCCAGAGGCGGGTGGGGGATCCACGCGGCAGGACTCGGGCTGTGAATGTCACACCCACAGGAGCACGGGACCCTCTGGCCCTGGGGAGGGACCTCACCGAGCACCAGACACCATGGCCCGCGTGCCCAGGCTTGTGCCATTGTGTCCTTCCAGGAGACGGCACAGGGCAGGCCCGGCTGGCAGCTCACAGCCTCCCCGGGGCCCTGCCTGCCGCTCCCTGCCCGGCCCCGGGGGCACACGGGAAAACCGCCAGGCTGCCTGGGTCACCCCCTGGAATGTGCCAGCTGGGGACAGGGGTCCTGGACCACCTGCCCACTCACGGGACACTGCCTTTCAGCGGTCACGTATCTGTCAGAAAAGAGGTGACACAAAGACTGTGACGTAAATCATTTCTCAACGACCCACGCCTTTTGCGTAAATTCTCCTGTGAGAGTTTTCTTCCGGGAAATGAAGCACAGTGAGCGAGTGTTCAACCCACCCCGCTGAACTGAAGTGACCTGACAGAGGCACGTCTGGGACGCAGGCCCGGGGCCACAAGGGACCCGTCAGCTGCAAGGGGCTGGCTCGGGCCGTCAGGCTCCAACACGGGCCACACCGGGAGCCTAGCGCGGGGAGCGCCACCAGGCGGGAGCAGGCCCTGAAGGGCCGGGCACTTGCTCCCAGGCCCTCCTCTCTCCTGGGAGACGGGAGGAGGCCCTCCCCGCCTGCAGGGCCAACAACTCATTGGTCACAACACCACGCTTTAGTTTCAAGGCTCCCAGAGCCGGGGTCTCCCCAGCTCGGCCCTGAACCTCAGGGGAAGCGCGAGGGCAGGGGACGCCCAGCCGCGATGGAAGTTCTGCTCAGGCGTCACGTGCAGACAGGAACGTGGCGGGTCACACTCGCTGGGGCCGGAGGAGCGCGTCGGGAGCATGAGGAGCATGGGGAACACGGGGGCGGGCGTGCAGGAGAGGAGGCCACTTCCCCGTCTGGGTGGGGCTGGTGCGTGCCATGTGCTTGTGCGTCGTGAGTGTGAAAACACCTGTGACTACCTGTGAAAGGGCCAACGGGAGTAAAGTCACAGCAGGACAGTGAGCGGGGACGGCGGTGCCGGGCAGCCCCGGGCATCGGTGGGGCTCCCCCACAAACAGATCGCCACCCCTGCCCCCGTCCAGCAAGACAACTGTAGCGATGGGGCGTCCCGGCCGTCCCCGGGCAAACAGCCCCCCGGTCCAGCTCCTCAGCGACCCCGTCATCCCCCTGGTAAGCGGTGGCCCTCAGCTCAAGGTTGCCTTGCCCTTTGGGTCACGGCCACGCAGACTCTTGTAGAGACAACAGAACCCTGTCCAGGCACAGGGCCACACACGGAGGCTGAGGGGGGCGCCCGGAGGTCAGACCGCCCCCTCCCTGTCTGAGGGGGGAGCGGGCCTCAGGGACATGGCGGTGGGCGTCACTGTTCAGGCAGGCCGTGGCAGGGGGGTGGGGGGCGGGAGGGCAGGGGGTGAAGCCCACGGATTGGACTCGGGTGGCCCGGGAGGGCTCGGGGATAGCGGATGGCGAGGAAGGAAGGAGCCGCTGGAGACGCGCGATGGCCCGGTCCTCTTTGCCGCGCCTGCCTCCGGGCGGACGGCCCGTCCAGGGCCTCCCGTGGGTCTGCTGCCCACACAAAGCCCCGGACCCTGAGGTGCCCCTGACCTTCCCAGAACACCCCACGCTCCCAGCACGTGTCCCGGTGGGGCCTAGTCGTGGGTGGCTTTAAACAGCACTTGCGGGGCGCCCGGGTGGCTCAGTCGGTTGAGCGTCCGACTTCAGCTCAGGTCACGATCTCGCGGTCCGCGAGTTCGAGCCCCGGGTCGGGCTCTGTGCTGACGGCTCAGAGCCTGGAGCCTGCTTCCGATTCTGTGTCTCCCTCTCTCTCTGCCCCTCCCCCATTCATGCTGTGTCTCTCTCTGTCTCAAAAATAAATAAACATTAAAAAAAAAATTAAAAAATAAATAAATAAATAAACAGCACTTGCGATGAGTAGAGTAAAATGTGCAACAATTATGAGAGAGGCCTCCTGGCCATTAGGGTGCTCCGTGGGGTCCCAGGCCTCCCACCCCCAATCACCCCAATCCTGCCCCCAGACTTGCCCTGATCACACAGGAGCCCCGCCCCCGTCCTTCCCTGGCCCCCTCCCCATCTGCCCCCCATCCTTCCCTGGGCCCTCCCATCTATCCCTCCCCCCCTCTGTCCTTCCCTGGCCCCTCCCATCTGTCCCCCCATGTCCTTCCCTGTCCCCTCCCCATCTGTCCCCCCGTCCTTCCCTGGCCCTCTCCCATCTGCCCTCCATCCTTCCCTGGGCCCTGCCATCTATCCCTCCTCCCCTCCATCCTTCCCTGTCCCCTCCCATCTGTGCCCCCCCCCCGTCCTTCCCTGTCCCCTCCCATCTGTCCCCGTCCTTCCCTGCCCCCTGCCCCATCACCCCCCCTGCATCTTCCTAAAGCTCCCTCCCCCACTCATAGCTGCACCCAAGACCAAGGCTCCTGGACTCCTAGAGGCCCGTGTGAAGTCCCATCATTTAAGGGGGTGAAGCAAGACATCTTCCTTGTTCCACCCCACCCCTCCATTTCTCGGGGGGGGAGTCCCTGTAGACTATGACAAGTTCCTTGTCATCCTCTGGGCCCTCCCACCCAGGAAACCCAGAACTGGGGGCCACTGAGGTTAGGAGCACAGTGTTTGGTGTGTGCCCGAACCTGCCCCCCCCACAGGACAGCAGGGTTCCCTCACTTCGGGGCCCCTCAGGGGAGCTGGCTGGAGTCACACCAAGGGCCCCCTCACCCTGGACAGGTGGCAAGCTAGGGCCAGGCCATCGTCACTGCCAGGAACACGAGATAAGAGCGGGAGGCTCACAGGCTGGCCCCCACCCCCCTCACCGAAGGCTGCTCCTCACTCCTGGGGGGGCACCTGGTGGGGCAGCAGAGGTGCCCTGGGGTCACCCCAGTCCAGCCCTGACACTCGAGCCCCAGGGCTGGGGAGGAAAGAGTGCTGGAAGGGCAGGTGGGGGAGGCGGGCCGCCTGGCAGAGGCCCAGCCAGCCTTTCGGGCTCTCTGGGCCCAGACTCCCCAGGAGCTGACGGTGCATTCTTAGAATTCTCCCCCGTCCGCCTCCTCCTTGCGCACAAACGCTGACCCTGAACGCGGCCACAGCTACTAACAGGAGTTAAAGGTTGGCTGTGACGTGGAGAGGAGGGCAGGAGGCCTGGGAGGGCTGTGTGGACAGACAGAC
Organism: Neofelis nebulosa; assembly: GCF_028018385.1. NCBI lineage: Eukaryota > Metazoa > Chordata > Mammalia > Carnivora > Felidae > Neofelis > Neofelis nebulosa. Next base: position 154,154,886 of record NC_080787.1, read on the forward strand.
ACACGGGCAGACGGAGCCTCTGGGCCCCGAGCTCCCCCCACCGGTTACCGCAGCAACAGGAGTGCCTGCCTTACGTGCCGGAGACACGTCAGTTACCCGAACAGCGTGTGACCCACTTGTCTGTGTGTCTGTCTCCAGCTGGCTTCCACCCCTCAGAGGCCTGGCTGCCAGCTGCCTTCTCAGAGGTCATGCCCTCGCGGGGAACCTGGTGACTCAGGGTCACCAGGGTCTGGGGTCCCATCTTCAGCACGGTCCCCGTCACCGTGCCAGGCGATGGCCAAAGCAGACCGGCTTTTAACGTGCTTTACTGTTGCTGTGAAAGCCTTCCCGCCCGCACCAGGCCAGACCCCCGCCTCCCCCAGGGCCCCAGAACACCTTGCAGGCAGGGGAGAATCGCGTGTAGACTGGGCCCTGGGCCGTGGAATCTGCGAAAGCAGGACTCCGCCACTAGAGGACGTGGGAGGAGCCCACGGAGCCTGGAAAGTGCACACAGGCCCGCCGGGCAGCCCTGGCCAGCGAGCCCCCCCCTGGCCACTCCGACACTTGGCGGGGCCACTCCTTCATTTATTCAGAGGACAGCTGCCGAGGGTCCCTGCTGAGCTGCCAGGCGCTGCCGGTCACTGAGGAACAAAAACAGCTCCCCCCCCCCCCCCCCCCAGCAACGACGTTCCGCCCTTGGCGTCTGCTCAGGACAGAAACCTTGGGACCCCCTCTTCCGTCATCTCCCCCAAGTCTGGGTGGTAGCCAACCCCGACGGCTCTCCCTCCCAGACACGCCCCCACCTATCTGACCGCATTCCCGCCTCCACCACCTGCTCACACCTCTCTCACCTCCAGCCCGGACTGTGGCAATGGCTCCCAAAGTCCCCCCCCTCCAGACTCGCCCCCATACTCAACACCGCAGCCTCCAAAATCTTGCTAAACAGGGGGCAGATCCCCACATTCCTGCCCCCCAGTACAAAAATGGCTTCCACCTCCCTCAAAGGAGAAGCCAGAGCCTTGAAAGTTACCGTGGCCTTTGAGCCCCTCCAAGGGCTGGCCTGTTTGCTCTCTGGCCTCCCTGCCGGCCCCAGAGCGGCGCCCCTGCCTCTGAAGTCAAGGTCACGTTCGTCACACAGGCTCCACTGCCTCTGAAGTCAAGGTCACTGTCGTCACACATGATCCCCTGCCTCTGAAGTCAAGGTCACGGTTGTCACACAGGCTCCCCTGCCTCTGGAGTCAAGGTCACGGTCGTCACACAATCTCCCCTGCCTCTGAAGTCAAGGTCACAGTCATCACACAGGGGCCCCTGCCTCAGAGCTCAAGGTCACCGTTGTCACACATGATCCCCTGCCTCAGAGCTCAAGGTCACGTTCGTCACACAGGCTCCCCTGCCTCTGAAGTCAAGGTCACGGTTGTCACACAGGCGCCCCTGCCTCAGAGCTCAAGGTCACGGTCGTTACACAGGCTCCCCTGCCTCAGAGCTCAAGGTCACAGTCGTCACACAGGCTCCCCTGCCTCTGAAGTCAAGGTCACAGTCGTCACACATGATCCCCTGCCTCTGAAGTCAAGGTCACGGTCATCACACAGGCTCCCCTGCCTCAGAGCTCAAGGTCACAGTCATCACACATGATCCCCTCCCTCTGAGGTCAAGTTCACAGTCATTACACAGGTGCCTCTGCCTCAGAGCTCAAGGTCACGGTCGTCACACAGGCTCCCCTGCCTCAGAGCTCAAGGTCATGGTCGTCACACAGGCTCCCCTGCCTCAGAGCTCAAGGTCACGGTCGTCATACAGGCACCCCTGCCTCTGAAGTCAGGGTCACTGTTGTCACACATGATCCCCTGCCTCTGAAGTCAAAGTCACGGTCGTGACACAGGCCCTCCTGCCTCTGAAGTTAAGGTCACAGTCATGACACAGGCCCCCCTGCCTCAGAGCTCAAGGTCACGGTCGTCACACATGCTCTCCCCCTTCTCCCAGCCTGTCAACTGCAATGAACCAACACATTTCACGTTACACTTGACTATGTCCAGCGTCAAATGGAAATGTCAGAGTAGACCACACGAGGTTCCTTCCTAATTTATGTTGTTTTACGAGGTTGCTCAGCTTTTCTGGACCAACTCCGAGGCTTTCACTTGGTCCCGGTGGTGGAAGTTCCAAGAACTGGGAATCGAGACACAGTCACAGTCTGTGTACAGAACGTCTGACAAGGCTCACGGGTCTTTGCCACGCGCAAAGCATGGGGTCTAGAGGCGAAAGCGTCTCTGGAGGTTCCGTGGACTGAGCACTTGTTTGGAGTAAAGTAAATGCCATCTGAACCTTCATGATGAGATTCTGTCCACAGCCACCAGAAGAGCTGCTCTTTGTGACGACCCGGAGCTTTCTGTGACCTCTTAGGAAGCTGAATTCGGGTGCAGATCAGTCCGAACTAAAGAGGCAAGCAAACCCGTTTTGTCGGAGGGCGAAATGAAAAGGGTTTTGGCCTCCCTGTGTCCCCTGTTCCCTTCGTCAGGCACGGTGCTGTGCAGTCATGCTAAACAGGGGTCCTCAGCTGCTGGTGTTCCGTCGGGACACTCCTAAGGCATGTCTGTGCTGCACAGGTGACCGTGTCCCCACCCCTGTCACTAGCGGGTGGCCTTGGGGAGTTAGCTCCCCCAGACTAGCAGCCCTTGAACCCCTCTCCCCTCTCAGCTATGGTTTAACCGCCCAGGAGCCTGGCCAACACCTGACACTGAACCTCACATTTTATTCAAGTGTATTTTATATTTATGCTTTAACTCTCCCAAATCTCTCACATACACAACCCCATAACACAAAAAGGCCGGTATTGTGTCCATTTTACATTTGGAGGAAACCACAGCCCAAAGGGTAAGGGAATTGCCCAGGAACACATGGGTCAGCGAGGCTGGAAGCAAAGTGGGCTGCCCTGTGCTTCCGCCCTGCCCCCACACCCCCCCTCCACGGTGCCAGGTGCCCCTTGGTCAGGCCGGGGACCTCCCAGCCCTGACCCCCAGGCCGGGTCCTGCATTCTCAGGGGCCTCTGGACCAGAGCTCCCCTGGGTGCCTGGTTTCTCCCAGCACTGGGCATCTTCCGGGGACATCTTCAGGTGGCACAGAAGCCACCTGAAAGCCTGGACTCGGGTCCAGAGACGACGCACACGCATCCTCTTCCTCCAGGAACTCAAAGGAAGAGCGGTGCCAGCGAACCCTCAGAGCTCAGAGAGGGCAGTCTGTGACGGTGCGTGTGGGAGCTGGTGGGGAGGGCCTGGGAGAGTATGGGGCGCACCTCTCACTGGGGGTCACCTGGCCCGAGCCCGGGGCACAGTCACGGGGAGGAGGGAAAGTGCCGGAGCTGGGCGGCTGCAGGGGGCGGGCCGGCCTTGGGGCCCTGGGCTGCGGCCGGGAGGGGTGAGCCGCCTTCAAGGCCCCTAGACCGTGTGGGGCAATGCCTGACGGGAAAACTCTAGAATACGTCCCCTCGGTCAGGTGACAGAGCGGCGGTGGGCGTGGGTGCCGCTTCCGTCCAGCCCGGGGCCCAGATTCTGCCGAGGGGGGTGCCTGGTGTCGGGTCACACCCTCTGCCGGAGGGCGGGCACCAGGACTCTGCATCCAGACTCCCTTACAAAAGCACACTTGAGTGCCACCCTGGGGGCACTTGAGTCCCCCAAGGCAGTGACCCTCCCGTGCCCAGGGTGGGTGGGGGAGGGGAACGGCCCCTGAGAGTGGGGTTCCTCCCACAGGTAGGACCCCCGAAGGGTCTCAGGTACTGTTTGGCTTGTACCTATATGTGTGGGCCAGACTATTTGTTTCTGATGTTTTTTAATGTTTATTTTATTTATTTTGAGAGAGAGAGAGAGAGAGCGCGCAGGGCAGGAGCAGGGACAGAGGGAGAGTGTGTGGGCAGGGCAGGGGCAGGGAGGGAGAGAGAGAGAATCCCAGGCAGGCTCTGCCCCATCAGCACAGAGCCGGACGCGGGTGTGCGTGGGTCTCTTCAGAGCGTGACCCAGGCTCCTCGGGCAGGTGCCCACGGCCCCGCCTCCCCTCTGCACACACCTGTGCGTCCTGCCAGCAGCCTGACTCACTCACGTGGCATATGCTCCACAGACACGTGTGCCAAGACCTCGCTTCAGGGTCAATAGTGCCTCCCTCACCGCCCCCCCCCCAGCCTCTTCCGGGGGCCCCACGTCAGTCCCAGCCACGAAGGCAGGTGAGGGGGACCCACGAGAGCGGCGCGCGTCCCCAGGTGGCCCCGAGCCACGCAGCAGGCACAGGGCGGGCAGGGCCCGGCTCCTGGAAGCAGACAGTCGGCCTCCTTCCCGCGGGCGAGGCGGGGGCACACCTCCCGCGGTTACCGTTGGGGTCGTGCTCGCCTGGCCCCAAGGGCAGGATCTGGCGCCCTGGGTACCGCGGACGGAACTCAGGGAACGACCCCCTCGGGGACCACTGGGCTTCTTGTCAGCATTGTAGCCGTGCCCAGGAGTGGGGGCCGTGTCCTGGGGGCCAGCCCTCACCCAACCCCTCCGCCCACGGTGCCTCCAGAGCTCCCAGAGGAGGGGGGCTCCCCCGGGGGGGTGCCGGCCAGGTGCCATCAGCGGGACGGTGAGAGCCCCGGGTCCCGCAGGCAGCTGGAGGAGCACAGGCCGGAATTAAGGAGCCGACACCCCTACGGCACCGGGCCGGTGCCGGCAGAGTCGGCCGTGCTCACTAGAACGTCGGTGCTGTGGTCGTGATGGCTACACACACCAGCCTCCCGGCCAGGGCGCCCCGAACCCACACGTGCAGGCCGCAGTGTGCGGACGCAGGCTCGCGGGGCTGGGGGAGGTGCGGGGGAAAGGCTGGAAGGGCCACTGGCAGCACAGGCCCGCCTTGCCGCCCCGGTCACCTGCCCCTGGGCTGGGTGCCCACGGTCACAGCCCATGTTCTACATACAAGATGCGGCAAGAGCTAAGGCCAGGTGGCCACAGCACCTTTGTGGTGACAACCACACTAATCAGCAGGTGTCAGGTGTCGCCTGACGCGCTCCAGGCCTGCGGTCCTGCCCACGGAGAGCGGACATTCCTTCCATTCGTTTTGGAATCGGAAAGCAAACTTCCCGTCAAGCTCAGAGTGTGCAGTCTGAGCCTTAGGCTGTGCTTCGAACAGAACCGAAGCAAGTGATTCAGGGCCGGAAAGCTCTTTGGGGTGCAACCTTCTTAAGAATCCTGAGCCCCAGAACCAAACGTGACACCCCCACAAGCCACTCGCTAAACAGAGGCAGCACCTGTACCGCGGCAGACAAATCCGTGTTGTACCAACACCCCCACCCGGCTCCTGAGCCCCCCTGCACCCTCTGAAACCTCGGGCGGGAATTAAGTCACGGAGCCCTCCCGTCTCCCCTCCACCGTTCGCAGGAGCACCAGCCACATCAGGTTGCAAAGGGAAACTTCTGGGGGCGGGAAGACCCGGGTCCCCCGCCAGCCGCCTCCGTCTGTTCAGGCACCTTTGAGCCCAGCTGTCTTCAAACAAGCCCGGAAAACCCAAATACAGGCCACGCGGGGGTCGAGCGCGCGGCGCGGAGACTAAAGGGGCCGCGCAGCCCGGGTGTCCCTGCACCTGCCTCGGGGTCCACGAGGCAAGCGGGGACGGTGGGGAGGGTAAGAGGCGGGGGGGGGTGGGGTAGAGGGTCGGAGGGAGAGGCAGGGTAGGGGACGAAGGCGCCGCAGAGCTGGGACCCCAACCCCACCTCTAAGTCAGAAGCCACCGAAGGGACGACCGTGGGCCCGCGGGAGGGTCCCGAGTCCTCAGCTTGACTTCGGGGCGCGAACTCCGAGCGACGGCGGCGGCGAGGTGACAGTCCGCGGCCGGGTGCCCGTGTCCCCCAGCGGCTCGGCCGTGGGCGGGGTCACGGGGGGCGGGGACGGACGCGCTCACCTGCGGGGGTCGCGGTCTCAGTCCGGGTTGGGCTCATGGTTCCGGGTCGGGGTCTGGGATTGCGCGGGGGTCGGGGTCCGGGTCGGGGTCGGGGTCGGGGTCCAGGTCAGGATCCTGGTGCAGCGGCGTGAACGCGGCCGCCGCTTTTCGCGGTCTGAATGGAGCCAGCCCCGCGGGCGGCGGTTGGGGGCGAGCGGAGGCGGCGCGTCCTGGCTGCGGTGGGCGGGGGCTTCCGTCCCTCCCGCCCCTGCACGCGTCCTCTCCCCTTCCCTCCCCGCCCCGCCCCTCCCGCCCCTGCACGCGTCCTCTCCCCTCCCCTCCCTGACCCGCCCCGTCCCCACTTCCGACCCCGCTCTATCCCTCCCCCGTCCCCTCCCCATCCCTCCGGGGTCCCACCCCACCCTTCCCGGCCCCTCTCAGCCCTTACCTCTCCAGGCCCGCCCCTCGGTTCTCCCCTACCGGCCCCGCCCCTCCTCTCCCTGGCCCCTCCTCTCCTTGGCCCGCCTCTCTTCGCCCCCTTGACCCTGTCCTCTCACTACACTGCCCTGCCCCCGCCTCGGCCCCTCTCATCCCGGCCCCGCCCCGTCCTCTCCCCATCCCTCCGGGGTCCCATCCCGCCCTTCCCGGCCCCGGCCTGCCCCCTTCCCCCGCCGTCTTCTCCCCTCCCGGACCGGCCCCTCCCCTCCCTGGCCCGCTTCTCTTCAACCCCCTCGACCCCGCCCTCTCGCTACCCTGCCCTGCCCCCCGCCTCGGCCCCGCCCTCTCCCCCTCCCCTCCCCTTTCCGCTCCGCCCCTCCCAAGCCATCCCGGCCCCGCCCCTAACTCTCCCCTCCTCTTTCGGCCTCTCCCCGCCGCGCTCCGCCCCCATCCTATCCCCTCCTCGTCCTCTTCCACTCCTCCACTCCTCCCCTCCCTACCTTACCCGGGCCCCTACCTGCCCTCCCGTCCTATTCCCGCTCCGCCCCGCCCAGCCCCCGCTTGGTCCCCACTGCGAGCTAGAGGGGAGGGCGCGGCTCTGGGCTTCCGGCGTTGTGCGCCCCAGGGTTGTGCGCCCGGGGGTCGCAGCAGACCGAAGTGGTACCGACCCAGGGTCGCGTTGTTCAGTGAGCGCTCCATCCCGGGTTGCAGTCACGGATTGCCTCTTCCCAGGGCTGCAGTTTCGGGGGCTTGCAGCACCACCGGGGGTCGTCCCGGGCGCGGAGGGTGAGAGCGCGGCCTCGGAGAAGCCCCTGGAGCCGGCGCACTCCCGCCGCTGGGCGCGAGCCGAACCCCACTTGCCAGGGCTCCGAGTCCCCCACTCCCGGGACTCACGGCCTGGACAGCAGGCGCTGCGCAGACAGCGGGGACCCCCAGAGGGACAGTCTGCGCGGGAGGGGCGGGCCAAGGCCGGTGAGTTATGCGGGGTACTGGGCACAGGCCCCACTGCCGTGGGCACGAAAATTGCAGTCGTGGGGCCCCGAGGGCGGCTGGCCCCGAGGAAGCGCTGAGATTGTTCTCGGAGACAAAGGCAGACCCGGGCCGTGGGAGGGGCTGGAGTGAGGTCGGGAAGGTTGAAGGTCACCATGGATCAACACCTGGGGCTGACCTGGGGCCTCTCTGGCCTGGTGACTTTCCCGCAGAAACCTTTAGGAGTCAGGGCTGATGGGCCCAAACCTTGGAACAGCTAGAACACACACACACACACACACACACACACACACACACACACACTCAGGCCTGCAGTGGGGAGGAGCTCGGGTGCAGCTGGCTCTAGCCGCAGCTGGCTGCCCTGTGCATCCCTGGCAAGGTCACCGGAGGCAGTGGCTCCAGTCTCCAGCCTCCCCTCTTTCTCCTTATTCCCACCTGCCCCCACACCTGTCCCTTCCCAGCTTGTTTTTCTCCAGACAGGCGTCATCCTCTAGTGCTCCAGGGGGTTGTTCGATGTGCTATGACCCCCCTATCCACCCCGGCCCGTTAGAGTGTAAGCCCCTCCACGGCTGGGATTCTTGTCTTTTGTTTACTGCTGAAATCCCACCACCCAGAATAGTGTTCATGAGTAAGTTCACGTGTCAGAGCCACACTCAAAAGTAGCCACTCAGGCAAAGCCTTTTCCAACTCCAGTGAGTCACCCTCCTCTGGACACTGAACATCAGCTCAAAGCTCCATTATTCGTTTGCAGCATGAATTCTGTGTCTCCCCCCATTCAACCACAAGAGCCTAACAGTTGGACACCGGCTGTCTTTAACGATGCCCGCCATCCAGAATGTTCGCCGTTACATAGAATTCTGCAGTGCAGAAACCAGCCCTCCCATCTCACAGAGGAGGACACTGAGGCAGAGAGGATCCAATCTCCCGGGGAAGGTGGCATGGCTAAACAAGCAGAGGACAGTCCTCCCTGTTCCGTCGTGTCCCGCGGTCTGCATTTGCCCTTTGCTGTTGACTCCACACCTAGTGAGCAAGTCTCACTAGTCAGCAGGCAGAAACTTGTTGAATAAGCGAATATATTAGCAAGCCACTTTGAATTGTACCATCGAACCGTTATACCTCTCAAAACCATCCATCAAGTCACGTGATCAGCCCGGAGTGAAAATTGGCAGAGGAAGTATCCAGTCTCTGGTGACTCAGCACATGGATTCTGGAGCCTGACTTTTGAGGCTTTGTCACCTTCTTGCTGTGTGACCGTCGGTGTCCTGACCACTCACTGCCTTTGTTTCTCTATCTGTAAAATGGGGTTAATAATAGTATTTCCTTATAGGGGTGTCTGAGGACTCATTGAGCAAATATTTATAAGCCATTCAGAAAGTGCTTGACACAGGAAGGGCTATGCCAGCTTTAGCCTTTCGGCTTTTTTCTACACGGCAAGACAGTATGTAGGTACAATTGAACAATGTCAAACAGGTGCAGATCACCAGGCACCTCACTCTACAGAAAGGAGCTCCTGTCGGTCTTAATTTACCTCCCCTTTCGATTCCCTTTTAGCTACAAGGGTGACCAAGCAAGGATCCACTTAAATGAAGATGGTCCGTGCCACCCGTGAGCTCCCTCGAGAAGCACAAATGGCTGGCAAAGGCCTTGGTGCTGGGGAGGTTATCACAGACCAGCAGGTCCCAGAAACTTCAAGAAAGGCTGTGGTCCAGGTGTCATGATGCCTTGAGGGTATGTGTTGTCCAGTCGTGGGTGGTGTGTGTGTGTGTGGTTTTGTGTGGTTGTGTGTGTGTGGTTATGTGTGTGCGTGTGGTTGTGTGTGTGTGCAGTTGTGTGTGTGGTTATGTGTGTGTGTGCGTGTGTGTGGTTGTGTGTGGTTGTCTCTGTGTGTGTGCTTGTGTGTGCGTGCAGTTGTGTGTGTGGCTGTGTGTGTGTGTGCGCAGGTGTGTGTGTGTGGTTGTATGTGCAGTTGTGTGTGTGGCTGTGTGTGTGTGCGTGTGTGGTTGTGTGTGGGGTTGTGTGTGTGTACATGTGTGTGGTTGTGTGTGTGGTTGTATATGGGTGTGTGTGCAGTTGTGTGTACATGTGTGGTTGTGTGTGTGGTTGTGTGTGTGCGTGTGTGTAGTTGTGGTTATGTGTGTGTTGTTGTGTGTGCATGTGCGTGGTTGTGTGTGCGGTTGTATGTGTGGTTGTGTGTGCTTGTGAGCGGTTGTGTGTGTTTGTGTGTGTGTGCGTGTGTGTGGTTGTGTATGGTTGTATGTGTGTGCAGTTGTGTGTGTGCGTGTGTGCGGTTGTGTGTGTGTGTGCAGTTGTGTGTGTGATTGTGTGGGTGTGTGGTTGTGTGTGTGTGCAATTGTGTGTGGCTGTGTGTGGTTGTATGTGGGTGTGTGTGCGTGTGTGTGGTTGTGTGTGGTTGTATGTGTGTGTGTGTGGTTATGTGTGGCTGTGTGTGTGCATGTGTGTGTGTGTGGTTGTATGTGGGTGTGTGTGTACATGTGTGGTTGTGTGTGTGGTTGTGTGTGTGCGTGTGTGTAGTTGTGGTTATGTGTGTGTGGTTGTGTGTGCATGTGTGTGGTTGTGTGTGCGTGGTTGTGTGTGCGTGTGTGTGGTTGTGTGTGTGCATGTGGGGTTATGTGTGTGGTTGTGTGTGTGTGCATGTGTGGTTATGTGTGTGTGTGTGTGGTTGTGTATGTGTGGGTGTGTGTGGTTTTGTGTGTGTGCCGTGTGTGGGTGTGTGCGGTTGTGTGTGTGCATGTGTGTGTGGTTATGTGTGTGGTTGTGTGTGTGGTTTTGTGTGTGTGGTTGTGTATGTGCGTGTGTATGTGCATGTGTGTGTGTGCGTGTGTGTGTGTGTGTGGTAGTATGTGGGTGTGTGTGCAGTTGTGTGTGTGCGGGTGTGTGTGTGGTTGTGTGTGTGCATGTGTGTGGTTGTGGTTGTGTGTGTCGTTGTGTGTGCCTGTGTGTGGTTGTGTGTGCGCATGTGTGTGTGGTTATGTGTGTGGTTGTGTGTGTGTGTGGTTGTGTATGTGCATGTGTGTGTGCATGGGTGTGTGTGTGTGGTTGTATGGTTATGTGTGTGGTTGTGCGTGTGGTTTTGTGTGTGTGTGGTTTTGTGTGTGTGTGGTTGTGTATGTGCATGTGTGTGTGCATGGGTGTGTGTGTGTGGTTGTATGTGGGTGGGTGTGTGGTTGTGTGTATGTGTGGTTGTGTATGTGCATGTGTGTGTGCATGGGTGTGTGTGTGTGGTTGTATGGTTATGTGTGTGGTTGTGCGTGTGGTTTTGTGTGTGTGTGGTTTTGTGTGTGTGTGGTTGTGTATGTGCATGTGTGTGTGCATGGGTGTGTGTGTGTGGTTGTATGTGGGTGGGTGTGCAGTTGTGTGTGTGCGTGTGTGTGTGTGTGTCGTTGTGTGTGCCTGTGTGTGGTTGTGTGTGCGGTTGTGTGTGTGCATGTGTGTGTGGTTATGTGTGTGGTTGTGTGTGTGGTTTTGTGTGTGTGGTTGTGTATGTGCGTGTGTATGTGCATGTGTGTGTGTGCGTGTGTGTGTGTGTGTGGTAGTATGTGGGTGTGTGTGCAGTTGTGTGTGTGCGGGTGTGTGTGTGGTTGTGTGTGGGTGTGTGTGTGGTTGTATGTGGGTGTGTGTGCAGTTGTGTGTGTGTGTGTGGTTATGTGTGTGGTTGTGTGTGTGTGTGTGTGGTTATGTGTCTGTGGTTGTGTGTGTGGGTGTGTGTGCATGTGTGGTTATGTGTGTGGTTGTGTGTGTGTGCGGGTGTGTGTAAGGTTGTGTGTGTGTGTGCGGGGGTGTGTGTGGTTGTGTGTGTGCATGTGTGGTTATGTGTGTGCTTGTGTGTGTGGTTGTGTGTGTGCATGTGTGGTTATGTGTGTGCTTGTGTGTGTGGTTGTGTGTGTGCATGTGTGGTTATGTGTGTGGTTGTGTGTGTGGTTGTGTGTATGGGTGTGTGTGTTTGTGGTGTATGTGTGGGTGTGTGTGGTTTTGTGTGTGTGTCGTGTGTGGGTGTGTGTGGTTTTGTGTGTGTGTGCATGTGTGTGTGGTTATGTGTGTGGTTGTGTGTGTGGTTTTGTGTGTGTGTGGTTGTGTATGTGCGTGTGTATGTGCATGTGTGTGTGCAGGCGTGTGTGTGCAGACGTGTGTGTGCAGACGTGTGTGTGTGGTTGTGTGTGGGGGTGTTTGTGTTTGTGGTTGTATGTGTGTGGTTGTGTGAGTGTGGTTGAATTGTGTGTGTGTGGATGTGTGTGGGTGTGTGTACGGTTGTGTGTGTGCAGATGTGTGTGTGGTTGTGTGAGTGTGGTTGTATTGTGTGTGTGTATGTGGGTGGGTGTGTGCGGTTGTTTGGGTGTGGGTGTGGTTGTGTGTGTTGTATGTGGGTGGGTGTGTGTGGTTGTGTGTGTGCGTTTGGTTGTGTGTGTGGGGTGTGTGTGCGTGTGTGCGTGTGGTTATCTGTGTGTGTGCGTGTGGGGGTGTGTGTGCGTGTGTGGTTGTGTGTGTTTGTGTGGGCGTGTGTGTGTGGTTGTGTGTGTTTGTGTGGGCGTGTGTGTGTGGTTGTGTGTGTGCGTGTGTGTGTGGTTTTGTGTGTGTGTGTGGTTGTGTATGTGCCTGTGTGTGCATGTGTGTGTGGTTGTGTGTGTGCGGGCGTGTATGTGTGGTTGTGTGTATGCGTTGTGCGTGTGTGTGTGCAGGTGTGTGTGTGGTTGTGTGTGTGTGTGGCTATGTGTCTGTGGTTGTGTGTGTGTGGTTGTGTGTGCGTGCGCGTGTGTGTGTGTGCGTGTGTGTGTGGTTTTGTGTGTGTGTGGTTGTGTATGTGCGTATGTGCGTGTGGGTGTGGGTGTGGTTGTGTATGTGCGTGTGTATGTGCGTGTGTGTGCATGTGTGTGTGGTTGTGTGTGTGTGTGTGGTTGTGTGCGGGCATTTGTGTGTGGTTGTGTGTGGGTGTGTGTGTGTGGTTGTGTGCGTGTGTGTGGTTGTGTGTGTTTGTGCAGGCATGTGTGTGTGTGGTTGTGTGTGTGTGCGGGCATGTGTGTGTGCGTGTGTGTGTGGTTGTGTGTGTTTGTGTGGGCATGTGTGTGTGGTTGTGTATGTGTGCGTGTGTGTGTGGTTTTGTGTGTGTGTGGTTGTGTATGTGCGCGTGTGTGTGCATGTGTGTGTGGTTTTGTGTGTGCGGGCGTGTATGTGTGGTTGTGTGTATGTGTGTGTGGTTGTGTGTGTGCAGGTGTGTGTGTGTGGTTGTGTGTAGGTGTGTGTGGTTGTGTGTAGGTGTGTGTGCATGTGTGTGTGCATGTGTGGTTATGTGTGTGGTTGTGTGTGTGTGTGTGCGGGTGTGTGTGAGGTTGTGTGTGTGTGTGTGGTTGTGTGTGTGCATGTGTGGTTATGTGTGTGGTTGTGTGTGTGGTTGTGTGTGTGCATGTGTGGTTATGTGTGTGGTTATGTGTGTGGGGGTGTGTGTGTGTGCGGGTGTGTGTGAGGTTGTGTGTGTGTGTGGTTGTGTGTGTGCATGTGTGGTTGTGTGTGTGGTTGTGTGTGTGGTTGTGTGTGTGCATGTGTGGTTATGTGTGTGGTTATGTGTGTGGGTGTGTGTGCATGTGTGGTTATGTGTGTGGTTGTGTGTGTGTGTGTGCGGGTGTGTGTGAGGTTGTGTGTGTGTGTGTGTGTGTGTGTGCATGTGTGGTTATGTGTGTGGTTGTGTGTGTGGGTGTGTGTGCATGTGTGGTTATGTGTGTGGTTGTATGTGTGGGTGTGTGGGTGTGTGTGTGGGTGTGTGTGTGGTTGTGTGTGTGCGTGTGGTTATGTGTGTGTGTGTGCTTGTGTGTAGGTGTGTGTGGTTGTGTGTGTGGGTGTGTGTGCATGTGTGTGTGCATGTGTGGTTATGTGTGTGGTTGTGTGTGTGTGTGCGGGTGTATGTGAGGTGTGTGTGTGTGCGGGGGTGTGTGTGGTTGTGTGTGTGCATGTGTGGTTATGTGTGTGGTTGTGTGTGTGGTTGTGTGTGTGCATGTGTGGTTATGTGTGTGGTTGTGTGTGTGGGTGTGTGTGCATGTGTGGTTATGTGTGTGGTTGTATGTGTGTGTGTGTGTGGTTGTGTATGTGTGGGTGTGTGTGGTTTTGTGTGTGTGTCGTGTGTGGGTGTGTGCGGTTGTGTGTGTGGTTGTGTGTGTGTGTGCATGTGTCTGTGGTTATGTGTGTGGTTGTGTGTGTGTGGTTGTGTATGTGCGTGTGTATGTGCATGTGTGTGTGCAGACGTGTGTGTGCAGGCGTGTGTGTGTGGTTGTGTGTGGTTGAATTTGTGTGTGGATGTGTGTGGGTGTGTGTACGGTTGTGTGTGTGCAGATGTGTGTGTGGTTGTGTGTGTGTGGTTGTATTGTGTGTGTGTATGTGGGTGGGTGTGTGTACGGTTGTGTGTGTGCAGATGTGTGTGTGGTTGTGTGAGTGTGGTTGTATTGTGTGTGTGTATGTAGGTGGGTGTGTGCGGTTGTGTGTGTGTGGTTGTGTGTGTGGTTGTATGTGGGCGGGTGTGTGCGGTTGTGTGTGTGCGTGTGGTTGTGTGTTTGGGGTGTGTGTGCGTGTGTGCGTGTGGTTATCTGTGTGTGTGCGTGTGGGGGTGTGTGTGCGTGTGTGTGTGGTTGTGTGTGTTTGTGTGGGCGTGTGTGTGGTTGTGTGTGTGTGCGTGTGTGTGTGTGGTTGTGTATGTGCGTGTGTGTGTGTGTGTGGTTGTGTGTGTGCGGGCGTGTATGTGTGGTTGTGTGTATGTGTGTGTGGTTGTGTGTGTGCAGGTGTGTGTGTGTGGTTTTGTGTGTGCATGTGGTTATGTGTGTGGTTGTGTGTGTGTGTGGCTATGTGTCTGTGGTTGTGTGTGCGTGGTTGTGTGTGCGTGCGCGTGTGTGTGTGGTTTTGTGTGTGTGTGGTTGTGTATGTGTGTGTGTGTGCATGTGTGTGTGTGGTTGTGTGTGTGTGTGCGGGCTTGTGTGTGTGTGTGTGTGTGTATGTGTGCGGGCATTTGTGTGTGGTTGTGTGTGTGGGTGTGGGTGTGGTTGTGTATGTGCGTGTGTGTGTGCGGGCTTGTGTGTGTGTGTGTATGTGTGCGGGCATTTGTGTGTGGTTGTGTGTGTGGGTGTGGGTGTGGTTGTGTATGTGCGTGTGTATGTGCGTGTGTGTGCATGTGTGTGTGTGGTTGTGTGTGTGTGTGTGGTTGTGTGCGGGCATTTGTGTGTGGTTGTGTGTGGGTGTGTGTGTGTGGTTGTGTGCGTGTGTGTGGTTGTGTGTGTTTGTGCAGGCATGTGTGTGTGGTTGTGTGTGTGTGCGGGCATGTGTGTGTGTGTGTGTGTGTGTGGTTGTGTATGTTTGTGTGGGCGTGTGTGTGTGGTTGTGTATGTGTGCGTGTGTGTGTGGTTTTGTGTGTGTGTGTGTGTGTGGTTGTGTGTGTGCGGGCGTGTATGTGTGGTTGTGTGTATGTGTGTGTGGTTGTGTGTGTGCAGGTGTGTGTGTGTGGTTGTGTGTGTGCATGTGGTTATGTGTGTGGTTGTGTGTGTGTGTGGCTATGTGTCTGGTTGTGTGTGCGTGGTTGTATGTGCGTGCGCGTGTGTGTGTGCATGGTTGTGTGTGTGTGTGCGGGCATGTGTGTGTGTGTGTGGTTGTGTGTGTGTGCAGGCTTGTGTGTGTGCGTGTGTATGTGTGCGGGCATTTGTGTGTGGTTGTGGGTGTGGGTGTGGTTGTGTATGTGCGTGTGTATGTGCGTGTGTGTGCATGTGTGTGTGTGGTTGTGTGCGTGTGTGTGCGTGTGTGTGGTTGTGTGTGTTTGTGCGGGCGTGTGTGTGTGTGGTTGTGTGTGTGTGCGGGCATGTGTGTGTTCGGGTGCGTGTGCACGCGCGCGCGTGTGGTTGTTGATCAGCCTGTAGGAGAGTGTTGCCCACGTCCGGTTCCCCGTCCTCCCTGACTGGAGTCCCCAGCTCGCCATCTCGGCCGCTGCCCTCTTACCATTCGTGCCGATGCCCAGGAGGCCCTGATCTCGCCGTTTCCTGCGTCCTGTCCCCGGTAGAGGTGGGGCTGCAGGCGATCAGTCCTCCAGGTGTCCGGCCAAGCAGTGGCGGGTGGCGGTGGCGGTGGCGGTCACACCGTGTTCTCCAGAAAGACGAGGTGACGCCCTTTCACGGCACCTGTGAACGGGACCTTGTTGAGAAACAGGGTCTTCGCCGATGTGTCGAGTGAAGAGGAGGTCATGCTGGGGTAGGGCGGGCCCCAGTCAGTATGGCTGGTGTCCTTACACGGGGAGAGGAGACACGGAGACAGACAGGGAGGAGAAGGTCATGTGACAGTGGAGGCAGAGAGCGGGGTGGCCCGTCTACAAGGCAGGCCAAGGGTCACCGATGCCAGCAGAGCTATGACAAAGCACGGAAGGACCCTCTTCCAGAGGCTTCGGCGGGAGTAGGGCCCTGCCAACATCTGATGTCGGCCTGCGGGCCACTAGGACGGTGAGAGAAGAGATTTTGTTGCTCGAAGCCCCCAGCTGGGCTCCTTTGTTCCGGGGGCCCCGGGAGGCTCGCGTGGGCACCATCCGGGCTGTGGCTACGGCGTGTGGCCCCGCACCCTGGCTGAGGGGGCCGCAGATGCGCGCAGAGGAGCAGGATTTGGGGGCGGGAAGGCCTCGGGCCTCAGCTGCCCGACAGCTCCCGGCTTCCTGGGGTTTTTGCAAAGTGAGGCAGAGGAGGAGCCAGGTCTCCCATCTTCTGGGTTTATTGTGTTGGAGGTGGACCCGGGGAACATGCGGTTAGGGCTTAAGCGACGAGGAGGAGGCATCTGTGCGGCCAGGTGCCCTCTGCCGGTTTCCCGGGGCCGCTGGAAGGAAGGGCCACACGCCGGGTGGCTTAAAACCGCAAGAATTTATTCTCCCACAGTCCTGGAGGCCGAAAGTCCACCATCAGGGTGGGGGGACAAGGCCATGTTCCCTCCGGAGGAGGGTCCTGCCTGCCGCTCCCCGCCGGGGCCTTGCAACGATGCTGGGCGTCCCTGGGCTTGTAGACGCCCCACTCTGATCTCTTCTGTCCTCACAGGGCCGTGTTCTCTGTGTCTCCCTCTTTTCCCCCTCTTACAAGGACACCAGCCGTATTGGGCCAGGGCCCACCCGCTGCGGCGCAACCTCATCGTCACTAATTATATCTGCAACCACCCTCTTTCCAACTAACGGCACATGCGGAGGTCCTGGGGGTTCGGACGTGAACAAGGCTCTATTCGGAGAAGGGACACTATTGGACCCCTAACCTACGCCCGAAGCAACCGCCATCCCCCCTCTAATTCTGCTTCTCGTGACCACGGACTGTTGTCGCCAGGACCAGAGCACCGGGGAACGCAAGAAGAGCTGCTTCCCCAGGGTTTCGGCTTCGTCTCTCTTTTCAGGCCCAAAGTGGGAGTTGGCAACCGTAGTACCGGGACCTGGGTGCGGTGGTTTCTTCTAGAAGAATTGGCGGTATTTTCTAGGAACAGATCTAGCCTCTGGCCCCGCTGAGCTGGGAGATGATCTGGGAGAGCTCCTTCCCACCCGGGAGGCGCCTCCAGGCTGCCCGCTGCGCTAGTGACGGGGGATCTCGCTCGGCCGGCCGCTCGGAAATGCAGTGACAGTATTGGTGCCATCAGACGGCAGCACGGGCTGCCACGGCACCTTGAGTCGGGTTCCATTCTCTTTTACCTTTTCCTTGTCTCCACTGCTGGTCTGGCGGTTATCACTGCTTGTGAATCAGTCTCTCTCCTGTCGCCCCTTCGTTTCCGTTCTCCCATCTGCCTCGGCACGGACAGGGCCCACGGGGGGTGTGCGTATCAGTGAGCTCACTGTGTGCAAACGGCCCAGATGTTCTCAGGTAAGTACAATGAATCACCGAGATCGTCTTGGTCCATCTCTTAATTCTTGGCCGTGATTGGACGGCTGAGTTTATCAGTGACTTTGCGGCAGAACAGACATCGTTATACTTCGCAGAACAGGAGGCACCAGCGGAAGAGAAGCCAGAATGATCTGTAGGAGGATTTCGAGCACCTCCCACTCACATGCCACGTCGGACTGGGGATTCGTGACCCCAATCACATTATCTCCCGAGCGCCCGCTGTTTGCTCCCTGTGGCCCAGCAAAAGGGGACACACGCCCTGAGCCCAGAGCGCACACCGTCACGGGGAGACCACGTGCACTCTGGGTTACGCCGGTGCGAGACAAACTGCAGACTCCCAGACGGAAGGGAACTGGGGGAACATACTTGGGTTTGCTGTGGAAAGTGGAATTTTCCCTCGGACTGTAAACGAATTCACCGCCTTAGTTAATGCACGTGGATCCCGCAGGCTGTTCTGTTAGAGGACCTGGAACCCCGCCGGCCCTGACCCGCCCGCATCCGCCCCAGGACCCCAGGCACCTGCGGATGCCCCTGGTGCCGCAGTGCCAGGGCAGAAGGGAGGAACGGAGGCCACCGGGGCCGTGGGGACAGCTGGGGGCAGACGGGTGCGGGTGGAGTTCGGGGCCGACTTCAGGATGCATTACTGTGAAGATACTCGTGACGCATCCCAGAACTCAGTTAGAGGCAGCTCACGAGGCTGGAGATCCCGGACCTCACTGAGGACGCAGATCACATGACCTGTGCAAAGCTGCACTGTCTCACTCACTGTTAAGTGTGTGTGCTCAGTACTGAACTAGCACAGTGTTCCCAATCAAATTAGTGCCACGGCAAACGGAAACACGAAGTCAAAATCATATCCGCACCCCCACGTTCACTGCAGCATCATTCACAATAACCGAGGTGTGGGAACAGCCTCGGTGTCCACTGATGGGCGAGTGGATAAAGAAGTGGGGTGTGTGTGCGCATGTGTGTGTGTGCATGTGCGTACAATGGGATGTCAGCCATAAAAAAAAAATCTTGCCATCTGCAACAACATGGACGGACCCCAAGGGCGTTACGCTAAGGGAAGTAAGTCAGACAGGAGAAGAGACCACGTAATCTCACTTACATGTGGAGTCTGAAAGAGACAAACCAAAACAAAACCAAGAGACACAGACACGGGGAGCAGGTCGGTGATTGTCAGGTGGGGGTGAGGGGTGGGACAGATGGGTGACGGGGCGAAGGAGGGCGAGAGGTACAGACTTCCAGCTATAGAATAAACAAGTCAGGAGGATAGGATGTACAGTCGTGACGACTCCAGTTAGGAACGCCGGGCTGATAGAAGTTGCTAGGAGCCAAAGTCTTGAAAGTCCTCCTCAGGAGACAAAAACGAACAGTGTGGAGACGGACGGTGACTAGCCTTTGTGGTCCTCGGTGCACAGATATCGATTCCTTACGTTATACATCAATTCCACCGCGATAACAGCAATAAAATTAATGTCATCGAGAAATTATGCAGAAACCAGATTTTGCTGCACACGGTGCCCTGAAAAGTCACCGAAGGAGTAGGATATGATTTTACGAAAAAGCAAACACCAACTTTTACAAAAGAACGTGTTATTAATGTTAAAGCTGGTAAAGTCTCTTGACATTTGACGCCAAGTTTGCCAACGAAGAGGATCCTAAAAAAAGAAAAACGGAAACTCATTGTAACTGCACACTGTCTATTTGGCCCATCTTTAAAACACAAGAAGATTTCAAAGTCAGTTTCTTTTCTAGGTTAGAAGTAACAGTCATTTTGAAAGAAAGTTCTAAAACACTGAAAGAATCGTACGGGGTTTGCACTTTAACAGATGACTTCTGGAGTCTGAATCAGAAGAATCGACATCCTGCCTCCAGGCAACACTGTCCACATTGAGTCCTCTGTGCACATCGTAAGGAGGCTCCCCGTATGAAAGTCTAAAAACCTGCGGGTAGTTTTCTAAAATCGAACATGACTCCCATCAAAGCACTGTGACGTATCTGTCAGCAGTAATTTATTGGGCACGTTTCTAAATAATTTTGAATTTCTCAGGACATGTACAACTACACCAGTGTCATTCGTGGAAGCTGAGGCTTCTCAAAATTTATTAAAAACCACTTAGTGGGGCGCCTGGGTGGCTCCGTCCGTTAAGCATCCGACTTCGGCGTTGGTCACGATCTCATGGTTCTTGAGATCGAGCCCCACGTTGGGCTCTGCGCTGACAGCGTGAAGCCTGCTTGGGATGCTTTGTCTCCCTCTCTCTCTACCCCTTTCTCTCTCCTCAAAAATAATGAATCAATAAATACATACACTACTTGTTATCTATACTATCACAAAAAAGACCATCAAATCAAATGACCTGTTGTAGAATAGAATGTTCCTGAAGCAAGTAAGTAATGGCAATCATTTAAAGAATTTTACTCAACGAAAGGACATATTTTTTTTAATGTTTTTATTTATTTTTGACACACACAGAGAGAGAGACAGAGCATGAGTGGGGGAGGGGCAGAGAGAGAGGGAGACACAGAATTTGAAGCAGGCTCCAGGCTCTGAGCTGTCGGCACAGAGCCCGACGCGGGGCTCGAACTCACGGACTGAGAGATCATGACCTGAGCCGCAGTTGGACGTGCAACCGACTGAGCCACCCAGGCACCCTGAAAGGACGTATTTTTATAAGAGAGTATTATTTATATCCTAGTGACTTAAACTTTCCAACTAGTGTGATTAAAAATGCAAATTTTCTATTATTTCATGTACAATAATTGAGTTTGCACACTCTTTATACAGAATGACCTTGTGTTTCAGTAGTCACTGAGAATAGAATATTACTATAAACAAGGTTTATTTCAGGCAGGCGTGGTGTCTCCCCCAATCGGATGGGAAGCCACCACAGGTGGGGCCACGCGATGGCCGTGTGAGGCCCGTGGCCTGAGCGGTGAAAGAACTCACAGAGGCAGAATAGAGGAGACAGGAGGCCACTGGACACGCTGCAAGGGAGCAGTGGGCAGGGACAGCAGGGGGGAGGCTGTGTGGCAGGAGGCGGGATTGGTGCTGTGCCCGCGGAGTTGAGGGGAAGGGGAGGAGGTGGGAACACTCGGGATTTTCCTCTTTTGGTGCCCGAGTCCAGGCGTAAGTGGCCCCTGTCGGCTAGGCTTCTGGCTGTTTTGAGGGGGGTGGCCCGGCGGACCTGTGTGCACCCGGCCTGGCCACCTTGCTCCGGTCCCCCTTGTTCAGGTCGGCTGCCTAAAAGCCGCTTCTACGGAAGGGTTTGCCCTCTTGAACTTCACACAGAGGTTGAGGTTAGTTGCTACCAAAATGGACAATATTATTATTTTTTTTAAAATTTTTTAAAATGTATTTATTTCTGAGAGAAAGAGCACGAGTGAGTGAGGGGCAGCGAGAGAGGGAGAGGCCGGAGCCTGAAGCAGGGCTGGAGCTCACCCAACGCGGGGCTCGAACTCACAGACCGCAAGATGGTGACCTGAGCCGGTCTGGCTGAGGTCTCAGGTAACCGGCTGAGCCCCCAGGTGCCCCCAAGATGGACAATATTATAATCTAAATGCGAAATACTAAAATAGATCGACCAAAAATTTGAAATAATTATGTGAAATGTGTCTGAGAAAATAAAAGGTATTATCGATGCGAAGTGAAAAGACGAAACCATAAAGGGAACCAAGTGGCAATATGATGTATGAAAAACAATGAAGGAGCCTAAGCAAGCTGACCCCCCCCCCCCCCACCCCGTGGGATGTGTGACACTCCTCAGGCTCCTGGCCACCAAGGACAAAGGGAAGGACAGAAAACAAATGATTAAACTGATAGAGTCTCTGGTGTTTACAAACATCGTAGTAAAATTTCGAGGAAAGGGCGGTCCCATCGTGGCCTGGGGCCCAGGAACTCCCTGCGGTCTGGATGCCAGTGCTTTCCTAGAGGGAAAAACACCCTTAGCCCGACAAGAGCCAGGCCTCCAGGGATCTGTGCGGTGTGCTGGGGGTGTCCCCTACTCAGCAGCCGAGGGTCCTACAGTCCAACTCAGCTCTGACACCGTCCACCTGGAGACAGAGTCGACCGCACACGGTAAGGGCTCAGTCCCCCACACAGCACCCACACTGCCCCCCTCCAGCTGTCACCTGTGTGGGAGACAAAGGCAAAAGAAATGGCAGATAAAACTGAATTTCCTTATACCCTGCAGCCCACTGACAAGATACTTGAGACCCAGAGAGGAAAACGTTTCTCGTTTCTTGTTTCTCCGGGAACTCCCTTTGTCTTCATGTTAGTGCTTTGCTAGAGGGAAAAACTACCTTAGCAAGTGAAAGTCCTTCTGGGGACCTCCCTAGTCTTTACCTCCCCCAGCTCCCAAGTACATAACCCGTCACTCCTCGGGACCCAGTGCAGCCCTTCCCGCCCTCGGGTCCCGTCCCCGTGCGTGCTTTAATAAAACCGTCCTGTTGCACGGAAGACGTCTCAAGAATCCTTTCTTGCCGTCGGCTCTGAACCCCAACTTTTCCACATCCACCTGTGCAGCAGACCAACAGACTATAAATCGGAGTTTCCCTCGCCCCCCTCCTGGGTTTGATTAGTTTGCTAGAGGGCTCACAGAGCCCAGCAAACCAGTTGACTCTGGAAACTTCCTGGATCACCAGTATTTTTGGCAGGAGTACAACTTAGGAATGGCCAGATGGGAGAGACACACAAAGGGCAGGTGTGGGGAAAGAGCTCAGACCTTCCGTACCTGCCCTGGGTACATTGCTGTCCCCAAATCCCTCTGTTCACGGACCCGGGAACTCTCCCAGCCCAAACTCTGGGGTGTTCATGGGGCCTTCCCTACACTGGCGTGACTGATGAAATCATTGGCCATTGGTGATTGAACCCAACCTCCAGTCCCCTCCCCTCCCCGGAGGTCAGCGGGTGGGACCGAAAGTTCCAACCCCTAATCCTGTGACTGTTCCCCTGGCAACCTGCCCCCTCCTTTAGGGGCTTTCCAGAAGTCACTGCATGAGCACAACAAAAGATCCTTTGGTCACTCTCAGCACTTAGGAAATTCCAAGAGTTTCAAGAGCTTCAAGCCGGAAATGGAGACAAAGACCAAATGTGTCTATTTCTGTTTATTTATTAGTGGAAACGTACAAGACAGATTAATAGAGCCATTAATAGATGGAGACAACCCTCAGGAGTCTGCAGGAAAAAGGAAGAAACAAAAAGTGTACAAGAGGGGCACCTGGTGGCTCAGTCAATTCAGTGTCCGACTTCGGCTCAGGTCATGATCTCACGGTTTGTGAGTTCAAGCCCCGCGTCGGGCTCTGTGCTGACAGCTCGGAGCCTGGAGCTGCTTCGGATTCTGTGTCTCCCGCTGTCTCTGCCCTTCCCCTTCTCTCTCTCAAAAAAAATAAACATAAAAAAAACTTAAAAAGGGTACAAAAAAAGTAAAGGGACACTACGGGTAAAACTGGACGAGCTGATTATAGTAATCGATCAATACCCAAAAGAGCCTTAAGAACTAGAACCAGAGGAAGGAGAGCTGAGGGCAGAGCCAGAGGGCAGGAGGCATCGAGGGGTGCCTCTGGGGGAGCCCCGGGCAGACAGGGCGGCATTTCCGAAGGGACTCTGCTGCAGGGCACAGCCAGGTGCCCAGGGCGTGTGGCGCCAGGCGAGGGCTCAGGCACAGGGTCCCGCAGGTCATTTCCACACCAGGCGGCCAGCCGCGGGCTCGTTTTCTCCACCCGAGGGGCCGGGGCCGGGTTGGCTTGGGGCCCTGGGCGTCTCCAGGTCTGGGAGCCTCCACAGCTGAGGGACCGGGGTGCAGCTCCGGTCCCAAGGGACTGGTGTCCTATCAGGGTGTGCACAGGGGACGACCATGTGAGGACTCAGGGGTGAGACCGCCGTCTACACGCCAAGGAGAGAGGCCTCCGCAGAGACCAGCCTGCCCAGGCCTGGGTCTCAGGCCTCCAGCCTGTTGTCTGAGCCGCTGGTCTGTGGGGTTTGTCATGGTGGCCAGAGCCGACTGGCTGTGTCCTGTCTGAGGCGCTTGGCCACTGTAGAGAGTCACCAACATGTCCACGCTGCTCAGACCCGTCCGCTCCTGCGAGAGAATTATTTACCCAAGGAAACACTTGAGGAGAAGCTTTAAGAAAGGACGCGCGCATGGATGTAAATTTAAGAAAAATAAAAAAGTTAAATCCAAAAAAAAAAAAAAAAAGAAAGGACATGCACGCCCCAGGGCTGGGTCACAGCAGCATCATCCCGAGAGCGAGGCGTGGGGACAGTTCCCACTGGCGACCCAGGGATCAAGGAGCTGTGGCATCTGACGCGGCAGGATAGCTGTGGCTGCACGGACGGACCCGAGCACGTCATGGGGAGTGAGCGAGGTCAGACAGAGAGGGACAGCGCCGCGTGCTGTCACCGTGGAATCTCAGAAATCAAACCGGACGGAGTCCCTCAGGCGCTGCAGCAGACACGTCTTCCCAAGACAGCTGCCGAATCCCACCCCGGAGCCGGCGGCCTGGTGGGGGACCCTCCCCGTCCCTCCCCATCCGGGCTCTTCGCCCGGGTGGCCGTGCGGAGGGCACCAGACCCCGGGGGACAAGGGAGGGGGCCGCGTTGGGCATCCAGCCCCTCTGCCCCCGTGAGCCAGCCCCGAGCAGAGACCGGGGAGGAGGGCACCCCCAGAACTGGAGACACGGTGCCTTGCAGGCTCGCCCTCCCTTCCGGGCTGCAGGAGATGAGCCAGAACAGGCGGGAGGCCCGCTCATCCAACAGCCTGTGGGGCTCAGAACACGTCCGCGTCCAGGCCGAGCCCTCGCGCACGGGGTCTGGTGCCTGGCTCTCGGCTCTCCCTCTGCCGGCGGTAAGCCTGGGCTCACACCGCCAGCACGTGTGAGACCGCGACCTTGCCGGACGCTGTGCCTGCAACCGCGACACTGAGGTCGTGGCCACTCCGAGGGCCCCGTCCGTCCCCTACGGCACAAGTCAAAGGTCAGCTGTCGGGGTGGGGGTGGCCTGCGGGCAGCGGGTAAGTCAGAACTGGGTGCCACGTGGAAACACTGCGCTGGGGGTCCACGCACGTGACGTCAGAGAGGACAGCTCGTCTCATCACCCCGTGGCGTGGCCTGTGTGGGTTCCGCTTCGCGGTCTGCTCTCCGGTCCCCTGCTCGGCCTTCCTCCTGTCTTACGGCACCGCGGGTGGGGGTGGGCTACAGCCAGGTGCCTGGCGTGACCGGCCTCCGCCCGGGCTGCGTGGTGAGCCTGTGAACGCCGGCCGCAGGCACGCTGTCCTGTGTGCCAGCCTGTCCTGCGAGTGCTGATGGTGTCGCATCCTGTTTCCCGTGGGACTGGGGGAAGGGAGGGCGGAGGTCATTCTGAGCCACGTGCAGAAGCCACACTGTGCTCCAAAGGGCAGAGGTCACCTTATGAGTAAGCGTGTGGGGCCACGACCTTCCCGCCGTCCCTCCGCAACCGAGTGTATCTGGTCTTTAAACCACAGACTGTGATGAGCAACACAGAAAACGCCCAACACGTAAGAGTGTCCGAGGACAGAACATGAAACTGAGATGCATTTTGTCGTTGGTGTTGAACAGGGTCAACCGTCAGTTGGGACGAAGACACACTGAGCGTCTGAGACAGAATGACTGCAAATAAAATACAGATCGCGTCTGACAAAACATCAGATCCACAAGGCAAAGTGTATTTTTCACGTAGGGTTAAAAATGTATGTTTTTAAAAAACCAACTCTTGGGGCGCCTGGGTGGCTCAGTCAGTTGAGCGTCTGACTCCGGCTCAGGTCGTGATCTCGAGGTCCGTGAGTTCAAGCCGCATGTCGGGCTCTGTGCTGCCCGCTCGGAGCCTGGAGCCTGTTTCGGATTCTGTGTCTCCCTCTCTCTGACCCTCCCCCGTTCATGCTCTGTCTCTCTATGTCTCAAAAGTAAATAAACGTTAAAAAAAAAAAAATTAAAAAAAAAACAACACTTTGATTTCTATGTCTCCCTCTCTCTCTCTGCCCCTCCCCCGTTCATGCTCTGTCTCTCTCTGTCTCAAAAATAAATAAATGTTTGGGGCGCCTGGGTGGCTCAGTCGGTTAAGCGGCCGACTTCGGCTCAGGTCGTGATCTCGCGGTCCGTGAGTTCGAGCCCCGCGTCGGGCTCTGTGCTGCCCGCTCGGAGCCTGGAGCCTGTTTCGGATTCTGGGTCTCCCTCTCTCTCTGCCCCTCCCCCACTCATGCTCTGTCTCTCTCTCTCTCTCAAAAATAAATAAACGTTAAAAAAAATTAAAAAAACCAACTCTTCCTTTCGGAATTACGGGACTTTGATTCAAGATTGAATTATATCAGGTTGGAAACAACTATGTTCTAAATAGCCTGTTATACGAGCAAATTTTATTTTTTTTATTTTTATTTTTTTTTTTTACGTTTTTTTTTTTTTTATTTATTTTTTGGGACAGAGAGAGACAGAGCATGAACGGGGGAGGGGCAGAGAGAGAGGGAGACACAGAATCGGAAACAGGCTCCAGGCTCCGAGCCATCAGCCCAGAGCCTGACGCGGGGCTCGAACTCACGGACCGCGAGATTGTGACCTGGCTGAAGTCGGACGCTTAACCGACTGCGCCACCCAGGCGCCCCCGCAAATTTTATTTTAGCTTTGTAAATTACCAAGACCCACCTAGCTGGGCGGTTTGTGGCGCCCTCTGGTGGCAGCCTATGGAACTACCTGAGGGTTTGTTTTTTCAACTTCTCTCTGGGGTCAAGGTCCATGTGCTGAGAGCGGTCATCCTTTTCTCCATAATTCATTCTTGGGCCATTTCCTGCTGGGCAGAAGCATTCTCTTGGCCGTCCACGCCCACATCCTCTCGCGCAGAATGCCTGAACCAAGAGGAAGGAAAATGGCTTTGAAAAGAAACGAGCTACACCGAGTCGACATGCCGAGACTCTGCAGCCTTGAGACACCCGTGTCCCTTCGAGGTGTCCAGCGTCTCGGGGCTCATCCCAGCGCCCCTGATTCCTTTCCTACCCTGCAAGGTGAGTAACTATTCTGCTGTCTCCATTTTCTCGTTTCCATACTCACATCGCTGTCACATCAGTTTCTGCTTTAAATTGCACTGCACGTTGAATAGGTATCTGTAAGTTAGCTTGGTGCTAAGACCGCATCTCCACATCCGTTTTAACGGGCTTCAACAGTCACCTCTAACTTTCTCAGGCCTGATGATGTGCGTACCACTCTACAGCCTTGCCATTTTGCAGGCGAGGCTTGGTGTCTGCCCAGGAATGTCCGTCCCCATCAGAAGCCCGCCTGAGCAGATCCAGGTGTGTGCTAGCTTGATCCACCCGGTGCGAAGTCAAGAAGATTGTCTCCCCGGTTCGAGTGGCCCCTCAGGTGCACCCACCCTACTGGCTTTACTTGAGACGGCAGGATAAACACCCCTCTGCGTGGGAGCCGGCTGTCTGTTGGGGCTGTTTCTCACCAACAATGCTCAGTGTTCAGAAAGTCACAAGCACCCTCTGAGGGAGCTCTTTGCTTTCTTTACCAAGCTTATCGCTGCGGCTGCACATTCCGGCTGATTGCTCTGCTTCTCGGTCCAGACGTTTTCTCCTAGTACTTCCTTTGTTTTGCAAAAGCTCAGTAATGTCCTCGTGTCTGTGGACAGTTAGTTCACCCAGTAGCAGAGGGTCCTGTGGTAGGCCACCAGCTTCCACTTCCAAACTGCATCACCACCCTCTTTGCCTTCACTATCATCACTGTCACCATCACCACCATCACCACCATCACCATCACCATCATCACCACCATCACCATCACCACCATCACCACCATCACCATCATCACCACCACCATCACCAACATCCCCACCATTTACCATCACTATCACCATCACCATTTTCAATATCACCATCATTATCATTGTCACCACCACCACCGTCACCATCATCACCATCATCCCCACCATCCCCACCATCACCATCACCATCATCACCACCATCACCATCACCATCATCACCACCATCACCATCATCATCATCACCACCGTCACCATCATCACCATCATCCCCACCATCCCCACCATCACCACCATCACCATCATCACCACCATCACCATCACCACCATCATCACCACCATCACCAACACCATCACCATCATCATCATCACCACCGTCACCATCATCACCATCATCCCCACCATCCCCACCATCACCATCATCACCACCATCACCATCACCACCATCATCACCACCATCACCAACACCACCATCACCAACACCACCATCACCACCATCACCATCATCACCATCATCCCCACCATCCCCACCATCACCATCACCGTCATCACCACCATCACCATCACCACCATCACCACCATCATCACCACCATCACCAACACCACCATCACCAACGCCACCATCACCATCATCACCATCACCACCATCACCACCATCACCACCATCACCATCATCACCACCACCATCACCAACATCCCCACCATTTACCATCACTATCACCATCACCATTTTCAATATCACCATCATTATCATTGTCACCACCACCACCGTCACCATCATCACCATCATCCCCACCATCACCACCATCACCATCACCATCATCACCACCATCACCACCATCATCACCACCATCACCAACACCACCATCACCATCATCATCATCACCACCATCACCACCATCACCATCACCACCATCACCACCATCACCATCACCATCATCACCACCATCACCACCATCACCATCACCATCATCACCACCATCATCACCACCATCACCAACACCACCATCACCATCATCACCATCACCACCATCACCACCATCACCATCACCACCATCACCATCACCACCATCACCACCGTCACCATCACCATCATCACCACCATCACCACCATCATCACCACCATCACCAACACCACCATCACCATCACCACCATCACCACCATCACCATCACCACCATCACCACCATTACCACCATCACCATCACCACCATTACCATCACCACCATCACCACCATCACCACCATCACCATCACCATCATCACATTATCATCGTCACCACTGATGCGTAAACTATCTAAGGCCAAAATGCTACTGAGTGGCGGAGTGTGGATTTAAACCCTGACAATGACTCCAGAGTGTACGTTCTTCCTCAGTGCTCTCTGTTGTACTAACTTTATCTGTCTCTGCTTCTTCATCTATAAAATGGGGTCAATAACAATACCTTCGTAACGAAGGTTCTGTGCAAATAAAATGGTGTGATGCATATATGCGGCGCCTAATATGCACCCAATAAATGTTAGTTTGTGGACCACAGTGATGTGTTTGCTAAATTCTCTATGACACAGTGTGCTGTTATTCAATAAATAACTTAGCTTCCGTTCCCAGTGACTGTGGCCACAGATGGCCATCATCGCGGTGGGGTGCCCCAGTGACTTCGATGCAATGGACCTGAACTGCCAGGGAATGTGTCCCCCTCACCTTCCAAAGGCAACTGGATGCTGGCACGTGCAGTTTCCCTTTTGTCTTCTGGCCCCAGACTGGCTTTCCCTCCCAGGGTCCTTTGTCCTGCCGTCTGTGGATGTTCACAGCTGTGATACAACCAGGCACGGGGAACTCTGTTTCCAAGAGCTCAGCATGCTCACCGTGTTTTCACTCCAAAGTCTTCACAGAGCCCGATAATTAGCCCCTGGGTAAATGTCTGCACTAGGGGGTGCTGGAGGGAGAGGTGGTGAGGGGCTTACTTGGAAGCCCGCAGCCGCCCTGGCTCTTCCGGCCGTGCTGGGGTCACCCGGTTCCTTGCTGGGAACTTTCCAGTGGCGACCTCACACCGGGCAGAGAGCCCCCCCACGGGGCTCCGTCCCTGCTGCCTGCCTTCGCTCATCCTCCTGATCGCTAGGGGCATCCGTCGTGTGCCAGGCGCCTGCGCAATGGGGAAACGAAGCCCATCCAGGCACGGTCCTCGTCCCGAGTGAAAGCGAGTCTCGTCAGCAGGGAGGCGGGCTCCCGGGCTCTGAGCGTCCCCAGGGAGATAGCACGGCGATGGGCCAGTAACAGCAGCTGCACTGAGCACCCGAGGTACCAGCTCGTGAGCTGTGTGCTCCCCGTGCACATCTTGTGCACCATCAGTATGCAAGATGCGTTCCGTGGAAGACGCTTTTCTAAGTCGTCTCTGGTTTATCTCCACACACCTTTCGCCCCGACGGCTGTGGTCTGAAGGTTTGTGTCCCGTCAAGTCGGTACGTTGAAACCTAACCCCCCATGTGCGTATTAGGAGGCGGGGCCTTTGGGAGGAGGTTAAGGTGGGGCGGAGCCCTCGAGGCCGGGACCAGCGCCCCCACGCGCCAGGCGGTTTCACACCTCGGTTTGCTGAGGTCGTTCCTTCCTCTACTGCTCCTGTGAGTAACCAAGTCCTAAACGGCCTTCGAAGCCTGGTTCAAACAACATCTCTTCTACAAGCCCCGCTGCCACCCTTCTCCACGCCGGTGTGATTAGGGCACTCTGGCCCTGGGCCCACACGCCGTCTTCAAACTGCTTTATTCACTGCCTGTGTTTCAGTGGCCTAAGTCCTCCGAGGTCAGTGAGTAGGTCTTATTGATTTGTCTGTGTTTCCTGGAAGCTTGCACTACGCCCCGCTCACAACAGATGCTGTAACCCCCTCACGAAAGACCTTTATTTCACAGACGGAGGCGTTCAAATGGGAAGGAGACTTAAGTGAGTGGCCACTAAGCCCCCTTGTGTTCTGGGCAGAGAGAGAAGAAGAATCCGGGTCCCCCCCGCCGCCTGGTGCAGAGCACTGTTCTCTGTTTCCTCGCGGGAGCAAAAGCAGCTGAGGCTGGACCCCGTGAGGCAGGAGCTCCTGGAGGCCGCTGACGGGGCTCTGCTCCCGGCCCACATTTGGGGCCACCGTGCTGCCTGGCACCTGTCCCCCGTCCCCATCCAGCCCCACACGGACTTCCCTGATGTCTCCCTCATGGCTGCCCATCCTGGTCTGTGCTTAGTGTCACCGGCCTGTCAAAGGTGGGTCCTCTCCGTATCCCGGACCACTGCATCCTGTCTCCTTCTAGAACTTTCTGCACTTTGAGTCACCTGTTAGTTCGCTGTGTCTCTCTTCCTCCGGGCTACCTCTACAGTGACAGGGACCAGGGCGTTTTGTCCACTGCTGTAACTCCATCACTGAAGACTGCCTGGCATACAGTAGGTGCCCAATAAAGATACGGAGAGTGAACCGAATGGTCCAGGATTCCTTAGGCCTGGGACCTGGGCAGTTGGTGACCTTGCCCCTTTCCCTGCACGAGCGCAAACTTGTTCTGTGTCTTCCTCGGAGTTTCTCTTTGAAGCACGGGCTCGGCCTAAGTCCGCGTTGGATTCTGAGCTCCCCCAGCACTTGCCTCCCAGGCCTGGACTTTCCCCCAGAAGCAGGCGTGCTGTGTGCAAGGCGGAGCTCGCGCCCGCTTTCAGGTCGTGGCGTTCTTCCCGGGCTCTGACTCGCGTGCCTGGCACCCCCCCGGCTTGCTTTCCAAGCAGGAGCTCCAGGGCTCGGGCCCAGGAAGCAGCTGCAAGGTTGGCTGAGCCTCCGTGGTGTCTCCAGCTGCCTGGGGACGAGTGACCACGGGCCGGCCACACACCTGGTGCAGGGAGGACAGGACGGGGCTGCCGTGTGTGACATCAGATGTGTCTCCTGGTCCCCGTCCACTCACTATTGTCCTCCTGTGGCTCCTTGGTGCTCCCTGGTGTCGTGGGCTTCTGGAACGTTCCAGACCATGGTCAAGAAGGCTTTGGGTAGCATTAGCGAGGGACCACTTTCCAAATTGATACTGAGAATAACTAAGGAGAAGCCACTTGAGAGAAATTGATGGAAACATATTAAACACAAACACCTGATGTGAAAGATGATGGGGGAGGAGACGGGTGAAAGGAAGAAATCCTGAAAATAGCTCCTCCCTCCTCCCTCCTTCCTTCCCCCTGCTCCTCTCCCTCCCCACCTTTGTTCCCTCCCTCCTTCCTCCTCCCTCCCTCCTCCCTCCCCCCTGCTTCCTCCCTCCCTCCTCTCTCCCTCCCTTCTCCATCCACCCTCCTTCCTCCCTCTCTTCTCTCTCCCTCCTCTCCACCTTTCTTCCCTTCCCCCTCCCTCCCTCCCTCCTCCCTCTCTTCTCTCTCCCTCCTCCCCACCTTTCTTCCCTCCCTCCTTCCTCCCTCCTCCCTCTCTTCTTTCTCCCTCCTCCCCACCTTTCTTCCCTCCTCCCTCCTCCCTCCCTCCCTCCTCCCTCTCTCCCTCTCACCTCTCCCCCCCTCCCCCCTTTCCTCCCTCCCTCCCTGCCCCCTCCCTTTGTACATTGGGGTCAGAACATAAACTCTGGACCCTTGTGAGGTGGTGAGTTCTTATAGGTCACTTGAAGGATGTTACTACTTGGCTTTTCATAGAAGGGGCATCTGTTTACACCCCACCAACAACGTGGAAGAATCCTGAACGTGGGAAGTTTCCCTCAGGGCGTCTGGGTGGCTCAGTTGGTCAAGTGTCTGACTCTCAATTTCAGCTCAGATCATAATCTCCTTGTTCGTGGCTTCGAGCCCCACATTGGGCTCTGCACTGACTTGGGATTTTTTCTCTCCCTCTCTCTCTGCTCCTCTCCTGCTCTCTCTCTCTTCCCTCTCAAAATAAATAAACTTAAAAAATACTAGAAAAAAAAAGAAGGTTCTCTCCTCCTTCATGATTTAGTATTTCTTGTGAGCTAGTAACTCCTGGCAAGGCTACCGAGATTCTGTGCCTCTGGTTTGTGAGGACGGATCCCTGGCCCTTGAGAAGGGTGTCTGACGTCCCTGGAGAGGGAGACTTCCGTGGGATGCTAAGTCCTACCCCCTGCACAGCCGTCCCTAGGGCCTGAGCACCTTCCCTGGCCACCACATGGGCCTCGGGAGTCCTGTGGTCCCTGGGGCGAGCGCCCCCTACAGACCCAGACTCCTGAGTCGGGGAACCCAGGCCCCCCTTTCCTGGTCGCGGGGGTGGGGGGCGGCCCCAGGGACTGTCCTGCTAACACCTGTGGAC
Organism: Neofelis nebulosa; assembly: GCF_028018385.1. NCBI lineage: Eukaryota > Metazoa > Chordata > Mammalia > Carnivora > Felidae > Neofelis > Neofelis nebulosa. The sequence continues at coordinate 154,187,082 of NC_080787.1, forward strand.
TGCTTCCCGGGAAGGTGCTGCTGGGCGCTCGGTGACCATGAGGGCAGAAGGGGGAGGGGGTGCTAGGGGCACAGTTCTGGAAGGTCCCGCGGGCACAGAAGGTGCCCCGTGCCCTTTCCAGACGGTAACACCAGGGCCCAGAGAAGGTTTCACAGATGCTCGTTTTCAAGCCCATTTGGAAAGAATGAAGGTCCTGTTTTCTAGCGATGGTCTCAGATGAGTGACAGCAAGGGTAGGGCATTTTGTTTAAGTGTGTGACATACAGGGTGCATGCCGGTGTCATCCAGGGTCCTTCACCCTCGGTGACCTGGCTGTGACTGTCAAGGTGCCTCCCGGGTCTGGTCAGGAGGGCTGTGTCCAGGCGCCCTCGGGCTCCGGGGAGGCCCCCCCACCTCCAGCCCAGGAGTTGCTTTAGTTGGGTAGAATGTTCTGGAGATGGGCACCAGGGACGCCCTCTGTGGGGTCCCTTCCCATTCGTGCCACGATCACACCTTTCACTCAATCCTTCCCGGAAGACTTCACCATCTCTAGGCTCTTCCTTCACGTGTGGAACTTTCTGCTTGTACCCACACGTGGGCAACCTGCCCACAAGCCTGCTGAGTTGGTCTGCAGACCTGGGGCACTGCTGACGTTTTTGGTCCTACATCCCCTCTCCCCCCAAATGGCCCCCCTTCACTGTGTGTGTGCAGGCTGTGTCCTGGAAAGGGGTGGCTTGGTCCAGCCTTTTTTTGGAGGAGGGGGAGGGGAGGAGGGGCAGGAGGAGGGGTGAAGAAGGAGGAGGGGAGGGGAGGGGGGAGGAAGAGGAGGGGGGAAAGAGAAGGAGAAGGAGGAGGGAAAGGAGGGAAGCGGAGGGGAGGGGGAGGAGGGAGGGGAGGAGCGGGAAGAGAGGGGAGGGGGAGCTGCTGACTGGCACCCCAGATGGAGGGCACTCCGGAGCCCTCTCCGCTGTCAGGCCCCTGGCCTGGGGCAGCGGTACCTTCGTCAGAACCCCTGATGGGTCCTCAGACCACCCCACCCTGGGGGGACCCCTGTGTCCTTAGACCCTCCCCCAACCACCCTGTCCCGTGGCAGGCTGTTCCCGCCAGCCTCCCACAGAGGGGACCCCACTTCCGCAGCAAATAGCAAACCCGGCTGGTTCACCACCGGTGTATCTGGTCTTTGGCTGAAGGACAAGGACAGACCACGGGTCGCACTTGCTTTCACATCTCGTGCCTCTTTCCGTCTAGATCTGTTACTCCCACCCCTTTCTCTTTCCGTGGCAGGCATGTGTGGAAAGACCCATCAGTTGTCCCGGGGAAGGTCCCACATTCCAGATTCTTCCACTCGCTCCCTTTTTGTCACTGGGGGCATTCCTCTGTCCCCCCTCACGTTTCCGGGGCTCAGCTCTGTGGACCCTGGATGAGGGCACTTCCCAGAAGGGCTGGGCTCCTTCCCTGCAGCAGGGGGGATGCCGCCCTCCTCGCCGAGTGACCAGGGGACCCTCCAGGGCAGGGCTCCGTGTCATCCGTGGGCCATCTGCTGATAAAGTGACTTTTTCAAAAATCAAGCTCCAGTTTTCTATGCCTGTCGTTCCTTCCACATGATCTGCTGGAATTCATTTTCAAAAACGAATCATCAGTTAGAGTCAGACACTCCCGACTAGGGTTGCCCCGAAGTATAGATTGTTCACGAAAGGCAGGAAAGTCACTTAATTCTTACTCCTTTCAATTTTCTGGGAAGCTCTTATCCACCTACTTATTACATCTGGTGCTAATTGTCCACCTTCCCTTGCTGGGACGTAGGCTCCCCAAGTGCAGGGTCCGCGGTGTGGCCTTCCCGCTGGTGCACCCAGAGCCCAGGACACAGGTGGCACCTGTGTCGCCCGAGGGAAGACTCGCCTGTCCTGGAGGCCGGTGGGCACAGCCAGGGTCCCACATGCCGTCCCCCCCTCTCAGGCACAGAGCACCCCCGTAACCTGGGACACAGTGGGAACTTTGCGGTGGCTGCAGGGAAGGGCCCGGGCACCGGCTGGGGCCCGGCCGTGGTGGTTTCGCTGAGTTGCCCAGGAATGGCGGTGGGGACACAGAGCTGGGCCTCGGCGGCCGGATTGTGTGTTTTCCTTGCCCCAACATGGCCACCAAGTGACTCTCAGATATTTTTTGGGGAAATGCAAGAATGAAAACTCAACGGCAGACTCCTGTCTAATTTAAACTTCAAACATGACTTGAAGTTGCTGTTTGGAGATGAGAAGAGAGGGAATGTTCCAGGATGTGGCCTCCCTCGAGGCGTGACCAGTACTTTCCGTTTGCTGGCTGAATGGCTCAGCTCGTGGCCATCCCCATAAACTATCCTAAGCCCTCCAATTAATCAGGGTGCTTGGATTAAATAGAGCGGTCAAGCAGAGGCCCGGAAACAATCTGATAATATCGTGATAGCTTTGAAGATGAAGCGAAGATAACCAAGGAGGTCAACCTAACGCCTCCCTCCCGGGACGTAGATACACAGAATCTGATGCCCACCGAGAACCGTTTGGCATCTTTTGGGGGACCCTTGGGGGGTGGCTTCACTAATCGCTCCTCCCTGGTGATCTGGAGAGCAGAGCGAGGGCTCTGGAAGACGTTGTCCCTCCGGGAACGTGGGGCAGCAGAAAGCGCAAAGCTCTCCAGGAGCTGTGGGACGGTCGTCCCCGGGAGCTGCCCGCCTGTCTAGGCAGGCTGGACAAACGCTGTGCCGACCACGTGCACCGGTTTTTTTTTCCTCTGCGTATTTTCTGCCCGAGGCTCACGTAGACGGAGGGGGTCAGACTTCCCACATGTTGCTTGGGGCATCTGGGGCCCGTCCTGCCGCCCAGCCGCGCAGAGACGCGGGCCAGTGTTCGTGGAGGGCCTTCTGTGGACAAGGTGAGGGAGGGAAGGACAGGCGTGCCACAGGAGTCTAGAGTGGAGCGGAAGGCGAGAGAAATGTAGACGAAATAGGTGACAGGCGACCGATAGACACAGAAATGCCAGAAACGGGTTCACGCGGTGGCTGCCTTTCAGCCCAGGCACGAGCGCCCGGTTTCTTTCCAGATCTCAAGGATCGCTCGATTTTGCAGCAGAACACGGTCTGGAGGCCTTTCTAGCACAGGGGTCCCCTGCTTGCTCCGTGAGCCGCGCGCGAGTGGGGGCTGCACGCGGACCCCGGGCTCCAGGCTGATCTGGAGTCTGACTCTCCTGTGGCCGCGGTGACGTTCCCGCAAGGCCAGCGGCTGGGGCGAGGCGCATGTAGTGGCTTGTTTAGACTGGCGACGGGACTGTAAGCCTGTCACGCTGGAAGGGCCGGGGAGGTGGGAGCCGACGGGCCAGGGAGAGGACGGGCACGAGATCTCAAATCTCCTCCCGGTGCAGGACTGTTGTGCTCATCCTGGTGACCAGCGGCAGGGTAAACACCTGTGTATGTGGTTGGGGCGCGCCCTGCGGGCTTCCTCCCTTCCAACAAGCGCTTCCAAAATGCGCTAGTTGGGCCAACCTGGAAACATCGTTATTCTGTGGTGCACACACCTGCAGGCAATGTGCACTGTCGCAGGATTAAATTTCACACAAGCGGAAAGCCCGTTTCGGCCGCTTCCAAAATTTACTTTTTAATGTGTATTTATTTTTGAGAGAGAAAGAGACAGAGCGTGAGCAGGGGAGGGGCAGAGAGAGGGAGACACAGAATCGGAAGCAGGCTCCAGGCTCCAGAGCCCGACGCGGGGCTCGAACTCACGGACCGCGAGATCGTGACCTGAGCCGAAGTCGGACACTTAACCGACTGAGCCCTCCAGGTGCCCGCAGCCGTTTCTAGATGTGTGTGACCCTGGGTAAACCTCGGTTCCTTTATGTCTGCGTCCTCGTCTGTAGAATGAAGACACCCTAGGTGGTCACGGCGGTCCTCAGTGTCGTTAGAGGTGGAGACGAGATAGCGTGTGTCCACTGGTTGGCAGAGTGCTCACTAAACGGTTGCCACCACCCTCCCTGTCACCCTTGTCCTTGTCACCCTCCTGCCACCCCCACGGACGCCGTCTCAGGTGTGGGTGGAGGGCTTGCCGGGAGTGTTGTAAATCAGTCCATACTTCTATGATGATGTCTCCATCGGTGACAAGGCTTATCCAAACATCAATTTTCTCACCAGTATTTTCACTTCCACCGGCATCCCTGGGTCCTTTGACGTGGTGTCACGTTAAATTACAGGGCTGCAAAACGTATCCGAGCTCTGGGCCAGGGTCTCCTGACCCATCTCGAGGCTGTTGGCAGAATTTCTACCATGGCGCCTGGCACACGGTCATTTTCCAAAAACAAAGGGTGCTTATTATTTCTGTCTATAGTGAAAGGTTCTCTATAGAACCTATAGAAAAGGTTTGCTTTTGCTCTTTTGGGTTTTGCCTGTATATCCAGCAGGTGGCATTCTGAGCCTGTTGCTAACGTGGGGTTAGGGGGAGCGGAGTTCCTGAGGGGTTTGCGGGGTGTGGGGTGTGTGGAGTCAGGCCCCCTCCAGGAGGGTGAGTCCTGTAATGTGATCGATCGTCCCGGGATGGTTTGAAGGTGGGATTTTCCTTCACCAGGAGGATAGAATTATTCACTGGGTTTTCAGAGTTACTTATAAGGGAAAATCTGTAATGATGTGAAATCTGTAGCTTTGGCTTTTTAAGTTTGTTTTTTAACGTTTATTTAGCTTTGACAGAGAGAGAGAGAGAGAGAGAGAGAGAGACAGAGTGCGAGCCAGAGAGGGGCAGAGAGAGGGCGAGACGCAGAATCCGAAGCGGGCTCCAGGCCCCGAACCGTCAGCACAGAGCCCGACATGGGGCTCGAACCCACGAACCGTGATATCATGACCTGAGCCGAAGTCGGAGGCTCCACCGACTGAGCCACCCAGGCGCCCCTGGCCCTGTGATTTCTATCCCACTTTCTCTACTATCACACGGGGGCCTGTGGAAACTAACGCACACAGAATAATTAGCACGGTGTCCGGCCGACTGCAAAGAACGACAATGGCAGCTATTTCTAAAGTCCCTTCTCAGGGCGACACTCAGGTTCGGACAGACGGGCAGGGGGCTACGTTCTTCTCTGCAGATGGAGAAGTGGAGGCAGGGAGCGTGGCCTCTCTCCTGCCCTGTTTCTTTGGCGAGAGGTGCAGGGCAAACCGGGACGCAGGCGAGTAGTGACTGGGACCCTTGGTTTGGGGTCTGGACCATGAGGCTTCGTTTCACACGAACGACCCGGCCACCGTCTCTCTCTGGCCCCAGCCACCAACGTCGCAGGAACCTGCGAAGCCTCGTGTGGTCCCACCTGGGACAGACCTAAGGTGTCAGAAGGGGCCAAGTGCTAATCCTGATAAACATCCATCCTGCCCCCCTGGCCCCCGACCCCGGGTGTAGAGGGAGGGGAGCAGGCTTTCCCATTCCCACTGGGTCCCACGACCTCACAGCTCAACCATGGGTCAGAGCAATGACTTTCATCCTGGGACCGAAGGACTTAGGTAGGAAGCCTGACTGTGTTCCCAGCCACGTGGGGGCCACGAGCTACAAGATTTCTAATCCATTTGTGGAGAAGCCTGTGGTCCCACTGTCGCCGGGGGTGGAGGGCGTGTGCGGGGGACCCTGTGGTCTGTGTGCAACAGGCACCACACACGTGCTACACGTAAGGAAATGTTTACAGTGGGGGGTCTCGCTGTAAGGATGGTGACCCCGTGGGGAACAGAGGGTGGGGAATAAACAGAACAAAGGAAGCCACATACGTCCATGGGGGTGAGGAGATGAGTAGGGAAAACCCCAAAGGGAGGGGAAGGCTTGGGGTGTGGGCGAGGGTGGGGAAGGAACTGGGGAAGGCCTGGATAGAGGTGGTTACCCCGAACCAGGTGTGGAGAGATGAGGGTAAGTCCCTCAGAGAATGAGGTGGAGGAAATCATGGCCAGCCCTGCAGAGTCTCCTGGGTCCAGCAAAGAGACAATGCGGGACTGGATGAGGTGGCAGGCAGGCTGCAGCCACGCTGTGACCAGCAGATGTACTATGCTTATACGTTCGATGCATCCAATGTCCAGATGTCCCAGCCAGGTGCGTGGTGAGCCACTGGAGCACGTGACAGGTATGTCACCATTAACCTTGAAGAACAATTCTGGGGACTTCATCCTCTGTGTCAATGTCTACACTGTGGGTCTATGTGGATTAGATGAATTCAAGAAAAATGTTGTCCATCAAAAGTCCTGAGTTTTACTTTCTTTTTTTTTTTTAATGTTTATTTCTGAGACACAGAGAGACAAAGCATGAGTGGGGGAGGGGCAGAGAGAGAGGGAGACACAGAATCGGAAGCAGGCTCCAGGCTCCGAGCTGTCGGCCCAGAGCCCGACGCGGGGCTCGAACCCACAAAGCGAGAGATGATGACCTGAGCCAAGGTCGGTCGCTCAACTGACTGAGCCACCCAGGCGTCTCTCGGTTTTTACTTTCAAATTTGCTGCTAACTTGAGGTATAAACTCTGAAGTCATTGTCGTGTTAAGTGTCGTTTCCTAACTGTCGCCTGGTGGTTCTGGGGGAGAAATGGTCCATTAGAACTTGAGTTATTGAAGGTGCAGACATTCTGTTCCAGGGTGGCCAGCGGAAGGTGAGGGTCTGATTCCCCGACCCCAGTGTGGCGTGCACCAGGTGGGATGTAGGATTAAGGTTGATCCCAGAGGAAGGGTTAACAGGGAGCCTTTTTTGTTACAGGGCCAGTGTCTCACAAACGAAAACGACCGCTTGCTGAGACACGCCCTTGCCATTATTGAAAACTTCACTCTCCCAACAGACTTTCCTTGAGCTTTGGGGAGCCCGGGTCGTCTTGTCCGGTCTTTCCCATCCGCCCTTCCAGGGCGGAGCCCGTTAGCACTGCTGGCTGATCCTCCGCTTCGGGGTGTGTGAGCTCTGGTCCCCTCCAGCCGGTCCCCTTGGTGCAGGACAGCAGGCATCTCGGCATGACTCACGTTCTCAGCGCGTCTGCTAAATCTGACTTTCTGTCCGCAGCTTTCCCAGCAGTCAGCTAATCTCTCCTTGGTGCCCTTGTGCTGATTGGTGGTTAGCGAATCACAGCGTGGGGTGGGGCTCCTCCGGCTTCCCTCACAGGAGGGTCGCCCCCCCGCCCCCACGTCCTGGTCCTCTGGTCCCCCGGCCTTGCCTGCAGGACAGGGCAGCCAAGGGCGTCCTGGGAGAACACCCTGTCTTCCCGGGGGGGCCTGGGGGTCTTTCTCCTATCACCCTTTCTGTGCATCCAGGGTTTCCCAGATTCCATTCATGGTGTGTCCCTATTTCCCTCTCTGTCTGTGACAGAAAGGCGCGCAAAACCTAAGACTGCCAACGATGTCACCCATTGTAATGATCTAGAATCAAAAGGTGAAGGAGCCTGGGTGAGCCTGGAAAGGGAGGGCTTGAGTCCCAAATTGACAGGGCCCCTCCCCCGGGCACTCTTCAGTTTCGTTACAGTTCTCTAAAGCCCGTGAGTGTAACGTGGCTTCTGTAGGGGGGCGGGCACCCCCACCCCACCCCTGTAAACCGCAAAGACATCTGGAACCTGCGAACTCATTTGTACCGACTGAGTCATCCTGCTGAGGGAGCAGCCTGGCAGCCGGCGGGGGAGCGAGCGGTCCCGGAGCCGGGGCCCAGGACCCGGGGCGGGTCGCCAGCTGATGCCAGAGGATCTAGGGGCGGATGAAAGGAGCCACCGTGTCTGCAGCTAAGGCAACAGACACCCCTCCTGCAGAATCCGGGGGTGGTGCCCGACGTCGGACCAGAGAGGAAAGCGGCCGCCTGGCCACGTCCCGGCCCCTCCGAAGGGGACAGCTTTGCCCTCTGGAAACAAGAAATCGGCCTCCACGCGGGACAGAGTCTGCTGTCCGGCCAGACGCAGAGGGATTCGGTCATGGCCTCGCCTTTGCTTCTCAGGAACCCAGCAGTTTTCCACAGAGGCAGCTAATCCCCTCGCGCCGCGGCCCGAGCCTCCTGGTGGCCAAGGGCGTCGCTGGAAAGGGGCCCGTGCTGTGTTCACCGCACGACCGCCAGCAGATTAAGTGCCGTGAGCCGCAGGAGGCGTCAGTCTCCCCTCTGTGCCACCCGCGTTGGAAGCCTCTGCCCTCGGGAGCAGCGAGGTGTGGGGTGCACTCACGTCACACGAGCCAGGGGGGCCCCTGTGCGTGGGTCCCCTGGCCGTGGAGGGGGGCCCCGTCCCGGGCGGTGCCGCGGGAGGGAGGCCGCATCTGTGCTCTGAAGGAGGAAGTCTCTCAGCTGTACACGTTCACACCAGAGGCCAGGTTCACCTTGAGAACCGGGAACTTTCACCAGGGAAATGGGAGCACGGGCTCACGCTGACCGCCCCCCCGCACCCCCTCCTTTCGGCTCCCCCTGAGCGCTCGGTGTGAACCGTAGAGCTGGTGGGAAGACCGACCTTGAGCTCTGCACAGACAGACGGATGGACCCAGCCCGCCACTCCCCTGCCCCTTAAAGGCGGGCGCGTCGTTTGACCAGGGGTCTGCCTGACAACGAACGCCACCCCTGCTTTCCAGTGAAGCCGGCCAGGCTGGCGGGAGAGCAGGGGTGAGCCTCTCCCTTCCCCTCCGGCCGCCTGACCTGTAGGCACCGGGGAGGAGGTGCGCGGGGAGAGGGGCTCTGGGGTCCCCAGGATCTGGGGAACAGCACTTGCTCCTGGGCCGTGAGGGTGGAGGCCTGCTCCCGGGGCATCGGCTGGGCCACCTGGGCGCGAGGCCGGTCTCGTCCGCTTTATAACTGTGACCGCGTGACTGACGGCGTCCCCGTGTGGAACGCCCGGGGTACTGGCGCGTCCTCAGCTCGCGGTCAGCGCTGCGCCTTGTCATTCCGGGCCGCGTGCGCGTGGCTGGGACCCTTCGCCTGTCTTCCCGTGTCGCCTTTCTGATTTTATTGGCACCTCTCCTCTACGCGGAGGGCGTCTGGGGAACGCAGGGTGATCTGGAAGGCCGGTTATCCCTCCGGCCCCAGACGGCTTTGGTCACCGGGGCGAGCCCATCACACGGTCGTCCTGAGACCTGCCGGAGCCGGGCTTGGGCGGGGGAGGGGGGCACGGCTATTTCCTGTTTCCTCACGTAAAGCGCGATGCCACTTGCCCTGGGAATCCAAGCACTCCTCCCACTTAGAGATTTTTTGTTTCATTTAAGACTCACTTAGGCACATGGTGTCCCTGTTGGCCTTGTGAATACATAGCAAGGGAACCGCAAGGGAGCTAAGTAGAGGGTTTTCCTGGACCGTGGTCGTAGCCCACGTCTCTATCCTCAGCCGTGGGTGACTGGTGGCCCAGCCGCCTGGGTCCGGTTGGGACTGAGGGGCCCCCGGGGAGCAGGACTCTCGGTGCGAACTCGGGGCCGTCTGGAGCCAGGAGCGGTCTCCTCCAGCCTCGCCCTCTGTGCCCCGAGGGCGGGGATGACGGGCCCTTCTCCAGGCACCCCCCTGTCTTCAGACTTTGCTTCCAGGTCCCACACCCGTTTCTCCGGTGCTCTCTGGCATCTCCTTGGTCCTCCCAGAGGGTGGGCCCTCAACGTTTCCAGACTGGCAGCAGGACTTACATTGGCACTCAGCTGAGCCTTCTGGGGATTACCGGAAGGGCCTGAGGGCTGGCGGTTGTCTGGTCACAGAGTGCTAGGAAGGACACCTGCTCACCTTACTCATAGCTTCGGACGCAGAGCTGAACGCCCGGTGTTAAGCCCTGGGCGTGGGCCTCACCCTGAGGGGCTGGCACCTGGCCCACAGCTGTCTCCTCGTCCCCATCTGCGGGAGGCTCCTGTCCCTGGGCTTGGCCGTGAAGCTCCTTCCCCTGCGGGCTGAGCCCCCCTCTCACCTGCGGGGTCGGTGCGCCCCCAAGTTCACTCATGAGGAGGCAGAGGTCCCAGGGTGGAGGCTCTGGTCTCTGTCCCCTGCTCCCCACCTGGGTCCTGCTCGCGCCCGTCTGAGATGTTCCCATAACCCCCTGACTTGTGGGGCAACAGGGAGATGGCCTGTTTCCGGGCTGCTCAGTGCCCCCTCGCCCGGTCTCGGCTGTGCTGTGACAACTGTGCCCACACCCTGACTTTAGGAAAGGTGGGTTCATATCTCTTTCCATCCAGCCCTGTCTTGGGTATTTGTTAGGGCCTCACTACGGACATTGTTAAACCAGCGGGTACTTGAACGGTAGTGACGGGTTATTTTTATTTTCGAAGGTCTCTGAGCCCCTTCACCCCATCTCCTCCCCAGCTTCTGACGTTCCATCCGTGTTATTAAAATGCCCGTGATTTGTCACACCGTGCCGAGCCCAAGAATACGGCCCCCTCTGCCACTCGCAAGGGGCTCCTAATTACAGCGGCTGCCCTCCCTCCCCCTCTCCTTCCCTCTGTGTGGGGCGCTGACATTTATAAATCAACGCGGTGACCTTTCCAGTGGAGGTGGTAACCTGTGCTATGACCTCTGTGGCATTTTAACCCGTTAGAGATAACTTCGAACACTTTATTTAAAAAAAAAAAAAGATTATTTTTTTTTAACGTTTCTTTATTTATTTCGAGAGAGAGAGAGGAGAGGGGCAGAGAGAGAGGGGGAGAGAGAGAGAATCCCAAGCAGGACCCTCACTGGCGGCACAGAGCCCGAGGTGGGGCTCGAATTCACAAACCGTGAGATCCTGACCTGAGCTGAAATCAAGACTCGGGTGCTTAGCCGACTGAGCCCCCCAGGCACCCCCACTTTTCAGCACTTTAAAGCCATCAACCAGGGTGTAAGCTTGAATCGGTCGTAGAAATATACTAATTGCCGAATCTAAAAACTCCCTTCAGAGGGGAATCCAGGAGGGGGACCAGGCTGCTGAGCACATCAGGCAACGTCCTTGCCTGTCATCAGGACCCGGCTCTTGGTGTCGCATCATTCAGACGTAGGCTTGTGACAAATTCCTGCTTTTCCACGCTGTCGCGAGGGAGGCGTGGCTGTGTCATCGCTCAGGCAGCTTGAGCTGAAAATCCCAGCTTGCCCAGGTTGCAAGGGGCTCAAGCGTGAAAGGCAGCAGGACATACGAACCTCGTCTGCCACGTGCAGCCAGGGGGCGGTTCCCTCAGACGCCGCCACGCTGCTAAATATCTGGCCCAGGTCACGGATGTGGTGAGGGGACCCCAGTCTGCAGTGTCTCTGCTGCGGTCCCGTGCTAACGCAAAAGCAGAGAACACCCACTATTTCCAAGCGTGACTCACTGAGGCACACACAGCTGAACGCACGGCGGGCATGTCCCGCAGCTCGGGTGCCATCATGGCTTCTGTCCCAAGCCAGGCAGCACCCGCACTGGTTGACCCAGCTGCACGGTTAGGTCCTCTTGGGGCTCCGTGGCGTAAGTGTCCCTGGCTGCGTCGTGTGACAGGGACCCGTCATCCACCTGCAGGAACAGCAGCGCCCCACACTCCTGTGGGGAAGGGAGGTAGGACAATGTGGACGGTGCCACGAACCGAGGAAGGCTAAGGCGCAGGCCCGTGGGTGCCGGACAACAGCTGGGGGCTGTCCCGGATTCTACAAGGGGCGGAGGCAGGTTGCAATCAGGAGACCCTTTGGGGACGTTTCCTAAAGAGATCTCAGAAGGAAGGGCCTAGAAACCCTTAGTTTACAGTAATGTGTATGACCAATTTTCTCACTCCAACAAAAACTTACCTTAGGATTTACACTTTTACCATTGGATTGCCCTAATTGCACGAGAGTTAGACTAGGCAATACCGGGATCCCTTCAGTCTCCGGGGACACTCAGGAGAAGAGGGCATCTCCAGGGACGGTCTCTGGGGGGCTCTGGAATGCTCTAGGAGGCTCTGCAATGCTCTGGAACACTCTGGGCTCTCTGGAATGCTCTGGGGGGTTCTGGAACACTCTGGGGGCTCTGGAATACTCTGGGGGTTCTGGAACACTCTGGGGGTTCTGGAATGATCTGGGGGTTTTGGAACACTCTGGGGAGGCTCTGGAAAACTCTGGAATGCTCTGGGGGGCTCTGGAATGCTCTGGGGGGTTCTGGAATGCTCTGGGGGCTCTGGAATGCTCTGGGGGTTCTGGAACACTCTGGGGGCTCTGGAATGCTCGGGGGCATTCTGGAATACTCTGGAGGTTCTGGAATACCATGGGGGTTCTGGAATGATCTGGGGGTTCTGGAACACTCTGGGAGGGCTCTGGAATGCTCTGGGGGGCTCTGGAATGCTCAGGAGGGCTCTGGAATGCTCTGGGGGGTTCTGGAACACTCTGGGGGGGCTCTGGAAAGCTCTGGAATGCTCTGGGCGGCTCTGGAATGCTCAGGAGGGCTCTGGAATGCTCTGGGGGGTTCTGGAACACTCTGGGGGGGGCTCTGGAAAGCTCTGGAATGCTCTGGGGGGCTCTGGAATGCTCTGGGGGTTCTGGAATGCTCTGGGGGGCTCTGGAATACTCTGGGGGTTCTGGAATACTCTGGGAGGGCTCTGGAAAGCTCTGGAGGTTCTGTAATTCTCTGGGGAGCTCTGGGAAGCTCTGGGGGGCTCTGGAATGCTCTGGGGGTTCTGGAATGCTCTGGGGGGTTCTGGAATACTCTGGGGGTTCTGGAACACTCTGGGGGGCTCTGGAATGCTCTGGGAGGTTCTGGAACACTCTGGGGGTTCTGGAATACTTTGGGGGTCCGGAATTCTCTGGGGGGCTCTGGAATACTCCTGGTGTGTCCCTGCACTCAGATTCGAGTGGGGGCTGTGTGTGAGCCCCGGGGCTCCTGTCCCCAGTATGTCAGCTATGGGCAGACGCAGGCTTCTCGGTCCCCAGTTATGTCAGGAGCACTCACTGGCCTGAGTGGGTGATGGATGTTTGGATAGCCTAACACGTATCCAAGGTCATGGGTCATGAGCTCACCTGATCAGGTCCTGGCATCAGCACTTCTCAGAGTGGTACCGCCTGTATTGAGGGCCCGTTCGGATGCAGGGTCATTTTTGGTTGGCACACTGTTTGCACGTCACCACAGTCATTTAATGGGTATGGATTCTGGATGCTAAATGCTATGGACTGAATGCGTCCTCCCCGAACCCCTTCGTGGAAGCCCTAACGTCCAGTGTGATGGCCTCAGGAGGTGGACCTGTGGGAGGCGGAGCCTTGTGAGTGGAATTCGTGTCCTTACAGAGGCGGCCCAGAGCGCTTCCTCACCCGCATCACGTGGGGACGCGGGGAGAAGATGCCTGTCTGGGAACCGGGAGGTAGGGCCTCACCAGAGCCTGAGTCTGTAAGAGCCTCGATCTCGACCCCCGGCCCCCACCCAGACTGTGAGAAACAGCTCTCTGCTGTTTGCAAGCCTGCGAGTGTTCCTGACATAACCGGGGCGCTTTGTCAGAGCGGCCCCAACACTGACTTCCTGCAGTGAGTAGGACGGTCCCACATCATGAACAGTGTCCCGCCCGTGCCTCTGCAGGTCCCCATCGAGAAGCCGTGTGGGATGTGTGAGAAGAAGCCACTTTTCACTGCTACACACGGAAGCGGTCGACCTCCCTGCCCCGCCACAGTCCGCGGGCCATCCACCCGTCCACGGGGTGGAGGAACACGAGCTGTCCCTGGAGCTCCTGGGAGGGAGGGACGCTCACCGCCCTTCTCACAGTTGCTCCGAATCTTATTTGCAAAAGTGTGGATGTGATCGCGGCACCCTGCAGTGTTCAGTTCTTTCTGGAACAAATCTGTGGTGTCATGACTGAAGATCTGTGCAAGATCCGGTGCAAGGTTTTGAATCCAATTCCTAGACTGAGCGAGGTTGGGTGAGTGCCCAGGCCGGGGCGTTTCCAGGTTGATCTGCGTCCTTTTCCGTCCTGTCCAGCAAGAGGAGAGATTCCGGCATACAGGCCGGTGCTGGTTCTTTAACACACACAGAGAGTAAGAGTGGTTGTTTCTTCAGCTTGGGCGTAGCAGGTGTTTCTGTGACTTCTTGTTTCAGAAATGCCAGCTCCGATGCACATTTGGTTATTCTCCAAGCTTGGGTCTCTGTTTGGGTCTCTGTTTGGGTCTCTGTTTTCCAGAAGAACAAAGGAGCACGGGGATATCAAGTGGCACATTGCAGTCACAGAGGGGTGAGTGGGTTGACCTTGGGTCAAGCAAGAGTTCACCCAGTGGAGTCCTTTTTCTTTCTTTTTTTTTAACTTTTAAAAATTTAATGTTTATTTTGAGAGAGAGAGAGTCAGAGCGTGAGTGGGGGAGGGTCAGAGACCGAGGGAGGCACGGAATCCGAAGCAGGCTCCAGGCCCCGAGCCGTCAGCACAGAGCCCGACGTGGGGCTTGAACCCACGAACCGCGAGATCATGACCTGAGCCGAAGTCGGACGCTCAACCGACTGAGCCCCCCAGGCGCCCAGAGTCCTTTTTCTTTGAAGCATGATTTACATCAACCAATACTTACTGACTTGGGGTCTTAGGTTCGACACAGAAGAGGGAAGAAGGGTCACTAACACCCGAGCTCGGGGACTCACCGGGAGGAGGATGTCTGTGTGAAAGCCCAGCTCACGGTGCAGACGTTCCCAAGAAACAGAGTGTGGTCTGGAGCAAGGGGAGGGTCCTGCGGGCCGTCGTGGGGGTCGGGAAAGGCTAAGTCATGGAAAAGCGGCTTTCTCCTCCCCCGAAGCACCGGCACTTTGGAACTGCTTGTAAAAGTGTCCGGCGAGCAGATTCTCACTGGTGTGTTTTCAGGGTCTGGGCTGGTCCCCTGTCAGCTCGAGACTTCCCGGGTCCAGGCTGCTGTCGTGGCTGCACAAACAGCTTCCGAGGGGAAAGTAGCCACTGAGCCGCTCCACGCGCACCCGTCATGGGTCACTCGATCCTTCACACGGCCGCCTTTCAGCCACTCGTTGACTGAAAAGTCATTTCCGTGCGGCTTCTTGGAAACCCAAGCTGTGCTATTTTCCAGCTACTTCTCTGCTAACCGTGTAAAAAGGTTACAAAGGTAATCAAAACAGCCAATCTTAAGGGTTGAGAATGTGACTGGACCCGGTCCTCTTCCTGCTAAGGGATCTGGAATCATTTCAGCCTCTCGAGGGACCCACGGGGCCATCTCTGCAAGGCGGCTGCTGGCCGGGATCCGGGCAAGCCCCTGAGAAGCCCTGAGTGGCTGTGCTGGGCTCACTGAACGCTTCCACCCCAGGGTCACTGACCCCAAGGTCCTCAATTCCAGGTGTGTTTGCCTCTTGTCATCGATATCCCTTCGTTTATGTGAAAAGCTCTGCCGTCTGTGCTCGGAGATGGGAAACACAGCTGTCTGGGTTGCACGTGCGCCCTGGGCATGACACACAGGCTCTCTCCTTGGTTTGCTTGGAGGGTGCAAAGTGCACCTGCATTCCATCCCACTGGGAAGGGCGTGGCCGAGATGATTCGGTGACATTCGGACTTTCACGAAATATTTTGAGATTGCTTTCTAAAGTATTATTAGTCTTATTCATGGGAAAAACTAGCAATCAAAATTAAATTAAATCGCAAATCGTTTGATAAATAAAAATGGACCAGTTAAAAAAATATTTATTCTGAGAGACAGATATATATATATATATATATATATATATACACACACACACACAGAGTGGGAGAGTAGGGGAGGGGCAGAGGGAGAGGCAGAGAAAATTCCAAGCAAGGTCCATGCTGTCAGCACAGAGCTCGACACGGGGCTCGATCCCAGGAACCATGAGATCATGACCTGAGCCCAAATCGAGAGTCGGATGCTTAACTGACTGAGCCACCCAGGTGCCCCCAAAATGGGCCAATTTTAATCAAGGCACGTAGCTTTTCTTTAACAAAGTACTTGAATTTTGTCTGTTCAGCCGTGTTTGTATGACTTTTCTTTCTATACTTTTTGCTGATTGTCCTAACTCCACAGAATATTATGACCAGGGGGACAACACTGGAAAACGGATGGTGATGGCAAAAATAATACCAATAACGTTCACCGAGTACTCGCCAACTACCCAGCATCCTTCCAAGTAAGAACTTAGGTCCTCACGACGTGGTACTGTTGTAATCCCCACTTACAGATGTAGAAACTGAGGCACAGAGAACGCACCCAGCAGGTGACAGGAGCCAGGCAGCGAGGGTCCAGGGGCACACTCCAGCTGCTACATTACCATGAGAGAAGTCCTCACAAAGCCAACATCCCACGGGGCCGGGGGCTGTATCTGTCCCTAGGTGTTTGCTCCTAGGGCCCAGCACAGTGCCTGGCACAGAACAGGTATTTCAGTGATGGGCTGAAGGAGGGCACGTTTGCACAGCACGTATTATACGGTTCTTTCGAGTCTGGAGAAACATGTACAAAAATGTAACTGGGAAGATTAATTGAAGGGTGTGTTTTGGTGGCTGAGGCAGCAATGAAGCAACTTTGTCTTATGGATGCTGGACGGGACTTGGCATTTGGAGGATTTGGTCTTATTTTCTCAGACCTAAGAGAGAGTAACTATGCTCGGGTCTTTCTCTCCCCACAGCCAGTTGGCTCCATAACCTTGCCTACGGATGGTGTCAATGGTTCTGTGTCAATGTGAGCTCTTGTCTGGGTTAGTGAGGAGGTGCTGATTCCCGGGACTCTTCTGTCTCCCTCGAAGCTCTAGAATCAGTCGGTCAATAGCCATAAAATAACCTTCTGGGGTCCTGACTGGGGCTGCACCGAATCCAGAGATCAAATGGGGAAGAACTGATATCTTGACAACACTGAGTGTTCCCCTCCATGAACATGGGACGTCTCTCCATTTATTTAGATAGTAGTTGATTTTTTTCATTAGGGTTTTGTTTTTCTTGTACATATTTTGTGAATGGTGTACCTAAGTTGCTTTCTTTCCCCCCTTTGGATGCAATGCAGATATTGCGTTTCTATTTTCCGATTACACTTGTTCTTTGCTGGAAGCATTGACTTTCTACCAATTATTTTTCCACCCTAACCCACTGTCAGATTTGCCAACAAGGCCATCAGCATAGCAGTGCCTAATTAAAAGGTGGATTGCAAAAGACAAGAGGGTGTGACTTCAGCGAGTGCTGAAGGATGGAGGGAGCCTAACTCCCTGATGTCACCAGGACCACGCGACTGTTACTTCACTTTTATTTCACGCAGGATGTTTTACTTCTGTCTTCATGCGAAGTCCTCTTGCCGCCCCTGTGGGAATGGCCTGGCCTTGACATCATCTGGCCCTGAGAACTGACCTTACACTTGAAGCCCTCTCCTCCTCCCTGGGTGGGGTGCATACCCCACCACACGTCATTTTTGGAAGGAAAAACTTCAAATATGATTCTCAACACTTGGCAGACTCACAATGTATTCATACGGTGGACAAGCAGGGTCACACTCTCGGGGTTTTTGCTTGGTGAGAGAATGGTGTCAGCGTTTCTATGCCCCCAGGGTGTTGGAATGTTCTGGACAAGCTGTGGTGGTTTCCAGAAAAGGAAAGGATAGGATAGGAAAGGGAAGGGAAGGGAAGGGAAGGGAAGGGAAGGGAAGGGAAAGGAAGGAAAGGAAAAGGAAGAAAAGAGAAGAAAAGGAAAGGGAAGGGAAGGGAAGGGAAGGGAAGGGAAGGGAAGGAAAAGAAAGGGAAGGGAAGGGAAGGGAAAGGAAGGAAAGGAAAAGGAAGAAAAGAGAAGAAAAGGAAAGGGAAGGGAAGGGAAGGGAAGGGAAGGGAAGGGAAGGGAAGGGGAGGAAAAGAAAGGGAAGGGAAGGGAAGGGAAAGGAAGGAAAGGAAAAGGAAGAAAAGGGAAGGGAAGGGAAGGGAAGGGAAGGGAAGGGAAGGGAAGGAAAAGAAAGGGAAGGGAAGGGAAGGGAAAGGAAGGAAAGGAAAAGGAAGAAAAGGAAAGGGAAGGGAAGGGAAGGAAAAGAAAGGGAAGGGAAGGGAAGGGAAAGGAAGGAAAGGAAAAGGAAGAAAAGAGAAGAAAAGGAAAGGGAAGGGAAGGGAAGGGCAGGAAAAGAAGGAAACTTAGACATTAAGAAATGTTTAAGGTACTTGAATAAAAGTGATTTGAATTTAGTTTAGTGTTATTTAATTGTGGGATGCTGTAATCATGGCTCAAATCTTTCCTTTCTGTTTTCGAACCTCAGCGAACAGCGAACCAAATCTTCCCGTAAGTGTGTGGAAGGAGGAGTCTGGGCAAGTGTGGGTCCCCACTCTTTCCCAGCTAATGGCTCTGGCCTCTAGGCTCTCTGGGCCTTATTTTTCCCCGTCATGTGAGGGGGCAGGAGGTGACAGGGGAAGGCGACATGGTCCATGATCCCTGCCAGCGGGAACGCTTTGTAATCCTGTCCTCCTCATACCGAGTGCCGCCACGAGCCCAAAGGATGGCTTCGTGTGATTAGAAGAGGGGACGCTTCCTCCAGATGTTCCGCTCATCTGACGAAAGACTGTTGGTTGATGGGAGGTTGGGCTGGGGGAGTTTCAAGCTGCACCACAGGTCCAGGACACTCGGCTTCCCCGCGGATTCCTTCCCTGCTCTCAGAGTCCCCGACTGTCAGCAGACCTGCGTCTCACCGAGGAAAGCCAGCTCCCGGCAAAACCCCCTACGACAGCCCCCATTTCAAGTTGCTTGAATGTGCAACGTGTCTTGAGGCATTTACATTGTGGAATGGAAAGAATTTGGTTGTTTCTCCGTGGCCCTTTCTGAAGGGTCTAGAACCCAGTTCCAACGTCAACAGAAGCCTGACTCAAGGAAACAACTCGGTCTTTTCGGGTCATTCTCTCTGTGAGGACACAGGGCCGCAGAGAGAGCGGCCGAGGGCCGGTAACCCCTGGACTATTTATTATGTAAGGCTGGGGGGTGTGTTGCTGGATCGCACTTCACGCAACGACTCCTGGCTCCAGATGCGTCTGTTTTCAACAAAATGGATGTGGAGTAAGTGACATTCTGTCAGCCGGGGCTCGGAGGGGTGGCCCTGGGAGGCTGGAAAAGTTACAGCCGCGTCTGCCCGCAGGGGTTTCGCCCACCTGTTCAGGCTACCCGGCTTCTCCTTCGAGTTCTAGCACTTTATTTATTTTGCTTTTTTTAAAGTAACCTCGACACTCAACATGGGGCTCGAACTCATGACCCCAAGCTCAAGAGTCACACGCTCTACCGACCGAGCCAGCAGGCGCTTCTTAGGAACGGTACATTATGTCGTGAGAGTTTGCGTTTTCGTTTGTGATTTGAATGGGAAGTGAGGTAATTTCAGTCTCCTTTCTCCTGGAGCCCTACGGCCGTCAGCAGAGTCTTAGTCCAGGAACGCCAGCATTCATGAAAGAAAGACTTACGCTCATCTCGTTTAGAAAGTTTAGATACAAAGGTCTACTTCTGGGCCCCTGACGTGTGAACATTGACTTGGGCTCATGGAGTGTGATTGGGGCATGGGGGGTAATTCTCTCAGGGTGGCCGTGAGGCCAGGGGGCGGGAGAAGTACAGTGGGACCCTTCCCCCGTGTCCCCGAGATCGCTGAGGGCAGCTCCATGCGTGTCTAGGGGCCACAAGAGCAGTCAGAAGGGAGAGGCTTCATCGACACGCATCTTCAGTTTGATGTTGGTCGGAACTGAATGGCTTCCTGAGCAGAGCCGGTTGCTAAATTTATTTCACTGATCTCTCCCCAGTGTGGTTGCATAGGTACCACAGAACGGACACGGCAACGTGCCTGCACACAGCCAGCAGCAAGGGAGACAGGCAAAGGGGGAACAGACTTGGAACAGACAAGACGGCTCAGAGACACTTAGTGTATGTGGCTTAAGGAGAAGGTGGTTCGAGGTCTGGGCTCCAGAAAGCCTCCAGAAGCAAGAGATTCTTTCTGGAAACCCACGGTACCCACACTGGGCAATGTCACGGGGCGGTCACAGTGGACGTGTGCTCTCACCTGGGGTCCTGACTTATGCAGGCAGTGACTCCCTGTGGGTGCAAGCCAGGTGCTGTGGCGATGTCTCGAGGGCGGCTTCTGCTCCTGAGTTCCAGCACTTTCTCCTAATTTACGGTAGCCCACGGGTGGGGCTGGGGCTGGCCTGGGGGGAATCAGGACGATCTCGCTGAGAAGTCTCCCAGCAGCCTGCTCTTCAGATGGACGCTGGGGGTCTTCAGAGGAAAGGTTTGCTAACAAGGTGCTAGCAGGGTGTCCTCCGGCTGGCTCTGAGTCTCAGCTGAAATGACAGGTGACAAGTGCTCTGTGACCTGAAAGAGGAGGCTGACAGTCTGGGCAAGGCCGCCCAGGGGCCACGGGAGAGGCCCTCGGACTCTAACCTCTTGCCCACCTCTGCCCCGACAGAGGAGGCCAGGCCCTCGGGGCTAGCGAGGGGTTCTTGGGAGAATGCTGACCTCTTGCTAGGGATGTTCCCTCTGGTCCTTGTGCGGGGAGGGGGAAGGGGGTGTCTGCCAGGAGGAGAGACTGATATCCCTCCTGGATGCCTGGGGGGGGCGTCCCTCGTCCGTGTGGGGCTGCTTCCCAGGGGGCCCGGGCTCTGCGGGCCGCTACACCCGAGGCAGCACAGAGGAGGGGAGATGATGGCAGGTGACGCTTACCTTGCAGGCCCGCTGAAGGCTGTCACCGAGACCGGATGAGACGTTCGGTACCCGACAGTGACGGAAGCAGAGGGTTGCAGAGGGTGCACCCCAGTGCTGCCCGAGAGCCAGGGCTGCGCGGACGGCCGTGGGTCCCCTGTGGGCTCCTGCGGGGCCCAGCCTGTGAGCACAGAAACGTCTAAGTGAGCGTCCTCGACTGCCTTCCTCTCCCGGGACCTGTTCTGGTGCGGGGGATCCGGGAGTGCAGGAAAGGAGCCAAGCCCTTGGCCTCGTGAACCCCCCCGCAGCTGGCGGGACAGGCGGTAAGCCGCGGAGGCGAGTGTGAAAACGACCATGGGAACAGGAGACCGAAAGAGGGTCTTCCGGACGTTGGGGTCTCTGAGAGGGAGCTGGGGAAGCGCGGGGTGAGCCGTGCAGAGGCGGGTGCAGGGCGTTCCGGGGGGGGGCAGGAGCGCCCCGAGGGCTCGGAGGTCAGTGTGGCTGGAATGTGGTCGGCAGGGGCCAGGGGACCTTCTGGTTCCTTCTCTGAAGAGCAGAGGAGGGAGGGCCGAGGCCTGGGCCTCGGAGTCAGCTGGCTGTGGTGCTGGAGAGGGCAGGGCCCAGGTGGGCGTAGCATGGGGGCGTCGTCCGGGGGACGGGGCGCGGCCTGGCCAGGGAGGGCCCAGTGGCCCGACTGCAGGGCAGGCCGCTGGAGGCACTGGCAGGCTGGACGGCGTGAGAGGGGTGCAGGCAGGTGCGAGTCAAGGCTTTGGCCTGGAGCGGCGGGGCAGGGGTCAGGCAGGCAGAGATGTGTGCAGGTGGCGGGTCCCTCAGCCCTCCGAGCAGGCGGACAGGCGGGGGTCTGGGGCTCAGGAGCCATGTCCGGAAGCTGTGTTCGCAGGCAGACTGTGAAGCCGTGGACCTGGCGGAGGTGGTCTGCAGCAGGTGTGGACAGAGGCGGGCAGGGGGGGGGGGGGGGCGCGGACTGAGCTGGGCAGCACCTGTCGCTCCCCTAATTCTCCCCCTGGTCACCAGGGAAAGACAGGGCCTGGGGGAGGCGGGCGACGGACACCTTCTCCTGGCTACAGAGAAGCGGGAGCGCCCCAGCCGCCAGGCACCAGGCGTGACATCAATTCCCATGTGGATCCTTCTGCTGAAAGGAGGTGTACAAACGTGAAAGGAAACATTGTTTCAGTTTCCCATAATATTCCATGCTCTGTTTTTACCAGAGAGAAAATTTCTCCAAATTGCATTTTACTTTTACAACTAGGGGGCTATGGGTTTTTTGTTTGTTTCTTAACGTTTATTTTTTTATCTTGAGAGAGAGAGGGAGTGCGCAAGTGTGCACACACAGGCGGGAGGGGGTGAGGAGGGAGAGAACCCCGAGCAGGCCCACACGGCCAGCGCAGAGCCCGACGTGGGGCTTGAACCCACGAACCATGAGACCATGACCTGAGCCGAAATCAAGAGTCAGACGCTCAACCGAAGGGGTCCCCGGGTGCCCTGAGGCTGCCGTTTTTGAAAAACAAGGCCCACATGTTAAACTTGGCCAAATTTGGAAAACTTCCCCAAAGGGAATCGAGTAAATTCCCCGGTTGCTACTTATAAATCTGACCTCTTGAGGAGTATCAAATGGAAGTTTTGTGGAAGTCTCATTGCCTGGGCACCCCCTCCCTCAGGTGGGGCGTCTGCCTTGCACTGCAGGGAGGGCAGTGGGGGTGGTGAGCTGGGGGCAGGGGAGGCAGGGTGCAGGAATGGGGGGGAGGGGGTGGGGGGAGCACAGGAAGGGATGGGGCAGCAGGGGAGGTGAGGGGAGGGCCAGCAGGGGAGGTGAGGTGGGGCAGCAGGGGAAGTGAGATGGGGGAGGCAAAGTGCAGGAATGGGTGAGGGGAGGAGGTAGGGAGGGGGAGCATGGGAAGGGGAGGGGCAGCAGGGGAGGTGAGGCGGGGGCAACAGGGACAGTGAGATGGGGGAGGCAGGGGGCAGGAATGGGTGGGGAGGAGGAGGTGGGGGAGGGGGAGCATGGGAAGGGGAGGGGCAGCAGGGGAGATGAGGGGAGGGCCAGCAGGGGAGGTGAGGTGGGGTAGCAGGGGAGGTGAGGGGAGGGCCAGCAGGGGCAGTGAGGGGAGGGGCAGCAGGGGAGGTGAGGCGGGGACAGCAGGGAAGGTGAGGGGAGGGCCAGCAGGGGAGGTGAGGCAGGGGCAACAGGGGAGATGAGGGGAGGGTGAGCAGGGGAGGTGAGGTGGGGCAGCAGGGGAAGTGAGATGGGGGAGGCAAAGTGCAGGAATGGGTGGGGGGAGGAGGTAAGGAGGGGGAGCATGGGAAGGGGAGGGGCAGCAGGGGAGGTGAGGTGGGGCAGCAGGGGAGGTGAGGTGGGGCAGCAGGGGAGGGGAGGCGGGGCAGCAGGGGAGGGGAGGGGAGTGCCAGCAGGGGAGGGGAGGTGGGGCAGCAGGAACAGTGAGATGGGGGAGGCAGGGGGCAGGAATGGGTGGGGGGAGGAAGGAGGGAGGGGGAGCATGGGAAGGGGAGGGGCAGCAGGGGAGGTGAGGCGGGGGCAGCAGGGGAGGTGAGGGGAGAGCCAACAGGGGAGGTGAGGTGGGGGCAGCAGGGGAGGTGGGGCGTAGGGCATGGAAAGCCAGTGACCCAGCGGAAAGAGTTCTGAGTCTCCGGGCTCCCCCTCCAAGATGGATGGAAGATCCAGATGGAAGGAGGGGTTAATGCCCGGGGGCGGGACCGTCCATGGGAGGGATGGGGTCACATGACACAGGTGAGACCTGCCCACAGAACCTTCTCAGGAAGTGTGGCCCGTGGTCCCAGGCGCTGCTGCGGGAAAAGTCGGCTTCCTCCGGAAGGGGTGCCACTGGGACGTAGTCCACACAGTACAACTGTCCACGCGAAGTATACAGCTCAGGGGTCTGCAGGAAATTCGCTGCACGTGGCCAGGCATCACCACGACCAAGTTTAGGGTATCACTGTCGCCCCCAAAGACACCCTGAACCCCGAGTGGTCCCGCTCACCCCCCCGACCAACCCCTCGGGTGTAGGCGGCCACGACCCACTTCGTGTTTCTAGGGATTTGCCTGTTCTGGGCGTTTCCTGTAAACGGAATCATACAACATGAGGTCCTTTGTGGCCAATAACACGGTTTTTGAGCTCACTTGGTGCCTGTAAAGATCAAATAAGATGAAGTTTGTGTACGTGAAGCCACTCTCTGTTACTAAATTTCGATCGTTTTGCCGGGTTTGGCGAGCCCGGCCCCTTCTGATAACCGTGTCCTTTGATCTACCCCCAGAACAATAATTAGTTACAAATAAATCAACAACTAAGAGCCTACTGAGAATTGTTTCGCGGGCTGCTCCTCAAACACACAATAAATTTCCTTTCGGTTTGGTTCAGTGCTGGTGGAAGGGTCAGGAATGGAGGGGCATGGCGGGCGTGGGCGAAGGAGGGCTGCCGGCTCCCGGTGGCCACTCTGAACAGGGACGCGGCCTCAGGCTGGGGGACGTGGCTGAGTAGTGTGGTCTCTGAGCACAGACCGAGCGTGAGGTTCACGCTTCCCACGTTAGGTACCTGCCACGTTCCAAGTCCCGAGTGAGGCGGGCTGGGTGGGGATTGCCACCAGAATAAGGAAAAAGGAAAAAGTCACATCGGTCATAGAGCCGCGGGGGCTCTAAAAACAGGGCAAAGTGTTTTTGCAGCGTTTATGACTCTGTCTTTTCAACCGAGTAGAAAGGATGGAATTGCCCCCATTACACAGAAGGGGAAACCGAGGCAGGGATAATGATCTATTTCACCCAGGCCCTCCTTCATCTGGTCCCTGGTGGCAGTGTTGTGTCAACCTTGTGGGTTGAACTGTGCCCCACACATTCATATGTGGGAGTCCCACCCCCAGGACCTTAGAATGGTGACCTTTTTAAAAATTTTTCTTTTAGAGAGAGTGTGAGCAGGGGAGAGGGGCAGAGAGAGAGAGAGAGAACCTCAAGCAGGATCAATGTTCAGCACAGAGTCCGATGTGGGGCTCGATCCCATGACCCTGGGATCGTGACCCGAGCTGAAATCAAGTCGGATGCTCAGCCAAGTCACCCAGGGCACCATGAATGGTGATGCTGTTTGAGGATTGGGTTTTTGCTGAGGGGATCAAGTTACGTGAGGTCATTCGGGTGGCCCGGGTCTCCGGGTCTAAGATGACTAGTGTCTGATTTAAAGGGAACTTTGGACGCAGAGAGCGTAAAGGAAGGTGGCCGTCTCCAAGCCGAGGACAGAGGCCTCAGAAGGAAGCAGCCCTGTGATATCCTGACACTGGGCGTCCAGCCTCCAGACTGTGAGACAGTAAACAAACGTCCTTGTTAGGTCACCCAGTCGGTGGCACTTGTCACGGTAGCCCGAGCGGATGAACGCGGTCCTGTCTCCTTGAGCCCACACGCTCCGGTGCAGCCGGGGGGCCTTGTGAGGATTGTGGCTTCGTTAAATCCCAGTGTCCGTATCCTGAGCTGCCTCTGGTCCCCTCCAGGGCTGTGTCTATGCGGCAGAAGGAAAAGAGCAGAGAACCGGTGAGCTCGGCCCACGGGCTGGCCATGCAGTGGAGACACAGAAAGGACCCTTTGCCCGGCAGGGTTTCTCCTTGAATCATTCCAAGCCGTGTCTCCATCAGGTGCAAGAACAGCCAGTTCGGCAGGACAACCGAAGCAGCCGTCCAGCCTCAGGGCTGGTCACCTGACCAGTAGACCGTGCACGCCTTCGTCCTCTGGCTCAGGTGCGGTCCGACGAAGGAGCGCCTGCAGAACCACTGAGATGCCAGGACCAAAAGCGTCAGAAAGACCGCCCCGGACCACTACCACTCGGCGTGGAGACGGCCTTTAACACCTAAGGCGACGTGCTCCTGACCAGCAGCATCGGCGTGACCATCAGGCGGTTGGTGACAGAGTTGTTTGCGGGCTCACTCGCTCTCGCCTGGCCTCAAGGGTGGGGACCACGCCAGGGTCAGGCACACACACCACCACGACCCAGCTACTGACCGGGCCCTTCCCACGGGCCACGGGCCAAGGGCCACGGGCCACGCCAGCGGTGCAGTGAGTTCCTGCCGGGGGGGACCCAGCAGAAGACCGTGCGAGGAGCAGGTCTGCACGCGGGAGCTGTGGCAGTGGAGGCGGGTCTGCACGGGGAACGTCCTGAGAGTGGGGGGCCGGTCCCACCTGGCTCAGCGTGGCCATGGTCCTCCTGTCATCACACCATTTCCTGGCCCTGCTTTGGCCTGGGTCTTCCCCCAAAAGCTCGCTCTGGCAGGTCAGGAGGCCGTGGTCTGTGTTTCTCAGACTCCGCTGTCCCACTCAGCAGCACTGACCACAGCTCACAGCCACCTCTGGGGTCAGACGTCAAAGTCTCCTTGCTTTTTTTAAAAAAACGTTTATTTATTTATTTAGCGCACGCGACAGAGAGAGTGCGCTTGCAAGGGGGCGAGGGGCAGAGGGAGAGGGAGAGAGAGAATCCCAAGCAGGCTCCGAGCTGTCAGCACAGAGCCCGACGCGGGGCTCGATTCCGGGAACTGGGAGATGGTGACTGAGCCGAATCCAGAGTCGGACGCTTAACCGACTGAGCCCCTCAGGCGCCCCTCAAAGTCTCCTTTCTTTTTCATCCTTTACGAACTGCGTGTTCCGGGCAGGTCGCTCCGGAAGTCTGTTTCCTTGTCCGCAGAATGGCTCTGACCGTGGGGCTGCTTGTGGGCTCACTCGAGGTGGCCCCTAAGGCACTTGGCGTGGGGTCAGTGCGCGGCAAGCGGGGGGTCACCCGCGTGGTCCTGGTTGTTCCCCGTTTCCCATCCAGCCGGAAGAAGCATTTCCATCATGACTCCTGCGCGTGGGAAGTCCTGGTCGGCAGAACTGACGCTTCCCGGTCCTGAGCCCGGGACCTCGGACGTCCAGGCGCTTTCTGTGCGTCCTTCCGGATGCTCCCGGAGCAGGTCAGGCCTGCGCGCCTAAACTCAGGTTATTGTTTCCTTTCCTTGCCTACTACCTGCCCATCCCCCCACCAAAACCCCCTGCTTCCCTCTGTCATCGTTCATACCTTGATAACAGACACAGTTCTCCCATTTGGCCAAAGCCTCAATTTGAAAATGAGCTCGGACTCTCCTTTACTGCACATCCATTTGGTCCCCAGGTGGTGTGGGTGCCAGCTGCGAGGCGCCCCTGGCCCTGCCCGCCTCTCCCCTGCACACGGCGGCCCCGTCAGGCCCTGTCTCTGCAGTCGTGGGTTTCCTGAGCTGGCTCCTGCTCCTTCCAGCGCCCACAAGTGCCACCAGCCTCCAGGACGCATCCTGCCTCCTGACGGCGGGAGAGCGCGTGCTCCCTCCCCCATCACTGGATGAAGGACCCTCGGGAGGACCCAGCCGGGGAGGAGGGAGCCACCCGGGGACAGCACGCGCAGTGCTGTGACCCCACGTTAGAGGCAGGGGACGGGCCTGGGGAGTTACCTCGTTCGGCTCATGGGGTTCATCTAAACCCCAATTACCAGCCTGCAGTGTTGTTCTGGACGAGGACGCAGAGGCTCTGAGAGGCTGGTGACCTCATCTGTGATCACATGACCGGTGTGAGTGAGGCCTTAAATGAGATTTCCAGACTCCAAGGCCCGATCTCCCCCCCATGCTACGCTCAGTGCGGCTGGAGGAGTCCTAGCGGGAAAGGCAAGGGCTCTGTCTCTTCGGGTGCAGACCCTCACCCCTCCTCCCCTGTGCCTCCTCCCTCCCCACCACCTGCTTCTTCCCCAGCAGAGTCGGGGCCCCAGCTGGTTTAATTGTCCCCTCTGCCTCCCCCGGTCCCCTGGGAGCTGAGGGCCAAATGTGACAGTCGCACCCTGCTGACAGCTTTCTCTTGAGGTTTTCCTGTTGAATTATTTAGAGGCCCCCAGGGTGTCCTCTCTTAACCCAGTCCCCACATCCTGGCGATGGGACGACTTCCCAGAGCACAGACATCGTCGTCTCTGCTACAGGCCTCCTCGTGAGTTCAAAGGCTTGAGGAGACCAAGTCTGGAAATAGCCACATGGACTCTGGACACCAGGACCGGGTGGTGACAAGGGCCAGCAGCCTGGACGGGAGCGGGTCTTCCCCTCAGAGGCACTCACGGGGCCTCTGGAACCCGCTCCATCCAGCCCTGCTGGGGGGCGGGCTGACGGTGGGAGAGACAGATGGTCCCGAGGCGGGGCCAGGTCCCATTAGTAACAAAGTATCAGTTTAATGGTCCTTCCCAGCAATAACTTTTTCCTCCAAAACGTTTTATTTTTCCTCCAAATGTCCTAAGACATTTTAAATGGGCGGGAAACTGACCCCGGCCCTGAGCTGGAGGCTGGACTCACGTGCCTGCCGTCCACCCGCACCCACGAGGCCGTCCACCCGCGGCAAAGGACAGGCGCCCACGTGTGTCGGGACCATCGCGGGGCCGCATCTGGGATCCGTCCGTGCGTCCTCCGTGGGGGCCTTGGTTCAAGTCCCGTCCGTCCCAGACACAAACGGGAAAGAGCGAGCGGTGAGAACACACACGCACAGTGCACCCCAGTGACGGGACCCAGTTGGTCTCTGGGGACAGGGCAGGCGGGCAGGGGCAGCCACTGCTCACAGAGTGTGCGTTTGGGACCCTGGACCCACACGGCACATTTCGAGACCATCGTCCCATCTCGGGCTCCGGCCGGGGTCTTCGGAATCGGGGCGTGTAAGCAAATGCCTCGCTGGGTGGGACTGGAGATTCCAGAGGGTTCCTCACACACGGGTGGGGGCAGCCACCTCTGCCAGTTAAGACCTGAACGGGGTGCCCAGTTCAGGCTTGGATTTGCTGGGTGCAGGGTGAACTGCGGGATGCTGGGGACAGTGGGCAGGGCTGACTCAGGGGAGCCCTGGCAAGAAGGGGGAGCCCCAGGAGGAGGAGGAGCCCGGCAGGAAGGGTCTGCTCGTGGCTCCTCGGACGTCAGCAGCAGGTCTGAGGAGAAACTCGGGAAACTGAGGACCTGGCTGGCTGCGGTGGGGTAGTCACATGTGCAAAGGTGCAAGCCCCACCCAAAGACATGGTGTCCTTGACCTTGACCCGGGCAGGGTTGCCATGGAGACGATGTGATGCTACAGACAGGGGTCTCAGGGAGGGACGACCCCGATGCCAAGAGGAGGGGCTTTGCCTCTATGTGGATTGGGTCTGCCCAGCTGCGGGGAGCATGGGGGCAGGGACCAGACCCCGAGGACATCAGGTGGCCCCCATTCTGTGGACCTCCCAACCCGTGTGGGCGCTCTGGGGGGAGGGACTGCGGTTCGGGAGGCTGGTGGCCACCCGAGCTCACACTGGCTCCAAGCAAGACTTTTCCAGACGCTCCCCTGGGGACACCGGGGTGCACTGCCGCCTGCCGACTCTGGGTCCCCTGGCTCAACCCGCCTCCCCCCGCCCTCCCCCGCCCCGTGCCACCTCAGGACTTTGCGGTCGAGCTCTTGTGTTTCTGCTGTTAACGCTTCTCCTGTGTTACTGCCATCGATTTGTTGGATTCTTCCCAGGTCCTACTTGAGGGCCGGGGATGGGCTTCGTCTTTGCACACCCAGCACGAGTGTGGTATGAGCCCTGCGTTAGGTGCTCAACACGCACGAGGTCGATGGCACCAGAAGTAGGTCGGGTGTGGACGCGGAGGTTCAAGGTTGGAGGTATCACTGCATGTTGGCAATGAAAACCTGTCCATCAGGAAGATGGATGGACAGGTGGGGAAGGGAGACAGGGCCAGGCTCCTGGCCATCTGGGGGGTCATGTGGTAAAAGGCTTCAGTGAGGATATTTGAGCTGGACCTTGTGGCACTTGGGATGTTCTCAGCAGTAGGTGCTCAGTAAATGCTAAGAAGAAAGCTAATATGTGTCGAGGGCTTGGTATTTGCCCGGCTCTCCTCAGTGTCCTCTGTGCCTCATCTCCTGTTGGCCCCACGAGATGCAGGTTATTCATATCCCAGAGGAAGAGACAGGAGCTTAGAGACGGAGGTGACCGCTCCAAGCCCCCGCCTGCAGCCGGTCTGACTTGGACCATGCCTGCACGATTCCAAAACCACGGGTTTCCACCCCCCCAGCTGCGGGAGCGGAACAGGAGGGAAACACACACACACACACACAGCCAACATGTAAGAGGTTTCCATGCCCTCCGAAGTCCCGCAAACGTCCTGTGCTGACTTGCACACCCAGAGCCTGCCCCTTGGTGGGGCCTGACAGCTCCCGAAACATGCCCCGCTGTTACAGCTCCCCAGGGCACCCCTGAAATGCTTCGTCCTCTGTGCCGGGGGCCGGTGGGGAGAGCGTGCAGGGGTGGGGGGGTGTGAGCATGAGTCGGAGTGGGGCATTTGTCTGGCCAGTGCAGGCAGTGGCCTGAGCAGACCGGACTTGCGCCCCGTGCCAGCGGGGACAGGCAGCGTGTTCTGGGGGGTGTCGCCGGGTCCCTGCAGGCCCTGCGTTGCGGGCTCTCGTCTCAGGACGCCCTGAAGCCAGCGTTCTGCGCTAAGAATCTGCCCTTCGACGTTTCCTGGGGGGCGTTCTCACTAACTGTTCAGAAGTCCCTGCTGTTTGTTTCTTTTCTGAGAATGAAACTCACACTTTCTTTTCCACTTGATCCATCCCCAAATCTAAACGCAGATTCCGAGCGGACCAGGCCTCCAAGGTGTGGACGGACGCGTCCACGGCTGGTTGAGCCACAGGCCCCAACGTCCCTGTGTGCGCGGCTGCTGGCGGCCTAAGGGCCACATGACCACGTCGGCCCCCAAAGAGCAGGGCTGTTCCAGGGGGCTTCTGGGTGCTGTCATGAGTGACTCCCCCCAAGTCTCTTTCCAAGCCACGTACTTAATTTTCCAGGCTTTTTCCACGGGCTGCGTGCCCCCCACGCTGCCTCCGCCGGGTCGGGTGCGCCCTGGCCCAGCCGTGGGCTGATAATTATAGCACGTCTTCCCGCCGGGTCCCAAGAAAAGCAGACCTGTCGTTGGGTGTGCCCCGTTGATCGCCCGACCGGAAATTTGTTTTTAGGTACTTAAGCCGGTAAACATCACTTTCCCCTCGAACCGGGACGGCTGTATTATCCCAAGACATCTTTAATTACAGGCGTGTGAAGAAATACCAGCACGGAACACCGGGTTTCTCTCTTAAGCTCAAACTCAGTTTCTTCAAGCTAAGCCAACAAAGCAGATTATGCTTGAACCATCGGCGGGGAGAAGAACTCGTGCGTCCTGTCACCGCCCCGGGGTGGCCGAGGGTCTCTTCTGTCCTGTCTTGTCCTATGCTGAGTGCGGCCCAGAGCTGACGGCCACCCGCTCTCCACTGCTTCCTGCCCTTGGAGGGAAGGGGCCCCGGGGAGGGGGGAGGGGGCGGGCTGTTCAGTCAGATACAACCTGCTAGGACTTTGGCAGGACTTTAAAAGTTAGACGTCTACACGTCTACTAAAATCTTCAAAGTCGTGGGAAATATGTTCCTAAGCAAAAGTCATAGAGGATGTGAGCAAACAGAGACCCACTGAGCACGTGCTACACGGCCACCTGCTGCCAGGTGTGGGGTGGGGAGCAGCCCCGTGGGCAGAGGCTCCAGGGCTGACAGCCGGGGACGGGGCAGTGGGGGTGCTGGGAGTGGGGAGGTGGCGGGGCTGGGACCAGATGTGCGGAGTGGCAGGCCCCCTTCAGTCTCTGTCAGCTAGAAGATGGGGACCTCCGAAGCGACTCCAGGGCCAAGGGTCACGATTGCCCCCTTCCCACAGAGGGGAGGCAAGCATGGGAAGGACGAGGTTTGGCCTGGGCCCGGTGCAGGGAGGGGACGGGTGCCAGCGGTGGCTGCCATTTATGCACACCCCTGCAGTCGCACCATGGGGCGGTCACATTCGCGTCTTCTGTGAGTCAGGACATGGCTGTCGGGGGTGGGGGGAGGCGGCGGGGGGCGTGGGCGGGGCTGGAGAGACAGGCGTGACCGGTCACATGACGTGTGTGTGACGCTCTGGGGCTGAGGGTCCAGCAGCCGGAGCCAGCGATGAAGTTTCCATCGGGTGCCAGAGGGCAAGGCAGGGCTCTGAGGGGCCGGCGTCCCGGCTCACACCCCCATTTTCTCTGAGAATTGGAACTGAGGTTATTTCCGAGATCAGGGCAGCAGGGCACAGCCTGTGGCTGGAGAAAACGGGAGAGGCCTGAAGACCAAGTACCAGCTGGTTGGAAAGCTTCCATTGTCAACAATAGTGGCCCGCTGGTCACTCGACTGCCTGCAGCCGACTGACAGGGCCACCTGAGGCCTGGACACAGGGGCTGCTGTGGTCGAAATACACCAGTGATAATGAGCCTCCCCAGGCCCTGGGGGCTCCTGAGGACGCCTCTGGCCCCTGACCCCCAAGGCAGACCTCTGTCACTCTTAACTTCCTTGTCACTTAGCCCCATCCCGGACGTGTATCAACTGCTCTGTGTCCTTGTCTCACATGAGACTGACGCAGAACGCCAGCCCCCCAGCCAGGAGCCAGGTCTGAGCCTCCTCGTCCTGTCCCCGGGGCCCGGACGGCACCGGGGCTCAGGTGTGTTTGTCCACGGGGCTGGCGGCCTCGTGGTGATGTCCAGCTGGCGCAGGGTGGCCGTATCTCACCTGACTCTGCCTTTAACGACTCCCCGACCCGGAGCACGATGACCCTCGTCCGTAAGTAGGGCAGACGACACGGCGCCCGGATGTTTCCTCCGACTCCTCTGAGCTGGGGCTCAGGGCCTCCTAACGGGGCTCGCACGGTGAGCTTGGGTGCAGGAAAAGGCTGCTAGACCCCAGTCCTCTGTGCGTGTGCATGCGTGTGCATGTGTGTGTGTGTGGGGGGGCCCTGTGTGTGTGCACACTGTGGTTTCCTTTCTGGGAGGACGGTCTGGTGCTTTCATCGGATTTCCCAGCCCGGCCCTGAATTTGGGGCCCCGAGAGCCCAGCACACGTGCTGACAGTTGGTTGCTACCCCTTCCGTCCGTGAAACCCTTGAAAAAGAGACAGATTCTGGGCCTGCAGATTCTGGGCCTGTGGGGGGACGTTGAGCCAGGTCACGGCCCGTCCCCCCGTTTCACAGACCTGGGAGGACCTGGGCCAGACGCTCAGCGAGTAGCAGAGCTGAGGCTGAGACCCGGGCCTTCGGGCTGTTCTCTCACCGACGCCGGCTGCCGACACACAGAAGTACGTACAGTCATGTGATGGAAACGTTCTCATGGAAGCTTTTTAGTAATTCTTCGGTGTAAAAATGTGACTTATTTACTTAAACTCTTCAGCGCGATTTTTAAGTGGGTTACTTGCTTGCGAGGACTCAGTGGCTCCAGCCTCCCATCAAGTTAGGGACAAACAGCCATCTCATCGAGTTTACATCACATGCACCTGTACAGTCAGATTTTCAAAGGGTTTCTTTTCTGCAGGGACAGGACGTGTTATCCTGTAGAATTTCAGCTCAATGGCCCATTCTGCCCAGGGGACCCAGAGGGCTTTCGGTTACCTGGGGGCTGGGACAGGATAGGTCACAGGGTGCCAATGTAAATAACCGTGAGTTTACCCAGTACAAAGGATCAAAGATTGGCCCGTTCACTTCTGTAGCAATCACCCCAAAGAAAAGGCAGAGCCAGAGCCAAGAGGTCAACTTACAATATTACAATGCAAGTTTTGGGCTGGTAAAAAAAAATACTAGACTTTCTATTGTATCGTAATACAAAGAACAATATGCCACAGCGTTTGTTCCCGGAAGACTTCCCAAATGAGTAGAAAGCCGCCCGCTTCCTCAGATTAGTTCCGCGGCCACGACTGAGGAGGTATGAGCCCCTCATCTCCCCTCTGAACATGCTGAAACTGCCCGGTCTGATTGCTAACCAGTTCCTCGGGATCTCGGAATCTGCAAAATTCACATACTTAAAACGAACTGGCTTTTAGAAAGTCAGGGCAAGCACCACCCTGGGTCCTCAGCCTGGGGGGCCGGACCTTGGTTTCTCCCATGACACTCAGTGCTGCTGGGGACCAGGTGATGTGTGCAGGGCCAGGCTCGCTGGAGAAAAGTCAGTGTGAGGGGACAGAGGCAGGAGCGTGGGCCAAGGAGGGACGGTGTCCGGCAGGCCCAGGCTGGCCGGGGAGCGGGTTTCGGTGTCCAGATGGCAGGAGTCCAGAGGCATCAGGGGGTTACGAGACAAGGGCGGGTCTATGGCGGCCCATCTTCCTTCCTAAAGCCCCCTCCCCACGTGTCCAGAGGCTGCCATGGGGTGGGAGTAGCGGGGGGGCGGAGGGGGGACCAGCGAGGAATGGAACTAAGCAAGGCTGAGTGTTTACCTGAAGACAGTATGGTACCTAAGCGGGTCAGATGGGTTCGGCTGGCCTGAGTTGAGGCACAGGCCCCGGGCTGCTCGTCAGCACCACCCTGGGGTGGACACAGCGGAGAAAGACTCCCTCAGTTACAGGGGACAAGAGTGAGGGGCTCTTCGCCCCTGTGAGTGGTCGGAATGACCTCCGCACCCCCCAGAATCCTGTCAACAGAGGCCACTCGCTGGGCAGGGGTGGTGGGAGCAGGGAGGGTCCAGAGGCTCCTGGTGCAGGAACCTGGGCCAGATCAGCACCCGTGGACATGATGTGTGCATGCTTCAGAGCAGGCCACCGGCTCCAGGGACAGGTGGGGCGTCAGTGGTGTCCAATGTCACGTCATCCAACAGACCCTTGTCCCCCATCACCTCCTCTTGTTACAAACCCTTTCTGTGACTCGTTTCATCTTACAACCTGTGTTCCCAGAACGGAACCCTCGTGCTCCGATCCTGGAGCGTTTCTCGGATTCATGTCCCTCCTTCTGCTCCTGTGGCCCCTTCGTTCGTGTGTCTCCCTTCTGAGCAGAGTCCTCATGCCTCTCTGGGTCTCTGCCCCTGCCAGACCCTCAGAGCCTGCTCCTAACCTATGGGCCTCTGGAAACGCCTCCACCTTCTTGACCGTGGCCCAAATTTTGTAGCTTGGTGTGGAAGGTTCTTCACAACAACCCCCTCCCTGAGTTTCCAGAATCTTCCTGACACGGGCCCCAGAGCCCCTGAACTCTAGCTCAAACCTCCTGCCCTCCTTTTAACATGATTCACTCCCATGCCTGGCTGGGACTTGAACACGTCACTCCTTCTGCCTGGTCCGCCCTCACGTCCCCCCCAGCCCCTGCCACACACAGCCTTCCCTGTGCAGCTCAAGGGTCCACGCTTTAAAAAAAGGTAAAGTACATATAGTATAGATTAACCACTAGCCATTTGAAAGTGTACAATTCAGGGGCGCCCGGGTGGCTCAGTCGGTTGAGTGTCCGACTTCGGCTCTGGTCATGATCTTGCGGTTTGTGAGTTCGAGCCCCGCCTCGGGCTCTGTGCTGACAGCTTGGAGCCTGGAACCTGCTGCGGATTCTGTGTGTCTCTCTCTGCCCCTCCCCTGCTCATGCTCTGTCTCTCTCTCCTTCAAAAATAAACAAAAATTAAAAAAAAAAAAAAAGAAAGCGTACAATTCAGTGGCACTTAGTCCATTCAAAAGTTGTGCAACATCACCCTTGTCTTATTCCAAGACCCTTTCATCACCCCCAAACGCAACTCCATGCTCATCAAATGGCCTCTGTGTGCCCCCCACCCCAGCCCCCAGCAACTACTGCTCTGCTTTCTGATGCTAAGGATCACCCATTCTGCCGGTTCCGTATAGAAGGAATCAGCGATACGTGAACTTTCGGGTCTGGTGTTTTTTACCAGGTTAGTGTTTTCAGGATTCATCTGTGTAGCATGTATCAGATTTCATCTGGTCTTATGATAGTCCCTTATGGTCCAATAAAAGTCCCTTGTATGGAGACAACACACGCATCCGTTTATTGGTTGAGGGACATCTGGGCTCTCTACGCCTCTGCCTACTGTGGGCAGTGCTGCCATTAACATCCGGGTACAAGGAGTCGTTCGAATTGCCTGTTTTCCACGGTTTGGGTGAACACTAAGAGTTTTATTTTTTATTTATTTATTTATTTATTTTTTTGAACACTAAGAGTTTTTTTTTTTTTTAATTTTTTTTTTCCACCGTTTTTTTTTTTTTTTAACTTTTTTTTTTTTTTTTTTTTTTTTTTTGAGACAGAGAGAGACAGAGCATGAACGGGGGAGGGGCAGAGAGAGAGGGAGACACAGAATCGGAAACAGGCTCCAGGCTCTGAGCCATCTGCCCAGAGCCCGACGCGGGGCTCGAACTCACGGACCGCGAGATCGTGACCTGAGCCGAAGTCGGACGCTTAACCGACTGAGCCACCCAGGCGTCCCAATTTCCAACGTTTTTTATTTATTTTTGGGACAGAGAGAGACAGAGCATGAACGGGGGAGGTGCAGAGAGAGGGAGACACAGAATCGGAAACAGGCTCCAGGCTCCGAGCCATCAGCCCAGAGCCCGACGCGGGGCTCGAACTCACGGACTGCGAGATCGTGACCTGGCTGAAGTCGGACGCTTAACCGACTGCGCCACCCAGGCGCCCCAACACTAAGAGTTTTAAAGTGGGCAGTGGTAATTCAGTATTTAACTCTTTGAGGGACCATCAAGCTGGTTTTGAAGGTGGTGGTACCGTTTTCCAGTCCCACGTTCATGCACAGGGGTCCACTTTCTCCACCCTGTCAACAACATTTGCTCTTTCCTGTTTTCTCGATTGTGGCCATCCGAGTGGGCATCGCGCTGTCTCATCGCGGTTGGATAGGTGTTTCTACGACGGTTAGAGATGGTGACCAGCTTGTCATGTGCTTGTTGGCCATCTGTATGTCTTCTTGGGAGAGATGTCCGCTCGTATCCTATGCCCACTTTATTTTCTAAAAAAATTAAAAAAATTTTTATTTAATGTTTATCTTTTATTTTTGAGACAGAGAGAGACAGAGCATGAGCGGGGGAGAGGCAGAGAGAGAGGGAGACACAGAACCAGAAGCAGGCTCCAGGCTCTGAGCTGTCAGCACAGAGCCTGACGCCGGGCTCGAACTAGGCAACTGCGAGATCATGACCCGAACCGAAGTCGGACGCTCAACCAACTGAGCCACCCAGGTGCCCCATTTTCTAAAAAAATTTTTAAGTTTTTTAAGTTTGTTTACTTATTTTGAGAGAGAGAGAGAGAGAGAGAGAGCGCAAGTCGGGGAGGGGCAGAGGGAGAGGGAGGGACAGAGAGAGAATCCCAAGCAGGCTCCACACTGTCAACATAGAGCCCGACTCAGGGCTCGATCCCGTGAACGATGCGATCATGACCTGAGCTGAAGTCACGAATGAGATGCTTAACTGACTGAGCCCCCCAGGCACCCCTCCTTTGCCCATCTTAAAATTTTGTCACTAGTTTTTTTAATACTGGGTTTTAGAACTTCCTTATATATTTTAGATACTAGACGTTTACCAAATATGAAACTTGCATACATTTTCTCCCATCCTGTGGGTTGTTTCTCCACTTCCTTGACAGTGGCCCCGACACACAAACAGCCAATTTTGATGACGTCCCTTTTAGCTGTTTTGGTGTCACACCTGCGCCTTCCCTGCTGCGTACAAAACACTCCCGTGCTTTCCTCTAAGGGTTTTGTAGTCTTAGCTCTTACACTTGGGTCTGGTCCTCACTGAGTGA
The DNA here is from genome assembly GCF_028018385.1 of Neofelis nebulosa. Classification (NCBI taxonomy): domain Eukaryota; kingdom Metazoa; phylum Chordata; class Mammalia; order Carnivora; family Felidae; genus Neofelis; species Neofelis nebulosa. Next base: position 154,224,093 of record NC_080787.1, read on the forward strand.
GATTCTGTACGCGGTGGACGTAAGGACACAACTGGGTTCTCGAGCGTGTGGGTGTCCACGTGCCCAGCACCGTGTGTCCCGCTGGCTGGTTTCCCGTCCAATGGCCGTAGCACCTTGTTGAAAATCAATCGGCCGTAGATGTGCAGGTTCATGTCTGGACTGTCGTTCATATTCCATTGGTTCGTATGCCATTGTCTTCATTATTTGCATTTATACTGATGTGTATGACCGTCTCCAATACCACACTACTTTGGTTACTGTAGCATCGTAGTCAGTTTTGAGCTTGGGAACTGCAGGTCTCTTCAAATCTCTATGAATTTTAGGGCTGGCTTTCCCACTTCTGCAAATAGAGAACCATTTGAATTGTAGTTCCTTTGGAGTAATACTGCCATTTTTCGAGTGTGACGTATCCATGACCTCCCCGCCGACCCTGCACGTGCCCCCTCCCCAGCTCGCTGGACCGCAGGGATGCTCTTGTGTGGCCCAACACGTCTGCAGGGACAGACACGCTGCCTGCAGCACAGAGTGCCCTCAATGCCGATTGGTTAAACACGTGTGTGAATTAAATATTTGTTACTCAGGGGGCGCCTGGGTGGCGCAGTCGGTTAAGCGTCCGACTTCAGCCAGGTCACGATCTCGCAGTCCGTGAGTTTGAGCCCCGCGTCGGGCTCTGGGCTGATGGCTCGGAGCCTGGAGCCTGTTTCCGATTCTGTGTCTCCCTCTCTCTCTGCCCCTCCCCCGTTCATGCTCTGTCTCTCTCTGTCCCAAAAATAAATAAAAAACGTTGAAAAAAAAAAATTTAAAAAAAAAATAAAAAAATAAATATTTGTTACTCAGTTTCTCTCTCGCGGACACTGGGATGGTGCGGTGAGAAACGTGCCTGTGACTCCTAGAGCTGACAGTCTCCAGCCGACCCTTGAACAAGGGGGGCTCAAACTGCCTGGGTCCACTTGTATGTGGATTTTTTGGGGGGGGTAACTACAAGACAGTGCTATAAGTGATTTTCCCTTCCTGATGATTTCTCCATAACATTTTCTTTTCTCTAGCTTACTTTATTGTAAGCATATAGTACAAGATACATACGTCTTACAAAATACATTTTCATCTGCTGTTGATGGTATCGGTAAGTCCTCTGGCCAACAGCATGCTCTGAGTAGTTAAGTTTCAGGGGGACTCAGAACTGCACGTGGAGTTTTGACTCTGCAGACGGTCAGGACCCCTCAGCCCTGTGCTGTTCCAAGGTCAACTGTAGTAGGAAATGGTGAACAGATATAGTAACGCGGTGAGCCGTCGCGCTAGGAGATCTGGAGGGCTGACAGACGGTAATGGGAAAACCCGCGTATTTGTGCAGGCGGAGTTTTCAGGGCTCTTTGCCTGCAACAGTGCAGTGGCAGGAAATTCAACTCTTCGTCATAGTAATTCTCGTAAGGAATTTATACCTTATAATAAGGAAACGCTTTAGGGTTATCTATAATCCCGGAAACAATCTAAGGTCCAGCGATCACAGACTCAATCACACCTGCTATTCCATCTGTGGTACATGTGATGGGATAAGGACGTTTAAGGACGTTTTTTAGGACGCCGAGCTGTACTCGGTGCACATGCACACACACACACACACACACACACTACTTATTCCAAAATGTTAACGTTTTGTCATGTATCTGAGCGAGGGGATCATAGGTTAATTTTTAGTTTCCTCATAGTTTTCAGTATTTTACAACTTTTATTGGGAATATTTACTGACTGTTACAAAATAAGATTAACAAACCATCGCTAGAAATAAACACAGGATTTTACTGTGTTTGGTTGTTCTATCCCTGTGTCAATGGACATGATATTCAGAAAAGTCAAACCCCTCTCAGCCCAGAGGCGGACCTCATGGCCCCCAGTGTTATAAATATTCTCCCCTCTCCTTGTACTTCCCTCTACTTTCAGAACGTTATTGGCGGGAGCTCTCTGCCCGGAGGGCCTGAGACTTTCTAGCTCTTTCCGTCTCAAGGCCAACTTTCTTTCGTCGCTGAGAAACACAACTGACCTCACACACGGCTGACTGCTCTTGGTTTGACGCGGTGACTGAGGCGCCGGCCCTGTGCCCCCGCGGAAGCCAGGGGAGGCCTGGGAGGTGGGGCAGCCAGCAGGAAACCCCTCTCCTGGATGGGATAATGATTGATCCCCAGGTCGGAGCCCGGTCTGAATCAGCCTTGTGGACGATGGATGTGCATCCCCCAGGTACCAAAGGGATCATTCTCTCCTCCTCTCTGTCGGTTTACACAAGTGCAGCCTGGCTAGAGAAGAAACAAAACGGCCTACTGCGTGCACTAGCCTGAGCCCCCGGGTCCCTCCTGAGTGATGGGGAGAGGGTGGCAGGGAGGACGGAACAGTTCATGCGAGGAGTGTGGGCTGGGCAGGCCCAGGGCCTCTCAGGCTCGTCGGCGCACAGCAAAGCCTCGGGTGGGCTCCTGGAGTGCATTTCCCGATGCCTCGAGGGATGCCATGTGGCCTCAGAGCCTTTGGGAAAGATCTCGGAGAGTTCCTGGCGAGACAGACAGACCCACGGTTGAGCCTCATCGGTGCCCCGGCGGGGGTCCAGGTCTGGAGGTGACTGATTAATGCTGCTTCTGCTCAGAGGTCAAGGGGGAATCTACCAGGAGCCAGGGAACTTGCCTTCTTTTAGAAAAAAAAAAAAAAAAAAAAAGCAAGGAAGGAATTTAATTTCCAGGGCAATTAATCTAGCACCTTTGGGGGTTTCACCAATAACTCAAGAGCTGCCTTCTGTGACCTGATCAAGGCGCTTGGGCAGGACTGCCTTTCCTCACTGCCGCCTGCGACAGCACTGGATCCCGGGGACCCGCACACACACCCAATAAGTTACGCATTAAACGTGCACTCAGCCCTGCTGGCACCAGGGAGGGCGGAGGCTGCATCCCGGGAGGCGCGGGCACCGGGTCCCGGCAGGAAGGATCTGTTTTTGGAATGAGCCACAGAGATGGCAGGGGCTTCTCCTGGTTCCTGGAGCAAACCCACAGAAAGCAGTACTTTGGTGAGGTGCACCTGCGAGCCCGCCTGTGGCCCCCTCCCACAAAAGCCGCTCCTGGGTGCTGGGCAGGGCTTTGGGGCGGGCGGGGTGACCCATTGCCGCCCTCACACTTCTCTGCAGGGCTCATGAAGAAAGCTTGCCCCGATAGATTTAGATTACGATTACACACGACTTTGTTTCCAAAAGTGTAGGCTTCTGGGGGCAACACCGTATGACAGCTTGTGAGTCCCGCAGAGTGGCTTGCCCGTGACCTTGCACTGTGAGCGCAGGCAGGGTATCATAACTTGTAAGAAATATGTACTTGTCACTCGGGTGACCCACGTATATTTCTCATGTCTGCTTGGTCCACGTCCGTCTAGTTCATCCACAGCTCCCAGCTCACGGCTCCCGAAATCCTCGGGATTTTCTGGACGATGGGACAGGGAGCATCTTTTGTTATATTGTGTGGTCTCCTGCCCTCGGCTCCTGAGACGGAGGGTGAGGTGGGTGTCTTTTTCTTCGTAACCAGCAGTCTCCTCCACAACCGGGTTCATGTTAATGAAGAGGGGGCTGGTTGCCTGGGGAACCAAAGGTGACCTTGACCTCTGGAGAGGGGAGAGGACAGGAGCTGGAGCTTGAATCAGCCAGCGGCCAATGGTCTCACCAATCCCGCCTGTGTGACGAGGCCTCCGCCGAACCCAACAGAGCAAGGCTCAGAGAACGTCCAGGCTGGGGAGCCAGTAAGCGATCGCGTGCACGGAGCCGGCCCCCAAGCCCCTCGGGGACAGAAGCTCCTTTGTTCTGGACCTCGCCCCATGTATCTCTTCATCTGGCTGTTGATTCGTGTCCTTTAATGTTCTTTGTAATAAACTGGTAATTTAGTGACTAAACTGGTTTCCTGAGATCTGTGAACCTCTCTAGCAATTAATCGAGCTCAGGGAGGGGGTCGTGGGAACCTCTGGTTTACAGCCAGCTGTCAGAAGCACAACTGACAGCCTGGACTTGATTTCAGAGTCTGGAGCCGACAGTGTACGTGGGACAGAGCCCTTAACCTGTGGGGTCTTCACCGTCTCCAGGTAGACGGTGTCAGAGCTGAATTAACTGCAGGACCCCCACTGGTGTCACAGAATTGCTTGCTGTGGGGGGAAACCCCATCCTTACGTTGGAATTTGGTGTATCTGTATCTGTATCTATATCTATAATCTTAAATTTAGGATTTAAACCATTCCTAGGGATCAGATAGGTCTGCAAAAAAATAAAAGCACATCTCCTTTCCTTCCTTCCTTCCTTCCTTCCTTCCTTCCTTCCTTCCTTCCTTCCTTCCTTCCTTTTTTCTTCTTCCCTTCCTTTTCTTTTTCCTTTCCTTTTTTTTCAAAGTTTATTTATTTTGAGAGAGAGCCAGCACACAAGCAGGGGAGGGGCAGAGAGAGAGGGACACACAGAATCCCAAGCAGGCTCCAGGCTCTGAGCTGTCAGCACAGAGCCCGACGCAGGGCTCGAACTCACGGACCTCGAGATCATGACCTGAGCCGAAATCAAGAGTTGGATGCTTAACCAACTGAGCCACCCAGGTGCCCCTTTCCTTTCCTTTTTTTTAACACTTAGTGCAACTGGAGCTTTCTCCCCTCACCAAGAAATATTTGCAATGACCGCTGTACATCTCAAGTGGTCATGTCGCACAAAGTTGTTCCTGCAGTTGTGAACCTGGGGCCCCGAAGATCACCACCAGCACACAGGGAGTGGGGTGTCGGGATCACACGCTCACAGGTGCAGGGGCGCACTCGGTGGGTGCATGCTCCGGGCACCGGCTTGTAGACACACGGCCGTTTTCCGCGGTTTGCAGTGGACCCTTTGGCCAATATCCCAGAGAAGTGTAAAATGTCTGATTTTTGCAATGTGTTGGTGTGCGTGAGCTGTTGTCCCAAATGTAAGTGCAGACTCAAAAGTCCCTTCTCTAAAAAAGAAAATAGGAAAATGTAACTGCTCGACTCCTAGAACAGGACCAGATTTAAAACACCTGGGCCCCGGACCCAGGGTAGCACCTTGAAGTAACAGGTAAAAGAAGGTGCTGGAAGGATTATAAAAATCTGTATGCCCTGATATGTATGACCCACCCCCATGACCGGTAAGTACGAGGATGATCGTCTTAATGTAATAGCTTAAAAAAGTGACCATGGCCGTCAGTGATGAGGAAGCTAAAGGGCGGTCCTTGTTGTAAGTGACCATCTACACTCAAACGGTGACGTTGCTTGGGTGACAGTTTCTGGGCCCATCACAGAAATACATCCTGTGCCAACAGTTAGCCCCGGGAAGAAGCTCCCGATGATGCAGCAAAACTGCCCAGAAGTGGGGAGTCAAATGTGCGGGCGTCCCAGCTGCCCGTGACCCCGCACCTGGAGGGGCCCTCTCTTCACTGTCTCCGTTCCCAGGGCAACGCAGCGCTGGGTATTGGGGAGACCCCACTGCATACGCTGGCATTCTTTCCCTCCTGCCGCTCAAGGGAACATCCAACGCCCTGCAAAGGCAACCACTGTCCTCTTAGTTTTGGGCTCCAACGCTCGAAACCCCGAACAGCAAACGAAACACGAAAGCGAGTTGTTGTAAATCAAGGAAATCAGGGTAGGAAAACGTCTCTGTGGTCCCGGACGGAGGTGACCGTGCTGGGTTCCCTCATGAGAGGTGCTCTGCTACCAATCCCAGCCGCCCGGTGACCCCAATATGGACGTCCCACCGTGGCTGGTGGCCCTGTGGCAACAGTGTGGCCGGCAGGACTACCCGTCTGCTCCCACCATGGACGGTCTCAACAACAGCTCTTGGATGGCAGCCGGTTTCCAGGGCTCAGATCACGGAGTGTGATCACGTTCTATTAAAATCCCCTGGGGGACAAAGTGGAGAAGGAAGTGTCAGTTTGATCTACAGGTAGGAAAAGTCCAGTACAAATGCTCGCGCAAGTTCAAGGTCCCTCCCCTGAGGGCGGGGAGCCCCCGCCGCCCCACTTTAGCTAGTGCCCAGCTTGTGCACGCCCGCATCCCACGCTCACCTTCCTTCCAAAGCCTTGTGAAGACCGGCATTCGCCTGGGGAAGCCATCGCTGTGGGAGATCTCCGTCCAGCACGCCCCCATTTCACTGGGGCCCTTTTGGTTGCAATGGACAGGGACCCACCAGAGGAGCCCCGTAAGCGAAAGGAGTCTCACCACAAGCTCACGTCGTCACGTTGTCCGAGCGCGAGGACAAAGCAGCTTGTCCAGGGAATGAGCTGGACAAGGAATGAGCAGTGGAGCTGGGGAGTGAGCTCAGGAGGCGAGAGTCTGTCCTCTGCTCTCACGGTCGGACGCTCGCTCTTGCTCTCCTGTGCTCCTCTTCCCCAGGCTGGCCGACGCCTGGGCCTCCAGCTCAGAATCCCTGTCCCGGCTCAATGGATGCCTGGTCAGCCCCAGTGCCTCTTAAAGCCCCACATCTCCGCTAGAACGCCTCCCCTCCCCCCACCACTGGTCAGCCGCATCTCCTGAGCCTGAGCCACACCCGACGTGTCCCCGGACAGGTGTGAGTCAGTACACTGCCCCCGCTCATTGTAGCCCGAGTTATTAACTGAATGCTGGAGAGTCCCCCACCAAGTCACCTGAGACCATTATATTTCTCCCTCTGGCCCCTAACCACAGACAGGTGTCTCCTACTTCCCCACATAGACTTATTCCGGAAACAGAATCATGGAAATCATATTTGTATTCTTGCTTTAAAGCTTCCGGAAGTTCAGTCACAAAACAACAGATATTCTTTACCAAATTGTTCAATTTCTTGTCTTTTCTTTTTCTTCCCAGTTCCTTTTCTTAAAACGAAGAGATCAATCTTTAATCTTTGAGCCATAGGGAGGGTAAAATTGTCTTCAAACGGGCAAATGTCAGCTGGACATTCCTGAAGGTAATAGAGGGTGTACCCGGTCAGACTGGTTCTCGGCCTGTCCCGAGTGGCACCGTGCGGGGGAGGGAGACACATTGCCCGCTCTCAGGGCCTCGCGGGACGCCCCTCTCCTTGCAGGTGTCCAGACCCGATCGGCCCCGACTAGGACAGCCCAGCTCTCGGGAACCACCTAGATGGCAGTAATACGCTGCCTCGTCTCCGAAGTGCTTCTGTGATGCTCCGTGATGCACCGGACAAGTGTGTGTGGATAAAGCCGCGGACCCAGGGGACTCCCGCTCACATCGGCTCTACAAGCCTGCCAACGAGCCCGGCGTGTTCATGCTCCGCGTGGGAATGTGAACTCCTCTGCTGATCGCATTGGCCCCAAAGGTACTTGTCACCACAGACAACGAGCGACCCAGTTTTCTCATTTGTAAGAAGACGACCTTACTAGTAATTATGGCTTTACAGGTTTATTGTGGGGACCGAACGGCATGGTTTCACATTAGGAGTTACATTCACGTCGTACTTAAGGGCTGGCGCTCCGAACACAGAGGCCTCAGTGGCTACCGGGTAAGGACGGTCACATTTATCTTGCTGGCATTTGCACTGTGTTCTAATTCTATCAGTGATGAATCACCTTGCCCGGCAGGAGAGCCTGCTGTCCTGGAGGAGATGGCCGCAGGTGACAGGAGCGGGGCCTTCCCGCGCCCACCCCCTTCCTAGGGATCACTAGGTCTCCACGGCCTGAGAAGCGGCCCAAAGATCACCTGGCCACACCCACGTCCTCTCGCAGTAAATACTGTCCTAAGAGTCTCAACAAGCCTTTAAAACAAGAAGATGGGATTTTGTTCATTTTGATGCATCGAGTGCCATCAGGTCAATCAGAGATTGGGTTTGGAGGGAAACAGAGAGGGTGTCACGTGTGTGTGTGCATGAGAGCGTGTACACATGTGAATGTCAGGCTGAGGGTGGTTCAAAACTCCCGATCATGCACCTGAGAGCTGAGCTCTGAGTATCTTCGCCGGGTGTGACGGGGTCAAAGTTTACCCCATGTGCTTCCCGCATGCACGTTCCCCCGTGGTGGCCCCTATGTGTTCTTGCTAAGCTCCCTGCAACTGTCTGAGCCCAGGAGTGACCCCCTTGGAAAGGGGTAGAAAAGACAGTCTTCTGGGTGTGCAAAGTGGTGTGGCCGATGGCTGATGGACCGGCTGCCGTCACTGCGAGGCCGACGGGGAGCCCAAGCAGTGGGGGGCCAGCTGTCCCCACGCCCATCCTGTGCCCAGCATGTCCCCTGGGACCACAGCCCTGATCGTCTGTGTGCTCCTTCAGGACAAGCCTGGCCTCCCCCTTGCCCAGGGGTGTAGACGCAGCCTGGGGAAAGGCAGCGGGCAGGTGGGGGGAATGACACCCATTTTTATGATGTATTGGATTTGATGTAAATGTAGTAACTCCTCTTTGTTGATGGGATTATCCAATAGTCCCTTTACCGCTACTGGAAATTGGTCTTTTTTTTTTTTTTAATGAATGCTGTTTTGTATATAATTTGAGAGCTTATTTCTGCCGAACTTGCAGACTATGTGTGGACAAAATGCAACAGATATTCTGAGACACGAGCTGGTTTACTGGGACACATGAAACATGGACACTCGCCCACGGAGGCACCTGCTGTGTATAACACAGCTACACTTTTGCCCCATAAACACAGGGATTCCAGTGAATTTTATTTGGCATGATTCGTGTCAAGAGAGAAAAGAAAGGATGATGTGTTCACCATTGTACAGGCCGTGTTGTCAACGACATTCTGGACGGAGGAGCTTCTACTTTGAGTAAGAATGAAAATCACATCAGTTGTCTCCAGTTTTACACTCTTGATGACTGGGAGAATTGTTCAATGAGCAGTTTCTGGTTCCACGTGTTTAAACCTGGTCTCCCCGCGGAGTCCACACCCTCGTGGTGCTGGGCACCAAGGAACACATTCGTGCCGTGACACTGTCCCTTAGCTCTGCCCTTGGTTCCAAACAAGAGGAGCCTCTGCTCTCCAGACCCCACCCGGGACCTCTCCGCGGCCATGACCTACCCCACGGGGTAGGGGGTTTAAGAGGCCAAGAGGATGTGCCCACCCAGGGTCTGCACCTTCTTGTGGACCATGCCAGGCACCAGGGACCCTGGAATCCCCTACCAAGAGCCCGGAGCCCACAGCGAGGGTCCCTATAAGCCTCTTCAATGGCTTCTTCCTCCCGAGGGTAGAGTGTGCTGCCGGGGTGACCCCACCCCCACCCCAGGCCAAGAGGTGGCCGCCGGCAGGGCATCGGACAGGGTGACGTGCAGGGGAGGTCCTCCGTGGTGCGAGCTGCAGCCAGGTTGCAAAGGGGAGGGTTGAAGTCTGGGAGCCGAAAGTGGATCCGCAGGTGCATGCCGCCTACGCTCGCCGCTGTGAGTCTAGCTCTTGTCTGCTCTTCCCGGTGGTTCTGAGGGCCTATGTGTCACCACAGGGGGAGGACCACATCGGACTCTGGGAGGGTGCCTGTGTGCACGCGTGTGCATGAGTGTATGTGTGTGTGCACGAGTGCACGTGTGTGCATGAGTACATGTGTGTGCATGTGTGCGTGTGCTTGAAACTCTGAGGTGACAAAGAATCAGAGAGCAGCGTGTAGAGTCCCTCCGTATGTACGTAATAAACACGTGGGCACAGCTGTATTTTATAAAACTATTCCTTATACCAATTTTATTAACCCGTAATCATCAATTAAACGTTATTAGCGTATAGCCCTTGCTTGTAAAGGTGAAGTTTATAGGCTTGTGTGATGTTTTCCCGTAAAGTCAAGAAAGGTCTATTTTTTATCAGTTCATCAGCATCGGTGATTCTGGTGGCCCAGCAGAGGGTGACGGTCATGAGGCTGCCGACGTGCGGCTCCTACGGTGTGTGCAGAAGGAATCTGGCAAATATCTCCGTGTCCCTTTCCTAGAAAATAAAAGGCAGGGGCGCCTGGGGGGCTCAGTGGGTGAAGCGTCTAACTTTGGCTCAGGTCATGATTTCACGGCTTGTGAGTTCGAGCCCCACGTCGGGCTCTGTGCTGACGGCTGGAAGCCTGGAGCTGCTTTGGATTCTGTGTCTCCCTCTCTCTCTCTGCCCCTCCTGGGCTCATGCTCTGTCTCTCTCTCTCTCTCTTTGTCTGTCTCTCTGCCTCTCCCCTGCTTGTGCTCTCTCAAAAATAAATAAAACATTTAAAAAAGGCAGAACAGAGGGGTGTGTGTTCCTACATCGTGGAGCAAAGGCACAAACACTGTAATGCCTTGCACTGTGCCAGCTCCGGCCCGCTTCCGTCGGTGACGATGCTGGGACGTCCCTCGATGCAGGTGCCCCACGACAGTGTCCCGGCGTGCAGGTGACTCTGGCCCACAGGCCGCCAGCACCTGACCCACCTAGTGTGCCCGCCATGCGTGTGCGTCACCCTCAGATGTCACAGGGCCCTCCCCTGCAGCCAAGTCCCACCCTCCCCTGCAACCCAGCCCCACCCCTTACAGCCCAGCCCCCCCTTCCCCTGCAGCCCAGCCCCACCCCTTACAGCCCAGCCCCCCCTTCCCCTGCAGCCCAGCCCCACCCCTTACAGCCCAGCCCCCCCTTCCCCTGCAGCCCAGCCCCACCCCTTACAGCCCAGCCCCCCCTTCCCCTGCAGCCCAGCCCCACCCCCCCTGCAGCCCAGCCCCACCTGCTATTGCTGTTGCCCTGTCTGAAGGGTTTTGGCCCTGGCGCATTTCTTTCCATCACCTCCTGGCATCTATCTGAATTCCAGATTCTAGAAGTTCCAAGTCCTTACTTGTAAGACAAACAGCACAGTGAGCTCTCGGCACACACGCGCACACCTGAGCTCACTCCAGCCTGGGCCAGGACAACCACGGGCGTGGCATGTGATTTCAGCCCGCTGGCTCCTGCTCAGGCGAGACAAGTTTTCCAGATGCAGACCTCGCAGGCCGTGACTTCAAAGCCTTCCCTTCCCTCTCATCTCTACGCCCAGTCACAGCACACAGTTGTCTCGGGTCCACGCGGCGGGGGGGGCACGAACCACGGAACCCGTGTACGTCAATCACCCCGGGTCAAAGTCGGGAACCCTCCCTCGGAGCTGCTCCGAACCTCGCCTGGGGCCACTCTCCTGTCTTAGGGGGCTCCTCCAGGGCTTCCAGGTTTTTCCTAGGGGCGGACGAGGGGGCAGCACGCCGTGGGCTCAGCCCGTGGGGCTGGGGGTGAGCTTGTTTGACAGGCTGGGGCTGCAGAGTGTTCAAGCCTGGGTCACCCGGGGCCAAGAGCTTCTCGAAGTGCCCACACCCGAGAGTTCCCGGGGAGGTGGGGACCTCCGCACGCTCCTGAGGGCCCCGTTTCTGCAGGCCTGGGCCACAGTCCCCACGCACCTGGAGTCACATGCTCTGGGGCAGCGCCCTGGCTGTCCGCTGAAAGTCACCGGGGAGACTTTACAGTTATTGAGACAAAGAGCTTTAGTTGGTGTGAAATTTAACTGCCAATGCTTACCATATTACAGATTAAAATTTATTAATGTGTATTTCAAGTCATTTAAAAATAATAAAGGCATGATGTGGTACCACAAATAGTATATTTTAAAAAGTTTATGTATTTATTTTGAGAGCGAGAGAGACAGTGCGTGAGTGGGGGAGGGGCAGAGAGAGAGGGGGAGAGAGAGAATCCCAAGCAGGCTCCACGCTGTCAGTGCAGAGCCCGACGTGGGGCTTGATCTCATGAACCCTGAGATCATGAGCTGAGTCGAAATCAAGAGGCAGGTGCTTTACCCACTTGAGCCATCCAGGTGCCCCATAAATAGCATGTTTTTCTTAAAGCTTTTTCTTAAAGCTTTTTTATTCAAGCAGTTTTTATTAAAGCTCGTTTGTCTTCCAAACGAGAGAAGAAATTAGCGAGAAGAGTGGCGTTGGTGGACGTTCGTGTAGCTCTCTGTCTGGCTTAACAGAGGGCAGCTGGGGTCAGGTGTCTGCCTCTTTGCCGTCCGGCCTGGGGTGCTGTGCGGCACGTGAGGAAAGGCCAGGCACACACACACGCGCACACGTATGTAGCGGGAGACGGGCGAGATGCGTTGATAACCTTTTCAGGTTCTGATGGGTGTTCTTTTAAGCCCCACGAAAACTTGACAAGTTACACTTTCTTAAAGACTAACGGAAATATCGAGTCTCAAGCCGTATCGGCGAACTTTCCACGCCGCTCACATGAAAAATCCCTCGCGCTGTTCTGGACGGGTCTTCTATCATGTCCGACTGAGTAATCTCACGCGTGAGTCTTTGGAAGATATTGGCTTATGGAGATTTTGGCTTACCGGGTTTCCTACGTTTGCCACTTTTGGGAGACTGAGTGCAGAAGGTGGCCAGTGGCCAGACTGCGTGCAGAAACAAGGTTGAGGCACAGCCCGCAGCCGCTGGCCCAGGACACCCAAGCACAGTCCACCCTGAGCAGCCCCAGAGGCTACACATCGGACCTGTAGGAAGCCAGACCCCATCTCTAGTGACCATCTAGGGCGAAACGGTGACCCCGGTAGCGATCGGCCCCCAATGGCCGGGCTCCGTGAGTAACCGACGGCAGCCCCAATTTCTGCCTCTGCCTTTCCAACTCGGGGGCAGCCGGAGAAGGCCAGATGTGTGCCCTGCCCGGCCACTTGGGACCCCCGCTCCTCGTAACCCCACCTGCCGCCCCGGGCCCAGGGCTTCCCCCAGGGTGCACTGGGGTTGCCCCATTCCTACCACAAAGCACCCCCCCCCCCCCCCGCCCCCGCCTCCTCCTCCAGGCCTCTGCCTGAGTGCCAGGCGCGGACGCCCCGTTGCACAAGCTCGGAGTAAATGAACGTTGTGCCTCTCGTCTGCGTGGTCCGCATTCGCCTCCGCTGTCATGCGCGGCTGTCCCAAAACCCACACTTGCTTGTGGCCACCGTCGGCAGCAGATTAAATATGGTGAAATCGTCAGGTTCACCGCGGGGATGACAGTATCTCAAAAGCCTACTTTCTACCCGAAATCTCCAGTCTGATCGGCAGCAGTGACACTGGGATGTCTGCACGATTTGCCCATCAGTTGACGTGCACGTGAAAACCGCATCCGGTAAGAGAAAAAAACAGGCCAAGTCAGTGCAGCTCCCGGCCGGAGGGTCCGTGGGAGCCGGGCCTGACGCCGGGGGTTGTCACTTCGCCACGGCCGAGGCGCTCCGGGCGCCACGGCGCGTCATCACACAGAGTGTGAAAACGCCGCACACGGCGAGCGAACTTGACTCTCCCCGCGTCAGAAGGACGTTCTGAAGGGAGCTGGTTGCTGTGTTTCCTGGGAGAGGTGGTGATGAGCACGCGGGGCCCGTGCGCCGCCGCGGGTGGAGGGGCCTGTGGTGTTACCCGGGCTTGCTTTGCACCAGTAGTGGTTCACGCAGTCGGGAAATGTCCCGGCCACGCAACGGAATAGTTTTGCCCCCGTGGGCGCCCCAAAGGGGCTCGGGTCACCCCGCCGGCGGCACAGCACACTCAGGAGCTGGCCAGGGACCACGGAACCTGCTTCGACGGCCTCTTCCAATGGCGCCGTGTCCCGGGTTTAGGCCGGAAATGCCTCTCTTCAAGTTGGGGCTGTATGTGTTGTGTGGAGAGGAGGTGACCGGTGTGTGGCCGTGTGGTGGCGGATGCTGACTGGACTTCGTGACCGCACACGGGAAGCTAGTCTACCATCGGAGGTCAGTTGTTCCACAATACAAAAGGCCCCGGGTCACGTAGAGGACACCCAAGAACTGTGATGGATGGAAGAGAAAGGAGGCAGAAAGCCCTCGCTCAGGACGGCCTCTCGGAAGGTGCAGGGTGAGGTCTGCAAGCTAATTCGGAGGCAGACAGACTGGCTCTGGGGTTAACGTCTAGCACCGGTGCGACTCTGCCCAGCCAGCACCTTCTGGAGGGTTCTGGGTCCTGGTTTCCTCTCCCTGCCCGTGCAACCCAAGTGTAAGGCCAACTCGTGTGCAGTCAGCAAAGCCGAGAGGAATTTCTAACGCTCCCAGAGGCCTCTCATAAACTGATTTATGACACAGAAACTGCACGGACCATCCTCGTTCCAGAAAGTGCCATTACACTTCACTTATCGAGTGCAAAGGGGAGACCCTTAGCATACCTGGTACTCTAATAAAACCTCAGGATGGGTAAAACTTACATGTTGCTACTTAAATGAGTTTTCTTTTCTTTTTTTTTTTTTCATCATGAGCTCAGAAATCCCGCAGGACACCCCCAGCGGGACAGCCTCTTGCCGGTTCCAGAAGCCAAAACCAGGCTCCAAACCCCGACTTCCCGCGCAGCCTGGGGTCTCCTCCTCCCTCTGGAATCGGCACATCAGGCTCGATCTTCAGAGCAAAGACAAAAGGACATTCGCACGTTCTCACGATCTCCCCTACCCTTCCTCCAAATCTATATTGGTTTCAAGTATCAGGAGAGTTGAGAAAACAAATGGGTTTATAGGACTGAAGATTCTAGAAACTGGCATCTATAGAGAGGGAGTTGAGTCTCGTTTTTTTTCCCTCTGACCCGAGGATCATGCTCCTGAGTCATCCTTGAAAGAACAACGAATTTTACAAGCATGTTAATTTTACTAAAATCCAAAAAGCAGCATCTCTAAAATGCTGAGTATTTCCCAGAACAAATCCTAACTTTGCATCCTGTGGTTGACAATATCCTACTCACTCAGGGTTTGCCATCAGAGTTCAGTAACCCGACACAGCAGGGTGTGGAATGTTTGCACGGGAATCGTGGGGCCTCCCCACCGGTGCAAAGTCATGTCCCGTTTGAGGGGCTGGGTCCCAGAAACAAGGCTGTTTTTATTAATCCTTTCGGTGGAATTAGACTTTAAAATCTTAACGACAAAATGTACTTACACTAGAAATACCGGCAGGATGTGAATTGGCATTTCACGGAAATTGAGTTTTTTCCCTTCCAGAGCTAATGAGTGGCAGCTCTGCCAGCCTTCTTATGGACACTATTTTTTTATTTAACAAACGAGATCAATCTATACACAGTCGCCCAGTTCATTGGTCCTATGAGCCACTAAATCTGTAGCCTGAGTTTTGAATCTCAGCTATCCGTGTTCAAAATTCAGCACGGACCTTACGTGTATGTACTATCGGTTGGATCAGTAATTTCTTACGCCCTCGAAACACAACAAGACTAGGGAAAAAAGCGGACCAGAGAATGCTCTTGAAGCTTTGCTACAGATCCCTTGTTTCCAAATTAAGAGACGTGGGCTAGATGCACCACATCCGCGGTAACGCGGGCGATGCTGACCCAGTCGCGATGGTCAGCCGCGCACGGACGCCCACGCCTTGTCCTGCCGCCCCGCCCCCCCCCCCCCCCCCCCCGGCCACTCTACCCACGGCCTTGGAAGCTGGTGATCCACCCCTACGAGGATCGTAAACTACCCCCGATTCTCAGGGACCTGGGTCCGCGGTGGGAGAATCCCCTCCGCGGTGAGAGCGAGCAGGATGGGATGGGGAGTGGGGGAGGAGGTCAGGCGGTTGGTTCTTCGGGAGGCAGGCGGCTGACTCAGAGCTGGTGATGGAGGTCGTCTTACTGGACTCTCCCTGGAGGCACGTGGCGGGGCTGGTCCCTTCACTGAGCGACTCCCCAGCATCCTCCGTCGCCTCGGGGGCAGGAGGGGGCTTCGTCCGGGGTGTGCGGGAGGGCTTGCCGGACGGTGTGCTGGGAGGTCAGGGAAGCCGTGGGTGAAACACCCTCCACCCGCTTCCTGACCCCAGTGGGCTCGCGTCTCCGCCGCCTGCCCTGGGCTGACCCTCACCACAGACGGGGACGCGCGGGGACCTGGGGACGAGTCCGCTTCCTGCCACTGTCCTTCCGCTTCTCAGCTGGCGGAAGTTCTTGGTCACGTCCGCGGCCCGGGGCACGGAAGGAAGCGAGGGGCAGGGGAGCCGGGACACCGTCAGGGTCGCACCTTTTCTCCGGGGCTCCTGTGAGTCACATGTGACGGAGATTTTGAGAAAATCAAGTTTACGGACTGTGTCGCTCAATGTGGTTTCGAGTTCTCACACGGAGGTGAGGTTTCCCGAATCAGAGCGTTGTGGCGGAGCTCCAGGGACAGGAGATCCGCGACGCCCTTCGGATTCTCTGCTGCCTCTAGGCCCCCGCTGTCTGTCCTGCCCCCGCCGCTGAGACCCATCTCACCCCGCCTGTCTGTGCCCGCGGTGCTCCTGCACCCCGTGCTCCTGCCGGCGACACCCGCCCCAGGCCCCGAGTGCGAGTCTGTGCGGAATGAGACACACTCCCCGTCACGCAGTTAATGCGGACAAATGTTTCGGGGTGAATGCAGGTGCTGTGTCCCCTGTGGGGGGTCAGTGCTGTAGCTCTGACTGGGACAGAACCTTTGCTCCAAGAAAAGAGATTCGGGTGCTGTGTTGAAGGTGGGGAGATGTGGGGCCGGGGGCCCTGAGCGCCGGGAGGACCCCGGCGGGGCCACGCGCACCCCTCCCCCTGCAGAGCGAGCCTTGCACTCGGTGGCAGGACACGCGGTCCACTTCGCACGATGAGACCACCGCCAACCTGTGACGGCCTCCAGGGATAAAGGTTATTACGGAAGCGGGTGGAGAGAGGGAAGGAATAGTCCGCGTCCCACCGTCGGATGGGGACGTGAAGTCACGTTAAGCTTGGAAGCGGGGCCCCGAGGCAGGGAGCGTGTGGGGGCGATACTCAGCCTCCTTGTCTGCACTCGTGGGTAAACACGCTGGGGGGGCTCACATCACAGAGGCGCCGGCACCGAGGCGGGAGGGGCTGGGGGAAGGAGCCCCCTTCAATCCTGGGAGTGACTGGACAGTGAAGGGACAGGAGCCAAGGGAGGAGGAGGAGGACAGAGCTGCTGAGACCCAAAGAAAGGTGGAGGGCAGGCAGCTGAGGGCCGCTGAAGCCCGGAGGGCCTGCTCCCACCAGGCCCAGCAGGAACCAGGGGGCTCACAGGACCGGGCAGTCTGGGAGCCCAGTGTCTCTCCTGGCCCCTCAGGTCTACTGGGGCACACAGGCTCAGGGGGAGCCCGGGTCTTGTCCTCGGTCCCTGAGGTAAGGAGAAGAGGACCAGAGATAGTGGGGGCAGGATCCTCATGAGCTGGGAGGGGATGTGGCCAGCAGAAGGGACGTGGCCAGCAGAGGGGACATGGCCAGCAGAGGGGATGTGGCCAGCAGAGGGGACGTGGCCAGCAGAAAGGCCATGGCCAGCAGAAGGGACATGGCCAGCAGAGGGGACGTGGCCATCAGAGGGGACATGGCCAGCAGAAGGGACATGGCCAGGTGAGGGGACGTGGCCAGCAGAATGGACGTGGCCAGCAGAAAGGACATGGCCAGCATAAGGGACATGGCCAGCAGAGGGGACGTGGCCAGCAGAAGGGACATGGCCAGCAGAGGGGACGTGGCCAGCAGAAAGGACATGGCCAGCAGAAGGGACATGGCCAGCAGAGGGGACGTGGCCATCAGAGGGGACATGGCCAGCAGAGGGGACATGGCCAGCAGAAGGGACATGGCCAGGAGAGGGGACGTGGCCAGCAGAACGGACGTGGCCAGCAGAAGGGACATGGCCAGCAGAGGGAACGTGGCCAGCAGAGGGGATGTGGCCAGCAGAGGGGATGTGGCCAGCAGAGGGGACGTGGCCAGCAGAAAGGACATGGCCAGCAGAGGGGACGTGGCCAGCAGAGGGGACGTGGCCAGCAGAGGGGACGTGGCCAGCAGAAAGGACATGGCCAGCAGAAGGGACGTGGCCAGCAGAGGGGACGTGGCCATCAGAGGGGACATGGCCAGCAGAGGGGACATGGCCAGCAGAAGGGACATGGCCAGGAGAGGGGACGTGGCCAGCAGAACGGACGTGGCCAGCAGAAGGGACATGGCCAGCAGAGGGAACGTGGCCAGCAGAGGGGATGTGGCCAGCAGAAGGGACATGGCCAGCAGAAGGGACATGGCCAGGAGAGGGGACGTGGCCATCAGAGGGGACATGGCCAGGAGAGGGGATGTGGCCAGCAGAGGGGACATGGCCAGCAGAGGGGATGTGGCCAGCAGAAGGGACGTGGCCAGCAGAAGGGACGTGGCCAGCAGAGGGAATGTGGCCAGCAGAGGGGATGTGGCCAGCAGGAGGGACGTGGCCAGTAGAGGGGACGTGGCCAGCAGAGGGGACATGGCCAGCAGAGGGGACGTGGCCAGCAGAAGGGACGTGACCAGCAGAGGGGACATGGCCAGCAGAGGGGATGTGGCCAGCAGAAGGGATGTGGCCAGCAGAAGGGACGTGGCCAGTAGAGGGGACGTGGCCAGCAGAGGGGACATGGCCAGCAGAGGGGACGTGTCTAGCAGAAGGGACATGGCCAGCAGAGGGAACGTGGCCAGCAGAGGGGATGCGGCCAGCAGAAGGGACATGGCCAGCAGAGGGAATGTGCCCAGCAGAAGGGACATGGCCAGCAGAAAGGACATGGCCAGCAGAGGGAACATGGCCAGCAGAGGGGATGTGGCCAGCAGAGGGGATGTGGCCAGCAGAAGGGACATGGCCAGGAGAGGGGATGTGGCCAGCAGAGGGGATGTGGCCAGCAGAAAGGACATGGCCAGCAGAGGGGACGTCCCCAGCAGAGGGGACATGGCCAGCAGAAGGGACGTGGTCAGCAGAAGGGACGTGACCAGCAGAGGGAACATGGCCAGCAGAGGGGACGTGGCCAGCAGAAGGGACATGGCCAACAGAGGGGACGTGGCCAGCAGAAAGGATGTGGCCAGCAGAAGGGACGTGGCCAGCAGAGGGGCCCGTGGCCTGCAGGTGACAAGGAAAACCAGGCCAGGGAGGGGTCCGGAGCCCGACTACAGCCTGGTCATGAGCCCTGAGCTGGGCCAAGCAGGGTGCAGAGGACAGGGCAGGCGTGAAGGTCATACGAGCTACTCCTTTGACCCTGACGTAATCTTTGAGTGTGGAGGGGAGCCAAGGGAATGAGCCCCCCAAAGACTGAGCGTTACCAGGGGGAGCACTGAGTTACCGGGGTCACAGGATTCACACTGATGAGGACTATGAAGCTACATCCCCACGTCCCTATTAGTTCAGCAAAATAAAGACGACTTGGGGTGCCTCGGGGGCTCAGTCAGTTGAGCGTACGACTCTGGATTTCGGCTCAGGTCGTGATCCCAGGGTGGTGGGATCGATCCCTGCGTCAGGCTCCGCGCTGACAGCTCAGAGCCTGCTTGGGATTCTCTGTTTCCCTCTCCCTCTCTGTCCCTCCCTCACTTGCACTCTCTCAAAAGTAAATAAATAGACATTTAAAAAATAAAGACGACTTGTTCCCTTTGTGCATCGGGTTGAGGGCCCAGGCAGCGCATGGGCTCTGCACCCGCCACCTTGCACACACACCCTGGGCGGTGGTGCGGCTCCTCCCGGCCCCGGGGTTCGGGGATCCGGGCAGGCAAAGCGGTTCCCGCCAAACCGATGCTTGATCTGACCCCCCGCGGGTGGCTCTGCTCTGGGCCGGATGTGGCTTTGACGCGTCCCCCAAACAGAAGGGGGAGGGAAGGCTGCGAGCACGGCTGGGGGAGGGGACAGAGGAAGCAGGTGCTTGGCGGCCTCCCCTCTGAGTCCGGTGGACGGAGCTGCTGGGTCTCAGGCGCTGCGCGGAGATCGGAGGTGACGGACACCGCGGGTGACCCCTGCGCAGTCTGCGGTGCAGGGCGTCTGTCTCCTCCGGCTGGTCCGCGGCGTCCTTTCTCGGCAGGAAAGAGATCCCCGTCACACAGAAGGGGACCTGGGGGGGAGCTCCACACGAGTGCTCCAGAACTTGGCTGCCTCCCGGGATGTGACACCCTTAGGTGGACAGACCTTCCTCACCTTCCACCTACTGATATGCGTTCACAGTGGGGTTTAAACTCAGGGACTCCTGACGAGGACGGGAGGCAGTGACCCGGCGAGCGTCCACACGTGCCCGTAACGTGCTCGCCGTCGACAGCAAAGAGGGGATCACGTGGGAACGCAGCCCCGCTCAGCCAGCCGGCACCGGCTCCGGATGGCGGTGGGGGGGGGGGGGGGACTCCAGAGCCACCGTGGTTCATGGGTTAGTGATGCACGGAGACAAGCTGCTGCTCAGATAATAATTTATGGACGTGCATCCACATAAGAGAAAATCAGCTGTTTTCAATGGAACGATTCCATGGCATTTAGCATGTTCACCGTGCTGTACAACCACCAGCTCTGTCTAGTTCCAGAACATTCCATCACCTCAAAGGAAGCTGCCTGCGGGTTGTGGGCTTTGCTTGGTCTCTCATGACCTCCAAACAACAGTGCTGGAGTCCCGCGTGCGTGTTCGGCCCAGTGCTCACTTCCCAGCGCCCCAAACCTCCCCCGGGACCCCCGTTGGGACTTGGGGTGCACGTGCCGGCAGCCTGGTGGGCCTTAGCAGCCGAACAGGCCAGCCAAGCCCAAGACCGGGGCCACTGGGCAGCAACTCCCAGATCCTGGGTGTGGGAGCTCAGTTTATCAGTCAAGGGGGTGGGCAGGGGGGTGGGGTGCCCTGGTAGGTCCCTTGCCTGTGGGCTGTGCACAGGTGGAGGAGGCCGAGGTCCCTCCGTGCGGCGCCCGGGCAGGGCCCCTAGCCAGGGCTGGTTCCCCTCCTGCCGCGGAGCCCTGGGCCCCCAGCCATCCACACTGGGTGTTGAGGAGGCAGCGCTCCGTCGGCCGGTGGCCTCCCTCTCCCTGCACCCCCCTGTAGGCCGGCCTTGCGTCCCAGCTCCACCCCTGCATCCTGGAGCAGTCCAGGGCAAAACACTGCCCTGCCCGGAGTGTGAAGGAAGAAGGCCAAGGTCGTCGTGCCCCGGCTCTCGCAGAGAGTCCAGAGCGGTGACCAGGGGCCCAACGCGGGTGCGGCACTGCCTTCCGGGGCCACACGCAGATCTGGCCGTTAGACCTGCCTCCGCCCACAGCTCCCGTTCCCTGCCTGCGTGGGAGCCAGAGGCCGCGTCCTGTCCTGTCCCCCACCTCAGCCCTGGTGTGCACCCCTCAGTGAGGTCCCCTGCACCGGCTAACACTTGCAAACCACAGGGAGGTGGAAGGAATCCCCGAGAACACGGAGTGCCGGACACAGACGCATAAAATGGGAACAAGGAAAGAGGGCAGTTTGGACGAGGACAGGAGGGAGGGGGGGAAAGGTCTTCTCTTCCCGTGAAACACAGAGGCTTCCCCGAGGGTTTCTGCCGTCAGGGGGCCGCCTCCTCGAGGCTCTGCCCGGCCTTCCCCTCCACCTCCCCCTGCCCGGCCTTCCCCTCCATCCGCATGAACTCGTAGAAGCGAGTGACAAGGACACTGGCGCTAATGAAGGGGACAGAAACTGCGGAAGCCTGGACGGAGATGGCGCCCACCCGCCCGCCTGTGCCCGCGGGTGCTCGTGTGAAGCCGAGGGAGGCCGCCCCCCTAGGAGCCTCCCCAGCCTCTGCCCATGTCACTGTGCTCCAGTGACTAACACAGGCGTCCCTGCTGGGCCCCCGTTCCTGCCCCTGAGGAAGGCGGGACAGTGGCTCCCTCTGCCTGGGACACTTTCACCGCCACGCTGTCCGGGTTTCACGGACCGTTCCTGTCCCTGCGGGCCGCACCGCATCCCCTTTACGGTGCCCGTGCTCCTTTGTCCCCCGAGGGGGATTTCGGGCCACAGCTTACACCCCTCGGCCGAGCGAGGTTGTGAGGAGGGCTCCGGGTCCGGAGGTAGTTTCGGGACAGAAGTGAGTGCAGGCACGGTCTTCACCGAAAAACCCGCCGCCCCATTTCTGACTTTGGAGAAAACGTGTCGTAAAGCAACGGGCTGTGTTTTCGGCGCTGGATGTTTGAAACGCTGTCGTGGGGCGCCCGCCTCTCGGCAGGCAAATACAAGTGCCGTACGGCCACGGCGTGGATCCACGTTTTGCAGAGACCCTCCAGCCGGCGACTTCAGGCTTGCAACCCTCCCCCCCCGCACCCCGCTCTCCTGGGGCCTGGGGGTCTCGCGGTGCCCAGGCCTCTCACCTCCTCACGGGACTGAGCTACGAGGACGGTGACAGCCCGTGCGCATACACCCAGCCGTGGCGACGTTTTGGGGTGGCGTCTCAATGAGCAAGAGGTCCCCCCGTTCACCTCCCTCACAGCCTCGCCCAGGAGAGCAGGGGCCAGATGACGGGCCCATCCTTGCCGTGTCCAGCCAGGTGTCTGTCCTGAGCCCAGGCCCACGACGGCACGAGCGTCTCCGGAGCCCCCGCCTTGTTACAGGCTGGGATGTTCTGTTCCCGAGGCCCTTGGCGTGGCTGTTCCTGACATGGGAGCAGCGGCCCGGGGCCCGAAAGTGGTTTCTGCTGCTGGAAGAAGCCAGTCAAGCCTGGGAACAAAAGCGTGCCTCTTACACGCCCACCGAGCTCAAACAATCCCGGCCCTGGGGCCGAGTGCCCTCAGGGCCTTCAAAGCTGCACGGCTTTGGGCGAAGAAACGTGACTCATGAAAAGATAACGGGAACCTGGTTCCCACAAAAAAGCCTAAGCCGAGAGGCAGCTGATGTCAGACTCACCGTGACAACGTCTGGACAGAGCTGCCTTCTCTGGGAAGTTCAAGGAGGCTCTCGGGATCACGCGTCACGGGAAGTGTCCCCTAACGTGGCAGGCATAGCGCTGTTTCTTAAAAACATACACAACTGGGGCGCCTGGGTGGCGCCGTCGGTTGAGCGTCCGACTTCAGCCAGGTCACGATCTCGCGGTCCGTGAGTTCGAGCCCCGCGTCAGGCTCTAGGCTGATGGTTCGGAGCCTGGAGCCTGTTTCCGATTCTGTGTCTCCCTCTCTCTCTGACCCTCCCCCGTTCATGCTCTGTCTCTCTCTGTCCCAAAAAAAAAAAAAAAAAAAAAAAAAACGTTGAAAAAAACATACACAACTGGAAGTAAGTGGAGTGTTTATTCTCCTCCCACGGACTGAATCTAATGAGCCACAAACAGCTCGTCGACGCTGCGTGTTTGCGAAGCAGGGAGGGTAGTTTATGGGGATGTGAGCCCGTGCGCTTGGAAGCGGGGGACACGGTTTGCAGCCTGAACACCCGACCGGTGCCTTTCCCGCAACCAGGGCTGAGCAGGGACTTCTTCTGGATCCGGGAACTGAGAATATCGTTCACCAGCTCTCAGCGCCCAGAGTCACAGGGACGCGCCCCCGTGCTCAACGCGCATTCACAGGGCACGTGGGCTAGCCGAAAGCAGAGGACCCCAGTGGCGAGGCAATGTTTAGTTGCCATCTGTATGCCCTGGTACACTGGAGTCAGCCCTTTGTCTCCTGTGACCAGCACGTCGCGTGCCGCCTCAGTTCAGGCTTCACGGACCAGTGAGGACAGAGGAGGAAACTGAGGGTCAGGGAGTGCCCGGTGACGAAGGCGTGAACCCACAGCCAGGTGCCTACAGAGTCTGTGTTATTTCCCAGCCGAACAAAATCACTCCTAGGGAGCTGAGAACTGTCAGGCACGAGCACGCCGTCACTCGGGTTCGCAGGGACGAAGGATGTTCACGTGCAGGACTTTCTTTACACGTCACGGTAAAGGTGGGGCGGCTACATGTCCAAGATGCCTGCGGCCGTAGCGCGAGCAGTTTGTGGGACGTGGCCGGTACTGGCTGTTTCTGAGTGACTGCAAATAGAGTAAGGCATTCCGTGCAATGAGGGCTCTTAACAGGAAGATTTTGTAATTCATTCGTGGGAAAGAAACGTCACTGAAGGGGCCAATCCCTCGACTGAAAGCGATTTCCTGGGAAATGATCGATCCCTGGAAAGCTGCTCTGGAAAGCAAAGATCCTTGGACACGTAC
The DNA here is from genome assembly GCF_028018385.1 of Neofelis nebulosa. NCBI lineage: Eukaryota > Metazoa > Chordata > Mammalia > Carnivora > Felidae > Neofelis > Neofelis nebulosa. The sequence goes on from NC_080787.1 coordinate 154,247,838, forward strand.
CAACCTAGGTCAGTTTTTGGCTCCTTCGTTTATCAAGACGTGACCGAAATACGAATGGCGGGTATTACAGCAGTCAGAACTGCGACTGCATCCGGAGGTCAAGTTCATGGGGCCAGAGACTCTGGTCTCTATTTCCTGCCCACTGGTCCATGACCAGTCTGTCTGTCTGGCATTTGTTTGACGGGGCTTTCCTGCATCGCTTACATACCGTGTCAGCTTTATGACGAGCAGTGCAATTATTTTCATCCACCCGAATGGCTCCCGGACGAAGGAGCGACCCTGGTCTCCCAGGGACAGACGGAGGGGACGGGGCAGGAGGTAAGTGGCTCTTGCCTGGCATGCTTCTCGGCAAGGTCGGGACGTTAACTCTGGGCCCGGGCTCTATACGCTGACCCACATCGGTGCTGGGTTTACCGCCTGCCCACCGGCGTGACATTTTGGAAAGCGGTCACAGTGCATTTGGTGATGCCAAAGGACTGGCTGGAGCCATTATCATTAAGGCTGATGACGAGATCCCTGTTATCCGCTGGCCCCACCGTGCTCTTGGGGACACAACCCGACAGCCGAGGGCAGAATTCAGAACCGCCTTCCCCTGCCCCTGTCGATGTGCTCACGCGCTCCATGCACCCTGTGTCAGTGCCCTCAGACCCCTGCGGGGACCTGATGCCCACGGCCCTAGATGCCGTCGCCAGGCTGAAAAATAAGTCCCTGTCCCCTTGGAGGCCGGCGTGCCTCTGTGCTCCGTAGTCACCTCAACGTATGTCAAAGATGAAGTTCGCTGAGCGTAGTTTACGTTAAAAATATAAAACTTGAAAAATGCGATGGTCTTTGGGAAATACATCAATTCTCGAGACGGGCACAGGTCGTAACCCTCTAAATAACAGTTGACGGGCTGGAACCCTCCCGTAGTTATTTGTTACAAGCAAACCTCCCCAGGCCTGGGGTTTGGGGGTAGAACTAACCATTAGCTTGTTTTTCTAAAGAACTCAAACAAACCTACTGGGAAGTCTGGCGGGCACAGAGCCAAGTGAGTCCTCGAGACCAGCAGAGACGGCTGTGCTTGCTAACTGTCAGTGGCCCCGGGGCCATGGGACGTGCCACCCGGTGTCTGTCTGTGGGTGACGACTGGCAGGGTGTCTGTTGTTCTCCAGCCCTGCTGACCTCGTGTCAGAATCACCTGCCTGCCCCCTCCCCCTCCCTTCAAAGCTTATTGATTTCGAAATAGCTTCTCTGATAAGAGGAAGCTTTGTCTGAGCCTCCGTGGTGACCGTTGGAGGGATGGTTATTGACTCACCGGAGAAGGATTTGGAAATTGTTTTCTCTTTAGGCTATAAGTTTACACAGAGAAAAGAAGTCACAGATTCCCCTCTGTGGAGCGATGCTGGCTCGTTACCACTCGGGCTCTAAGCCCGCCTGATCGTTTATTGAATTACTCCAAATGCTTGTGCACAATTTCACTATCTTATTAATACACTTGTTCCATAGGCACCCACGGAGCCACAGGCCAGGTGTGTGCTGGGTGGGGCAGGTGTGTGACTGAGGAGAAGGTTCTGCCCACGAGGCGTCCGTCTCAAGGTGGCACTGACACTGTGGGACAGTGCACGTGCCGGGCGCCCGGTTCTGCAGGTAAGGGGCCTGCCCCTGCCCACCTCACCCTCCACTTTCCGTGTGTCCAGGTGCCCGCGTCCCCTTCCCCGCCTGGAGCCTCAGGTCAGCAGGTTCGGCCAGGACTTGCGTGATGCGCTTTGCAGGGTGAATGACTTCGGTGGCTACACGGGTGAAGTCAACGACATACGGCTGCAGAGGTGTATCCACTTTTGTGCTTTTTTTTGGAGCAGAAAAGGGAGCCAAAAGGGGTGTCAGGTTCTCCAGTGAAGGGGTCAGGAAGCTGCCTCCCGTGACAGCCACGAGGCGTTGGTGTGGAAACGGCGGCCATAAAGGGCGGCCTCCCTGTGGTGCCGGTCCGCGTGCAAAGCTCACCCAAGTGGGGAGACAGGCGAACACAGCCATCCCCCCAACTCTCACTCGCCCAGAGGCCCGGCGAGCGGGGGCCCGCAGGGTGAGGGCTGGGAACGGAGGCCCCAGTGGCCCCACGCCAGCCAGACAGTCGCGTGCTGTGTACCTCTCAGGGACTCGCTTGGGCTGGCTTCCGGATGAGGAGCACTTAGGGACAGAGATCAGGAAGGCGTCTGGGTGGGGTCACAGCTGGAGGTTGAGGGAAGGAACCGCGGGTGGTAACAGACTTGGCGGCTTTTGAAGCCTTCACTGAACAAACACCCCCGAGTACCTTCTAGCACCCCAGCCGGGGGCGGGGGGAGGCCGGTGGGTGGCCAGCAGTGGGCAGCGTGATGGGGACCCGCCGGCCATAGCCTCGCGCTGACCCCAGAGGGGCTCCTTCTCTGCCGCGTGTGACAAGACCCCCCGGCCCCTCGTCAGGATGAAAACGCACACTCAGTTTTAGAGACAAAGACGTGTGAGTCTAGAAACAAGTACCTCTAGGTGTTATGGCCAGAGCGTGGTAACGTCCAGACCTTTCGACTTTAGCGGGGAGGGTAACACAACAGTCCGTCTGCCATCCCTCACGGTGCGGCGGGAAGGACCAAGGTGGCGAGTCTCTGACGTGGCACTGCGGAAGGGTCTGCCCAGTCCGCTCTCCCAGGGCCGGGCGCGGACCCAGGGTGCCCCAGCTCCCAGCGAGGCAGGCTTCTCCTGCCCGAGTGTGTCTGCACCTCCTGGACCCCTGACCTCGGCCCCACCACCCCCAGGACACAAGGTTCCGTTCAGGAATTCCTGACCTGACCAGCCGCGGAGTCGCTCCCACGAAAGCTGTGTCCCAGCAAAGACGTTTTGTTGGAAGAAATGCCGGCCACCTTTCTGTCTCCAGGGCACCTGGCTGCTGCGAAATGTCATAAAGTGTTGAAATGGAGGCCCATAAACACTTTCGAACGCAGGTTCCAGAACGGCAGTGTGGTTTGAGAAACATGCGAAAAACATGACCTTTTCTCACCTTAATTTATTCTTCTCCTCTTATTACCTTAAAAATTGTTACGGCTTTGGGGCGCCTGGGTGGCTCAGTCAGTTAAGCCTCCGACTTCAGCTCAGGTCATGATCTCACAGCTCATGGGTTCAAGCCCCGCGTCAGTCTCTGTGCTGACAGCTCAGAGCCTGGAGCGTGCTTCAAATTCTCTCTCTCTCTCTCTCTCTCTCTCTCTCTCTCTCTCTCTGCCCCTCCCCTGTTCACACTCTGTCTCTCTCTCTCAAAAAATGAATAAACATTAAAAAAATATCTTAACATAAAAATTGTATTGGGTTTATTTCTAGCATACCAGGAAGTCTGTTTTCAAATTATCAGATCAAAAGCCAGTGTTTTATGGGAAGAAGTTGTTGATACGTCTATTATGTGAAAAGCCTCAATTTCAAACGGCTTCACCATCAGGTGCCTCATTTGTAAACACACACACACCGCAGCCAGCAAAATGTGCCGTCTGCACAGCCACACTAAGATGCCTCCACACCCCTCGCCTCCCCGTCGCCTCCTTCTGGGTATAACACACCTTCTACACTTTCCACAGCGCTCGCGTGTTATTTTGTGATGATACAAAATTAAAGCCCCTCCCCCTGCGTGAACTCTACTCTGAATTGGAAGAAAAGAAATGAAAATGAAAATACACCGAAGTCTGGCTCTTCAAGAGGAGAGGGGCACCTTCTCTTTTAAGTCGTGGACCTCGTCGCATCATTTCTACTGGTCGTTTTGACATTTCATAGTCGTGACTATTTAATGTTTCCATCTCGTACCAAACTTACGGAACTCGGTTGAACTTGAGGTCACCTTAATCCTCTCTGGAAGAAAGCAAGACTGAGTCCTCCGCACTGTCTCCTCCCATTTGGTGACGACGTGGAGCAAAGACGTGCACGCAGACGGTGGGTGTTGGGTCCCCTCCCCTGCGCTCCACACAACGCGGGCGCCTCTGGGAACGATGGTGGTGCCACCCAGGTTTTAGTCTTTATGACCTAAGGGGGTGCTTCCCGGACGTGAAGTTGGCATCTTGGACTTTTTAGGGAAGCACAAGACGTCAATGCCGCCGTCCCCTGGCTCGGACCTCAGAGGCTGCTCAGGTAGTGATTATGCAAGAGGCAGTGATGAAAACGTTGAGTTTTGAGGTTTGAAACAACTGGACTCAAGCGCTAGCTCGACACTGTCTAGCGGGGAGATCCTGGAGGGTCCTTAAACTCACCATGTCTTGATCTCTTCGCAGTTACTCCTGCTATCGCCACGGAAGTTGCCCACGGAAGCATCCGGAACGTGGTGCCGTGACGGTGGCTTCCTACGTGTTACTGCGGGCTGCGGCCGTGCTTCCGTCCCGGTGGGAACGAGGGTGCTCTCACACTCAGGTCCGAGTGACAGCCAAGTCCCCCATCAGAGGGCACCCTCTGGCTCCCGGGGTCCGGGGGATGCGGCCGCCGTGAGGAGACAAGGCATACGGCCGGGTGACACCGCGGGCGGCCGTTGGCAACCTGGTGACCGGCTCCCCTCATCCGCTCGGGAAGCACATTCCCTTCCAGGAAGGGCACTGAAGGCCGACGTGAGAACTCACCTAGGGCAGCATGCCCCCAGCCGAGATAATAATATAGGTCAGGGAGTGTTCAGGGTCCCGATACCTCAGGAGCTGCTGTTACATCTTGAAAATAACTTCGACGTGTTTCCTTGACAAACACAAATGGGGAATTGAGGCTGAGTGTGGATTTTTAACTGGCTTTTCAATCTTCTTCATAAGGAGCACGTGTCAAGCACAATGGTCACGATTCAGCAGTTCTCACTGGGGCTCTCCGACGGGGGTGAGGGGTGCTGAGTCCTGGCCCCAGCACCGACATCAACATGTCATGACGCTGAGCCGGACAATTATCCCCAGCTTCCCCGTCTGTAAACTGAGGGCATAGGAGGAGTTACGGCTTCGGGCCTCCAGTGTTTAGCTACACGTTAATGTCTCAGTGCGTAAGATAACTAGAAATGTATTTAAAAGGTGGAATCTCCTCACTTTCTTGGGAAGAAGCTCAAAGTTAATTTCTCCAGCGATCCGTGACATCGCCTCTGTGTCCCCGAGCACGGGAGGGGAATGCACTATAACCTTTCTCTTGAATGCTATGCCTTTGTTTTTGGAGCTTGCTTGGGGAAGGCGGGGTTTGTCCGGCCATGGGGTGACACCACTCATTATCACCTTTAGTGACCCATCCCTGAGATTTCTGCTTCCTGTTCCCAGACCTTTGCTCTACTGGCCAAGAGGTCTTCGTTCCAGATGAAGCAGAAGGTTCCATTGAACTGGATGCTGAGACTGCCTCCCAGCCACTCTGGAGGCCTCATGCCTGTGAATCAACAGGCACCGGGAGTTACGGTGTTGGCAGGTGTGGGCTGACTGCAGCGGGGACGTTGGACTGTGATTCTACAACGGCGCTGAGGGAGATCACGTGTGGAGCTCGGGAGATCCCTACAGAGCGTCTGTGATGAATGCCGGTGAAAAACCACAACATCCCACCCCACGCAGGACCACCAATGGCCCAGACCCTTTGGGAATGAAGGTTTGGGTCACCCCACCAGGCAGAGAACCATGACCGACCGAAGTGCTGAAGCGAAGAGAGCTCAGAGCATGTGGTGGACGAAGGGCGCTCTAAATACCAGGTACGGGAACAAGGGCTGTACGTGTGGTGCTCCTGAGTTTTTCGTGGATATGCTTGGGGCTGTGTGTGCAACCTGTGAAACAAACCTATGCTTTATATTTTAAAAAAATAGGTAAATAACCATAGTTATAAAAGATCCTTTTTCTCTTCCCTCTCTTATTTGGTGTATTAACTTCATGTCAGTATTGCAGCCCCAGGGTTTCAAGGGAGGAGTAAACACCAACTGATGATGTGACACACCCATCTGGGGCAAAGGTCGGTGCATTTTTGGTTGCACGCAGGGCAGCTCTGTTAGGTTGGCCGGGATCGTGTCAGGCGGGATTAGAGCCTTGGCACTCTTCGGAGATTGGGTTTGGTTTAAGGGGGTGTGTTTCGGGGCCAGGTTGGTAAGGGGGGACCGAGACGGTGAATGTTGTGTTCCACTTGGGCGTGTTTCTGCCTGCGAGTGACACTTCAGAGTGGGTAGACTCTGAGGAAGCAGGTTGCCCTTCGTCCCGTGGGCGAGCGTCATCCAGTCTGTTAGCGCCTGAATAAAAATGATTAATTAATTTATATCTCTATTCTTAATTCACATCCAGGTTAGGTCGCATATGTGCAACAACGATTTCAGGAGTAGGTTCCTTAATGCCCCTTCCCCACTTAGCCCGTCCCCTCTCCCACCACCCCTCCCGTAACCCTCGGTTTGTTCTCCATACTTAAGAGTCTCTTCTGTTCCCCTCCCTGTTTTTATATTATTTTTCCTTCCCTTCCCTTATGTTCATCTGTTTTGTCTCTTAAAGTCCTCCTATGAGTGAAGTCACATGATATTTGTCTTTCTCTGACCAATTTCGCTGAGCATAATACCCTCCGGTGCCATCCACGTAGTTGCAAATGGCAAGATTTCATTCTTTTTGATTGTTGAGTAATACTCCATCGTATATATATACCACACCTTCTTTATCCATTCATCCACCGATGGACATTTGAGCTCTTTCCATACTTTGGCTATTGTCAAAAGTGCTGCTATAAACACTGGGGTGCGTGTGCCCCTTCGAAATGGCACACCTGTATCCTGTGGATAAATGCCTCATAGTGCCATTGCTGGGTCGTAGGGTAGTTCTATTTTTAATTTTTTGAGGAACCTCCATCCTGTTTTCCAGAGCGGCTGCACCAGCTTGCATTCCCACCAACAGTGCAAAAGAGATCCTCGTCATCCTCGTCAGAGGATGATTCTCTACATCCTTGTCAACGTCTGTTGTTGCCTGAGTTGTTAGCCATTCTGACATGTGTGAGGTGGTATCTCGTTGTGGGTTTGATTTGTATTTCCCGGACGATGAGTGATGTTGAGTGTTTTTTCATGTGTCGTTTGGTCATCTAGATGTCTTCTTTGGAGAAGTGTCTATTCATGTCTTTTGCCCATTTCTTTACTGGATTATTTGTTTTTTAGGTGTGGAGTTTGATAAGTTCTTTGTAGATTTTGGATACTAACCCTTCATCTGATATGTCATTTGCAAATATCTTCTCCCATTCTGTCGGTTGCCTTTTAGTTTTGCTGATTGTTTCCTTAATTTTGATGAGGTCCCAGTAGTTCATTTTTACTTTTGTTTCCCTTGCCTCCAGAGACGTGTTGAGTAAGAAGTTGCTGTGGCCAAGATCAGAGAGGTTTTTGCCTGCTTTCTCCTCTAGGATTTTGATGGCTTCCTGTCTTACGTTTAGGTCTTTCATCCATTTTGAGTTTCTTTTTGTGTCTGGTGTAAGAATGTGGTCCAGGTTCATTCTTCTGCATGTCACTGTCCAGTTTTCCCAGCACCATTTGCTGAAGAGACTGTCTTTTTTCCATTGGATATTCTTTCCTCTTTTGTCAAAGATTAGTTGGCCATGCATTTGTGGGTGCATTTCTGGATTCTGTATTCTGTTCCATTGGTCTGAATGTCTGTTCTTGTGCCAGTACCATACTGTCTTGATGATTACAGCTTTGTAGTATAGCTTGAAGTCTGGGATTGTGATGTCTCCTGCTTTGGTTTTCTTTTTCTTTTTTTTTTTTTTTTTTTTTTTTTTTATTTATTTTTGGGACAGAGAGAGACAGAGCATGAACGGGGGAGGGGCAGAGAGAGAGGGAGACACAGAATCAGAAACAGGCTCCAGGCTCCGAGCCATCAGCCCAGAGCCTGACGCGGGGCTCGAACTCACGGACCGCGAGATCGTGACCTGCCTGAAGTCGGACGCTTAACCGACTGCGCCACCCAGGCGCCCCTGGTTTTCTTTTTCAAGATTGCTTTGGCCATTCGGGGTCTTTTCTGGTTTTATACAAATTTTGGGATTGTTGTTCTAGCTCCGTGAAGAATTCTGGTGTTGTTTTGATGGGATTGCTGTTCCTCTACTTCTGTAGGGAACCTGGACTAAGACACCTGCCCAACCCTGTGCTTCAAGCCAGGCTGACTCATCTCCGTGCGACCGAAGACTAAGACAGATGAGCTTCAGTTGTCTTTGGAACAATTATTCTGGATGTTTCTTTTTGTTCACATACTCGTAATTCAAGTATTTCTTAGTGTTTGTCTTTATCCTCTAAGCTTGAGGAAAGAATCCAGCTTCTCAGCCTGCTCTTTCTCAGGTCTCTCTGGCCTGGTCCGTCCACACCCAAGGACTCCCTGGAGCCGTCTAGACCCCACACTCCCAGCCCACTTCTCAGGGACACAGACAGGAAGCTTTACATGCAGACAGACACATGGCCGCAGAGGAGGCCAAAGGCACTCTGTAAGTTAACATTCTGCTAGTGTTCCCCCTTCCCCTTCATCCTCCTCCCCTTCCCCTCCTCCTCCACCCTTCCTCCTCCCCCCTCTTCCTCCTCCCCCTTCTTCCTCCTCCTCCTCATTTCCTCCTCCTCCTCCCCCCTTCCCCTCCCTCCTCCCCTCCTTCCCCCCTCCTCCCCTCCTCCCATTTCCTCCTCCCCTCCTTCCTCCTCCCCCTTTCCCCCTCCTCCTCCTCCCCCCTTTCCCTCCGCCTTCCCTTTATCCCCTCCTCCCCCTACCCCTCCTTCTCCCCCTTACCTCTCCTCCTCCTTCCTCCCTCCTCCTCCCTTCCTTTCCTCCTTCCCCCCTCCCCTCCTTCCCCCTCCCCTCCTTCCCTCCCTCCTTCCCCCACTCCTCCCCTCCTCCCATTTCCTCCTCCACTCCTCTCCCCTCCTCCTCTCTTTCCCCCCTCCTCCCCTCCTCCCATTTCCTCCTCTACTCCTCTCCCCTCCTCCTCTCCTTCTCCCTCCTCCCTTCCTTCCTCCTCCCTCCTCCTCCCTTTCCCCTCCTCCCCCTCCCCCCTCCTCCCCACTCTCCCTCCTCCCTGCTCCCCCTCCTCCCTGCTTCCTCCCCACACTCCATTCCTCTCTCATATAGTCTCTGCTTGGCTTCATTCTTCAGTTTCCTTCCACATCACTAATGACTCTGGTGTACATGATTCCAGATTAGTGACCCGAGGGAAAGAAGTTTCTCTTCTTTATCCTGAAAATGTCTGTCCGAGAGACCCTGAATTCTGCCAGCAAGTTCACTGAAGCCATCAGCACGGTTGGGGGGGGGGGGGTCCTGGCAGCCCGAGCCCAGGTCACGCTGCTGTGGCCGCTGTGATGGAGCCCGCGAGCTGAGTGCCAGGGCGGGTGCCAGCCGGCCATCCTGGAGGCTACACCAGGGCGAAGCCCTGGGCAGGGGAGGGGAGGGGAGGGGAGGGGAGGGGAGGGGAGGACCGGTTTCCTGAAGGAGGGATGTGGGGCCGTCTGACCACACATGCCCTCTATGGCAGGCGAGCAGGATATACAGCCCAGGATGAAACGTAACACTGTGTGAGCGACTCCAGCACCCCCGGGCTCCTGGTTCAGACTCAGCCTGGATCCTTGCTGAACACATAACACAGCCCTTAACCCAACCAGAACTTGTAGGATCAGCAAGGATCTGGGTCCCCTGAAGGGCACCTGAGCTCTGGTTCCAGAAAAATCCTCCAGAACGTTATTTTGTTAATTCTTCACTGGTGGGTTGTAGGCGTTCCTGACGCACCCTGAGCCGGAGGAGAAGGGACAGCAGACGTCACGGCAGCCCCCACGGACCGAAACCAGCCCCACCTCGTCAGGCGTTTACCTAAAGGCGTCTCTGGGACCCCTGGTCTGTCCAGTTCCCGTTTGGGCAGGACCAGCACCACTGAGCACCGTGGACTCGATTCTTTCCCGACGTCTGCCCTGAGAGGGTTGGGTCTTGGGAAAGAGCACAGACACGGCCCCGAAACACAGCACAGGCACTTGCTGGTTTTGTCGCCCACAAGCTCTCATTTTCCAGGGTCTGTTTAAGCCAAGTGTCCCCAAGGCTGGAAATCATCGCCGCACCTCCCGTCCTGTGCTCCTCCCCAGGCGGCCCCGTGGGTGCCGACAGCACTCTGTCCACGCTTCTCTAGAAGTGTCCCAGCGTGTCTGGGCTGCGACCCAAGTCCCACGCCAGCCCAGAGCGTCCTGGGAGGCCTGAGTGGTCAGGGGCGGAGGGAGGGGAGCCGGTGCGACACAGAGAAGGGTCCCCCCAGCACCACAGGGCATGTCCCTCAGGGGCACTGCCAGGCACTTACAGGTGGGGACCTTACAGGCGACCACTGTGGGGAGGGACGTTCTTGTATAAAACATGGAGCATCGATGATGACAGAGGCTCTCTCTAAACTCACCCTGGAGGGTGTCCGACATCTAGGGGTCTGAGCTCATAGCAGGGCGTGCTGCTCTGTGAATCCGACACCAGGCAGGGGTCTCTGTCGCCCAGGCCCGTGGGAAAACCGGGTCCCCAGCCACCCCCGAGCCCTGCCCAGGGGCGGGGTGCACCCCTGGCTGTCCTGCCCTGTCCCCTCCTGACAGGCTGCAAAGGGGAGCGGGCACAGAGAGACAGCCTGTCCCACACTGGAGGGCAATGCCAACGCGGAAGATAAAAGTCGCCCAGTGACCATGCCAAAGTGTCATGACGACAAACACAAAAGGGTGAGTGAATTTTAAGTCAAAAAGTCTTAGGCCTCAACACATGAGCTCTTTGAGTCTCCGATGTCTCTGATGGCAAGTGTGAGCACAAGATTACTGAATGCCCACAGATGACCGTCCCCTGCACTGAAGGCGAGCGTATCCTAAACAGTGGGAACTCACGTCATTTAGGTCTTAACTTTCTACACACTAAGTGCCACGTACGTGCCAGGTTATCGACACGACGATCTTCGAGGTGGTTACCGGTATTGACCGCATTCGCAGACGGGCACCCCCAAGTGAGGGAACACGTTCAAATCGTGCCCGGCAGCGCTGGGGCTGTGAGTTCGCACGCCTCCTTTCTGCATTCTGGAACAGCCTTCCTGCTGGGAAGGAGAGTGGACTTTGTTAGCGGCCCAGAGACAGACAAGAGCAGAAGCGATGTGAGATAACGATACTTTCTACAGTCCAATAGAACCATTTAATTGTATCAGCTCCCCAAGTGTTCTTTGTGCCTTAACATGTGGTTATTTGTACGTTTACATTTTATAGGGTTTTGGGTAACATGGGGCTGTTCTCATGTTGTCTGGAGAGACGTATGTGAAGGTACATAAGGGAGACTTATTACAGGAACTGGCTCATGGTTATGGAGGCCGAGAAGTCCCATGATCTGCCCCCTGCAAGCCGGAGACCCGGGGGTGCCAGTGGTGGGTTTCAGTCTGAGCCCCAGCGCCTGAGAAAGGGGGGAGCCTGGTGTCAGTCCTGGTCTGAGTCAGGCCAGAGAATCAGAGCACTGGTGCCCACGGGCAGGAGACGGGGGCGTCTCGGCGGGTTCGCCCCTCCTCTGTTTCGTTCTGTGCAGGCCCTCAAAGGGTTGGATGAGGTCCGTGGGCACGGACGAGACCCTCTTCCTTACGCGGTCAACTTTCTGGAACACACCCTCACAAAGACACCAGGCACTCTACCGGCCACCTGGATATCTTTGGCTCAGTCAAGTTGACGCAAAATTACCCATCACAATTCCATATTGCCACTTTGTTAACTTTCATTATTGGTGATTAAAAAAACCCTAAACGATGATTTTCATCTCAGGAGTCCTACGCGGACAGCTGACGGAATGTTGGAAGCCTCTGCATCCGCGCAGGCCGGCTGTCGGTAGTGGAGGGCAGCCCCCGGGTTGTCCGTCGAGGGCGTGAGGCTCCCTCCGGTTCTGGTGCGTGCCTGCTGTGGCTCCTCAGACAAGTCCCCGCCATGACCCCAGATGTCTCAGGTGATCACGGGCGTTTGGCTCAGACCATCAAATTCCCACCCAGCCTCACCAGGTGAGGACTCTATCGTATACTAATGTGACCCACTTAAAATTCCTCCTCTATTCTCATCAAGATTGACAATAACATCCGGCCGGTGCATCTATTCTGTCTGATGTTTTGATATTTGTACAAGACTTTTTCCAGAGTCTCTTGCCCCAAAGCACTGGACGCTGCTTCCCCACTGACTCTGATCAGCTCGAGGGGTGTCCTTTGATCCAAGATGCCCCCTGCTCGTCCCTCGTCCCAGGAATGCTCGCTGGGCCAGCCAGGCTCTCAGGAACTTCTGCCCTGAGCACACAGGAAGGCTGGCCGTGGGAGGTGGAGGGAAGGGCCGTGGGGTCGTGTGAAGCGGGGGCTGCAGGGCTGCTGCGGGCCGGGGGGGAGAGGAGCGGAAGGGGGAGACGCCGTCGGACGGGGGCCCGGGGTGCCGAGCGTCCTTCTGTCCCCAGAGCAGGAGCCCATCACCTGTCTTTACAGACCGCCTCTCCCCCCTTCCTGTGATGCCCGTTGGACGGATGGACTTCACTCCTGCAGGTGAGGCAGCTCCTGACGTGTAAACAGACGTCAGAACCAGGCTCTCGGGACAGCAGGGCCCACGCAGCCCTCGCTCGGCGGTTCTCCCCTTCTGGCCATGGCCAGGTGGCTCTGGGCGCCCACACACCGCCCGGCCCCATCAGCGAGGGGCCAGGCCTGTCACCCGGCATGTGCTGGGCTTGCAGGGGCCTGAGGGAACGGGGGCCGGTGGGGGCGGGCCTGGAGGGACACGTTACCCCGGAAGGGCCGAGGGCTGTCTGTGCTGGGTACCTCTGCTCTCCTCCCAAGCGTGGCCTTGCCGCAAGCCACCACGGTGATGGTGGACGTGGTGGTGGGTGTGGCGGCTTCCTCGGCCTCCTACCCATCTGCGATTTTCATCTGTTTTCACGCACTTGACCTCGTCTGCCGTCAGTTTGCACATAAATATGTGCACTCCACGCGTGTTTTGCAAAACTAGCTGCCCTTCATGGGAAACTTCATTCCCCTGTTTCTACTTACAATAAAAACTAACGAATAACCCCGTGTTCTGAGGGACAGCTACCAAAATGCGTTTTGACCTCTACTCAAAGGCCTCGGACCCTCATCTGCAGATAGTAGGGCTCCGGAAAGAGGGAAAGCTTCTGAATGAAGCGACCTCCTCCTCCGGGAGGTCTGAGGGGCTCGGCAGGAAATGTCGGCGCCTGGTGCCGTCGGGTCACCAGGGGAGCACGTGCCGTCGCGTGGGCCCTTTGCAAGCAGCAGGGCTCCGTCCATGCAGGTGGCGGGCGAGGGGTGTGGGCCCTCCCCGCCCCGGGGAATCTGGGCACTGCTGAGGTCAGGGCGCCGAGCCGGGTGACGCTGGTCCCCGCCGCTCGCCGTCCACGTGTCTGCAGAGGAGGCGGGTGGACGAATCACCTGCAGGGACAGCGCCAGGCCGCCTCGCCTCCGGGCACCTCGAGCCACCGAATCCTCGCGGCCACAGTGGCTGAATAACCCAGGGCCCCGCTGGAGGGCAGAGCCGGAGGGCTTGGGAACCCTTTAAAACAGGTGCAACTCTCAAAACACAGGGCATTTCACACATGAAGGTAATTTGTCCTAACGTAAAAAGTTACGGCTGACTTGAAATAAATTACCATGATCGCGAGCCTTCTCTTGAGCTCAAAGGAAAATCTCACCTGAAAAATCCAGCTTCCCTCTTTAGAATTCTCCTTTTCTGCACCCTTGCAGGGAATCGTCTCACAAAGGCATTCTGTGTGACCCCGCGTGGTCTGTCGCGGGGAGTGGACTCTAGGTGGGCTCATTAACTTCTGTCTCCCGGCCCTGATGGAGTCTGGAAAGGCCACGTCCTGCTGAACAAATTGTAGACGACAGAGGCTAATTGGTCCTCAGAAAGGAGGCCGATGGCTGCTCTCGGGATCTTCGACTTTTAAAATGTTTATTTAGCACAAACATTTGCAGGCCCCACGGAAGGCCTTTTCCCTGATTCCTCTTGACCTTCAGTGACCTCCCTCCCAGGGCGCATTGCTTTCTCCCCGGGGGGGGGGGGGGAGAAACTTGAGAGGCTCTTATTTATTTATTCCCCGGGAGCCTCTAAGAGTTCACACCAGTCTTAACACTTAACCTGGGCTGGAGTGGCAGTGTTGTCCTGCCAAGCTCCCCTCTTCACGGGGCTGGTGGGCCGACGGTCGCCAGCCCCGGGTCTGCCGTCACCAGGTGGGGGCGAGACCCTCTCCCATCCCAACACTCACTGACACGTTGGAGCCTCCACGGCAGGCGTTAGTTCCTCCCGAGAGGCCCCCGGGGTGAGCACAGTGTGCCCTTTGTCGGCATACAGGGCCCACCTCACGCGCGGATGCCACATTTAGGTACAGCTCCCCAGTTGGCAGGTGTGACCGGTGGGGTGTAAGGTGAGAATAAAAATCTCTTAAGAAACGTCTTGGGTGAGGGGCACCTGGGTGGCTCAGTCGGTTAAGCGGCCGACTTCGGCTCAGGTCGTGATCTCACGGTCCGTGAGTTCGAGCCCCGCGTCGGGCTCTGTGCTGACAGCTCGGAGCCTGGAGCCGGTTTCCGATTCTATGTCTCCCTCTCTCTGACCCTCCCCCGTTCATGCTCTGTCTCTCTCTGTCTCAAAAATAAATAAAGGTTAAAAAAAAAATTAAAAAAAAAAGAAACGTCTTGGGTGAGTTATCACGTCACGATGTGGGCCCTTGATTTCCTTGCACTGAAAAGTATGTCACGTACACGCAGGGCTGGGAGGCAGACATGGAGAAAAACCCAGACGCCGAGCTCCCCGCCGCTTTCCAAGCGACAGAAGTCCATCTCGTCCGTGCTGAGTTGTGCCAATGCCGTCCGGGCCTGTGTCCCGTCCGGTCTTCGGTCCTCACGGTCTCAGGCTTTGGGGCCTGACCGACCTCACGTGGCCCCCAGAGGCTCATTTCCAGATGCACAGCCGGGGCGTCAGGTGCGGCTGCAGGGGGGACCCTCAGGCAGTGACCGTGGGGAACCCCGGGCTCCAGGACGTGATCCACCCCCACACCCCCGGGTGATGCTCGCTGATGCCTGTGACCCACAGGCTTAGGTGTTGGGGAGTGTGGTACCCACAGGGCAGTCCCCTGTTCCTGAGGCATTATGAAAACCAAATAAGCCTGCCACCACTGAAAAGAAAGCCTGATATACAAACTCTCATTTACTCGCATCTCTTGTAACGGAGCAAACGAGTGTTGGCTTAGCTTCAGAAAAGCTGCTGTTCCCGCAGCTACATTTAGAAACAGAGCTTCTGCGTGCACAGACTGCAGGGGGGATCCGGAGGCGCTCACGCCCTTTGGCCGAGGAGGTTGGATCCGCGGAGTCACGCTTGGAGAACAGCAGCACATTTTCGAAACATACATTTTTTTTTTTTTTGCAACTCACAAACTGAACTTTAGGACATTTTTTTTTTTTGCAACTCACAAACTGAACTTTACGACATTTTTTTTTTTTTGCAACTCACAAACTGAACTTTATGACATTTTTTTTTTTTTTTTTTGCAACTCACAAACTGAACTTTACAGACATATTTTCTGTCAGGTGCTCTCCACTTTAGCAACACTTTTTATTTCTTCCACCCCGTCCAGCACTGCTCTCTGGATGCGCTAAAGGCAACCTTGCCCTCTGCTCATTGTTAGCGTCCAGATGTGTGCGTGTGAGACCCTGAAATCCCTTCGGGTGACAGCTGTAAACTCGTGGAATGTTCCACGGAGCTGATGAAGGGTACTGTCCTTGACTCTCTACCCAATATGGGCCATTAGGTGTTATTACAGAGACGCTAACTCACTTCGGGAAGAAGGGATGTAGGGCTCCCCAAACTGCTGACGTGAGAAAACAAGGCACTTTCATACAAAAAAACTCATCTTCTCCAGTGCTTCTTTGGATTTAACATAACCGTCCAGATCCATGGGTTAGCGGCCGGTTCTCCCAAAGCCCAGCACCCCCGACGTGAGGACTCCGGTGCTCTCTGGTCATGTTGTGGGTCCCCCCGCGGCCGTGTGCCCCTCTTTGAGGATGACCTGGGGGACAGCTGGGGGCGCATGTGAGCAGGAAACCGGAGGGGACGGCTGTCCAGGCAGTGCACGGCAGCCTCGCACCCACGGGGGTCGGACAGCTGTCCTCTTCTGTGCACTGCCTCCATTCATCCCCACTGGCTCTCAGTTTGTCGTGTTCTGAATCTCCCCGGTCCTGGAATCCTCTCATTTGCGCCTGTAGAAACTTGTCTGTGGGAACGTTCTAGAACTTCCCACCTCAAGTGAATGAGAAAATATCCACGTGATACAGCAGCTGGCCGGGGGGTGGGGGGGTTGTCTGAATTCCCCTGTTCCTGTGCCCTCCCAACTTACTTAGGCTCTGGTGCATCTGTTAGCAGAAGGATTGCTACATTTATCCAAACGCTGTGGAAGGAAGCATCTGGAAGGACGCTGGGCAGGACGGCCTGGGCTCTCGGGGCGGGTGCGGGCCTATGGGAGCAGGGGAGGGCTGGGAGCTGTGCCCTGTCCTTCCCGAGTGACTGCACAGAGGAGGAGGGTGAATGTGAGGCCCACGTTCTCCCCCGGATGTGTCCTCCGTTCAGCACGCACGGCCTCCCTGCACCTCTGTGTTGTAGCTTGTCCTTTTTTTCTGGAGGCAGAGAGTCCCCATTAACTGAGACCCTGAAACAGTCCTCACCTCCTGACACTCCAGACCCTGTTGACTTTGGGAGATGAGGGAGGAGGGCGGGAGGTGGGGTCACGGCAGATGCAGGGGAGGAGGGCAGGGGACGCGGGAGGGGTGGAGGGTCCCTGTGTTGTGGGCGGGCCTTTGTCGCAGGCGTTAGCTCCTTGAGGGATGTCACATGCCGGTATTGACCTGAGAAAACGCTGGCCACAGCCCGCCCTTGGGAAATCCTCTGGGCTGAACCATCGTGAAGTATCCAAACAGCCACTAACTACAGGAAAGGGCACCCAACTTGATTAATCATTAGGGAGATGCAAACTGAAACAAAGGAGAGGGTGCTTCGTCTGACTTTGAGGACTGAAATACTTTGCGGGCACAGGTGTGCAACAAGGGGACACTTGGAGCACAGCGGGGGCAGGGCCGGGAGGGGTGCGGGCTCGGGCTGGGGGGAGGGGCCAGGCCCCCAGCAGCCATCTCTCGGTGCAGACACGCTGCCTGGGGACAAGCTCACGGAAGCTGGGGAGTCCGGGTGTGGGGGCTGGGGACACGGGAGGACACCAGGGGTCTGCGTGAGGATACGTGACCCCGTTCCTCTCCCCTGCTACCCTTCAACCCCTCATGTTTGGCCACCGTCACCCTCTCTGGGTGCAGATTATTCTGTTAAAACTTTGTTACGGAGTCAGAATGGAGGAGGCCCACTGGGCTTTGTGTGACTCTGCCCGAGATGGGGGGACAGGGGTCCGGGCCCCCAGCCCCCTCTTCTCTCCTCCAGAAGCCGCACAACCCGATCCCCACAAGGGTGGCCGGCCGCCTTCCACAGCTGCTACTTTGCCATTGGGAGGATTTCAAGGTGGCCCCTGTCTGTGAGCCACAGGGACGCCCGGGAGCATCTCTGTTCCACCGGCCGGGCTGACGAGAGACCCAACTACAGAGACCACCGCACCTGCAGCTGGGGCTGGCCCCCGATCAGTGTGGGGACGTGTGAGGCCGGTGCCTTCCAGGCCTTTCTAGCACCAAGATTTCTCATTTTATCAGGCACACTTTTTAAAAAGAAACATATGAGACCCTCCCACGCACAAAGCTTAATTTACCTTCATTTGTCTTAATGCGTTAGGTGAGATTCACTATTTATTACATGCCAGGTGGGGTATGGTGACGAGAAACTGTATGTTGAATTTCCGTTTGAGCTGAGACCCATTAACAAGCGTGCATTAAGCCTCCCAACGAGGCTTTTCTGTCAAATTAGCAAGTCTGTGCAGCTCTGAAGAGGAAGAAGACAGTTCCTGGAAATCCCTTATTTATATAATAACAGTTTAGACATTTTTGCAATTACGACTTCTTTCTTCGCGGGCCTGCCTGCAACCGATAAATGCCGGGTGTAATTCACACGGCTTTTTCTCTATTTGCTCTCATTTTCCACCCACACCGTTTCACCGACATCCACGCTCTTTTGTGTGGACTGCCCCTAGCCGGGATGGATTTTGCAGCCATAAAAGGTGAGGCAGGAGCCACGTCCGAAGGGCCGTGCCCTGCTGAGCCGCTCTGGGCGGGTGCCAGGGTCCCGTGCCTGGGGCTTGGGGACCCCCCACCGCGGCTTCTGGAACGAGGAAACCCCACTGCTCCTTCCCAGTGGTTCAATCCACGTGCGTGTTGCAGCTTAGGTAGCTTTTTCTCCCACCCGGAAAATTAGAGGATGCACCAGATGGGGGGCGGCTGGGGGGCGTGGGGTCCCCATTCGCGCCGCTGCTGTGCGCCAGCCGTGTCCCCAGGCCTCGGCCTTGGTTGGGCGGGGCATCAGGGTGCGGTGGGGTCACAGCCCTGGGAAGGGCAGTGGCCGCACCGGGAGCCTGGCCCTGGGGCCCCCGCTGCCGGCCTTCCCCCTTTCTGGGAGTCCTTCAGCATGGAACTCGCTCTCTGGGGTGTTATTTTCATCCAACTGTCTCCGCGAATCCAAACGGAGAAGAAACATGGGACCGTGGGGGCCCCTCCTCTCTCTCTCCCCTCCATTGATGGTCTTGGCTCCAAACTCTGATCCCGGGCGGCGGGAGGCTCCCCTGCACAGCCAGCCTGGGGGTGGCGGTCTCGTCCTGCAGCACAAAGCTGCATGGCTCTGGAGTGTTCTCAGCGGTTGGGGGAGGGGGGTGCGGTGAAGGAGTCCTGTCCGGGCCAGAGCCGGTCAGCCCCCCTCACCCTGCGCCCTCCCGCTCTGATGGCCGAGGGCCACGTGGAGCAGAGGATGATGACATTCTCCCGTCAGAGACCTCACCACCGCCGGCTCTCCTGGGAAAGTACCCCCAGCCCCTGAGCGCAGGCCTGGAGCGGACGGGATGGGCACCAGCGGGCGGGCACCTCCAGGAAGTGTGTGAGGACCCCCCACCGTGCGGCCCCCCAGCTTCACTGCAGAATGTTTGTCCTTCTGGGTCACAATTAATCTTTAACGTATACGATGGGCCAAACCCGATCCTGCTCAATCGACTGTTTAACTTTAGAAATCTTAATCTCTGCGAGAGTCTAAACTGGGCGGGGTCCACAAACAGGTGCCAGACTCGGGGTCTCAGGACCCTAGCTGAAGCCCCTCCCACAGGGCGCTCTGCGTCAGGGGACTGTCCCCCGCTGCCGGCTGTTTGCAGCTGAGAGCCTCAGACTTGCCTGGGCTGCGTTTACACCGCACCAGCCAGGACCTTCTGTACCGCGGGGGCACCTCCGCGGGTGGGGGAGGGGCAGTGTGCTTGGACCCGAGGACAGACTGGATTTCAGAGGACAGGCACTCACTGCCAAGTCGGGTCTGCTGGCCGGCTTCATGGACGGACTTTCTTCTCCTTACAGTGTAGCTGTAACTGCAGACACTCCAAGAATGAGGGGCTTTCACGGCTGCTCTGGTCCTGGGGGCCCTGCAGTCTGTGGGGTACCTATAGTACAGCCCTGGGTCCCCTATACAGTCCTGGGGTCCCTATAGTACAGCCCTGGGTCCTCTATACAGTCCCGGGGTCCCTATAGTACAGCCCTGGGTCCTCTATACAGTCCCGGGGTCCCTATAGTACAGCCCTGGGTCCCCTATACAGTCCCGGGGTCCCTATAGTACAGCCCTGGGTCCCCTATACAGTCCCGGGGTCCCTATAGTACAGCCCTGGGTCGCCTATACAGTCCCGGGGTCCCTATAGTACAGCCCTGGGTCGCCTATACAGTCCCGGGGTCCCTATAGTACAGCCCTGGGTCGCCTATACAGTCCCGGGGTCCCTATAGTACAGCCCTGGGTCGCCTATACAGTCCCGGGGTCCCTATAGTACAGCCCTGGGTCGCCTATACAGTCCCGGGGTCCCTATAGTACAGCCCCTGGGTCCCCACAGTCCCATCGTCCCCTATTATATTAGTCCCTGAGCCTCCAAGACTACAGACCTGGGTCCCCTCAATACAGTTAGGGGTCTCCTATAACAGTCTTGGGGTCCCCGCAGTCCCCAGGTCCCCCTCCTGCTCTCTGTGGCTGTGCTTAGACCTGAGAGGTCACTATAAAGAGTTGCTGGGTGTTTCCTTTTTGCCATGAGAGCCTCCAGGGCTCGGGATAAGAACGTGTGTGAACTCACTCGGTGGGCACGTGACAGGAGGGAATGACGTGGGTCAAGGCTAGTGCAGGCTTTTCGGGATCCAAATGACAGAAATCCCGGAGACATTGCAAAGCCTTTTGGTGATGATATCACGAGACCCTAATTTTGAAAGGTTATGTAGTCAGGGATAATCCACACTGGATGAGTTACAGTAAAATAAATCCAGTGGTGAACTGAGCCCCTCGAGGAATTGAACAGTTCACTTCCGTGTTTCTCTGCCTTTGAACGTCAGAGCAGTTACCAAAGATTTGTGTTATGTGCGATAGACGCTTTAAAAATTACTATTTACTTTGCCTTTTAACCTAAGAGTAGGAGCCGTGTACAGAAACGAAGCCCAGATCTACTTACGCAGGATATTAAATAGGTGAGTCTCAATTTTACCGTGATTTCTTGTATTTGTGTGCGTCTCGTTTGCCGTCCTGGTCGAATTAACTTTGTAGCATCTGGATGGTCTGAGGATCCCATGTCACGAAAAGGCCAAACCTGTTAACTCGTCCATTACCCGGGGCATCTGAGGCACACTTCGTTGGTCTCCAGGTTACTAGTTTGGATTCCTAACATCTCATAACTTTGGCTGACCTGTGTGCTGATTTTCACCTTGCCAACTTGCTTTCCTTTTGTAAGGCCCACTAATCGGAGATGACCGAGCAGGACACCTCTTGTCCCGGCTGCACCTGGGGTCGGGTCGCTTGCTCGAGGCCCAGGTCCTGGTGAGGCCCTTGTGATTAGCCACGGCCGCGTCCGGCTCCTCTGTCGTCACGGCGCTGACCCTGAAGACCGCCCCCTCCCGCGGGTCCCCGGAGTGTGGAGGGGAAGACACTGGAGGAGCAGAAGAGGGACGGACGTCCATCCCAGGGCCCACTGCCGGGCCCCGACACCCAACAGGAGGGACCTTTTCTCAGGAACAGCAGAAATCTCCACCCTGGCGGGGTGGGCACCATTGTCTACAAGAAACTCCCAGAGACCCAAGACCTCTTCAGCCACAGGCAGAAATGCTAAGCGTGGGATTCAGTTTGCTGGGTTTGCAGGCGAGATAACATCCCGAAAGGTGGACCCATCACGCGTGACATGTTGTATTTTGTGGAGGCGAATGACCCCCCCTCCCCCCAGCAGCAGGTGCTACACAGAATAAACATAAGTGACAAGCCGCTCTCTCGGCGCAGTTCAAGGAGCCCCTCCCGCCGAGGCGGACGTGGAGACAGTCTACCTCTTGCTCCCCTGATGTCCCCCTGAGGCCAGTCGGAGCACACGGCCTGGAAATGTGCCCGAATGTCCCCTGCCAGGCTGCCCGCCCAACCCAGCAGATTCTGGCGGTGACTCGGGGCGAGGGACGACGGGTTTGGGTTCAGGCTGTTC
The DNA here is from genome assembly GCF_028018385.1 of Neofelis nebulosa. Taxonomy (NCBI): domain Eukaryota; kingdom Metazoa; phylum Chordata; class Mammalia; order Carnivora; family Felidae; genus Neofelis; species Neofelis nebulosa. The sequence goes on from NC_080787.1 coordinate 154,269,422, forward strand.
CTCCGCACGGCAGAGAGGCTGCGGGCTCTCAGGCAGCAGGTTTTAACTGGGTGGGATCTCGTGCCCCCCTGGGCTCAGGCTGGGACCCTTCATCCCGCCCCCCTCAGTCCATAGCGGCCCCCGTTTCTCCTCTGGGGAGAAGGAAGGCTGAGAGCTCTGTACGCTGGACCGACATGTGACAGAGTGCAGGCCTGGGGTGGGGGGCGGGGGTCCCTGGGGGTCCGGAGCCCCGCTCTGGGCGGCCCCAGGGTGCATCCCGCCTCCCGCTTCCGTCCTGGGGCCACGGGAGGGTGCCACCCCTCTCACCCCCTCCAGTCTCCCTCACACGGATCCCCCGCAGAGGCCTGGGCACCTGTGTCGGGACGCAGCGGGCGTTCAGGTCCTCGGTGCCTCACCCAGAGAGGAAACCGCTTCTCCAGACCAAGCTGAATGGGTTAGAAAGTGAAACCAGGCGCGCCTACCGCTTTCTCGGCACCGGATCTACACAGATCTCTTTCCAGCAGGCTCTGAAAACAACCAGACGGAACACAACTGGGCCTTTCAGGCAAACCTCTGCCAGTTCAAAAGCGTCCCTGCGCGGATCAGAAAGGCAAGACAGCGCCCCGGGGGCTGGGCTCCTGCACCAACCAGCACCCTGCTCAGCGCGAAACCCTCACAAGGGTGCCGTCCACCAAACAACAAACCCCTCGTTGTCAACTGATGCAGAAGACTAGCACAGGGGTTTGTAAAACCTCGTCCTTGACTCAATGTTGGAAACCGTATTTGTTTGGGGGGATAAACTGTCCTGCGAGTGTTTTGTTATTTCGGTGCACAAATGACAAACACCGGGGACAGCATCTATACACGCGGGTCTGGAAACCTGGGGCTTTGCACATAAAAACCAGGGTGGGTGGCAACAGATCCTCACTTCGTGGGCGACAGGCCCGCTGTCTTTTGTAAGTTGTGTCCAAACGGCCGGCATCTTCGTTTTCTGAACCAGGAAGACGAGCGTGTGCAAAGTTAAGGGACTTGGCAATGTCCACCCTGCGGGCCTGGCTGGTCTCGGGCCCCTCCTGGGTCAGACCTACGAGTCCCTGCCCGTCCCCAGCAGGTGGGGGTCATGCACGCCAGCTGGGTCTGGCCCCTCCTTCTCAGGTTCTGCCTCTGATACCCTTGTTCCACCGCAAGGTTTAAGGTCCTGCTTTGGTGGCGCCTGTGGGGCTCAGTCTGTTCGTCCAAGTTCGGCCCAGGTCATGATCTCACGGTTTCGTGGGTTCGAGCCCCGTGTCGGGCTCTGGGCTGACGGCTCGGAGCCCGGAGCCTGCTTCGGATTCTGTGTCTCCTTCTCTCTGTGCCCCTAACCCACTCACGCTCTGTCTCTCTCTCAAAAATAAACAGCAAAAAAAAAAAATTTTTTTTTTTTTTTTAAATAAAACACTGCTTTGGAAGTTACAAGCGATGCCTCTGGCCGTGGGTGAAGCTGGTGCTGAAGGAGGTTGGGGAGAGAAAAGCACATTAAAATGCTTGAGAACAAGAAGCATTAACACTGTGGGGACAATCACTTGCCAGTAGATGTTTTTCTTAAAACATCACACATTTTTGGGTTGACACAACTTGTTTTTGTGACTGCCGTGGGTCAGTCCCTGGCGTGGCCTCGCACACAGCTGTTGGCCATTGGAGCCGTTCCGGGCAGTTGGAGAAACAGCCCAGAGAATGACCCGGGACACCAGCGCTGTCACCGCTGGGCCATGTGGCCCGGCCGCCCCCTCAGGCCCGGGCGCCCAGTCCTTCACCTGCCTCTTATCCCACACGCCCGCCCCTGCTGCAGGGACATTTATTCCTGAAGACGGACACTCAGTGCTGCCTTATCCTTGGCCCCAGGTCAGCAACTGACAGAGGAAGACAAACTTGTATCTTACATCCTGAGGCCTGGGGAGTGCAGCCGGCCGTCCAGCGTGGCGTCCCCACGCGCCTCGCCCATGAGGGCTCCCAGGACAGATGTGCCAGGACATGACTCGGTGTGGGTGGGAAGGGGGTGAGGGCAGGTCACCGCAGGGAGGGGCCTTATGAAATCACCTTCGCAGCTGTGACCTCCACCCGCAGGGGCAGGAGGGGATCAGGAGTCCCGTAAACACATCCATCATCCCCCACCCCCCGTGACTCTCCCCATGGCCCTTGGCTCCCGTCCTTCTGTTTGCCTTAAACACAGGCTCCCTGGAAACGCAAGAGGGTTAGGGAGTCGGGCAGCTCCCTGATGGTGACCTTTGAACTGAAGGGCTTGGGCTGACTTCACGGAGGCTCTCAAGTGACCTGTCAGTTCTCTTGATTTTCCTGTCAAAGTGGAGAGGGACGCAGACACACAGATGGACGCACGGGTAGAGATAGCAATTGCTTCCGAGTTGTCTTCCGTACCCACCTTTACTTCCTTCCGCATTTTAGTCGCGTCTGTTCATCTGGAACTAATTTCCGCTTATCCTCTCCTTGATTTTGATGCGTCTGGTACACGAGCAAATGCCCTTTTCCTGTGTGCAGATCTGAAACGCCAGTCTGCACACTAGTGACTCTCGCCGACAAAAAGCCCATCCATCCAAACCCAGCTGTGGCTCACGCCGGCGTGCGGTGAGGGGCGGCCCCAGCCTGGGCGCTGTGGCCCTGCTCCCCTTCGTGGTTGTGGGGGAGCCCGCCCTCTGCACCTCTGCCGCGGACTCTGCTCTCCGAGGTCCCGTGTCCCGGAAACGTGGATGAAGCGGTAGGAAACCCGACAGCATGACGAAGACAGCCCGGAAGAAGTCTTTGGGAAAAGTGGGAGAATTTTCTCGAAAGAATTAGGTTGCAAGAAGACATCTGAAAATGCTTTTACTTCTGTTTTTCACCCCCCATTTTTGGAAACGAGAAGCCTCCGGTCACAAGCTAAGGCAGGTGAGTCACAAGCTAAGGGAAACAGGGAACATTCTTCCTACAGACGCGCTCCTGGACGTACGTATGGCCTGTGCCCGTCACTGGAGAGCGTGCACTGAGCACACACTTAGCGCCCCGGACGGGATGGTGGGAGGGGGATGCCGTTGGGGCGCTGGCGCCCCGGTTCAGTGAGTGCAGAGCGTGGTCCGGTGCAGTGGCTCTCTGGGGGGGAGTCTGCAGACACAGTGTCACAGCTGTGGGGGGCCGTGGCGTCTGGGAGTGGAGGGCAGGGAGTCTGCTGACCGTCCCGACAGCGGAGAATCACCCAGCCCCAAATTTCCGCCCACGGAACATGGTAACATTCTTGCAAAAGGCAGAATGAGAGAAAGGGCCTTTCTGCTGCGGACACAGAATTTCTGGGGGTGGACATTTTGTAAATTTAAACGCACGGCAGGGATCTTCAGAAAATACGAATGCGTGGGAAGAATGAAAGGAGAGAAGGAAGGGAAGACAAGGAAAGAAATACTTGCAAAGACAAGAGGGGGAGAGGGAGGGAGAGGAGAGATGGCCTGTGACAGCAAAACAGGCCAGCCACAGCCCGTTCGTCAGTAACGCCGCAGTTCATTAAGTCTGAGGCGTCTTCCTTTACAAGCAGTGTTATTATTTTACACAATCACCGGGTGCTATTGCTTGTAAGGCACGCTCACACATAACATAAGACGAAGGAGCTGTGACCAGGACAGCAGGACCCGGGAGGTGACGTTGAACATCTCGGGGATGCCCCTGTCCGTCCAAGGCTGTTCCCAAGCAAAGCGCCATTTTAGAGCGACAGCCACATCAGGAAAATTTCAGGCCCAGAATGAGACCTTGAGCCCTCAAGGGAAGAGCTTCTAAAAGTTGTTCTTAAAGAAGAAGAAAAATAAAACCAGAGGGAAGGAGAGCACACCGACTTTGGTCCCAGGAGCTGTAAACGTGGTTCTGCACACGATGCTGAGGGACGTCACGGCGGCAGTCGTAACAGGCCACGGCGGAGGCTGCGGCAAAACGCAGCTAAGACCCAGCGAGTAGCGCACGGCCGATCGGACAAGGAGGGCGCGGAGCCTACGCTCTCTGTGGTATCTGCATCACAGGGGAGGAAACACAGCTGGTAAATCCAAACTTTGTTGTGCGAGTCAAAGTATGAAGCACGACCACTGAAATAGAGATTATATTTAAAAATCAAAAAAAAAAAAAAAGAAATTACGTTTAAAAATATGTACCTTTCCGGGGCGCCCAGGTGGCTCAATTAAGCATCTGACTCCTGATGTCATCTCAGGTCATGATTTCACAGTTCGTAGGTTTGAGCCCCACGTGGGGCTCCGTGCTGACAGCGTGGAGCCTGCTTGGGATTCTCTCTCTCTCTCTCTCTCTCTCTCTCTCTCTCTCCCTGTGTGTCCCTCCCCCACTCTCTAAGAAAAAATGAAAATATTCCATACCTTTCCAACTAGTACATAGAATGAGAGGAAATTTTTAAAAGTGGGGTAAAATAAAGAAAAAGTATGAGAGCGAGCAAATTTCGATATTGGAAAAATTCAAATAAACCCAGTGCTTGTCAGGGAATCCAAGTAGACCTTGTAATACGAGGAATGGGACACACCAGAGATGGGTTGAAAGTGAATGATGTGAATCTGTGAGGAAAATACAAAGCCCGACGGGCTGGTGGCGGTGAGCCAGGCCGGACGGACGTGACAGAAAGACGCAGAAATGGTAAGGAGAAGCACAACAACAAGCTCCCCAGACTGACCCAACAAGCACCCCAGCCAACAACAAGCCAACAACAAGCACCCCAGACTGACCCAAGAAGGTAACGATGAATCCCGACAAACCGGAAGTGCAAACAACGGAACGAAAAGAACCATCCGCACAGGGTCTAGATTCATCGACCCCACAGTGAGTCGGAAGGAATAACTGAAAGACCGGAAGCTGTTAAAGACCTTCTTTTTAAAAAAAGGTTTCTTAATGTTTATTTATTTTTGAGAGAGAAGGTGTGTGTGGGGGAGGGGCAGAGAGAGAGAGAGACACAGAATCCGAAGCAGGTTCCAGGCCCCGGGGCCCTCAGCACAGAGCCTGACGCGGGGCTCGAACTCACGACCTATGAGATCACGACCTGAGCCGAAGTCGGATGCTTATCCGAGTCCCCCGGCTCCCCTTAAAGACCTTCTAAATAACTCGCAGGCCAGAGAAGAAAGCATCGTTTCCTGGAAACTGAGAACATTTACCAGCTCGTGCCCACACAAACACTGCAGATCCAGGTCGTAGGACTTTGCTAACTTGGTTGTGAGACTGCTTAGCTGAGCACAGCCCTCGAGACCACACCCTCACCCCAAAGAAAACAAAAAGAAGGGAATAACAGACAGGAGCATAGATACGGATGGGCTGGAGTATGGAGGAAACATCGAGAGCACAGTGTGAGTACGACAGGTGAAAGCCAAATTATATTAACACACCTCTGGCAACATTGGCTAGACAAAAAAATTAGAAAGAAAAAATGTATTTGGTAAAATGAGGCACACTGTTAACACCTCGGCAAGGCTGACCTGGGATAAAAACCAGGGAGAGCAGGAACAAACAATGCCACCTGCACAGCAGCCATGTGCCAAAGCTTCAGGGATAATCGTGAGCAGATTGATGTAACCAAAAGCTTTAAACCTTAGAGGAAATGGAAGAGGTTCCAGCACAGTGCAGATTTGCAAGATGACTCAAAGACTCATGGAAATATGATGAGACTTCCAAGCGTTAAGGAAAAAGAATAAATGTTCAAAATCCACAAAACCCATCCACGGCCAGACGATTATTCAGGTAGGGTTGACCAAACATTTAATGAACAGGTGATTCCTGACTTTCATATGTAGTCATCAGGATCGAACAAAAGGGAAACCTTCATGGCACCTTTAATCAGCCGGTAGAGCTTTGGTAAGCCATCCCCATATGCCTCATACAAGAAGAGAATTTTATAGACCAATCTCGTTTATGAACATAGGATACAACCCTCAACAGAAGGTTAGCAAACTGATTGTAGCAATGCACTAAACAAATTTTAATGATTTCCCGTCTGAATTTTGCAAAAACCTCTGATCTGGGGTGGGGGTGGGGGTGGGAATGAGGGTCGGGGGTAGAGGGAAAGGAGGGTCATGACTTCATACATGTTGAAACTGTGTGATGGGCGTTCCAGAAATCTTATGGCTAAAAGTTTCCACAACAAAGTGATTTAAAGTGTGAGCCCAAACTTCACCACCAACATTGTTCATTCCATGAATGTGCGATTGGTTTCACAATGAACAATTTTTTGTGTGTGTGTGTGATTGGCTGTATTAACAGATTAAATGAGAGAAAAGCAACTATCTCCCAAAATACTAACGCTTCACACCATTTTGCAATAGCATGTTCTTTACAACAGAACGGAGTGTTCTCTGACGTCTTTCCTCTTGCGTTCTGGTTGCCGTTTACCTGGTGCTGGGGCTCCCGGGGGGCACAGGGTTGCTGAAAGACAACCCCCGAATACAAGATTAGAATTTGAACTCAGTATTTGTTAGGGAGACATCTTTTCTCTTTTATACCGATTTCTTCTCCGCCTCCCCCCGAAAACCTTTCCTTCCATGTAGCATGAACTCAGTTACCTAACACTCCTTTCTTCATATCCCTTTGTGGCCCCAGGCCCGGCCCCCCTGGGGGGAAGCTGTGATGAGGTGACTGGTGACACTGGAGCCAGGACCCCCCTCAGGGGCACGTGGCCTGTCCAGCGGGCTCAGTGCTCTCTGCTGTTGTCTTGTGATGCTTAACAGTCTCGTCCATGGCCTTGGGCTCAGTCCGCTGGATGGAGTGTGAACAGAGGAGGCTCATCGTGTGTCTGTTCTGCTGCTGGCCTCCCCCTTCACATGCAGCCATCACGAGGCCCCCGGAGCACAGGGTCTGGGCGCCTGCAATGGTGGGGTTCAGGGTGATGTGCTCCGACTCTAGCCCAGTACATGGGGAGGCTTCCCCGAGAGGCACCCTTCCTTTCCGCGAGCTGGCGAGTTCTTGTGAGTCCCCTGCATTGGCCGTTCCAATAAACCTGAGAACCAGGACACGGAGGGGGAAAGACAGGGGTCCACAGCTCCCCTTCCTTCTGTCCTTGTTGGGGTGCTGGGAGGGGCGTGGAACCAGAGCCTTGAGGTCGGTCCTGGAGAACTTCACTGTTGTGGTAGGAACGCAATACGTAAGCACGTAAGAGCGAGACACACGTTGTGTAACTTCAGGGATTTGCCTGTACAACTCACATACTCTCATATTTACCTTGAAACTGGAGTCGTACAACACAAATGGTAACCTTCGTTCTAGGAACTTGCAACCCAAAATTTCCTAGACTTAGGATGACGTTAAATAGCACGTAAACATCATGACAGGTTGGAGGAAGACGGTGGAATTGTACACGGGCTCTGAGTCGCTGGTTTGTCGGGACCCCCAACCTCAGCACGGCCGGGCTCTCGTCCTTCCCCCTTTGTGTGGGTCCCTGGGCCCTTCCCGAGTTCTCTGTGTTCTGCTGGTCATCAGGTGGGCAAATGTGCTGACTTGGGGGTTAAAACTGGGAAGCCCACTTGTCCGCAGATATAATCTCTTACAGTAGCATTTTCTCAAATAGAGCTGATATTATGACCTATGGCTGCTTGGATTTTGACTTCGTTTTCAGTTGCTTCAGAACCTGGGTAGGAAGGGGAGGAATATTTGGGGCTCAAACAAACTCTTGGGCTGCTTTGGTTGTGTCCACTGGAAAGCCCAGAAGCCACGGATAGACTCTTAAAACTAATATAGGAGTTCAACAAGGTTGCTGGATATAAGACAAATGCATATGCACACACACACACACGAATGCACACACACACCAGCATCAAACAATTAGAAAATGGAAGTTAAAATTCCAATTTCACTTATAACACAAATGAAGTATGTAGGGAAAAATGTAACCAAAATTGCTCAAAATATTAAAGAGCAAATTGAAAAATCTACTGAGATACATAAAATAGATGTAATATTAACTGAGGGGGGGGGGCGCGCCTGGGTGGCTCAGCCGGTTGAGCGACCGACTTCAGCTCAGGTCACGATCTCACGGTTTGTGGGTTCGAGCCCCCCGTCGGGCTCTGGGCTCACAGCTCAGAACCTGGAGCCTGCTTCGGATTCTGTGTCTCCCTCTCTCTCTGCCCCTCCCCTGCTCACACTGTCTCTGTCTCAAAAATAAATAAACGCTAAAAAATCAAAAAAATGTTAACTGATGGGAAGATTATCACAAAGATGGCAGCTCCCCCCAAAGTAACCTATACATTTAAAGGCAATAGCATTGGGGCGCCTGGGTGGCGCAGTCGGTTAAGCGTCCGACTTCAGCCAGGTCACGATCTCGCGGTCTGTGAGTTCGAGCCCCGCGTCGGGCTCTGGGCTGACGGCTCGGAGCCTGGAGCCTGTTTCCAATTCTGTGTCTCCCTCTCTCTCTGCCCCTCCCCCGTTCATGCTCTGTCTCTCTCTGTCCCAAAAAAATAAAAATTAAAAAAAAAAAAAAAAAAAAAAAGGCAATAGCATTAAAATCCATAAGAAGTTTTTCACAGAACTCATCAAGGTGACCCTGTGACCCACATCCAGGTATCAGGAGCCCAAGTGACAAGACAACTTTGCAGAATAAAGGTTGGGATAGTTGACCCATAGAAGATACTAGGGCTCACTAAAAGCTGTGGAATTTATTTAGAGTCCTGGTTGGATGCAAGAACGAACAGTGAACTTCTTCCTCCAGAAAGACAGTCTGGTACGTGCGGGTGTTCAGGGAGGCAGAGCTATGGACAGGAGCGTGAGAAGCTGGCTTCTCCCGGGGAGGGGGGGGGCGGTGAGGACCACCACGGAAGGAAGGCACGCGAAAATAAAGGCAGAGCTCCTTCTTATATGCACACATATAGGTACCAGTGGATTCAAGACTTAGGTTGGAAAGGCAAAATTGAACTTTTAGTAGATATAAAGAATATCTTTATGATATCACACTGAAGAATTCTGTGAATAAGATATGTTTTTTTTACTTTTTAATCTTCATTTATTTTCGAGAGAGAGAGAGAGAGAGAGACGGAATTTCTCCCCTGCTTTAAGAGAAAAAGGTCTCTCCCTGAGCAACCACGCACTTAGCACCACCGGCAGCCGATGAGAGCCACAAACACAGGCTTGTTCTCCAGTGCATTTGTGTTTAAAACAACCGTCCCCAATTTCCTCTAAAACCTAAAAAAGCTGACCTTCCCCTTGTCTCTTTGGACTGGGCCTGGGGTTTACCATAGTTTACTCGTCCTGAACTGCTATTCCGGAATCAAGTCATTTTGCTAATGAAATAACTTTCAAAGGTTGACAAACGAAAATCTGACATCACTACCCTGAAGGAGCATCAGACCCCACAGGTCAGGGGCTCGGTCCCGGAAGACCGTCCCCCACTTCGGATGCCAGTCTCCGGTCCAGACTCTCACCTGTGCTCCTGACCCCACCAGCTGTAGATCAGAAGTGCCCAAGACCTTCTTGGGTTCAATTAATTTGCTCGAGCGGCTCACGGAACTCGGAGGAGCTGCGGTTTATTATGAAAGAACGGGACTCAGGAACGGCCAGATGGGAGAGGCAGGCGCAGGGCAGGTGTGGGGACGGGGTGGCGACCTTCCACGCCCTCTCCACGTGCGTCACTCCCCCCAAATCCCCGCGTGTCCACCGACCCAGAAGCCCTGCAAACCGTCCACGGGGGTGGCGGTGGCGGCTCCTTTACACCTGCGTGATTGACGAAACCCTCGGCCACTGGTGGTTGAACCCAACCTCCGGCCCCCCCCTCCCCTGGTGGAGGTCAGGGGGTGGGAGGGAAAATTTCAACCTGTAATCCTCTGATTGTTTCCCTGGCCGGCTGCCCCCACCCTTAGGGCTTTCCAAAGGTCACCTCGTTAACACAACAAAGGACACCTTGGTCACTCTCAGAGTTTAGGGAATTCAAAGGGTCTCAGGAGCCTTGTACCAGGAATGCAGAGTGGATTTTACTTGGCAGAGAGGGAATTACTGTTTGCAGAGGAAGCTAAGGTTGCTCCTCAGCTGGCCTGAGATGGCGAGATTATCCTGGATTACGGCCTGGGCCAATGTCATCACAGGGATCCACAGGCATGCAAGAAGGGGCAGAAGAGAGACCACTAGAGAGACAGCAGAGAGAAGGACTCAGCCCTATGGGGCTGGCTGTGTGGACCGAGGGCAGGACCAGGGACCGCCGGCAGCCCAGGAAGCTGGAAAGGCAGGGCGGCGGTCCTGCCCTGGACCCCTGAAGAGGGGGACAGCCCTGCACGGAGCCCAGTGAGACCCGTTCTGGACTCCAACCTCCAGAGCGGTGAGATGATCTGTTTGTGGAGCCCCCCTGCAGCCACCACAAGAGCTCAGATCCCACCTGGGAGGACGTGGTGATGTCTGTAAAGAGAAGAAGTTCTTGCCCACCAGGGCGAGAAGACGGAAAGATGCTGAGATGGTTCTGGCCCATTAGATGCCCCTCATTACGGGAGGGGATAGAGCAGTCTGGGCGCGGTCGGCAGGGAGCAGCGCAGGACCGGGCTCGGTGTCGCATCGCGGGGCGTGGGTGTGCGTGGGCCCCTGCAGAAGGCACTGAGCTGTGCTAAGGGATCTCCATGGTGATGGGCTGGTGTCAGCGTCAGTGAGTGAGAAGGAAGGAAAAACCGCCAACACGTTAACCTGTGTCAGATTCAGTTGGCGAGCACAAGGGGGACTGATACGCGATTTTTGCATTTTTTTGCAGGTTTGAAACACTTCTAAATTTAAAATGTTTTTAAATAGGAAAAAGGCGATGAACGAACGAACAGAAACCAAGAGATCCAGCACCCACACTCGGAGCCCAACTTTCAGCGTTCGGGGGTAGCGTAAGGCCTGACGCTGACACTCCGGGTTTGTTTTAACAACCGAGGAAGGCTCTAAGCGCTGTGCTACAACCGAAATCTGTTCGGGAGGGCAGAAACGGGGCAGGCCTCACTGCAGAGATCGGCTCAGACCCCAGCTTCTTCCCGAGGCCAGAGCCTTCCACGCTCGGGTGCTGCCGATGTGCTCGGGGGCCCGCATCCGCCTTGCCGACGTCCCGAGGCGCTGTGAGCGGGGACCACGGGCAAGCGGGCTCAGTCCGCAGTGCTCCCTGTAACTTCAGACAGGTGTGCACGTTTCCCAGCCACTTGGCAATTTTCCGGTTAATGTCTTTCACTTTCAAATACAGAATAGAGAGGACTGTCCACCGTATGTACCTGGCAGAAGTGTCCGGAGCCGCAGATTAAAAGCGGAAACACTTTGTAAAGTGTGCTAAGTGAACATTAACTACTCATCATAGATACTGGTTAAAAATAAATAGTAGATGATAAACACCAGCCATTGCCGACTGCACTGCAAATCTCAGAGTTAATTGATACCTCTCTTAACGCAAATAGTCGACATCCTCCGGCCGTGGGCCTCTGACAATCCTTTGATAAACTATTGTTTTCCCTAAATTACACGTATAAGTACAGGCTTCGTGTTAAATGGGTTTCTAACGTATCTCAGCTTCCTCGGCCAATCAAGGGGCTGGTTTGGATTTCCATGGCCCTGGTGGGATTTGTCCTGGAGACACTTTGCGAGGAAGTGACTTTTCTTTTACGGATCCCTGTCAGTTCACCTCGTCGCCTCTACGATCTTTTTGCGGTGAACTTACAATAGCTCCTGACCAACACGTTTAAATACAAACAAATTCTGTCCATCTGCCAGACCCCCCGATCGTAAAATGCCCACTGTTTTGCACAGTGTGAACTTTGGCAAATTAAAAAGGTATTTGACAGGAAGTAACTAAGCATAAGTAAAATTTAAATGAAATTCGACTCCAGGAACTCCTGTTCTCATTACCTGGAGTTTGCGACTCGTGTCGAGTGAGGTGAGATGCTTCCCCCCCAACGTCAGTCACACATCACTGCCAGGTTGGACAGCTCCGATTTACGGAGTGGAGCGAATCTCGAAGGCAAACACAGCTGTATCCGAGTGCACCCTGGCGAACTGACTCCACACATGGTCACCCCGTGAACGCACCTGGGCGGCTACCGCGAGGCACGGCCCGTATGCGCTCGTGTCATAAACGCCCTACAGACACAAACCTGCCATTGAAGGAAGTTCCCACAGTGCGACCCGCTCCAAAGGCGGGTAGTGGGGACCCAGTGAAGGGGTCGGAGAGCAACAGGTGCGGCCTGTCGTGAAGGAGGCGGGGACGCCAGCTCTCCAGGGGCCGTGGGACCACCCAGATGCTAATTAAACGTGGGGGCGGCACCCGGCGGGCTGGAAGGCCGGCCTCGACGCGGAGTGCACAGAGCCGCTGTAGGAAGGGCTCTCCAAAGTTAACACGCCGGGAGAGCCAGGCTTTCCGGAACTGCTGACTGTCTAGTTCTTCCTCCTCGATGACCAGTCGGAGCCAGATGTACTCAAGCAAGGGTGGAAATCCGTGGCCACGGAGGATGAGCCTCGTACTTAAGCAGATTAGCTGTGTCTCGCCAGGCATCACGAAGGGATTAAAGACGACGTTATTCATCACAGACAGCCTGCAGAATCTCCCGAGCCGTGCGGATCAGCAGAGAGGAGGTCCCTCCGCCGTATGCGGGCATAGACGCTCCGGGGGCTCTGCGTGAACCCCACCGCACACGCTGCTGCCTACCTGCGTCCCACGACGGCAGCTGTCACAGTCCTCTGTCGGCTTGGGGCCGCTCTGGGACGTGCAGCCGCGAGGAGTGAGTTGTGGGGGAAGCAGAAAGGGTAGACTGTCCCAGGTGTGAGACGCGGCCAGCATGACCTGTCCCCTGGGAGGGGAAGGGCGGCACAGGAGCAGGAAATTTGAAACTTTCATGTGTGTCCCAAACGGGACAAGAGATGGTCGTGGGGGAAATAATTAAGGAAGGTGCAGTGAAAGTACGTAAGGTTTGTTCCGTCTGTGGTGAACTTCCTCCGTGGTTAGGAGGTCACGGCTGGGGAGAGGTAAAGACGGAAATAAGAGGGAAAACAAATGGAACAGAAGGAGAAAAGAATCTTCAGATGGAAATAAAGACGCTGATTCGAACGCTCTATTTCCGTAAGAACCCCGAGTTCTCTCCGGGGACAAGTGCGTGACTGGATGTGTCCTTGTGTCCTTTCATTGTGTGTCGCTGTTGGGTGGGTGACTCTGAAGGAGCCCGGGGACCTCCAAGCCACGGCCCGCCATCAGCGGTGGGTCCGGTCACGCACGCACATGCCCCCTCGGCACCCACACCCCGGCACCTGCCGCGCCTCAGGCTCAGCCTCCTCGGGTTCCTGTCTTGGCCCCAGGTCAGCGCAGCCCCATAAGGGCCTTTCCAAACACAACGCTGCTTCCCACAGACTGGCCGTGCACGCAGACAGATGGACGGAGCTCCCACCCGCAGCCACCCGCCGGGACAGCGAGCCCTCACCTGTGACTGCCCCTGGGGAAGCCTGGCCGGAAGTCAGCTGTTGTCTACAGTGACAGTTCAGGCGCTGAAGTAATTTCTGTAACAATCAGCCCCAAATGCCTCTGCTCCAGTGACAATGCCAGCTGTCCTGATTTCTGTCCCTGCTTGCACCTTGGCCAACCAGAGAGACCCAGGTGTGCCCCCCACCCTGCCCCAGTCACCGGGGCGCCCCCTTCCCCAGGCCCGTAGCATCCCTGCTGAGTCCTTGTGTCCTGGGGGCTCCCGCTACCCTGCCTGCCCTGGGTCTCTGCCCCACCACACCTTCTGCAGCACCCCCGAGGGAGTGGCCTCTGCCTGGTCTTGCGTGACGGCCCTCCTTCATTTCCCCTCCTGAGTCCCCCCACATGCTGGGCCAACCCACCCCCGATGGTACCCCGGGACCTGTCAGCCTCCAGCTCACTGCAGGATGAGCCTCCGCTCCAGATCCCCAGCCTCCCCAGACCCCAGCCCTCTGTGTTTTCTTGAGCTGCAATCCTGACGCCCCCCAAAAAGGCCTCCGTTCTTTCAATTTGCCTCCTGTCTTCGGTTGAAGCCCCCCCGGGAGGCCCAAACCCGCTGTGTCCCCTCCTCACTGGTCCACGCATCCCGGCGGGAGACACACGGCCTGGCCAACCCGTCCCGTGACTTGAGGATGGCTGCCCCATGGAGGACGGGAGACGTGTGTCCGATCTAAACCGTGCACCCAATCCTGTAATCGTGCAACGCTCCTTTCGCACAGCAGCGATGAGGACAGAGCAGAACCTGCCACACACGTGGAACCCTCGGCCGTCTCCCTAGGAAGGCCTGCTAGGGGAGCCGGAGGGGAGCCTGGGGACACCCCCTGAACACCGCCCGGAGGGGAGCGCTGGAGATGCCCCTGAACACCGCCTGGACGGAGGGGAGCCTGGGGACACCCCTGAACGCCGCCCAGACGGAGGGGAGTGCTGGACCCTCTGACTGTGTGCCCCATCTCCAGGGCCCTGCCTGCCACCTCTTGGGCCCCACGATGGACAATCAGACGGTCCTTATAAGATACCCTGTGCAACATGTTTTCCAATAAAACCCCATCAAGGGTGCGTTTGTTTGATGTCTTTAGCTACCAGAGCAGATCTTAAGCTTGGGAGGCCCTCGTACCTGTGACGAAGCAGATTCCAGGAAGCACAGTGGGAATTCTACCCGGACTCACAGACGTGCCTGGATCTCTCTTTTGGAACAGCCTGTGTTCTCCACGTTCGGCAGGAAGCGGCCCCTGCACCTCTCACGGCACCGCCTCGGCACCCTCGTAGGCCCTCCTCTGTGTTCGAGATGTCACTGGGGCACCTGGGCTACCCAGGTCATGACCTCATGGTCGTGAGTTCAAGCCCCGTGTCAGGCTCTGTGCTGACGGCTCAGAGCCGGCGTGGGCTCCACTGTCCCCCTCTGTCTCTGCCCCTCCCCTGCTCGCACGCACACGCTGGTCGACTTTAACTAAATAAACATTAAAATTAAAAAAAAAACACGCCAGTTGCTTTTTAAAATGTTTATCTCTAAACCACATCCTGAAACTAGCTGCGTGTTACATGAATGTCCACAAACCCACAGACGCTTTGGCTAGTTTTCTTATGGTTTTTCCCAAGTTCTGGTCGGCCGTCCACCTGTTGGGGCTGGTCGAGTGCTGTCATCGCGGTTCCTCAGGACGGCTTCCCTGGCCCGGGGGGGGATGCCCCAGGCCGTCTCCTGCGGGCCTCACACCATGGTCATGACCCTCAGTGCCGCCGGCTGGAACCTCCGGATCTTTCTCTTCAGGGCCTTGGAGGCCTTGATCCGGCACACTTTGGGCACGGGGGGCAGGGGCGGCCTGCGGGCGGCTGGGGCCCGCGGGAGCTGTGGGGGACGCGCCCCAGGCCAGGCCCCGCCTTCTGAGTCACTGCTGCTGGACTCCTTGTCCCCAAAGCAGCTGGCAGTGTGGTCGCTGGCCCTGTCGTCCTCGCTGGTCTCGGTGGCAGCGGACAGAGGCAGGGAGGCACCCTCGGCAGAGTGCTCGGAGCCCTCTGACTCGCTCCTGGCGCGGGGGGCCTGGGGGGGCAGCCTGGGCCTGGCCCGGACGCACACGGGCCGCTGCCCGCCCCCTCTGCTCACTGCCGGCCTGTGGGGCCCCAGGCCGCCCGAGACCTCCACGGAGGACAGCCACCGGCGCTGTTTCTGTGCCTCCCCCCCGGCCGCCACAGCAGCCGCTTCTGAGGGGAACAAGGCCAGCGCGGGGCCCCCGCGGCCCTCCCGTCGGGCCACCAGCAGGGGCACCAGGAAGGGCACGGGGTAGAGTCTGGGCTCAGAGCAGGACCGGCTGGGCGCCACCCCGGCCGGCGTGGGCCTCCTCCTGAGACCGGCCCCCCACTCGGGAGGCAGCTGGGGGGTGGCGAGGGCACCCCCCGCTGGCGGTTGCCCCCCAAACCTCAGGACCTTGTCACTGGCCCCTCTCCTGATCTTCACAGCCTTTGTCCTGGGGGCGCCTGCTTTTAGCCCCAGGAGAGCAGCTCCACTGACAGCAAATGGGGGGCGGCCACACCCCTCGGGGGCCAGAGCGGGGCTCTCTCCTCCTGCCTTCCTGGCAGGCGACAGGACTGTCCTCTCCTGACCGCTGGTGGCCACCTGGGCACGCCCACACCTCGGCAGAGGGGAGCCCAGCACGGTGTCCCCACGGACGCAGCCACTGGAGGGCTTGGGTCCCCCCTCTGGAAGGCTGCTGGGGCGCGGGGTGCCCACACCCTGCTGCTCGAGGCGGTCCCTGCTAGCGTCCCCTCTCTGGGCCAGCCCTCCCGCTCCTGCTCTCCCCGGGGTGCACACCAGCTTCTCTAGGCCGTCTGGACCGTCTGCTCTCTGGCCACCAAGTGCCTGCGGGGATGGGGGCCCCTCACGTCTTGGGGGCCCCTGCTCACCCACACTGCTCCTCGCGGGGGTCCCTCGGGCCCGCAGCCTCAGCAGCCTGTCTATATAGGCTGCAGCAGGGCCAGCCTCAAGGACAGGTCTTGTCGGGATCGACAGGCCTGTGGGGCTGGGAGGGGGCTTCCTAGGGGGCGGCTGGGAGTCGGCGTGCAGGGCGTCCCTGGGCAGAGCGAAGAGCGGGCTCTGCAGAGCTACAGCGTGCAGGGGGCTGGGGTACGGGTACACCTCCCTGCCCCCCATGGACACCAGGTCACGCCGGTACTTGGGGTCCGGCCCGTGGGCTGGCAGCCCCATCCCGTGGCAGAGGAGGGTCGCGGATGTGGGGTCTGTGCTGGCTTTCTGGGGCACCACCGCAGACGGCAGGACTCTTTCGAGGTCACCTGGGAATGAGAAGGACGAGCACACAGGTGAATCGGGGAGAACCCAGCACAGCCCCAGTGTCACTTCCTGCCCGGCGGGCAGCAGGCCAGTGCAGGGCCCCGTGTGGGCCTGGGGGGCTGGGGAAGGGTCTCGCCGGCCGCTAGCTCCGCCCCCTTCCCAGGGCCTCCCCGTCGCAGGTGCACGGCAGAGCCCGCACTCAGCCTTCACCCCGCGTCTGCAGGTGCCCAGAGAGACGGGCGCCTGTGACCGCGCGGGGGGCTCCGGACCCCCCCTCTGTGGAGGCGCTGACGGAGAGGAGACCGTGGAAAGGTCCACCAGGACCACCGGGCACGGCTAGGCCGGGTCTGCTCCTACAAAGCTAACAAGGCCCAAAGATGAAGCCTTTTCTTTTCGGGACGGACCGAAGGAAAACAGAGACTCTCCCTTGAGCCTGGGCGAGGGGGGCATCCACGTGGGAAATGAACGCTCTCCGCATCGCTCTGGGTCCTGAGCCCCCTCCAGTTACGGAGACGCGCCGTCAGGCTGTGTGAGGTTCCGGAAGGACTTTTACAGTAACTTTCTGATGTCCACATAATAAGAAAGAACGCTTTTGGTCACGCCGGCCTTGCTGTAACGAACGGAAGTGGGCCC
The DNA here is from genome assembly GCF_028018385.1 of Neofelis nebulosa. Taxonomy (NCBI): domain Eukaryota; kingdom Metazoa; phylum Chordata; class Mammalia; order Carnivora; family Felidae; genus Neofelis; species Neofelis nebulosa. Next base: position 154,286,743 of record NC_080787.1, read on the forward strand.
TTGATTCCTGTCTATCGAAACACCAAGAAAAGCCCGCAGAAACTTCGGAGGGGCACCTGTGGGACGAGCCCAGCGCCAGACACAGACAGGGCTCCGGCTCAGTGCTCAGTGATGCAACAGCCACCCCCTCGCCCACCCCCCTGCCCCCCCCTGCAGTGGGGCCTCCCGCTTTCCTCGCTCTCCTTTACCTGTAGACACCGGCCTGGGCCGGCACTCGCCCTCCTCGGTGGCCTGCGGTCTACAGGTGGGCAGGGGGGCTCCATGCACGGTGGTGTCGTCGGCTGACCGGGGCCTGGCCGTGGGGTCAGCTGGCAGCAAAGTGCCCAAGGAGTACACGCGGTCACTGCACACGGACGTGCGGGAGGCCGACAGGGAGCAGGAACCACCATCACTCAGCTCGTAGAAGCCTAGACAGGGTAGATGGAGGCGGTCAGCGCTCCCCCGGGCGGCAGCCCCTTTCCTGCCCGAGGACGCCCCTGTGCCGGGGGGGCTTTGGGATCTCGTCAAGGCAGGCACCTGGGGAAGGTGGCCGGGGACTCCTGAATGCCCGGGACTGCTCCCCATGACTGTCCACTGTTGCCCCACGAGCAGGCCAGTGGGAACCCCCCACGCCCCACCACTCGCCCCCTTCCTCGGCGAGCGGCTGTTCCGTGACCGTTAACCTCCGGCCCCTGCGGGGCAGGCCTCTGGCATCCTTCTGCTTCTGTCCCCTGTGCTGTGGGGTTCATCCCACGTGGCAATCAGAGGGGGCCACCGGGGGCCCCCCCAGCCCAGACCTGCCAAACACACTGCACACCCAGGCCAGGCCGTGGTTGTGCAAGTTTACAACAGGAAGAGACGGCATCCAGTGCTGGACGTGGTCCCCTGGGTTTGCCACGCGAGCCAGCGTCTGGACAGATGGGATTACGTGCCCTGGACAATGGCTCTGGAACGATTTCCCTGCAGCTTCACAGTAAGGGACACGGGGCAGCTCCTCGTCATCTGTGACAGGTTACACAGGCTTGAGCCGGATGGAACGGCTCTTCGCCACCTCCCGGTGAGCCCAGCCCGAGCAGACCCTGAATCGCCTCCGCCCGGAGAGGCGAGAGGCTGGCGAGCCTTCCTCCGTCAGAAGCAGCGCTTCCCGTGCCAGGCCCTCTCTCCGTGAACACACACGTGCACACTCTCCCGGGTTCCGAAGCACATTTAGGTGCCAGGAGAGAAGTGTGGCATCTTCAAGAGCCCTCGGTAACGGGGCCTCCCGGTTCGGGCGCCGTGCCGTCGGGGGCGGGCTGAGGACACAGGCGGGGCCCAGGAGGGGTGACGGAAAGGGAGTGCGCGGGCTACCTGAGCTGGGCCTGCTGTCACTGTCGGCCGCCTCGCCGCAGGGTCTGCACACGTCCGGCTGCTCCAGGTGGGGTTTTAGGCCGACGTCCTGGCGTCTTAGACGGGCCTGCGAAGGGACGGCATGGGAGAGAAAACCGTCTTGAGTACAGAAGCCGAGCGCGGTGCCCCACGCACGTGACGTCTGCACTGGGCATACGGCTTAAACCGCTCCCTCGGAGCCAGTCCCCTGCTCTCTGGTCACCGGAGGAAAATGTCCACGACCCTTCCCTCTTCACACCTCTGTCCCCCCTCAACGGCAGGCTTAAAAAAATCAGCAGTTCCCAGTTAGGCATTTCTTTATAAGGACAGACTGATACAGTCTACGAGCATAAAGTCAGGATCCAAAACCACACCTGGGGTGCCCGGGTGGCTCAGTCAGTTGAGCGTCCATGACTTGGGCTCAGGTCACGATCTCGCGGTTCGTGGGTTCGAGCCCTGCGTGGGGCTCTGTGCCGACAGCTCGGAGCCTGCTTCGGATTCTGTGTCTCCTTCTCTCCCTGCCCCTCCCCCCACGCATGCGTGCACTCTCTCTGTGTCTCTCAAATAAACGTTAAAAATTTTTTTAAAAAGCGGCACCCGGCACACGCCACGGATATGTGTGCTGCTGTCCTCAGTTTTATGCAAGAAGCTACCTTCTCATGCTCACGGGTAACAGACCTGGAGTTTGGTGCCCACACTGCCATATTCGTTGACCCAGCAGACCCTGGGTGACCTTCTCACTTTTGAAACTGACAGGAAGCCCCCCTCCCCGGAGAGAAAAAGTCCCCCTTCCGCATGTGTCCCACACCCCATTTTACAGGTTCTTCCAGGCTTCACGGAGCCCTCAGGGACAGGGACAGAGGCACGGCGGGAGAGGACAGTGCCTGCACTCAATGAGCCTCAAGATCTGCCTGAAATCTTCTTGGTTTAGAGGCTCACATCTTAGCCCTGCCTTCAGAGGCTCTCTCCCCTCCAGGCCTCAGCTTCCCCAGCCGTAAAATGGGTTATTATGAGCGTCAGCCACACACCTGTGTGTGTGTATTTATGTAACACCCGTGTAACACATGTACGTGGTTAATACTCATAGTCCATACTCACACATGTTCGCACACGTAGATAACGTACGTGCGGGACACCCAGAGCACTGACCGTTTAACCAACGCGGATTTCCTTCTTTCGATTATAAAACAACACCGTTTTCAAGGTCTGCTGTGCCAATTTCTTGTTTTCGTCAACAATGAAGTTTAAGGCAAATAATTAATGAATGTAATTACGTGGTTCGCCCCGTTTGAGAAAATGATTGTGCTTCAGACCTTTATATAGAAAGTGAACAATTCCCCTGAGCCCCCAATTACGGGACTCAGGGGAATGCATTATTCCAGCAATTCCAATACCGTGAGAACTCAGTCCAAGGGAGAGGCAGGCGGCAGTAATGTGCACTTCCGACGAGGGAATCACGTGGGCACAGAGTGTTCAAATCCCAGCCCCCGGGAGGTTAAGTGGGTGAGAAGCCCAGGGCCTGATGCTGCCCCCGGTGCGTCCTGAGCCACCGTGCCGAGCTCCCCTTTCCGCCAGGACCCAAACCAGGGCTCTCAGAACAAGATCCAAGTGTTACAGCAAGAGTCTCACAGCCGTAACACGGTCTGTAAGTAGGCAACACGGCAAAGACCAGACTTGAATTTAACAAAAATGTGATAATCCAGAACCATCCAGTCTAGCCTAAACATCCTGGCTTCTTACCTTGATTATTTTTACAAAGGGAAACATTACCCAGGTGAACGTCAGTCGCAGAGAGAGCCAGGCAAAGATGGGCTTCTCACGTAAAGAATACTAGATCGGGCAAAGGGGCTAGTGTAGATTTTTACTGCAAATGACTTTTCTTTTCCTGTCAGTGGCAACGGGAAATCAACCACGTCGCTCTCTTTGGTCATACCTCGACCCTTACCAGCATCGACCTGACCTCTTCTCTTCCAAATCACCGTGCTCTCATCCTTCTGAAGGAGGAGATCACCCTGGACGCCCCAGTTGGCTTTCTTCCTCCCTCTCTGAACCCCTTTCCGAAAAGAAAAAAGTGCCCCCTGTGTGCTTGTGCTGAGATTCACTGCTTTGTGATTAATGTTTGGCCAACCAGGCCTTCAGTGGGTGGTTTCTGATTAATGTCGAGAGGCCACGGACACACAGGGTCCCGGGTATTCACAGATGATTTACCGCATCCTCAGGGCCCTGAACGTCTACAGGGCTTCACCATTCCGGATTTACACCGTCCTCCTTAACCCTTCCCCCGTCCCTCCCTCACTTGGGGTTTTTATGTCTCAGCTTTTCATTAACTCCTACTTGGCATCTAACTTTGGGCAAAGAGTCAAAAGTCCCTTCTGAGACCAGGATAAAGCATAATCCATGGCAAGCCGGCCGCAGAGTATCTCCACCCGTGTATTTCCGCAGGGAAAACATCATTCCAAACACGCTGGTGCTGGGTGAACGTGACCGTGGCAGTCACGTGGATTCTCTTCGGAGCAGCCCGCAAGTCGCTGGGGTCACGTCCTCCCCAGCCCTGTCCCCAGCGTTCGGGCTCACCATCAGGGCGGAGTATGGTGTCAGAGTCCCCCCAAAGCTGTGTAAGGGGGCCTGGGGTGAGGACAGCACAGCCACGGTTCCCCGGGCACGGGGATCACCTGGGCATCAGTGCAGGTTCCTGGGATCCCCCCATCCCCCTCACCTGAGACTCTCGGCCACACCCGGGCACCTGCATCTTGACAGGCCTCCCGCCAAGGCTTTCTGTGACCATGAGGAAGTCTGACAACTGCATCCAGGGAACGCCATTAAAAACAAATATTCGGTTCATCCCTTCCTTTGAAATGCTTGCTTTGTGAACCGCGGGAGAACGGCCTGGTTCCCACTTGTTCCTCCTGCCTGCCATCCACAACTCAGCACTGTTGTCTTCTCAAACCTTTAAGGCAGATTCAAAGGGTAAAAACTGACATCTGCCCTCAAGTTCAGGACAAGCGATGGCCTCTAGAACCCCTTTATTCTCTCCTTGAAAGCTGAGCCTGCGCGAAGGAAAGATTTCACACAGGAATTCTGTGGCTAGGACACGCACCCCGTGGGCAGGGACGCGTCACTACCCAGCTTGAAAAGAGGTCCGTCGATCAACAGCAAAGGCTCCAGGGTCACACACACATCAGCCTCACGGATAAGAGACGGAAGCCGCGCACGGTCCTGTGGATGCCCTGCCCTCACCGGCGACCTTGAGCAAGTTCATTTCCCTGTGAGTGCATGAAGCAGGCATGGCGGGTCCAGGGAACATCCCAGACATCATGTTTACAGCTGCAGAGTCAGCGCGCTCCTGCGGTATATTTAATGCCAGAACCCGCCAGTGAAAAGCAATCATCGCACGCTGCCTCTGTTAGGACAAGTCACAACCAGCCAAGTCAACTACTGGGAAATTCTTCCGGAAAAGATTTCACTGCAGGGTCCTCAGAACCCTTTCTTCAGCTTCCACCGGAGGGCACCTCTCCCACGGACTCCAGAGCGCCTCCTGGTGGCAGCTGGAGCTCCCAGCCTCCCCTGGGGCATCCCCGACCCTGTGGGCGCTGCGGGGCACCTAACCCCTGCGGAGATGGGGACAGCAGCCACTTCTCAGGGAACGAGGAATCTCCCTGAACATATGAACAGATGAGCACAGGCCTGGCCACGGAGTACCGGAGGTCACGGGGCATCAGAGACGCAGACGAGGGGACGGTAAATGTTCTCTTCTGTTAGAGCAACAGAAGTTGTTCCTTTATTTGCTCCCCAAGTACCCCGAGGCACCTACCCCGCGCTCTTTGGAGACTTTAGATGCCGCAATTAAAAAGGTACAGCCATTTTGGCAAGCGTTAACGTGCAAACCTGCTGGGTTCCTAATGGCAGTTCAAATCCCGAGCAATGCTTCCTGGGGAACCCCTGCTGGACAAGACCGCTGAGGGTCAGATAAACGTCCTTCCTGCGTTCACGCCTGCACGGTGACGCGGGGTCCACGCCGGGTGGGCCTGGCCCCCAGCTGTGAGGTCTCCCTGCAACTGCGCTGCGCACAACAGGCTTCTGATCACAGCACTGGTAATACTCCTACCTTTTTCCCTGCGAGAAAGATGTGAAAGCGTTAAGCCCTGAGCTGATGTCACACAAAAGCAATTCCTCTTCTCTTTTGATCACGCAATCCATGCCAAGCACAGTCTGAAGACAAAGTCCGCGTGTTCCTTCTGGCGGCCACGTTAAAAAAAAAAATTAAACAAAAACCCCAGCCCCGTTTGATCTCTTCCAAAGGGCACTGGAAACTGGGGGCTGACGACTCACAAGGCTGATCTGTGTGTTACTTAACCATCAGCTGCCCTCCGACAGTGAGGAGCAGGTCCACACTCCAGCACACTGTCCTGCACGTCCGTGGCCGCTGTGCGCCGAGCTCCGGGTCACGGGGACCACCGGCTTGCCGAGCGCGGTGGGCGCCACGGGAGAGCAGGCCGCCCTGAGAGCCCACCCCTGCCCTCTGTGCCGCCGCAGCTCCGGAGGCAGAGGCCGGTCTGCAAAGGCAGGCTCTGGATTTTCCGATCTTGCCACCTCGTTTTTGCAATCTGCAATTCGGGAAGACGACCGACCCCCGACCCACCCACCGGAGTCCTGGCAGGCATCTCAGGACACTGCACTTCCGGATTCTTGAGTCCAGGAACGGTTAACAAGTCCGTCACCTGCCTGAGCTAAGCTGACAGTGAGGGTGCAGATCCTTCCAGGCTGCTTTGTTAAGGAAGCAGCTTTTACACAGAACAGATTTGAATTTCTAATTATAAAAAAAAGAAAATTCCACTTAAGAGTCCTGGAATTAACTCCCATCAGATAGGAATTTTTCTATACAGCCTTTCTGTTTTTCCTTTAAAAAAATACTGCAATACTGGAAAAATTCTGAGTTGTTTCCAGGGGACGAAGTGAAAGCATACAGCGGACTGAAACCTGGACGAGTGTCTTCAGTCCTGTAAAAAGGAGCTGGCACTTGGAGGGGGCCAAGGAGAAGACACAAAGGCCAAGCAATCCTAAGAGGGTCCCCGGTTCTACCTACGGCCTCTGGGCTGCAGAGAACACGCCTCATTTCACAGGTCAGGTTGCAATTTAAAGTTGACGCTTTCATGGGATACAAGCTTTTTCCTCAACGTGTTCTTTCAACGACGCGATCCCATTTAACCTGAGCACAATGCGGGGACAATTTGGGGTGCGCTCTGCACGCTGGCTATGTCGTCCCTGAACCTACGCAGCAGGGACGCCCGGTATCCGGGGTCTGACCCCACGTAGCCCCCGCCGCCAAGGGAAACCGACCTCAGGCGTTCTCGCCAGAGCAGCACTGGAAGTGAAACAAACAGCAATGCGCGCTCAGAGTCCGTCCGCGCGGGGAAGGAGGCAGAGCCCGGGCGCAGCCGAGGGCGCCTTTCAGAATCGGGCTCCTTATCCCGGTGCTTGGCTGCGTCATTTGGAACCGAGCGCAGTCCCCCGGGGTCCCAAAGGGCGCCCTTCGCTCAGTCGCACAGCCCTTACCCGCCGCGCTCCCCCACCAGGTGGCACGGCCCCCCGCCGCCGCGCGCGCCCCAGCCGCCCCGGGGCCCCGCGCTCCTTACCAGCTGCTCCTGCAGCGCCGCCAGCGCCGCCTCCAGCCGCAGCTCGCGCGCGCGGGGGCCGCGGGGGTGCTCGGGGTGCGCGGGCCCGGCCGGGGGGTGCAAGGCCAGGGCGCCCCGCACGCGCGCCTGCTGCGTGTCGCGCAGCCCCTGCAGCTCGTGCAGCCCCGCGAGCGCCGCGCGCAGCCGGGCGCCCACCCTGCGGCGGTCCCAGCCCGCGGGCCCCGGCGGGCCCCCCGGCGCCCACATCCCGCGCCCGTCCCGCCCCGCGCCTGTCCGGCCTCCCCCGGCCTCCCGGAGCCTCCTCGGAGCCTCCCGGCCGCGCGCGCGGCCTCCTGCGCCGCCTCTCCCCGCCCCCGCCCCGCAGGTCGCCAAGGTGGGGTGGGACCTATCGGTGGCCGCGGGGGGCGGTGTTTGCACACGCCCCGGGGTCACAGCGGCCGCCCCCGGGCCCGCCCCGTCGACGGAGCCCCGCGCCCTCGGGGGCCCTGGGACCCAAGCTCTCCCTTGAGGCCGGAGGGGACCGAAGGAAAAGGGGGAGCCCAACAGCAGAGCCGCAAAGGGCCGGAGGGGGAACACGGTGAAAGGTTGTGTTTAGGTTTAAAGTAAAAATATAAATTCTTGGCCCAGTAGCGCATTGTGAGGGCCACGTTACCACCGTAAACTCGTTACAGATTTGGAAAGCGTGTTATCCACTCTTCCTGATGCGTATCTGCAGTCGGAATCCTCAGTTTGTCTTTTTTTTTTTTTTTTTTTTTTAAATAATCGCTTTTTTTGAGATGCTGTGCAGGAATCGTTACAATTCACCTATTTCAAGCGCACAGCCCAATGGTTCTTAGTGTGTGCGCAACCGTCACAGGGCTGTACAACTGTCACCACCACCAGTTTTAGAACATTTTCACCTCCAAAAAGTAACTCTGTACCATTAGCCTCACCCTCCTCCGCCGCCGCGCCCCCATCCTTCCGCAGCCAGTTCGGGACATTTCCTGCCAATAGAATCATGCACCAGGCGGTCCTTTGTGCCTGGCTTTTTTCTCTTCCCTTAGGCTTTTCCAGGTTCGTTCATGTTGTGGCCTGATCTCCGTCCATCGTTCCTTTCCACTGGGAGATAATATCCCATTGTTTGGATAGACCACTGTTACGTACCCCGTTCACTTACCGGTGCACATTTGGGTTGTTGCCACTTTTTGGGCTACTAGGAATATTCTGCTCTGGGTTTTCATGTGCTAGTTTTTAGCTGAAAGTTATTTTCATTTCTTTTGGGTGCAGACCTCAGAGTGGCACTGATGGGTTGTAGGTAACTACTGAGAACCACCTCTTGAAGGACGACCAGACTGCTTTCTGAAGCGGCTGCGCCATTTTGCATTGTCACCGGCACCGTATGGAGGGTCCAGTTCTGCCACGCGGCGGCCGGCATTTGTCCTTCTGGCTACAACCGTCTGGTAAGTGCGAAAAGGTGTCTCACTGTGATTTCGATTTGCATCTCCCTATGGCTTCGTGTACATATTGGCTGTTTGTGTATCTTCTCTTGAGAAATGTGTGTTCAGATCCTTCACCCATTTTAAAAATTGGGTTGACTTTTAATTATCGAGATGTAAGGGTTCGCTGTGCATTCTTTGTCATAAATGTTTTTAGGTCTGTTTTGCACACCCTCTTCTCTTTGATTAGTTTCCTGGCACTTGTCTTGGCCATCGTGGCTTCTTATGACGTGTTGATGCTCAGTAGAGCCTGTCCCGCCACCTGTTCTTGAAAGATGTCTTGAGTATTCTTGGCACTTGACAATATTATGTAAATTTTAGAATCAGCAGGTAGATCTCTACAAAAATCCTATTGGTATGTTGATGGGGATCACATCAACTTTAGAGTTACATTTGGAGAGAAATGATGTCTTTATAATATTTAGTTTCCTAATCCATGGACGTGGATTACTCATTTATTTATAAAGATTTTCTACAATGTTCATTGCTAGTCTATAGAAATAAGCAAGAAATTGACAAGCTGATACTAAAATCCATATGGAAATGCAAGGAGCCCAGAATGGCCAAAACAATTTTGAAAAAGAACAAAGTTAGAAGACTTTGGAAGAAATCTAACAATTTTGCTAAACTTATTCACTTGAATAATTTACGTAGATTTTTTAGGTTTTTTCCATATATGTTCATATTATCTGTGACTAATGGAAGTTTTGATTTTTTCTTTTCCATCCTCATATCTTTTATGTTTCTTTTATATCTATCTATCTATCTGTCTATCTGTCTATCTATCTAGGTAGCTATCTGTCTATCATCTATCACCTCTCTCTCTCTACTGGTTTTGTTGCAGTGGATAAGACCTCCAGTACAGTGTCAGGAAAGTGATGATATCAAGCATCCTTATATCATTTCTAGGGGCAGTGGGAAAGTTTCCCACATTTCACCATTAAGGATGTTTGCTGTATGTGTTTTATCAGATGAAGGAAGTTGTCTTCTACCTAAAATGGATATTGAATTTTACCAAATGTATCTTCTACTATGGAAGAGATTGTTATTTTTTTCTTTTTTTCTATTAATATGAATTATGTTAGTCGATTTACAAAAGTAAAGCTAACTTTGCATTTCTGGATAAACCAACCTGGTCATGACTTATTTTCCTCATTTACATATTGCTGGATTTCGTTCGATAGTTTTTTGTTTTAGAGTTCTGCCTCCATTTTCATGAGACTGGGTCAGCCCATCCTTTTTTCTCATAAACTTTTTCTCAGGTTTTCAGAATCAATGCTATGCTGGCCTCATGCACTGAGCGAAAATATTCCTTCTTGATACTCAGTGTAAGGGTTTGTGTAAGATTAAGACAATTTCATTCTTAAATGTTTGGTAGAATACTAATAAAGCCATCTATGTCTGGGGTTTGTGTGTGTGTGTGTGTGTAAATGTTTTAAATAGTGAACTGAAGTCCTTGAATAGCCGTGTAATTACTCAGACTCTCTGTTTCTTCTTGTGTCAGCTTGTTGCAGTGTTTTTCTCATTGTGATCATATTTTCAATTGTGTTGACATGAATGTTCTGTAATAGTGATGTGTCTCCCTGCCCAGACTTTTTTCTTTTTTTCTGTTTTTTCCATTTGGTTATTTGTGCTGCTTCTCTCTTTCCTCCTTGGTCATCCTTAGCAAAGGTTTAACAATCTTATCAGTGTTTTCAAAGTACCAACTTTAGACTTTGGTGATCCTCTCTGTTTTCGTTCATCTTCTCATCCGTCAATCTGTTTTCCTTCAGCCTATTTACTCTGGCTATAATTTATCAGATTACCTCTTCTAACTTCGCTCACTGACATCCTCCTCTGTTTGACAGTGCTCAGAGCTCATTTGTGGTGACAAGAACTTGTACCTGGACAAACACTGGGTCCTGCCCCATAGATTGTGTGCACAGTCTTAACGTTGAGAACAAAGTGTGGGGTTGCCTTTCCTGCTTGGACGACGTTGTGTTCGGAGCTTTCTGCAGAGGACAATGAGCGCGACTCTCGTGGACTGGCTTTCGAGAGGGGAAGTCGTGGATACAATCTCAGGGTGTCCTAGAATATGAGAGATAAAAGGAACTTTAGCGACCATGTGCTGTTTTCTTCCGCCATTGTCTCCTGTCCCTCGTGTCAGAGGTGGGAAAGAGGCCCGAAAAGTCCATTTTAACTGACTTGTCTAACCCTCTCCCCATTTCTCATTGTTAAATCAGGACAATAGTGGACTCTATTCTCTCTCACACACAAGAGAAATGTGTCCTCTGTCACAGGTGCCCCCTGAGAATGGGTTTGAGCCCAGGGGACACTTTTGGGCCCAGCGGGAAGGACTGACTTAGGTCTTCACATTGGGTTTGCACCCTGGCCCCAGGCTCCCTCACAGACGGTCTGTATTTTTTTTGGCTTTCTCACCGTTCACCTTATTCCTGTTTTATTGCTCCTGTCCTTCATTTCCCGTGTTTTTTCGATCCTATCCTTCATTTCCCATGAACTTGAAATCCTTGTCCATTTTTGAGGAACTTTATCTTCCTCTGTTTACACCCGGAGAGAACACGGTTTCCTGGGTTCCTGGAGAGCCAGTCAGAACCTGGGTGTGTTTGTCAGGAATCCAGCCTCCTCAGCCAATGCCTCTGACTCTCCCAACCAGCAAACCTGCTGCTACCTGTTACTTTTCACTACGTAAGCACCGTCCTCCACGTTTTGTCACATAAGGACACGGACCGGCCAAAAAGAAGGAGAGCTTTTGAGCTTTACCCCTTTATCATCTGTTCTTTTTCTTTTTTTTTAAAAAAAATTTTAATGTTTATTTTACTTTTGAGAGAGAGAGAGAGAGCATAAACAGGGAAGGGGCAGAGAGAGAGGGAGACACAGAATCCGAAGCAGGCTCCAGGCTCTGAGCCGTCGGCACAGGGCCCGACGCGGGGCTCGAACTCACGGACCGGGAGATCGTGACCTGAGCTGGAGTCAGACGTCTAACTGACTGAGCCACTCAGGTGCCCTTGTCTGCTCTTGTTTAATCACCTCTGTTCTTCTTTAGTCATATTGTCTAAACTATTAGTATTTACACAGTTCTCTGTAAAGATATGTATCCATCAAAGTTAAAAATGTGATAGACCTTATTCTCTGGATGATTTTTATGTTACACCATTTTTATTCTGTGGATACAGTAGGTTCTTGCAGCTCTGTGAATACTGACTTTCTATTTTGTTTTTAATGATTTCTGTGTTGCATAGTGTCAATATTTCTGTTTACCTTTGGCTCTTTCATGCTGTAGACTTTCCTCACGCGGCTGACGATTCCTGGATGCGGTTTTCCTGTGAGGCGGTAGGAAGGTGCACATCGTCCTCGAATTTGGTGTTGTGGTGGGATTAGAGAGTGCAGAGCAGACCGGGGTGCTCCGTGTGCCCCAGAGTCAGATGTGCAGGGCCGTCCTTGTGGCCCCGGCACCAGACACCCCCAGGTAGGCATTTTATCTCATTTATACGTGGCCGTACATGTAGATTATGCTTTGGTTTTGTTGTCACTGTTGTTTATGGTCATTTTCATCTGGTTTCAGGAGGAGGACATGTGCCCCATGCACTATCTTATATCAGAATCCGCTAGAAATTTTTGCCTTTAAGCAAAGTTTTCGCAACAGTCAGAATCCGCTAGAAATTTTTGCCTTTAAGCAATTTTTTTGCAACAGTCTCAAGCTTATGAAGAAGTCGCATGTGCAGTGCGAAGAACTTTCTCCTGTTTTCCCAGAACCATTGAGAACACTTTGATGACCTGTGGCCCTATTGCCCTTAAAACCTTAGTGTGCATTGTCTACACACAAAGGCATTATCTTAAGTAAACAAAATCTAATAATTCAAATCAGGAAATTGGTTTTGGTTCCTAATTACCAGGTTTCACCAATTATCCTGTTAATGTCCTTCAGGTCAGAATGATCCCATCCAGACTCAGGCGTTTAACCTGGCCCATCCTGCTGCCCCCTGTGAGCCTGGGGCAGGGGCCCAACTGTTCTTGACTCAAGGCTGCACTTTCAAAGATTACAGGCCAGTTATTTTGTAGGCCACTCCTTGGTGTTGCCTTGTTTCCTCCTGCTTCAGGTTGTCATGCAGGTGAGGCAGGAATGTCACAGAAGTGATTCTGTGCTCTTGTCATGGGTCCTACTGAGGGGCACACACCTTCAACATGCCTATTCCTGACACTTCCCACCGTGATCACTTCATCTCTGTCACCTGTCTGCCAACCTGTCTATCCATCCATCCATCCATCCATCCACCCATCCATTCATCCATCCATCCATCCATCCATCCATTATATCTATCTATCTATCTATCTATCTATCTATCTATCTATCTATCATCTGTCTGTGATCTGTCTACTGTCTGTGTACCCACCTCTCTCTCTTTTTCCTGTCTTTCCATCTGTCTCTCCTCCCTCTCCACCTGTCCATCATCCGCCTCATCTCCTCAGTTCTTACATCACACACATCATCCTAGAGCTTCATCAGCGTCCACTCTCACCAGATGAACAATGTTTCACCGAAGGGACACACTTGAGTCACGCTTGTGTTGACGGACCTCTGGTTGTCTCCTTTCTTCCTGCCACGGCAGCAGCGCAGAAAGCATTCTCACGCACATGGCCTTGCCTTTGTCTCTGTGCGCCGGGTTCTCGGAAGTGGAATTTCTGACGTCCGCGAGCATCTCTGTTTTTATCTGAACGTGGCCAGATTTTCTCCCAGAAGGATCGAGCAGTAGCCAGCGGTGTGCGAACGCAAACTCCAAACCCGCGTCGTTGCCGACGCCGAATGCTTCGTTTTGAAACCTTGTTTTGCGTGGTAAGAATACGGTATCTCGGTGTTCATCTGTGTGCACGGCGCTGTGACCCCTGGTGAATGTGAGCAACTCTTCATGTGTTTGTTTCAACTTTCATTTCTCCCCCCGGGGCCTGCCTGCCCCGGTCTTTGCCTGTCTGTCTTCGTCTCGTCAGTTGGCAGGAACTTTTTGTGTTCTGGCTGGTATTTGTCAGATGTGTTAGACATGCTCTCCCCCCCAATCTGTCGTTTCTCTCCAGCTTTGTTTGTGGTATGCTGGACACGTCGGCACTTAATATGTTTTCCTTGATGTCTTTTATGATTACTCAAAACGTCCTTCCCTATTTCAACATGAGGTCAGCGTTTTGGCAAACGTTATTCTGATATTACACATTTATGGTTCACCCACCCAGAATTTATAGTTGCATCCGGTGCAGTGGAAGGTTCTGACATCTCCCCTGTATGATTATATAATTATCCCAGCCCCACCACCTTGGCTTAAACAAACTTCCCTTTTTTACTGAATTAAAATGCTGTCTCACTCATCCTTCTGACCGTTTGTCTGGCCTGACGCTAATCACTTACTGTCGAATCTGAAGGTGACGTTCACTGGAGCAAATGTGTAATTATTGACATGGAAAATGTTCATGGTATATTAAGACAAAACAGCAGATTACAAAGCACTGTGGCTCCATCAGGAATGTGTGTGTGTGTGTGTGTGTGTGTGTGTGTGTGTGTGTATTTCGTACGTAGAGGAGTGTGAAAGGCTATCCGCTTGAAACGTTCACAGTGGTTCAATCTGGGTAAAGCGATTATAGGTCACTTGAGTGCTTTTCTTCCTGTATTTTTGTTTTTATATAAGCATTACCTAGTAACTAAAGAAGTTAAAAATTTAGTGACTCTCCTTGACTTACAAAATAAAAGCTACCAGCTTCCTTTTGTCTTGAAGCCTCTCTAGCTATGATATGGCCACATTTGCACAATAATCAAGGGAAAGTTGAAAAGCAAAGAAACTTACAGATATTCCTCACCTAGTACTCAATAAAGACTGTAAGAGTGTATTTATTCTGATTAAAGGAATGACACATTTATAATTCTTTTTACACATTTATTTATTTTTGAGAGACAGAGCATGAGCAAGGGAGGGGGAGAGAGAGAGGGAAACACAGAATCCAAAGCAGGCTCCGGGCTCTGAGCTGTCGGCACAGGGCCCGACGCGGGACTCGAACTCCCGGACCACGAGATCATGACCTGAACCGAAGTCGGCCGCTTAACCGACTGAGCCACCCAGGCGCCCCAGGAATGACACATTTATAAAGTAGCAAATATACACTGGCTTCTATGCACGCAAATCAACCGTGTTAATAATTATACTCTTGCCAGAGGCAAGTAGGGATTATGCAGTTAGGTACTGGTTAAGTGTGCCAGTCAGCAGATAGAGTTTTCTTTATCTATAAAATAATCTCATTTTTTTGAGCCTTTACCACCTTGTCGGTAGGACTTGTGTGTGTCTAGAGCTCAGAGAGTGGACGTTCCTTTCGCTTGGCCCCACGTCTGTGTGTTTCCTGTGCGTGGAATCCCACTGTGCGCCGTGGTGGGAGGCCGCTGCCTGTAGGGGGAGCCTGTAGGGGGAGCGGGGGAGGGTCTCCTGATGCACCTGCGGACGATCCTATTTCTCTAAAAAGGGCAATGGCGGCCCACCGTCGAGGCAGCAATAAGTCATGTGTGCACCCTGCATGAACACGTGTGTAGACAGCCACGCGGTCCCAGATGGAGGAGGACACGGGAGGGACGGGGTCACATCGTGCTTCTCTCTCCGCGTGCAGCCGGCGACGGCACTTGTCTGGCGAGGCTCTCGTGTACGGTAACGGGGGTCGTTCCACGATGATGCTTCTTTTGGTCTCAGAACTCTTAAAGGATGATGTTCTGGGTCGGAGTTCACATTCATATAAGTTTTCTATTTTCTTGATGTTCACGAGGTGCCTTAAGAATTCTCCGTATTTTGGCTTTTCCACGTAAACTGTGGATTCAGCTGTTTGGAAGCAATACTCGCATCCCTGTGTCCTGGTGGAGAGCAAGAAGGCATGACATGTGTGCGGGAAGCCCACTGAACTTCCGAGAAGCTCGTGCCCAAGAATGGGCTCCCCACGTGCAAACCAGAGAGAAGAGGCCCCCGCGCGTGACTGACTAGGTCGGGATAAGCAAGGAAGAGCTGTCAGAACTGAAATTTCCATGTCGTGTTTTGCCTAAAGCCACTATAAACCTCATAAAGTGAAAGCTCTGTTTCAGACTTAGGGGTTTTGCCTTGATTTGGCGTGGCTTGATCTGCAGAGTCACCGTGAATTTCTACAACATGGAAAGCGTGTCCCAAGTAGCCAAGTAAATGGATCTACGTACTTCCGGTAGTCTCCCTGGTTATGAAAGATGAAGTCATATCTTAATTCCCTTTATTTCCTCATTGTTTTCTGTCCCCGTATTCAGTAACTTAGAGTGTTATTTCAGTAATACTTTGATATCGCTTCCTTTCCCGATGACCTCCTGGGTGAATTAGTTTACTGCCCCAGGATTTTTGAGATGGCAGATAATCTGTGATAAAGGCTCCAGGTATCTGTGTTTGTCCGTATAGTGGCATATGGTAGTGTAGATATGGCAACGTGTGTGTGTGTGTGTGTGTGTCCCCTGCCAAAAACCAAAAGGATGCGCTGTGTTCATAGTCAATGCACCGTTGTTTTTGTTCTAGGACTAGAATAGTAAATCTATAAATTAAAAAAAAAAACTTAATATTTATTTCTGGGAGAGAGAGAGTGAGTGAGCACGAGTGGGGGAGGGGCAGACAGAGGGGGAGACACAGAATCCAAAACAGGCTCCAGGCTCCGCGAGCTGTCAGCACAGAGCCCGATGCAAGGCTCGAACTCACGGACCGCGGGATCACGACCTGAGCCGAAGTCGGACGCTCAACCGACTGAGCCACCCAGGCGCCCCAATCTGTAAACTTTTTTAAGGAGGAAATCGAATTAAAGAAGATAAAGCCATCCTATAACTTCAGTTATAGTAATTAGTCCTCAATGAAGGGTACTCTAAGCATTATTACACGTAAGCGCAGGAGATGACTGTCATCTAAGGCCGGCCGTCACGTGGACAATGGTGGGTGGTGACTGTATTTTATGTTCCTCCGGTTGTCCCGTGGTGCCTATGGGTCCCGGTGATCCACCCGCCTGTTACAAAATGTCCACGTCTAGTCGTCTGAGTAAGCTGTGTGTGTCGTCCGTGTCCCAGGGACGTGGGCACATTGTGCACATTATGCCACGTTGTACCCTCAGGCCTGCAGGGTGTATGTGCGTCCACCCACCAGAGGAGCCCTGGAGGAAGGTGGTTGTGTGCCGATGACACAGCGCTCTTGGTCTACACTCCTGAGGCGGCTGCTGTATTCTCCCCACATGTGGAAATAACTTTAGCGTTTGTGCTGATTATTAAAGAAATGTAGAATGACAGGTAGGTAAATGTGTTGCAGGAGAAAATTGTCCATAAAGTGCACCCCGTTGTGCGCCGTTTTGAATATATTATATCCCTTCCAGAGATTTCTGCGTAAATATAATTTTTAACGTGAATCGAATCTCTTTCTTCCTCAATATTTGGCTGTCTCCTGCTAATACGTACACATTCCATTCTGTGATTATACAACAGCATATTTCACTAATCCCCTATTGATGGACATTTATATAACCATCATTTATATAAATGTTTCTCCCTGCTCTAAATCATCCTGGATAGAAGTGCCTCGTTCCTACCCACCCCCAGGAAGGTGTAATCATTAGCACTCGCTCCAGTTTTATGTGATTCTTACATTAATATTAAGATCGGACATCTTTCTTCATGTATGTTACATGTTTGTATGTCGTGTTTGGTATTTCCTTGTTCAAACCTTCTGTCTGAATTCATTTGGGATATTTGTTACGGGTCTGTAAGGGCTCTATATTGACGATGTGAGAAGTTGTGAAAAATACTGTAAAATAGGAGAAATCTGGGACCACTTAACGTGAGTGACCAAGCTCAGTAACATGCTGGGCCATCGGAAACACGATGAAAACAACAGAAAATTGCTCAGCATAGGATCCTAACTGGTTGAGAAGCGATTATAGTAGCTATATTTTCTTTAAGCGGGAATTATGTGTTGCATTGAAGCTTATTGAAATTATTGAAAGTAAAATGGGGTGTCAGTGCTTTGGCCAGGATGATGGGTCCTGACACCCACCTTCCTGTGTGTCCAAACCCAGCACCCCTTTCCACGCACACCCCCAGGGCTCGGGGGTCCCCGGCACCCCATTCCACGCACACCCCCAGGGCTCGGGGGTCCCCGGCACCCCTTTCCGCGCACACCCCCAGGGCTCGGGGGTCCCCGGTACCTCTTTCCATGCACAACCCCCAGAGTTCAGGGGTCCCCAGTACCCCTTTCCGCGCATACCCCCAGGGCTCGGTGGTCCCCAAAAGTACCGCGTGGATGTGCCCACAATTATCATTTTACAGAAGCTTTAGTGTCACAAACCCTCACTAGAAGTGAGGGTTATCCTAGAAGATAAGGATGCACTTTAATCTTTGAGAGACCAGAAACATAGCATCCTGGAAGTGTGAGTCTCCAAAGAAGCTTATCACAAGAAAAGCAACTTCTGAGATTCAGTGCTAAGTGAGTAGAAAACACTGGCATTTTTGTTCAGGCTGTGGAAGGTTATGGGCAGTGAGTAACAGTGAAAAGCTGAAGCTACTTGTGAAAAAGGAAACAAAAGATATATTTTTCCCTGTGGCACTGTTTGGAAATCCTTCTTGGAGCCGTGAGGACTACAGTGGTTCTGTCTGTACCTTTGTTCCAGGAACCTTCTGGATTTTCTGGTGATTGCTGTAAGAGAAACAGGGACCTGGAGCTGCCCCAGGCCGCACTCCTGCTCCTTGGCTTTTCTTGACTCATCTTCCTGTGTCCACCCCCCACCCTGCCTGTGAACCGCGTCCACACCCCCCCCTTCGCCGCACCCCCGGCCCCACTGCCCCCATGCACAATGTCAGTCCTGACCAGGTGAAGGCGTCTGGAAACCCACCCTGCATTTCAGTAACATGTTCTGGGTCGCGGTCTGGGCCAGGGTTGCACAGAGGCCACAAGGGACATTTCTCATTTAGAAACATGTTTTATCACTTTTGCTTCCCAGAATCCCTCAGTGCAGGCTTCGTGTCTGGCTTCCTTCACTTAGCGCGACGTTCCTGACCGCGGTCCGTGCTGCGTGAGTCAGCCGATGGTCCTGTGTATCTGCTCACGACTCGTTTCTGGTCCTCGCTGTCGTGAATGGACTGAGTGGCCATCAGCGTAGGACTCTCCGTGGCTGTGTGTTTCCGTGGCTGTCGGCATAGGACTCTCCGTGGCTGTGTGTTTCCATGGCTGTTGGCGCAGGACTCTCCGTGGCTGTGTTTCCGTGGCCGTCGGTGCAGGACTCTCTGTGGCTGTGTGTTTCCGTGGCTGTCAGTGCAGGACTCTCCATGGCTGTGTTTCCGTGGCTGTCGGTGTAGGACTCTCCGTGGCTGTGTGTTTCCGTGGCTGTCAGCACAGGACTCTCCGTGGCTGTGTTTCCGTGGCTGTCGGTGCAGGACTCTCCATGGCTGTGTGTTTCCGTGGCTGTCGGCACAGGACTCTCTGTGGCTGTGTGTTTCCGTGGCTGTCGGTGTAGGACTCTCCGTGGCTGTGTTTCCGTGGCTGTCGGTGTAGGACTCTCCGCGGCTGTGTGTTTCCGTGGCTGTCGGTGTATGACTCTCCGTGGCTGTGTGTTTCCGTGGCTGTCGGTGTAGAACTCTCCATGGCTGTGTGTTTCCGAGTCTCTGGAGGGGTGAGGGTAGCTGGCTCATCGCATGCACATGTGTTCATCTTGTAAGAAACCACCAGTTTCCTAAGTGGCTGTGCGTTTTACACTCAGCCTGCACGCAGGACGGCTGCTACCGCTGAGCATCCTGGCCTGTGCTTGGCATGGTTGATCTTCAAGTTAGGCGTTCCAGAAGCTGTGCAGGGTTGCACGGATTTTGAGGCAACAGGACCAGCATCTCCCGTGGCCGAGGCCTCTGAGTCCTGCGGTGTGCAGATCGGCACACGGGTCTGGCTGGTCCACAGCCTCAGGGCTCGACGAACCCGCCGAGTTCCCGCGCACCTTCTCTCCTAAGGGGGCGTGTGGAGATTTGGGTCCTCGTGGCCGCCACGACTCCCCGCACCTAGAGCTGCTCAGTCCGAGGTTCACGTCCTCATGCGCGTCTCCGACATCGAGGTCGTCTTCTCTGCAAGTCACCAGTCAAGCTTAGACCCTCGCGTGACCTCCAGCGTGGTCTCTCCTGGCATCTGCTTCAGTATCCGTGCAGTAAGGGTCCTAACAGTAGTTCCTGCCAGCGGAGATGGTGAGGAAGAAAACGGGCAGGAGATCAAGCAGCCAGATACTCAGAGGCGCATGGAGGGGCCCCACTGGCGGTGGAACTTACTCATGTCTTTTCGGTGAATGGGACCCAAGGCATTTCCTGTGGTCGTCCCGCTCATGCAGCTTCCTGTCTGCACGCCAAGGAGAGTGAACGGGAGAGGAAAACCAAGCCCCTTCCAGAGGGGATGTAGAAATGAGGTTTGCAATTATGGACCCAACAGTTAAAACCGTCAGATGAAGGAAGGTATGCAAAGATGTGGTTGGTAACGACGTGACGACGCTCGTGATCTTAGGACATTCTGTGTAAGGAAAGGGTATTAGAAATCATTCAAGAATACTTTTGAAAACAGGGTTTTTTTTTAAACATGAAGTTTTACTGGGAATCTCAATATTTGTGGAAGAAATACGAGTTTTTTCCTTTCTGTATCATATTGTACACACATATGGTTATATTTGTATGATAAACATTTAACATTAGAAAACTATTTTAATAGATCTAGTAAGTGACCATAACTGGAGAGGGTAAATAAATAGAATATAAATGAGTAAGTGAGTATAGAGTGTTTTCCGTGGGAAGGAAGCATGTCAGAATCATCTACGGGTCTTTTGCAGAGGGAGAAAAGCAATACTTTACAAGAATAGAAGAAAGTTACAGCTGGGGCGCCTGGGTGGCTCAGTCTGTTAAGCGTCCGACTTCGGCTCAGTCACGATCTCGAGTCCTGTGTCGGGCTCTGTGCTGACAGCTCGGAGCCTGGAGCCTGCTTCGGATTCTGTGTCTTCCTCTCTCTCTGCCCCTCCCTGCTGATGCTCTGTCTCTGACTCTCTCTCAAAAATAAATAAACATTAAAAAAAATGTAGAAGAAAGGTAACAGCTGTTGCAGGCAGCCACGATCTGTTCCATGAGTCCGTGTCAGGACTGGACGATAAGACTCCACGGGAACGGCTGGATGAAACTAAAAATCCACACAAATTTCCAGAACCCGTTTCAGTATCAAATCGTGCTTCCTACTCGGTTGAACTGTAGGAAATGACTGGTTTTCCTTCAACTTAAAAAGGCTGAATGTTGGCCATGTATTGTAGTCGTGTCGTATGTCAATACATGCTCAAGGGACGTCATGTGAAGTCCCTTCCGCACGGTGGGACTCGAGTGGTGGAAGAAATAAACGTGTGGTACGTGCCCCATTTAGTTTATTTTTTAAAACATGTTTTATTGTTTTCTTGCTATTACAAAAGTAATGTATGTTTATCATGCAACATTTGAAAAACACTGACAAGCAGGGCGCCTGGGTGGCTCAGTTGGTTAAGCATCCAGCTTTGGCTCAGGTCATGATCTCGCGGTTCGTGGGTTCGAGCCCCGTGTTGGGCTCTGTGCTGACAGCTCAGAGCCTGGAGCTGCTTCAGATTTTGTGTCTCTCTCTCTCTCTCTCTCTCTCCCCCTCCCCTGCTAGTGCTCTGTCTCTGTCTCTCTGAAAAATAAATAAACATTAAAAAAAAAAGGAAAAATACTGACAAGCAAAAAAAGAAAAAAAAAATCCCCCCAAATCCCCCAAAAGCTCTCAACTCCCAGAGCTTAACTGCCATGACCATTTTTGTCTGATTTTTTTATGAACTTTTCTGGGGCCCTATGTCTTATGATAGAAATGAAATCATGTGATGCAAACTGAACCCACTCTTTCCATTTGTGATTTTGGGCACTCTCCCCTGTGCCATTTAGGGTGTCCGCTTCATGTGCATTTAGTGTTTCTTGTTTGGACAAAACAATTTGTTTACGAATCCCCACTTGGACTCAGGTTACCTGCCAGCCCGGTCGCGAGCGACCGTGTCCGGGCCTCACCCCGGGGGGCAGACGAGGGACGCTCTCCTAACCCGAGTGCCCCCTGCCGCTCTGCCTGCAGCCCTCCTTCACCCCGAGTCCAGGGGAGCGGGGCCCCCACCGCAGCCACATCCCGGCCCCGAGACCCCTGCGCGGCCCCTGCCCCCCAAGCCCCCGTGTCCTGTGAGCCTGTCCTCCTCGGCCTCCGGGTCAGTTGCTTTCTGCAGCTGCTGCCTCGGGGACGTCCCAGGGTCCTGTGACGGCTTTTCCCTTTAGTACACAGCCAGCAGCTACACCAAAGCCTCCGTCAGATCGTGGGGCACGTTCTGCCAGATACCCGCTGGCACGAGTCCCCCGGCTGTTAGATGCCCGCTCATCGGCACGTGTACGTTTTTTCGATAAACGCACTCAAAGTTGCTCCTCGGGATGTCTGCTCACTGTGACTTCCTCTGGCAAGATGGGGACGTGGCCACACAACCTGGAGACACTGAACAGTCTCACCTTTAACGTTGTCATTTGTTAAAGAAGTATAACTTAGTAAAGTCAACTAAACATAAGTGTTAAATTACTAGGTAGTCCTGAAAAGCAAGGACTTCAAGGGAATCAGATTCCGTGCGGAGCCTCTCAGCTTTCAGACCGCAGCTCCGTCTCGTCACGCGTCTCCGGGAGC
This sequence comes from Neofelis nebulosa, assembly GCF_028018385.1. Classification (NCBI taxonomy): domain Eukaryota; kingdom Metazoa; phylum Chordata; class Mammalia; order Carnivora; family Felidae; genus Neofelis; species Neofelis nebulosa. Next base: position 154,308,922 of record NC_080787.1, read on the forward strand.
CGGGAGCCGTGTTCTGCACACAGCAGCCTGGGTTTGGCTCAGGGGCACTCTCTGTGCGCGCGTTGGTCCTCGTCACCCGCTGAGGACGCTGGCCGTGGGCACTCGCTCCACCTGCGTGAGGCCAGAGCCCGAGTGCGTCTGACGTCCAAGTCAGCACAAGCAGGAGACACTGGACCTTGAGGCCGTGGCTCCCAGCGGGCGGGCGGGAACTGTGCGGAGCCCCTCGCGGATCCCCCAAGATGCCGGGAGGAGAAGCCGTCCGTGCAGGCGCAGGGGCAGGTGGACGGTGGGCTTCCCGGGGCTCCCGGTGGGATCCGGACGCGGGTGTCCACCTCCGGGGAGCGAAGGCCCTGCCGCAGGGGTGCGGCCGCCGTGCAGGCGGAGAAGGGGTGCACGGTTTTCAAAGCTTCCCTCCCGCCGGCCACAGCCACCCCGACGGGCGCCCCGCTGTCACTCTGTGTGGAGCAGGGGGAGCACGGCTGCTGTGTGTTGGGGCCGCGGGCTCGCCTCGCCTTCTGGAGACGGCCTCCCCGCACACCGGGGGACGCCCCACAACATCTGGCCCTTTCAGCAGAAGGCACGGTGTTTGAGGGGAAGCAGCAGGACCATGGGGCTCCAGCCGCCCTGCACCAGCCCAGGAGGGTCTGCTCGGTCGCCCACACGGGTGAGGAAGCGGGGGCTTGTGCCCGGAGGCTGGCAGCTCGCGGCCGGTCAGCCCTGCCTGGGTCCCCTGGGTCCCCTGGGTCTCCGTACACGGAGCGGAGCTGTGTACAGGCGGCCCTAGGGCCATGCCCCCCCGACGTCCCGGCAGGGCAGAGGGACAGACAGACGGCTCTGCCATCGCGGGTGGGGGTGGGGTGGGGGGCAGGAGAAAACCGCCAGAAGGAGGAAAACTCCAGCTGGATGGCTAGTGGGGTCACCTCCCTGTGTTTCTCTACACTGAGTGACGTGGTCTCATTACGTGACAGTGTTTCGGGGGTAAGCTCTGTGGAGGGGCCGGGACGGTGAGTGGGGGCCACGGAAGGGCAGGGGGAGGGACTGCGGGCGGGTGACGGCTGTGTGCATGTGGCAGAGGTCTCCATCCGCGGCCCCCAGGGCCTCGTGCTCTCTTCTCCAAGGCTGTCCCCGGGCCCCGCCCTGGAGGGTTCTCTGGGAAACCTCTGGAAATGACCGCTGCCCGCTGCCCCCCGCCCCTCCCCTCCTCCCACCGTTTGCTCAGACTGTCGACACGGGAAGAGCCCGCGCGTTGGCCCCGCTTGGAAACCCCCAGGTGAGGCCGATGCGTGGGGGCAGGTCCCGGGGTCAGTGTCCACGTGTGGGTCCCACCCCGTCCCCTGTCAGCTGCCTGCTGTGGTGGGCTCAGCGGTACTTAAACTGCCCACGTGTTTATTAGTTTGGCCTTGACGGGCTGTGTGGGCACCAGAGGGTTTCTTGCAAAGGGAGTGGTGCCCGTCAGGGACAGCACACGCTCAGATTCAGGCGGCTTCCCGCGGCCGTGGCTCCCGCCTCGGTTTCCCCGTGGAGGCGTCGACTGGGTGTCAGGCTTCGCTCTGAATAACGGAACTTGGCAGGGACGGGGCGTCCTGGATGCCGACGGTTCTTGGCCCCGCGGCCTCGGCACCAGGCTCGTTATGGCGCCAGTTATGGGACGGCGGGAACTCCTAGGCCTAAAACTGCACGGACTTCAGGGTCAGGCGCCTTCGGGCTCCGCAGGCTGTTGTAAACAGCGGTCACCTGCCTCTTGCATCCCCGCGAAGGTGGAGGAGTTCTGTCTGGACCCGAAAGGAGGGGGTCAGCGGGGCTCGTCGGGAACCAGCCACAAGCACTAAGTGGCTTCGAGGCTCAACCCGCTTTCGGGTTGTGGGGTGCAGGGACCCTCAGTGCTTCAGTTCCTACGTCTGTGAACTGTGGGCCCCAAGAGGAGCCCCCCTCCAGGCGCGGGCGTAAAAAGTGACCGAGTGTGTGTGAATGAGCACCCACCCCAGACCCGCCCGCGTCGGCAGGGACAGAGCTGTGGGCGGCAGCCTCTTCTGGGGACGTTTACATCCGGGTGGAGAGATCAGCCGCCGTGTGAGGGTCTGCTCCGCGCCAGCCACCGCCGGGCACCTTCACTGAGGGCGGTGTGCAAGTACGGGCAGAGGCTCGAACCCACAGGAACAGTGTGCGGGTGGGGGACGGGTGCCGGCTCTGCAGAGGGTGCTCTTAGCACGGAGGGGGAGGGGGTCTGACTCTTCCCGGCACGTGGGCTGTGGGGACAGGGCGGGGAGCTCGGGTGTGGCTCCTGTGTCAGGCTGGGCACTGAGTGACGTCCCAGACAGAGGAGGCCCCAGGCGCCGGGGGTGGGGGGCGGGCGGAGGGTGTGAGGTCGAGGGCGGCACCAAGTGGTGAGTGATGTGAATCAGCTGCAGGGTGAGGACACCTCCAGGAGATGACGCCCGCTGGGGTGTCCACACGGCACCGGCTGCTCAGGCCAGGACAGCAGAGAAGGACGCGCTCTCAGGGGAGCCCGGGGCGGACAGAGGCCTCCCTGCCTTCTGTGCCAGCTGTGCCTGCAGGGGGGCGGCTCCAGGCAGGGGCCCTGCCGGCGGGACTGGGGGTGCCCCTTGGCCGGGCCACCTGGACCCGGCATCTCCCGTCGGTGGCCGAGCCTTCCCAGGCCGAGGGTCCCCGCTTCTGTGGGGCCTCCTGCCCTGGCTTCCCACATCTGCTCCTTTGCAGCTGCCGGGTCCTGTCCCTGCTCCGTGCTCCCAGGCTGCCGGGTCCTGTCCCTGCTCCGTGCTCCCAGGCTGCCGGGTCCTCCCCAGCTCCGTGCTCCCAGGCTGCCGGGTCCTCCCCAGCCCCGTGCCCCCAGGCTGCCGGGTCCTCCCCAGCCCCGTGCTCCCAGGCTGCCGGGTCCTGTCCCTGCTCCGTGCTCCCAGGCTGCCGGGTCCTGTCCCTGCTCCGTGCTCCCAGGCTGCCGGGTCCTGTCCCTGCTCCGTGCCCCCGGGCTGCCGGGTCCTGTCCCTGCTCCGTGCCCCCGGGCTGCCGGGTCCTCCCCAGCTCCATGCCCCCGGGCTGCCGGGTCCTCCCCAGCCCCGTGCCCCCGGGCTGCCGGGTCCTGTCCCTGCTCCGTGCTCCCAGGCTGCCGGGTCCTGTCCCTGCTCCGTGCCCCCGGGCTGCCGGGTCCTGTCCCTGCTCCGTGCCCCCGGGCTGCCGGGTCCTCCCCAGCCCCGTGCCCCCAGGCTGCCGGGTCCTGTCCCTGCTCCGTGCTCCCAGGCTGCCGGGTCCTGTCCCTGCTCCGTGCTCCCAGGCTGCCGGGTCCTGTCCCTGCTCCGTGCCCCCGGGCTGCCGGGTCCTCCCCAGCTCCATGCCCCCGGGCTGCCGGGTCCTCCCCAGCCCCGTGCCCCCGGGCTGCCGGGTCCTCCCCAGCCCCGTGCCCCCGGGCTGCCGGGTCCTCCCCAGCCCCGTGTCCCCAGGCTGCCGGGTCCTCCCCAGGCTGCCGGGTCCTGTCCCTGCTCCGTGCTCCCAGGCTGCCGGGTCCTCCCCAGCCCCGTGCCCCCAGGCTGCCGGGTCCTCCCCAGCCCCGTGCCCCCAGGCTGCCGGGTCCTCCCCAGCTCCGTGCCCCCAGGCTGCCGGGTCCTGTCCCTGCTCTGTGCTCCCAGGCTGCCGGGTCCTCCCCAGCCCCGTGCCCCCAGGCTGCCGGGTCCTCCCCAGCCCCGTGCCCCCAGGCTGCCGGGTCCTCCCCAGCCCCATGCCCCCAGGCTGCCGGGTCCTGTCCCTGCTCCGTGCTCCCAGGCTGCCGGGTCCTCCCCAGCCCCGTGCCCCCAGGCTGCCGGGTCCTCCCCAGCTCCGTGCTCCCAGGCTGCCGGGTCCTCCCCAGCTCCGTGCCACCAGGCCGCCGGGTCCTGTCCCTGCTCCGTGCCCCCAGGCTGCCGGGTCCTCCCCAGCCCCGTGCCCCCAGGCTGCCGGGTCCTCCCCAGCTCCGTGCCCCCGGGCTGCCGGGTCCTCCCTAGCTCCGTGCCCCCGGGCTGCCGGGTGCTCCCCAGCCCCGTGCCCCCGGGCTGCCGGGTCCTCCCCAGCCCCGTGCCCCCGGGCTGCCGGGTCCTCCCCAGCTTCGTGCTCCCAGGCTGCTGGGTCCTCCCCAGCTCCGTGCTCCCAGGCCATGTGCGGTCAGGGAGGATTCATGCTCCCTGCACCCCAGGACCCTTTTGATCTACGTTTCAGCTTTGGTGGTTGAATTCCGACACCCAGGCTGTGTGACTTTCTCCTGCTCTGCCTGGAGTCAAGCCAGGCTGGCCACGTCTGTCCTCAGGGTCCCCTCGAGGGGTGGGCTTCCCGTGGGCCTTTCAGAAGGAGCCCCCCCCGCCACAGGGGACACCGACAGAACGTGCCACCAAGGATCTAGGGACAAAGCTGTGGAGAAACATGCGAGTCGAGACAATTATTCTTTCTCCTGACCCCCGGAAATAGCAAACAAAGCAGATCTGGTGTCATTGTTAGATTTTATCGCGATGTCTCTTTCCAGCTGAAGGAATGCGACGGGCGAGCCCCCAAATCCTCACCAGCTCCAGCCCCGAACTCTGAGTACAAGGAATGAGGACCCCGGCTTCGCTGGTGTCGATCTGCCTTGTTTTTCTGAAGTTCTTCTGCACACCCAGCCCGTCTGCCCGTTTCCTCCCGGCAGCTCCTTGGGGACAGCAGCGCCTCACAGGCGAACAGCGCCCTCACGCACACGGTGGGGGACGGGGCCGCCAGGGGCAGGCGGAGGCATGGGGGGGCACTGGCTCCTGTCTGTCCAGAGGCCGGAACACGGGCTTCAACATCACTGCCAGCCGTTCTCCTGCCCGCGGATTCACCGCATCGAGAAGGGAGGGCAGCCGCACCTGCGGGGTGGGGGAGGCTGGGTACCTGCGCACAGCACAGCGGGGTGGGGACAAGCTCCCTGCACGGAGAGTCACAGCACGAGTACTTTCCTCTTGGCGGACGACAAGGACAAAACCGAGGCAATCCCGCAGGTGCTCAGGGGACTGGAGACGAAGCCAGCTCCCGCGTGGCCCGGACACCGGAGTTTCAGAAACAGGCTTTTTCTTTTGGTTGTTCTTCCCCCTCTTTAAGGGTGGAACCGTCCCCAGCTCACAGGCTGCACAGAACAGCTGGTGGGCCGGCCGTGGTCCGCTGACCCGGGCAGGAAGAGGGGTGCAGAGCAGAGGGTCTGCAGGGGGAGCAGGTGCGGGGCTCGGGGCCCGGGCTCTGAAGGCTGCCGCTGTCTCCGGCACGAGGCCGTGTGTGGCTCCCAGCTCCCCGTTGTGGGGCCTGTGCACAATTCATGCTCGCCTATAGGAATTCTTGCTTATAAATAAGTCTCGTTTATGACTAAATTACGCTCAAAAAGTTTTTTTTTTCGTTTGCAAACCCTGGCTAAAAAAACATAACGGGGCCGAATCAAAATGGGGCAGTCGTCTGTCCCTCACAGAACATGCAGGGAACCCTTGTCCCAGGCGGGTTCTCACCTGGCCGAGGGGCAGACCGAAAGCAGGGAGGGCTCTAGGTGGTGGTGGCCACGGGGGGCGGAGGGTAGTCTGGAGAAAGGCTCATCTCGCTCCCATCCTGGGCGTCAAAGGAGAGAAGGAGTCACACGTCATGCTCAGCTAGTTTGCAAGTGAGTACGCAGAGCGAAGGGGGAGCCCCAGGCGTGGGGGGCCCCCGGCGGCCCTGCCTTTCTAGAACCCGGATGCTTCTGCAGTAAAAATGCACAGAAACGGTCTCAGGTTCTCCTGGTTCTCCTGTCCCCTCACCCGGCTCTGGGCACCGCTACTCCATCACCGATAAAGCTGCCGTGACTTATGACAAAGGACACGCAGAGTGCACTTTTGTGTTTACTGTGATGTGATTTGTAAGGAGAGGTTGAGGCGCTTTGCAATGAGGTAACACGGTTCTAGGAACTGAACAGAAAAACCTTGTCCGTGGCCTTTCCCAGCCCACCAGGGAGCAGGGGCACCAAGTAAATGACTTGGATCTTTAGGCGTAAAACCTCGAGTACTGCTCAGAAAGACATTGGCCAGCGTTGGCTTCCCTTCCGGAGCAGTGCTTTGCTCTTTTCCTGCCTTGTGAAGATTCTGGATGCTGGGATGTCTGAGGCTGTACGTAGAACATTGAGCCCCATTTCCTGATGTATGTCAAGATGAGTGAAGACCAGGGGGGTAGGCAATGACCCAGGGGTACAGGGGGAACCATCGAGCTGCTCATGGTTCAAGGACGGAGAAAGCAGATGATCCACAGGACTTGAGAGTAGGAGGCTTTCCCTGAACTTATTTGGGAACATGGATATTTACTTGTGTTCCTGCTGGCCACTTAGAGCATGTAAACACGTCAAAACTCCAAAGATAAGTGGTTTTCTTTAAAATGAAAAATTATTCTTTTTCTGTTTAAACAATTTTTTTTTTATGTTTATTTATTTTTGAGAGAGACAGAGCATGAGCAGGGGAGGGGAAGGCAGAGAGGGAGACACAGAATCTGAAGCAGGCTCCAGGCTCTGAGCTGTCAGCACAGAGCCCGACGCAGGTCTCGAACCCACAAACCGCGAGATCATGACCTGAACTGAAGTCTGACGCTAAACCGACTGAGCCACCAGGTGCCCTGAAATGATCCTTTTTCTACCAGAACAATGTGATTGCTGGAAATTCTAGAAGTGGACTTTTAAAAATATACTTCTTTAAAAATAAAAGAATTATGTCATATGAAGCTACTTTAAAGTTGAAGATTAACATATGCTCCAGGAGAAAAGTTCCTGCATCATGGGCAAGCTCTGGATCTGCTTGGCTTTTCCAGAAGGAGTTTGTAAAAGGCTTTGGGGAAGCCTTTGGGGAAGAAACGATGCCTCACCCGGCTTCACGTCCCCAGCGCTGAGCTCATACTGAGCGATTGATGCTCAGTATGTTCACTAAAACGAAGAAATGCTTGGTGAATAAATGAGTTAGCTCTTGTCACCTGGAAGGGATGATGTACTCACATCTACGGCTTGCGATATTCTGTGGTTGTAATTATCATCTGCAGGAACGTGTTAACACGAGTCATTTCATTTAAAGCTTCACAAGAGCCCCGAGAAGTAGGAGGGGGGGTATTGTCACCTCCTTATCAGTTGCAGAAACCAATGCAGAGGCACTTCTGCGAACATCTTTGTGTATCGCGATGGCTCCATGTTTAGGATTTTCCCCTGAGGTTGGTGTCCTCAGAGGGGACTGTCGGGCCGCTCTCCAAGCCCAGCTGTGGAAGAAGCTGTCCCACTAGGACCACAGGGCTGGGAACCGCTGGCCATCCCCTGGCCCAGAGAGCATTCTGTGTTTTCCGACATTTTCCTCACCCGAGACTGAACGTCGATGCCCTGCATTCACGTTGTGTCTGTTTCGCTTGATTCAGAATGTTGGGTTTTCAGAGCGAAGAGAGCAAGCAGGGGTCTCGCTCGAGGGTGACACCTGTGGCTGGAGGTGACACTCGGGGGGGGGGCGGGGGCCCGGGACCCTCCCTCCTCCTCTGGACGGGTCTCCCGCCCCTCCCTGGGAGAACACACCCCGGGATCCTACAAGGGCAGACGGTTCTGATGTGCTGGAGCCCCCGACGGGCTCGTTCTGAAAATCAGAGCAGGTGGGAACTGCCAATGTCTGGGGTCAGGCGGAAGCCCGCTGTGGCTCCCGCCCTCCCTTCCAGACGACGGGACAGCGGGCGGCGCGCTCCTCTTAGCGTGGGCACGGCGCCCCCTGGCGGCGCGCGGGAGGCTGCAGGCGCCGCCCCCTGGGAGGAAGGTTGGAGACGGCCCGGCCGACCCCACCTCACCCCACTGCCTTGTGCCATCAGGCGCGGCCCGTCCCCGCGGGCTTCCCTCCCCGCGCAGCCTCTGCAGAAGCCGCCTGCTGACCACACGTGGCCCTCGGCCTTCTGCCGCCGCCTTGCCTCCACTCCTTCCCCCTGCAGGTTGGGACCCAGGACGGGGGGTCAAGCTCAGGCCCGGGAAGAACTTCCCCCCGACTTTGGACCCGTTGCTTCGGCTCCTCAGGCGTCCGGCCCCTCACTTGCGGGCGAGCGAGCGTCATCCGTGTCTGTGCCACGCGCCAGTCAGTCAGACTCGGGGCCTGGAGGAGCCGGTGTGCGCTGACCTCTCTTTCCCCTTGTTCCACCTCCTAAGAGACCCTCCCCCTGCAGGAGGGGTGGGGGACCCAGCTGGGGCGGCCTGCAGGTGACAGCCACCGAGACCCCCACTTGCCACGGCCGCGTGGAACAGCTTGCCTGCGGGGTGCGGGCCCGGGGCTGGGACTGGGGGTGGCCCCTCGGAGTTGCCCCACGGGCGTCGTGCCCGCGACAGCAGCTTAGAGCGCCATCTACGATTGTCCCCGTTTTTGACGGGCAGCGTCCCTGCAGCTGACCGCCTTTTCTTTCTGATAAGACGTTAGCTCGCGGTGGAAAACCGGCGCGACAGATGAAGTCAAGGTGATTGCTCTTCTGGACTCACGACGCTCCTCTTCCCCTTAACCTCCCTGAGCCTGTTGTGGTTTCGGGAGAGGAAACGGCCGCTGGGCTGACTAACGGGCAGGGTCCCTCTGTCCTCCGTGAGCCCCTGCTGGGGGTCAGACGCTGTAGGAAGGAAAAGGAAGCTGTCCCTCGGCCACACGGCTTCCCCAGGGCTGTCCTGTCGCGCCATTTTGTTCCATGTCTGCGTGTTTACGGTCCACCCCTTGGCCCGCTGCTCTCGGTGGGGTCCCTCCCCACTGTCTCACCGGCTCCTGTCCCTGTGCTCACGCCTCTCATGCCCGGGCCACCGTGCCGGCCATGGCTCCTGTCCCCGCAGTGCCCCCACGACAGATGTGCTCCTGTCTTGCAGGGAGAGTCCAGCTCATGAGGGCGGTTATGATGGGTGGTCACTCCCCATGCTCCTTCCCAGGTCATTGTCCCCTAACAGCCCCCTCCGTCCGTGCGCCTGCTCACGCAGGAGGTCCTGGGCATGGAACCAGGTGGCCCCGAGCGCAGGCGGGCCTGTGAGGGGCACCTTGCCTGTCACACCGGAGGGGATGCATTACTCAGGAGTTTGGCCTTCACCTGTGGCAACGGGAAGCCGGTGGGACAGCATAACAGGGCTGTTTGGGGATAGGACACCCTACGGGGCCCTGTGGCGCTTGGCTGTGAGTGGGGGCGGGTGCAGCTGGCGGAGGCAGGGGGCTCGTGGAGATTGTTAGGACAGCGGCGGGCGCAGGCGTGACCGAAGCGTGGCGAGGGGTGAGGGAGCGGGCAGACCCAGCCGTCGGTGGGGTGCGGATGTGGATTTCTGGCTTCTGAGACGGGCGGCCGGAGGAACGCACAGTCAGGGTGCAGAATGGCGGTGTCAGAAAAGGTTGGAGGAAGAAGGCACTGGAGTGTGTTGTGGGGGGTGAGGCGCGTCCAGATGCGGATGCCCGGCCCGTGCTCGGCTGTGCGGCGTGGCTGGAGGACAGGGGTGCAGACCGTGATCGGGAACCCGTCAGCCCAAAGGGCGCGATGGCCAAGATCCAAGAGGACGCCGAGGACCGCCGTGTGAGAGGCGGCCAGGGGAGGGCGGTAAGAGGGGGGGAGTCTACCCCGCAGGGGGGAGGGCAGAGATGGGGGTGGCCGGTGGTCAGCACAGGAGACAAAGACACGAAGGCCAGAGGCACTGGGTCCCCACACACAGCATCAACGTCCCCAGTCACCTCAGGGTGAGCGCTGTCTGTGGGGTGAGACCACCGAGCAGCGGGCGAGGGGGTGAACCGTAAAACACACAGACGTGGGACAAAACGGCGTGGACAGGGCAGCCCTGGGGAGGCCGTGCGACCACGGGATGGTTTCCTTTTCCAGCAGGCCCTCCCCTCTCCGGCTGGTGGGTAGGAGGGGCTCCTTGGTAGAGTGGCTCAGGGGGAGGGGACACATGGGACCCCCGGCAGGGGCAGTCCCCACTTGGGGGAAGAGCTGAGGGCCCCGGCAGGGGCGGGTGGGAGCCGGGAGCTCTGGGCAGCTTGTGGTTCCTTTCCCAAGACAAAATTCTATTTCAAAAATCTCAGTGTTACTTTTCACTTGCGTGCGACTAAGATCTAGACGGTCTTCACCTCTGCTGCCGGTTTACAACAAAACACCACCGGGCAGAGCTCGTGCCTGGCATTACCTTGGCTTCGCGGCTCCCGCCCTCTTGGAGGCAGGTGCCTTCCCAAGGTGCTGCTAACGGGGCCGTCCTCCTGTCGTACAGCCAAGGGCGTCTGAGCACAGGTCTCTGAAGTTCACACTCTTCTCTGGATTGAGCCGGTGCCGTGCGAGAACACGCTTGGAAAATGCGCAGATCACAGGTGCCACGTCTGAGACTCATGGGATGTGGTGTTTTCCAGGCTGATGATACCTCTTTTAATATAAAAATTCAGCGTGGGGCGCCTGGGTGGCTCAGTGGGTTGAGGGTCCGACTCTTGATTCTGGCTCAGGTCATGATCTCACGGTTCATGGGTTCGAGCATCGGGTTCCACACTGCTTGGGATTCTGTCTCTCCGTCTTTCTCTGCCCCTCCCCTGCTTGCACGAGCTCTCTCTCTCGCTCTCTCTAAATAAGTAAATAAATAAACTCAAGGAAAAAAGCTGTGTTTTTAAAAAGCATTCAGCAATTGCCTAGTGATCCAGTCAATATAAATAGCCAAGGTGTACTAATCAGATGCCAACATTTTATGAAAAAGGAGAGTATTGTGAATTTACTCAGTGAGTACCCACATTAGCCATTTCTGTTTGCCTCTGTTTTATACGATTTGGTGACCACAGATAAATGCTCTTTTTTTTTTTTTTAAACAATCTGGTTTTTGCATGGTTGTTAACGCTATTCAGTTGCCTTTGTATTCTAGAAAACACATACCATATTATTAATGACAACGTATTGCTTCCTTACGATATTAGTTACCTACTCTGCACAATTATTTCTCATGCAGAGTTTAGTTGAGAAGCTGGTGGCCCCGGCAGGTGGGAGAGCCTCTGTGATTCATGGAACGGCGTTCACATCAGCAGGTGTTTCCAACCTGAGCTGGCTGCTAAGAGGACTCTTCTCCTTTGTGAGCTGGTGGGTGCTGGGCTTCTCGGTTAAACCACTCACCCTAAGGTCTGGGGTTGGCTGAGGGCAGCTTAGGGCGATCGATACCTACATTTTAACACGAGCTGTTCTTTTATGCTAACAAGGGGCCTTCCAGTGACTTCTGCGTTGTTCCCCAGGTGCCCTGAGGAGGGCGTGCGTGCACTCCATGGTCCTGTGATGTCCTCCGCGTAGAGGGGAGTGCTCTGTGCACCTGCTATGTCTAGGGGTCTTTGGAAGGAGTCAGCCCGTAATAGGAGAGAGAAATGACTATTATAAACTGCTGTTGGACATCAGGACTTTGGAAAAGTAAGGGAAAAAATGACGCGCTGGTTTAAGCAGGGCACACATGAGGCTCGGGGGACAGGCATGGTCAGCACACACCAGAACCAGCAAAGAGATGCCCTTCTTTCTTCTTCCGGGACAAGAGAGTTGACTGGCTTTTTTCCAGAACAGAAGGCGGATGCATTCAGGAATCCCAGCTTTTTGGAGAACGAACAAAGTGGCTTTTTTAAAAAGACATTTAATTTTAGGGGCACCTGGGTGGCTCAGTCGGCTAAGCGTCTGACTTCAGCTCAGGTCATGATCTCACAGCTCGTAAGTTCGAGCCCCACATCCGGCTCTGGGCTGACAGCTCAGAGTCTGGAACCTGCTTGGGATTCTGTGTCTCCCTCTTTTTCTCTTCCCCTCCCCTGCTCACGCACTGTCTCTCTCAAAAATAAATAAACATTAAAAAAACCCGAAATTCTTTATTTTTCAAATAATGACACAGTTACAGGAAAGTTTTACCATGCAAAGAACTGTTCATTCCTGAAAACAAAGTTGCCAGCCTGAGCCCCTCCTCTCACCCCCCACATGCTCATCAAATGTTCACGTGTTTCCCACCAGCCCGGACGAGCTCCCGAGTAGCCATGATCCCCATAGCACCAGTCAGGAGACGGGCACCCACCCGCCCCTGAGCCACGGACCCAAATGGAGCTCTGCCTGCTGCCTCGACTGCGTGTTTTCCAGCAGGGGATCCAGGCTGAACGACCTCGGGGTGGCTCGTCATTTTCCCGGAGCCTCTCCTTCGGTCCAGAGCAGTTCCGAATCTGTCTTTGATTTGTGACTTGGGCACCTGTGAGGATCAGAACGCCGTCACCTTGGAGGACGCCCCGCGGTGCAGGTTGGGCTCAGGCCCCAGGTCACAGGCAGTGACGCTGTGCTCCTGCCACACCTGCCAGGGACACACCATTTCCCTGTCTCACTGCTCGTGGTGCTTATTTGCTGAAGGTGCTGGCGGCCGGGCTTCCCCTCCGTAAGGTTTCTTCTTTCCTATTTGTAACTAATTAGTAAATCAGATCTTAATGAAGTAAAAATCTTCATTGCTTTGCACATTTGTATTCTTGTGCAGAACATATTGGTTTCTAACGAGATTAGCAGGATTACGTTTTGTTTTATCTTACAATATACCTATATTTGTTTCAAAATTATATTACCAATAATTTTCTAACAATACGATTACTGAGTGAGTTTAGACAAAACCCTTAGGGATACATGTGACAAGCCATGTGAAAAACCTATACAACTAAAACTATAACACGTTGCTGAGGGAAATCAAAGATGATGTGAATGGACGGAGAGATAGATCTTGTTCCTGGGTCGGAAGACTCACTATCGGTAAGATGCCAACTCTCTCCAAGTTGAGCTACGTCTTTAACGCAATTCCAGTCAAAATCTCTGGGTTTTTTCGGTGGAAACGGACAAGCTGGAATTACAAGGGATCTGGAACAACAAAACAGATTGGAGAGAGGAGAACAAAACGCAGAAACTCACACGCCCTCATTTCAGCACTTACTACAAAGCTACAGTCATGGACGCAATGTGATGTCGCTAGAGAGGCGGGCAGATGGGTCGATGGGACACAGTCAAGACTGTAGATGTGGACCCATGGATATGTGGACATTTGCTTTTTGAAAAGCGTTTAAAGACCATTCAGTGAAATAAGGAAAATCTTCTCAATCAACAGCGCTGGAAAAATTGTGCATCATGTGCCCCAAACAAGAAAACTTTGACCCATGCCTTTGCACCGTATACAAAAATTAACTCAAAATGGATCAGAGACTTCGATGTAAAAACTGAGACTACAGAACTCCCAGATGAGAACAAGAAAATCTGTACGACCTTCGGGGAAGCAAAGATTTCTCAGACGTGGTACAAAAGTGTGATTTCAAACAGAACAAAGTAAAATACACCCACACGTGCACACACACACACACACACACACACACACACGTTGATAGACTGCGGGAGGAAGGAGGTCACTTCCGGCCCGGCCTCCTGGACACCAGGGGCCGCGGAAGCTGTGCTGGAGGAAAGCAAAGGCCTAGGGTTTCTCTGTTCAGACGGAGCCATGGGCACGAGCCTGGCAGGGCTGACCCTTCCCAGGGTCTATCCAGGGCTCCCGTGGGGGGCAGGGGAGGGGGCAGAGGGGCTCCCTGGAGGTTGCTTGGAGACACAGACTATAACCGACTCCCTTTTTGGGGAAGGATCTGCTCCCTTTTTGTGCACCCACTTGGATTTCTGGGTCAGAGTCCAAACCCAGGGCAAAGGTAAGAGCAGCGACGAGAGACAGGAATAAGGCCGCCGGGCAGACGCGGTCCTGCTTCCAGGCCTATTCTGTGTCATGGTCTTAATCCCAGGAGAGCCGGCTGGCACAAGGCCAACGCAGTCGCACTGCGCCGCCTGCCTGGAGAGACCGCCGTCTTCTGCCCCCACTTCTCTCCCGACGGGGGCTGTGGGGGAAGGGACCCAGGGACTCTCGGTCTCCCTGCGGCCAGAGCTGGCTTCCGTGGCTGCCTTCCCTGGCCACACACTGAAGCCCACCCTGGCTAACCCTGCACCTCACTCCTGCCCCCGGCTGGGCACCACGTCCTGCCGCTTGTGACACCGGCCCCTTCTGGCCCGCTGGTCCCTCTGCCCCAGCGGGGCGCTTCTCCTGCCCGTCCACCGCAGGCCGCCTGCCCGCCCTGCCCGGACCCTCACTCCGTCCCCTGCAGCCTGCCTGCAGCCGCACTCCTGCCCCACACTGTGCAGGAGACGCCCTGCTGTCTGCTTCTCACTGTCCCCCTGTGTCTGGAGCAGCTAGGCCGTGGGGGCCTTGGGCTTTTCCCTAGTGGCCACAGGAGCCACAGCTTCCTTCAGTGCTGTGCCCTGGAGCTCCTCCGAGGCCCCGTGGGACTTACGTTAGGACATGTGTTCACTGTGCCGCTTGCCCTTTCCAGGGCCCGGAAAAAGCACCCATGCTTCTGTGGCTATTGACTCCCAGGCTCCTCGGCTGAAAGCAGGAAGGGGTTCGCAGGACGGATAAGCCCCCCGTCTGCTGAGACACTGAAAGCTGGTGGGTGGGCCCCAGGTTCCTCTTAGTGAGCTCGGTGCGCACTAAACACAGACTGTGTGTTTCCTTATCACATCACGTGCATCAGAGTTGGTACAAAGACGTTTACACTCTGTGTTGCGGCCGAGTCTGTCCCCACAATATGAAATTAGAAACAGCATAGGCTCTAAATCATTTATGTAAGTGAACCATCAGTACAACGTTGTATCTGATTGCTGGCAATTTACGTGTTTCTAGGGTAAATATATTTTCAGTGCAACGGGAAATGAACAGAAGCATGAGCAATACCTATAAACCTGTTTAATGCTTGGCATTATTTTAACTTCTTGATAATATGAAATACCGCTTTTTTAAAAATGTCTCAGGGAAGGGTACGTGAGAATTTTCTGCTGCAGGCCTCATGAATTGACATCAGCCCCTGAGGAGCTGCGGTCACTTCGTTAGAAATTCATCAAATTGTTTGCATGCGGGTGGTGGGATCCAGAAACCTCCATCAGATGCATGATCACACGGGATCGTTACTTTTAACTTTCTGAGGACCCTCCACGCTGTTCTCCAGAGCGGCCGCAGCAGTTTGCATTCCCACCAGCAGCGCACGAGGGTCCCCCTCTCTCCGCATCCCCGCCAACACCTGTTTCTTGTGCTGTTGACGTTGGCCGGTCTGAAGGGCGTGAGGCGCCAGCTCAGTGTGGTTTTGGTCTGTATCTCCCTGATGGGGAGTGACATTGAGCATCTTTTCACGTGTCTGTCGGCCATTTGTGGGTCTTCTCTGAACAAACGTCTTTTCAGGTCCTCTGCCCACTTTTTCACGGGATTTTCTTGCTGTTGAATTGTTTCTGAAAAGATACGAGCACCCCTATGTTTATCGCAGCATTCTACACGACAGCCGAACTATGGCAACAACCTAAGTGTCCCCTGATGGACGGACGGACAAGGTGTGCCACAGATACAGTGGGATATGAAGCAGCACAAAAAGGGAGGCGACTGTGCCATTTACAACAACATGGAGAGACCGGAGCGTATCACGTAAGTCAGACAGAGAAAGGCAAACGCCGTGTCACTCACGGGCGGAACCTTTAAAACAAAACAGATGAACAGACGAACAAAAAGCAGAAACAGACCTGCAAACACGGAGAGCAAACGGATGGCTGCCAGGGGCTGGGGGAGGGGGAGGGGCAGAGGGGGACACAGGCCTCCAGTTACGGGGTGGGTGGGTCACGGGATGAAAGGCACAGCACGGGGAATAGAGTGAGTGACACTGTGACAGTGACAGGGGAAGGCTCCCCTTGGTGAGCACAGCGTAACCCATACAGTTGCCCAGTCACGACCTGTGCACCTGAAACCAATGTCACGTGTCTGGCGGCTGGATGAAAAAGTTCAAAAACGGCAGGATTCCCCGCCCCGGACGGTGCAGTGCCGCCGCCTGCCACCAGGGAGCAGCCCCGGACCGAGGGCCTGACCCTTGGGCAGAGGCCCAAGACGCCCCTACTCCGCAGCTTATTCGGGTTGCCATTTCTTCCTGGCAAGGAAGCGCGGCCCTGGTTTGTTCCCAAATTCACGTGGGGCCGGTGGCGGGCGGGGGGGAAGCCAGACCTCCTGATTCTGTGTCCACGCAGCCCGCCCCCGTGTCGCTCCTCACGGAGTTCCGCCTTCGTCCTGAGTCCTCGACGCGCTGTGCCAAGTGTCCCTTGTCCCGACGGCTGTCTTCTGGGCCCCGCGCTCCTCAGCCCGGTCCCTGCCCCGCGTGGGGCTGTGTGGCCCCGCGGCCGGTTCCTGCTTTGGCAGGACGGAGGGGAGCACAGCGGCGTCGTCCCCTGGCAGCCGCCTTCCGAGGCGAGGAAACACCCGCAGAAAGAGCGGACTTGCCCGAGGCTTTGGAAAGCTTTCTGCCGACGGCGGCGCTGCTCCGTGGCCGTGCGTCGGTCACGCTCCGTGTCAGGGGTGCTGCCTGGGTCCTTCCCCGCGTGGTGCGCCCACGCGGTCCCCGGCCGTGTTCCGGGTCCCTGCGCACCACGGCCGGCCCCCCCTCCTCCGCACACCGGCTCCCCGCCGCTGCCCCGTCTCCCCCAGGGGCCCGCGCCCACCGTGCGGGTCAAGCTCCCTGCCCGGGAGGGCAGACACGCAGGCTCGGGGGCCCAGCTCGCAGGTGGGCAGGGCCGTGCTCCCTCCGAGGCTCCAGGGAGGGTCCGCCCCGCTGCCTCCGGCCCCGCGGGGCCCCGGGTCCCGGCTTGTCGCTCACGGTGCCTCTCCCAGGTGCGCCTGTCTCTGCCCTTCCCGGAGGGACGCCGGGCGCTGGATTCGGGCCCACCTCCTCCAGGGTGGCCCCGTCTTCACCCGGCAGCGTCTGCGCACATAGAGTCGCACTCACAGGCACCGTGCTGGGACCTGGGCACCCCTCTCTGGGGACACCGTTCGCGCCATAACAAGAGAGAGGCTGCGTGCACGCGCTGGCGTGTGTGTCCCTCCCTCGGACTTGGTTTCAGGGTCAGAACCTGGGGAGGCCCTGCAGGAGGAGTCGCCACCTGATGGCGCTGTTGTCCAGGGCTGTGTGGCCGCTCTGGGCCGGTTCCCGCCCCGCCGTCCCTGGGACACTGGTCCGGGGGAGGAACGGCCCCGCCCACCTCCCTCCCGCTGCGCTCAGCTTCCAGCCGCTGGCCGTGGCTGAAAGGCCCGCTTTCCTCCCTCGGCTGGGAGCGCCCGATGGTGCAGACCGTGGCCTCGGTGGGGGCCTGGTGCCCACGCACCTCCCTGCCGTGGGTGCTGGAGGAGTGACCCAGGGCGGCCCCTCTGTCAGCTCACTGGATAGGTGGGCCGGCCAGGGTGCAGGGAGACTTCAGGTCCCCAGGAGCAGCCTGGGTCAGCAGCCTGGGTCACGGACGGGGCTGCAGAAGATGACCGTGTCTGAGGGCACAGCAGCCAGCCGGTCAGAGGCACGCAGGTGCGACCGTGCACACACCTGTGCTCACACACCAGTATCCACGTGCGTGCACCCACTTACAACGTCCACGCACGTGCACACACGCGCGCGTGCGTCAGGAGCAGACCCCCGCCTGGGGCACACTACAGTGTGGACTATCTTGGCCTGAGGCACACCACAGTGCAGCTGCTTCCCCGGGCCAAGGTCTTTAGGCGATGGAGGGAGAGGAGGCCGGGCCCTGGTTCCTGTCCCCATGGCCTGACATGTGTGCCTGGGGTCCTGAGTCCATGGCAAGCATTCTGGAACTCTCCACCGGCCCCCTGGGGCATCCTGAGTCCATGGTGAGGGTTCTGGAATGTTCCACCGGCCCCCTGGCACACTTGCGCCCCTTTTTCGGAGCAGCCCGGTGAACGTCCAGGGCCGACGCGGGCTGCCTGTCGAGGTAACAAAGCCTCATTCACCCCTCGCATTCACTTTTATGGCTGTCGTCGGGTTTCCTGGAGGACGCCGCGGCTTTGATGTGAACGTTTGCTCCCTGAGAGCAGACGCCGTTGATCTGGAGCCACGGCCCGGCGGCTGAGCTCCCGGGGCGTGTGCGGTGGCCGTCCCAGCAGCCTTTATTGCTTTACAGGTGCCTGCAGCCGGATACGCCGGGCACAGCAGGCAGTTATTGATAAGGAGGTTTAATGCCTCCCGAGCTTCCTTCCTGATCCAGGCGGGCCAGGCCCAGATGTGCGCCAAGGGGCGGGAGGCCTGGCTCGAAGGGAAGCACCCCCAGCTGCCTCCCGCCCTGAGGAAGCGCCTGTGTGGACTTGTTCCCCCGGGAGTGCCCATCTCTCCAGCAGCGGGACGTTGTATTTACCCAGAAAGACCAGTATCTGCGGCTCCCCTTTTCATCAGAAAACTAACAGTGTCAGAGAAGATGACTGTTTTTATTCCCGAGTTAGGCCTGTGGTTGAAGGTGTCCCTTCAAGGGAGGTGACTTTAGTTGTGGCTTTAGCTCAGCCCTCGTCACTCAGGCTGAGATGGGCACTGAGGGCTCCCGATGGGGCCCCGAGCCCGAGCTCTGGTTCGCTCGTCCCCGGGAGAAAGGGGTGGGGGCAGCAGGTGCTTTCCTGTCCGCCTCTGTCTGGAGACCCGCTCTGGGGGCAGTGGCTCCCGAGGGCCACTTCCGGGGGGGCCCCGTCCCCTGCGGCTCCAGCCGCCTCTTTCTTCGCCTCCGTGTGCCCGAGCGTTTCCCGCCTGCGACGACCCAGGACTAGTTTGCAAAGCAACTATTTCCCCTTATTTTTGTTATACACTCTGGGACTAAATTCAACACATGTTAGAATGGAAACGACAGAGGGGCGCCTGGGTGGCGCAGTCGGTTAAGCGGCCGACTTCAGCCAGGTCACGATCTCGCAGTCCGTGAGTTCGAGCCCCGCGTCGGGCTCTGTGCTGACAGCTCGGAGCCTGGAGCCTGTTTCAGATTCTGTGTCTCCCTCTCTCTCTGCCCCTCCCCCGTTCATGCTTTGTCTCTCTCTGTCCCAAAAATAAATAAAAAACGTTGAAAAAAAAAAAAAAAAAGAATGGAAACGACAGAAACCCTATGCTTCGAAACCCACAGTAAATTAGGGGAATTTTTTCATGTGAGAAGCGGTTTAAGTTGTTCCTTCTCGCACAGTTGTTCAAGTCTAGGACGCGGTGCGGATTTCCAGGTAGACATGTGGGCAGTCTGCGGGGGGAGGACTGAGCCACCCGTGCCCAAGTCACAGACGCGGACGTGGGCTGGGAGCCGGGCTGTGGGCCAGCTGTGGAGGCACCGGGAGCCAGGAAGGCCCACCTGCTCTGGGCCTGTGTCCCCACCTGTGTCCTCACCTGTCCCGGATTGGTGGGCACCGGATGTGGACGGTTATGGGCTCTTTCTCACTCCTGTGGCTCCAGCCCCGGGACACACGCTCCGTGTTTCCGGAGGTAGCTTCGTGGCCGCTTCCCCCAGAAACTGCTCAGCCTGATGGGAAGGGATAAAGCAACCAGCGGCCTGACGGGGAGGGGGAGCCAAACGCAGACCTTCCTAGCAGGGCGCGCTCCAGAGAAGTGGAATTCGGAAGAAACTCGACTCCTTCCCACGACTGCCCATCCTTCCAGCTGCATGGGCTGCCGGCGTCCCACTTCCTGTGGCCTCTGGGACAGCGGTTCAGTCCAGCACAGCTGGGCGGACACGTGATGAGCTGGGTGTGGCATGCGGAGCCAGGGGACAGAGCCGCCAAGGGGGACTCCAGGCCCTGGAACGCCCCAGGGAGTGGACGTCTCCTCCCTCTTCTCCCAGAGGCCGAAGTGGAGAGGGATTTTGTTGCAAGGGGATCCCTGCCCTCTGCGGAAGGTCCCCCCTGCCCCCAGCGCCTCCCCACCAGCTAGAGAACTACCCCCACACAGGGGCGGCTTAGCTCTGATTCGGGGGACTTGGGGCACATCTTTCCTCAGGCCGTCTGTGAGGACAGAAGCCTGGGCATGTCACTCCTATGTCCTCCTCGGTACGACATGCCAAACCCGTGCCCTCCCAGGCGGCTGCCGAGATGCCAGACCATGTGGGGCTCCAAGGTCCTCTGAACTCCCGCACTTCCCCAAGTGTCTCAGGTGGGGCCCTTGGAAGAGGTCCGCCCATGCCCCCAACCGGAGCGGCTCGCCCCAACTAGATCTCTTTGCCCCTGCATGTTTATTTTTGGGGTTTCAAAGAATAATGTTTGTACAAAAGACTCTGATGCCAGGACCCTGTGAGTCACTGGCCGAAGGGCTCTTGGATCAGAGGAAAGCCTGGGTTGCCCATTCACAGAACCACAGGGCAGGAAGGAACCCCAGACTGACCCTCCGGCCAGCCAAGCAAAGCCACCAGCTTCCCTGGGAGAGCAGACAGGGCCCCACACTCTCCCCTGGCCCAGGCTACCGGTCAAAGCCACGGTCCCGCCCGGGTGCTGGGTCAGGCCATGGCGCTCAGGGGCAGGGTCAAGCCAGGTGGATCCGAACGTCGTTGGTGCTGTTGCTTTGTAGTTTTGGGAACTTGGACAATCACCTGACCTCTGGCGGGTTCAGTCTCCTTATCTGGGGAACGAACGTCATAGCCGGTCCTTCACAGCACCGTGCCTCGCAGGTGCGGGGGTGGTAAGGGTGACACCTGCCAGCTGATAGCAACCTCGGGAGGCCCCAAGCAGGAGACCGCAAGCCTGCTTCCTTTCTCCGGTCTCCTGACGCAGACAGCCCCCGGGGGGAGCCTGGAGCAGCCACTTTCCGGAGCCCCCCCGCCCCCCCCCCCCGCCCCCCCCCCCCCCCAGGCTCATGCTGCCCTCTCCTGTTTCGTGGGCTCGGGGCACCTGTGCTTACCCCGAGGCCCATGTGCACCGGGGAGTCTGGGGGACAGGGGTCTCCAGCCTCTGTCTTTCTGTAACGGAAGTATGTTCTAAGACGGCATTATTATCTGACGTCTATGTGAGCTTGTGTGCGGAGCAGCAATACAGAAGCCGTGGGGAATTCTCCGCCGAGACTTTCTGCCTCAGGGTCAGAACGAGGGTGTCTTGCTTGAAAACGTCCTGTGGGTGGTTAGAGAGAAGATTCAGTTGTGAATCCGGTGTTGTCTTAAAAGCAGGCTAAACACGGTTCATTTTGAGCTGCCTTTTAAATTTGTAAAGGGTGAGCTGTCCTGGGGTGACGTGACTCAGGCGAGCCCCTGGCGTGACCTGCCTGCCTCACCCGGCCTCCGTCCGTGGCTGGCTCCCTCCACCAGGTGGCATCACTCCTAACAAAGCGACTCTGTGCGAGAGCTTATAGAGTAAGTGATCTTCCCTGCTTTTCAAACCCTGCTGTCCGCGTGTCTATCTGGAAAGTCTTTTTAAAAATGTTTTAATGTTTACTTCGTTTTGAGAGACGGAGAGAGACAGAGCATGAGGAGGGGAGGGGCAGAGGGAGAGGGAGACACAGACTCGGGAAGCAGGCTCCAGGCTCCGAGCCCGACACGGGGCTCGAACTCACGAACCGTGAGATCATGACCTGAGCCGAAGTCGGACGCTCCACCGACTGAGCCACCCAGGCGCCCCATCCCCGTGCGTCTATTTGTAAACGTACGTTCGTCAAGTAATGGTGTGCACGCACCGATGATTTACGATATCTAAGCTAATACAGCTTTCTCCTAGGGCCTCATAAAGCCTGACATTTATAATCTTTCTGTAGTTACAATTTAAAAATGAAAGGCTGGTGCCATCACGGTGGTCCTAGCACATGTGCACATGGTTAAATGCATTATTTATGTTTTTTAATAAAGGCATCTCTCGGGGTTTTTTGTTGTTGTTGGTTTTGTGTTTTCATACCGCAAGATGCTAAGTACTCTGTTGAATTTAGTAAAGTACCCATTTAATCCCCAAAGAAAACTCTAAAAGCGTTTGTGTAAAAAGCGGCAAGGGCGTGGGACTGAATGGAGGAACAACTGCCCCAGGCCCCCTGCCTTTCCCTTAGAAGTGTGGAGAGTGCGGAGTCCCTGGTGCGTTTCCTGGAGACCCAGAGACCATGTGTGGCTTCACGCAGGTGGCTTTCCCCACGCTTCCTCAATCCTGGATGGCCGGGAGGCCCCGTGTTCCAGGAGGGCCGGGGGCAGGCCAGTCAAGGTCCCTCAGAACACATGGGGTTTATGACTCTATGTTCCTGGTGTTCTCTGTTCTTCCTGCCAAACTTCCATGCAAACTTAAGGGGAAGAAATCAGTGAATTCTTAAATACGATGGGCGCTTAACAAGGCCTTGTTGTGTCCCGGGATCCCACCGCGGAGATACTCACGTGCCCGCCCCGGGCTGCCGTCCAGACACTTCTGACCTCCGGGCCGTCTCACCCGCACGCGCTCGCAGAAACTCAGCATCTGCCTGGCTTTGCCCCTGACGACGCCTCCCCCAGGCTGGGACGATGTCGCGTTGGGGGATGGGGTCCCTACAGGACTCGGGGGCCGTCCCCTACAGGCCAGGCGGCGGGCTTGCCCTTCCTGGATGGAGGCGTGAGCCCCTCTGTCCCGAAGTCCAGTCTGACGTGCAGGTCGTTGAAACTTCCTCCTGCCCTCGAAGTGACACTTCCTCCTGGTGCAACCGGCCAGAGCTGCCGGATCCCGCCAGGACTCGGGGGGCGAGCACCTCCACTCCATCTCTGACCCCTGGCCATCCGTGGACCCCGGTGCCTCCGTCCCCGAGGGCGAGGGCCCCTCCAGGGCCACGAGAGCTCATGGTGCTCGTCCTCTCAGGCAAGCCCACCGCCCTGTCGCCGTCCCGCCGGCGGCGGAACCGGAGGCCACCGCGAGGTGCTCTGCCACCGCACACCCTCCACGTCTCCGTCCCGACAGGATGTGATTTGCTCCAAAGCCCCTGGAGTGCGGGCGTGTTGCTCAGAAGAGGCGGACGCAGCTCAGCCTCAGCCCAGGCGGCCCCGGCGTGTGCGCAGGAGCCCTCGGCGTAAGGCGGCCGCCAGTCTGTAGCTCGTTCGGCAGCACCGTGGCCCTTCTGCCCTCTGGTGCCAGGACCAGCCCGCCCCCCACCTGCACCCCCTGCAGAGCCGCTGGGGACAGAACTGAGCCCTGCTGAGAGCCCCGGTCCCCGCCGACCATGACAAGCCAAGCCTCCTTTCAGAGATCTTTCTGAATGTGCCTGTGACCCACGCCGGGCGATGATAGGTGAAGACAGCTTGCTGGGGGTGATGTACCAGAAGAGGTCCCCTCTGTCCCCTGAATATTGTCTAATTCTGTGCGATGCGGTGCCCAGGAGAGCTGTCTTGCTGCTGGCCTGATAGACACGGGAACGGGGGCAAAGCCAGTAAATCGAGGGGAGCCGAGTCTGAGTGGCCAGGGCCCCTCCTACCCGTGGGCGTCCTGGTACCTGGGCCACCGGAGTCTCTGGCTTCTGCTGGAACAGACCCGAGGGCTGAGAACAGCACAGGCGAGCTCCGTACAGTCCTGGGGGCCGGGCCTCTGGGACCCGCCTCGCCGGGTGGCCGGCAGTTCCCCCTGGAGGGTCCAGGGGACAGCGTGCGCCCTCCCACCTTTGGAAAGGGGCCATGGCCCTTCCCCGTCGGCAAAGCCCAACCCTTCCTTCGCCGCCTGGCCAGCACCTTGCCGGCTGTCTCCCGTGATCACGTCTTGTACGGACTCCTGACGTCACAGTCACAGACTGCAGGGCCGTCCAGGATGAAGTCCCCACCTCAGGACCCCTAGCCCAGTCGCAGCTGCAAAGCCCCACACCTTCACGGTTTCAGGGATCGGGGTGTGGGCACCCTTGGGGTCCTGACTCAGCCTACCGCCCGGGGTCAACTCCTTCCTCAGTGTCTACACGGAGGCTGTGCGTGGCTGATAATGTCCCACCGCAGACCTTCCGTGTTGATGCTGTGCACACGGAAAATTCCAGCGGCGCCTTCCCAGCCATTCGCCCAGGATGCGCAAGGCAGGCTCTCCGACCCTGGCCTCGTGCCGCCGGCGCCTCGAGTCCAGGCTGAGCGTGCCCATTTCGCGTTAATTTTTATTTTTACTCGAGTGTAGTCGACACACGATGTTACCTTCGTTACGGGGGCACAGACTGTGACCCAGCAAGTCATGTCACGCTGCGCTCACCACACTGCGGCCGCCCCCGTCACCGCACGACACTGTCACAATACCATCGCTCCGTTCCCCGTGCTGTGCCTTTCATCCCGTGACCCACCCACCCCATAACCGGAGGCCTGTGTCTCCCTCTGCCCTTCCCCCATTTTGCCCTCCCCCACCCCTCCCCTCTGGCAGCCATCCGTTTGTTCTCTGTATTTACTGGTCTGATTCTGCTGTTTGTTCATTTATTTATTTGTTTTTAAAACTTTTTAAAATGTTTGTTTATTATTTTTAGAGAGAGAGAGAGAGAGACAGAGCACGAGTGGGGGAAGGGGCAGAGAGAGGGAGACACAGAGTCTGAAGCAGGCTCCAGGCTCCGAGCTGTCAGCACAGAGCCCGACTCGGGGCTCGAACCCACGAACCACAAGACCGTGACCTGAGCCGAAGTCAGACGCTTAACCGACTGAGCCACCCAGGCGCCCCAAGTGTATTTAAATTTAAAGAGAGAGAAAGAGAGACAGAGAGAGACAGAGCGTGAGTGGGGAAGGGGCAGAGAAAGACGGAGACACAGAATCCGAAGCAGGCTCTGGGCTCCAAGCTGTCAGCACAGAGCCTGTCGTGGGGCTTGAGCTCACAAACCGTGAGATCACGCCCTGAGCCGAGGTTGGACGCTTAACCAAGCCACCCAGGCGCCCCTATTCATTTGTTTTATTCCAGCATTATCTACAACAGCCAACATATGGAAGCGATCTAAGTGTGCACAGACAGACGGACAAGGAACATAGGCTACACACACACACGCGCGCACGTGCACACACTGGAATATTACTCAGCCATAGAAAGAATGAGGTCCACCATCTGTGACGACAGGGATGGTTCTGGAGCGTATTATGCTCGGTGAAATAAGCCAGATCAAGGATTCTCACCTAGAAAGTTACCTGCCTCCGGGGTGTAGACTGGGGGCACTTACGTGACACTGAGTGATATTCACTGGAGGGAGTTTAAAGGGTCAAATAAAGGGGCCACGAATCACTTGCTGTTGTCACACGTGCACCAGACATCCTTGGGTGAACAGGCGGCCTACTGAGCAGGAACTGTGCTCGTAAGTAACAAAGCCAATAAGTGCCCCGACTGGTTTCTTCCGGAGTCTCCATGGGCACCCAGCCTGATGACCACGTATTTTGTAGCATCCCTGCCCATCCCCCTCACTGCTAACCCGTGATGATGGCCGTCACCTGGCAGTTAGTAAGGTGACCGTCCCCTCAAGGGACACACCCCTCAAATGTGTTAGAGGACAGAGGGTCCCAGCCCTTAGCACCGGAGCCGAGCTCTCCGGGAAAGGCATCTGGTGGGTTTCCCAGGGATGGAGCCAAATATTTGCTTTCACGGACGGAAAGTAACCCAGCAGGTGGAGTTTGGACACCGAAATATTGGCACCCGTGGGGCATTCAGGTGATTTTTGCATGGGCACAATAGCACAGGATGGTGAAAATATCAAACGCATGACCAACAGAAAACATGGCCGTCAGTTTTGGCAACGTGCACAAGTTCAAGTAACCGGCAACTGCTGGGTCTACGGAAGAACGGGTGGACGACACCCACTGAAAGTCTGGTCAGTGTTGAGGTGGCCCGGGGGGGAAGGCCGTCTGAGTGCCAGGCCCCGCAGGATGAGGCAGCCTCGAGTGTGGACGTCGGGGGGGCATTGGCACGGGGCCCCTTGGACGGCCTGGACGCCGACTCAGCCCCTTCACTCTGTGTGGATTCCCTGGCCCCGAACCTCCCCTCGAAGGAGAGCCAGCCGCAAGGGACAGGGTGAGGAGGACCCATCGCTGGGGACGCCCCCAGCCCCCCTGCGGCGGCCACAGCCCTTCCCCGGCCTTGCCTGGCCTCAAGGGAGAGGACTCGCGTCTCCCTTGTCTGCTCTCTCTCCCGCAGCACAAGACCCTAACCCTCACCTGCAGCGGGAGAAGGGGGCCGGCGTGTGGGGTGCGGGGCACACACATCCCTCCCAGCCTCTGTCCGACCTGAGCTTTCTGTCCGTCAGGGAGGGGAAATTGTGCTTTTCCAAGTCAGAAACCGCTCGAAAATCATGGGTTCTAAGTTACAACAACAACAGTTCAATCCCGCTCAGATCTGGGAGGCATGTTCACCCTGCACATATTATAGATATTACAGACTCTCTGCAGGGTCAGTATGTCCCTGGGCAGGACTGCT
The DNA here is from genome assembly GCF_028018385.1 of Neofelis nebulosa. Taxonomy (NCBI): domain Eukaryota; kingdom Metazoa; phylum Chordata; class Mammalia; order Carnivora; family Felidae; genus Neofelis; species Neofelis nebulosa. Next base: position 154,335,080 of record NC_080787.1, read on the forward strand.
TCCTGCGTGTCCCCAGCAGGGCTCCGGGGCGGGGCGGCGGGGTCACTCTGGAGGAGCCGGGGCCAGCCCTGGGCACCCGAAGAAACCCCCCAGCCCCCGGCAGCCAGCGTGGACGAACAATGAGTGAATCAGAAATGCATGGCTTAGATTTCCCTTAAAATAAATATATGCTAAAAAATTAGAGGGAAATGCAGTTGGCCAAATGCATTTGGGGTTTTAATCAAACCGAAGGTATGTGAAAAACATGCCGAAACACTCGAGTAACAGGGGCCACAGAGGAGCCACGGACGGTCTGCATCGACATGGGTGCCTGTGTGCGCAGAGGACGCCCGGCTCGGGTCTGAGCTGCCCCCCCGACCCCAGCGCCTCGCCCTGAAGCACAGGAGACAAGTTCATAATTCTAAAGCGGAAATAAACACACCCACGATAAATGTGGTTGTGTTTTCCCCCAGTTTTCCCTTTTCGGGGAGGCCCCAGACGATCCTTTGGCAACATGGCTGATGGTGGGCACGGCTGGCCGTCAGGAGGAGGTGGAAGCCGAGTGGCCCACGGACCCGTCGCTGTGGACCTGGGTGAGCGTGGACCCGGTACCACAGATGGGCTGTAGAATGGGCAGACGTGGTCCTGCAGAACGGACACCTCGGAGAACATCTCGGGGCCCGCCCCGCGTTTGCCCTTGGATGCGCGGCCGGGCTGTGGGGAACTCCGAGGCCACGGCCGGCCCCCGGCGCTGCGGGGAGGGCTGGGATTCAGTGCCCCGGCGGCTCTTGGAGCACAGCCCACGCCAGCCCCAGCCGGGCCTCCGCTGGCCACTTCGGGGGTCTGGGTGTTTGCAGGCCAGGCTCAAGCGGGGAAGCCAGACCGGTCTCTGGATTCAGGTTTGGGGAGACGAGGACCGTTCTTGTGGGGAAGTCGTCTAAACCCACCCTCCCGGCAAGCAGGAAACAGCTGGCCACAGCTTCAGACCTGAGAGGCGGGTGGGGAGGGCACCGTCCAAGCTGCTGGCGAGGCCCCGAGGCCCGGCCGAGGCGGCGAGGTGGGTGGGCTGGCCCGGCGCGCGGTGTGTCTGGCACGGCCCTCGTGCTTGCTCTCCCCCGTCCTGCCCCCTCTGGAAACCCACAGGGACAAAGGGCCCTGGACCTGGGGGCTCGCCCGTCTGTGAGCGGAGCGCCGCGGTTCTGGGGAGACACCGAGCCCGCGCCCGTGTGCCGGGCAGGGACAGCAGCCCTCTCAGAAACCAGCAGTGTCCTTAGTCCCAGGTCATAAAAGACCCCAAACCCGGCTGCGGCTCTCGGGGCTGCCTGCCAGCCGTTGGCCCGGGTTTCCCGGCGGATTCCTGAGCCTGGATCCTGAGTCCTCGGAGGCTGGCCCGCTGCGGCCTGGCAGCGCCAAGGAGGCTGGTGGGGCCTGGAGCGCACCTGGGCTGATTTACAGCCCCGACTGGGAGCCACGCTGGAGCCACGGCTTTCCTCTCTCTTTCAGGGAGGGTGAGGCCGGGAGAAAAGACGGCTTTGGTTTAAAACCAGGTGAACTTTCTGCATTTCTTTTGTCCCCAGGATCCAGAGGTGGTTCCACGGAGGCGAACGCATGGTTAAGCCAAACCCAGAGAATGGGGGGCGCAGACACGGGCCCTGCGCCTTCCCGCCCCGTGGAGAACGGCTTCATGATTGCACGTAAGGGAGCGTTTTCTGTCTGACTTCTCAGGCTTCCCGGAGCAGCACGGCCTCCGGCATTCTTCTGTCTAGTTTTAACTTGTCGTATGTACTTTCCTAAACGACACAACCGCGGGCACATTTCGGCCTCCCACTGACGGTAACGCTGTGCACGTCCGAGGTCAGGGCTGGGCATGAGCCGTGTGGATGCCCGGGGCCCGGGGCCCCGTCCCCCCACACCCTCCCGTCTCTGGCACCAGCACATTCTGGGAAGGTGCCCGTGCACCGCAGCCTGAATGCCAACGCGGCCAGGTCCCTGAGCGTTCCTTGTCTAATGCACAGGTTGCTGGTGAGTGCCTCCTGCGTGGCCCCCTGCGTGATGCGGCTTGGCCGCCAGCTGTTGACGGAAGGCTGGGAAGGACATCGGCACCACCCTGCCCTCCCAGAGCTGCCGGGGACAGCGAGGCGAGCAGGCCAGGATCGGGCACCTTCCCGTCGCTCTTGTCTGCGGCTCGCAGGGCAGTGGGACCGACAGACCGCCCACTGACGGGACCGGTGGGCAGGACGCCCCGGGAGGAGGCGGCCTGGTCCCTCGGTCCCGCGGGCTTCTGGTCTGGTTAGTGCCGGCCGTGCGGCTGTCTCCGCAGAGGCTCTCAGAGCCTGTGTCCACATCCCTGCGGCCCCTCAGAGCCGTGAGGTCCCCGGCGAAGGCATACGGCAGCCAGGCCTCCTGTGCCATCACGGGGGACAGTCGTACACTCTCTGCTCCTTGTGTCTGCCTTTCTGGGCGAGATTTCTTTTGAAGAAAGGAATCTGAATCTGAGGCTAAAGAAATGTCTGGAAACCCCTACTTTAGTTTCAGATGGCTGCTGTATACTTACTGGGCTAAAATAAACGCTGTTTGCTCCATTGTGTTTCGGCTGCACATACATCAACTGACCGCTCGGTCCCCCTGACAGTTGCTGGCCTCGCGGGAGGTTGGGTTTGTGCAGCGGCCGCCAGGCCTGGCCACCCCAGGGGCCTGTGTGGCCTCGGGACACTGCCCAGGAAGTGACTTGTGAGTGGAGAAACCCAAGCTTGAAAGCCAATCTAAAATATTACAGACAGAACATGCTGGAACCATGTCCAGGGGTAAATAAAAACCTGGGCACATCCGACTAACCTACTTTTTAGAACACATCCATCACATTCAATCTTTGCTGGCAACACAAATCGAAAACAGGTTTGGTCCCTGCCCTCAAAGTAAGACAGATGAAAATACTATTCTGTTCTTGCAAGTATTTTAATCCCCGATCCTGGTGCGTCTGAAAAGTAAGCTATTGCCGACAATTGCTACACAGTGACATTCTCTCTGGGGAGGCCTCTTCCCTGCTGGCCTGTGCGCACTGACGGACGTAGCCGGCTTCCCAGTCTACCCCACAGCTGCCGTGTCTGCCTGGGGCCGCCCATCTGTGGGGGCCGCTGCCCCGGCTGGAGCCCCAGGCCCTGGCCCGGGAGCCCCTGAGAGGCGGGTGGCAGTCCGTAACACCCGCCCCACCCAGTCCGCTTGCCCGGGGCTGGGAGCTCGTGGGACACCTCGCGTCCTGCTCCAGGAGGCCCCGGCGGCACGGGGCTGGCGACTGGAGACAGCCCTTCCTTCCTCCCGCTTGCGCTCACCTCGCACCCTGCGGGTGTCTCCTGGAGTCACCTCCCAAGGTAACCACTCGCCCCCCCCCTTGTTTCTGGGTCACCCCCGGCAAAGCCAACTAAGACACACGGGCTCAGCCAGCCAGGCAAACGTGCGCAGTCCGCGGATCGTGCGGGTGAGCCAGCGGCGTTCCCCGCGGAAGCGCAGGCACCAGGCTCAGCCCCTGCCCGTGGGTGGCAGACGCGCAGCTCCCTGCGGAGGCCATCGCCAGCACCGCTCATGGGGCTGGACGCCGTGTCCCGCCTCAGAGCGGACTCCGGAGCGCCACGGAGTGGCAGAGGGCAGCGGCCCCGGGCGCTCCCTCCGGCACTGCTCGGTGGAGTCACATGCTGGCCACTGTCCAGGCTGGAGGGTTTCAGGGCGTGCCCGCAGCCCCTCGCCTGGCCTGGGGGGGGTCCCGCTCCTGCTCCCGGAAGCCTTCCTCCCCTGCGTCTGGGGAGAGCGCTCCCAGCATCAGCTAGAGGGCCCAGGTCTCTGTGCCATCACGCCCACGGAGGTCTCCAGGACAAGATCTGGGCTGATACCCCCGATGCAGGAAACCGACCAGAGACTACCCCGTCCCAGCCCAACCAGGCCCCTCACTGTGGGGCCGGAAATTAAAGACGATCGTCACCTTCCCTTTGATGAGCAACCTGCTGTCTGATGACAAAAGCAATGCAGTCCTTTTCTGTAAGAAAAGGAGAAGTTAATACAGGGCGGGAAGGATAGAAGGAAGAAAAGGAGGAGGGGGGAGAAGAGGGAGGAGGGAGAAGCGGGAGGAGGGAGAAGAGGGAGGAAGGAGAAGAAGGGGCAGGGAGAAGAGGGAGGAGGGAGAAAAGGGAGGAGGGAGAAGAGGGGGCAGGGAGGAGGGAGAAGATGGAGGAGGGAAAAGAAAGGGAGAGAAGAGGGATGAGGGAGAAGAGGGAGGAGGGAGAAGAGGGAGGAGGGAGGAGGGAGAAGAGGGAGGAAGGAGAAGAAGGCGCAGGGAGGAGGGAGAAGATGGAGGAGGGAAAAGAAGGGGGGAGAAGAGGGATGAGGGAGAAGAGGGAGGAGGGAGAAGAGGGGGCAGGGAGGAGGGAGGCCCTTCCATAATATGACACCTGAGACTTGAAGTTTATCCCTTTTGCTACAACTCACATGTGCACACATGCACACACTTGCACACACATGCAAACATACACTCACACATGCATGCACACAACACACACAAGAACACAGGTGCATGCACACACTAACACATGCACACACGTAGCACACATGCACACACATGCTCACACAGCACAAATGCACACATGCATAGACACATGTGCACACATGTTCACATGCACGCGTGCAGAACAAAGCACACACACTCACATTCACACGTGTACGTGCAGGCTTACACGTGCACACACATACACACACACGTGCAGGTGCAGCACGCTGGAGAGGCACTGCACTCACGTGTCATGGTCCCCTGGGCTGAACTGAGGGGTCAGAGTAAAGAGCACTTTGGGCTCCGGGGCTCGTTCTGAAGCTGGGCTGGAATTAAGTGAATAGTGAGAACCTGAAGTGTCGAGAGACGAGAAACGTGAGGAAAGCACGCAGGGTTGCACGGGACCCGTGCTCGCGGTGAGCTGTGGGCGCAGACACGCGGGTGTGCAGTGTAAACACGCCTAACACAACGGCATGGAGAACACCCTTTTTCTCATCGCGGTTTGAACATTTCTCTGCGCTGCGTGCGGGGGGATTTGTGGAGCCAGTCCCCTGTCGTCCAGGGCAGCAGGAGTTTTCTCCGGTAAGCAGAGCTCTGAGCTTCCGTGAGGGCCTTCCCAGTGAACCACTGTGCATTCTCTGGCTGTTTCCTCGGCCGCTCGTTCACAGCCTTCCTATGTGGTGGCGTCGTGGCACGGGCCCAGGAGGTGCATTTCAGACGCGCGTGGTCCGGCGACGCTTTGGGAAGCAGCAATGTCCCGGCACCTCCTGCCGACCGCACACCTTCTCCGCTGCCGTCCTGTCCCCCTGCCGGCGGTCCCCTGGGCTCCTGTGATGACGGGGACCAGCGTGCACAGGGGCTTCAGAACGGAGCAGGGTGTCCCTTGGTCCAGGGAGCACCACGCGGAACTGAAGGCAAAGGGCTCGATGAGGCAGCTTCCCCGAGCTGAAATTCTGGACGGGCGGGGGGTGGAACCGAGAGAGCAGCAACCCAGGGTAGCTCCGAGACGGAGCTAAGTGTGTTTTTCTGTTTGCGTGTGCCTGTGTGTGCCTGTGTGTGAGTGTGTACACGTGCACACGCGTGAGGGTGTGCTCGAGTATGATTGAGTGTGTCTGTATGCCTGGGTATGGGAGCATTGTGTGCACGAGTGTGTGCATGTGTGTGCACCTGTGTGAAGATGTGAGCGTGCATGAGCCTGTGTGTGCATGTGTGTGTGCATGTGTGAGGATATGCATGAACGTATGTGCATGTGTGTGTATGTGAGTGTGTACACGTGTACATTTGTGAGGGTGTGCATGAGTATGAGTGAGGGTGCACGTGTGCCTGGGAGCATTGTGTGCACGAGTGTGTGCATGTGTGTGCATCTGTGTAAAGATGTGAGTGTGCATGAGCCTGTGTGTGCATGTGTGTGTGCATGTGTGAGGATATGCCTGAGTGTGAGTATGTGCATGAGTATGTGTGAGTGTGCACGTGTGCCTGGTGCATGTGTGTGCACGAGTGTGAGCATGTGTGTGCACCTGTATGAAGATGTGAGTGTGTGAGCCTGTGTGTGCGTGTGTGCGTGTGTGCATGTGTGAGGATATGCATGAACATATTGCATGTGTGTGTGTGTGTGTGTGTGTGTGTACACATGTACATTTGTGAGGGTGTGCACGAGCATGAGTGAGTGTGCACGTGTGCTTGGGGCATGGGAGCATGTGTGTGCACAAGTGTGAAGATGTGAGTGTCCATGTGTGCGTGTGGGGGGGTGAGCTCTGCACCTTGGGAACGTCCAGGCGGCTCTCGGCAAGGTGAGTAGTCAAGACTTCCGTGGGGAAGTTGGAACCGGGAACACATTTGCCACATTTATCATCTCCCTCGCTCATTGCAGACTTCCGGTTTAGGGCCAAAAATGGACTTTTTTGATGTTTTGTGTTTGTTCACACTGGGCAAATCACAAGCTCCTGCTTTCAAGAGAAAAGGATTAAAAGGCCATTAAAAGGCTCTTTGACATTAAAGAGCCTTAGTATTTCGAGGAGGTAAATGTAGATAAATCGGAATCAGACGTGAGGCTTCGGCCAGATCCGCCACACTAGACGCGCAAGGGCCGAGCGCCTGGAGGGGGCAAGATGCCTGCTGAGGCCTCAAGCCCCCCAGTGAGGTCAGGATTCAGAGCTCGGGTCGTGCTTATTCTCTGCGCGTCCACGCGGCGCTCTCACGCGGCTCCGGGACAGAGGCGGTCATCGCGCCTGCCAGCAGCCCTCCCGGGGCCCCAGTGCGGCCACGCGGAGCCGGGCCCGTGCCAACGGCTCTTCGCCCCGTGGTGTGAGGCCACGTCTGTCCCCACGGAAGTTAGGAGCAGATGAGCTTTCTCTGTGAGTGTTCCTCATTCATAAAAACATTGCGAAGTTTAGGCAGAAAGGAGCCGACCTCAGACAGGAAGGCAGGCGGCTATCGGATCCGGGCTCCTCGGCCGCGCGGTCCCCGGTCCCGGCTCCTCAGACGGTGGCCCACGCGCCACCTGCCTCCAACCTGCCTGGGGCTTCGTCAGAGGGCCACCCCAGCCCCCTGCCTGCTCCCAGAGTCTGGAGGTGGGGGTCCCAGAAATGCCGTCTTTAAACAGGTTTCTTCGGGGACAGACCCAACAAAGTTTAAGAACTGCCTTTTTGTGGGTAGCTCTGTGCCCGAGGGAGGAAGAGAGTGTGGGTGCCCAAGTGCCTCTGAGTCCTTAAGGGCTGGAGCCAGTCTGATGAGGTCAGGCCCACCCAGGACATTTTTCCTTTTGTCTGATTCACCGGATCAGGGACCTAATCAGGGAGTGACATCCATCGTGTTTGCAGGGTCTGCCCTCACGCAAGCGGAGGGCTCATCCGAGGGTGAGGTTCTGGGGTCACCTTAGATCTCGGCCGCCCACATTCGCGCCCTGATGGTGTCCACAGGAGTCTGTTTGAATGAATGAAGGAGAGAATCAGTGATCATTTTCATGTTCCCGGTGGCCCACTGAGCCCCCGCCCCTCACCTGCCCCTGGCTCATTCTCACCTTCTCCTCACCCTGCCCGGACTCACCCCTGCTCAGGTCCCGTCATCTAAGCTGAGCTGTTCAAATGCTTTCACAACTGGGATGGAGGGGCCACACCCCATCTAACCCCTGGCAGTCGCCTGTGCCCAGGGTCAGCGGTGGGGACCACCCGGTCCTGCGGGCGGTTCTGTGCGGTTGCTGGGGGTGGACGGCAGTGCTGGCTCCTCCGGAGCCTCTGCTCCCCCCCTCCAGAGGGGCCACACGCCCCCGACCCCCTTGCTCCCCACCGGTGCCCGTGCTCCTGTCTTTTCCCCATAAACCCAGGGTGCCTCCTTCTTCACCATGGCGAAGCTCCAGGATGGCAGTCTGTGGGACCCGGGAAAGACCACAGAGACCCTGGGCGACCACGGGGACCCAGGACAGACCAGGGAGACCCCGGGCAGACCACGGAGACCTGGGGAAGACCCTGGAGACCCTGGGTGACCACAGAGACCCAGGACAGACCAGGGAGACCCCGGGCAGACAAGCTAGTGGTGTTGGGCCTGTGTTAGGAGCACCCAGCTATGGCTTTGTCCAAACCCTCCACTGTCCCCGTTACCAGAAGTATCCAGGGGGCCACTGCTGGACATACTGTTGTGGGACACTGTGGGCGGGTCCTACTTAAGCAGCAGGGACACTAAGCAGGTTCTGAGATCCTTTTAAGTCTAAGACCCTACAGTTATAGGAACCCAACCTAGAAAGGCTCTTTTACATCTTTGGTTAGGCTTATTCCTAGGTATTTTACGATTTGTGCTGCAATTGTGAATGGGATCTGTTTCTTTATTTGTCTTTCTGTTGCTTCATTGTTAGTGTATAAGAATGCAACTGATTTCTGTACATTGATTTTGTATCCTGCGACTTTGCTGAATTCATGTATCAGTTCTAGCAGACTTTTGGTGGAGTCTGTCGGATTTTCCATGTATAATATCATGTCATCTGCAAAAAGCGAAAGCTTGACTTCATCTCTGCCAATTTGGATGCCTTTGATTTCCTTTTGTTGTCTGATTGCTGATGCTAGAACTTCCAACACTATGTTAAACAACAGCGGTGAGAGTGGGCATCCCTGTCGTGTTCCTGATCTCAGGGAAAAAGCTCTCAGTTGTTCCCCATTGAGGATGATGTTAGCTGTGGGCTTTTCATAAATGGCTTTGATGATGTTTAAGTATGTTCCTTCTATCCCGACTTTCTCGAGGGTTTTTATTAAGAAAGGATGCTGAATTTTGTCAAATGCTTTTTCTGCATCAATTCACAGGATCATATGGTTCTTATCTTTTCTTTTATTAATGTAATGTATCACGTTGATTGATTTGCGAATGTTGAACCAGCCCTGCAGCCCAGGAATGAATCCCACTTGATTGTGGTGAATAATTCTTTTCATATGGTGCTGAATTCGATTTGCTAGTATCTTCTTGAGAATTTTTGCAGGAGTGCTGATGCATAGGGGCGCTTGTACCCCAATGTTTATAGCAGCCAAGTTATGGAAAGAGCCTAAATGTCCATCAACTGATGAATGGATAAAGAAATTGTGGTTTATATACACAATGGAGTACTACGTGGCAATGAGAAAGAATGAAATACGGCCTTTTCTAGCAACGTGGATGGAACTGGAGAGTGTGATGCTAAGTGAAATAAGTCATATAGAGAAGGACAGATTCCATATGTTTTCACTCCTATGTGGATCCTGAGAAACTTAACAGAAGACCGTGGGGGAGGGGAAGGGGAAAAATAGATACAAACAGAGAAGGAGGGAGGCAAACCATAGGAGACTCTTAAGTAACTGAGGGTGGATGGGGGGGAGGGGCAAATGGGGGATGGGCAGGGAGGAGGGCACCTGTTGGGATGAGCACTGGGTGCTGTGTGGAAGCCAATTGGACAATAAATTATATTTAATAAAAAAAAAAAAAGAACGACCCTGTTGCTCTGACCCACGGCACCGGTGGCTCATCCCCTCACCCCTGCCTCCTCTTCTGCAGGAACGGAGCTTCTGGCAGTACGTCCACGTCCATCATAGCCTTGCTCCGCACCCCCTGCCACCAGTCCAGTCACAGACTGCGCTCCAGTGAGTCAGGTGTGAGCAAGGTGCTGTGTGGGCTGTCGGGGTGCTTTCCTAAAAGGCAAGGGTAGGGTCCCTTGTCCTTGGCTTCAAACCTCAAGCCTTCCAGGGTGCCGCGTAGCCGCCCCGCTGAGCACAAAATCCAACCGCTTCGGCCAGAAGTAGCCACGCCCCAAAATTCGTGTGTGGCAGTCGCAGCCCCCCAGCCCCTCAGATCCTGGCCTGACTTGGGAAAAGGGTCAGTTCAGATGCAATTCAATGAGAAGAGGTCACGATCGGGTGGAGTGTCCTTACGGGATGAAGACTCAGCTGCCGGGAAGGCACCGTGTGAACGTGGAGGCAGAAGGGCGACTCCCCACCTGCCGAGCACGCCCAGGAAGCCAGCAGACCCGCGCACAGAAGGGACCGCATCTGCCGCACCCCCACCCCGCACCTCAGCCTCCAGACTAGGAAGGAGGGGAGTCCTGCTGTTCAAGGAGCTTTGTCACATGGCCCTGGGTGCCCGACGTGCTGTTTCCCCACCAGCTCCGTGAGCACACGTTGAATTTCCCACGACCTTCCGGACACAGTCGGGGATTTGCCCTCTTGCTGAGCTCTAGATTTTCCTCTTCTTTTTCTCCACCCGTCAGCATCCGGTATCCTCAGATACTGTATCCGCTTATCTGCGAAGTAGGACCCAAAGTCTCCGGGCAGGTGTGGTCCGTGTGTTCCCGCCACGGCTTTTCATCACATGCGGGCTGAAGCCTAATTTTGTCAACCCCTTACCCCTGCCTCCTCATCACGCGGTTCAACAGACATGCTCTGGCCACAAGGACAACGGGGGTGGCCCTGTCCTGCGGTGTAGACGGAAGGGGACCATCCAGGCAGCTTCAGACCGGGATGACAGAGCCAGGCTCAGGAGGCGACCCCTCCAGCTCCCTGTCCACAGACCCTGAGGGTCCTCTCCTCGCCCCCAGCTGGACGGCCCCCTCTGGTCCCGCTCTGGAGAAGCAGACGTACTGGCATGTGTGCTGGGGACCTCCGGAGCCAGGCTGAAGCCCAGGAGCGTCTAGACCACCAGCCAGACGGCCGGGTGTGGGCCTGGATGGCGAGACCCCCCGGACCGCAGTGTCCCTGTCGGGGGACTTCACCCCGAGCGGTGCCAGTGACCATGTTGCACGAGGCGTGGGCATGGGGACGAGGCAGAAAGCCAGCTGCCCAACGTCATCATCTCAGGAAGGTGGCCTGGCGGAGTGATCACGCTCAGACCACTGTGTCTAATCCCACGCTCCCACGTGGTCTTGGGCAGGCGACTTCGTGTATGAGTTTTCTCTGGCTGATGTAACAAAATACTTCAGAGTGAAGAGCAAATCGAACCACATAAGCGTATCCCCTCACTGTTCTGGAGGCTGTGAGCGCGAGATGTAGCTGTGGGCAGGGCCAAGCTACCCGCAGGCTCAGGGAGGGGTGCTGCGGGCCCGCGGCCTTGGCCCGGATTCGGCGTAGGGGAGCACTCCTCTCCCTCCCCGTGTGGCTGCCCCCAGTTCCCCTTCGTCCGAGGCCACCAGCCCCATAAGGCCCCGAGTGGCCTCATTTTGACTTGATCGCCTTTTTCAAGGCCCTATTTCCAAATAAGGTCGCCTTCAGAGGAATGTACGAGGGTCAGGGCTCCAATGAGCCTTATTTGGGGGGGTCACAGTTCAGCTCACAACACCCTCTAATATCCAGTGACTCCCCCCCCAGAAAGTGTAAGTGACGGTCTGTAACTCACACGATTCTTAGAAGCATTTAATTAGATAATAGATATAAAGTACTTCATTCTGTTCTGAACACAAGGAATCTTAGCCATTTTCTTCGAGACGCTCACATGGGGCGTGGGCTTGCCAGCACAGGCCACTCAGGCTCTACTACCCACTTTCTACCACGAAGACCCAAACCCTGAGCCCCGATGCCTGACCAAGCTGAGAGAAGAGATGAACGCAGAGAAGCTCCTTTAATTTAATGTCCAGAAGCTGGACCCTCGGCGTCCTCCTCGGGGGATTTCTGCTCAAGAAGCACTTGACGATGTAACTATTCGCAGGCGGGACCGTCATGGACATGAAAATCTGATCTTGGCTAGGACTCCCGGATAAAGGTAGACAGATTGGGGGGGAACGTGTGTCGTTACACCAAAGCGGGGGGACTGAACGATAGAGACGTTCGACGAGCCAGACAAGGCAAACAGACGCTCTTCTGTAAACGGCGCATCTAAAGGTCTTGCAGATAGAGCCTGTGGAGTGTCGGCGTGGGAAAATTTCCAAGTGATTTTTGTATCCAGTGCTGTTGAGGCCAGGCACTGGCTATTTCCTGTTAAATAAAAACCCTGAGATGTGCAACCGATTTAGAGCAAACCAAAGAAGTTATTGAAGCTGATAACTAACTCTCTGAAGGCCGAGTGTCTGCGTAGATGGGATTTCGGCAAGTGCAGCCAGGCGGCCTGGGCGCTCGGCTTTGGTGCCGGAGGCACGTAGACACCACTGGGGACGATGCTGTCCTTGTATTTCTCCACACGCACCTCCCGGCAGAGCCTTTGGAGGGCGTTTGTCTGATGTCAGTGGCCTGGACAACAGAACATATTTTGGCACAAAAATACCCTGACTCTACCTGCCAACACAGGCGACCAAGCCGCAAATGAATGTGCCCTCGATATGCTGATGCAGATTTGTCTTCAAGCTGGCATGAGCGCCATGGGTTTTTCCAACAGCAGAAACGGATAAATCAACCCATCTTCATTTTCTCAACTTATGATCAGTAACGTGCACTTCGCAGGTGACCGCCTGGGGTCAGGAGGGTCAGCTGGGAGCAGAGGGAATCCATCCACCCTTCTACAATGCATTCAAGATGTTGCAGGAAATGAGTAAACGCGGATTCGCCTACTCAAAACGACGAGTACTCAGTTTTATACTTAACCGAGGAACAGGCTGACAATCTTTCTGTGGAATGTCGTAATACGCATTTCCAGAAAGAAGGGAAAGCACTCGCGCCTCCAGGCTTTGAATCCCTTTCTCTAGATTAAACCAAGGTGAAGCATCTCTAATTTGCTCGCTCTGGGCCACCTTTCGGCATGTTTTAGCCAACTAGCCAATCAAACTGTTAGAGTCCTTTCCAACTCCCCGAGCCATAGCACTAATCTCTGCTCCGTGAGCTCACGTCCGTGAATTGGACCTGATCCAACTTTATGTTCTTTCCACCCTATCCCACGTGTTCCCTGGATTCCTGTCTGTGTAATTAGAAAACCTAAGGAGGGAGGAAGGAAGGGGGAGAAAGACACACACACACACACACACACACACACACACACACACACACACACAGAACGATAGAGACCTGGAGAAAGACAGAGACTGAGACGACAGAGAGTACACAGAATCAGCTCCTGTGATGGAGGCTGAGAAGTCTCACGGCCTGCCGCCCGAGGAGAGCTGATGTTTCCATCTGAGTCTGCAGGAAAAATATTGCTGTCCCAGCTCAAGGCAGTCAGGCGGGGGGGGGGGGAGGGGTCTCCCTTACTTGAAGGAGTATCCACCTTTTTGTTTTATTCAGTCCTTCAACTGATTGGCTGCAGCCCACCCACAGTAGGAGGGCAGTCTGTGTTTCTCAGTGTACCGATTTAGGGGTTGCTGTCACCCCAAAACGTCCTCATAGACACGCTCAGCGTATCTAGGCTTCCTGTGACCCAGTCAAGTTTGTTCATAAAATCAACCGTCATAGTGACCTTATTTAGCCTCTTGGCTTTAAATACCACTGGATGTGACAACTTCCAAATTCATAGTTCTAGCCCAGACCTCACTCAGCTCTGAATTACACATTCATGTATTCAACTGATGGCTTCACATTTCTCCTCCCGTGTCTAATAGGCCCAACCCATGATCTCTGCACCCCACACGTTGCTGCTCCCACGGGCTAACCTACATCATCAGTGGACGGTCCCATCATGCATCGACAGCTCCGTCGGCCACGGACAGATACATCATCCACGGACAGCGCCGTTCTTTGAGTTCTACAGGTCGAAAATCTGTCATCCGTGACCCCTTGCTTTGTCTTATATTCCACATTCCATCAGTCTGGATGTGCACTTGGCTCTTTCTTTATAAGGTATCCAGGCTCCAACCAATCTTCATGCCTTCACCGCCACGTGGGCTGGAGTCACCATCAATTTTTCTGGAACACCGTGGCTCCTCTTACTTCTACCCCCAGTTGCCCCATGCCCAGGCCACTTGTCTTCCGTTCACCCGGCTTTGTTATCTACACAAAAGACAGGATGATATTTTAAAAACAGAAGTCGCATGATGTCAGTGCCCCGGTCAAAGCACTTCAGTGAGTCTCAGTACTGTAAGAATCAAATGCAAAAACCTTAACGTGGCCTCTAGAAGCCTGAGTAGGCTGTGTTCTGGCCACCGGTCACCACCTGTCCCGTCACTGCCCCTCTGCAGGGTCCATTCCAGCCACAGTGGCCACCTTGTGCTGTTAGCAGGCAGGAAGACTCCTGCCTCAGCACCTTTGCCATTTAAAAAAAAATTTTTTTTGATGTTTTTATTTATTTTTGAGACAGAGAGAGACAGAGCACGAGCAGGGGAGGGGCAGAGAGAGAGGGAGACACAGAATCCGCAGCGGGCTCCAGGCTCCGAGCCGTCAGCACAGAGCCCGACCCGGGGCTCGAACTCACAGACTGCGAGATCATGACCTGAGCTGAAGTCGGACGCCCAACCGACCGAGCCACCCAGGTGCCCCAACGCCTTTGCCCTTTCTGACCCAGGGGCTGGAAAGTTCTTTGCCTGACGTCCGAATGGCTCTTTCCTTCGCCGTCATCATCGGGTCTTGGCTCAGATGCCACCTTCTAGGTGAGACCTTCTTGGCTGCCTACGCAACAAGCAATACTCTTCCCTGTGGCACTTTCTTACTCCTTTTCCAGCTTTCCCTCCACCTGACTGCTCTGTGGGCTGTGTACGCCCTCCGAAGTCAAGTCCCAAGGTGGTGAATCTGTGGCCTCCAGCTCGTCCAGTTCTGGCTCATCAAAAACGCTCCATTAATATTTGTTGAGCAAATAAGTGAATGCGTGTCAAGCCAGCTACCAGTCAACGTGGTCTGTGCAGCAGTAAGAGAACACGGAGGAATGTGTGTCTCACCTCGACGGTGGACCCGTGTACCTGCGAGCAGCCTCGCTGCTTCCCTCAAGCTGTCCGGCCCAGCAGCGAATATGTTGTATAAAATGGCAGAATACGGAGGACCTACATTTTCCAAAATTCAGAATCACGATGGCAGGGAAAGGGGTGCAATGCGTACAAAGCGACCGCACGGAAGGGGCGAGAGGGGTGCCAGGTGCCGGCAGGCGGGAGAGGAGAAAAGGCGGGGCGTCCGGATGGGCTCGTTCCCTCAGGCTTAAAGGGGGGGACGCGACAGGCTCTGCATTCGCGGCACCAAACACAGAAATTATCGAACGTTGGTAAGTGACGGCTGAGAGGGAGTGGGGGACATGTGTTAAACTCCTTCGCCTCTGTAAGCCGTTAGACCGCTGGGTAAAGTTGGTATGTGGATAAGTAGGTGCGCTCACTCCCTTTAGCGGCGTTTAGAGCCCCGTCTGTCGCAGTACAGAGGCGTGTCGACAGCCTCGACCCGATAATTCCGATAATCCGTGGAACTTACCCTGGGTCCTTCCACACGTGCTACGATGCATGATCGGCGGGCTCTCCGTGGGGCTCGGGACGGGGGGCCGTGCCAGTGCACGCGGGCCCCGGGGGGGAGCCCAGGATCCCGTATGCCAAGGCCTTCCCCGAGCTGCCGTGGGTCCTTCGGAGGGCGACGCGCCCTCACTCACTCCCTCAGAGGCGAGGCCGGTGCGGGGAGGTAGGTCTGCTCACACAGTGACTCAGACTCGAATTAAGGGGTGGATTTTCAGATTTATACAATAGAGAAATCGTCTCTTATTTTCTTCCAAGAACCCAAGTCGGTGGCTGACCGCTTAGCAGAACCCGCCCCACATCACCCCGGAGTGAGGCCGCGTCCGTGCGGGGGAAGGCGGTGGCCTTGCCTTCCCGCCCACAGGTGTCCGTGAGAGCCACACGGCCACCCACGTGTTTCCTCGGACATGGGGCTCAGACCCCTCGGGAGCGAGTGTTTATGGAGCCTGGACAGGCATGTGGACGCTCGGCGAAAGCGGGGGCTCCTTCAGGCCCTAGAGGACAGCCAGCCTGGCGCCCACGCCTCTGCGGCCAGGCCATTAGCTCCTCACCAAAGTGTCCCCTCTGCGCACTGCGACGGTTCCGGCTTCAGGCGGTTCGCGCTGGAGTGCTCCTCCCGGCATCGGGCTCCTTCCTCCCTCCCTCCACGCTGTCCAGTCCTCCCTTACGGAAGCGGCTCTGACGGCCAGCGTGGCTCTTGCTCTCATCGCGGTGACCCCAGGCGGGGCATTGCTGAGGTGGCCCAGCCTGTGACGCGTGGGGCCGGAGGGCCCGGGTTCAAACCCCCCTGTGAGTC
This sequence comes from Neofelis nebulosa, assembly GCF_028018385.1. NCBI lineage: Eukaryota > Metazoa > Chordata > Mammalia > Carnivora > Felidae > Neofelis > Neofelis nebulosa. The sequence goes on from NC_080787.1 coordinate 154,351,175, forward strand.
GGGCAAGCACGCTGTCCTCCGCGGAATGATAACCATGCCTTCGCTTCCCGTACTTTCTTTCTTGACGGTGAGATGGAGCATCTGAAGGGCTCAGGACAGCTGCCGGCGAGGCCCGCGCTCGGCGACGACAGCGACACAGCCGTGGTGGGTGCCGGAGGCCACGCGGATGGGGCGTGGGGTCTGGGCGTGTGCGCCCACCTGCTGCCCACCTCACACGGGGGCGCGAAGAGAGGCCCGGCCGCAGAATGCACACAGGGGGAGACGGCTGCGGGTCAGCAGGCCACAGGGCCGCCTTCCTGGCCCGGGAGCAGGGGAGGAGCTTCTGCCCCCTCAGGGGACAGTGGGTTCCTTGCATTGAGGACCGAGGCCATGCCTGCTCTCACTGAAGTGTGTACCCTCCCAAGGCCCGTGTGCCCCGAGTCGGCTCGTCTGAAATGGGGTGTCTGGGGACCAAACTTAGAAACTGGAGAATGCACACGATGCCCCTAACTTTTTTTTTAGTTTTTGTAGTAAAAGGTGGTACCCAGGGGAGGACAGCAGAGGGGGGACAGTGGTAACTCAGGGAGGGCAGTAGGGGGGGGACAGTGGTAACCGGGAGAGGGCAGCAGGGGGGGACAGTGGTACCCGGGGGAGGACAGCAGAGGGGGGACAGTGGTAACTGGGGGAGGACAGCAGAAGGAGGACAGTGGTAACCGGGGGAGGACAGCAGAGGGAGGACGGTGGTACATGAGGGAGGACAGCAGAGGGAGGACAATTGTTCACTAGGGAGGACAGCAGAGGGAGGACAGTCGTACCCCAGGGAGCACGGTGGACAGGGGTGGAGGGCATGCTGTGGGTGGGGCCCTCTCCCCCAGGAGGCCTTCCCTTGTGCTTCCTTGCCTTCCCTTCCCTGCCCTGCCCTTCCCTCCCCTCCCTGCCCCCACCCCCGTTCCCTCTCCTCCCCTCACCCATCGCCGCCCTCCCCTGCCTTCACCTCCTCTCCTTGTCCCCTCTCCTCCCTTCCCCTCCCTTCCTTTCCCCACCCTGTCCTCCCCACTCCCTCCCTGCCCTTCCCTGCCCTCCCCTGCCCTTCTCTATTCCCCCCGCCCTCCCCTCCCCTCCCTGCTCCCCTGCCGTCCCCTATACTCCCCCGCCCTCCCCTCCCTAGTCTGGGTAGAGGGTCACCTGAGACATCACACATGAAAAGTCAGTGTTTGGGGATGTTACACACCTACTAACTTCAGTACTCTCACACTGGACGCACACTCGTCTGCGACAGCGTCCGGGTGGGAAGTTGCTCTCCGCCAGATATCCGAAGCATTTCCCCGTTTCCTTTCCCTGACTGTAGGGACACTGTGACTCTTCTGCGTCCCGTGTTTCCTAGGGGGCTGTTTCCTTTCTCCGCTCTAAGGTCTGGCCTCTTATTTCCAACCCGAGTGCACGTAAGCCTCACGTGGAGTGTCCTGAAGCACTGCCCCCCCCCAACTCTGGAGGTGTCTGTAGCTGCCCAGATGCCGGTGCTGGAAAGTCTTCTGGCTTCTCCACCGAGTGCTCTGTCCCTGTTGGTTCCCGGGGGACCCGGCGCCGGGGTCTTGGGGTCTCTGCCCGGCCGGCCAGTGTCCAGGGAAGTGCCAGCTGCCAGACTCCGCAAGCCAGACGGGGGGGGGGGGGGAGACGCAGGGGCGGTGTGAGGCATGCCGTGTCATCGAGCCCCCCGTCCTCGGCATGACCCCAGCCCAGGGACCTCTGATGCCCCAGCCGCGCCTGGGGCCCGGGGCAGGCCCCAGATGGCCTCTGATGGGCGCTGTGCCGTCCAGCCTTCCTCTGCCCCCAGGTCCAGAGGTGCCCGGCGCCCCCCGATATCCACCTGCCCGGGACTCCACCGTGACAGCCGGGGCGACCTCTGGCCTCCACCTCAGCTTGCGGACGGCGTCCACCTGCTGTCTGGGAACTTGCTGCGGCTGTTTCCCCCTTTGTGGACAAACACCGTTCGGAGGTCCTCCTGGCCGAGCGGGGTGTTTGCACCGAGGCTCAATCCATAATCTCCGTGCCCAGGTTCCTAGGACATCTTCACGTTCACGTCAGGGTCACGTTACCAAGGAGCCGATTATTAGGGCAACGCAGCGACTTGCCGAACGTCTCACTAAGAGCTGAACGTATTTTCAGGTAAAGCCTGTGGCTCTGTGTGGAACTCACGGCCCCTCACTGATGACGGAGCTCTCAGGCCCCGGCTTCCGCCCCCCCCCCCCCCCCCCGGCGCTCGGTGCCCGGGCGCCCCTCCCGTGTGCGCAGGGGTGGGGCCGTGCGGGAGAGGAGAGGCAGGCGTCTGCCTGAGGGAGCCCCGCTTCGTGGGGAAGATGGCCTGGATCCGCAAGAGGACCCCCCGCCCCCCGCCCCAGGGACGTCACACCAGACACGCCCGTAACGCGGCCTGTCACGGGGAGGCGGGTTCCCGGGGGAGGGGGCTCCTGAGGCCCAGCGGGGCGAGCCTTGTGTGGGCCTGGGCACCTTTCCTCTCCCGGCTTTCCCCCGTTTTTCCTTTTTTATTTTTAGTCATGGTGAAAAAAAAAACCCCACAAAACCACCACGACATAAAACTCACCGGCCCAAGCATTTTTAAGAGTGCACTTCAGCGGGCTAAGTCCAGGCACCTTGTTATGCCTTTTCGAAACGCGCCCCAGAGGTGCGTCAGGAGGGGCCGCCGTGGCAACCGTGCTCTGCGCTCCCGTCCGGGCCCCGGGGTGAGGAGCCGGGACCTGGGTTCTGCAGTCCAACAGCCGCAGCGGCCCCTCTCCTCGCGGCGTCCCCGTCCAGGGGGTCCCGCCTCCGCTCGCCTCCTCTGCGGACCCCGGGGGTGCAGGTGTCTCTCAGGTACGTGCTCGGGACTCTGTCCGGGCTGCTGTCTCTTCACGGTGTCGTACTCACCTGGCTCCCACCATGCTTGCGGGGGCGTGGGGGGTGCCAGGTCATGCCAGCCTGTTCCCAGGATGCCTTCATTCGTGGGCCCGGCCGCGGAGACAGGTGCCATCGGGCGGGGGGGGGGGGCGTGGATTTGCAAACCAGACCCTTCGCCGTCCAGCTCATTCGGACCTTCCCCATCACGAGGCATCTTCCCCTTGGAAACTAAAGAGGGGTGGACGCTTGAACATCCTTGCTTGGGGGCCCAGCACGCCGAGCCTCCCCCCTCCCCCCTGCTCAGAAATCACGCTGGAGAGCAAAGAAGACGTCTCTAAAATTCTCTCTCATGACTCAAAAATAAAACAGTTTTGTTCTGCCTTAAACATCCACACAAAATCGCCTCTTTGGGGAAAAAGAAACCGAGACTAAATAGTTTCAGCCAGAAAGCTTTCAGAGAGTTACGGGTCACTGGGTGTCAGATTATAAGGAGGGTCTGTGGGCACCCTGAGTAAAGCCCAGTGTTGCGTGCGGTGTGGGGTGTGGGGGACTCACACACGAGCGGGGAGGGGGTACCGCGCACCCGCCGGACGGGGTTATGCTGATCTTGGCGCGTCCCGCGTTCCACTCCTGGCTTTGCCGGCTCGTGTCTGTTACTGGAAGACCCAGCTCGAAACCCAGCTCCTTCAGAAGCCTCCCCAGACCGGCCAGCCCCCCGATCTCTTCACGCCCCCCACACCCCAAGCAGCACGTTGGGGTTTTTGCTGTGACATTTTGCAGGTGCTGACACACTGTCACGAGAGCACTTTCTCCCGTGGCCACAGGGGCTTTGTGCCTCATCACCTGATCGCTCAGATTTATCTTTGCTGTCTTTGTGTCCCTGCCCCCCACCACAGTGCTGGGTTCACTGTCCCACTGAGTAGGCACTTGGGGCAGGCCGGCTGCAGGTGGCATTCTCAGCAGGCACGGAGCGCCCTCTCTCTTGCCCTGGGCCCTCTGGCACATGCTGGAGCTGCCACACGGCGCAGGGGGGCGGGTACCCGCAGCTCCCGGCCACCCGAGAGCCGCAGCGTCTGCGACCAAAGAGGGAAAACCTGTGTCCCCGCGCTGTTCCCCTGGGGAGCTCGGAGGACCGCATGCTGGACCCCGGCTAGCTCCTCCCTGGACTGCGGGCGACCCCTGGGCTGGGTCAGGGCTCCAAGGGTGACGCCCAGGGAGGGGACTCGTGCTCCAGGCAAAGACGGGAATTCCTAGCCCTGGGCAGCGCTCTGTCTGCGTGAGGCGGGGGGGTCCACAGGCCCACTGGAGAGCTGTGACCAGAAGCAGCTTCCCGCCTCGGCCACACTCCCTGTCCCCTCCTGGGGTTCACCCGTCAGCGTGGGGGGCAGAGACCGCGTGTCGTCCGGTTCTCTCGCTGGTGGCCCCGGCTGTTCCCGGAGGACACGGCTGCAAGGGGGGCAGCAGAGAAGAGGATGTGGAGCCTGAGGCGGACTCCCCACGGGCCCACTGCTCCAACCTGACCCTCGGAGCCGAGGTGCATCCCGGGTGCAGAGGTGGAGGCCGGGGGCACGGCCCTCTGGCAGGCGGCTCCTTGCACATGCTGCCCGCCCCGCCTCCCCCCTCCGCCCCTTCCTTCCTCCCCGCGCTGGCTGAGCATCTGTCCCCCACCCCCTGGCTGCACTTGGACCGGTCCCGGCCCCAGAGCTGCCCATGTCAGAAGCGTTGGTTCGGAATCGGGCTGCAAGGTCCTACCGAAGCAGAAATGCGTCTATATGATGAAGACACTGATGTTTCTTGGGCACCTGACGTCTTCATTAGGTATTTATCAGATACTTTCAAAACCGGCTTGGAGCGATGCCTGATGTCCCAGGAAGCGTCCTCAGTGCCTCTGAGAAAGGACCGTAGAGGCCGTCTGAGGTTCCCCACACGCAGCCTCCCCAGAGGCCGCCTCCTCGGCTTCTGACAGACGCCGGGCTCCGCAGGAGGCCTTGGGGACACGGGCATCCCAGGACCACCTTGGGTGCATGGGGAAGCACGCCGGGCTGTGTCCCCATGTGTGTGTGGGGCCCTCCCTAGCAGCAAGGACCCCTCCAGGGTCATCACACCGAGTAACTCAGCAAAAATAACGATGAAGTGTGGACGTGAATGGGACATATTAAAACACAGTTCTACCATTTAAATGGATTTCCCCATTTCGTCTTTCTCTCTCTTTCACACAAGGGCAGACACAGCTTGCCTGTCTTTACAGGAAGAGAGGTGTTACCCAATGCTGAGGGATAATTCAACGTTCATTTTTGAAAGGCACTCTGAAAACAGGGAGACTGGGGGTTGCCAAAGACGCTGAACCAAATTCCTTGAGGCGTCCCTGAGAGTCTCAGGCCACCAGGGGCACCGTGGTTGTGCCTTCACATGGTGCAGAATCAAAGGGAGGCGTCGGAACGTTGTAGAACCCGGGTGCCCACGTAGAGGCTGTTACGGTGTGGACGGCAGGCCCGGCGCGGCGGAGGGCCCGTGCTCTGTGGCTCCAGCCTTCCGCGTTCAGCTGTTTGGACAGACACGGGAGCTCCGGGCGTACAACGAACCGTCCTGAATCCTGTGTTTCTCCTCCTCAGTTCCCATCAGTTTTGCAAAGCAAACTTCCCCTGAGACATGTCAAAAGCTGTAGGTAAGCATCCCAGGTGGGCCAAAGGAGAGGCAGAATTGGTGTAAAACGAGCCAAGAATTTTCATTTGTTGATGAAAGGTAAAATCAGGCACCTGGTGCTCGCGGCACGGCTGAGCCGGCAGGGAGGCGGCTCTCTCTGGCCTTTCTCTAACTGCATCAGTTTTGCTGGGCTGAAACAGAAATGCTATTCACATGTGGCGGTACAGACCTTATTTCCACTTTCCCTGGACGGGCTCCAAGCCTGGGCTGAAGGCGCTCGTCCCGCGGGCCCGTGCTCCGATTCCGAGGAGATTGCTAATATTTTAGGAGGGAGTAAACATCTTCTGAAGTCTTTTGTTGTCTACAGCCAAGAAGTACACTTGAGTGTCCTGAGAGCACAGGCCGCGGGCAAGGGAGGCCCCGACTGACAGCAAAGTTCCGGGGGCGGCGGGGCGGGGAGGCTGCGGAAACAGCCTGGCTCTCCCAGGAGCCCCGTCCAGGGTGAGAGTCGCCTCCCTGAGTTACTGTGGGCTCTGCTGTGGCCGTGTCAGAGGTGACGGTTCCTTGGGGCCCAAGGGCTAGTGGAAGCGTTCCTGATTTGCGTTTAACGAGGAGCTCCGGAAAATTCCTGAAAGTGTGGCCCTCGGCTCTGTAAGCCAGCAGCTCCTCTGGCATCCGAGCCACCGAACGGCCGCGCTCGAGGACGAGGACACAGTGGACGCGGACGTAGGCGCTGGCCGGTAGTTGGGGTGTTTGCTCTGCCTCGAGTACGAGATGGGCGGTTAGGGAGAGAAGAGGAGAGCGGGCCAGGCTGCCGACAGCCCTTGCGTTTGTCCCTCGACAGCAAATCCCCAGGGTCTGGGGACAGCACAGGGGTGGAACCAGCAACGGGAAGAGGCCAGCGTCCCCCCGTGTGACTAAGCAGGACTCTTACCAGGCAGAAAACGGGGCTGTCTCCATCCTTCCTGGCCGCTAACGTGGAAACACCTCGGATCAGGCGGCTTCAACAACAGACACGCTCGGCCCAGGCGGGAACGGCGAGGGCAGGTCCCCGGGCCCACGTTTGGCCAGCGCAGCTGTGGCCTGCTCATCTCCCCCCCGGACTCTCTCCTGAGCATCTTGAATGTTCTCTTCATCGGGTTCGAGTCACCGCCACGTCTGTGGCTCCCACGGGCCACCACGTGAAAACCACGCTCCCTTCCCCCTTCCCGTGCCCTCTGACCTCTCCTGTCTGGAGTCGCTACTCGTAGCCCACTCAGCGGCCCCAGGTCACCTGCTGTGCCCCACATCGTCCCACACATCAGTGTCTTGGCCCGCACCAGCGTCCACGCTGTGCCCTCTGCCAGTTCCCCGTCTTCTGAGTCCCGTCGCCGAGGCCCAGATCCAGGGCCCCCACGTGCCCGCGGCCACGGGGAGAGCCTGGTGTGGGATGCCCATGCCAGGCCCCTCTGGGCAGAGCACACGCTGACTCGCCAGGCCCTCGAGGCCTTGTCCCGACAAAGGTGTTCACAGGGTTGGCACAAGGCCGCGCGGGGGGCCGGGGCACGGAGGAAGGGAGCTCGGGTGCCGGCCCCGGAGGAACGAGCTTCCAATTGCATGGGAGGCAGGGCCTGGGGCCAGGGGTCACACTTGTGTCACCGGGCCCTCCGAGGAGCCCACGCGCCCCCTTCTCCCCCCAGCCCTGTGCAATTACGACCCCAAAGGCGAAAGCCCCAGCTGCCCAGACAACCACCGAGACCCAGTCCTGTCCGTGTCCGTGTTTAGAAAGCCTCAGGTTCAGGTGCAGTCCTGTCCCGCGGACCCACAGTGTGGGCTGGGCGCTGCGGGCTGCGGGAAGGCGACAGGTCCCCAGTCTGCTGGCAGCTTCATTGTCGATTATGAAATAGAGGACTGTCATTTCCCCAAAAGCCACCTGCTGCTTTTGTTACCACACTGTCCCCTGTTAAGGACACGTGTCCCTAAAATCCCTATACTGAAACCCTGACCCCCAATGCGATGTGATGATGTTAGGAGGTGGGGCTTGGGGGGTGATGAGGTCGTGGGGTGGAGCCCCCTTGGGAGAACCCGGAGAGCCCCTGGGCCCCTTCCGCCACGTGAGGGCAAGGGGAGGACCGTGTCTCTGAACCCAGAAGCACGTTCTCACCAGACACGGACTGTGCGGGTGCCTTGGCCTCAGAACCATCGTGTCAGGCTCGTCACTGGACGTCAGGAGAGGCCCCGCAGGGCTGCTGCCCTCCTGAAGCCCTTTGACTGTCCGTCCTCCCTTCTCCAAGCTCGTGAGGAGCAGGGAACGTCAGAACAGCACAAGGCAAAGGGCACGGAACGTTCTCGAAGTGAGCTGTCCTCTGCAACACCGACCGTATCTTCTCTGCTTTGTCGTGCCTTGGAAGGCAGGGTCCCCGCGCAGCAAGGACCTCGTGCGGCTCCAGAGGCCTCCCGCTGAAGAGCCCCCGCTGCCGTGCTCCGCGTGCTGGGACGTCCTTTCCACCCCAGGAGCACGCACCGACTGACGTGGCTGGCCGTAGCAGCCGTGCGCCTGGGTGTTCCGTCAAACCCCCATCTAGATGCCGCCGTGAAGCTGTTTCTAGATGAGATAGAAGTTAGTCAAGTCTGAAGAGAGCCGCCGACCTTCCACACGGTGGTGGGCCTTGTCTGATCGTCTGAAGGCCTGAAGAGAAGAGCGTGAGGTTCCCTGAGGAGGAAGGGGCTCTCCCGCAGACGGCCTTGCTCCCACGGCAGCATCTCCGGGTCTTGGACCATCAGCCTCTCTAGACGGAGGGATCGACCTGTTCTCTGGGGATCCCTGACAAGTACAGCTGCTCTCTACCGCTTGCCACAAAACCAGAAATTTTCTGACCCGACGCTCGATTACATCAACCTCCACCTCTGCACGAGCGTGTCCGTTCGGGCCGCGCGCGTCTTCTCAGGGCTCAGCTCGCGCCTCCGGGAGCCGTCTTCCCGCAGACGGAGGGCTTCTGGTTCACTTTTCCTTTCTAAACTCCCCTGTCCTGCAAGAGTCATCTGAAGCCCCACGTCCTCTGTGACTGCATCTGAGTCAGTCCACGGACACATCGACCCCCACCCCCCGCCCCAGTGCCCCAGTCACGCCTCAGTTGCCCCTCGCAGCGAGCGTGCGCGCCGGGCACCGGGGACGCGGGGACCCAGTGCGTGCCGCAGGGCTCGGGGCACGGGAGGAGGCCGGGAGGCAGAGTCGTGCTGGTTCACGAGGCCTGGCCTGGCAGCAGGCAGGGGTGGGTGAGACGTGCACCCCGGAGGGCTGGGACTCCCTCGGTGCCAGTAGATTCACGGGCCCAGCTCAAGGAGCCAGAATAGCAGACGTGTTAGTCAGAGGTGTTCGGGAGCCAAATTCTGGGGAAACCCAGCCAGGTCTCGAGTTCGATGAGTGCCCAGACAACTCAACAACAGACAGTGTGGTCTTTGGCCTGGGGGGGCAAGAGACCCTTTCCCCAGAGACAGAGTCTCTGTCTCTGCGGAGACTGTGGGGTGGAGGCGGGGCCGGCAGCCAGAACAGGGAAGACTGGCAAGAAGGCCCGTCCTTGCAGTTGGGGTGCGGACGAGAAACCGAGGGCCAGAGGCCCAAACCCTGGAGGGAAATGTCAATTCTAGACGTGCACCCAGCTGCCAGGGAGATTTTTCGGGGCCTTATCTCGGCCGCATATCTCTCGCCCCTGCAGCTGCTCTTGCTGGGTGGGTATTTGAGTTCCAGACGCCTGTGTGCTGAGCGTGGCAAGCGGGGACCAGCGTGGCTCCCGCACTGCACGGCGACATCACAGGGCAGACTTCTGGGGTGCCCCCCTCTGTGGCCCTCGAGGGGGGGCCGGGAGAGCTACGCGTGCAGGCAGGAGGGAGTACGCGCACAAACGAGCAGTCCCTTGAGGACGCCGGCGGTGCCGACGGGCGACAGGCGTGGGAAGGGAGAGACGGGCGTCCCTGCGGGGAACGCGGGCCACGGAAGGAGGAAGCGCCCGCGGTGTGGCTTCCCGAGGGCCCCGGAGCCGGGCCCCAGCTGGACGCGCGGCACACGGTCTCACGTCAACCCTGCCCGGCCGCCCCCTGTGTCGGGACCCCTGTTTTCCTCTCCTCCCCTCTCCCTGGCAGGGGACCCGCTGACTGGAAGTGTCATTCTGGGCGAGGGCTCAGTCCATCTCTATTTTTACGCAAGTGGTCTCTACTGTGTCCCTGATTCTGTGGGAAATTATTTAAAATGCTGTTTTCTTCCCTGAAACTCACAGCCCGTAAGACGGATCCCTCTTCGGTGTCCTTTCCTTGGCATCTGTGACAGGGGAGCCCCCGGTGGGGGCAGCCCCTGGCCGATGCAGAGGGACTGCTCCAGGATGGGGCCTGGCTTGCCGGCCACAGGGGTTTCTCAGGTGATTGAGATGAAAGGAATTGGGAGGGTATGTGAGTGTTTGTGTGCACGTGCGTATGTGTATATCTGTGCATGTGTTTGTGCACACGTGTGCAATGCATTGTGCACACACGTGTGTTTGTGTGCACTCGTGTGTGCACAAGTGTGTAATGAGTGTGCACATGTGTGCTGTGAATGTGTACACGTGTGTGCTATGGATGTGCACACATGTACTATGTGTGTGCACGTGTGCACGGTTTGTGTACACGTGTGTGCTGTGAATATGTGTGTGCATGTTTGTGTGTGCATGTGTACTCATGTGTGCATGTGTGTGCTGTGAACGCGTACACATATGTGTTGTGAATGTGCATGCGTGTACCATGTGTGTGCATGCGTTTGTGTGCATGTGTGTACACGTGAAGGGTGCGTGTACATGTGTATGCTACGTGTTCACATGCATGTTTGTGTGTGCGTGTGCACTCATATGTGTGCACACATGTGTGCTATGAATGTGCATGTGTGTACTCTGTGTCCCTGTGCACTCATGTGTGTACATGCGTGTACTGTGTGTGCACTCGTGCTGTGAATGTGTGCTCGTGTGCTGTGAATGTGTACACGCACGTGCTATGGATGTGCACACGTGTGTTTGTGCATGCACACTCGTATGTGTGCACACGTGTGCTGTGTGTGCACGGGTGACTCTCCTGTCCCCACCTGCACTGCACTGCTGACGAGGCTGAGGCATCCCTGACTCAGGCTGCTGTGAAAATATGTCTCCTTCCCTGTGGGCGTTTGATTTGTGGCCCCTGAGGAAGTGCCTGGATTCAGACTATTTTCCTTCATTTTTCTGAGCACTGGAGGCCCCTTCAATCTTGAAAAATGTTGTCCCTGTTTGGGAACGTCCTGGAGCTGTTTCTTTGGGGGCGTTCTCTGTGCTGGGTGGGTGGCCCCCACGAGAATTGCCCGCGATGCCCGTGTTTCAGGGTCGTGGCTGGGAGCCCCCTCCCTTCCAGGGCGGCTGGACCCACGGACCGGCTCAGGACGGCTGGGGCGCCCTGGAAAGGACAGCTTTCACCGTGACATCAGGCTGTGCGAGGGCCCCCTTGCCCTCTGGAGGTCGCGAGGGGCCCTGGCGGCTGCCAGCTGCGCGTCCTGGGCAAAGCTGGAGTCCCCCAGGCAGTGCCTCCTGGACAGGGGACTTTGAGCGTCTGGCCGCAGGCGGTGGCCGGCCCGCAGGGAGGCCAGCAGAGTGTGCTACAGCTGCAGAGCAGGGCCTTGCGGGGAGGGGTGGACGGCACCCACCGTGTTAACGTTCCGGAGCGCGTTTCCTTCCTGGAGCCTCTGTGTCCCGGGAACAGGGTGTTCAGCCCGCGCACTGGGAAAGGGCAGCAGGCACGCAGCTCTCTGGCTCGGGTGTCTGGATTGGCTTCCGTTTGCTCAGAAGCCCGGGACAGAGAGCCGCTGCTCTCCCTGGGCCCTGCTGCTGCGGGTGCTAACCCCGGAGAGGTCCTCAGAGCCCCCAAGCCCCCAGCCCCACCCCTCTACGCCCGTCACAGTGCTGCCCTGGGACAGCGCCCTCCCCTCTTTGCCCCGAGCGCGCCCCTGCACGGGTCTGGTGACAGTGAGGCTGCAGGAGGGGCAGACCCCCTTCAGTTACTTCGCAAAAGCGTGTTTAATGGTGACGGCCTGCTTGTCCCCATCAGTGTCAGGGGCCTGATTTTGTGTCTATAAATACATCAGCAAGCAAGCCAGACTCGGGGGTGTGAGTTCTCGTTGAAGGTCTCAATACCAGTAAATCCCCTAGGTGTGCAGAAGGGACTTGTGGGAGAGGCATGGGCACTCGGAGGGGGGTCCCTGATTCTTTGCCTTGGTTTAGGGGTTGGGGGAACAGGAGTCTCCCCTCAGCTCTTGGCCTCGGAGCTCCCGTCTTTCTCCAAATCTTGGTGGGGGGGGGGTCCCAGGAAGCCTCCTTCCCAGAGGCTGGCCTGTCCTTGGGAGCCGTCCCTCAGAAAGGCTGTGACAGAAGACACAGCTCGCTCTCCACCGCGGTCACACCGGCTCCCCTCCCAGCGGCAGACCGGGAAGCAGGCTTCCCAGCACCTGGCCCACCGGTTGGACCTCAGGATGGAGGGACAGACGAACCGGTCAGGGAGTCTGGGCCAGACCCTCGGGCCTGTCCCAAGTGGTTCTGGCCACTGTTTCTTTGGGCCACGTTCCTCAAGACCAGGCTGGGCTTCTGCACGGATTGGGGGGGGGGCGGGCAGTTGGACTCCCCTCCCAGCACCGGAGGGGTCAGCGAGGCGGGGGTGGTCTCCCCAGACCTGCTTCCTCTCCCCTTCTCAAAGGCCTGTTCCCAGGGGAGCAGGTGACGGGGGCTGGAGGAGGCTGTGTTCTCTCGGCCGGGGTCTCCGATCACCCCCGGTTTTCTCTCCCGTTTTCCAAGTCGGTGCATTTTCGCCTGGCTTTCTTCACCTTTATCTTCAACCACTGTACTACATTTTCCATTTCTGCTAAGAGAGTACGTATTGCCTTTTCCTATTTGAAGTTGCTTTGAAAAAAACCCCAAGCATCTAGTTCCTGCCTGTTGGGTGTGTAGACTGCTCGGAGGCGTGTGTCAGAATACGGCCTGGGGCGCTGCTCTGCTCTCTCTCCTGCAGGGGCGCCTCCTTCGGTAGGTCGGCCGTGGGCTCGGCCTCTCGGAGGAGAGGCTCCCCGCCACTGCCCCGCGGTTCCTGTTGACTGTCCCCTCGTACTGCAGACGAGACATTAGTAGCGGTTTGTGGCTCTGAATGTGTGTGTGAGGCCCGCCGGCCGTGGTTCTGAGGGTGGGCTCCCTGTTTCTACCTGTCGGTATCTTCACGCTTCCCTTTGTGCCACAGGCCACCCCGGAGAACGCTCTTCCAGACCCCTCACCGGAGGGCACAGCCTGCCTGTGATCCCTCAGGGAGTGAGTCGGGGACAAACAGCTTTTCCAGCCTCTGTTACACAGACTTGCACTCCATTGCACGCACGTCCTGGGGCCCGGCCCCGGACAGTCCCAGGTGTCCAGCGATCCGGGCGCCCGACACTCGCTGCCCCCTCTGCTCGGTGGGACAGGGACAGGGGCTGTCTCTGGGCTCATCCGTCCTTTCTCAGCCGCCTGACGATTCCGTGATGGGGCCGGGCTTCCTCCTCTCTGAGTCGTTTTCCACTTGTGTGTTTGCGTTCCAGTTTCCGCGATTTTCCTGCACCTCCCCACCTCTTCGGCTCTCCTTCTCCTTGTAGATTTATGGCTTTAAAAGCTCTGCCAGCCTTGCTTTGGAGGTGTTTCTGTAGAAAGCGGGAGAAAATGTATGCATCCCAACCACGGTCGCTAATTGGAGAACTCCGGGTGTTGTTTGAATTCTTTTTTCTTTCTTTCTTTCTTTCTTTCTTTCTTTCTTTCTTTCTTTCTTTCTTTCTTTCTTTCTTTCTTTCTTTCTTTCTCTAGTGGATATGTATTTATCTTACTTTGAACAAAAATAATAAACCTAAGTACAAACCAAGCCCATTGTCAGCAATCACCATTGTGATTGCTACAGCAGAGAGTGGACTCTGAGTCCGCTGAGTATACTGAGTGTATACGTGAACGTGTGCCCTTTCTCCACATTGTGGTGTCTCCCAGAGGCACAGACTTGTAAGACCGGGTCATGACTTTCTCGGAAGGTTGTTTCCTTTCATGGCGGCTGATAAAATAGTGGTATGTTTCCAATGACGGCCTTTTCTGTGTTCCGATATGTTACAGGTGGAAATAAATTACAAATGTAAAGAAATGCCGAGGAGTCATAAAATAATCTGACAAATTCTTAAAATGGCACCGAAATCCTAAAAATAAAAGGCTGGCAAATACCTCTGATGATCCTGGTCACTAAATAATAAACAAATAATGAAATTCAAGGACTCTTTTTGGCTAAAAATTTCAAGTACACTTTCATGCTGACCAGCGTTTCAAATTACTGTATATTGATTTTGTGTCCTGCAACTTTACTGAGTTCATTTATTAAACACTTGTTTGATGGAGTGTTTAGGGTTGCCTATAGATAATACCATGTAATCTGCAAATAGTGACACTTTATTTCTGCCTTTCCAATTTGGATGCCTCTTATTTTTTTTCTTGCCTAATTGCTCTGTCTAGTACTTCCAATAGTATGTTAAATTAAAGTGGTGAGAGTGGGCATCCTTGTCTCGTTCCCGATCTTAGAGGACAAGCTTTCAGCTCTTCACCATCACTGAGTGTGCTGTTAGCTGGGGTCATGTCAGGTATGGCCTTTATTATGTACCTCCCCTCTATACCCATGTCGTTGGGAGGTTTTATCACAAATGGATGTTACATTTCGTCAACTGCTTTTTCTGCATCTGTTGAGCTGGTCATATGATTTTATCCTTTATTTTGTTAATATGGTATATCATATTGGCTGATTTACAGGCATTAAACGATCCTTGCATCCCTGGAATAAATCCCACTTGATCATGGTGTGTGATCCTTTTAATATACTGTTGAGTTCAGTTTGCTAGCATTTTTCTGAGGATTTTTGCATCTGTGTTCATCAGGGATGTTGACCTGTAATTTTCTTTTCTTGTAGTGTCCTTATCTGGTATCTGGATAATGCTGGTCTTGTGAAATAAGTTTGGAAAAGGTCCCTCCTCTTCTATTTTTTGGAAAAGTTTGTGAAGGATTGGCATGAATTCCTCTTTAGATATTTGGTGGAAATCACCAGGAAAGCCATCTGGTCCCGGACTTTTGTTTGTTGGAAGGTTTCTGATTAATGATTCAATCTCCTTACTAGTAATTGGTCTGTTCAGAGTTTCTTTTTCATCATGATTCAGTCTTGGTAGTTTGTATGTTTCTAGCAATTCATCCATTTCTTTGAGGTTGTCCAATTTGTTGGCGTATAATTGTTCACAGTAACCTCTTATGGTCCTTTGTATTTCTGTGGCAGAGATGTAATATCTCGTCTTTCATGATGCTATTAATTTGAGCTCTCTTTTTGTTTTCTCAGCGAGTCTGGCCAAAGATGTGCCCATTTTGTTTATCTTTTTAAAGAGCCAGCTCTTACTTCATTGACCATTTCTGTTCTTTTTAGTACCTGGTTCATTTATTTCCGCTCTGATCTTTGTTATTTCCTTCCTTCTACTAAGTTTGGGCAGATACGTCTTAATATTTTGCTTAGAGCTGGGCGATGCACAGGGTTTGGTAGAGTGTTGTGCTGGTGTGTGTGCTGGGCCAGGGAAGGGGGCGCTGCTGAAGGCAATCAGAAGCTTTCTTTATTGGGGTATCTTTTTACACTGCTTTCTGCTGGTGTAACTCCCATCTGCGTGGGCCACGAACGGCAGAGTATTCTTGGCAAGCTGTGTTCCAGTTGCCATTTAAAACCTTTTCCCCTCCTAAAGGCAGTTCTCATGTGAAGAGAGGAGGAAGGGCCCCCTAGACTGTGGTTAATAGGAAGGAGAATCCAAAGGTAGTTTTGAGCTGAGTTAGGAGCCGTTGACTGGCTCGAGGCCTCTCCACGCTCGCACCTTATGCCTCCATCGGTCTTGGCAGTGACGGGCTTTTCAAATGATCATTGTTTTCAGCTCTATAACTGACACATTCTGTTAAGTTTTGTATAGTAATAAACGCAGTTTCCCAGATGGCAAAAACAGCTTCTGGATATTATGGAAACAGATTTCAGTAAGCCTGTGCTATGTCTGTGGTGGTAGTGGGGTAATGGCATGTTGGGACCTGAAGTTAGATGAGTTGTTGGATTGAGTGGATCTCTGGCAGCAGAAACACATCCTTGTGGAGTGGCCCAGGCATCTCCTGTCTTACAGGGAATGTTCTCACTGGAAAAGTAGCAATTTTGCATTTGGCTTTATAGCAAGCTTGTATTTCTTTGGAAACATTACATCTTACCTTTGGAAAACACTCTAGTTGGGTTGAAGCATTACTGATAAATCAAGGACAACTATAAAGTGCTTTTTTTACTTGTTAGGTAATGGATCTTAATGTGCAAAACAGTGCACGCCAGGGGCACCCGGGTGGCTCAGTCGGTTAAGCGGCCGACTTCAGCTCAGGTCATGATCTTACGGTTTGTGAGTTCGAGCCCCATGTCCAGCTCTCTGCTGTAAGCACAGAGCCTGCTTTGGATCCTCTGTCCCCCTTTCTCTCTGCCCGCCCCCCCAACTCACGTTCTCTCTCCCTCTCTCAAAAATAAATAAATGGTAAAAACATTAAAAAAAAAAAAACAACAGTGCCAGCCATGGATGGTTCACCTGTGCACGCACTCAGCAATGTCGGCCGATGTGGAAGAGAGGTGTGGGGGAGGCTGGGTTCTGCTCCTACCTTATTACCATCTGGAAAATAATCACATTGCAGAATTTCTGCAAGAACTAATTAGATAATATGTATAAAACACTCAGTATATTTCAATTTATTCAGAATTTCCATAAGGTGCCCTTAAAGTGTTGTCATAAAACTTGTTATAAGGCATCTTGAGAAGGAAGGACAAACTTGTCTACATGATTTTATTGAGAACAAAGACAAGTTCAAATGATCTGTTACTTTCATGTGTAAAAATAGACAACCTCCGAGTTAGGCAAAGGGTTCACGCAGTTGGACCCTGACCACTCTCCAGCGCGACCTGGCTGTGCTCACCTTGTCTCACGGTCATGGCAAAGGCCAGCTTCCCCAGCGCTGTCCACCTGCCTGACCGCTCAGCTCAGTCTCTCTGTGACTCTTTTTTGGCATACAGGTCTCTGGAGTCGAGGCTTGGGCGAAAAGCCCAGAACTGAGGTGAGAGCACATCACCCACAGTCTCCCGAAGGGAGGGAAAAGTTGCGCTGGGGAGACCTTCTTGCCAGGATTAAGTAGAAGCTGGGAGAAGCATCAGTAAAGTCAGTGAGCGGAGGGGGCCGGCGACGTGGGGTCTGCACCCCGACCAGCGCTTGTCCAGTCCGGAGCAGCTGACCGTCAGTGCGGGGACTCTGCGGTGAGCTTGGGAAGACACGATCGCAGACCCTTGGTCAATCGCCCTACATTGGCACGTCGAGGTGGGAAAGAGGGCTGACGAGAGCGTTTGGCCAAACACAAATTAGCCAGAAATAATAATTAAATTCTATCGTGTCTCCAGCAAGAATAAAATCCCGTCGCAGTGTTAGCATAGTAAAAGAAATAAACAAAGAAAGCCGGTGCGCCTGATAAGGCGTTTTGCTAATGGTCCAAGTGGGTTGGAAATCCGAGCATGGCTGGCGTCCTGGGCCCTGACTTTCTCCTGCTCTTCTGCATTGTAACTTCCATCAGTGAAAGGGATTTAAACTCTGGATCCATAAGGCATGTTTTAGAATGACCTCTTAACACTTACTACTTTAAAAATCCCCACATTTCCAAGAGAAAGGAACTTCTACGGACTGCTCTGTCCTCCAGGAACTGTTTGGAAAATATTGAGTTATTTCCTGTCTTAATTGTGAAACACTTACATGTATACGTGTCTTTACTAATGGGATGTTTACCTGGTATTCATGCCAGTAATAACTTTCTGGAGATTTGAGAGTGACAGACAGACATAACCATGACCTAGTGCTTTAAATAAATGTGTTGTTTTTTGCCCCCCTCCCGCCCCCACCACCAAAGAAAAGTGGAGACTTACTGTGTCTCCAGACTCTATCACCATTGTCTGTAAGAAGTGACACTTGGCTCTTGGGTCCCGTGCTCTCTTCCCGTTGTTAGGGGGGCTTTGAAGGGCCCAGCCCTGCCTCATCCGTCAGAAACGTAGACAAACCCACTGCACGTGTCTTTCTGGGATCCCCAGAGGGTCTGCAGGTGATGTGTGACAGACATGTTGACACATCTTTCTTGAGTAAAAGGCTTTGAGAGTCGCGTTTTCTTCTGTTCCCCGTCGCGCCCGGTGCCTCCAAAGGAAGGGAGGGAGAATTCCCAGGACCACAGGTGTGGGCACCTCAGGTCCGGTCCCGATTTTGTTGCTTGTGAGATTGGGCTCGGGCATTTGACCTCCTTGCCTTTATCTCTCCTCCGTAAAATGGGAATAATTCAGGTTTCTCCCCGTAGGCAGCGAGGGTGACAGCACGGGCATGTTTTCAGTCTCCCGAGTTCGGTAGAAAAGTGCACGCGTCAAACAGTCTCGCGGTCCCCGAAATCGAGTAGAAAGTAAAAACAGAATTTTTAGTAGGAAGTGCTTTTCAAAGGATTTATGTCAGATCCGAATGCAAACTTTCTCTGGATGATCTCACAGTTAGTAGTATATGCAGTGTTTCCTTCTTTATTTCTGCCTTAATTTCCATTAATGTTTCCTAATTGCATTCCTCATTTACGGAATCATTTGCAGCTGCTTTGCTCACCTGTTTCTCAGGCCCCAAGAGTTTTATTATAATTTCCCCTGAGCCCTCCGGCCAGGAGGAATGCATCTCAGCACTCAGCAGATTCTCAGGGCTCTGGAATCTGAAGGGGACTTCCTAGTGGATTTCAGGAAGACCGATTTCTTCCCCATCTTCCCCGGCCTTGTGTCCATCACTCCCCGGACAGAAATGAGACGCCCTCTCCCCCCGCAGTGTGGGACCCTGTGCTTGGAATACCAAGCTTTTGTCTCAGTAACCCGTCGCAGAATTTGCTGAGACAGCCCCTCTTCTGGCCAAAGCTTCAGATTAAACATCCGATTAAAAATCAGATTTGGATTTTCTGTCTTGTTCTTTTTCCCCGTGCCCCTGACAAGTCAATTGAGGCATTGTTCTTGAAAATCCTCACTCTGGTTTTCTGTGCGCGCCAGAATTAGCTTTTTTTTTTTTTTTTTTTCCTCCTGTAAAGTTGTAAGCCAAGGCTAAACTATTTCAGCAATGTCGTCTGCAATGGATACTATGCAGAGTCTGGGTGTGCACAGTTCTCTGCGTTTCCAACCGGTCCTCGCTGCGGACCTTGCAACTTGTGCCACCGCTGTGCTCGCTGCGTAAACACCTGAGCCGCCTTCACAGAGCCGCTTTACAAGCAGCCGCATTCCTGCCACACTTGCCTCGCTGTCAGCCCCCCAAGTTCGACTCCGAAATTCGCCCCCAAGTGCATTAATCTGCTAAAAATGCCAAAGGCGCACCGCCCTCCGTGAATTTTCTGGATCCTGTGGTGTTGATGGTGCCTCTTGCTGGAGAGCCAGCTAATCCATCAGCAGATTTGAAAGGCGACCTTGAGGACTGGATGCGGTAGCATCGGAATCCACAGGTCTAGGACAACCGCGGGGGCTGGGGACTGCCCTGGGCTCGTCAAGTGGTGGGCACCGCGGGGCCTGCAGTGAGTGGAGCTGGTCGCTGCTACCGGACACGGGGAGGGGAGGAGGCACAGCGCGTCTTGCGGTTGTGCCGGGCACTCTCCTAGAGCGCGCGCGCGTGCACGTGTGTGCGCGCCTATGCATGTGTGCGCGCGTATGTGCACGTGTGTACGCGCGTATGCATGTATGCGCACGTGTGTACGCGCGCGCGCATGTGTGCACGCGTGTGCATGCATGTGCACGTGTGTGCATGTGCGTGCACGCATGTGCGCGCGCAGGGAAGCCGGCACGCTCGCGGCACTGACTGGCGGCGCAGCCCCGGGGGCCCGTCTCCACCTCCCGCTCCCGCAGACCCGCGCCCGGGGCGGCCCCCCGGCCCGAGCGCGCAGCCGAGCGGAGCCGAGCGGGGCGCGGCGGCGGCGGCGCGGGGGTGGGGCTGGAGGAGGGGGGGAGGGAGGGAGGGAGGGAGGGACGGAGCGAGCGAGCGGGAGGAGGATCCGGGAAGTTCGGGAGTTATTTGACAGCCGCCGGCGGAGCCGCACGGGACGCGGAGGGCCGCCGGGTGCGGAGGGCGGCGGGTGGAGTCGGGCGCCCGCAGCGCGGGGACAGGACCGCGTGCCGCGCGCGTCACCATGCTGCTCCCGCAGCTCTGCTGGCTGCCCCTGCTCGCCGGGCTGCTCCCGCCCGCGCCCGCGCAGAAGTTCTCGGCGCTCACGGTGAGTCGTCCCGCGGGGACGCGGCCCCCCGCCTCCCCTTCCCGCGCGAGCGCCCGGGGCGCGGGAAGCAGGTGACCCCCGGGAGCGTGGCGCCGCCTCCCGCCGGCGGGGTGCGAGCAGGTGGGGCCCGGGCCGGTGCCCGGGCGACGGCGTGGGGCTTCTGGGCTCTTCCCGCCGCGTGGGGGTGCCCTCGGGGTCCCGCGCTTCCGGCTGGCGGGTGGGCAGGGCCCCGCGCGGACCCCGGATTGCCCCGAGGGCCTCCCCTCCACCCCCCACCAGCATTCGGCGGGTCGCGCACTTGCCGGCCCGTCGGCCCCGTAGCGCGCTCGGCCTCGCGCCCCTCCATCACCGGGGCTCCCCTGCGGGGAGTGGGGTGGGGGGGGGCGAGCTGCTGTCCTGGGCCCAACTCCTGAGCCCCCCGTGCTTCGCCCGCCGGCCCCAGAGACCCTCCCTGAGAGAGACTAGGAGGAGGCACGTGACATTAAAAAGAAACCCTATTTTCGCCCGTCTCCGCGGGCACAATCGCGTCCCGCGGCCCCTCCTTCCGGGCCCTCTCCGGGTCCGGGTGCTGCGCGCAGGCAGGCGCGCTCCCGAGCGCGTGGGTCACCGCGGTTGACCGCCGTGTGTTTTTCTTTCTTAGCCGAGACTTCTCTGCAGCAGTCTTGGCCGGCGGCGCGCGGGGCCGAGCCCGGAGCTATGTGCGGGGCCCGAGCCAAGCCACCGGCCGCCGGCCCAGGCCGGGTGTCTGCAGCCCCCAGCTCGGGCGGACCTCGTGGGCTCCGCAGTGTTTGCAAACCCGTAATTAATGCAATCTGCAGAAACGAAAACATTCCACTTAAATGTGTTTTTGAACAAGTGCTTGAGAAAACACGAAGGTGGAGAGAACACCTCTGGTAGAGAGATGCCTTTTAAGTGGCGGGACTTGTCCTCAAGGCGTTTATTGTATCGAAAATACCGGAGGTTTGAAAGGAGCTGTGGTCCGGTTCTGCTTTTCAGCAAAAATTTGAAGCAGTCCTATGAGCCTTTTTTTCCCCCTCCGAGTAGTGTGAGGGGGAAAAGACGTTAGTGAGTTCACTGTTCATACCTAAAATTCTTCTGGAACCGTCCTTGGGTCCCTGCCTTGTGTCTTGCAAATGACTTGTAGATTAGAAACTGCTCCCTGGAAGCTGTAAGGAGGTTTTCACAGGCTCAGCCTTCCTGCAGAACGTTTATCTCCGGGAGAGGCCATCAGACACTGTTTCCTGTGCGTATCCCGGTGTCTACCTCCGTGGCCCGAACACGCTTAGGGCACAAGCTCCTCACAGCAGACTCCTCCCCCCCCCCCCCCCCCAGTAGCTCCCTGAAGGCCACAGAGAAACAGACCGGTTCTCAAAAGAAGACACTGGCATTTCCTTCTAGAGCTGTGGCCGCGGCTTACCTACCCTTGCCACGATTTTCTGAGAGTGGAAAGGGTGGAGTCCCATGTGCCCGCTCCCCGGGGGGCACCGTGGTCTGTTGGTACCTCCCGGGAAAAGCAGAAGAGGCAACCGCCTCTTCTGTTGGAACCGTTGACATCCCTGTAAGTTCTCTTCTCTCCCTGCCGCCCTTCTGTGTGACATTTACTTCGGGTTTTCTGGCGGCAGGAAAAGCTGCTTGGGGACTCCAGGGCGGGCGATGGCCCTTTACTGCACTCTCCTCCCAGGAGACCTGCCTGAAAGCTACGTGTGCAAACACAGTGCCCTGGCGGGAGAAGATTTTAAAGCCCTCAAATATTTTGGCATGTTCCTCCCCATCCCACCCCGCCATCTGAGAATTCAAGAGGTTGGCCGAAGGGTCACGGGGAAGTGTTGGGAGCCCTGGATCTGGTGTAGGGACCATCTCTTTTCACATCCCTGCCTAGTATTCGGGGAGCTTTTGGTTCCTCTGCAAGATTTACATCTGATCTTCACTAAATCCGAGAGACAGTCCGGGAGCCCGGGAGTGGCGTCTTCTGGATGGGTGACGACCCTAGACACGTTACTGAAGTTTCTTAATCCCCAGGTTGCTTAGTGTGGACAAAGTGCTGTCTGATTAGGTTGCCGTGAGGATTGAAGATAAGGCTTTTCATATGCGGGGGATCTCTTCTCCCATTCACCTTGCTTTGGATGGCGCCCATGCCTTTGGTCCATAGGAGGTAGTTTGAAAGACCTTAACTATCGGCTGTGGTGCTGTGTCCTTCGGGTGTGAGGGCACTGGCCTTTCGTGGTTTTCCCCGCCCGTCACAGGGTGCTTAGGACGCACCGCTTTGCTCCTGGCAGCTACCTGTGCTTAGTTGAGGTAAATTGTGCAGGGCTGGACAATGTACTGTCTCTCCCACCTTCTCTTCTCACCTAGAGATGGGGATACTCCCCCACCTCTGTGGGTCAGAAGCCCGTCACGCTTGGCTTCCCAGGACCGTGCACCTGCCTGCCTTCCTCCCGACACCGCCCGGTCTGTGTCTGGGCGCTGTGCGGTCAGAGTGTCCCTGGGTTCGATCACCTCCACTGCTCTGTGTCCAAGGCTAAGGGAATCTGCTTTGCTTGACCATTATCTTTTTTTTTTTTTCCCCTTCCAAGTTGTTCTTTAGAAATGGCACCATGAAGCCCTTTCTGATGGCTTTTATGATCTCCTGGTCCTCAGTGAGACTTTCCAGTATTCCTGCCGATCAGCAGGTGGTGTGAAGTGATTAATCTGCCCTAATTGGGGCCACTTGTCTGCCTTCCTTTAAGAGGTGGGTACATTCTAAGGCCAGACGGTGTCCCTTTCTCGTGGGAATGGTTGACTTGTCTCGAGCTATTTCTGTGAAGGGCTGAGACTGTGGCACAGCATGGGCATGTGCGATCCCTTTTCTTTCACTTTGCCACAAGTGTCGTCGTGTGGGTTTGGACAGACGGACGGCCAGCCCGTCCCTGCAGGTTTCCTTCGGGGCGGCGAGGAGGCGCGTTACGCGACCCCCTTCCCACGGAATTTGAGCTGGGCCAGCGGGCTCGCTGTAGAGCAGACCAAGTGCCCACGCTTAGGGGGCAGGCGTCTTGCCACGTCTTGTTGCCAGCGGGTGCCATCTCCTGGGCCCTGTCCGGAGGCACAGGTGGTGGCACTGAGCGCCTCCGTGCACCACACACTCTGTCAAGGGCATCTTGTGTGTGCTTCTCCTGTGTGCCCTCAACAACCTGCCCACAAAGGTTCTGCTGCGCCCACGCTGGAGAGTCAGGGAAGCTGCCCCTGCCACTAAGCTGATCTAGCTGTTTCCAGATTCAACCCGGAATTATTTTCCTTCCCTTGGGGGATGGGCATTCCCTGCTCTAATTTCGGTGACACCTTCAGGGACTTTATAACTCTGCACTCTTTTCCCTCCCACCTTCCCCCTGGGGAGGGGACGTGCTCTGGACTCGTTGGTCTGGGGGACGTGGAAGGACAGGGTCGAGATGGCTGTTTTGTGCCCCATGTGTATTTCTTTGCTTTGAAAGAGAAGGGGGGGGAAGGAGTGACAGTGTTTGCTCAAATATAAATTTTAAAATGTTTCGTCATTAGCACGTCCCCGAGAGGGTCTGACAGCAGCGTTTCTGAGCCACGGCGGCGGGGGTGTGTGTGTGGGATGTGCACCGTCCCAGCATGAGACGTGCCCAACAGGCAGTGATTCTGCGTGTTTTCTCCCACTGCACATGCTCTGAGTGCACGGTGCTCCGGGAAGGCCGGGTTTCATTCATCAGCAGAGCGGCCACGGAGGCGGCGAGGGAGGAGAGAAGTCACCACAAGCGACAGTCTCCAACCTAGAAGCCCCAACATCAAGACCATAAATAAACACATAAGCAGCCTCAGGCCCTACGAGGATCGGGTGGTAAATGGGCATCGATGTAACGATGACTCAGAACAGATTTCCAGGCAATTCTATATCAAGAGAAGCCTTCCCGACCCCCTAGGATGTTAGGACAGAGGCTGTTATTAAGATGGGCAGAACAGTGGGACAGAGCGAGGTAACACCTCTATTTCTGAATGACAATTGCACTTTTCTCCACATACCAGACGAAGGCTGAGGATGATGAATCTCCAGTGGGATTTGGCATTAGGGAAGAAAAATTACGACTTAGAATTAGAAAATTAGAAATTCCTCTCTCTGTGTCCCCGCTTGATGGGGTTGGTAACGGGGTAGGATCCCGCTATTAATATCCGTACATGCTTGGAGTCTGAATAACGCTCGATACGTTAAGTATTTAACCAAAGCCCACAAGAGGAAAGAATTCAGAGAATAAAATCCTAAGTTCACATGGGCTGAGAAGAAATTATTCTCAAAGTATTACTAACAGACATTTTTATGTGGCTTCGCAGTCCCAGGCTGAAAATCAAAGAGCAAAGATTCCTAATAAAACACAAAAAATCGGAGCCAAGTAAAACGTTCACGCATTTATATCGTCAGAATTAAAAAAAAAAAGAAATAATAAACGGAAACTTGTGTACTATCTGGCTAAATTTAACGAGAACTTTTGACAGGAGGGCAGTCTTAGAATGACGACTAAAACCCCGATTCTGCCCAAACTTTGCCGCGTATGACATACTGTGGCAGGTGATGGACGGGGCTGGCGCAGAGGAGGTGAAGTGTCCCTACGGTGAGTGCTTCCTTCCTCCGGGAGGGGCCTTCCCTCCTCTACTTGCTTTTCCCTGGTGGTCTTTCTCGTCCTCCTTCTGCCCGAATCACGGCGGGCCCTCTCGGCCCTGTCGCCAGGACACCCGCCATCCGTGCGGCCGTGGCTGCGGTAGCTGGCCCTGAAATCCAGAAGAACCTTCTGATTGCTGTCCCCCACAGTCCCTCCTTGCCAGCGCTGGTGCGTCCCCTCCTCCCGGCTCTGCCCCAGTGGTCAGCTTGCTGAGGGGGGGGGGGCCCGGCTGCCATTCTGTCCCCCCGCATCATGTTACGACCTGTCCGTTAGCAAGCCCCACGCCTTTGGGGGGGGTGGTAAGCCAGCGCTTAAGGGTTGAGGTTGCTGGCACGGTCTCTCCCGATAATAATGAAGTTTCAGAAAGCATGAAGAGTTTGAGGTCAACACAATAACGTGTGGCGTGTTTGATCACCGCTTGAGAACACTTCAGTGTGGCCTGGGGCCGTCAGCCCTGCTGCATTCTGGAGGTTCGCAAACTTGTTGGATTCTGGTCACTTCTTAGAGAGCAAGTTCGTCGGCTTGTTGGTGAAACGGTGCCCCGCCCAGCCCACAACGGGCAGACGGGATGATGGACGTGTCCCGGGCCAGGCCGAGGACGTTCTGTGTGGGTGAGGGTTGGCGCTCGGGAGGCCATGCTGAGGCCTCGCCGTGAGGGAGGCTGTCTCGGGCCCTGTCCTGTGAGGACCGCGTTGGGGAGCCCTCGCGGCAGGGTCCCCACCTCCCTCAGGGCGGCAGGGGAGGGCACGGGGCACCTGGAGCCTCGGGGAGACTTTCTGGCCGTCCCATCTGCCCCGACGGCGAGGGTCCTCTGACCAGCGAGCAGATCTGCCTCTTTGCAAGGGCGCCACACTTTTGTGTCTGGGCGGGAGGTGGCCGAGAAGTGTTCGCACGCGCTCCGAGGCAGGACGGACGGTGCGTCGCTGAGCGGGCCGACTGATGATCTTAATTTCTGAGGGAACCTGGTGTTCGTGAAGGACCCGATTTGCCTCTGGGGTTTGGCAGGCGCCCTTCCCCAAGACTTTCCAGCTGCCTTGGAGCTTCTGGCGCTGGGGTCCGGCGGCCCCCCTGTGGCCCAGAACCTGACCCCAGCGCGGGGGCTTTCTCATTGTCCTCCCCTTCTTCGCTCGTCGAAGGACTGGATGTCGACGTGCCCTTTCTCCACGCAGCTGGTCTGTTTCTGGTTGACTCTGCACGGGGCAGCTTCCCTCTGCGACCCTGCCCTAAGGATTCCTAGAGCCCTGAGAAATATTACGGGTGAACACAACTGTCACAGAGCCACCCTCACGGCTCCCCGGCCGCAGGGACCCTTCCTTGCATTCCAAATCAAAGTGACATAAAGGCTTCATAACATGCAGTCGCCCCGTGGAGGAGAGCCAATCACGCTGAACTACGAAAGGGAACTTACAAGATAATAAATTCCACAAACGCTGGTAATTTTGAAAACAATGCTCCAGATTCGAAGGAAGGTTTTAGAGCAGAATTTAGTGCATTGTTTGTTCTCAGCTGTGTACTGATTCATTCCACATGGGGTTGGGGAGTGTGTGACTGAGATTTTAAATATATGTAAAATTAATGGAAAAAGATCTTTGGGAGAGAGAAGCGAGTGTCCCGCCAGCCTGTGGCGGGCAGGCTTGAGGCCGCCTCGCGCATGGGAGCGTGGGGGTTCCTGGCGGGCTGGGGGTCGGTGATGCTGACGGTGTGTCACCAGTGTGGGGCACAGGTGTCCCTGACACGCTTTGGTGACATGCAGTCCCCTTTGGTGCAGTGAAAACTGACGTTCTGCTTTCCCATCATACTTTCTTCCCAGAGATCAGGCACGTTAGGTGCGTTATTAAACTGTAGTGTCTTCACTGGAAACGGAGCCCAAACGGGCCGCGGGCCTGCAGTCCAGTGTGGGCTCTTCCCCCCCCCACCCCCCCCCGCCTCTGCTCCGCCCACGGGCCAGGCGTGGGAGGAAGGGGGAGGGGATGGGGAGGCCCCCGTCTCCCATGGAACTGGCTGAGGGAACTGGCCGAGTGCCGGGCGTCAGGGCCCAGAGTCCCTCATCTTTGGGAAACAGACACATGCAAAGTTTTACATGTTGAAAAGAGAGAATAGAAACGTCTGTGTCCTGCTCCAATGGCATCCACTACGGAATACGATTTGTCATCAGCAGGATTCTCTCTGGAAGGGGTTTGGTTTTAACATGGGCTGAGAATCACACAGTCTTTAACAATTCGTCTGGGGGCGCCTGGGTGGCTCAGTGGGTTGGGCGTCCGACTTCAGCTCAGGTCGCGATCTCGCGGTCCGTGGGTTCGAGTCCCGCGTCGGGCTCTGTGCTGACGGCTCGGAACCTGGAGCCTGCTTCAGATTCTGTGTCTCCCTCTCTCTCTCTCTCTCTGCCCCTCCCCTGCCCGTGCTCTGTCTCCCTCTGTCTCAAAAATAGATAAAAACATTAAAAAAATTAAAATTCATCTGTATCCAAATCCACAAGAATTTACGTCATCGGTTTGCATGGGCCATTCGTGGAGGTGGTTAGAGAAGATCACTGGGTCTTCTGGAGGCCAGACCCCTTGCTTCTCAGGCCTGGGCTGTCTCTCCAGGGTTTAGAGAGCTCTGAAGACAAAGGAACTCGTCCACGTGCCCGGGGCGCCGGCTGAGCACTGCCCCGAGTCTGCTGTCGGCCCTTCTACGGGGATCCGCAGGCCTGAGGCTCCCGGCTTCCTTTCTGGACGGGCTCCATTCTGGGCTCTGGCCGACCCATATCCTTTTGGGAATATGGCCCTCAGTCTAGATGCAAGAGCTCAAAAGCAGTCGGCCACTAAGCCGCCAAGCACGACCTCGTCTGAGGCAGTAGTGGGGTGATGCGGGGTTCTCCATGTGGTGACTCTCCCTGTCGTTGTTGTAAGTGGTCTTTTCTGTGTTTTTCCCTTTACAACTAGATTTGCATCCTGATCCCATCATCTCAGATGGGGACTGTCCCCTCTGGCTTATGCAAATTTGTTGAGCACTCACTCCTCTGTCTTCCAGTAAGAGGGTTGTCCTCCATGCACCCGAGGGACAGGCTAGGATTCAGTCCCGGGATATGAGACACGGGCACATGTCCATTTGCCGCGTTGGTTCGCTGTGCCAAGGAAGAAGCCCCAGGAGCTCTGGCTATGTCTGTCCCCTCCTCCCCCCGCCCTGAGAATCAGTGCCTCAGAAATCAGCGAAGCCCTACGTCAGACGCCCAAGTACACGTTCCTGTGAACCTTGCTCCAAAAAACCCTGATAACTGACAGTTTGTGAATAAGGTCGTTCCACCAGCTACGGATACTCCTAGCTGTTCTGGTTCTAGCTCCTTGCACACAGGATATCTCCCGGAGATGTGGACGTGGTCTTCTAAGCGTCAGGACGACTGTATCTGGTTCGTGGGACTAGGAGTTCCGTGTGATATAATAACTTGTTTTCACACTCTCTTTCTCTCTTAAAATAGACAGCCAGCTTCCTGTGCTCTTGCGATGTTATCTCACGTGTCCTCATACTGGCCAAGACGCTGTATATATTTCGTGGGCGTGTGTATTTTAGATTTTTGTAAGCGCCTCAGGATAAGGAAAGTGAGTAACAGCTCTGACCTGAACATACACGTTTGCTAAGGTGTAGCTTTGCGGAATCTGCAGATGTGTGTTCCTGATAATCAGGTCTTCATTCTTCGAAGATTGATCTTTTGGAGGGAGTGGTCGCAGACGGATCATTCTTTGCATTCAGAGCTGTAATCCAGGTGGCATCCCGGAGCCCTTCCTAGGCACTCTGGCCTCCGGGGCCACCTTGACACCCGGCTCAGAGAGCACAGGTGTGGTCGCTCGGCTGGGTTTTATGCTCAGGTGCTAACGTTCCGGCGTCGGCCACAGGGGGGAGCCCGAGAGCAGCCGGGCTGCGGCTCCAGGAGGGGCTCCTGGGTGGGCTTTGGGGTTTGACCGCCAGCCGAGCCCCCGCCACCTTGACATCGAGAAGACCCCATGGGCCGCTGCCACTTAGTGTGAGTGCAGGCCCCACATTCAACTCCCCAGTTTTAAAGATTTGACTCAACGTGAGGAGATGCTAAATCAGGGAAGGGAGAAACAGGGACACTTGTAGCTGATGTTTCTGGAAGCTGTGTTTGGAAGTCTGGGATCAGCCTGTTGAATTCGGGCTGTTGCTCAGCTGTGGGACTGGCGCGCCGTGTTACTGGGGTAGAACGGTGGCTCTAAGCAGCCAGTCGGGGGCGGCCCCCGCTGCCCCCGGGACGCTGCGAGATGGGCTCACTCAGCGCGTCTGACTGTTATCGGAAGCAGTGGCTTCGCTTACTTTGTCCTAAATTGTTATTTGCTGTCCTCGTGCTCCAGGGACAGAAGCTCTCAAACAGACTACTCTATGATGGATCTTCCCCGGAAAACGATCGTGCCCCTTCCCCAAGTCTGCGGGCTCTTTGCACATGCTCCTGTGGACCGCTCACCTGCACGGGCTTGGGGGCCATTTACATTTCTTTGTGGCCCAAAATCGGAAGGACATTTAGAAAAGTCCTTGTTGGCCCCATTCTCATTCATTTCTCCGTCCCTCCCCTTCCGTCGTGTCCAGACCTCTTCTCTCTGCACCTTCTGCCGTCGCTGGGTGGCCCGCAGACTGGGCTCTGGAGGCCGTCAGGAGGCCATGCCTGCTGTTCTGGGATTTTCCAGACCTCCACAGCGCCCGGTGTTTATTCCCAGCTTCCTGGAGGCTGTCAGGGTCCCAGTGTGGTGCAGGGTAGCCCTGCGGGTTGCTGCTGGGACGGGGGGTCTGTCCCCGGGCTCTGGGAGTCCTGGAGTGCGGCCTGGGCCGCGAGGGGCCCTGGCCTCTGGTCTGCGTCCCTCATAGGGCTGTGCACCCACGCCCCGGGCTCGAGCAGGCCCTGGACGCTCAGGTGGGGCAGCCTGTGTCCCGCAGAATCCAGGCTGAGCAGCTCTATCCAGTGCCTCCCTGGGGGCGGGCACGTCCGGGCCGATGCTTCCGGGGTGCGATCGGACAGGAGGCTGGCCAGCAGCCTCCCAGAGCTCGGGTCCAGCCCCGGGTCAGTGCTCCCTGAGCACCGTTCCTTCCCCGGTGGCTTGGCACCTCAGCCCTTTCCCCCCATCCTTGTTCTTCTTACCTAAACCCCAAATTTAGCAAAACATGACAAAATAATTGGCAAAGCAGAGTTAGGTGTTCATCTCTGTCTCTCCCTCCCTCGGTCTCTTTCTTTATAGCTGTCTCTCTGTGTCTCTTATGCATTTGTATCTCTGTCTCTGCCCTTGGGTCTCTTGACGTCTGCAGCGTGCACGGGGTCACTGCCCGCCAGCCTCACCCTTGCAGCGGCCCCGCCGTCCTGGCCTCCGGCCTCGGCTGCCTCTTTGCATCAGCAGGGAGGCCCCACAGGGAGGATGGAGAGGCCCCTAGGTGGTCGGGCTCCGTGAGCTGAAATGTCTGAGAACACATGAACTAACCCAGAACTTGACTCGGCCAAATCCTAACCGGGTTTTGTTTTAAAACATCGCAACTTTTTAAGTTAACTCTCTCTCCTTTTCTTTCTGGGCTTCCCAGTTTCTTTGAGAGCTCAGGATAGCCCTGCGTGCGTCCGCGGCTGTGAGGTCCAGCTCCGGGTGCTCCCAGGGGCGAGCGCAGCAGGGCGGGTGGGGGAGCGGCCCCCAGCTGTGCCCGAGGTGCCCGTGACCCACGTGCCTGCAGCCCAGCGCCCGGTCCACGTGGCGGGGGGGCCTCTCGGCGCGCGTCCCTTGGAGCAGAGGATGCCCCGGGGGACGGGCCCGCGCAGTGTGTAAATAAAGTTGCGACACAGCAGTTCCGGCGTCGGACGTGCTTGAGGGCCGGGGGGCGCGTGACAGACGTGCAGCCTCCCCCGGGCGCCTGGTGCTGCTCCCAGGTCACCGTCCAGCCGCGGGGGCGCTCCGCCGTCCCGCAGACAAGACAGCTGTGTGCCGCGCAACCTGTGTCGGGCTGGAGGCGTGGCGGGGGGCAGGGGCCACGGGAGGGGGTCACCGCTTTCAGAAATGTTGCGGGAGGGGGGCGGGGGTGGGGGCGGAAACTACGAAGACAGGCTCCTGGACACGGGAGAGGGTCTCATGAGCCCCCCACCCCTGCCCCGGGCTGCAGGGTTTGGGGAGGGTCGGCAAGAGCAGGAAGCGCCCCGAGAGGGCAGGCTGGGCTGCTCCGGGAGCCTCCAGGGGTGTCAGCAGGGGTGCAGCTGTGGTGCTGGGGCGGGGGTCCCTGGTGCCGGCTCCTCAGCTGTCTCTCGGTTAGGGTTAGGGCGGGAGCTCTCCGCTGCCGGAGCCTGGACGGGCCATGGGGCGGGAGGGGGGGGGTGTCCGCTTTGGTCTGATTCTCATGTAGGAATTTTCTTGAAAATAGGCCAACGTTGTAACAGTAACAATTTCCCGGTGCTGCCTTTCATCCCGAGAGTTGCTGTCTCTGTGCAGAGGCGGAAATGAGAGCAGGAGGAGGGAGGCAGGAGGAGGGAGGCAGGAGGAGGGAGGCAGGAGGAGGGAGGCAGGAGGAGGGAGGCAGGAGGAGGGAGGCAGGAGGAGGGAGGCAGCAGGGCCGGCTCAGCCCTGCAAGCCCAGGTGTACCCGGAGGCTGCACTGGGTTCCCCGTGGGGAGAGGCTGGCTTCTCTCTCATCACCTCAACTTGGAAACGTTCATGCTCTCTCTCCTTCCCTCCTTAAAATTCACTTTCTGTAGCATATTTGAGACTGCTTCACTTTATGGAGGTTCCCTAACAATCAGGTAAGACAGTGTGGACAGAAGGACGCAGATTTCATCATTGCTCCTGGGGCCTGACTCAACATCACTGGTGTCAGATGTCCCGGCCCAGCCCTTGGGTTGGTAGTTAAGCCGTGGAGACAGGAACCCCACAGTGAAGGAAGAGTGAAAAAACCCTAAGGCCATCCTGATGTCACCCAAATGGAGGGAGGACCCTGGGGAAGCAATTGCTCTAGAGTCCCCAGTGCACATTCCGAGTGTGGTGCCTCGAGGGCATGTAGGGGTGCAGGGGCGGTGCAGGGTGGTGCAGGGGCACATGGGTAATGAGCTCGGGGTCCCCGCCAAGTGCCTGTAGGGGCCTCACGTGGCTTTCCAGTTGCGAAGGGTGGCAGTGCCCTGGCCGGCCCCTGAGTGTGCGGATGCCAGCGGAGGACCGGGGGACAGACGTTCATGCGGGCAGGTGGGGCTGGGCCGCCCGTGGAGGTGTCACAATGTGAGGGCTGGTTTGTGAGTGCTGCTAAGCCAGGGGCCACTTGAAAGCTTGTCGCACACGTCACTCTTGAATGACACACTTGTGAACGGTCACAGCTTGTGAGCAGGGAGATGGCTAGGTGTGTGGGCCCAGTGAGCCCTGGGCAGGGGTGGGGGTATGCATAGGGCTGGAGGGAGGCAGGTGGGTAGAGGGAGGTGGGGCATGAGGAGGTGGGACATGGGAGGAGGTGGGGTGGGCGGGGTGTGGAAGGTGGGATGGGATGGGCGGGGTGTGGAGGGGGAGGGGGGTGGAGGGAGGCAGGGTGGGAGGGACGTGGGCAGGGTGTGGGAGGTGGGGTGTGGGGGAGGCGGGATGGGTGGGGGGGTGGGCGGGGCGTGGAGGGAGGTGGGGTTGGTGGGGGTGTGGAAGGTGGGGGTGGGGCATGGGGAGGCGGGGTGGGCGGGGCGTGGAGGGAGGCAGGGTGGGCGGGACACGCGCGGGGTGTGGGAGGTGGGGTGTGGGGGAGGCGGGATGGGTGGGGGTGAGTGGGGCATGGAGGTGGGGCGGGCGGAGTGTGGAAGGTGGGGGGTGGGGGAGGCAGGGTGGGTGGGAGTGGGTGGGGCATGGAAGAAGGCGGGATGTGGGCGGGTTGTGGGAGGTGCAGTGGTGGTCCGGGTGGGGAGAGGGGTGGAGGGCCCTGGCATGCGTGGGGCGTGAAGGGGATGGGACTCTGGGTGGTGGGCATTCCCAAGGGACGGTCCTTCCCTGGTGTTAACCTGCATCCCGTGGCCCGGTTTGGATGTACAATGAAGCCAGGCTGCGTGGAGGGTCGCTCCCACGCCCGCGCTCTTTCTGTGGATCGGGACCCTCGTGGCCCCCTAGTAGGGCTGCTCCTGAACACGTTTCTTGCTGCTACTGGGTGGTGACAGTGACTTTTGGGTGTGGGCTTCGTGGTTTGGCAATGGTGGAGACAAAGCGTCTACTCTGCAGGGTCGCAGTGTCCTTTACTTACGGGCTCTCTGTGCGGAGCTAGGTTGACCAGTGCTCTCAGGACGGAGTCGGGGAGAGCAGGGTGCTGGGGGCTCTGGGGACAGGTACTGTTAGCAGGAGGGTCTTGGTGCACAGCACAGGACCAGGGACTGCGAAGTGTCACCAGAGAGCAGAGGGAGGGAGCAGCGGGGAGTCGGACGGGGAGGGAGGTGAGTGGCCCATGCGGGAGGAAAGTCTGTGAGCTCAGCCTTCCTCCTTCTGCCCCAGCCACGTGAGCTTAGGTGGGAGTCAGGCGGTAGGAGGTTGAAGGGTCTGACCGGGAACAGGTGCACACGCATGGGTGCGAGGTGGCCGTTTTCCGGTCACGCTCAGGTTTTTCAGTGTGGCGGATGGTACACAGTGTGGAATGAGCCAGGCCCCGCCTGGCATCCTCCGTCTCCCGGAGACCTGTTGCGGGCGGCTGGACCCATCCTGCTCTGTCCTGTAACTTGGACAGACCTGCGGGTCTGGACTCTGACCTGAGGGCCCAGGTGGGGGACACGTGCAAACACGGAACAGAAACGTGTGTGACGCATTCCACCCTTTACAGAGCATCAACTGGGACGGGCGCCTGGGTGGCTCGGTCAGTTGAGCACCCGACGTCGGCCCCGGTCATGGTCTCTCGCTTTGTGGGTTCGAGCCCCGCGTCGGGCTCTGTGCTGACAGCTCGGAGCCTGGAGCCTCCTTGGGATTCGGTGACTCCTCCTCTCTCTGGCCCTCCCCCTCTCATGCTCTCTTTCTCTCTCAACAATAAATAAAATTACAAAAATTAAGACACAAAACAGAAACAAAGTATAAATCAGAGAAACAGAAACAAAGTATAAATCAGAGCAAAGCTCAGAGCAGCATGCGTCCGGAGTGGCCACTGCCCCTCTCACCCAGGAGTGACTCCTCATTGGGGGAGGGCCGGGGACTGACGGGCACAGTCACAGGGGGCCCCTGTGCAGGACTCACTGGCGGCCCGTACCGACCCTGTGTGGGTGTGATAGGGGTTCCCGGACCCTGCGTAGCCAGCCGCCTCTGTGAGCACTGCCAGGGTCACAGACCCGCCGGGCGCTGGCCACGCGCTGCTCCGGCTGTCGTCTGGGGGCCGGGGACCCCCGGCCTGTCTCCCGGGAGGAGCGCACTGGAGATCAGTCTGGCCCAGGTGATGGGGGCAGCGGGCCCAGCAGAGGGAGAGTGCTGGTCTGTCCAGAAGCTTTTGTTCTCTCTCTCTCGCCTGCTGTTCGGGAACTTCCTAACTGGTCTGATAGTGACATCCTGCTCCCGTTCTTCTTGGTCTCAGTGCTTTCACGGCCACGTCCCCTCACGTGTGCCGTCCTCCCCTGCCGGCCCTCGGGGTACGACACGTGGCCCACCCTGTTCACCCGCCGGAGAAATGGACACTGGGGCCCGTCCCGAGACAGACTCTGGCGTGGGATTTAGTGCCACACGGGCCTCCCGGACTTGTTCTGGAGGGACCCCTGGGGACGAAATCCTGCAGGAGGACCCCTCGCTGGGCCCCTGTGGTCACTGGGCAGGAGGACTCAGTCTGGTCACGAGGTGGGGGGGCGGGGCCAGCCGCGGAGTGTCAGTCTTTGGTGCTGCGGGATGGGAGGACGTCCCCCTCCGTCACCGTGCCTGCGATCGCTGTCCCTGTCAACACACGCTTCCTCCGCCGCGGTGGCTTAGCGTCCAGCTCTTTGAAGGGAGACCAGGCGTCTTGGGCTCGGCCGCGAACCTCCACGTGTCCACCCTGCGCTGGGCTATTTGCAGCGTGGCCTGCTACGCCCTTGCTGTGCCGAGCCCCACCTGCACTCCTGCCGGGCGTCCTGTGTCGGGGTGTTTGTGTGCTCTGCCTCCCTCACTTGCCAGAAACGCCGGCTCTTCCTCCGGTAAGCCTTCCGGACCCTCAGGTTGGTCTGGGGCCAGCTCTGCGAGGAGCCGCACAAAAGCCGGGGCGGCGAGTCAGGCATATCTTATTACTCTCACTTTGTAACGATTAAAAGCGAATGTATTAAGTACACCTTGGAAACCAGTGGACTAATTTATTTTTTTTTAATTTTTAAAAAAAATTTTTTTAATGTTTATTTATTTTTGAGACAGAGAGACACGGAGCATGAACAGGGGAGGGGCAGAGAGGGAGGGAGACACAGAACCTGAAACGGGCTCCAGGCTCTGAGCTGTCAGCACAGAGCCCGACGCGGGGCTCGAACTCGCGGACCGTGAGATCATGACCTGAGCCGAAGTTGGCCGCTTAACCGACCGAGCCACCCAGGTGCCCCACCAGCGGACCAATTTAAAAGGAATTGCAGAGTGCCCCCTTGCTGGGACCGCTGCGCTAGAAACACCACTTACTGGGACGCCGATGCCCTCTCCCCACAAGCGGTGCCCCGAGGGGGCTGCTGACACTCCACTTTTCAGGGAGGAACTTGGGGCCTGGATGGATTAAGCATCAGTAGCTGCGTCGTCGGGGTGGGGGGCGCTGTTGCCATCTGGGGGCCCAGGCTGTCGTGGGGGGGACTGTCCAGGGTCCCCGTGGGGCTGCGGGCCAGACCTTTCTCCCCGCGCCCCATGGTCTCCTGTGCGAGTCACGTGAGTCGCCCAAGTGGAGGTGTTGGCCTCCGAAGGCTTCGCCGTGCCTGTGTCTCGGGCTGCCAGTGTGAGCTCTGCAGGCCCCCTCGGGAGGCACCTTCGGACGTGATGCGCATGGAGTGGAGGTGGGTGGAGGTCGCGATGCCGGACTGATGTGCCAACAAGGTTTCCTCGGGGGCCCTGCCCTTGCCTCCGACTTAAGTGGTCACGCCCCCATGACCATTAAGCACACGTTTAAGTGGCCAGAGGCGCCTCCAAAGAAGAACGTACCCCAAGCCCGGCCCCGTGAGCAGCTCTTTACGGAGACAGGACGGGGTGTCCTTCCTAGGAGATTAGAAGACGTTCTAGAAACGACATAACCACATAACAGACATTTTGAGAGATAACCCCACCGACTTGATTTTGCTGCGTCGACTTCACGACTTTCCCACCTGGTTTTGAAAAACACTTTGGCGATGAGAGTGTTTAATCTCTTTATTCAGTAGCGTCGAGGCATTGGGGAGGC
The DNA here is from genome assembly GCF_028018385.1 of Neofelis nebulosa. Taxonomy (NCBI): domain Eukaryota; kingdom Metazoa; phylum Chordata; class Mammalia; order Carnivora; family Felidae; genus Neofelis; species Neofelis nebulosa. The sequence goes on from NC_080787.1 coordinate 154,387,001, forward strand.
GAGAGAGAGAGTCCTGTCACCGGCCTGGGAGTTAGAAGGGGTCAGGGGTCTGCTCACCCTCTTCGCTCCCTTGATGTTTAAGGTGAGATCTAAGGCTGATTTTCACCAAAAATGATTTCAGCACTCAAACCTCCACAGTGTAATCACATCCATTATTGTGAAGGACTTAGTTTGGTGGAAATGTGTTAATAGACAATGGAATCCATTTTTGACATTATGGGCACAAAACAATATGAATGCCCCTGGGGCTTTTCTTCTCTTTAAATGCTTGTTACGTGAGGGGGAGGAACAATCTGGCCCCGGGAGAGCACAGGAAGGTCTGTGGTTGACCCTTGGCCTTGGCTGCAGACCCTGGGAGCCCTGACACACGTCTATCTGTAAGATGTCCGTGCTTACGTGGTAATTTGGTTGGAGAGGGAAAGTCTAAGCTCATCCCCTTGGTGCTGGGCACACTATGAACTTAAAAGGAATCACTTGGCAATCTTTTGGGGTGCTTTTTAGAGACTACCTAGAACGGTAATGTGCAGGGTAACCTTTTAGAGGTTCACCCCTTCTCGTACAGCACACTGAGTAAGGTTTACTCTTCTAGTGGCTTTTCATTTGACCATCGTGTTGGTTTTTCTTTTAATATCTACTGAGAAGCTGGGGTTGACTTGCAGTGTTTAAAGCCTTCGGGATGTTACCTGGTCTTCTCTCCTAGCATAGCTAACAAGGTAGGATCTGTGCGGACATGCGGTTCTCGTGACCGAACCTGGCATCTGGCACCCAGCGGGAAGTGAGGCGCACGCCGGGCGTCCCCAGTGCCCTTGACTCTCCGTGGGGCTCGTGCTGTCCTAAGTTTTTTCAGGACACTACCATCTAACGTGCGACATTCCAGGTCGGGGCTTCGATGCGGATAAATGGAGGCCCTTGGCGAGGAGGTGGTGTGTCAGCTTTGCAGGAGCGTGAGCGTCATTGCTCATTTCACAGGAATCCTTGATGGTGCCTCTTGTCTAGACCAGCCAAGAGGCCTGGGCTGTGCCCTTCCCCCGCCCGACCATCCCTCCCTCTCCCCCCTTAGCTTTCGACGATTCTGGGTCAGCAGGTCCATTGCTTGAGCCCGCTTTGTGGGTAACTTTGGGTTCTCGTTCCGTCAAGTATAATGAAGGCTGTTCCCATATTCTGAAGTTCGTGCCAATCTTTGACAGATTGGGGAAAATTTGACACTTGCAATGGGGTCGTCAGTGCGCCTGGGTTAGAACTGCCAGGCGTCCGTGGATCAGGTGGTCCCTTCTGCGCTGGGGTGCATCCTCCTTCTCCCAGCGCCCCTTCTGGGCAGCCTCTGCCCTGAGGATCTCGGGCCCCTCTGAGCTCTCTGTTTGCTTGCAGAACCCAGAACTCTTGGTGTTGGACACGCACGAGGCTCTCATCTCATGCTTTCCCATACCTCTGCAGAGATGTTTAGGGAGGGGGAGTGGAAGGGGAGCTTAGAGGTCGTAGGGAGACAGGAGGCTCCAGAGATGGGGCGCATCAGCCTTGGAAGTGACCTGACCTCAGGGGCTCCCAGTGTATGCTGTATGCCCGCCCCCCTGCCCGCCACCCTAAGTGCTATGTGACCTGGTGAGACTGAGTGGTGGGGGCGTTCCTGGGAAGAGGGCCAAGTGGGTGACCAGGTAGTGGGAGAAACTTTTCTCCCCACAGTTTTGAAGATTCAAATGACTTTCGGCCATGTTGGTCGTGATCTGTGAGACACTAAGCGGTGTGTTATTTGGAGGTCCCTACGTTTATCTGGGGACGCTGTTGGGGTCCGGCCCTGCCGGACAGTGGGGGTGGCTCTCGTGGGCTTGCTCTGTGTCACTGCATCACCAGGGACATTACCACCCCTCCCTCACGCATCCAGCTCTCAGGTGCTCTGTCTCTAAGACACCCTACTGACCCAAACTTGAAACACAGAAAGTCATAAAATGCTACCTTGCCCACCGACCTAGAAAATTACCGCTGTCCTAATGGTCATTCTCAGGTGACCACAGGGGACATCGGTGTGGGCCAGCGGGGTCCCGGGGCGTTGCCAAGGTCCGAGGGGCAGGTGCACCTGCAGGGAAGGGGTTTCTGTGGAGGGAGGCCAGCCGGAAAGGACAGAGCTGGGGTCGGGTTCCGCATCACGACCCTGGGTCCACGCGGGCGATAGCTGTGGCCGCTGGCCTCGAGGCGACTCCTTCCAGGATGACCTACTGGCAACCCGTTCATCCAGCTGGAGGGGCGGCTTGTCCAGAGCTGTTTCTGGACGTGTTCTGTTCCCTGGGGAAGCGCTAGACAAGTCCTCCCACGAGGATTGTCCCAGTCGCCACCAGTCCCACGCGTGTTCAGTCCTTTTTGCCACTGTTTTCTTCCCACACCCGTGCACCCGAGGTTCAGAGGTCCGCATTACGTCCCATTGATGGTGACGTTCCCACAAACCGCGGATGGGCAGACTTGGAGATATCATGTGCCATAGACTTTCAACATATTTGTTATTGAACTCGTAAGCAGTAGTATTTCAGAATTCCCAGGTTTCCCTCAGGATTGTACTAGTCAGCTCTACTCTGCCGTCTCAGAAACAGGAAACTCTGGGACAGTGTTGTGTTAAGAAAGCCAGTGGGCAGAGGAGTAGAAAGTGTGAGCCACCAGGGAAGGGAATTCGAACCAGGTAGTGTCTACGCAAGTGCCCGTGAGCCTGCCCGGGTTCCGACTGTCTGCAGCCCCGAACGCGTGTGCCCCCCACGGCGGTCACAGAGGGGGCCCAGCGACCCAGGCGAGGCCCCAGGGACCACAGCAAAGCCTTGCCTGGGGTGGGGGCTACCTATGCCTGGGGTAGATCCCCCCGGGCCAGACTGTGTGTATCAGAGCTGGGTCCCGTCCGGCGCGGGGAGAGCCCAGCCCGCCTGTGTGGGTGCCTGCCTGCTGCTTTACTTAACTGCTGCTTCTTGCCAAATCTTTGACACGTTCCTTCTGGGTTATTTTTTTAATAAAAAATGAATTTCTATGTTGGTTTATATGGTTCTACTCAGCAAAAAACAGTCGTCAATCCTGCAGCTGTCATTTTCTATAGTTTTCTCGACTTCAGTTTTTTATTTTTATTATCTATTTCTTTATTAAGAAAAATTTTTTAACATTTTTTCATTTTTTGAGATAGAGACAGAGGGTGAGCAGGGGAGGGGCAGAGAGAGAGAGGGAGACACAGAATCGGAAGCAGGCTCCAGGCTCCGAGCTGTCAGCACAGAGCCCCATGCGGGGCTCGACCTCACGAACCATAAGATCGTGACCTGAGCCGAAGTCGGACACTCAACCGACCGAGCCACCCAGGTGCCCCTCAGATTTAGTTTTTATAGTTTGGATTCTGGGTTGCAGATAGAAGGCCAGACTTCACTCTTGTCGGCGGTGAGAGAGCGGCTCCCAACCCCTTTGCTCAGCCCAGAACTTCCGAGTGCCCTTCAGCGGGCAGGGCAGCGCCGGGTGGGGAGGGTGGCCATGGCCGAGGGTCAGCTGGCTGCCGTCTGGGTCCGTAGGCGAGGAAGGAACGTCCGCTGGAGGCAGCTTCCAGAAGTCTTCAGAAGAAAGCATACTTTTCATAGCATGTGTGCACACGCGTCTGTCCCAGAGGACGAATTCTCCAGGCCCGGGCTGGAGGCAGGGGACACCTGCAGTGTGTTTACGTCCCCGTGAGGCAGAACGGCGTGGGAAGGAGGCTGGGGGGGCGGTGAGGGAGGCCGGACACGAGGTCCTGCTCCTGGCCCGGCCTCCCCACAGGTGCCGGGGAGGTGTGGGGGGACGGGAGCTGAGCCAGGCCTGGGCCCCGGGCTGCCCCCCGACCCTCTGAGGAAGGGGGCTCCGGCTGGGGTTCGTCTCAGTGGCCGCTGGAGGCTCTGGAGTGACGGGTGGGTCACCGAGCGCTCGGGCCGTGTCTCCGGGGTCCTGCGGCTCCTGGCCGCGCAGCCTGAACTCGTCAGCCCCCGAACCCGCGCAGTCTGGCTGAAATGCAGATTGTTTCTTGTGCATGTGAACTTTATAATATGTGGGCTACACGTCCACGAAGCTGTGAAAATTGTATTTTACTTTCAGTGTCTTACTGAGTTTATCCAGACACTTTCCTGTCGATGAAAGATATTTTCCTTTTGACGGCCCTGCCGTGGGTGACTGTTTTTCAGACTTTTCTTAAATCCCGTGTAATACCTGTTACATGAGAAGATTTACTGTACGTGTGATGGAACTATAGGAAAAGTTGCAGGCTCCTGTGTATTCTGAGAAGGCAGCAATTACGTTTTCTGCTTAAATAACAAACGCATTTGAACAGGTAGATGCTTCAGGGCACCTCCAGGGAGCTCTCCGTGTGCGCTTCTGTTCTGTGGCTCAGCTAGCACATGCTCGTTTGCTCAGTGCCGACACTGAACAAAATCGGAGGCCGGAGGCGAGGGCCGGGACCCTGACCCGGGTTTGTGCCCAGGCCGACGAATGGAAGCCTCCGGGCCGTCCTGTCCCACCGTGGTCAGAGCAGGTGAGGAGTGTGTGAGGTCTGCCTCTCTGCAGCCCTGCTGTGCTTTGAGACGCCCGTGGTCGCAAGTGCGTGTGGGCTGCTGGGGTTAGTGACCTTCAAGGCCCTGCTCTCAGCTCGTGGAGACGCTCCGTGGAGACCTAGACCCGCCCCGGCGTCTCCCCGGCACACGGATGGCCCGCCGCCCCGCAGTGACTCCGAGCGTCGGTGTTGACTCTGGAGTTCTTTAGCACAGCTCTCACTTCTGTGCACGCGGCAAACGTTTCTGAAGTGCCGCGTTAGTCTTACTGATAACCCTGCTTTCCCGTGGTCTCAGAGAAAACGAGCCGTGGTGTAACCAGCCGTGACAGCTAGGTCCTGTCAGCTCGCGTTCTGGACCTCTGTGTAGGGCAGGTCTGTGCCCCCCCCCCCGCCCACACCCCCCGGCCCCACTGACTATTAAAGGAATCTTGACCCCGAGCTAAGGATCTTCCAGGGTGTCGTGTCTGGCTTTTGTGGCAACATCAGGGGGAAGTGGTTTCAGTAGTGCCTTTGGAAACCTTCTGGAAATTTCTAAGCGAGCAGTGAGGAAAGTGGAGCAGAGCCCACAGCGGGTGGGCCTTGCTGGGGGTGACCGAGTGTGTTTTGTAAACAGATGCGGGCCCACCGGTTCACACAAATGTGAAGGTTTGGCTGGTTGAGGGCAGGAGGGCTTTAGAATTCACAGGGTCAGGGTTTGGATTCGGAAGCGATTTTCTAAATCTTTCTGTTTGTACGTGGTGTCCTGAAATCAATAAACGTTAGCCGCTCCGAGCACCGTGCAAATTCAGGCCCTGCACCAAAACCCACATCACAGGCCTTTGTGGTAAAAATAAGCAGGGCATCAGGCTCCCTCCCAGCGTAGCTGGTTCTCGAGATGACATTTAGGAAGACAGAGAGCGTCTCCCACATCGCGCACGCTGCCAAGATTCCTGATCTGCAGTCTCACTGGAAAGGCTTTCTCATCCCTTCGAGAAAGTTGAATGGAAATTTCCAGGCCGTTCAAGGAAATCGTGCCTGTGTCTTTTTCCTGGTCTCTGGGCCGGAGGGCTATGCTGGACAGTAACGTTCTCTAAGCTCGACGTGCTCGCGGAAGATACGTACACGACTTGGGGATGTCCCTTTCTTCAAAGCTGGCCCGAGTGAGCACGTGTTAGGCTTGCGTTAAGAGCTGCTCACAGAGTGAGCGGGGGCTGGTACCCACCAGCTACCCAGCCACCCGCCGTGTGGAGGCGACGCGGGCCTGCGCCCACGCTGAGTGCCCCGAATCGGGGTCTGTGGGCTGGAGCCGGGACACCCTTCACGTGGGGTCTTCTGGGGAACCCTCGCGACTTGACAGAAACAAGGCTCTCGCCCTTCCCTTTGTATGACACCTTTTCCTTTTCGTGGAGAAGACCCGCCCGCGAAGCCACTTTGCCACACGGGTGGTTTGTTGTTTCAAAAACCCAGTTTCTAAACTTGGTCCCCGTGACGCTGCTTTGTTCTGTGTTGAACAAGTATCGCCAAAGTTTTGAGAAATGTTTCTATTCCAGGATCCCACAAAGTGTCTCTCTGACATTTTATTTTTCAATGAAGTCATACTAAATGCATCTAAGGCCGCAAATCCCAAGACACTGAAGATTAGCAAGAAATCTGGATTCTCTCCACGGCCGTCTGGGGCACTTCCAGAATAATTTTTACCAAAACATAAAAAAGGGCAAGAAATAGCAAATGTGAGGTTCTAAGAGCTCCTTACATGCACACCTTGTTGTCTCCGTTCGGTTTTATGAAAACGCTGACGTGTCTGTGCAAATAATTTGTTAAAGGGCTCCCTCCAGGAGCGCAAAGGCACCGACGTGAGTGGTGGCCGGGGTGGCAGGGGCCGCCGTGGCCTCCGGGCGTGGCTGCTGAAGGCAACCGCCTCTCACACGGACTTCCGTGAAACTTTCCGCTTTGTCGTGACAGCAGACTGCTGTTGCCTGTGGCGCCTTGATCTGCCGGTGACGGTATGATAAGGCTTCTGCCGAATGAGATCTTACATATGACCCGCCACGCGAACGGCTGGAAACGCAGGCCTTTCCCCTCCAAGGCGCGAATGGGGCCACGCTGCAGAGAGAGGCTGGCTTCTCGGGAACAAGATCATTTTTTGCGTGTGTTTCACGTTTTAAGCTAACACCGGAGGGCAGACGGGGGAATCCCCACCTCTTACGGGAAAGGACCGGACGGGAACGCGTGTGCCCGGAGAGCCGTCTGGTCCCGGCCCCCTCCGCCCCTGCTGCGGGCCCCCACGCTGTCCTCTCTCTCCTTCGCGGGTCACCAAGGGCGAGCTGCTGACTTCGGGCACAGGCCGAGTCTGTGCCGGCTGTTGCCCCGGGACCGCGACTCCCCCGTCCTCTCGCGGACGCGAGTTTGGCGTGTGAGGTCTCCGGTCTGGTCCCCACGCCCCGGGGTGACTGACGCTCGGGTGCCGCCCCGGCCCTGACGGGGAGGGTGGAGGGACCCAGGCCGTGGCGGCCCCCCTGGGAGGGCGGCCGCGGGCAGGTGGACCGGGCCCCTGGACCTCGGGCAGGTGGAGTGGGGGCGGGGGGGGGAGGACGCGTGCCGTCGGGAACTGCCGCTGGTTGGCGCCCGGGGGTCTCCTCTGCTGCATCCGCCGCCCGTGTTTGTGCCCATCCGCGGGTCCGCGCGCCCTCACTGCCGCCTTTTCTCCCTCCTCTCCAGGTGTGCGTGAGCGTGTGTCTGCGTGTGGGTGTGAGCGCGTGTGTAAGGGAATCTCTCTGCGCCCTGCGACCAGCACACACACCGCGTGGGGCCGGGTGCTGGGTCACGGGCACGTCCTCTCGTGCGCTGGTGGCACGCCGGCCGGTCGGCCCCTTCCTCCCACGACATTAGCACCTCCCAGGGTCAGGAAGGCCGGCGCTGGGAGGAAGGCGGCCCCAGCCCCTCCTTCACGCGTGGGTTGCGGGGGGACGGCCGCCTCCCGAGTGTCACAAGGGGAGGGCGCGGCTCACCGCCCCGCTGGACTCCAGTCGTGCGCGAGGCTGAGGCTCTGGGGCGACTTCAGCGAGCCCACGGCTTCCTCGTTCTGAGGTTTCCCCGGGGCCCCGTGGCCACTGCCCCCCTCGCGGTGTTTGTCCCAGCGCCGACGGGTCCTGTTCAGCCTCACGCCCGGGCCCCCGTCTGCACTGAGCCCTCTCCGCCCTCTGCCTGGCGCTTGGTCCTGGCCCCTGTGCCCCCTGCACACCCTACCCCGTCTCGTGTTTAGGCCACAACGTCCAAGTCTTCAAACAGCACCTGCCGTCTGATGATTTCCAAGCTTGTCCACGTGGCCGAACTCCGGATTCGCATCCAACCTCCTCTTTGATAGCTCCGTGGCCAAGAACGCTGTTCACAGCTGCACGGGCTGCACACTGGACGCGTCCGGGGCGTGTCGCTGACCTACACAGTGCAGCACAGCAGCGAGTTCAGGGTTACGGCTTAGAAGGTGGCGGCTGTCGTGACTGCTGTCGTTCAACTTAGAAAACCTGGAGCAGAGGACCGAGTTAGCCGTGAGCATCTCCTCAGCCTTCCGAGCCCTGGACACCTGCCGCCGCTGGGACGTGGCCGCGCGCAGAGCGGGTCACACGCTGTGGCCTCACGGCTGGGACGTGCTACTCCTTCTTCATTCCCCTTGCAGATCGTACCGCGCTGCTAACTGCATGGAAAGTCAGCATCTTGTCCCAGGACTCAAGGTTCAGACACGCTGGAAACAGAGAAAAGGAAGAACGTGAGCCAGATTCGGCCGTAATTTCAGATCAGACCGCGTTGTACGGAGGGGCCGCTCGCGATGCGGACTTAGGTCCGATCACATCCCATTTCAGAGACCCGTGGAGACCAGAGACGTTGGGGTCAGAAGGGCTGAGGTCCCCGTGTGGCTTTGCCCCGGGGGATGTCGGACTAGACAGCTTCTTACGTCCTTGGTCTCCTCACGCGAAGAACCCCTGTGGCCTCTCTGGTTCTGGAGACGTCGCACACAGAGGGCAGCTGGCATCCTGTGCAAACATCACATTTTAGTGCCTTCTTCCTCTTCCCCGTGGAAGGCGATTGAGCTCGCCCGTGTACTTGTTTGTGAGAGATTCGTGGCTGTGCACGTGCACGCAGCAATACCCGATGAATACCACATCCCACATCCCGCTCCGCTCCCTGGTGCACGGGGGGAGTCAGTCAGATGCGCACGCGGAGCTCGGTTCCATAAAAACCCGTGGAAGCCTTGGGAAGCGAGGCGTTGAGGTCCTGCCTGGGAAGGCGGGGTGCGTCCTGGGGGTGACGGACGGGAGGCCAAGGTTAGCGTGGGGATGTGGGGGCCCAGAATCCCAGCTGGCGGGGGTGTGGGTGCCCTAGATCCGGTAGGACAGGCAGGAGGGCAGGAGGAGGAGGTGTTTGGGACCAGGCTTTGGGGGTCTCGGGTGTGATGGCCAGTGTCTGTGGTGTGATGCCGGATGCCAGGCTTCTCGCGCGTTCCGTGTCCCTTGACCCCTCAGCGGAGCGGCGGGGAGTTCACGGACGCAGAGGAGCTCGCCTGCGTGATGGGAGAGAAGGGGGGCTTTAACCCACATGCTTGCATTTGTTCTCGGCCGTCCCAAGCTGTAGAAGGCACCTGCAAAAACAGGGAAGAGTCGGCTGTGTGTCAGATTTGGGGGGTCCATCCAGATCTGGTGGTGACAGGGCTGACACCAGTGTGTCTTTGGCACGTTTTACTGTGCGTAATCACGCGTTAGCTGAGATGGTGACTCGAAACGTATTCGAGGGGCGCACACCGTGAGCCTGCCCTGTTTCACCGGGCGTTTGGGGTGTTTGTTCTTTGCTGTTGCTTTTAGTAACTGACACTTTTTTCCTACTTTGCTATCGACACATGTCCACTGGGTGACGGGCAGGCACATCCTTACCTATTTGCCATAGGTTCGAGGTGTTTTATGAGTTAAAAATAAAGCGTATAAATGGTGTTTTAAAAGAGAGGGAGCCCAGATCCACTGCGGGTATTTGGAAAAGAGAGCACGTCGATCTCCTGTGTTATCGTTACCCAGAGACTAAACACGGATAGAACTTTGCAGGGCTGACGTGTTGCGGTCTTGTCTAGTGTGCGTGTGAGCGTGGGGTGCGTATACAATTGGGATCCATTCTTCACCTGCACTTTAAATATTCTCGTTTGAAACTATTTTCTACGCCTTTATGTGATTGTAATGGATTGCCATGTTTTTGATGCATGCACTTAGAGCCGTTTGTTTATCCGGGCCTCTCTTGTTGGGTATTTAAGTCTTCCAGGTTTATTTGGCTATTCGAAAGAATACTGCAGCGAGCAAAACTTGCATGAACATGTGCCTTTCTGATTTTTTCTTCACGTATATTGCGGTATGGAATTGCTGTGATCAACTTTTTGAAGGCTTCTAATACACGTTACGGAATTAGTCACGGTTTCCGTGTCTGTGAAGCATTTGGCACTGTTGGCTGTACTTGGAGCAAGTCACTGCTTAAAGCTCAGAATCAGCAAATCTGCTTTCCTTGGTTTTTGATCTGAGAATCTATGTTTATTGTAGACTTCTGTGTGCCGTGCCGCTGAGGACTTCACACCTTAAAAAAAATTTTTTTTAATGTTTTGTTTCGTTTTGAGACAGAGACAGAGCATGAGCAGGGGAGGGGCAGAAAGAGAGGGAGACACAGAATCTGAAGCAGGCTCCAGGCTCCGAGCTGTCCGCCCAGAGCCCGTCGCGGGGCTTGGACTCCTGCACCACGAGATCGTGACCTGCGGTGCGGTCGGACGCTTAACTGACTGAGCCCCCCAGGCGCCCCAAAAGGACTTCACACCTTTAACCATGGTTGAACCGAATCTAGTTATTTCTGGGTCTTAGTTCAGGTCAGTGAGCTTTAGAAGCTCGGCCCCCGCAGTTCGTTTGCACACACTTTTCCAATCCTGGGGTCACTTCGGAGCAGAGGGGCTCAGACCCCGTCAGGGCAGTCTTTCCTGGGGACTCCCCAGGCCACTCAAGGACCAGACTGGGAATTGCACAGATCGGCATCCAGATCCGTACGTGAGGCCACTGACCACACGCCCGCTCAGTCCTGGCCTCGTGCCTCGGACCCCGATCACTGCTGTTCACTTTTTCGATCTGCACGTGCAGATGTGTAGTTTGGGCCCGTCGTGGGTGCTTTGTCATGTGCTGTGTATTTAGATGGGCTTCCAATCATTTCTTTCTCATTTATAAGTGCTTTATAATTTGTTTCCTCCACCAAGAGAGTTGACAGGTACAGTTGGACGTTTTGGACATATAACTGAGCGCTTTCTCGTTCTTTTGCGGACGTCTCCGGGTCTGGTCAGTAAAGAGGTGAGGGAGCAAAGCATACATGGTGAGCAGAGGTTATAGCTCTTTGCCACGTGTCCTGCTGTCTGCTGCGGGGATGGCGGCCTGGCGGAAGAGAGTGCGTGTGTGCGCGCAAGGGAGGGTGGGGAATGTTCTAGACGTGATGTCCTAAGAGCGCTCTTCCCAGGGGGCACCCGGGTGGCTCAGTCGTTTGAGGGTCTGACTCTTGCTATCAGCTCAGGTCATGATCCTAGGGATTGAGCCTCATGTCTGGCTCTGTGCTCAGCATGGTGCCTGCTTGGGATTCTCTCTCTCTCTCTGTCCCTCTGCCCCACTCGTGTGTGCACTTTCTTTCTCTAAAAAAGGAGAAGGACCCAGTAATTCATTTTTGCTTTTAATTCCCTTGCCTTTGGGGATGTGTCGAGTAAGAGATTGCTACGGCTGAGGTCAGAGAGGTCTTTTCCTGCTTTCTCCTCTAGGGTTTTGATGGTTTCCTGTCTCACATTCGGGTCCATAATCCATTTTGAGTTTATTTTTGTGAATGGTGTGAGGAAGTGGTCTAGTTTCAACCTTCTGCATGTTGCTGTCCAGTTCTCCCAGCACCATTTGTTAAAGAGACTGTCTTTTTTTCCATTGGATGTTCTTTCCTGCTTTGTCAAAGATGAGTTGGCCATACGTTTGTGGGTCTAGTTCTGGGGTTTCTATTCTATTCCATTGGTCTATGTGTCTGTTTTTGTGCCAATACCATGCTGTCTTGATGACTACAGCTTTGTAGTAGAGGCTAAAGTCTGGGATTGTGACGCCTCCTGCTTTGGTCTTCTTCTTCAAAATGACTTTGGCTATTCGGGGCCTTTTGTGGTTCCATATGAATTTTAGGATGGCTTGTTCTAGTTTCGAGAAGAATGCTGGTGCAATTTTGATTGGGATCGCATTGAATGTGTAGATAGCTTTGGGTAGTATTGACATTTTGACAATATTTATTCTTCCAATCCATGAGCAGGGAATGTCCTTCCATTTCTTTATATCTTCTTCAATTACCTTCATAAGCTTTCTATAGTTTTCAGCATACAGATCTTTTACATCTTTGGTTAGATTTATTCCTAGGTATTTTATGCTTCTTGGTGCAATTGTGAGTGGGATCAGTTGGAGAGTGTGATGCTAAGCGAAATAAGCCATACAGAGAAAGACAGGTACCATATGTTTTCACTCTTACGTGGATCCTGAGAAACTTAACAGAAACCCATGGGGGAGGGGAAGGAAAAAAAAAAAAAAGAGGTTAGAGTGGGAGAGAGCCAAAGCATAAGAGACTCTTAAACTGAGAACAAACTGAGGGTCGATGGGGGGTGGGAGGGAGGGGAGGGTGGGGGATGGGTATGGAGGAGGGCACCTTCTGGGACGAGCACTGGGTGTTGTATGGAAACCAATCTGACAATAAATTTCATATATTGAAAAAAAAAAAGGAGAAGGAGAAGAAAAGGGAAGGGAAGGGAGGAAAGAAAGTGCCTTCCCGAATACGCTTGCTGTTTTGAGATGAGATAAAAGGCCTCTGAGCAGAAGTACCATGGCCACCTCACCCCCTCCCGCAGCCCGTGCTCCGCAGACTTGTCCCATGCCTCTGGGCCCAGCTTCTCCGCGAGGAAGACATCTCCCCCGACCCCACTGCTCTCATTTCTCCCCCAGCACGAGGGACATTCGTCATTCTTCGTTCTGTGGATGTACGGCAGCCACGCTCTCCCCGGCCTCCAGTGAGGCAAAGCGGGGCCGTGTCACCTGTGTGCCTTAGACCTGCCGTGTGCCTGTTGCTGGACGTTAGGAGGGATGCGTCGAGTCTTAAGCCACCTCTCCTGGACTTGGGAGACCTTCCGTCCAGTGGGGAGAAAAGGCATAAAGGCACGGAATGAGCAGAGAATGGTCTGGAGTATCTCTACGTCCTGTGTGCTTCGCACCGTGACCGTCGAAGGAATTCGGATAAGGACAGGGTGACTGTGGTTGGGCTGCTCTGCCATGGCATTGGGGGGGGGGAGGCAGAGGGTTAGTGGGGCCGTCAAAGCTGTGTGACTTCTGCCCGTACGGAAGGTCAGCGTGGATAGGTAGCTTCATGAGGCAGGCAGGAGAGTGGCCTGAAAATAGGTGTTTCTAGAACGGGATGGAGATGATACGCTGGAATCCAGTGTCCGTGTGTGTGGTGTGGCCGCAGGCTGACGAGAACGGGGTTCGTCTGGGGCGACAGTCCGGCTGTCCTTCGAGCACCACGAGCCGTCTGCGGGACAGAGAGTAGCCGTGGGGGGCCGGCTCGCCCTCTCCCGAGCTCGGAGAGAGAGCTGGGGCTCCAGTGCCCAACGACGTCTGGTTTTGAACCGCTCGGGTTTACGGAGGATGATCCCACCGTTGACCAGCAGGTAAAGATCCTGTGCTTGACTTATATTAGCGAGAACTGGAAGACCGTCGTGCGTAGTTGATCATTTATATCAAAATGTATTTAGAAGCTACATTTATAAGGCGTCTCTGCTCCACAGAGTAAAGGGAATCAAGAGGCAGAGAACGTTAGTAGGTTCTGTGTGTCAATAATACCATTCAGGAGTTTTCCTACGGGTTCCTCTGACTCTTGGTCAAATCCAGAGGCACCGCACGTAAGAGATGAATTCTGTGATGTTCTGAGTAGTGCCGAGCCACGGAACGTCTCGGAATGAAGGCAGGACTTAGGACGGTGCCCCCCTCCTCAGTGGATCGTGCTGGGCCGTGAAATCTCCGTCTTCCCCGAGTCCCGCTGTGTGTTCCCTCGTCTCGGCGGGGCCCTGGGGCCAGCCTAGCGTTCACCAGAGGGACGCAAGTAAGGGAATGGCTTGCGTGACCAAAGTGGGTGAAAAATCTAACGGAGCATCAGGAAAATAAAGTCGACAGCTAATCGGCTCTGAAAGCCACGCTTCACCCTTTGCCTGCGACCCTCGCGTCCCCTCCTCTGTTCCTGCGTGTCCCTTGTCACTTGCGAAGACAGGGAGCCCAGGTGGCGAGCAGGGCCACGGGGGCTGGAGGTCTGGGCTGGAGCGGCCTTGGTCTGAAAGAGTATCAGTCTTGGAGTCTCCCCTGTGGCCTCCTGCCCCAGAGCCACAACTACACGTCCAAACCCGTGGTGAGTCACCGGTGAATCGGTGACAGTGCTTGGGCCCACCCGTGAAAACCTGGCTCCCTGTTTGGTTTGCTCAGATTCTGTTGTGGCTGACAAGAAAAATAGCCCAGGTTCCAGCTCTCTGCCGGCCAGTCCACGTCGTGACTTTTCGTGGCAGAGTACAAGTCCAGGGCAGGACCTGTGCCTCCGCGGAGCTGCCTTTCCCGGGAGGGGCGGTCGTGACACCAGCCCGTGGGGGGCAGCCGGCACACGGTGCACTTCCTAGCACATCACCTACCCCCCCCCCCCGCCCCAGTAGACTTCTGACGTAGCGCTGTCCGGGCCAGGGCATGGTAGGACTCGGGGACAAGCAGTTGGCCAAAAGAGGTCTCGGATTTTGAAACCTTGTGAGATCTGAGAAATCACCTGATGCCCCAGTTTTATAAATGATGAAGTCCACCTGGAGTCGGGATAGACCCATCCCAGGGGCAAGTCAGGTGTAGCGAGGGCAGGTGGGTACACACGGGTGCCGAGCTGCTGGCTTGTCAGGGAGGCAGCCGGGGGTGGGCACACGCTTCTCACAGGGCATGTCCCCCTGCTCAGTGCCCTTTGCCTCGGCCACACACTCACAGCAGCCAGGGCCGAGGGGCTCTGGGGTTTCCATTCCCCTCTCACGCTGGGGTGGGACGTGGAGGGGAGCCTCCCGCACCTGCCTGAGTGTGTTCATGTATCACTGGAACAGGGCAGGGAACATTCTTTCCTCGTGAAGGGTGACCCTGCGTAACTCTGGGTGGGTCACGCCTGAGACGGGAAATATTTCTGGATCATCTTGTAGAATCCAAAGCGGGTCAGGCCAGGTCACTGCAACTATTTCTCATATCAGGCCTTCCCTATCATGTATTTGAGCTGCGCGGTGTTCTTGATCTGGGTGCATTTGACGCCGGATGAACTAGATTAATGAAGAAGCCCGAGATCAACAACGCTGAACGGAAAATGGACTTTATTTTATTAAAATCACAACATAACTTGTATATGTGAAGTAATGGATTAACGGATGCTAAGGTAGTTTCCCAAGCACACGGAGACCGGCATGAGAGTCAAGGGCAAGAAGGATGTGTCTTTCGGCACCAGAGTTTGGGGTCAGGGAGCCCTGAAATCCTCCTGCGTGACTCCCACTGAGTCAGGCCGAGCTCGTGCGTGTTCGAAGATCAAAAATGTCATGACTTGTGATAAAGTGTTTAATGAAAACTTAAAGCAAGGCATTGATTGGATGCTCGAGTTAAAATACATGCACATGTGAGCTGCAGGGATGTTTCAGTCTTATCAGACACGGATGCAGAAAAGCCGTTTGAGTTTACGGAATTGTGGTTTTACTTTGCTATTTTCCAAGAGCGACTGTCCTGTTGGCCGTATTAGAAATACTGAAGCCAGGTGGGAACTCACTGCGGAAGATTATAAATGCGGGGAGAGCATTCTGCGCCCGGTGTCTTGTGTCTTTTCTGGAGCAAATCTGGATGCCGCTAAGTAATCAGCAGTACCTTCCGTGACGGCCGGAGCACCAGGCACGTATCCCCCAGCCCTTCTTCAGTGAACCGGTGTCCTCACTCGAGAAGCGAGTGTCCTAATGTATGAAATTCCTTTGATTAACTAATCTCTTTGTATTTTAGTTCCTTCTGGTGTTGAATTGGCCTCTGGAGTTACGGATGAATTTACTTAAACACAATAACGTTTTCTTTTACTCGCGCATGAAACACCGCAGGTTGTGTTTGAAGGGAACATTCCTCGTGGAGGCAAAAATAAGGCCCCTTCCATCTCAAGCGGAAATGCCCCCCGTCACTAGAGATGCGGGTTTCAGCTTGCCCTTCCCGCGAGAACGCTCGGGGCCCCGACGCTGTCCCCCTTCAGTCAGAACACGCACAGGCGCGGAGTCCGCTGGGTTCACGGACTTTCATCTCTTCCCACGCTGGTGTTCTTTCCAGCTCCCCTTACGTGTAGATCCAGAACTCTCCAGAGGCCGGAAGGCAGGGCCGCCCCCGGGCCCAGCCGGTGTCTGCACTCACACCCCCTTAACGGCTCCCGGCTGATCAGATCTGATTAGTCGGATGCCGGCCAGGTCCGTCCTCAGGGTTGAAATCAGTGACCGTCCAGCACTGGAGGGGCCATGCTGGCATCCGCTGCCCCACGAGATTAACTGAAAATGATTATGGAGTGAGATTGGTTTAGCTAAACAGGCTTCTCTGTTGGTTCTGGGAGGACAGCGGCCACGGCTCAGCGACACTGAGACACCACGTGCAGGCAGCAGGACGAGGTGCTCCCCCGCGGAGCAGCGTGTCCAGGCCGCCGACTGCACTGCGAGGGGCGTCTCTTGATGTCCCCGTGTGCCGCCGGGCCTTGCTGGGGTCCAGCAGGACCATCCAGGGGAAAATGCACCTGGGACATTGTCCTGAGCCGTTCGTACGTTGTTGGGAAGGTAGTTCCAAGGAGACATCACAAGTTGGAAGAAAGACGACGCGAATGGAGTATTTAGATGCTCGAAGTGATCTTGGGGAGGGACACACGCTGAAACACTGATCCTTATTGGCAGGGATTTGTTAAAAACCCAATTCCCGGGGCGCCTGGGTGGCGCAGTCGGTTAAGCGTCCGACTTCAGCCAGGTCACGATCTCGCGGTCCGTGAGTTCGAGCCCCGCGTCAGGCTCTGGGCTGATGGCTCGGAGCCTGGAGCCTGCTTCTGATTCTGTGTCTCCCTCTCTCTCTGCCCCTCCCCCGTTCATGCTCTGTCTCTCTCTGTCCCAAAAATAAATAAAAACGTTGAAAAAAAAAAAAAACCCAATTCCCATTACTTTGTGTCAGATATTGCGTAGCTTTGCACAGTGGTGACAGTTAGTGTTTTATGAATGGTCTACAACTCCGGGTGACAGGTTTCCAGAACCAAAGGAAAACTTCGGAAAATGACCAAGTATAAAGATATCTTCAGAATGGACACTGCTGTGAAAAGATTTGGCCCTATAATCGGATCATAACTTAAAATTATATTAGTTTGAGATCTTGATATCGAAGTTCTAGGTATATTACCCCTTGGTTACTTAAAATCAGTGTTAGACAAGCAAGTTGCTAATGTGGGGATGAAAGTATGTAAATCCTGGTTTTCTTTCCCCGGTGAGATGACAGGTAAGAAAACCTATCTCATTGGACCCGTGTTCTAGTCTTGAAGTGACTTTGTTGTTGCTGCTGTCCTCACTGGGTTTGCCGACCGGGGTTGTGTGACAAGAGCTCCTAACGGAATCACCCTTCCGAAAAGCAGCCGGACCCCGTGCAGCGGCCGCGTCTGTGGGTTTTGTGCGTCAACAACCGTGGACCAGTAACTGTGGCGTGTTACGAGTGTGGATCCATTCTAATGCTGTCGGAGCAGTCCTGAATTAAGGTCGTGTCTCTGTTTCCATTAGAAACCTCACTGTCTGCTCGGTTTGACATGACTCCAGGCACGTTGGTCCAAATCTTGGCGAGTCTGTTAAATAGTCCTACCAGATGCTGTTCAGAGTGGCTTTCCCCCTGAGACGTTCCCAGTGGGGGTATTTTTGGTGTGATGGCAGAATGCAGCGTCTGGGGCCAGGAGGCTGACCCGTGGGGCGGGCGCTGTGGCAATCCCGGTTCCACCCTCATTAGGAGGCCTTCAGGGACATGAGTCTTCTCTTCCTCCCTCCCCTACTTTTCCGAATTTAACACCTAGCATTTCTCTGGACTTTCAGTGAAATGCTTTACTACGGAGAAGGAACCTGTCAAAATCTTTTTGAATAAATGAACCCACGCTAGAAATATTTCCTGGACACATCGTCACGGCCAAGAAGATGGGAGAAACTTGATGAGGATGTTGGAACTTAGCAGTGCCTCTGACTTAGGGTGGAACTGATTTTCTGGGGCCGGGAGCCCCAGGGCGCGGAGCCGACGTAATCTGAGGGTGTCTGTCTCCTTATGCTGCTGTTCTCTGCTGCTTTCTCCCAAAGCCGGTGCAGCCGCAGGCCGGAGCAGTCCCGTCCCAGAGCCAGGCCACCAAGGGTACAGCCGCTGATCGGCCCCGACCCCCCGGGGCCTGTCTGGGAGCCGGAGGTCCCTTGGCCTTGCCAATTCGGGGCATTGGTTCCTGGCCCCTAATCAGCCAGGTGTGTCCAAGGATGTGTAGAGCCCGTGTGGATGTGGACTTGCCTCCCGGCAGGAATTTCGGTCTCTAAGTGAGACACAGAATTAGGGACTCTCTACACCGGGGACACCCCCACCCCTCCTCCGCTCTCGGGACTGTGCATGTCTGGGAGCACCCCCACCCCCGCCCTCGGGACTCTGCGCGTCCAGGGAGCACTCCCACCCCCCCCAACCTCAGGACTCTGCACGTCCGGTGAGCAACTCCCCCCACCGTCGGGACTCTGCACATCCGGGGAGCACCCCTACTCCTGCCCTTGGGACTCTGCATGTCCGGGGAGCACCCCTACCCCCACTCCTCGGGACTCTGTGCGTCCGGGGAGCACCTCCACCCCCCACCCTCGGGACTGCGCATCTGGGGAGCACCCCCAACCCCGCCCTTGGGACTCTGCACTCCCGGGGAGCACTCCCACTCCCCTACCCTCAGGACTCTGCACGTCTGGGGAGCACCCCGACCCCCACCCTGGGACTCCACATCCAGGAGCTCCCCCCGCTGGAGGCTGTGGGCTCTGGGAGACCCATGGTGGTGGGTTTGATTCATGACCTTGCCTGTCTGGCACTGTCTGATGTTAACCCAGGGCCACGGCGGCTGATTCCAGTCAACACCGTGGGGCTGGCTTCCAGAGTTCTGACATTTTCCTCCTGGGAGAAACCCGAGGTTTTCTTTGTGTCTCTTTGGGACATTTAATTTCTCTGTAAAAAGTGGACGATGTGCGTATTGCTTCGAGTGCCTCGTGGGGAAGATGACTGGTCGGCAGTGACCACGGGGACTTCCGGGTGTGTGTCCTGAGTGTCCCCATGCTCACCCAGGCCATGTGAGGCCCCCAGCCCCCAGCTGCCCCTCACCTCCCTCGCTGCTCCTGAGCTCGAGCCTCAGCCCTGAAATGCCCTTGCGTCCTGCAGAAAGGACTGTAGTCCCCTGCAGTCCCTCCCCCTTCCCTTTCCTCTTCCCTGCTCCTCCCCCTCCCCTCCCCCTCCCTTCCCCTTCCCCTTCCCTTGTAATTAAGGCATTTCTCTCTGCTCTGTAATTAAAGGTGTTAATTTCAACATAATTTTTTCCAAAAGAAGATTCTTTTCTCGGCATTCTGGATTTGTGTCATTACCAATAGAGCCACGAACTGATTTTCATTTGTGTTTTTGCGACTGTTCTAAAAATTGGGCTTTAGGGAGCAAGGGGAGGGGCGAATTCCGCTTTACCCCTCGCTTCTGGATGGCACTGTCGGGAAGCTGTCCTCAGCGATGGACACGCTCTGTCCCCTGCCTTCAGCTCCACACCCAGGTGCTCTGGGGAACTCAAAGCAGCTGTGGAGGGGGGCCCCTGGATTTCAAGTCCCGTCTAATTTTGGTTCATCTCCATATAAATGGCTGCCCGTGGCTCACGGTTTCTGTACTGGGCCGTGCCGCTCCAGAGGGCCGCAGGCTGCGTGATCCAAAGGTTCTGGGCGAATTGCAGGTTCGTGCCTCCCAGCTTTCCAGATCTGCTGAAACACGGTTTGCTTGTGGGATGTAGGAAGCCCGCAGACGAGGACAGGGAGCCGATTCTCCTGCGTTCGCCCCTCGGGGAGCGGGATGCCGACGCCCCGGGCCGAGGTGTCAGGTGATGGACTCCAGAAGCAGCCGCAGCTGGCGAGTGTGGGGCTTCCAGAACCGTTCCCACCTATCTCAGAGATTGTACTGGTGCATTTCAGCGATGATGATAGTTTTCGATGGTGGCATAACTGCTTTACAGGTTTCAGATGCTGCATTTCAAACGACTGCGAAGAGAATTCCTGTGGAAGGATCCCATGCCTTGGCTATCTCATAACATAAACCAAGACTGTTAAAAAATGTGAGGAATCTGTTCTAACGTGTAAAGCAAGGTGAGAGGGGAAAAGCCATCTCCCTCTTCTGATGATGCCCGACATGAGCCAGTGCCCGTCAAGCCAGAGGATGAAAACCCAGGAGGGAGGCGGACGGAAGGGCCACTCTGTCACCGACCCTCCAGTCCCTCTCCACGCTGCCTTCTGAGGTTTCTTCCAGAAAACTGGTCCGTGTGTGGGGTGGATATCATAGCCCCGGGGTCAACGTCCGGAGAGAGACGACCCAGCCCCAGAGCCTGCGGGTCAAGGACCCTGCTGTGTGTGCTCACGGTGTGACCTCCTCTGGGACCCTCTGTCTCTTCATCGGTCACATGAAGATCTGAGCGTGGTGTCCTCTGAGAGCCTTGGTCTCTTCATCGGTGCTCCCGAGGGCTTTCCCCCTGACGCTCCAGGCCCTGGCAGTGTTCCTTCTGAAGGGGACGCCTCTGCACTTGCCCCTTGGGCATGTGAGCAAAGGGCATTTGGCTCTTTGTGTCACGGGGAAGGGCTCTGCCTTTTTGCACCGGTTTCCTTCACCTGGGGGTGTGGCAGTCGTGTTGGCGGAGGCGAGTACAGGAGAGATGACGGTGTCCTTGTCCGCTCTTTTCCTCCGCGGAGTGCTCCCCGCTTGTGCCCCGGGAGCACACGCCTGCCTCTGTGGTGGGAGGAGCAGGATTCTTGCCGCCCGGGACCCGAGCGGGCTGTCACGGGAGCGCTCGACGCCACGGGAGCGCTCGGTGTCCGGCTCATCACGTGGCACGTCCTTGTTCGAACCTGCTTTGTGCATGGGCTGTCCGGAGAGCCCCGCGGGAACCAGGCCCGTGACCTTGTTAGCAGCCGAGCGTCCCTGCTGGCCGAGTCCGTGTGGGGTGCACGTCTTGTCCCAGAACGGGCGAGATGGCGAGCGCGGGGCAAATGGAGGGCTCGCTGCAGCAGGGGACGTAGGCGGTATTTCGGACACCGCGTGGGTCTCGCTGGAGTTCGGGAACCGGACCCTGCTCGGTCTTCATCCGGAGATCGGGGGTCCCTGCCCCTAAGGCGAGGTACTCACCCTCCGCGCTTGAAGAACGCAAACGCAGGAAGCGTGTGTGAGGCTTCCTGGCTCGTCCCGTCCCGCACGCCTGGCCGGGCGGGCTTCCTGGGGCCGCGTGGGCAGGTTGTGTCCCGTGGGCCCGGTCTTCCTGTCCCCCGTCCCCCTCTGGCCGCGTCTGCAGCGGGAGCGGGTTCGCTGCGGAGCACGTGGTCCCCGCGGAGGTCTGGCTGGGGAACGAGTGATCTGGTGTCTCAGCTTTGGGATGCGCGCCCCCTGCCTTGCGGGCTACTTGGTGTCCTCTAACATGCACTTTAGTGGAATTTGCTCTAAATGCTTTGAAATGAGCAGGAGCCTGGAGAAAGGAACTGGCCAAACGCCTTGGAAAATGTCATTTCATCAACGGAGTGGATTCGATAGCCCTAGGGAAGCGGGGGCCCAACACACCACAGCCGCGGCCCGTGGCCCCGGTTAGCTGCCTCCCAAAACGCTGGGGCTCCTGGGGGCTCCGGATCGTCCGGAGCCCGTCTCCGAACACCGAGGCTTGGCCGTCAGGGTTGCACGGCAGCACCGTGGACACCTGCCCGCCGGCTTCCCGCCGCCTGGCCAGGGAGCGCCGCCGAGAAGCAGGGTCGGGGCCCCGCACACGGGCGATTCCCGGCGCCGCCCCGGGCCTGCAAAGCAGGGTCTCGCTGCTGGGGCGGAGGCCAGGCATCCGCTCGGTCGGCCAGCTGCCCAGCTGACCGCGGTGCCGCCGAACTGCGGGGACCCCGGTGTGTAGACGGCCAAGGTCAGGACACCGGCTCTGACATGGGCCCCGTCTGATTCCCAGGTTGATTTTTTTTTTCTTTTTTTGAGCTCTAGGAACACATATTTTATGTATGTATGTATTTGTTTTTATTTTATTGTATTTTATTATTTTATTTTATATTTTACTTATTTTATTTTATTTTATTTCATGTTAGTTAACATGTACTGGGGTGTTGGCTTCAGGGCTGAAATTCAGTGATTCATCACTCACATACAACACCCAGTGCTCATCCCAACAAGTGCCCCCCTCCCACCACCCACTTTCCCCTGCCCCTCACCCACCTCCCCTCCGTCAACCCCCAGTTTGTTCTCCATAGTTAAGAGTCTCTTGTGGTTTGCCTCCCTCTCTGTTTTTATCTTAGTTTATTTTTCCTTCCCTCCCCCTATGTTCATCTGTTGTGTTTTCTGAATTCCACATAGGAGTGGAATCGTAGGATACTTGTCTTTCTCCGGCTGGGTTATTTCGCTTAGCACAATACCCTCTAGTTCCATCCACGTAGTTGCAAATGGCTAGACTTCATTCTTTTTCGTCGCTGAGTAGTATTCCATTGTGTGCGTGCGTGTGTGTGTGTGTGTGTGTGTATGTGTGTGTGTGTATATATATATATGTATATCCATATATATATACATATATATACCACATCTTCTTTATCTGTTCATCCATCGATGGACACTTGGGCTCTTTCTGTAATTTGACTGTTGTTGATAGTGCTGCCCTTTTATGTTTACACACTTCTCACTTAAACTATTTTAACCTCTCACTGGGAATTGCTCTCCAGGTAGAATACTTGTTTTGGTGCCACTACAGGGCAGATCTGATGTCTGGGCTTCTCTGTGCCTCAGTCCGGAGATGTAGGAAGTCCCCACGAGATAAGGAGTGTGCCTCAGAGGGTGGCGGAGAGACCGTGAAGGTGTCAGGGTGGAACCCAGGCTTGCTCGTTCTGATACAGTCACAGCAGACAGTGCCCAGTGTGAGTCTCCCCTCCTGAAGTTCGAGTGTCTGTGGCCTTGGCTCTCCATCATCCCTGCGCCCTTACGTCAGTTTGCTCGAATACCTTCTCTTTCCTCTGCAGTGTGTCCTAGTAATTCCATAATGGGTTTCCCAGAGGTATATCAATACAAGCATTTATTGAGCCCCAACTGTAGACCCCCTGTGTGGCTGGGTTGCCAAGGCCGCACAGACGAACATACATCGTCTTTACCCCGTCCCAGGGGCTCTGAGCCGTTGATCGGATGTCCGCTGTCAGGGTTTCCTATGTCCCAGCCTTGGCCTGTTTCACAAGGCGGGAGCCCAAGAAAAACACGTAAATCGTTGCATATTCATTTGGCATGGTCCTCGATGCTTCCTGGGATTCTGGATAAAGAACTGGGACTTGGTTGTAGCTTAAACTAATGAAGATTGAGCCCAAGGTCCGGTGGACCTTCTGTAAACACTTTGAAGTGATCCAAATATGGTGAGACCGTTTGGTGAGAGGGTGTGATGTCTGAGACTGGGAGTTCGGCTGCCTGGAATCTTTATGGGGTATTTGTAGAATCCAAATCTGCCGTGGGCAGACAAGTCAAATCTGGTACTTGGAAATAATGACAGATGTTGACTAAGGTGATTTTTTTGTTGTTCCCAAAGTCTCGCATTAAGGTTACACCATCTGCACGATATTTTTTAAAGAAGAATTTTATAATAACCATGTTCTCATGGAATCTCAAACAAACATAAATCTGGAACAACGAATAACCCAAGAGACTTCTTGACTTACCTCCGAGAAGTGCTAAAGAGAAGCAAAAATACATGAATATTGCAATTGCTATTGATGTGGAAGCAGGCAAGGAAAACAGAGAAAACGGAGGTGTTTGGGGGAAAGGGAAGAGATTTGCAGAGCAAACAGTTCAGCACAGCATGTGGCCGCCCTGAGTCGGGGGCTGGAGCCTAAGTCTCACCGTACGGCAGGTGGGGTCCATGAAGGGGCTGGAAGAGCTCCAGGAAACAACAGGTCTGGGGACCAAAGCCATCACAGAGTCTCTAAAAACACAGAGAAAGTCTTCTGTCAGGGCGCCTGGGCGGCTCAGTCCGTTGAGTGTCTGACTCTTGATTTTGGCTCAGGTCATGATCCCAGGGTCGTGCGATCAAGCCTTGGGTTGGGTTCTGCACTGAGCGTGGAGCCTGCTTGGGATTCTCTGTCTCTCTCTCTCTCTCTCTCTCTCTCTCTCTCCCTCCCTCCCTCCCTCCCTCCCTTCCTCCCTCCCTCCCTTCCCCCTCTTGTATTCTGTCTCTCCCCACCATCCCCCCCAATCTATGTTCACTCAAACAGTGAAGTCAGTATGGTAAAAAACAAGAAAGATAATGGTTTCTAGGCCTCCTGATTCCATCATAGTGTGTTTCCACATCACTCCCAGCCATAAGAAGCATCTAGAACCTGTGTGCCCCAGCGTCTCAGCGAGGCCGTGGAGACTGCGTTTCCCCTGGCTGCTTTCAAGTCCTGAGAGGTCTGTGGTGGTCCCACACAGGGTGGAGAGTTTTCCTGGGGTTTGCTGCTCACACACGTGGCCTCAGCCTCTGTATCACCCCATCCCACATCTGTCACCCCATCTTGGGTCCTCCTCTCACAGCACCCCTCTGCATTGACCCTGAGAGAAGGACTGACCCTTCATTTTCTTCCTGACTCTTCCTTCAGAAACCTGCTACTTTCTCTTGACCTGGTGATCACAGGTGGCCCTGGATGGTGTGGTGATTACGGGTGGTCCCAGAGGACCTAGTGATCATGTGTGGTCCCAGATGACACGGTGACTGTCTGTGGTCCCAGGTTTGCTGCCCTCTAAATTGTAAATTCTACAGGGGCAGGCCTTCCATTGAGCCCCACCTTCCTGGAGATGAGAGGAGGTAGGCAGCAGTGACTGAATAATTATTAAGTAAGTTCAATTAAAGCTGCATCTGAATTGGCTTATATTACTTCTAGGGAACGAATGAATGAATGAATGAATGGGTGAGTAAACGCAACGGCAGTGTCTCCGGGAGAAACACCTACAGCGGGCTGTGCTTCCCTTCCCCCTTGAGCGCAAGTCGTAGACTTTACGAGATCTCCACGTCGGCATCGTGGGTTTCCATTCTCTCATTTGCTAACAGCAGGGAAGGCTCAGGGCTGAAAATGGAGACGTTGCTCCTTAGAACGGGCTTGCGTTTGTGACCTCTCACACCTGTCCTTCAGTTGCTCTCAGAATTACTTCCTCTTACGCGCCAGCCAGCGGTGTGCAGGCATCCAGACCCCCTGACCGTGCTTCTGTCCCGCCCGATCCCCAGGGTCAACCTCGTCTGCAGAGGAAGCAAACACACTTAGGAGCTAAACTCACTGCCTAGTGGCCTCCGGGTTAGAAAGTTGATGCTTTTGCGAATCTTACAGCTGGAGACCTACGTATTTCTTGATGTTACGCCATAGCGTAAACAGTAGAAAGAAGTCTTGAATCAATCTCACTGTGGGAGGATCCATCCATATGCAGACTTAGGGGACGCTTTAACCCGTTCCTTTAATGGTTGGATCTTGTTCTGACTTTCCCTCCGGCTTACACCCTGGCTTTAATCAAAATACAGACCGTGTTTTTGACCCATTTGCATTTGACCTGTCTGGCGTCCATGCAGGATGTCTCCCTCGGTGTCTGGACAGACACTGCGTGGGCACCCCCTGCCGCTGTCCTTGCCGTCGGGCACACAAAGACATGGGGACCCCTGCACCTCTGAGGTTTTCCTTAAAATAGCGTCGCTCAAGGTCCTATTGATTCCTTTCTAAACTTGGCAAATTACCTTTTATCTGAACTAGTTTGAAGACCCTCAACCAAGTTCTTTTAGTAGAGTGAGTTCTTGGGGTGCCTGGGTGGCTCAGTGGGTTGACATCCGACTCTCGATGTTGGCTCAGGGCGTGATCTCGTGGTTCCTGGTCCTGAGACCTAGCCTCCTGTTGGGCTCTGCACCGACATCGCGGAGCCTGCTTGGTCGGGATTCTCTCTCCCTGTCTCCCTGCTCCGCCCGCTCTCTCTTTCTCTAAATAAATAGATGAACTTAAAAAGGTAAACGGTGAATTCTTTACACTAGGACTGTTCTATTTCCCCTTAAGCGGCCTTGTTGAAGAACACAGCCCCGGTAAATGCACTGTCTCCTTGGAACATAATTGCTGTTAAAAATGGGAAGGGGGAGAAACGTGTGTGAAGTGTGAGTTGTCTTATTTCTGGCAAAGAATGCCTCCATTGTTAGTTCCACGCCATTCACTTATCAAGAGTTATGGTCAAATTCCAAATGCCCCAATACTAGGCTTTCCTTTATTGTGCCTGGGGGTGGGGCCGGCCCTGAGATCTCACAGGCTCACCTGTGCTCCTTGTTTCCTACACCGTCTCTGTCTGTCTGTCTTGTGTCTGCCTCTGTCTCTCTGTGTCTCTCTGTGTGTCTCTCTCTGTCTCTCTGTCTTTTCTCTGTCTCTGTCTCTTTGTGTCTCTGTCTTGTCTCTCTGTGTCTCTCTCTGACTCTCTCTGTCTTGTCTCTGTCTCTCTGTCTTGTCTCTGTGTCTCTCTCTGACTCTTTGTCTTATCTGTCTGTGTCTCTCTCTCTGTCTCTCTGTGTCTCTGTGTGTGTGTGTCTCTCTCTGTCTCTGTCTCTCTGTCTTTTCTCTGTCTCTGTCTTGTCTTTGTCTATGTCTCTCTCTGATTCTCTGTCTTGTCTCTGTCTCTGTCTTGTCTCTGTGTCTGTCTCTGACTCTGTCTCTGTCTTGTCTCCGTGTCTCTGTCTCTCTGTGTTGTCTCTTTCTCTGTCTCTGTGTCTATCTCTGTCTCTCTGCCTTGTCTCTGTCTCTCCGTGTCTCTGTCTCTGTCTCTGACTTGTCTCTGTGTCTCTCTCTATCTTTGTCTCTTTGTCTCTGTCTCTCTGTCTCCCTCTCTCTGTCTTATCTGTGTCTCTCTGTCTCTGTCTTGTTTCTGTCTGTCTTGTCTCTGTCTCTCTGTCTCTCTGTGTCTATCTCTGTGTCTCTGTCTTGTCTCTGTCTCTCTGTGTCTCTGTCTTGTCTCTGTGTCTCTCTTTGTCTCTGTCTCTGTCTCTCTGTCTTATCTGTGTCTCTCTGTCTCTGTGTCTGTCTTGTCTCTGTCTGTTTCTCTGTCTTGACTCTGTGTCTGTGTCTGTCTCTCTGTATTGTCTCTGTCTCTCTGTCTCTCTGTGTCTGTGTCTCTGTCTGTCTGTCCCTCCCACACGACACTGTCAGGGCCCAGCTGTGTGGTGTGAGAGGAGGTCTGTCTTTGCGGAAGGACGAGGCAGGGACAGAGCCCCGAGAGGCTGGGGGTGACATCTCTGGGGGGCCGCTCTCCCTCCGGGACAGCAGGCCGACGCGTCGGCACCTCCCAGGAGCTGGGTGGACCCGGGGGCGGGCACGCCTCTGGGGCCGCAAAGTTAAAACACATTTTGGGCAAAGTGGAACGACCGGGCCCGGAAACTCTGTGGCCAGAATTCAGTCAGATGTTCTTCCGCGCTCGCTTCGCCCAGGTTTGAGCACAGGAGCACGTTTTGCACGCCCCCGGGAAAGCGGCGACGCCTTTCCGCTTGCTTTTCTCTTCCCGGTGAGGCTCCCTGGGCTTCTGGGCCCGTTCCCGCGTGTCCCCCATTGCGGACTCTGAAGGGGACAGGCCCTGAGCACGGCGCTCTCTGGCTCTGCAGGTGTTTCCGGGACAGACGACGCCACGGCCACCTGCTCACACGTACGCGGTGCCCGCGGGAGGCGGTGACGACCGCGGCTCTGCCCCCGGCGTTTTCCTTCAGCGCGGGGCTCGTGCTCACAAAGCAGAGAAAACCCCACGTGGGGCGGGGGATGCGCCAGTGGCCACAGGCGCCCGGAGGTGCCGTTTATGCCGTGGTACAAAGCCGTCCCACGCTGGACAGGCGTGAGGTGGGCCGCCTGCAGTGGGACCGTCCACGCAGGGCCCGGCGTGGGGGCAGCCGGACCACTGGAGGGCACCGTAGGCTCCGTGATGCCGCGTCGGGGTGTCAGCAGGAGCCGACGTGGGACGGGGAACCCCTGCGAGCGCGGGCGCTGGGGGCCGCCGGGCCCTCTGCACTGGCTCCTTCGCGTGGTCCCAGGCTCGCAGCCCCTGTGGCCCCGGGCGGGCAGACCCCTGACTGCTGGGCATGCCCCGTGTCCCGGGAGCGAGCAGCTCCCCCAGGGCCCGGGCGTTTATTCAGAAAGCCATAATCTGAGCAAGTACGCGGGAGGGGGTCGCTGGGACAGGGAGGTGGTGAGGCGCCACCGCCTCCTGGCTCCTCCGGTGCCCTCCTCACGGCCCTAACTTCCAGGGTGACCATGAGACGTGGCGCACGCAGGAGGGAACTAGCGAGTGAACTTACAGATTAAAATCCCGGTCGCTTGGACGATGGAGGTGAAGCGGGTTTCCCACACATCCCACTGCGGATGGACCGTGTTATGCACCATTGAGTCCGGAGCTCCGGGATCCAGCCGCAGACGCTGGCTTGGAGACCGCGGGCCGTCGACCTCCCTGCTGGCCCGTGGCTCAGGGTCCTCGGGTCCCCGCGATGTCTCTGACGGCCGCAGGTTGCGATCGGCGGTGGCCTCAGGCCAACGTCCGTCTCCCGCTGCTCTGCAGAAACGCCTCTTTACATTTGTCTGGCTTCTTTTTCTTTTCTCCCCCAAGTTTTTGCGAGTGGATCAAGACAAGGACAAGGACTGCCAGCT
Organism: Neofelis nebulosa; assembly: GCF_028018385.1. NCBI lineage: Eukaryota > Metazoa > Chordata > Mammalia > Carnivora > Felidae > Neofelis > Neofelis nebulosa. Next base: position 154,415,527 of record NC_080787.1, read on the forward strand.
GGTGTGTGCGGGTTCCTCACAGAAGCCACTGTGCGCGTCTGACGGCCGGACCTTCCTGTCCCGCTGCGAGTTCCAGCGTGCCAAGTGCAAGGACCCTCAGCTGGAGATCGCTTACCGGGGCAACTGCAGAGGTGAGCCGTGTCTGATCGTTCGCTCAGAGGTCGGCCGATCAACCGCTAAGCGTAAGGCCGAGTGGTTTGTTCTCACCTTTGCAACGTTTTTATGCGTAAAAACTCAGGGATTCCAAGTTTGTGTCAGGAAGGAGGGAAATTTTGGGGACTCAAGGGCAGAGGCACCTTTTACCTTGTTTCGTGCTCTTTTCTTAGGCTGTTTGGTGCCATCTCAACACACGCGTATCGGCGTTTCACGGAACACTTTCTGAGTGTTTTATTCTCACCAAAGTTAATCCTGCTTCCATCAGCCCTGTCTTGTCCCCCCTTCCAGCCAGTGGGACGTCACACAGCACCCGTGGGGTCGATGGCGATTTCTTTCGCGTTGATTTTACACGTGAAATTTTTGATTATCCTGATTTAGGAAGCAGATTTACATTTAACTAGCACGCTCCGAGCAAAACACTGAAATACTTCCTATGTTAATGAAGGGTTTCACTCCGCAGAGTATGCTGATGCTTTGAGCCCCAACAGAGTTGCATTCAGAAAGAGACAGGGCACAAGCAGGGGAGGGGCAGAGAGAGAGGGAGACACAGAATCCGAAGCGGGCTCCAGGCTCCGAGCTGTCAGCACTGAGCCCGACACGGGGCTCGAACCCGCAAGCTGTGAGATCATGACCTGAGCTGAAGTGGACGCCCAACTGACTGAGCCACCCAGGTGCCCCTCATGCGCTTTTTACTAGGAAAGACGGCGTCTGGACGGTTGTGCGGGGATTCAGATGATTTGCATTTTTCTAGATATTTCTCCGGAGGCGAGGGAAACGAAAGCAAAAATAAACTATTGGCACTTTATCAAAATAAAAGGCTTCTGCATGGCAAGGGAAACAATCAGCAAAACTAAAAGGCAGCCTACGGAATGGGAGAAGATATTGGCAAACGACATGTCCGATAAAGGGTCAGCATCCAAAATCTGTAAAGAACTTATGCAACTCAATACCCTAAGAACAAATAATCCAATTAAAAAATGGGCAAAAGACATGAATAGACACTTCTCCAAAGAAGACATCCGGATGGCCAACTGACACATGAAAAGATGCTCACCGTCGCTCACGATCGGGGAAATACAAGTCAAAGCCACACTGAGATACCACCTCACACCTGTCAGAATGGCTAACGTTAACAGCTCAGGAACCAATAGATATTGGGGTGTCGGGAAAGGGGACCCCTCGTGCACTGCTGGTGGGAATGCAAATTGGTAGAGCCACTCTGGAAAACAGTATGGAGGTTCCTCAGAGGTTCCGGAACCACCCTAAGATCCGGCAGTCGCACTATTAGGTATTTACCCAGAGAATACAAGGACACCAGTTCAAAGGCATTCGTGCACCTTAATGTTTCTAGCGACATCATCTACAACAGCCGGGTTATGGAAGCAGCCCAGATGTCCGTTGATAAGTGAATGGATGAAGCTAATGCGGTATGTATGCAGCGGAATATTTCTCAGCCATCAGAAAGAATGAAATCTTGCCATTTGCAGCGACATGGGTGGAGCCAGAGTGTATCATACTGAGCGAAATAAGCCAGGCAGAGAGAGACAAACGCCATAGGATTTGACTCGTATGTGGAATGCAAGAAAGAAAACAAACGAACAAAGGAAAAAGAAAGAGAGACGAGCCCGAAACGGACTCTGAACTACAGAGAACACAGTTGAGTCACCGGAGGGGAGGTGGTGGTGGGGGAGGGGGGTGGGGAGCAGGAAGCGGGTAAAGAGGACGTGGGTCGCGATGAGCACCGAGGGTATGTGTAACTACAGAATCACTACATTGTGCACCTGAGATATAACACTGCGTGTTTACTGTGCTGGAACTTAAGAGTGATTTGCAGTGGGCCTGGCCAGAAACGGCATGACCACGTCTCACGGAAAAGTGGCCTCAAAGAAAAGCACCCGCGTGAGGAGTTCTGTTCCTCTCTGTTCCGTGTCTAATTTCTGTACTCTCGTTCTGAACTCGTCAAACTGAGAAAAATTTGGACGCCTCGGTTATAGTTTTACACGTCAGTTATCTGTGCTGAGAAAGGAGAGGCGATTTAAGAATAGATTCAAATATCAGGCGACTTGGTCTTCAGGGAAGCTTCTAGAAGCAGTCACCTGTGCTGGCCTCGCCCGCGGAAGCATGCTGTGGGGGCGGTGGTAAAGTTTGAGTCAATGCTGCTTTCTCGTGCCACGTTCCTGTAGATGACCCCGATCAGCTGTTCTGCCAGAAGGCCACGGGGGAGCTGCCGGGGTTAGTCTCTGCCTTAGCGATCACCTGCGGGCACCTGGAGGGGTTAGTTAGACCAGGGCCCGGGCCCCTGTCCTCCCTGGGTGGAAACCTGACGCAAAGGCCTGCGAGTCCACACCTCCCGAGATCGCTCTCCAGAGCACCTTGACTCAGGGCTCTGCTCTGCCCACCGTGGCGTCCGTGCTGGGCTGCTTTTGGACGCGTGTGTCCTTTTTGATAATGTCATCGTTCCCCTCTTTGTATTTGGATCCAGCCTAAGTTTTCTGGGAAATTCCCTTGGCTGGGATTCTCATCCACTTCCCTCAACCAATTTCAGACCATAGATCTGTGACACAGAAAATGTGCCAAGGGGAGTGAGCTTCACAAAAGCTGGTTCCTCTGAAATCCAAGGGGTTAAAATAAAAAGAATGTACGGATGCCCATAGATTTCAAAGTCAAGTTTATTTGGTGCTTCAGCTGGCAAGGGTAGTGAATATTAAGGTTATTGACAGCGACATTATTAGTCACACGTTTGTTTAAAATAACTGGGCGTCACGCACCCCTGATACGCGTGATGCATGATTTGGGAACAGCCCTCATCTTGTAGGGGACAGGAACCTGTGCCGCTCTGGGGGCTGCCCTGGAAAGGGGCTTCCAGGCTGCGACGGGACCGTCCCTGCGGAAGCAGCCTTCCGCCTGGATCCCGGCTCACGGTGGCGATCGGCCCCCGTCCAGGGGATGGGCTCCTTCGTATAGACTGGCGAACTGTGCCATCGCTTACCAACGCCGTTCCCCTGCCCAGGGCTCCAACGGGGAGGAAACGGTTCACGGGGAGTGGGAAGAGGTAAAAGGGAGCCCCGGTGCGGATGGGGGCCAGAGACAGGAATCCTGCCGGACTGGGGAAGTCATGGTACTGCCTACGTCCCTCTCAGGGCACGAGTACAGCAGATTCGACAGCACAGCCGGGTCAGAAGCTTGCGTCTACGAACGGGAAGGAGGGGGCACGAGACCGAAGGTCCCCTTGCACTGCTTCACGTGCTACAAACAACCGTCTGGGTTTTTCTCACATCGTCCCTGGGGTTGAAATAGTGTCAGTCTGGCCGATTGGCAATCGCATATTCTGAGGACGTTGGGTGGGTGGCAGTCCCACTGGCCTGTTTTGAATGTACTGGTTTGAAAACAACTAAAATGTTTTAGTCCACGTTTCATTAAGCTGGATTAAAATATTTTATGCATTTGATGTCATGATCTAAGTGTTGCCCTTGAACAGAAATGCAGTGGTTGGCACCGATGGATTTTTCTCATGTTTTCTTAGAAATTTTGTGGAGTTTGGGTTTTCAGAGCTTAGCAAACACATTAATATTTTCCCTTTGATCTGAGTCCATTGGGGCTGTCTTGCTTTTCGACAGCATTTCTGGCATCCAATGAAAAAGCCAGAAAACAAATAAGGAGGAGGAACGGTCCAACGTCAGGAGGCGTAGGAGCGACTTTGGGATTTCCGGAAGCAAAGTCATAGCAGAAACGTGACAGAAACAGCCGTCTCGGGGATTCCGGGTCCCAGGAGTTTCTAAGAAAAGGAATGTGCTTACAGAATGCTCCCGATCTCTCCCCATTCCTGTTTGCTGCCCCATTCCTGTCGTGGTCCTCATCGTGGCTGGCTGAGCGAGGCCACAGTCTCCCCGCGCCACGGTGAGCACACGGCACGCGGGCCGGACGTGCGGGGCCTTGGCAACGTCCGTGTGGAGGCAGAAGTGCGTGCCCACATCGGGGATGGACGGATGAGTGGTTGTTGTTCTTCATGACGATCGTGTTGCATGAACCCCGAGTGACACACACCCACAGGGTTTTCTTGGACAAGTGGCGACTATAAGTAGAAGCCAGAACACGTGCTTGTGGGGCCTCCGTCCGTGGTCAGTCCCTGCCGGGACAAATCCCGGGTCATAGTGCTGTCTGGGGAAACCTGCTGGCCCATCCGCAGAGGCCTCCCGCCACGGCTGCCTGCTTGGAACCTTCCCTGCAGCCCTGCGGAGACCCGTGGTCCCTCTGGGCCTCTGGTGGCGGTGGGAAGAGCCACTGGGGGTGGCGCCTTGGGGAGTGTTACCTCATAGCTGGTGAGCTGCACCAGGGACCCTACCATGATGGGGAACACACAGCAGAGCCCGCGGCCTCGATGGGGACAGACCCCGGCGGCCCCAGCGCCTCCCTCTGTGGACGTGCGGTCCACGGGCTGCCCACGGAGGGACTTCTCGCTGACACTGGGCTCTGAGCGGCCAGACCCCCAGGAGGGCAGCCCAAGCGCTGGGCACCTGTGTCCCGGAAACCCAGCGGGAAGCAGCGACCTGCAGGGCAGCGTGCGGGGCGTGTCGTCCCCGAGGATTTCTGCGGAGCCCGGAGGCGTCGCTCACCCCCGCTGGGCTTGGTGTTGGCGTCTCTGAACGCCCTCTACCTTTCCGTTAGTTTTGCTAAAAATGTGATGTAACCGTCCCGCAGCCCGAGACTCCTCCACAGTCGCTGGCCTCTCCTCTCTGCCTGTTTGTCCACGTGGGCGCTCGGAACGCGGACATCGGGGCCCCCGAGGGGTGGGGCGGTGCCGGGAGGGCCCAGCGCCTGCCCTGCACACTTCCCAGCGCTCTGAAGCCCGCTCAGGTGTGCGAACTGCAGACTCAGCCTCGGTTTCTCTCGCCGGCTGGCTGGGGCCGCATGTCCACACCAGCCTTCTTGTCTCTAAAACAGGGCGGTGGGACCAGGTGAACACTAAGAATTCTTCCTGTTCAACCATTTTCCTAATCATGAGAAGGCCCCTGACAAGCCTTGATTTACACGCGGAGTGTAAAGAAACAGGCTCCTTTCACTTCAGGGGCGTCGCCTTTGGGAGGCCAGAGCCGTCTGGGTGTGTCCTGTAGCTTCACCAGGAGGCTTTGTGAGCCACAGCAAGTGTCCGGTCCCAGAGTGTGGTTTGGCTGCGCTAAGTCAGCTCTTGGCCTGCTATTATTTTCTTCAACAAAACAGAGTTCTGCAAAAGAAATCTATGCGGGATGTGTGGAATGTGTGTGTGTGTGTGTGCAAGACTATCTCTGTGTGTATGCATGTGTGTGCATGTGTGTCTAGTGTGCACATGTATATCTTTGTGTGTGTTGTGTGTATCTGTGTGTGTGTGCATGTGTGTATCTGTGCATGCACATGTGTACATATATATGTGTATGTGTACATATGCTTGTGTGCTGTGTGTATATAGGTAGCTGTGTGTATTGTGTGTGCATATATGTGTATATGTGTATGTCTGTGTGCATGTGCATGTGGGTGTGTGTTGTGTGTGTGCATATCTGTGTGTGCATGTGCATGTGGGTATGTATTGTGTGTGTGCATATCTGTGTGTGCATGTGGGTGTGTATTGTGTGTGTGTGTGTATATTGTGTGTGTATATCTGTGTGTGCGTGTGCATGTGGGTGTGTATTGTGTGTGTGCATATCTGTGTGTGCATGTGGGTGTATATTGCATGTGTATATCTGTGTGTGCGTATGCATGTGGGTGTGTATTGTGTGTGTGCATATCTGTGTGCGTGTGCATGTGGGTGTGTATTGTGTGTTTGCATCTGTGTGTACGTGTGGGTGTGTATTGTATTGTGTGTTTGCATATCTGTGTGTGCGTGTGCATGTGGGTGTGTATAGTGTGTTTATATCTGTGTGTGCATGTGGGTGTGTATTGTGTGTGTGTGTGTGCATGTGGGTGTATATTGTGTGTGCATATATGTGTGTGCATGTGCATGTGGGTGTGTATTGTGTGTCTGCATACCTGCGTGTGGGTGTGTATTGTGTGTGTATCTGTGTGTGCACGTGCACTTGTGTATCTGTGCATATATGTACGTGTACCCGTGTACGCATGTGTATGTGTACAGATGTGTGTGTGTGTGTGCATCTGTGTGCATAGATGGTGAGTAAAAACCTCTGGGCCACCAGACAAGGGGAGAGATCAATCGTGCATTGTTCTAAAAGGAACTTGACAGCAAGGGAGTTGCCTGTGTGTGCGTGTGCAGGTGCCTCCGTGCGTGCACGTGTGGGTACACATGACTCTCTCCTGCATCCAGTCTTCAGGCGGGGTCCTTGTTCGTGCTATGTGCCGTGTCGAAGCTGCACTTCCTTCCCACAGGCAGGCCACCTGAAGTAGCCATTGCATAAAGCGGTGTCCTAGGACTTTTTCGTCACATCTGTGCGTCTCTCTTGCAGAAACCCTACGCCGGTCACGTTCGCCTTCACTCTTTTATGGCGTTCTAACAGGTCTGAGGTTAGAAATGTCCTTCCTTGCGGACTAAGGTAGACACGACGGGAAGCAGCATCACTGCTTGCACGTTCCAGCCGCGATCAGAAGCACAAGACTCTTTGGAATGTTGCGTGAAGAACGGTCTTCCCTGTGCTCCACCAACATGCGTGTTCCCGCAGCGCTGGTTCACCAGCAGAGCCGGGAGTGTCAGCGCAGCGCCGGGCCGGGCCCGGGAGGGTGGCACTCAGACTCCGTAAAGGGGACGTGGTGACGGTTGCGCCGTGGTCTCTTTTGATGCCCTGATGCTCGCGGTTATCAGTTACCCGGCAGATGGTTGTGACCGGGCGTCTCCTGTATGAATGTTGCACAGGCTCCGAATACTTCGATATATTCTTGCAACAGCTTGCAGCGCATGTAGGTTTTTTCCTGTATGGCTTGGCAACCCCAAGCGTGTACTCGAGGTTTTCCTATTATAATTTGTTTCTGTCTTTCTGCATTTGAAACGATAACACTTATGTAAAAGGGAAACTCTGTTCCTTCCCCCTCCCGCTCCAGAGCGCTGCGGTCACAGAGTGGTACTGGAGGACGTACGGCACCCCTGCCCTCGCCCACCGGCAGTGGCTCGGTGGACGGGGCGCCTTGCTCGCCCTTCTGGTCTTGCATCACCGCACACCCACTGACGTTAAGGAGGCACAGAATGTTCTACTTAAGCGAAGAGTGTGGTGGTGCCGAGTCCTCCGTTTTCCTCGGAGTCTGGCCTTTGAAATTATGGGTGGATAAAATATTACAACCTTTGAAATCCCGCGTCTGCCTTCACTGGATGCCAGCAAAAATAAAAGTCTCTCATAGGGCCATCATTTCTGAGGCCGCCGCCCAAGGAGAGTGTGCCTCCTTTGTCTGGTGGCCTTTGCTCATCCGGCTCCCCTGCCCTGAGGCCAACCTCACCCGGGGCCGGGCCTGTGCCGGGCATGGGCACACAGCCGTGAGGGCGTCTGGACCTCAGAGAGCATACGGTATCAGGCTGAAAGTCAAAACCGCTCGGTAGCCATTCCAGACCGAGTCACCGGCCGGAAAAACATGCAGCCTCGCCCCGCATCTTGCTGGGCTGAACACTTGGATTTCTGTAAAGGGGGCGTTCGATTTATCCCGAGTGTGTACACGTTAACAAGGTAGGGGTTTAAAGTGACCTTGCGGCCGCGGCGGAGAGTGTCAGCGATGCGGGATCACCTGTAGTGCTCTGTGGCGCGTGGAACCCAGAAGCGCTTGCTGAGGAGGTGGGTCTCGTGTGAAATGTTCCGACCACGATGGAGGAAGTAACACGCTGAAGAGAGCACAAGGGAGGCGTGACTAATTCTGAGCAAAATCCCTGGCATTTTGCATATTTCAGTAGCATTGATCTGGTGGGTGCTGTCCACACCCTGCTCAGTCGTGAAGACCGTCACTCAGAAGATCTAGGAAAGGGACACCAGGCCGGCGGTGGGAGACGGACGGCACGTTCCTTTAGTAGGTGGTCACGGACTTAACTTCGGGGGACATCTGATGCCGACTCTGCCGTTCCGGGCCTCAGAGTCCTGTTTCCTGTGCCAGGAAAACTTGGAATTTAGTCTCCGTCAGACGTGAGCGCTGCCTGTCCGAGGACGTCTGATCAGCGCTAAGCGCAGAGTCTTTGAAGGAGGTGCATCCAGGCCAGGAACGAGGCCCACACGTTGTTTGGAAGACGTATGCTCTTTGTGCACGTTCCACGATAGTTCAAGCATTAGAAATGATTTGCGATTCCGTCGGGACCCTGGTGGAGACCGTGCAAGCTGGAACTCCTGTCACTTTTCCTTTTAGACGGTCAAACCACAGGTTATGCTAAAAACACGAGGACACAGGCCCAGCAAAGCGGTGATTTGTCCTCAGCTAAAACACAGGCTGCACTAAAACCACATGTTGCCGAGTGCCGGCTGGCCGGGCCAAAGCGTAGATCAACACACGAGCACCGGCCTGGAGGGAAGACCGTCTTCTCCAGCGCGCATGCCCGTGACACACGGCGCGGCCGGCGGCCCGGGGTCCGCAGAAGCCGGAGATGGGGATGTTCAGCAGCAGAGTCTGTATTCGGCAGGCCGGTGCCGCTGGGGCCGTGGCTGCGGCCCCGAGCCCCGCAGTGGGCGCCCACAGGGCACGCAGTCAGGGCCAGCAGGTTTTGCTACCAGACCATGAGAAGTCGCCATCTAAAGCTGTTGGCCAGGGGACACGTTTGAAGAAGCGGCTCTTGGAGTCCAGAGGCCCTTTCAGATCGAGACAGCCTGTTATTTAAATCTGGAAACACTTGGGGCGCCTGGGTGGCTCAGTCGGTTAAGTGTCCGACTTCGGCTCAGGTCATGATCTCGCGGTCCATGAGTTCGAGCCCCGCGTCGGGCTCTGTGCTGACGGCTCAGGGCCTGGAGCCTGTTTCAGGTTCTGTGTCTCCCTCTCTCTCTGCCCCTCCCCTGTTCATGCTCTGTCTCTCTCTGTCTCAAAAATAAATAAACGTTAAAAAAAAAATTAAAAAAAAAATCTGGAAACACTTTAGAAACACGGGGAAAGCCTGTCTTTTCAAGCTCTAAATCTCAGATGAGCTACGTCGCACGGCGGCCCAAAGAAGGGAGCGTGAACTTGTGGTGGCGTGTCGGAGGGCGAGAGGCCCGTGGGCGACGCACGTGGGTGCTTGGCCACGCACGCCGTGCTGCGGTGTCCAAGGGGCTCGCGCCCCGGAGCCCATCCCGGGAGGCCTGGGGCCCACCGCGGGAGGCGCTGCCCGCTGGGCCCCCGTGTCGCACGCAGGCCGGTGCGGGCTGGGGGGGTGGCGGAGGGGACGGCGGCCTCGCTCACGAGCCGCCGTGTCCCTTGTGCACACCCGCGTGCCCGTGATTGGTCTGAGGGTGTCCGTGTCCGGATGGAGACGAGACGCACTCAGTGTTTTTAGCTGCTTCCCTTCTCACCGACTTACCGGGTCGCAGGAGACGGCTTCCTGAGGAGCAGTAGGAACTCGGTGCTTTTTATCAGGTTCTGCCGCAGTGTCGCTAATGCCAACACCTGAAAGTCTGGGACAGAGCGGAGGGAGGGCTGAGGGTATTTGGCTTTTCATCTGACGTGCTGTCAGGTTTTCCTCCTGGAGCTGGAGGGGGCAGGACCTTGGTATCGCTTTGAGGCCCCGGGGCAGTGTGACACACGCGAGGGCCGTTGTGCAGGTCCCGCCGAGGCGGTCTTCAGGTAGGGCGGGTGTCCCGGGCCGGCGCGGTGTCCGAGGGCCCCCACGTGCGGCCTGGACCCGCAGGGAGCCCGCCTGCAGCCGGCCGCGGCCGGAGCTTCTTTGTTTCCCAGGAGGCAACACCTGCCTTTTAGCAGGACAGGCAGAGCGGCTTCTCTGAGCCTCAGCTCCCTGACTCATCGAGTGCAGAGAAAACCTGCTCCCATCACCTTCCCGCCGGGGGCGCTGCGGCCCCGCGCCCCCACGTGGCCCGGTGGCTCACGCGCTCGTGGGTCCCGGTGGTGTAACTGGTGCGTGTGCTGTGCTCTCCCCGCAGACGTGTCCAGGTGTGTGGCCGAGAGGAAGTACACCCAGGAGCAGGCCCGGAAGGAGCTGCAGCAGGTGTTTATTCCGGAATGCAACGACGACGGCACCTACAGCCAGGTGAGGCCCTTGGCCCCGTCCGGTCCCCGCAGCGTCTGCTCCCAGCTGCGGGGTGGGGAGGGGGTGTCCCTGGGGGCCCCCGTGCACAGCTGGGAAGGGAGTTCCCGGCGGGGCTGACTGTCACAGCTGGCGGTGGTACTGGTGAGCTCACTCACTCACGCCCGTCCCGGCGCAAGTGCCCACGTCGGGGCCGTGCCGCCGGCCGCTGTCCCTGGGCGCTGGCCTGGCCCAGCCCTTCTGGGAGGCGAGCGGGCCCCACTGACCCTGGGCCTTCCGTGGGAAGTTTACCACTCCTGGGGCAGGTGCGGGAAGGCGCAGGCCGCTGGTGACCCTGGTGCGGGGCGGTCTGTGACTTTCCTCCCACCTTGTTGGTCAGAGTCAGTCAGGAAGATAACCCAGTCCTCTGTCTTATGTGTGGCCGAGTCTTTGCCGTCAACACCACTGTTCCCCATTAAGGCAAAAATTCCTGAAGTGCGGTGCTAACGAACACAGAGAGAAACAGTCTGCTGTCCAACCAACAATGACATGAACGCTGTGCTTTTATATCACTGGGCCTCCGAGGGCCTGGCAGGGGGCTGGAGTGGGGGAGAAGTGGGCAGAGGCACCGACAGCAGGGGATGCCCTCTGTGGTGTGTGTCTTTGTGGATGGAGGAGTGGGGATGGGGGGGGAGAGGAGCTGGGGCTGGGAGGGATGCTGGGGAGACATGGGGGGCAGGTGGGGCGGTGGGGAGACCCCGGGGCTCGGAGGTGGGCAGGATGCTGGGGAGACCCAGGGCGGCAGGTGGGATGCTGTGGATACCCGGGTGGGGGGCAGGGATGCTGGGGAGACCCGGGGGTGCAGGGGAGGTGGGAGGGATGCTGGGGAGACCCAGGGGGGCAGGGGGATGCTGTGGATACCCGGGTGGGGGGCAGGGATGCTGGGGAGACCTGGGGGTGCAGGGGAGGTGGGAGGGATGCTGGGGAGACGTGGGGGTGCAGGGGAGGTGGGCAGGATGCTGGGGAGACCTGGGGGGCAGGTGGGGCGGTGGGGAGACCCCGGGGCTCAGAGGTGGGCAGGATGCTGGGGAGACCCAGGATGGCAGGTGGGATGCTGTGGATACCCGGGTGGGGGGCAGGGATGCTGGGGAGACCCGGGGGTGCAGGGGAGGTGGGAGGGATGCTGGGGAGACGTGGGGGTGCAGGGGAGGTGGGCAGGATGCTGGGGAGACCTGGGGGGCAGGTGGGGCGGTGGGGAGACCCCGGGGCTCAGAGGTGGGCAGGATGCTGGGGAGACCCAGGGTGGCAGGTGGGATGCTGTGGATACCCGGGTGGGGGGCAGGGATGCTGGGGAGACCCGGGGGTGCAGGGGAGGTGGGAGGGATGCTGGGGAGACGTGGGGGTGCAGGGGAGGTGGGCAGGATGCTGGGGAGACCTGGGGGGCAGGTGGGGCAGTGGGGAGACCCCGGGGCTCGGAGGTGGGCAGGATGCTGGGGAGACCCAGGGCGGCAGGTGGGATGCTGTGGATACCTGGGTGGGGGGCAGGGATGCTGGGGAGACCCGGGGGTGCAGGGGAGGTGGGAGGGATGCTGGGGAGGCGTGGGGGTGCAGGGGAGGTGGGCAGGATGCTGGGGAGACCTGGGGGGCAGGTGGGGCGGTGGGGAGACCCCGGGGCTCGGAGGTGGGCAGGATGCTGGGGAGACCCAGGGCGGCAGGTGGGATGCTGTGGATACCCGGGTGGGGGGCAGGGATGCTGGGGAGAACCGGGGGTGCAGGGGAGGTGGGAGGGATGCTGGGGAGACGTGGGGGTGCAGGGGAGGTGGGCAGGATGCTGGGGAGACCTGGGGGGCAGGTGGGGCGGTGGGGAGACCCCGGGGCTCGGAGGTGGGCAGGATGCTGGGGAGACCCAGGGCAGCAGGTGGGATGCTGTGGATACCCGGGTGGGGGGCAGGGATGCTGGGGAGACCCGGGGGTGCAGGGGAGGTGGGCAGGATGCTGGGGAGACCTGGGGGGCAGGTGGGGTGGTGGGGAGACCCCGGGGCTCAGAGGTGGGCAGGATGCTGGGGAGACCCAGGGCGGCAGGTGGGATGCTGTGGATACCCGGGTGGGGGGCAGGGATGCTGGGGAGACCCGGGGGTGCAGGGGAGGTGGGCGGGATGCTGGGGAGACCTGGGGGGCAGGTGGGGTGGTGGGGAGACCCCGGGGCTCAGAGGTGGGCAGGATGCTGGGGAGACCCAGGGCGGCAGGTGGGATGCTGTGGATACCCGGGTGGGGGGCAGGGATGCTGGGGAGACCCGGGGGTGCAGGGGAGGTGGGAGGGATGCTGGGGAGACCCAGGGGTGCAGGGGAGGTGGGCAGGATGCTGGGGAGACCCGGGGGGGCAGGTGGGGTGCTGGGGAGACCCCGGGGCTAGGAGGTGGGCAGGATGCTGGGGAGACCCGGGGGGGCAGGTGGGGTGCTGGGGAGACCCCGGGGCTAGGAGGTGGGCAGGATGCTGGGGAGACCCAGTGGGGCGGGTGGGATGCTGTGGATTCCCGGGGGGGTGCAGGGGTGCAGGGGAGGTGGGCAGGATGCTGGGGAGACCCGGGGTGCAGGTGGGGTGCTGGGGAGACCCCGGGGGGCAGGTGGGGTGCTGGGGAGACCCTGGGGGCAGGCGGGATGCTGGGGAGACCTCGGGGGCGGGATGGACGCCATCCCTCCCTCATCGCGGTCTGGGCGCAGTGGGGAGACACGGAGCCTGTCTCGGGATTGCTGGGGCCCGTCTCAGAGGCGGCGAGCCGGCGTGCGCGGCAGAAGCGCCTGGGTCGCGTACAAACCCCTGGGTCCTGGGGCCGCCTGTCTGTCGCTGTGTCCAGATGCAGCCAGGTAAGAGGCATGTGGCCTCCTAGTGGGGCCGCCTCGAGCACGGCAGCGAGCTGACCCCGTCCTGCCGTCCCGCAGGTGCAGTGTCACAGCTACACGGGATACTGCTGGTGCGTCACGCCCAACGGGAGGCCCGTCAGTGGCACGGCCGTGGCCCACAAGACGCCCCGGTGCCCCGGTAGGTGCCCTCGCGCGCCGCGTCCTGACCCTCCACGCCTGTGTGCTCGCGGTTCGGAAGAAATGCGGTGTAGGTGGTGGTGAGGGCTAGCGGGCGCTGGGCTCGTGTCGCTGACAGAGCCTAAAACAGGATGAAAATGGTTTCAAGAGGCTTTCCCAGCCGAAGCGCTGGTCTGAAGGTTCGTAGGTTCTTCGACTCAGGGTTCTTAGTCTTTTAGGAACGACCACAAGGGCTGTAGTCAGCAGTGCAGATCCCCACGTGTTTTCTTTGGCAAAAAAGAAAAAGGAAAATTCTGGTTTTATGTGTATGCGTTTGCAAAGAGAAAGAGGACCATTCTTCACAGGTCCATCCCCAGATGGTTTATTTGTGTTGCTTTATTACTCATAAGAGAGCTAACGCACCGAAGGTAATCTTACCGGCGGGAGAGTAACTTACGGAATGGTCCGTTTTCCATTAATATTTTACCAAAAATGATATAAATGATTCACGTCATTTTTATTTGAGAATGTTTTTCAGCTTGAGTTGTGATTTAAAAAGAATTTTTTTTAATGTTTATTTATTTTTGAGAGAGACAGAGTGCAAGCAGGGGAGGGACAGAGAGAGAGGGAGACACAGAATCCGAAGCGGGCTCCAGGCTCCGAGCCGTCAGCCCAGAGCCCGACGCGGGGCTCGAACTGTGAGACCATAAGTCTGAGGCTTAACCGACTGAGCCTCCCAGTCGCCCCTTGAGTTGTGATTAATTGGCCGAGAGGACCTATCGGCGCATCTGTGAAGGGGCCGCTTGACCTTTGCATCACGGTCCCTACATTAGACTGTCGTAGCACGTAGCCGCGGGGATAATAAAGGACAGAGCCTAGTCCTGATTTTTCACGGGAAATATTGAAACGTTTGCGTTCAGGATTTACTTCTAGACTCCTTTTTTTATTTAAAGGTCAGGCATCTTCTAATTAGGAATTCTGCTCATGATTCAGACGCTTACACCAGCAGCCAAGGCACAGGCCAGAACTCATAACCGCTGCAGCCTGATGACGTCTGTGATTAACAGCGACGCGAAACCTAATATTTCCAGTGACTGGTCATCGCTTAAAAGCCACGGGGTGTGCATAACGCGAAATTAAAATATATTTATTTCAAATAACTGTTTTGTTACCCAAGAGCTAAAAGTTGCTGACAAATATTTTTAGCGAGCTAACCTTTGCACCTAATAATTCTTGTGCAGACTCGTGGAGTAAGGGGGGGAATGAACACACACTGTCGGCCTCCGTGTGTGTCCCTCGCTCTGGGATGCACTTTCACAGACTTACTTCACCTCCGGCGTGTGGCACCAGCTTGCGCTGAGCCTTATTGTACAAAGGAGGAAGCCAGGGGATACCCGTTCTCTGTGATTTTAGTGGTACCGTTTGAAAAATGAAGCTGTGTCTGAAAGATCTTTATTGGGAAGGTCTTTATGTCCAGAATCGGCTGAATTTCTTACGTTCTCCAAACAGTCCTTTGTTTTTGGAATCAAACCACTGTACTGGGCAGTTTTTTCCAAGCAGGCATCGGTAATTATAATTTGACTCTATAGATGTGCTCCGTTTTCTCAGTGCCCGTGTGGGTTTTCTGGTCCACGGATGGATGATGGACAACAGTCTGCTCAGGAGTTCGGTGTCTGTCGTGTGGGAACCGCAGGAAAAGCCCCGTGTTTCAGGGCAGAGTTGGGGTGAGGACGGGGCCGGCTGCCCTCTCAGACCCTCTCTCTGCAGGTCAGCGTCCCTTTCCACTTCCCCGGGGTTGGGGCTGTGACCTCAGGGGGCCTGGCCAGTGGCCAGTGAGGCCAGTGGCCTCACGCCTGCTGCTGCCGCTGGTGCGTTGAGTGACTTCCAGGCAGCTGCGGAAAAGGCCCGTCAGCCCCCCGCCGTAGCCGTGCCCTTATTCTGCACGAACGTGAACGTGGAGAGCAGGTGTTGTGCTCAGAGGCTCCGCAGGTCGTGGGGATTGTTGAGAAAGTCAGACCAGGGAGCTTCCGGATGCGGGAGCCGACGCCCGCACGCGCGATGCCCGGTCACGCTCAGTCTCTCTCTCTCACACACACACACACACACACACACACACACACACACACACGTGAACAGTTGATGACGCACTCTTGCACAGCGTGGCTTAACTTCTTCCCAGATGCTGACACAGCCTCCCAGGTCGGGCAGCACGGCAGGGCGATAGGCGGCGCTCTGCACGGGGCCGTGACACTAGGACGCACCACGGAGGGCCCAGCTTTCATCTGCACACAGCCAGGGACTCCCTCTCCGCGTGTATCCCCCTCTCTCCACTGGTCTCGTAGCTGGTGTGCCTCATGGCTAGGGTCCCTTAGCCATGGCTGTGAACGATGGCCGTGACTCCCGCCCGGTTTACTAAAACTGGGTTAGCCTCAGTGTTCAACAGTTACCTTTCGCCCTGGAGTTCACACCAGGCTTATCCTGTAAGTTCATGCTATAAAAATGTAAACACTGGGAGAAGAGATTTAAAACGTAGCCATAAAGAGTGACCGTCACTTAGAATGTGCACGTGTGTGTGTTTGTCGTGAACACGCGCAACCACGGAGGCAGGCCGCAGCGGAGGGAGGCAGACATCCGCGTGTTGGTGAGGTTTCAGCGGCACACGAGAGCCCCTGCCCCCGATCCTCCTCCTCCTCCCTTCTCCCAGGAGGACCTTCGAAAGAAACATATTCCATAAACATGTATTTTTAAGCCATTAGTACAGAATACCCAGGCTCCTGTTAATGGATAAGAAAAATGAGACGACTCTAGTCAAAGTCCAAAGCCTTAAGCAGGCAGCACGTTATAAAGGAGGGAAGCTGATGGCCAGCGAACGGGAGACGGGGTTGAGACTCATGCAGCAGGGAAACGCACGTGAACATTACAGTCGGGTCCCCACACACCACCCCGTTAGCCGCCAAGAAAAAGTGATCCGTGATGTGCCGGCGAGGCCGTGGAACCACAAAACCTCCCACGGCTGCCGGAGCCACCGGTGCAGAACCCATGCGCCCTTCCCGTGCGGGTGGCAGGACACAGAGCGGCTATGGAGAAAAGCACTCACGTCTGTGGCAGGACAGAGACTGGCACCAGGACGTCAACAGCAGCATTTGCTGTAACCACCAAATCCGGGCAGTGGCTGGATGTCCGTGGTTCCTGTCGTGGTTCGCTCGGTTCGTGCCGACATGGGGCTCCAGTGTGGTCCCGAGTGGATGCACCGAAACACAGGACACACAGGTCCATTTAAAATGCAACACCAGGGGCGCCTGGGTGGCGCAGTCGGTTGAGCATCCGACTTCAGCCAGGTCACGATCTCGCGGTCCGTGAGTTCGAGCCCCGCGTCAGGCTCTGGGCCGATGGCTCGGAGCCTGGAGCCTGCTTCCGATTCTGTGTCTCCCTCTCTCTCTGCCCCTCCCCCGTTCACTCTGTCTCTCTCTGTCCCAAAAATAAATAAAAAACATTGAAATAAAAAATAAAATGCAACACCAGACAAAACTCACCCCTGGCACTTTGAGAAGCCTCTTCGGGTGGGAAGCCGCAGAGACAGACGAGGAAGGGGTGATCACACCGCCAGGACGGCGACTACAGGTGCAGAGAGGGGTGTTGGCTGGAAAGGGGGTTGGACGTGGGGACTCTCTCTCCTGCCCCGGAAGCTGTTTCTCTGCGTCTTTGACAACAGTCCATCATGCTCTGCCGGCGTGTTTATGTTCTTTCAGGCACGAGTGCAGGATTTCATGGATTTAAAAAGGTGTGGAAAGTTACAAGTGCATTAAATTCCTCGTGAGGTCACACATCTCCCGGAGGATCTTCCCAGGGGGGAAGGGCGGGGGTTTAGATGCCTCAGGAGCCCTGTGAGGACGGCCGCACCGAGGCGGGAAGGGAGGCTGGGACAGGTGTGGATGAGGATTTGGGGACGAATGGCCTCAGCGTCTGCCCTCCACATTGTTCTGGGACAGCGGGGGGTGGCAGGCCTGGTGGCCGCCACTCGTGGGGTCCCGCCGTGTGTTGGGCGTCACAGCAGCCTGGGTGGGAGGTGGGGTTACCTTCTATTTTACAGGTGAGGACTGTGCCCAAGGCCTCCGTGCTTTAAGGGACAGAGCTAGGACTTAAATCTATGTCTTTCTGCCTCCATAGCCCACATTTTCGGCCACGTGCAATAATGTAAGTCCATGGGCCTTGAACGCCTTGCTGAGAATGTAAGTCCCTGTTTGAAATCCACGGCCACGTGGAAGTTCTGTCGAAGGTTCTCGGAGGGCAGGAGGCTACTTGCGGCCCCCCAACCACATTAACACCTCGGTGTTACTTCTGCAGACCTGCCGTCTATAACCAGCTCTGGTCAAGGATGGTCCCTTGGGGCGAGGACGCCGCTCAGATTGTCACAGCTAGTGGGTGGTCTGCTTGGTGTTTCCAGCCACGGCCGCCGGGTGAGTGGTGCTCGGGCTGTGAGAAGCAGAGGCTTCAGGGGATGCGGTGGACCCGGCCCTTCTGCCCAGTTGACACCCCTTCCTGATGACTGGATTATTGAACCTGGCGAACCCCTGACGCAGTACTAAGATTCCGCTTTAGTAAATCGTAGCGTGCGTGACCCGTAACCTAGGGCTCAAGGGGCACATCCAACCGTACCTTTCTCCCGAGGAATCCGTTCGTTGTTATCGCTGACTAATTTATCTGTTGTTGAGGATTTGCCAGGTAAGGTGCGTGTGGCGTTGAGGTGTCTGCGGACACGTGGTCTCGGGCCAGGAGCTGCAGGCACACGGCAGGGGTGGACAGGTGAGGGAGAGATCGTTCTGGGAAAGTCTGGCATAAAAAGGGAGCGGAATGGTCTTGTTCCTACCGTTTATCCTAGATGGTTCCCGCTTCTTGCTTTCCTCTTCGCTGATCTTGCGCCTGAGGCAGGCCTGGAGGATGGTGGGAGGTCTCTCCCTTTGTGCGGAGAGCGTGAATGTCCGTGGCAGGCAGCGTATGGCCTTGAGAAGTATTGAGGACCAAAAAGCTGCTCTTTGAGCTGCATCCAGATGCACTCCAGGCCTTGCTTGCCGGAAGACGGGTGTTCCTTACTCATGGCTTGGGGATTTATAGCTCGCCTCGGCCTGTTGATCGAGACCCCTGGGTCTGCAGACGGCTTTCTGCACAGGGTCTTTCCCTGCACGGGGACGCTCCGGAGGTGAAGGAAATGACAGGGAACGCGCTGAGCGTGGCCCCCGTCGTCTGTGCTGGTGAGCGGCCAGGTCAACGTGTCTCCATCTGAACACAGCTGGTTTGTATTTATTCTGTAAGGATGTGTTCTCCTCCTCCTTCTAACGATTTGAAGAGTAACGTTGCTGGGGGCTGGGTAGGAGTCAGACACAAAGGACTTTTCTCTCAGGGAGGATTTTTGTAGCTCGCCTATTCGCTATTATTTGGAAATAGCTTCAGGGTCTTTAATCTCACGTCCCTTCCGTAACTGTGCCCCGTGGCCAAGGGCTTATTCCTGGCAAGAGTACCAAGCGGTTTGAGACCCTGTAAACTGAACCTGTGTGCACGACTTCTTTGTATTTCAGCACCCCCAGAATCTTGGTATGTAGCTCAGCTTGGGGTATGTGTTTGAAGTCAGCTACGGAGTTGGGGATACAGGGGCGCGGAGGGGAGACGTCCCGCGACCGTGACTGAGGCCCTCCGGGGATCCGCCCGCCTCACCCCGTCTTGCAGCAGGGTGGGTTATGGGGAGAGTTCTCGAGTGCAGGACGGAGAGCCTGTTCAACCTGACGTCGCCACACCCCGTGTTCCAGCGCCTTCTTGTGGCTCGGGACAGAAAGCCACCTCTCCGGCCCTGATTATTTCCTGGCAAGTTTTGTGACAAGTGCCATCTCTCCCTCGATGTCAATGATTGGAGGCTTTGCTTTTCCCCGGATGGGAAGGAGTAAGTTCACGGTCCCTTCCTGGGGCCGACGGCACTCACACATTCCGATTACTTACCTGGGCAGCTTACACGTTTGGGTTTGCGAAGGCCCAGGCGTGAATGCCAGAGGACGCGGGGTTCCGTGGAGCCCCTCAATGTGTCTACGTGATACACGGTAGGCGGGTCTGCGGTCCTCCCGTTTGTCCACAACGCCTGCCGTTCTGGCCTCTGCCTGGCGTGGAGGAAATTCACATTTCTGTGACTGTGCTAATTGTTTCTGAAAATTTGCACTATGTTCATAGAAGCTAATTGTTCGTTTTTCACTAATGAATTTCCCTGGCACTAAGTTCAGGACCCTGCGCAGCTGAGGAATTTGAAGGAAATATCCAGCACAACCGAGTTTCCAAATATTGAGATCAACAGCTACAGCTGGCTTCTAACGTCTCTGAAGCATTTCTTCACGAAAAGGACAGAAATGCAAGTCCAAAGCTGCTTTGTGTGAATTGGAAAGGTCACCGATCAGAAGGAGCCCCCCTTCCCCCCCTCAAAATGGCCTTTTCTTAAGGCTTAACAATCCTCTTCCCCCAAAATGGTAGCAAAACAGAATGTTTCGGTGCACACTGGCAAGGGACCGTATGCACAGACGGCTTTAACGGAGGGGAAGGTACGCCCGGAGGGAGCGCGCCCTGCCGTGGCGCGAAAACCAGCCGGCCCCCCTGGGCTGCCGGGCTGCTGTGTAGACGCCACTCACCAAGATTTGTTTCAGAGAAAAATATAAATCGTCAGGGACCCCTGTGACCAGTTTTGAAGCGTTGAGGACATTTGTTTTACATCCCTGGTGAGGTGCAAGTAGTCATGGGATACAGCCGACACAAGGTACGTGAACGTTCTGATAAACTTTCTGAAGGTAGTGGATTGATGCTGAAAATCTCTTTAAAAAACGAAGTCAACTATTCAAGGAGAGGGTCACGTGGTGTGGTTTTTACACCAAACAGGACTCCGCAGCCTGCATGAGACTCAGTCTGAGGACCTGTGGGTCGGTGGCCTCTGGGCAGCAGCGGCCGCGGCCCGGCCCCTCATGCGGAGTCCCGGTGGCCGCGGGGGCCTGGCTGGCTGCTGCCCGTCCCCGCTGGGGGCCTCTCAGGGCCCTGCCTTGGGTCTGCTCACCCGTTCCTTGCTAATTTGGACTTGGTATTGAATTATTCAACTACGTGCTGATGGTATTTTCTTGTGGTTACTTTTCCTTCTTGGAAAAATACTTAATGCTTTTACTGTTAATTTTCCTTTTGGGAAAAAAGAGTGCTTTCAGGTGTCTGATACTTGCATTTTTAATTTATTTTTTAAAACATGTTTATTTACTTATTTTGAGAGAGAAAGAGAGAGGGAGAACACAGTGGGGGAGGGACACAGAGAGAGGGAGAGACAATCCCAAGCAGGCTCCGCACTGTCAGCACGGAGCCCGAGGTGGGGCGGGAACTCACGAACCGTGAGATCGTGACCTGAGCCAAAATCAAGAGTCGGATGGACGCTCAACCGACTGAGCCCCCCAGGTGCCCCGTTGCGTTTTTATTTTTGTGTTACAGTCTGCTCGATTATTGTACTTGACTGTGCATTTGATACGGTGGCTAGTTTGTAATTGAGGCTTTCACGACTTTAGCACTTCAGGGTGTCCTTTTCCACACCTGTGCCTCAATGGCTGTTCTGTCGTGTTTTCTAATATTTACTAAAACTGTAAAAGAAATCAAGAGGTCCTGTCAGAGTGACGGTCCCGAGGTCTGCGTCCCACCCCCAGTGGCTGTGTCCTTCCAGAGACATTCTATGCAAAAACAAACAAGGATGTGTGTTTTCTTTTGAACTTTTTTGAACAAGTAGAACTTATTTTTATGGCACCTGTGTGTGCAGCAGCTGAGCTCCCGTGCCGGGAAGCCGTCCACGATGCCGCGGGGCTCTGTGCCAGCGACGTACCCGCTGATGTGCGTGGAATTGAGACTCCAACGCATACACGGAAGCATAGGAAACAGACATCACAGGCATTACATGGATGCCAACGGGAGATAAATCCAGAAAGATTCTCTCGGGCTGTGTGAAGAAAGACTTACATACCCCTCCTCTGCCGTCGCAGAGAAGGAAGCTCTCAGCTGCGGGATCGTCGGCACTCAGCCCGGCAGACGGCACATTCAGAGCGTTCCTGGTCTCTGACGCTCCTGCACAAGGGAGTCCGGACCGGCCTCGCCGCACAGGAGATGAGGCCCAGGAAGGCAACCCCAGCGCCACCTGCCCTCCGTCCCGCGGGGCGAGCCTGGGCCTGGCCGCAGGCTCGCTCAGAGGAGATGGGTCGATTGGCTTCGTTTCTTGGCCACAGAAGCACAAAAGAGCAACGGGAGGTGGCCGTGGCCCGGCCGGGACTGGACGCAGACACGTGGACGTGACGAGGACAGTGGCACGTAATAACCAGGCCTGCAGAAGGCACGGGCCGGGCCTCCCTGTGCGGAGCGCGGTCCTCAAGTTTCTGTCCACGGAGCGGCCCGGAGGAGAGAGGCTGGGGTGTCTGGTTTCTGAGGAGCTTCCAGGTGACCCACTCCTGGCGGTGACACTCGCCCAGCCAGCCACCCCTCGCTGTCTCTGGGCGAGGGACACGGTATCTGCCTCGGCGTCTCCTCCAAGCGGCCTGAACGTCCTGCTGGGGTCCTGTCTCTGTCACCGGCTCTGTGCCACCTGAGACGGAAAGGGCATGTGGCCGGACCCCGGGGTGTGTGATGGCGGGAACAGTAGCATCTGGTGGCGAGAGGTCGGCTGTGGCTGCTGGGATCGGCCTGGGCCTCAGGCAAAGGCGACGGTGGGGCCCAAGTCTGGGCAGGAGGCCCCAGGACCTCCCTGGGGCAGGGTTATGGGTGATGAGGGGAACCGCCCTGCGAGTCCTGGGGAGGCTTGGAGCTGTCACCTGGCCCTCTGGCCACCAGTGACCACCGACTGGCATGGCTGTGGCTCAGAGGGGCCCTTGTAGCCCAGGGTGACCGATGCTGCTCTCCTGGGCCATCGGGTTTGTGTTGTGCCAGGGGACAGGGCGCAGGGGTTCGTGTTGTGCCGGGGGACAGGGCTCAGGGCCCCAAATGCAGCTCATTTCTGCTTTCTTCTGCCCAGCACTGTCCCCAGGGCCACCCCCACCTGCTGGGCATGGCCCAACCTTAAAGGATGGCTGGTGGGGGTGGGGGCTGGTCAGGGGCCGCTCGACCTGTCCTTGCCCGAGGTTGTGGGGACGAGGAGTGTGGCGGACCAGGCCCTTTCCGCATCTGAGGCGCTCAGAAAAGACTCGTGGCTCCGTCAGCCTGGAGGGGACAGGGCTCACTCTCGTCACGGCTCCCACACAGCCCCCCCCCCCCCCCCCCCGCTGTCCACCGGCACCGAGGCCTGCAGGCGTCTCCGTCCTGGGCCTGGGGGCGGCTGCTGCAGACAGAGGGGCTCCCTTGCTGGCCTGGCCTCCCCAGGGGCCCAGCCTCACGAAAACCTGCGTTAGGTTAGCGCTCGCCACCCTCTCGGGGGCCGGTGGGGTTCAGGGCCGCGTCGTACTCCAGGTGGTGTGGTGTCACCTGCAAGGAAACCCGGGAAAGTCCGGGGGGAGCGAGTCACCTTCGCGCGTTGGAAGCGAGCCCTGATTGTGAACATTGTACTCCCGGTCACCCGTGGGACCTGGAAGTCCATAGGAAGGGTAAACCGAGGCAGGGGTAAAAAATGCAGAAAGCTCTGCATTTCTCTCTGCGATGACTCTAAAGCCTGGGTTCCTCAGGCACGTACCAAAAGTCTGGTCGTTGAAGTCGTGGTGTATGGAAACGCATCGCCGTCTCGTATCAGGCGATCCTTCCCGCTGTTACGTTCTGTGTGCAGTGGGTACATGACATCTAGTCTTACATCCAGGAAAGACGAGGGATTGGCTAAGCGGCCCCTGCACCATCTGCCAACACCCAGGAAGCGCCACAGTGGGGCTGGTTTTAAACCGGATCAGCCACTACCGTGAGGACGAGCAGCCACGCTCCCCGAAGCAGGTCCCGTGGGGCGGGAGCCAGGAACACACTGATCGGCACGGGGTCCTGCCCGGGAGGGCAGCACGCGGACCTGGGGGCTGCCTGCCAGCGCTCTGCAAACTCATGGAACGATCGCGAAGGTCACGTTGTCTCCGGACCGTCCAGGGTCTCAGCCCTGACGCTGGCGTTAATGGGGTCGGGTGTCCCAGCGACCCGAGGAGGGAACGCGGGCAGGGGCCCTGCTCTAGGGGTTTACTAACAGTTGGGGGCAGGCGGGCCCCCCCGCCCCTGCACCTTGGCTCAGCCACATGTCTACGCCTGGCGCCCTCTGTAGGGCAGACCTTTGACGGAAGCGTGATGTGGGGCTGGCGGGTTTCTGAGCTCTGATGCCAGTGTGGGTTTCCGTCCTGGGCCTCGGCACCCGCTGCATCTGACGCACGGCCTCCCTGCCCCCGCTCTCCACCCCCGGCCCGTTCAGCGCCAGGTCAGCGGGTCTGAGGGCAGGAGGTCTGGAGCCGGCAGGGTTTCGTCTGCCCTCACAGGTCCCGTGCAGGCTGCCTCTTAACCCAGGCTCTTCCACTAGGCTCTGTGGAGGCCGAGGTGACAGGAGAGTCCCTGCCTGGGGGACGTGCACAGAGTGATGGGGGTCAGGAGCCTGCGGGGTGCGCTCGAGGACCCAGGCGTCCCCTTGGACACGCCGTGTCCCCACTCACCGCCAGCCCGCCTCTCACCCCCCCCACCCCTCCGCTGCCTCCTCCTCCAGGGCCTGTTCACCCCTTCCTGCCTCCGCTCAGCCCCCCCGGGGCTCACGCTGCACACATGGATGCTGCTACGTGACTCGGGCCCGTTAGACACCCGCCCAGATCTCAGTCTCCTCATCTGTATAACGGCATCACGATGAGACCTACTTTATAGGGCTCTCGTCAGCGTTAAGTGACGTCGCGCGTGGCGTACTTAGAGCAACGAGCAGCACACAGCAGGAACTGTGTTGCTTAGCCGTGCACACAACTACCGTGTACTGTATTCCAGTAATTTCCAGTTAGCCCTTGTCTCCCCAAAGTAGACGAAACCTTTCCGGGCTGCGTCTCTCCCGTTGTTTGTCTAGCAACACACGAGAGCGGGCCCGGCCTGGCCACCTGCTCCGAGTGGAGGCCGCGGGGCCCACTGGGGCGCACGGGCCGTGTCACCCTCCGCAGATGAAAGCCTCCTGTGTGAAGACAGAGGCCCCAGTGGCCTGGGCACCAGGCACCAGGCAGGCGACGGAGCGAGCGTCCCCCGTGTGCCCGTCGCCTGTTGGTGTCCCGTCTTCGTTCAACCGGGAGGGGGCGGGGGGCGGCCCCCGACGCTGCCCATGTTGCGGATGAGGGAGCCGAGGTCGGGACGGGGAAGCCGCCTGAGCAGGTGGCGGGGCCGGCAGCCGGCAGGGTTGTTCTCTGGCCCAGGTTCCGCCTCCTCCCTGCACCGCGTGGTGTCCGTTCGGGGCGGGAGGGCAGAAGCAGCCGGGCAGCTCCTGAGCAAAGCCCGCTGGTTTTCGCCGGACGGAGGAGGGGCTGGTGGGACGCAGGGGCCCGTCTCTGGGCGCAGGGCCTCCGGGCCTCTGCTTCGAGAGAGCTCGGCATCGGCTGGATTCTCAGACTCACGGCAGAGATGGGTGAGCGGGTGTCCAAGCCGAGATGCGTGTCCGGAAAGTACAGGAGGAGCGGAGCCTGCCCTTCCTCTGCTCCTTTTCTCTCTTCCTTTTTCCCATTCTCTCTCTCTCTCTCTCTGTTTCTGATGTTGTAAATCTGTCCCTGGATGTGCAGTTTCCAGAAAGGGATAAATCAGCATGGCTTATTCACCTGGGCCCTGAAGGAGCCCCACACCCTGCCTGCCGGACACGAGCTGGCCCGCCACGGGCTGACCTCGGGAACCTCTCCCTTCCGCCGGAGCCGTGCGCCCAGACCCCGCCTCCTTCGCTGTTTCTAAGGAGCGGTTGGCGCTGGGGAAGGAGTTTGCTGAGGGCACCCGCTCTCAGCAGAACACGGCACCCTCCATCAGGGCCGCTCTGGCAACCGGTCGGTACTCCCGAGGGCAGCTGCATTGGAACCGGGCGCCCAGAATGACGAGCCTCACGTTGTTCCCCTTATGCCATAGATATCGTGCTCCCTGCGTTGTTTTTGTGGTTTCCTCCACCAGTGACGCGTACCCTGATTGCGGAAAAAGCCACCTCTTTTAAAATATCTTTTTAAGTGTTTCTGTTTATTTTGAGACGGGGGGGGGGGCAGAGGGAGGAGAGAGAGAGAGCCACCTCTTTTCAAATAGCATCAAATGATTTGTATCTGTAGGAAACGACGATGTCAAACTTACCTTGCTGTTCAGTCCACAATGCAGGTAAGCCCCGTCCTTGTGATGTGTGCCTTGGATCGATATGGTCTCATATGCCAGTGATCTCCCAACAAAACTGAACAGTAAGAGAAAAAGCAAAATAGCACTGAAAGGGGATGAGATCGCACAAAGGGAGGGAATTCAACTGTGTCCTCTGAAACGTGAATGTGAGGGCAGTCTTTGTGTCCGTGAGCAGTGATCAGGCCTCGAAGGTTCAGCCGACCAGCTCGTGGTTTAGGAAGCCGCTCGCTCTCTCCGAGCCCCCCGTTTCAAAACCCCTTTCTGCGCCCACGTCCTAGAGTTTCGTCTGTCCCACGCCCTCGGGAATTCTCCAGCAAGTCCTTCTCTCTGGAGAGCTGTAATGACAGATAAGAGCTGCTTTCCGGTTCTGGCTTCATGGATTGGACTCAGCATAGCGGTGTTGCTGCGTGGAGAGCGGTGCTTGGCTGTTTTCCACACCCTTGGGGACAGGATGTCAGGGAGGGAGGTGAAGCTTGGGGAGATTTTTGTCCAGAGGCATTCGGAAGGTGCGGTGATTGGAACCTCTTCAGATTCTGTTGCAGAATCCTTGAACCAGGGAGCAGGCTAGCAGCGACACTGGACTGTGCTTTAAAATCGTTTCTTACGTACTGAGAACAGGGTGGAATTATCTTTGCGTGGACTGGTGCAGGGGCTGGTGAGCAAGCTTGGCAGAGGTTGGTCTGGGAGAAAGCAGGCCTGCGGGCGGAGGGAGACCTTTCCCCAGGCCTCTCAGCCGACTGTGAATCCACAGCGTATGGTCCTCGATGGTTGCATTACAAAATACTGTCCTCAGTGCTGTGGAGAAGCCCTCTCGTGCGGGGCGTCGGATTATTACGGAGGATATTTACATGTAGCTCAAAATGTTAATGCCTAAATAGTTACATTCGGAAATATTACTGGAATACTACCATTTTCAGGCAAAAGTAGAAAACATTTTTTGACTCATTGCAGAAACACATGATAACAGTAAGCTGAGGAGGAAAGACAGTTAAGCTCCTTGAGAAATCTAAGAAAGGCAGGCCCCAAAGGCTTGAGGACGGGGCCACGCCGTGGGCCCCTTTTTATATCCTGGGGAGTCTTGCCAAAAGCAGAATGCTGTGTTTTGAAGCCTGGAAACCATGTACCTTTTCCCCAAATGGCGGGAGAGCGGTAACCCGGCGTGGTCGTCCGTAAGCAGTTCTGACGCCCTACGGAGAACGAGGTCCTTTCTATCGCCTGGAGAGCAAAGCTTCCAAATGCACATGACTCAGTTATTTCCCAGAATCAGGGCTGGAGGAAGAAGCCTGTCTCCTCCGGAGCTGGGGGCCGACGGGGCGCACTTGCGGCAGACCCAGTGGGCTTTCCCGAGGTTGGCGGTGCTCGAGAAGTGCTTATCGTGACCGCCCTTTGTCCCTTGCGGTAAACCTGCTGACTTCCGTCCGGCTTCCAGGGAACCAACGGTATCTGCGAGGTTGTGTGAACGCCTGTCCCGTGAGATCCTTTCCTACAGTGACCTGCTTGGACGTCTCCTACTATATTACCGTTATGGCCCAAGAGACAGGATAAATAGTCTCAAAATACCGTACGGTTTACATCTTTAGTTTAGGTGATGGTTTGTACGTCAATGTCACATTCAAGATTGTAAGACAAGCGATGGGTCTCGCGTCTGTGTCTGTGATTCCGCACTAGGTACGCAGCCCAGCATGTGACTCTGGCAGTCCTCGGTGAGTCCTGCACCGACTGTCCTCACCCCATCAGCAGGTAGACTCCAAATTCGTCCTGAGCACGGTTTTTTGTTTTATTCCTTTGGGGGAGGGCATCGTAATGGTGCGGGAGGAAGTCAGTGCTCGTGCTGTTTCAAGCTGCCAGGAAGAGAGCACAGGGCCGCCCATCTATCTCACGGATCTCTCGGTGTAACAGAGACATCACAAACGCTCCGGGAATTACTCGGTTGGCTCTGAATTTTCCTGCGTTCTTCTACAATCTAAGATGGCTCCTCAACTTTCTTTCCTATGGAACGAAATCCGGCCGAAACCAGGGTTTCAAGTATCTTCGGTTGCATAACTTTTATTACTTTAAAAATGTTTCCTTTTTAATTCTAATTCATTCTGCTGCCCCAGCGTGGTGAGGTATGTGAAGGGGATGATGACGTCTTTCAGGTGAAGAGACTGACGTGTTGTATATTAAAGAGTGCGTGTCTCAGGTACGTGGCCGACTAGTTAGCAACAGAAGTAGGAACTAATCTTTGGTTTACTAGCTTAGGGCTTGTGATGGCAGATGACATGGTCACCTCTGGGTACTAGGTGGCTTGTGCAGCCTAATGAGAAAGTGACAAGCACGGTGAACCATTGGAAGTGGAAGGAAGCATTGTGTGACAACTGTGGATGGGCACTTGGGAGCCAACGATAATTTCTTCCTTCTTTCCCCCCCTTAGGTTCCATAAATGAAAAGTTACCCCAACGGGAAGGCACAGGAAAAACAGGTAACTATCTTAAAATGAATTTTCATGATGATAGTGTATTAAAGCTAATTCAGTCTCTGCCTTAAAATAGCTCCTCGAGTTAAAATTTAAATATGGACTAAACGATACGAGAGCTGACACGGTTCATTACATATTCACTCAATGCACTGTATTATTCCTGCCTTTGGACCTCCAGGGTCCTGTAGGTGCGGAGCACGTAACCCACATATGCCCCCGGGAGGACCCTTCCGACGTGGCTTGTGTCGGGGCCACCTGTCCATGCTGCTCGGTGCCACAGTCTCTGCCTGGGGAGAGGCTCAGGCGTGGTGTTTGGGTTCCCCGTGTAATTCGGGAGTGTAATACTGAGGGCCACCGAGAAAGAGGTCTCAACTCTTCCTCATGAGAAAGAGGAATGCTTCTCCCCATTGTGACAGTCGCCTCCCCTGGGACCGGTAGTGACGAGAGCCAGGTAGAGCAGCGAGCCATTTCCGTAGCAGCCGGGTTCGTCTTGCGCAAACTACAGCGCGCCCACCATGACCTTGCAGGAGCCCCACCTTCGCCCTTCCCACAGCCATCATCCTTTAGACCCGGTGACACTGTTTTTTTCTCTTTATGTTACATCGACCTTTAAAGTCAGAAGTCATTTTCAAGACAAAACTGAAAAAAAGAAAAGGTTTCAGTACCAACCTTGTAGGCAACTCTTTTTTTCTGATGTAGGTTATAGTATAGGAACCGGTGATAAAGAAAGGGGCGTGAAGCCGGATAGAGCTGAGTTTCGGTCAAGTACGTTGCCTTCATTGTGTCCTGAGACTACGGTGGGCACCGTGGCTGCCCTGGCGGGACGGTAGAGCTGGGCGCCCCTCGGGTGCACGCTTGGGACAGGCACCGATTGGCACACGAGTGGTCTCGTGAAAGGGGAGGTGCTGGTGGCCACAGAGGGGGTGGGAGAGGGGACAGGCATAACGTAGAACAGAAGAACCTCGTAGTTGAGGGAAATAGGAGAGACGTGACGGGCGGGCATAGTCAGAACACTGGCTGGAGCGAGACTTTACGTCTGGAAAAGGGGATAAAGTCGCCTAGAATGTTAGATGAATGGCTTGGATCTGAGTCTCTAAGATCCTGAGGTGGGCATATCAGTATTTTGTAGAGAACAGGAAGGGGCAGTATTTATGATTGCGAAAATCAATCCGGTGCTCAGGGGAGGAGGAAAGGAAAGGAATCGCTATTTCAGAAGGTGTTTCCTAAACCTGTTCCTTGCAACACATGTTGAAGTCCCTGTAAAAGTGAAACAAAAATCCGTAGGGAATTGGTACGTGGGCACAGAAGTTCATGTAGGGCAGGAATACATTCCTTCTACTGAAGCCTCTTGATCTCTGGACATGCACACGAGAGAGAAAATACCTGAGATTAAGCAACAGAACTGGCTTATGGATAAAAACGAGACGTTACACACTCTAGTGGGAAAAATAAAAAGCACACAGCTGCCCACGGTTTTGTTTCATTTTCTCAAGGCCGAGTTCAGTAGGTGCCCACGTGTTTGTTATGTTGGGACAGAAGTCTACAAGGGACCAGAGCATGGCCAGTGATGTGAGCAGGGTCACGCTGACAGGAAGGGCCCCTGGCGTTGGTGGGGGATGAGGGAAGGCCTACGGGTGGTCGTTGGGTCGCCGTGAGTGGGCCAGTCTGAGTTTTCAGGCTGCCAGTGATTTGGGGAATGGGCCGGTGGCCCCACAGAGGTGATGTGTCCAGGCCTCGGTGAAAATGTACAGCACTCATAACGTGTGTGGTTGCTGTAGATATGCTCCCCGTTTCATCGTAGTTTCTGGAAGGGATTACACGATCTTCAACGGTTCACAGTTGCTGTTCCAGGGTTAGAACTTGAGTTTCTCGAACAGGCGACATTACATTTTGTCAGCGTTCTGACAGAGAGCAAGCCTTTTTTCAAAAGATTGTTCAGTGTTGAAGTTTTGTAAAAAAGCCTTTTGGTTTGTCCCCAAAAAGAACTTATGAGAAACTTCATCTTTATTCCCCAGACATCTGGGAAAGTCATGAATCACAGATAAGCCTCGTGGCTGGCCCTTATCTCCCACACTGTTTATTGTATTTTAATCCTCAAATTATTATATAACGAGGTCACATGAGCAAGCTCGAGCGAGAAGCAGCCCCACAAAGTGCCTTGTGACTGCGTCCCTGACGGGGGCCCCGCTTACCGGGGGCAGACTTCCCGTAGCTCATTCTCCATGCCATCCCGCCACGGCTCGGAACTCTCTAGAACCTGACGCCGTTCCAGGGAACCACAGTCTTTCTGCTAATTAAACACTATCCACTGTAGCCTCAGCCTCTAGAGAAATGGCGTTAGAGCAGCTCTGTCACCCACACCCGTGTCCTGCTTTGTGATGTTGACTCTTGCTTCCCAGCTCCTGCAGGGGTGACAGAGGGGCTGGTAGTTCAGGGGTGCACAGGGCAGCAAGTCAGGGCCTGATCCTTAGATACCTGCCCTGGCAAAACGGGGTGGGGGGGGGCAGAGCAGGGATATTGGGCTCCCCCAGCCACCCCAGTCCACCCCCCAACTCTCTTCTGTCTCCGGTCACCCCAACCCACCGATTTTGTTGACGTGAGCCCCCATTCCCACTGCCATGGCCCCTTGCTTAGGTCATTTGTCTCTCCCTCACGGGCCCTGAGCCACTCTGGCTCCGAGGGATGGGAATCCCAGCACTTCCCCCCGGGGCCCGGTTTGCAGCCTGGACCAGCCGTCAGGTGGCTGCTCGCCCAGGCGCCCTGTGCCGTCTCGGTCGGGCTCCTGCCGGGCCCCGCGTCCCTGTGCGCCCCGGGGCGGGGGGGTGGTGGTGGTTTGGCTGGTGTGTGGGGTGCATGCGAGCCCTCAGCTTCCATCCCGTATACACACTTACTGAACTTACTCTCATAATTGTAGTCTCCTTGCAAATCTTTTCCGTTCTGAATTCAGATGATGCCTCGGCCCCAGCGCTGGAGACTCAGCCTCAAGGAGACGAAGAAGGTGAGCCCGGCCTAAAACAGGGTCCTGCTGGGGGAGGTGAGCCCAGCCTGAAACAGGGTCCTATGGGGGAGGACCGCGGACGCGCTGGGGCGGCCATGGACGGGACTGGGACGTGCAGGCAGGTTACCTGCCGGGAGTCCTCTCAGAGTGGACTGGATTTGGCTGCTTCCAAGTTTATGACACCTGCTGTCTTTCCCGGTGGCTTCGGGGCACGGCTTGTGGATGTGGCTGTGGCATACATACAGCACGATGCAAAAGTCTCTCTTTTTTCCCCCCCAAATCAAAATCGAGGAGTTGAAATTTTATAATTTGGATAATATAAAATGTATATTTCAGAAGCATACGATAGCACATGCCTTGTTCCCTGCTTGGACTTCGTGTCTTTCGCATCTCGTGCTGGCCACGATGAGGCAGGGGAGGCAAGCTGTGTAAGGTCACGCGTGTGAGGATGTTTCTGAGGTGTTTTGAATTTTGTCACGACGAAGACAGATTTTCCCATTCTTAGCCTTTAACAGATTGTCTGAGGGACTTGCCAAAGTGGCACAAATTGTCAGGCCAAAAGGAGTGAGCGTGCGCAGGTAACAGTGACAGCGGTAACGATGTCTTCACGGCACGGGCTACACGGTGTCATTAGCCCACCGAGTCCTCAGATGCCGTTTCGCAGACGAGAACTCGTCTGACGTTCCAGGCTGATAGTGGCCAAGGGCGGCCAGGACCGAGGCAGCCTCTCCCGTGTGTTCTCGGGCCCGCGGTGTGACTGGCCCGCACGGCGAATACTCAGTGGCTTGTGACACAGTACTGCTGAAAACGATGAGTTCCTGAATTGTTTTACGCAGAGTTGCATTTTGCATAGCGTAGTTTGGGATGAATCTTTCCTGAGCGAAACCTCGTGTGTTACTGTGAATCTTTACGGCACGAGGACATGTTTCCGTACATCAGGGCTTTTCCCTGAACCCCACTCCTCTCAAGTGGAGCCACTCTGGATCCATAGAAATTTTACTTATACTTTTGGAAGAAGAAAGAAAAAAAAAACATATACTAACATTTTATAAATGTATATTATTCTTTCCTTTTGTCTCAAATATGTGATCAGTTTAACAGTATCTTTAAAAGTGTGGAATATGCATTTATTTAGCCCACTGACTTTGCAGCTTTTAGGCTCCCTACTGAGGTCTTTAACTGAGAGACTGTGTTTTCATGATGATTAAAAATAATCGTCATTTTGTTTTGTTTTATTAGATATCGCGTCCCGTTACCCCACGCTTTGGACGGAGCAAGTTAAAAGTCGGCAGAACAAAACCAATAAGAATTCAGGTAAAAAGGGGCCCGACGTTGCTTTGTGAGGAGGGATTTAATAGGCGTAGGAAGTGGTTTCTCTTTCTGGAAGTTCAGTGTGTAGAGTCCATCTTTTCCCTCAGTTTCCAGTGAGTCATGCAAATAATTCTTGTGACCTGACCGCCAAAATGTAGTTCAGATTTTGGTGGTTTTATTAAATTTCCTAAGTTCTTTAAACGGTTTCTCTGAATATGCCAAACAAACTATAGCTTCTGGTATAAATATAGCAATAATTGATAACAAGTATTTGTTTTTGACCAAATTTCAGAGATGACCAAACCCTTGGCTAATTTAGTTCCAAATCCTGAAAGCTGTATGGATTGCATTTGCTACAAAGGAGTGTTTGACCGACTTTTACGTGTTAAAGCCGACTGTTCTGACATTTGTGGGGAGGAGGTGGGTTGCCTGGCATCTGGTTAGTGGTGTTTACAGGTTTCGTGAAATCAGATTCTGTCTGTAATCTTCGTTCGTCCTTAGTTGGTTGCGTGTGTGCTTCCTCGGGCCTTTTCAGATGTTGCTTTTTTTAAAAAAAAAAAAAAACTTACTGAAAGAAAGTGTCCTTCTGGGTTTAAAGTATTCATCTGCTGAGGGTCCACAGACTCAGTAATAACGCGAATATTCTGTGATCAGCCTCCAGTGAAAAAACCGTAAATGTTCACAAAGGCAGCCTGAGATCACAGCTCTGTGCCTGTGCTTGGAAGTGTTTTTTTTTCCGAGTGCGTTTTAATGTCCATTTCCGAAAAAAACAAAGCAAACCCCTCAGATTTCTTTAAGTTCAGGATACTAAGAGTACTTTGATTCTCTCCCGCGACCTGCGTCCTTACACACTCCTTCTGGAAGGACTCTTGAGGGGAGGCCCTGAGTCTTGGTACGTTCCCACCACCTGGAGGCCCCAAGACACGCTCTCTGTGACAGGAACGGTCACCGATTTACAGCCTGAGAGGCAACAAGCGGGATGAGCCGTGAAGGCTCCAGAGGAGGGTTTGGGATGGAGTCGTTCTGATGTGTTCTTGTGTGGCTTCTGTCCCTGATGTTCCCATCGCTGTCCCCAGCCCCACGTGTTACTGCCTGGGACGGGGCCCTCATCCCTCCTGGCTGTGGCTTCCCTGGGGCTGAGGTGAGAAAGGGAAGAATCCAAAGGTTTGACCATCAGATACGTGTGCACAAATGGCAGGGAAATCTAAAACATGTTTATCCAATTTGAAAATTATTGCCTCAGAAATGATTGGGAAACGTTTTACCTTGTGTATAAAGATGCGTACTTCTCTTAGGAACTTCCGAAATGGGGAGTTAGTTGTGTTCAATCTTGTCACTGTATTTCCAGAAGTTAGCTCATTAGATTTTCTTCGGAAGCACACGATGAGTGTGTGGGATAATGGACCAAACATGGCATGTTTCGGGTTGACTGCCGGATCTTGGAAGCTTCCCATGCAAGGGTGGTGTGGCTGTGCCCACGCTTTCCCTGAGGAACACGTATCAAATTATTCTGAACGATGTCTCTGGACATGTGCATTTTTCTATAAAAGCAGTCTGAATTGTCAGAGGTTTCAGGTTTTGACAGTAAGTACATAAGCTCATGGGAGAAGCCCATTTTTGTGTCTCGCTCCTCACAGGCTGTTACCAGATTTTCAGGCCTTAAGTGACCCGTCGATTATAATTAACCAACAGTAACCATGCAGGCTTCCACCGTTTCGTGGGACTGAAAATGATGTTTCAGGAAATGCCAGTTTACATAAGTTACCCCATGCTATAATTTGATTTAAATCAGCCTAAATGGGCAGGACACAAAAAGACGACGTTCAGTTGATTTATGGACGTGGGGCATGAAATTACTGGATTCTGTTTGTTTCATGTCAGTTGTCCAGATGCATGTTCTTTCTGAGGGTCTGAAGAAAGTCAGATCAAATCGGTATTTCGCAGTATTAAAAACAGTATTTAATTACGTGTAACAAGGAAACGGCAGACGGCCGTGGGGTTTGCAGACAGCCGCTGCTGTTGAGATCTTGAATGTAAGATGAGCTTCAGTTGCATTTAGCTTTTATTTAAAAAAATTTTTTTAATGTTTGTTTCATTTATTTATTTATTCTTGAGAGAGAGAGAGAGAGAGAGAGAGAGACAGTGTGATCAGGGGAGGGGCCGAGAGAGAGGGAGACACAGAATCCGAAGCAGGCTCCAGGCTCCGAGCTGTCAGCACAGAGCCCGATGCAGGGCTTGAACTTGTGAACGGCGAGATCATGACCTGACCCGAAGTTGGTTGCTTAACTGACTGAGCCACCCAGATGCCCTTTACATACAATTCTTTTAATGGAAAGGCACAACTTTTTTTTTTTTTTAATGTTTTTGAGACAGAAATTTTTTGAGACAGAAAGAGACAGAGCGTGAGCAGGGGAGGGGCAGAGAGAGAGGGAGACATAGAATTCAAAGCAGCTCCAGGCTCCCAGCTGTCAGCACAGAGTCTGACAGGGCTCGAGCAGGGCTCGAACTGTGAACCGCGAGATCGTGACCTGAGCCGAAGTCAGACGCTTTACCGACTGAGCCACCCAGGCGCCCCTAGCTTTTATTTTTAGCAGATACTTTCACTAATGACCTTCTCCGATAGAAGTAGGCACATTTATCTAACAAAGCACAAGTGGTGATTTGTGTGTTATTCCCAGATTTTTAGAAAATTAGCTGTTTGTCTTTAACTCTTGTGTCATTTCCTGTAAGAGGCCAGACTGGGCACGGATTTCTCTTTTGCTCGGGTGTTTCTTCATTAGTTAAAATTCCCTCTATTTTTTGCTTCATGAGTTTGTGCTGAGGTAACATAATATTACTCGTGCTGTTGGGTACGTAGAATACGATCGCCGTGCTAATGAGTGTGTTCCCTGTGCTGTGGTCAGTACACTTTGGGGCATTCGGTGGTAGGAGTCATTAGAAGGGACCATTCCTGCAAAGGAAAATACAGCACCCTAGTCTGAAAATGTACACGTGCTGGGTACTCCATGAGTATTTATTAAATCCGTAAAGAGTTTTGCCCTCGTATGTTCATTGGTGATTCTGATGGTATCATTACTTATTTTCCTGAAACAAACTACAGGAAGCAAACAACAACAAGAAAAAAACCAAATAGATAAATAACCAGAAAACAATTAATTTAGGTACAGTTTGACTGCTGAAGTTTTATTAATTGAAATGCAATATAAATATAAATGACACGGTCTCCTGGTGGTTCATCCAGCAGGAGGAGCATCACTCTTGTTATGCGAGTCATTACACATTAGCGAGTAAAATCTGAAACTGTATTTTAGTTAAGAAAGCATTACTCAGGGGGCGCCTGGGTGGCTCAGTCGGTTGAGCGTCCGACTTCGGGTCAGGTCATGATCTCGCAGTCTGTGAGTTCAAGCCCTGTGTTGGGCTCTGTGCTGACAGCTCAGAGCCTGGAGGCTGTTTCAGATTCTGTGTCTCCCTCTCTCTCTCTGCCCCTCCCCTGCTCACGCTCTGTCTCTGTCTCTCAAAAATATATAAATGTAAAAAACATAAAAATAAAAAAGCATTACTCAGTTTCCCTCTCAATATAAAATTGAGCGTCAACTACTTTCTCGAATCATTTTGCTTACTGTTTTATTTCTATCTAGTAAGATCTCAAAGTCGGTCACCAAATGTTACCAGATAAGAGGTTTTGTAACTTACTGTCTTTGAATTATATAAAATTAATTTGTAGAATGTGAAAGAAGTAGGAGATGGTTTCTGAACACGAAATTTCTCTAAGAATGCTTTCGTTTCACAAAACAGGAAGTCAGTATTCTTTGAGCTGTGGGCCTCTAGTTAGCACAGAGAAGGAGTTCAGGGAACAGAGGGTAAAATGGATAGATTTAGATGAGGAGGACCGTTCGGTTTTATGGCTGGAAGGGACCCTAAGTGTCGTGTAGCCCAGCCCCCTCATTTTCTAAATTAAAGGAAAAGGGAAAACAAAATACTGAATCTCAGGGAAATGAAGAAACCCGTTCACCGCAGCTCAGGGGAGTGACTTAGTGCCATTTCTGTGATTTCTTCAACTTAATGAGTAAGTTGCACGAAGAAGCCACGTTTTCGGAAATGCTTTGCGTATTAGATAGGAGTTTCTTTTTAAGTTCACTTACTGATTTTGAGAGGAGGAGCAAGCAGGGGAGGGGCAGAGAGAGAAGGAGAGAGAGAATCCCACGCAGGCTCCACGCTGTCAGCACAGAGCCCGACTTGGGGCTCGGATCCGTGAACCGTGAGATCGCGACCTGAGCCGAAATCAAGAGTCAGACGCTTAACTGACCGAGCCACCTGGGTGCCCCATAATGGATGAGAGTTACTGGGATTATGGAATCTTAAAACTAAAAACAAAGCCACGGAGGCCACCTCACTCACCCCATTTAAGTGAACAGTGGAAGAAAAGGACGTCAGGAGGGACCAAGTAGTTCGCTCAAGGGCAGCACAGGTGTATATGAATGTTTGTCAGATGTTCTGTTCGGTAAGAAGCCAAGTTGCATGGACATAACCGTCCTCACTCGGAATGTTCTAGCAATCCGCGAGCCTCGTTGAGAGGGTGAGCCCCACAGGGTTGGGGGGGCCCCGGTGGATACTGACCCTGGACCGGGCCGTGAGGGTGTGTGCTGTTGTTGGTCAGTCGCGGTCCTC
The DNA here is from genome assembly GCF_028018385.1 of Neofelis nebulosa. Classification (NCBI taxonomy): domain Eukaryota; kingdom Metazoa; phylum Chordata; class Mammalia; order Carnivora; family Felidae; genus Neofelis; species Neofelis nebulosa. Next base: position 154,452,547 of record NC_080787.1, read on the forward strand.
ACCGCGCCTCTGCTCCGGGTCCCCCTCAGTCCGCGTTCCTCTGGGAACACGCGGTGCTGCCCGCCCTGGGTGCTACCACCACCCCCCACTCACCCGCTCCGGGACGCTCGCGTGTCCCGTGCCCCGGCCGAGGGTCGCCCTCGCTGCGCCAGCCCTCCTCGCGGCCCCCAAAACTGACACCTTACGACCCCTGTACCTGGTGGGGCACGGGCTGGGCTCTTCATAACTTTTGACCACAGTTCGGTACTTTCTCGGTTTATGAGCAGATGCACGGACCTACTCATTCCCGAAATGGCATCGTGGCACGGCAGCCGAGGTGACGCGGCCTAGACACGGCCAGCAGCCTCGTACTCTGGCTCCCGTAATAGCGTTGCACGTGCAGGGTGTCCCCCAAACACAGACGTGGTCTGGGGTGGGGGTGACTCTGGCCCACCTTTGAACTTGCAGAGACTTTCTGACTTTCACGTCGATGGTAATTTCGCGTGTTTCCCTCAGGTCTTTTTCTGGAAGTATTTTTACCAAAGTAAGTAAAAATTCCATGCTGTGAAGAAATGGCCTGCCGTCAGAGGTTTCTCCTTATCTCTTTATTAGCTCAGGAAACGACCGGTTAAGTTAACAATCAGTAACCATGACTGTCTGCTCGATGTCGTATTAGGCTCCATGACATCTGAGTGACCTCCTTTTTTTGTTTAAGGTTTATTTATTTTGAGAGAGAGAGAGAGAGAGAGAGAGAGAGAGAGAGAGAGAGAGAGTAGGGGAGGGGCAGAGAGAGAGGGAGAGAGAGGATCCCAAGCAGGCTCCAGCTGTCAGCACAGAGAACGACGTGGGGCTCGATCCTAGAACCATGACCTGGGCCGAAATCAAGAGTCAGACACTCAACTGACTGCACCATCCAGGCGCCCCAGAACGATCCGCTTTTGACACGCAAGTGGAGTCACCGTGCCCACGAGAGGGCTCTGCTGGGAAGCGTGATGAACGGGAAGTTTGGGGACAGCGAGCAATTATCTGCTGACCGCCTCCCGAGGCTTCTTCCCCCCCGTGAGCGGTAATGACAGTGGCAGGGGAGCCTGGTCCCTGCACGCGGCTGCCTGCGAAGTCCCTCACGTCCACTCGGTCCTCGCAACAGGCCGGTGGGGCCGGGCGTGTCCTGCGTCCATGTCACAGGCTCAGATGACGCATCCCAGGCTCTCGACGGCGGGCACCGAAATGACACCTGACCGACCCCAGTCATGCTCCTCACGCCGGGCTTCTCACGGAGTGAAGACAGCCGTCTGCCCCCGTAGGTGCCCGTGGGAGATTCTCGTATCGCTGGCAAGTCTCCGAGGCTCCTGCGGACACGCAAACGTCACACACAAAGCCGTGGGCACATGCACCTGCACGGACACATACACCGTCTTGCAGCTCTGTCCCCTTGCTGCTCCCATGTCCTCCAGGAGACTCTTGTCCCTGACCCCTTGTCCCCAGACGGCCCAGAGCAGCCCTGCTACGTCTTGCCTACGCATCTGCTTCACGTGATGGGTCGTCCCCTAGACCCCGTTCCTCATGTGCAGAGACCCCTGTGTCCGCCAGCCCCTGACCGCTCGCTCTCCGTACCCGCCCCTCCTCTCCAGGATGCGCCTCCGTCTTCAGAGGTACGTGTGTTTCTTGGCGTGTCTCTCCCTGCTCGGAGTGAGGTCTCGTCGAGGGTAGAGATAAAACCTTGTTCAGCCCCGGGGCAAACCCAGCGTCTCCAGACCCATCTGGGGTCCCCTGGTGGCCCCGACGTGTCAGCCCCCGTGCGTGCGGAATACGACGAGGACAGCGCTGGTCTTCACAGACCAGCTGTGGGCCGGAGCCGTGAGCGTGCGTGGGGCCGCACGTGGGGGCCGGGGGCCCGTGGACTCCTCGTGTGAAAGGGGTCGTAGGGGCTTCTCTGGGTGCAGCGGGTCCTGACGAGGCTCCCCAGACCCTCAGGCCCCAGCTCTCCGCTTTCGGAAGGTGCAGGGCCGGCTTCTCAGGCTTCACTGGGGGCCTGATGACACCTGGGGCCGGGCCTGGGTTTGCCTCGCACCGCGCAAGACTCCCAGCACCCCCACGCAGCCACACCCCTGAGCCCCCCAGCCCCCGGGGCAGGGCAGCGTCTGCAGAGAAAGCAGGTGAGCCCGTCTGGCCGGGGTCGCTTCTGGCGGGGCAGAGTCCTGGACGGCCCGTGTCCCCCGTGGTCTGCAGGAGCCCAGGTAGCGCTGTGGCCCCGGTGGCGGCCGCTCCTCACGCCCGCGTGTTTCTGAGGAGGTGCCTTGTAGATGCACATTTAAATCGGCCGACCTTGAGGGAAGCGGATTCCCCCCGGAAGTTCGGTCGGCTCGTCTCAGCAGGATGGGGGAGCCCGGATGCCAGGTGTGGGCCTGGGCGTGGGGGTTGGCGGGCGAGCTGTGCACGGCCGGGCAGGTGACCCGTCTGCCCTCTGGGTCGGGGAAGACCAGGGAACCCGGCCACCGCCTTGTCGGGGCCTCGTGTTTCAGTCAAGTCCTTCTCCCCCGTGGACCCCGATGACGTCTCCCCAGTGTGACATGCCACACCCAGTGGGGCCAAGTGGGGCTTGGGCCGTGGTGGGTCATGCTCGGGGCCTCTGCCGGAGGGTGTGGGTCCGGCATCAGGGGCACGCCCGCTGCCCTGCTCTGGGGCAAGGTGAGGGCTCAATACCTTTCTCTGTGTTGAGGCCACAAGCTGACCCAGGGCGCCGTCCCCGCCGGGCCTGTCTGTGTGGCCCGGGCAGCAGCCCTGGGGGCAGTGGGCAGCCTCCCCCAGTGGCTCAGCCGGAGGGTCGTCTCCCATCCCAAGCTGCCGGCGCTCCCTGTCGTCCTCTCTGCCCGTGGCCCTTCCGACAGCCAAGGTCAGGCCGCAGCGCTGGCCCTTCGGAGACCCCAGGGCAGAGCCCCACCGGGGCCACGCAGCCCACCCTGGAGGCCTCGGGTCCCACGACCTTTCCACGGTCGGGATTTTCCAGTTGTGTGTGTGAGCTGAGGGCACACGGGGCCTGTTTTGTCGTCTCTGACATCCCCTTCCGCTTGGGAGAAAAATGTTCCTTCCTCTCCGAACTCTCCCAGACAGCTCTGTTGTATATCCAGGAGACGTCCCCGATGCCAGGATGCGCCTTGGTTTTATGGGACCCCCGCAGTGGAAACATTCTTCTGCTTTCTTCAGAGCTGATAATTTTTGTTTTATTGCACATATTAAAATTAGTGCCAAAAGATAATTATCTTTTGATTCTGCTTTAAATCATGGTAAATTGCATTCCCTCCCGGGGAAAAGTAATAGCCGTTATTTTTCTTTCTTCGTCCCTAAGCTTTAAAGTATTAGTTTTACTTTTTTTTTTTATTTAAAAAAAATTTTTTTTAAGGTTTTATTTATTTTTGAGACAGAGAGAGACAGAGCATGAACGGGGGAGGGGCAGAGAGAGAGGGAGACACAGAACCGGAAGCAGGCTCCAGGCTCTGAGCGGTCAGCACAGAGCCCGACGCGGGGCTCGAACTCACATGCTGCGAGATCATGACCTGAGCCGAAGTCGGACGCTCAACCGACTGAGCCACCCAGGCGCCCCATTTTTTTATTCCAGTTTTCAAACATCAAGATACCAAGGAGATTCTTAAGTGATAAAGTCGCAGTCATTTGAAGAGATCGACGCATTAAACCAAATCCAATAACTTCTTTTAAACATGGACTGTGAGATTGTATTATTTAAAAAATAGTAATTAATCTACCTAAGAGTGTGCATACGTGGATTTGTTCAGTTTTCCTCATTGTAAAGGGGAGTTTTCATTTCAGTCACGTTCAGTTCTTCGATTTCTGTGTCCAAGGTGGGGTTGAATAATCGGGATGCAGCATTTCAGTGTAAGCACAGAACACGGTAACGGAAGCAAGCACATTACGTCCAAGCCGGTTGCAAACACACACCAGCCGGGTGTACGTCCAGACTTGGGGCCCTCGGCATGTGAAGACGTGCATCTAATTCGCCGTTGAATTGACGAGGTCTCATATTAAATAGGACCGTAGCTACGATTTGTAGAAAGCTCGTTATGCGTCAGGCAGAGTGCTGTGTATTTCAGTGGATAATATAGCCTGATTCTTAACTCACAGGGAAGTATATTTTCAAAATTTCTAAGTGGCAGAGTCTTAGATTCAGCCAAGATTTTCAGCTCCAGATTTCCTACCACTGCTTTGCAGATCAGATGGGTGTGGCCTGTTCCACGGCCGGCGGGTGCACCGTGAGATGTGTCTGGCCCGATTCTCTGGATGGTGGACCAGGAGGCCCGGCCGCTGTGCCTCTGCTGTGGGCTCTGAACGGGTGCTGGCATTTCGCGCCTCTCTGGGCCTGGACCCCGGGGAGGGTATGGCCGCAGAAGTGACATGATGGGAAGGAGCACTGGCCTAAGTGTGGGTCAGGCCACAAGCTTGAGGACAGGGCAAGTGGCAGCCTCCCCACTCTGGAACCTGAAAGCAAAGTCATGCCCACCCCCCCCCCCCACCGTTTCCGTGGGAAGGGATGCACTGGACCAGGGGAGGTGACCAGAGAGAGAGGCACCGTGTGCCGTGAAGGTGCTTTGGGACGCCGTGCGCCCATGCGGTGTGTGTGGGGACACGGCCAACGGGGCAGTTTCGGGTGTGACCGTCCCTTCCCCGAGGGGCCAAGAGTTAGCCGCGGCCTTTCTTCCAGCAGGATCTCAACAGCTGCTGAGGACCTCCGCGGCCTCTGTGTCACTGGGGCCCGTTTGGGGTTCGCTCTGCAGGACCCTCACCAGCTCGTCTTCCTTCCTGCGTGTCACCTTCAAAGTGGCAGTGCTGCGACTGCCTGGCATGAGTGAGGCCACGGGTGTGAAAGCCCCGCGGCCCGTTGGGGCCGTCCGTGTCCTCCACTCAGCAGGACGGGCTTTGTGTCAATTGTTGGGGTCGAAGGTCAGTCTTAGACTTTGCAAATAACAAGAGGACGGTCCTCGAGCATCCTGAGCGTGTGCGTGCGTGTTCGTTCCGTGTGGAGTTCTAGAGACCCACACTGAGAGTTCAGGTGCTAGAAACTGTAAGGAGGGGACCAGTGACAAGTGACGGGTGCCCCAGGAAAGGATTGCTGGTTGCAGCGAATGCCCATGTGGTTTGCAGCCTGACTTTGAATGAGGTGTCTCTCCTTGCTTTTCACACTTAGGAATAGAAACCTGACAGAACAGACCCCGCTGTGGTTGTTCCCGTGGTCTTCCCGTCAGTTACATTAAAGACTAAATCAGAATCGATTCGGCTCGTGAGCAACGGTCTTGGAGATGACCCACGGTTGACGGAGGTTAGACTTCCTGCCTTCACCCCCAGGGAGAGCAGTGCGTCTTGTGCTGCCCGCGGCTCTCGCTCACTCGCTGTGGGCAGTAGTGTTGGGGGAGCGGTATAGGGTCTTGCCAGCCCAGACTGTTCCCACTGGCACAGCTTCCCTCCAAACGGGCCAGAGTCTGTAACACTGAGGAAATACCCCCACAAACGCTGGATTGATGTGTGACTTTTGGCCCTGGCCAGTGATTTGTGGCAAGGTTAAAAAACCTCAGTCCCTTTGCGAAAGCATTTGGGTCTCTCCCCAAGAATGACGCGACATGTGCGTATGTATGTGAACAAGCTTCTGTATACAAGCCAACGTGTTAAGTGTTTACTTTTGTCTGAAAGACACTTTTGTGCTTTCCACGGATGCAACCTTTTTCCTTACCTTTGCTCCTCTTTATATCGGTTATCTTTCTTCTTTAATATGTCTGCGTCCTACATTTGTGTCCCAGATAAATCCTGGTCTGGAAGTATTTCCCCGTGTTTTGTGCCTGGAAATCCCACTGGTGGCTAACGCCAGAATACATCAGGCAATTGTATCTTGGATGAAAAAGCAGACCAGGAAGTCATTTAAAAAGACGTCGTTTAAGTTCTATGTTAAATAACTATTTGCATCCAAACACAGAATATTTAAGTCCTGTTAAGGTTCTGTGTGCCAACCAGTAAGGCTTCAAGGTCATACGAGTTTCTTCTCGAGGTACTCCGGTAACTGAAGACGTAAAGTGTGTGTCATTTGGGACCTGCCTGACTCGCCCCGGACAACAGCCTTAGCTCTGAGCAGAGAAATTATTTCCAGGCCGTCCTCACTTGAGGCCTATGAGAGGATCTTGTTTTCCCTTTTTACACGTGAGGAAAGTCCCAGAGTTCACCGAAACGGCAGATCCAGGCGACCGGCCTGACGCTTCCGTTTACTTGGCCCTGTGCCGCCAGTGACACCCCTGGATTTACCAGGCGGGGTGCTGGCAGTAACGCCCCTGCTCGTCAGAAGTCTGCCTTTTGCTCCGGTGACCAGCCCCGGTGAGCACTGGTTTTCCGGGCGGTTTCGCCGGGACCCTGGTACCTTTTGTCCTCTAGGCCTCGTTTCCGTGAGGCTGGTTTCGGGAGAGGAGGAGAGTACAGAGGCGGCTAGTGCTCCCTGCTGAAGCCCCAGCCTGGGCCGCGGCCGCCACCTTCCCTGGGGTCCTACCACAGGGACCTTAGTCCCAGGGCCCCCTGCCAGAGAAGGAGTTGGGCCTGTAGTCTCGTGGCCCGCCGCGACTCTCCACCGAGCTTTGCCGTGGCAGGTGCTCGCGGAGCCCGGGATGTAGTCTTTGGGAGAAAAGGAAATACGATTATAACCTCACCACATGGATTAGGTCCTGATCGTTTCTCAGCGTTCACGTGGTCATACACACAGACGTATGTATATACACATGGCTGTGTGGGGATATGCGCGAGGCTGTATTCATATCATATACGTGCGTAGTTGTTCGCTTCCGCTAAAAATTTCTGTGCACTCGTGCCCCGTCTCTCCAGCCCAGGGCGTACTGCTTGGCAAGGCCAGCGTGCTGCTCACCCGCCTTCTTCATCGGTCCTCTGTCCTCCTGGGGCAGTGCCTGTGTGTGTCCTGCGTCATCCGACCTAGAATCCTTAGCACACTTGTGTCTCGTTTGTCCTTCCCGGAGTGGAATACTGGAGTCTCGGGTGTGAGGTTTCCAAAGCTGTGTTCTGAGCAGCTTCTCGGGTGATTTTTCTTTTGAGGGCTTGAGCATTTTTCATTAAGTGTTTAATTTTAATGACCGTATAATCAACATACAGCGTTGTGTTAGTTTCAGGTGCTCAGTATAGCGATTCAGCAATTCCATACACCACTCAGTGCTCATCAAGATAAGTTTGCTCTCTTGTAAAATGTTTATTTTTTAGGGAGAGAGAGAGAGACAGTGAGCAAGCAGGGGAGGGGCAGAGAGAGAGGGAGACACAGAATCCGACGCAGGCTGCAGGCTCCGAGCTGTCAGCACAGAGCCCAAAATGGGGCTTGAACTCGTGAACCATGAGATCATGACCTGAGCCGAAGTCAGACGCTTAACCGACTGAGTCACCCAGGCGTCCCATTACCATCTTTTAAAACACCAATCTCAGCAGTGAATTTGAGAGAATTTTCAATGCTTTTACACTTCCATTTGGATTGGGATGCCAGAAATTGATACTTTGGTTTCAATAATAAGATTTTTTTCAAGGAAGAACTTTTAACTATTTGTTTCCCACACTTATTTTTTTTAAATCTTTAAAAAAATTTTTTTCAGCGTTTATTTATTTTTGAGACACAGAGAGACAAAGCATGAACGGGGGAGGGTCAGAGAGAGGGAGACACAGAATCCGAAACAGGCTCCAGGCCCTGAGCTGTCAGCACAGAGCCCAACGCGGGGCTCGAACTCATGGACCGCGAGATCATGACCTGAGCCGAAGTCGGACGCTCAACCGACTGAGCCACCCAGGTGACCCAAGATAAGTTTGCTCTTTAATATCTGGTGACTTTTTTAACATTAAAATTTAAGTACCACAACAAACATGTTAACTATTATCAACAAGGTTCTGGACATTTGACTTTTATTTCTTACACATTTACGCAAAACAAAACACTAAATTTCACAAAGGCATCTGAATCTCGGGGTAAGGTCGAACAACACGAGTCGTCCTTGACGTAATTTCCCCGACCCCTTGTGTTCAGTTCTGCAGGCCAGCCTGAGCGTCCTGCACTTGAACTGTGTGTGCCACATTGGTGGCTGCCCCTCTCCCTGAATCGCGCTCTCATGGCACCTGGGTCACCGCGGCGGACCCCGGGTCTCTGTGCATCCTCGCGCACCTGTCTGCTGGAGTCTTGTCCACATGCAGCTTTCTCAATGCTGGCCTTTAAAAACACGAGCCCCTCCTCTGTTCAGTCCTCTCACGTGATGCCCCCATCACCTCATACGGCCCGAGGCCCATCCGTGGCCTCCCGCCACCCTCCTGCTGCCTCCTCGTTCATCCACACGCCTCCACGCTCCACGCCGCGAGCTTTCTTTAAGCAGCTGTGTGAGGTCTGGTAAAACTCCCACGCGTGAAGGGTACAACTCAGAAGTTTTCAGTGTCGTCCCTGTGTTGTGCAGCATCACAATGCTTCTAATTCTAGAACATTTTCATCCTTTCAACGAAACCCCAAGCCCCGTGTCCATTAGCAGTTCCCCACTGCCACCCCCAGCCCCAGATGGCCACCAGTCTACCTCTGTCCCTGTGGACTTCCTCATTCTGGGCCCTTCACACGGGTGGAGCCTCCTGTGTTTGCTCTTTCGTGACTGGCTTCTCTCATTCAGCGCCATGGTCACGAGGACCGGCCACGCTCTGGCGGATGTTGGCGTCTCATCCCCGTTGGTGCCGGAATCCTGCTCCACGTTTGATGTGTCCGTTCCTCAGCTGATGGACGTTGTCTCGTTTCCATGGTTCTGTGAACATTTGTGTAGAGATGTTGTGTACACGTCCTTTTCTCTTTCCTGAGTGCCTACCCGACGGCAGAATCGCCAGGCCGTATGGTGACTCTGTTTAGCGTCTTTGAGAACCGCCGAAGTGCCTGCATTGGGTCCTCACCAGCATCTGGTGTCTAATTTCTCCTCTCATCTTTTCCAACGCTCGTTACTTTCCATCTTTTAAAAAAACCGCAGCCACCCTATGTGTGTGGGGCCTTGCACCGTTGTGGTTTGATTCAATGACCGATCGCGCGCACTCCCACGTGGTCACTTGTGTGTCTTGTTGGGAGAAACGTGTGTTCAATCCTGTGTACGTTGTAATGCCGCTTACTTGCCATTTTATCATTGAGTTCTTAGACTTCTTGGGGTATTCTAGATGCAAGTTCCTTATCAGATACGTGGCTGGCAAGTATTTTATCCCGTTCCGTGACTCGTCTGCTCACGTTCCTGATGGTGCCCTGGGAATCACCAGGGCTTTTATGTTCGATGAAATCCACTTTATCTATTTTCGTTCTGTTGGTTGTGCTTTGGTCTCACATGTGAGGAACTGTAAGGCTGGAGCCCCTTCCAGGGAAGAGAGTGAGGTTCACCCTCCGTGGGGGGGGGGTGCACAGTCAGAGGAGAGCGAGGTACATCCTCCGTGGGGGGGGGTGCACAGTCAGAGGAGAGCGAGGTTCACCCTCCGTGGGGGGGGGGTGCACAGTCAGAGGAGAGCGAGGTACATCCTCCGTGGGGGGGGGGTGCACAGTCAGAGGAGAGCGAGGTACATCCTCCGTGGGGGGGGGTGCACAGTCAGAGGAGAGCGAGGTACATCCTCCGTGGGGGGGGGTGCACAGTCAGAGGAGAGCGAGGTTCACCCTCCGTGGGGGGGGGTGCACAGTCAGAGGAGAGCGAGGTACATCCTCCGTGGGGGGGGGGTGCACAGTCAGAGGAGAGCGAGGTTCACCCTCCGTGGGGGGGGTGCACAGTCAGAGGAGAGCGAGGTACATCCTCCGTGGGGGGGGGGGTGCACAGTCAGAGGAGAGCGAGGTACATCCTCCGTGGGGGGGGGGGCGCACAGTCAGAGGAGAGCGAGGTACATCCTCCGTGGGGGGGGGTGCACAGTCAGAGGAGAGCGAGGTTCACCCTCCGTGGGGGGGGGTGCACAGTCAGAGGAGAGCGAGGTACATCCTCCGTGGGGGGGGTGCACACAGTCGCCCCCAGCAGCAGGTCTCACGCTGACCCCCGACATGCCCGCCCTTCACACCTTCCTCTTCCGTGAGATCAATCTGAACCTTGAGGTTAATTCTGCTGGATAATTTCCTCTCTTCACCTTGAGCTTCTTTTTTAAAGCAAGTGTATCCAGTTAAAAGTTACATCAGTAGGAACTCCGGATGGGGGAAGATTAAGAGGAAATGGGATAAGAGAAAAAAATGCAAATTTTGCGTGGTATGGACTTACCGTAAATTCGCATCTAACCTGGCATTCCACGTTTTCCCTGTCAATCTGCCCCTGGGTGAATATTCCCGGCGCTCAGCCTTTGTTTAGCTCACCTGAACAGAGAACATTTCCTCGGACTCTCTTCAGCAATCAAATGTTGACACAGGGTGCTCGCCTGCTAGGCCTGTCCTCACAAAAGGCCACGGACCAGGCGGCTCGAACAACGGGAACTTATCCCTCACGGTCCTGGCGGCTGGGAGGCCAGGACACGGGTGCAGCAGTGGGCCCCGTGGGAGGCTCTCCTGGGCTTGCGGATGCCGCCCTCTCCCCGAGTCCGCTCCTGCCTCCTCCCCTGCAGGTGCACCTCTCCGGCGTCCCGTCCTCTTTGGGTAAGGACGCCAGTCAGCTCAGAGCAGGGCCACCCTCCTGACCTCCAACCTCAGCCCAACTCCTTAAAAGGTGATTATATTCAAAACCCTGTCTCTAAAAGCAGTTACATTGGGGAGCAGTCGGGGCTCTCACATGTGAATTGGGGGGGCACAATTCAGGCTGTAACATACAGAACAGAATTATTTTAATGTGGCTTGAATTTGGAGGTATTGCACTAAAAGCAAAACCTGTTGGTAAAAAGGCTCCACCTGGAGGTGACACTCCCCATGGGAAGGTCTCCCTGTCGGTGGGCGTCTTCGACCACATGCCTTCCTCCTCTACTCTTCTGTGGTCACCCTCGAGTCTTAAGTTGCCTGTTAAAAAGTTCCTTTCCAACAGGAATGGTTTTGTAGGCAGTAAGGAAAGCCATTCTGGTAATTTCTCATGCACCTTTGATGCAAGTCTCATTTTGAACCACGATGACCTTGACTGCAGCGAATCAAATTTTGGATGAAGGCGACTGAAACTTTCACACAAATTTAGCTATTGCTTTTGCTACCACAGGAATCTTGTATACAATAGCTATTTTCGGTTGGTAATTCCCCCGTCCCCCACGTTTGTGAAAATGGGCCAGGTACGGTTCACGTAAACTAAGAAACAATGCACCTGTTTTATTAAGCTACCAAAATGTTTTTGCCGCTTCTGCCCGTGGGGACTTTTCCCCAATGCTTCTTGTGTCCCCAAGCCTGCCCTTGATGTGTGCGGTTGTTGATGGTGGACAGAATTCCTGTGCACTTCTCAGCGGCACCCACTGTGAACAAAGTCACCGTCTGAGGTTTTATCGCCAATCCTTGTACTAGATGATTGGCCTTTACTTTGTACATTTGCGGATTTAATAACTTAATAATTACGGATTTAATTTCAGTTTCAGGCTAAAGAGTTGCCTCCCTTTACCAACAGTACTGGGCACGGCCAGCACGAGTGGGACCGTGCGGGGCGTGGTGTCACACACGTGGTCCTCTGGAAGGCATACCTGCTGGACACGTGTGGGGGAGACAGTGGGGAGAAGGCCTGGGGGGGCTCCCGCAAGTAGGAGGGGTCAGAGTGTTCATTCACCGGGAGGACTGGATGAAGAGCGCACAGAGGGAGCACTCTCCAGCCCGCATTTGTGCTGCTCGCAACTGTGTGAACTTGACTCGGGAAGGAAGGTCCAAGACTCGTCCTGGCTAGCTGGCATGTTTTCTCTCTTGTCTGGAAACTTGGAAATAAGTTTGTTTTCATGTTTTGTATGACTTTGCCACAAGAGAAAGGGGGGTATTTTCTTCATTTTAGAAGTCAGTTTTTAAAACTTTAAAAAAAAAATAAAAGGAAAAAATCTCTAAAATGTTTGGTTGGGAAGACAGTTAAAAATTTTTTTCTTTTAAATCTTTATTTATTTTTGAGAGAGAGACAGCGTGTGAGCAGGGGAGGGGCAGAGGGACAGAGAGACACAGGATCTGAAGCAGGCTCCGGGCTCCGAGCTGTCAGCACAGAGCCCGACGTGGGGCTCGAACTCAGGGACCGCGATATCATGACCTGAGCCGAAGTCGGACGCTCAACCGACTGAGCCACCCAGGCGCCCTGGGAAGAGAGTTTTTATTAGCTCAAGATTTTTTCTAAATTTTCAGCATTTTTCAATCATGATGTGTTCTCATGATTCCTGAAATATTGTGTCTAAAGCCGTTGCTTTGCCTTTCGCAATCACCGCTGGTTACAGTGAGGCTGCATAGACGGTGGGAGCAGGTCAGTAAATTGCTTTGAATAAATTCTTTCCACGTGCTCATTCCACTGGGTGACTTCTCCCATGGGGTGTCTGTTCAGGTCTTTCGCCCATTTTTTCATCAAGTTGTTTTCTTTGCTTATTTTAGACACAGTCTTTTATGGGATATGTGTTTCGCAGGCACTTTCTCTGCGTCCTGTCCTTCTGGGGACGGTGTCACTCACGGAGCACACGATATCGGTGTTGATACAACCCGGAGTCATCGGCCGTCTCCTCCCTGGCTCACACCTCTGGTGTCTTGTCCAAAGAGTCTGCACCAAACCCACGGCCCCCTAGACTTTCTCTGCACTCTCTCCAGAGATGTTACATTTTTACAGTTTACATTCAGGTCTGTGATGTGTTTTGAGTTATTTCGTGAACAGTAAAGGTCTGTGTCTAGATTTGGTTTTTGCATGTGGACGTCCAGCTGTTCCAGAACTCTTGTTGGAAAAACTGTCCTTATTCCTTTGTGTGTCTCAGCTTCTCTTTCACACGTCCCTCAGGTGTATGTGTGGGCATCTACTCCTGGGCTCCGGAACAGTGCTGAGACTTAAAAACGTTCCAAACCCGGTGATGGGCCGAGTAGCTGGCTGGGAATGGGGTTAGTGGGGAGCAGAGGTGAGATCGCGGACGCGTGTTGAACAGGAAGGTGCTGCGGAGATGTGCCCTCCTGGCCACGTTTGCTTCTGAGCAACCCGAGGAACTTGACCTAGGAGTCCGAGTGGGTCCCAGGGCGCTCCCCGCTCCCCATGACTCACAGCCGTCCCTCCAGCGTCCTCCCTGGGCTGGGGCTCCGCTTCTGCTCCTTTGCAGGGAGAGTGGGCAGCCTGCAGGAGGAGGTCCGAGGGGCGAGGGGGGGCAGCTCTTACAGAGGGCCTCGTCCCCGTCAGGATGGGGGGAGGGGGGAGGGAGGGCATCTGCAAACCTGGGAGAAAGGCTCCACGTGACTCGAGAAGGAATTTGGAAGGAAAATTTCAGGAGAGGAGACAATTGAAGATAACATAATTTTAGTTACCGTTTTAAACACTGTCATAGTTGGAAAATTTAACACTTATTTCTGGTAGGAATATTTCTAATGCTTCCTTGCATTTAAAAAAAATTTTTTTTAACGTTTATTAATTTTTGAGACAGAGGGAGACAGAGCATGAACGGGGGAGGGTCAGAGAGAGGGAGACACAGAATCTGAAACAGGCTTCAGGCTCTAAGCTGTCAGCATAGAGCCCGACGCGGGGCTCGAACTCACGGACCGCGAGATCGTGACCTGAGCCGAAGTTGGCCGCTTAACCGACTGAGCCACCCAGGCACCCCAATGCTTCCTTGCATTTATTTCTGCTTTATTTACTTATTTTTGGCAGGGAGTTTTTGGGATCTTTCTTCTTCCTTTCCTCTTCACGGCTTCATCTTCCCCAGGAGCATCTTGCTTGAGGGACATTCATCTGCCACTGAGGTGCCCGGGGAGGGGGTGCGGGTATTCAGGGGCAGGAAGCAGAACCCTCATGTTTTTTGTTAGACCCACATGGCTGCCCTTCATCCAACTGCAAGGGAGCTCTGGCCGGGAGCACACGGGCCTGGGTTTACACTAGCAGCCGGAAACATTTTATTCTTTAAAAAAAAATTTTTTTTTAAGGTTCCTCTATTTTTGAGAGAGACAGAGAGACAGAGCATGAGCGGGGGAGGGGAGGGAGAGAAGGAGACACAGAATCGGAAGCAGGCTCCAGGCTCCCAGCTGTCAGCACAGAGCCTGACGCGGGGCTCAAACTCCCGAACTGCGAGATCACGACCTGAGCCGAGTGGGACGCTCAACCTACTGAGCCACCCGGGCACCCCGGTCCAAAGTTTTCAAATATTTATTGTAGGAAATATTCGCAAACAAGGAAAATAAAACAAAGTAACTGGTGGAGTCACAGTCCAGAGGTAAGTGGAGGGGACAGCATCCTAATACGCACGTGCCTTGCACATATGACCTCCTTCTGTGCTTCGCAGATGGCAGGGAGCGTTTTCAGTGTCTCCAAACACCGTCCTGCCGTGGTGTTTCTTACGCCACGGCCCACAGCCCACCCCAGGTGACTGGAAAAACGCAGGTCTCTGGGCTGGTCTGCTGTGTCACCGGATCTGCATCTGGTGGGCCCCGGGATTTGAAGCCTCGTGCAGTTGTCCAGATGAGGGGCGCCCGGGGGGCTCAGTCGGTTAAGCATCTGATTCTTGGTTTCGGCTCAGGTCGTGATCTCATGGCTCGTGAGTTTGAGCCCCACGTTGGGCTCTGCGCTGACAGCACAGAGCCTGCGTGGGATTCTCTCTCTCCCTCCGTCTCTGTCCTTCCCCTGCTTGTGTCCCCCCCCCCCACCAAATAGATAAATATTAAAAAAATAAAGTTCTCCGGATGATTGTTTTCCACAGTAACATCTGTGAAATGCTTTCTACAGTATTATTTTTATCGTACCATTGTGTGGTGGGGCATAGTTTACAGAATCAATTTCTTGAGAGCAGATTCTTGTAGGAATGTTAGCATTTTGCCACTATTAACAATTGTTTAAGGAACAAATTTCTTAATTTTCTGCACTTTTGTGATTATGTCCTTGGGATAGGCTTCCTGGGGATCCTGGATCCTCTGGCTGATGGAGACCTGTGTCTTCCAAGCCCCGGATGCCCGTCAGCCCAGCCTCTGGACGTTTGTCCCCTCACTCAGCATATCAGCCTGTGGCTGTCGCTCGGGGGTTCCGGGGATCTGGGCGAGCTGCCCGAGCGAGTCCATGCGTGAACGGCACCCGGAGTCACGTCGGAGCTCGGGTTCCGGTTCACCGAGCGGGGGGGGGGGGGGACCTGCGTATCTGACGGGCTCCCAGGGGCCGCCCGGGCCGCCGGCCCTGGGACCGCAGATGGCCTGGGCGGGCTGGGGAGACAGCAAGGAACGTGGCTCTCGTCCCCACGGCTTCAGCAGCCAGTGCCCGTGGCACAACTGGAACGTCCGACCGTTGGCCGTGGTCCCGGTTTGCAGCTCGGGGGGCTTCAGGGCCCACCCCGCGTTGTCGCGACCTTGCCCCCCTCCCGTCCGTTACCAGTTCCGCTGCTAGGTTGGCCCTCCTCCACCTGTGGGCACTGGCGGCTCCGCACAGGCCGGCGGAGTTTTAAAAAATGAAAGTCCCAGATGCCGTGTTCAGCAGACGGTGTGGGACCACTCGTCCTGCCCTGACCCGGTCACGGGCCAGAGGGATGGGGCGTCTCACTGGCCGTGCCGGGGGCCGTCGCCGCAGACAGGGAGAGGGTGGCTGTGGGCCTCGAACCCGCTGCGCGGGCTGACTGTGGGGCGACGGTTCCCTCGTCCTCCAAGGCGAGGAAGGGGTGCCCGCAAGGAAACAGGCGTTATGGGGGTCGCTGTGGCCCTTCTCACAGGCAGGCTCTTTGTGCCGCTGGAAAACCTGGTTTGGGGCGACCAGGGCTCCCGCACACGGTGCAGGTGAGGGCCGGCCCGGGCCAGGGCGGCAGTGCTGGGGGGTCACCTGGCTCATGGTGGGGTGGGTAAGGGAGCTGCAGGCCTGCGTCTCGGCAGGACGGTCTGGGTGCAGGGAGGGGACACGAGACAGGAGCCCGCAGGACCGCGTCGTGAGGAGGTGACACGCATCCTGGGCGCCCAGATCCCCTCAAACTGCAAGACTAAAGTGGAAGTGCCCAGGAGGGAGCAAGCCACCGAGGTGCAGCCCCGGGCACGGGTGGAGGAAGGGGAGACATGTTTTCTGGAAACTTGCAGCTGAGTGTCCAGAGCTCAGGTTTGCTCCTGAGGGTCTCGGACCGTGCACCCCATTCAGGGAGGTAGCCCGTGTGGTGGCCCGGTGGCTCGGTGCAGGGTGACCAGGGGCAGATTCGGCCTCTGACTGCCGTACCCGGGGTCCTGGCCTCCCCGGCCTCCAAGAAGCCACGCTCCGTGGCCCGCCGCCGGAGATGCCGGGAGGGCTCCGCGTTGCAAATCACACCAGGCGCCCCGAGTGTGATGCGTGTGCAGAGGCGGTCGGCAGGCCGGCCGCCGCCCTTTGCATAAACCGGAGCAGACGCTGCCTTATTAGGTGACTCTGTGCCAGACTCGCCGTTTCCTGTGCGCACTGTGATCTGCAAAATGTTAAATATTTAGACTCGGTTTTGTTTGAACACTTCTGCCAAAACGTGTTTTTGGGTTCTCTTCTCTCGGCAGGGAGGGCGGCCAGCGCGCAGTCGTCCGGCCTCGGGGGACGGGGCCTCCGGGGGAGGTGAGCGGAGGTGGCCGGGGCGCGGGCCCGGCCGCGGTCCCCCAGGGGCCAGCCCAGCCACGCTCGGTTGTCACCAGGGCGGGAGGGGGTGGTCCACGGCCACACGCCTTCAAACAGTGGTTCTGTGAAAATTACAGTGGGCGTCAGGTCGCGAAACGAGCCGCAGATGTGTGTCCGATTCGCCTTCAGGAAAGTCTTCCCCTCCCCGCTTCTAAGGCCTGCACGCCTGTTCACGCCCGGCGGGGCGCACACACTCAGAGCGTCCCTTGGCCAGAGGCAGAGTCGCCTCTGCGCGGGGACGCCCCCGATGGCGACAGGAGGGCGGGATGCGGGAGGAAGATGGAGAAGCGCGTCAGAGGCTGAGTGTCTGTGAAGGAAGCAGAGCCAAGCGGGGGGAGGAAAGTAAAACACAGCAGAACCGTTCGAAACGGCTGTAAACACTGAAACATAAACTCGGCTGCACGCGGGCCATCCCCCGGCCGAGGGAAGCCTTCCGGGTGCCGGGCCGCCCCCCTGCCTGGTGCCGGTTTGGGGACACGGCTCGCCGATGCATCCCCGCCCCCGTAGGCGGCTTCTCCCATCGGGACCGCTGCCGTCCTGGGTCCCTGCCCCCTTGGCCACGCCGTGGGCCTGTCTCGGGGCCGCACTGACCACTTGGACTTTACTGACTTCAGCTCTCCGCGCCCCGTACAGCCGCTCATCCACCCCTGCGGGCGGAGCATCCGCGCCCCACACAGCCCCCACGTTCACCCCTGCCCACAGCAGGTGCGGGAGCCGCGGCGCGGTGGCCGGCGCTCCCCGGCTTGGCCTGCGTGTACGTGAGGCTGAAGCTGTCAGACGGTCCAGTGGGGCGATGATGGTGGCTCGCACACAGCCACGGTGAGGACCCGGACGGGCGGGTGGAACAGGGCCGACTGCACATTGCACGCATCCGCCGTTATCGGGAGAGTCCAGAAACGCACGCCCGGCCCGAGGCCCTGCTCAAATAACCGAAGTGTGTGGTCTAATTCAGCAGTTCCCAAGCTTTTTGGTGTAAGAATCCTTTTTACTCTTAAAGCTTATTGAGGACCCGAACAGCTTTTCTTAGGATGGGTTATATCTGTGAACATTTACGGGCAGTATTCAAGCTGAAAAGTGTTTAATCCACGGGGCACGTTCCGTCTGGCATCAGCATCACACGTCACTCGTGAGAATCAGAAGGCAGAGGACACGGTAATATTTTATGGAGGCGGTTCTGACCTCCTTGGCTGTCCTGGCGGTCCTGGGGCCCCGCTTTGAGAACCGCCGCTCTGGAGTAGGGACACGAAGTAGACATAGCACGAGCAGGCAGAGAAGCCTGCACGGTCATTGCGATGGTTGAGAAAAAGTGGAGTAGCTCAGTGGGAATTCAGACGATGGGAATCCCTTGCTGGTGGGGAGTCTTGGGGGGATCCCCTGAGAACGTGGGACAGAGTGAAAGAAGGGGTTTTGTGGCCAAGCCTCGTGAGCCCGGGACCCGCACACACACAGCCTACATCCCCAGGGAGACCGCTTGGTTCCTCAGCCCCAAACATCTACAGGCAGGGCCTTTAGATTTCTTCTCCGAAAGCAAGTATGGGGATACGCTTTGTGTGCGGGGCGTGAAGGGCCCTTCCTGAAGGTTTTCCTAGAAAAACAGCCCTGGACAGGGGAGTCAAGCCACCGTAGCCTTGGAGATACTTGTTCTGAAACGGCCATTTACCCATTGAAATCTGTCCATGTTTACAACAGTATCTTGGGGCCCGAGTTCAGGTACGATGTCCTCTTCTGTCTGAACACTTCAGCGTCCGTCCCCTCAGAGCCTGCCGGCACTCACTTCATGACGTTTGGTTTTTCCTCTCTTGCCCTGGTTACAGATACTGGCTCTGTTTTCAGTCGTGATGGCTGTTTTGGGTCCAGGGATTGGAAATCTTCGGAGAATGTCAGAATTTCTCAGGGGGGCCACTCTAAGAGAACACGTTGTAAATGTGTCCCGGCCGCCCCGAGGCTGGCTGCCAGCACTTTCTGGTGAGCGGAAGGCGTCGCTGTCCCGCATCTGGCCCTGGCAGGACCCTCCGTGACCCGGAAGCCATCGGCTGCATTGTCACGGCACGACTGGCGCTCAGGTCTAGGCTAGGGTCAGGCACGTCCCAGCAGACAGGGCCCCAGACGGGGGGCTGGACGAGGCCGTGGACGCGACGGTACAGAGGTGCTTTGTGTATCACTGCCTGTCCCCCGAGCTGAGCCCGGGGCTGGGAGACCAGCTGCTGGGAGACCACAGTGGACCCCACTGGCTCCCGAGAGCAGCGGAAGCTCCTCAGAGACGAGTGTGAGGCTCCTGAGAAGGTGGCTAGGGATCTAACAAGCTGGCTCATGTCCTGCTTCTGGAACCATTATTGTCGTGCAGTCTCGGGAAGCCGCCGAGCGTCCCTGCGCCCGTGCCCACCCGAGGAACCCGTGGCTGATACGGCGCTCGCCGTCCGGGTGCTTACGACGGATGGAAACCACCGGGTGCTTCTGGTGGCAGCACTCTGGGTGGGACGGCCTGGTCTGTGTGCCTGCTGTGCCTGTGCAGAGCTGAGGGAGCCGGGGCAAGGGGTGGAGTCACTCTGTGTCTCATGTCCTCACCCGTAAAATGGAACGAGAGCAGCTTCTAAGCTGAGTATCCGTGAGTATCTGTGAGTATCCATGACTGTCTGTGAGTATCCGTCACCATCTGTGAGTATCCGTGAGTATCTGTGTATCCATGACTGTCCGTGAGTATCCGTGAGTATCCGTATCTATGAGTATTCATGACCATCTGTGAGTTTCCATGACCACCTGTGAGTATCCATGACTGTCTGTGAGTATCCATCACCCATCACCATCTGTGAGTATCCGTGAGTATCTGTGTGTATCCATGACTGTCCGTGAGTATCCGTGAGTATCCATATCTATGAGTATTCATGACCATCTGTGAGTTTCCATGACCATCTGTGAGTATCCATAACTTTCTGTGAGTATCCGTCACCATCTGTGAGTATCCGTGAGTATCTGTGTATCCATGACTGTCCGTGAGTATCCGTATCTATGAGTATTCATGACCATCTATGAGTTTCCATGACCACCTGTGAGTATCCATGACTGTCTGTGAGTATCCATCACCCATCACCATCTGTGAGTATCCGTGAGTATCTGTGTGTATCCATGACTGTCCGTGAGTATCCGTGAGTATCCGTATCTATGAGTATTCATGACCATCTGTGAGTTTCCATGACCACCTGTGAGTATCCATAACTTTCTGTGAGTATCCATCACCATCTGTGAGTATCCGTGAGTATCTGTGTATCCATGACTGTCCGTGAGTATCCGTGAGTATCCGTATCTATGAGTATTCATGACCATCTATGAGTTTCCATGACCATCTGTGAGTATCCTTAACTTTCTGTGAGTATCCGTCACCATCTTTGAGTATCCGTGAGTATCTGTGTGTATCCATGACTGTCCGTGAATATCCGTGAGTATCCGTATCTATGAGTATTCATGACCATCTATGAGTTCCCATGACCACCTATGAGTATCCATAACTTTCTATGAGTATCTGTCACCATCTGTGAGTATCCATGACTATTCATGAGCTCCCCCGAAGTGGTTAGGATAGTGCCCAGTGTTTGTTGACCCCTCTGCAGTCCTCAGCAATTAGAATTGAATCAAATACATGAACGGGAGGTGCTTCTATGATGAAAAGGGCTGTAGAAATGTGACTTTATTTTCTTTAAACCCTGTAGAACCCCTCAGAAGACCTAAACGGTTCTCGGGTCCTTTCTGCTCTAATTGTATATAGGTTGTTCGTCTCTGAATAATCTCCTTGCAGGCACAGCCCACACCCTCCCCGATCAGCCAGGCTCCGGACAAACACCCACGGGGTTGCCTTCAGGTGACAGTTTCCCCAAGAACACAAAAGGCTCCACGTGGTGTTTTCGAAGGAGGGAGAAGAATTCTACTAGGATTGAGTTGTTTCTGGTGACACCATATCTCTGTTCCTAAAAGAGCTGCTTCTAACATCATTTTATATGTTAGTCTCAGCAAAAACACCGGTTACAGTGAACTGGCTGTAGATAGTGGTGTTTTGGGGCATGATTTTCAGGCTTTGGAATATCATTTCTTCCTGGTTCTAAGGGTGAAAAACCATTAAGTAGCAGTCTCACCGACCTGCAGTAAAATGCAGCTCTGCTGACCTAGTTCTGTGGCCTCATGTGCTTTCTTCTGCACCCGTTAGAGAAAGGGATAGGTGAGCATAGGACACTCTGTGTGACAGGATTTGTGTATATCAGGTTTTATCTCTCTGTCACAATGATGAGGTACGGGCTGTTGTTCTCGTTTTGCAGTTGACTGAAAAGTCAGCTCAAGAATGCACAGTTCGAGGGTTTGCACTGTTCCCACACGGGACACGTCTGGTGCACCAGGTTGCATCGTGTGGCACAGGGACGTGGTCCTCAAACATCTGTCGTTTGTGTCAAAATGCCGCTGCTGGCTTTTCCTTTTCTCATCTCTTCTTTCCCTTACCGAAATGCAAAGAAAACTAGTTTGAAGAAAGTTGGCCAAGTCTGGACATTGGCTTGAGTGGACCCGATGTGTTTTAAACAAGATGGCGGGATCAGTTTTGTTGGTAACCAGCTGTGTTAGATTTAGATAAAACCACCAGTCTTGATGGGGGACTTTTCTGGAAAATGGAAAATATTCTAATTCTGTGTATAAGGAATCCAAATATAAAATCTGACTACTTTTATTGCCTCCCTTTTGAGAAAATCGGTGTCGTACTCTGCATAACGGACGTCGTTCAGGAGACAGCGGGCGAGGGGTGCTGTACTCACCGTTGAGGAAGGCTTCAAGGGGTTCGTTAGCAGTGGCTGGGAGGGTGGGTGCTGGGCAGGGCTGCTTGGTGATAGCTGTGGAGTTCTGTCCCATGAATGTGGAGGGACAGTGTGGCCCTGTGGGGGCTCCTGGTGCAGAAACCCCGGGGAGGGGCGCTGGAGAACAGGGACAGGATCTGGGGAGCACCTCAGAGAGTTAGGCTCAGGATGGAAGAAAAGCAGAGAAGTGGGTAAGGGGTCACTGTGGAGTGGTGTTGGTGTAATTGTGACTGATGGAAGGCTTGGGTGAGGTTGACTTTCACGTGGATGAACCCTCCGGAAACACTGGGGCACAGATGGGAAGGGGTGTGATTGGGGATCATTCAGCATCACAGGCCCCAAGATCCCGCTGAGGTGGCTTTTCCTTGTCTTGGCTGTGTTCTCCTCCTCTCCCGGGGGCTTTGCTCATGTTTCAGAATGGGAATGACTTCTAGGTCTCCAGTTACTCAAGGCTGGGTCTGTTGCTATGGGAAATAAATATGGGAAAAATCATCAGAATGGACACCCGTGGTCACTATTTTCTTTGCAAAGAAACTGGATCCATGAATCGCTTCCAGATCTGTTTTTTCGAGACTCGAGTTTGGCTGTGGTTTCCCATATTGTGTGTCTCTCGAGAGGGCGGCGAGGGGCAGGGGCACCGTGGCTGGAGTGTGGGTTTTGCGCCACCGCGTGGGTGTGGGTTCCCACTCCGCTTTCCCTAGCTTTGCCGTCTCGAGTAAGCCGTAGGCCTTTCCAGAGTCTCCATTTCTTCACTGGAAAAACTCACGGTGGGAATACACGTCCCTCGTTCTGTGCTTACCGGGATCGCAGGACAGTATGCGGAAGCCGAGCTCCGTGCCTGTGATGCCTGTAAATATTAAGGCAATGATTCTGGATTAAAAAGTTAACTTTAAAAACCTTCCTTTGGAATTAAGTTGCGTGGCCGGTGACACATACGTGCTGCTTGTGGGCAAAGCCTTAGCATTGAGAACCCCGATTGGTGTCTTCCTGAACGTGGACACGCAGGTAATTGTATTCCATTTATATTATGAGTTTCAAGGTTGCCCTCTGCCCAATCCGCCATTTCTAGAAAATCAAACTGTAAGGGTGCATTTCTCTTTTTTTTCTTTTTTTTTCTTTTTTGCCTTCTTTGATCATCTGTTGTGTAATTAAAAAGAAAGCCACAGGCATTCCATGACTGATGAAGACAATATGAGTACAAATCAGGGAATCGATGCTAAGAACACATGGAAACCTCTCTGTTGACATGTGCGACAGATGAAAATATATGCCTGCTTTAGCATTATCTGGCAACTTGTCAGAAGTGCTCACCCCCACCCAGCACTTTGGTTCCCGGCTGTCTCTGTCGCTCATTACCCAGATTCGGAAAATAATTTACCTTCTCTGATTCCATCACCGAATTTGTAAAACGATGACGGTAACCCCCCTTCACAGAATTAACATGCAACCAAGTAAATGAATACGTGAAAAAGCTGTAGTCAATCTCCAGTCTCTGCTCATCTGCAAAATCCATATGGTTTTATAAGTGGGATTCTACTGAACAAACTTATTGTTTTTTTTTTTCTGAATTTTTTAAATATTTTATTTATTTTTGATAGAGACAGAGCACAAGTGGGGGAGGGGCAGAGAGAGAAGGAGACACAGAATCCGAAGCAGGCTCCAGGCTCTGAGCTGTCGGCACAGAGCCCGACGCGGGGCTCGAACTCACAAATTGCAAGATCACGACCTGAGCCGAAGTCAGACGCTCAACCGACTGAGCCACCCAGGTGCCCCAGCAAACTGTTCATTATTTTATCTCTGAAATACTTGTGTATGTGAGGTGTCCTTTTTAAACCTTGAGATACTTTACTGACCTCCCTTCAGGTAGCAGTGAAACTCTTAATGTCCACAGGTTAGATGATAGGTGATCACACACAGCGGTGGTGTAGCCAGTATGATGGAAAGTAGCTTACATTTTGTGAGCCCCCGTGGCTTACATGCCCTTTAAAACAACAGAACAAAGGTGCTAGGCTCCCTGTTGATTCAGTGCGTGGACCGGGTCGGTGTGCACCTACAGCTGAGTGCTTCAGGAGGTAAATTGGGAGATCTTTGGCCTTCCAAAGGACAGCGGTCTATACCTCTAATTGGGCACTTAGTCGTTGCTTGCATTTGCACTGAATTATCTATGTACTTTTATCCGGGCTTCCTCATGCTTGCAGTGTTTGTCACTTAATCTCCTATGCGTCTCATATTTTAAGGCCTGGGTACCCTAGTAGGTAAGGTAATGTAAGATAGCCTCAAGTCGGTCCTCTAGAAGCCTGCCTCTAGGGTTCCTAAAGTACAGATACGATCGTAGCAGTCTTGAAAATCTTACAAGGCTTCCCGTGCTGTGGGAACCCCTGAACCTGGCTCAGGGGTCCCTCAGTCTGGCCCCTGCTGCCCTGCATGTCCACCTTTTGTTGGGGACCCTCCCTCTACAGCCATATGCACCCTTGTGTGTGGCCCGGTGCCCCACACACCAAGTTTGCTGAGCACAGGTCTGTTTAGTGAACCTGTGGTTAATTGTATGCACGTTAAAAGCAGGGGTCATAAGCTAATGAGGGAATGTGACCAAATGCTTGGAGAAGTAAGATATTTGGTATCTTAATTAGGAGTATTTGGGGGGTGACTTTTGAAAATACTGTAAGGAGAGGCAAAAAAAACCAAAGTAGAAGATAGTGGTTTTGGAAGCTTACGCTGGAATGACTGTCGTGTCAGAGAGCTACTGCTTCGCAAGAAATAACCCCAGAATGTTCGTGGGAAT
Organism: Neofelis nebulosa; assembly: GCF_028018385.1. Classification (NCBI taxonomy): domain Eukaryota; kingdom Metazoa; phylum Chordata; class Mammalia; order Carnivora; family Felidae; genus Neofelis; species Neofelis nebulosa. Next base: position 154,476,852 of record NC_080787.1, read on the forward strand.
CGGCGATCGGTGTTTGTTTCTCACGCACCTGCTGATCTTGGCTGGGCTCTGCCCCACGTGTCTCCTCCTCCTTGTGCGAGTGAGAAAAGGAGAATGTTCTTCTCGGGGCAAGAGTAGGGGTGAGGGAAGCAGTTCCGTGCACCTGTCCAGCCCCAGCTTGTCTGATGCCTGCAGACATCCTCTGAGCCAGGGAGCTCACGTGTTTGGACCCAACGTGACGCCCTGCCCGTGTGGAAGTGCTGCAGAAACTCTGGCGACGGGGAGGGAGCGAGGACGGGCCAGCAAGGTCATCTGTTGAGTCCTGAAGTTAGTATGTAATTCTCCTAAGTGGGAGGCCCTGGAGGATGTGAGGCACAGTCGGGGACGAGGGTGGGAATCGGCTGAGGAGACAGGCATTTCTAGCCTTCCGGGCTGCGGTTGCAGTGGTAACTGGGACTTGGCAGAGGCCATCAGGAGTAAACAAACTCTAGTCCACGCACGTCAGAGCCGTGTGGCAGGCCCACGAGATCTTGGGAGTCGGGCCAGCCAATAGTAGTGAGATTTCAGGCCAGCAGAGGACCCTGAAGCAGGACAGTGAGGACGGTACCAGGAAGCAAAGAGGAGGGGTGGACGCAGGGGTTGTTCATGTGATACATCCGATCACACGGGAAAACCGCTTATAACTTGGAGGCTCTTACAGATTAATCAGGGCCCTTTGGACACGGGGCCAAACAGACTTTGTGCGGGTCTTACGCACAGCTTTTAAGGGAAACTTTCTGCAGCCGGTTAAGTCAGTCCTTGGAGGCCCAAGAGCTATTATGGACAAAGCTACCGCTGCACATGTAGAGTCACTCGGCCGGTAGGTGCTTCTGTCCTGTTCTTTATGCTGCATTTCATGGTCAGAGTTCTTGGTTTCGTAGACAGCGTGCACACCAAGTCCTCTTGGAAAAAAGGAGGAGGAGACGGAGCTTTCGTTAAGTGCCGCTTGCTGGGGACTGACTGTGGGCTTTCACGCGTGGTTTGCACATCATTGAATTGAGGTACCACCCTTCATAAGACACACTAAAAAAACAATGTGTCGCCAATGAAACTGTGACCAATATTTTCTCGTCTCTTAGAGTTCCTGTTTTATTCTTTTTTTTATTTAAAAAAATTCTTTTTACATTTATTTATTTATTTAAATTTTTTTTTAATGTTTGTTTATTTTTGACAGAGAGAGAGAGAGAGAGAGCATGAGCAGGGGAGGGGCAAAGAGAGAGGTAGACACAGAATCCGAAGCAGGCTCCAGGCTCTGAGCTGTCAGCACAGAGCCCGACGCAGGGTTCAAACCCACAGACTGTGAGATCATGACCTGAGCCGAAGTCGGACGCTCAACCGACTGAGCCACCCAGGCGCCCCTACATTTATTTATTTTTGAGAGACAGAGACAGCGTGAGCAGGGGAGGGGCAGAGAGAGAGGAAGACACAGAATCCGAAGCAGTCTCCAGGCTCCGAGCTGTCAGCACAGAGCCCGACGCGGGACTCGAACCCACGGACCGTGAGATCATGACCTGAGCTGAAGTCGGATGCGCAACCGACTGAGCCACCCAGGCGCCCCCTATTTTATTCTTATTTTGAAAACTGTTGAAGATTTATTTAGGTATCAGTTTGTTTATTGAGGATATTTTTATACGGTGAGATACACAGACCGTGGTGCTCAGTGAGACGAGCTTAGCTCTGGCAAGCAGTAATGCCCATGGAAGTCACATCCTTCAAGACAGAGAAGGTCTCCATCACCGGGCGAGCTCCCTCAGGCCCTTCTGGGTCAGCGCCTTCTTAGAGGCAACTACTGTTCTGATTTCCATTATCCCATGGTTCTGTGTTACTCTTACCTGGGCCAGAATTTCATATAAATGGAATAATGCACTGTATGCCCCCTTGTTTCTGTTTTGCTCATTATAATAGTTTTGAGATTCATCCTTCTTGATTATCTATATTACCCATTTATTCTCTATACTTTGTATGCATAATTGCATACTGTATGCATACTCCACAATTTGTGCACTTTCCACTTAATGGATATTTTGTTATTTATTTATTTATTTGTTATTTATTTATTTATTTTTTCCACTTAATGGATATTTCAATTGCTTCCAGGTTAGGGTTCTTACAAATAAGTTTCCATATATGTTCTTATACGTTATTTTATGGATGTTTTATCCATTACTCTTGGGCATTTACCCAAGAGTAGATTTCCAAAGCGTTCCTATCATTTGCATTTGTGTGAGAGTCCCAGCCCTTGGCTTTGGCATTTTTACTTTGAGCCAGTCTAGTGGCACATAGTCCTAGACCATTTTTCAAGTGTTTATTGTTCGGTCACATATCTTTGACGTATCTATTCAAATATTTGCCCAATTTAATTCTTCGTCTTTTTTTATTAATCTGTAGGAGTCATTTATATAGCCTGAATCTTTGTCGGATGTATGCCTTAGGGACATTTCCTCACAGTCTGTGGCCTGGCCTTTTACTTTTTTCTTGGTGTGTTTTGGTGAGTATATGTTTTCAGTTTTAGTAGAGTCTAATTTACTACATATTTCTTCTGTACTTAAGGCTTTCTGTATCGGACCTAAAAAGTGTCTAACCCAGTGTCACAAACACAGGCTCACGTATTTTCTTTAGACGCTTTATAGTGTTTAGCTTTTATGTTGAGATTTCAAAGTCTTTTCAAATAAATTGTTGTGTGTGGTGTACTTTAGACTTTTTTTTTTTATTGGAGCGTAGATAGCCTGTTGTTCTAGAATCATTTGTTGAAAAGACTTTCCCTCTTTGAATTGCTTTGGTGCCTTGTTAAATATCAATTGAACATGTATTCTGCGGTCTGTTTATGAAGTCTTCATTTTTTCCCATTATCTATTTAGCTATCTTGATTCCAGTCACATACTGTCTGGAGAGGCCGCTTTATAACGACCTTTAAAATGCAGCAATATTAGTCCTCCAACTTTGTTCTTTCAAAAGAGTGCTTTGGATATTTCAGGTCTTTTGATTTTCCAAATACATTTTAGAATGAAAATGCCAATTTCCACAAAAGAGCATCTTAGGGATTTGTTGGAAGTTATGTTGAAACCACAGACAGTCTGGGAAGAATGAACGTTGTAACATCACCGAGTTTTCTGGTCCATGAACATGGTACCTCTCCCTCTACCTGTGTGGGTTTCCTTTCATTTCCCTCAGCAGTGCTTTTTCAATGTCTTGCACATCTTTTCATAAACTTATTTCATGCTTTTGATGGTATTGGGAATGCCTTTTAAAAATGGTACTTTCTATCTAGTTATTCCTTGCTACTACATAGACAGGTGATTTTTGCATATTGACATTGTGTCTTGAGGGTTTGCTGTATTCACTTATTAATTCCGGCAGTTTTTTCTTTGTAGATGTTTTAGATTCTTTTTACATACATAATCCCGTCATGTGTGATTAGAGAAAGTTCTACATCCCCCCCCCTCCCAATCTTTCTGTGTTTCTATTTCTTATCTTTACTACGTTGCCCAGGACACCCCGTATAATGATAAGTGGTGACACAATTTCCAATCTTAGAGCGAATGCATTAAGTCTTTGATCATCAAATCTGATGTTAGCTGTGCGTTTTTAAAATATATGCTTTTCCGGTGGCTCAGTTGGTTAAGTGTCCAACTTTTGGTTTCAGCTCAGGCCGTGATCTCCCGGTTCATGAGTTCAAGCCCCGCATCAGGCTCTGCGCTGACAGGGCGGAGCCTGCTTGGCATTCTCTTGCTCCCTCTCTCTCTGCTCCTCCCCTGCTCACTCTCTCTGTCTCTCAAGATCAATACGTAAACTTTAAAAAATTAAGAAAATAAAATATATATGCTTTTTATCAGATAGAGAAAGTTTTCTTCTAATACCAGTTTTCTGGGCGTTTTGCCATTTCGTGAATGAAGTAATTCACCTTAATGAAAATAACACCTAAGTTTTCTTTGCATAAAAATGGATAGTTTCACTGTAACTGAAAACGTTTGCATTTAGGGTATAATGTCATTAAAGCATCTAAAGGAGTTACTGAGTATTATTTCTAGTATTTTATTTTATTTTATTTAAAAATTTTTTTTATGTTATTTATTTTTGACAGAGAGAGCGAGATAGAGCATGAGTGGGGGAGGGAAAGAGAGGGAGACACAGAATCCGCAGCAGGCTCCAGGCCCCGAGCTGTCAGCCCAGAGCCCGACGCAGGGCTCGAACTCACAGACCGCGAGATCGTGACCTGAGCCGAAGTTGGACGCTCAACCGACTGAGCCACCCAGGCGCCCCTCTAGTATTTTAAATAGTCCCTCAATTTTGAAAGACGCCTTATCCTTCTTTCTACATACACTCCTATATTATTCCATTAGTTCCTCTGACCATCTCAGGAGGCAGTTAGACTGGTGTGATACTACGTGGCAAGCGATTCCATCATCATTTACATGACTTCCCTAAAGCCATGGGCCAGGTCGGACGAAGCAGTCTTGACTCTGTGTTTCTTCATATCTTATTCAGTCTTCTCTACTTCACATCATGCAACCTGCCATATTTTGGGGAGGATTGCCAGAGATTTAAGTAACGATGCTGACTTTGAAAATTAATTTTTCCTCATTGTCTCTTCCTTTATAGAACTAAATGAGGGTAAATAGAAAATAGAATCTGTCAGTATAAACTGGATACGAATTAATGCAAATACAATAAGCCAGAGCCATTAGGGTAATGTATGGGCACACTTTCAATACCTGCAAATCGTTTCTGAAGAACCCTTACGGCGTTGGCTGCTGTTGAATGGCGAATTTATGTGATTCTTTAATATGAGGTGTGTCTGGGAAAACAGAATGTTCCAAGAGCAGATTATCATGTGGATAAAGGGACACAGGGTCCCTTTACAAAGAACAACAATAACCATCCAGCCACCCACCATCTGGGCGTCGCTCTCCCCCACGACACAAACAACGGAAACCCTGTTGTGGAGAATTTGGGACCTGGAGTGGCGTCCTTGCAAACTGTGCTGACAGCTAAGGGCGGAACAGAGGAAACTCAGAATCAAGAAGAGGACTGGAACCGCCTGTTGACCTGCTGGTGTTACAATTCTGCATCTGTGGTGGTGGGCACGCAATGGGCAACAGCTTCAAATATTTTGCTTTTTAGAAAGCTTCCCAGGATTCTGTGCCTGTCGAAAAGTAAGCAGCGAAACCCTAAATATTAACGTGAAACTCTTGGAAGGTGAGCTAGCCAAAACTTACTGCTGCAGCCTGCATACCCATGAAATATGGCCGAACCCAAAGGTCTCTTGTCTGTCTGTTTTTTGGAATGAATGTAATTTCTTTAAATGCATTTGGGGCATCATCATACTAAAATCAAGTGGGGCATACTTGATGAGACCATTGACTAAGTGCTTTTTTTTTTTTCTTTAAGTTCAAAAATGTCCTGCAGCCATTTGTTATAATCTGACTTCCCTCTGGTCGTCAGATTATTTGAACACACTTTCAGACACATTATAAGTCACTGAAATCTATTGATGGCCTGGGAGATAAAATAATTTTAAAAGCTAACTAATTTTTTTTAATCCCACCAAATTTGCAGAGGTAGTATTCTAAAAGCACAGAGTGGTTATATGACTGTAGAAATGAAAATTTACGGAGACAAGTTGGCGTTGCACTCATGTTTCTACTTTAATATTTTCATGAAAAAGTACTGAGGCAGATTACCTCCAAAGTGCTAATTACTTCTGAGGAATCTGCTCGGCACGGGGTGCATGGCCCAGGAGGCCACGTGTCTGAGCCACACACATTGGCAAGCACGTGGAGTCGGGCACAAATGCACCTGCGTGGAACCGCACGAGCGTAGATGGAACGGATTGTGGAAGAGAGAGCGGTGCAGTCACCACAGTTATGTTGGGTCAAGTGGCTCACGGTATCAGCACGGCATGCCACGAAGCCATGGCGAGAGGAGGGCCATCTAGAGTACCGAAAGCCAGTGGCCTGGATGAGAACGGACTCGACAAACTGAATGGAAGGCTGCTTGTTTGTGGAGGATGTTGAGCTTTGCCGGCATGACGGGTTGTATACGCCAGGTTGGAGGGTCGAGAGGTGTCTCCGTGGCCAGACACAGAAAGTGCTGGATGGACGCGTGGCAGAAATAGCGCTCTCGGATTTCCCCATTCTGATGCTTGAATATGTGATTGAAAAACTCTACGTGGATGGTATTGAAAGTATCTAAATTTTCTTTGGGGCTGCGAGTCTAGTTCTTTATAGGACCTCTTATCTCTGTGTCTCTGTGCCCGGTGGGTTCTGTAAACCTTGTGCTCAACATTAATAATACTCCCAAGTTTGTGTAGAACCTATCACTTTGTAGGTGTTGTGCCATTCGGTCACACAGTCCTCCTGGGAGGCAGGATGGGCTTAAGTGAGGATTAGATTTCTGCTAAAGTTGGTCAGACAAGAGGTTGAGGGGCCGAGGAAAGCTGGGGGCCTGACTCCTACTCCTGAACCTGACCTTTTCCCCTAATGACATCATCCTGGCTCAGAACAGCCATCCCATCCTGTCCCATCGCCCCCACAGCTGCACTGGGAGTTTTCTATTTCCTTCCTTCCTTCCTTCCTTCCTTCCTTCCTTCCTTCCTTCCTTCCTTCCTTCCTTAACTTTATTTGTTTTGAGAGGAAGAGAGAGAAAACGGTGGAGAGGCAGAGAGGGAGAGAGAATTCCAAGCAGGCTCTGTGCTGACAGGATCGTCGGCACAGAGCCCGACCCAGGGCTCCAACTCATGAACCACGAGGTCATGACCTAAGCCGAAGTCGAGCCGACGTTGGATGCTTAACCCACTGTGCCACCCAGACGCCCCTCCCTGGGCGCCTCCTTTCCTAATGCTTTATGGGGCCTCCCTCCACGTGTTTCCGGACCTTCCTTGAAACCTATTTCTGTGGGGCCCTTTTAAAGCCCTGCTTCTGTGTCTCAGTGTTTGAAAGTTTCTGGATTTGTGGTAAAATAAGCTTTGTTCCGTGTTTATCTCCACTTATAAGTGCTTCATGCCCTTTATGAACAAAGGGTGTCTGTGTCATCTCCCTGTGGCCCCAGCGTGAGCCGAGGTCAGGTCCCCTGGGGCCGGTGCTGCCTTAGGGAGGGAGAGCCACTTTCCAAAGCAGAAATCGAGTTTCTGTTTAGCCTCTGTTCCCAGGGGTTGTCATTGGTTTGTCTAAAGGCCTTCTTCCTTCATCATGGCCCTTAGCAATGGAACACAGAACTGCATTTCTCCAACAAGTTTGAATTCCCCTCATGGAGCCAGATTTACCGAATAAAATTGCTTAATTTAACATTTCTAACTGACCAGGATGTTTATGCAACAAACACGAAATTTCTTCTGACTCAGCTATAATATCTTCTATATTTTACAACGTTCTTGGCAAATTATAAGAGATTGTTGACTTAATCTTACTTTGCTTGTGATGAACCTTCAAACATGAAATGAAATACTCCAAAGGGACATTTCGAGAATTTCCCAGAGCCATTTCTATAGATACAGAATGTCCTTGGATAGAGCTTGAGAAGTATTTTGTGCCCAAATAATCACACCGTAAATTCTGTTCACTAATAAAACTTCTGAAAAGGAACCAAGTGGACGTTCACAGTGAGCAGTGTGTTTTCCAGGGTGCGTGCTGGGAATCAGCTCTCCTCCCAAGTGTGTGAGTCCTGGTAGTCATGGGCTAACTGCTCTGAGGGTTTCCTCTGAGAAGGTGTGGCTCTGCTCCACCTTCCCTAGTGACTTGTCATGGTCTGAAGTGACTCACGGGGCAATGCGGGCCACAAGTGCCAATCACTGCCCTTTTCTTGTTGCCAGTTTCCAAGTTGTGGTTGGAGCGAAAGCTTCTTTATGATGACCATGTGAGCATGGATGGATTTTATTTATGGAGCTGTGTATTTGCTGAGCGAACTCCAGCATATGCAGAAGAGGACAGAACTTACAGGGAACAGATTAAAAATTTAAAAGAGCTGCGTGGTGGCGTTATAAGAGATGTAGTGGCCGTGAGTTATTGTTGTGGATTAGAGCTGAATCACATCTTTAGAAATCACCCGCGTCGCGTGGGTCGCCTCGCCGGCACCTGGAACAGTGCCTGACGGGATCTTCAGCCAGGTGTGTCGGGTACCCCGATCGTTGGAGTGTTATTGTTGAAATGAAAACCAAATGCCCGATCCTAATGTTGGGCTATTTTAGGATCAGAACATTGTTGCTTAAAGGACTTAATATACAGCCAAAAAACTCTGATTCTGGGTAATGGAGCCACAGGGGATTTATTGGAAATACTTGGAGGCCTCGAAGCGTGGGAGTTGCACAGCCAAGTGTTCCCCAGGGTCCCGGAGTGGGTTCCTGTGGTCTGGACAGTCCCGCGGAGACCTTCTCCTGGCCTCCTTTGTGTTCACGTGCCAGGGACACGGCACCCAAGTAGGCACGGCTGTGCCCGGGGCAGGAGTCTGCACCCTGGACTCGGGGCGGATCGGGCCGTTTCTGTACTTGGCCCGGAGCGCTTGCCGCTAGGACCTTCTGGGTCCCGGGGTTTCTGTACCGGGACCAGAGCACTGGCTATTGGGAACAGGAAGTGTGCTGTGCACCCAGAGACCAAGGTTTTCCTTCTCCCTCTTGCTCATGACCGTGATTTTGGCATCTACTGTGACATTGGAATGATTTATGGCCTCTCTGATTATCCTACAAAATGTCCACCTGGACAGATAGGCTGATTGATGAAGCCGCAGTCGTGCTCATCCGGTTTCAGGAGTCTGCGTCCGGCCCAGGAGGCCATGGCAGGGAAAACACTTTGTAGTGGGAACACAGAGGAGGGTCTGAAACGCAACATGTTAATGTTTTTTTCCGAGGGGGTACACGGAAATTTGTATGGTTTTTAACAAGTCTCCTGGCATTTGGCAATACAGTCGGTAAGGGACAAGTCACGAAATTCCACACATCAGGGTCCTCGTGTTGTAATTGGAGTGGCCAGAGGAACTGCAACCTGGGTCCTTCTCTCACTGTCGATACCAGAACCGCTTCTCATCTAAAGAGTAGTTCCTAGGGGCGCCTGGGTGGCTCAGTCGGTTGAGCGTCCGACTTCGGCTCAGGTCACGATCTCGCGGTCCGTGAGTTCGAGCCCCACGTCGGGCTCTGTGCTGACAGCTCGGAGCCTGGAGCCTGCTTCCGATTCTGTGTCTCCCTCTCTCTCTGACCCTCCCCCGTTCATGCTCTGTCTCTCTCTGTCTCAAAAATAAATAAACGTTAAAAAAAATTAAAAAGGAAAAGAGCAGTTCCTCGAGGGCCTGTTAGGTGCCAGGCCATCCCAGCTGACACTTGGGAAGCACAGCCCTCGTGCTCTGCTCGTGCATCTAACCTCTTTCATCCTCGTGGGACCCCCTGAGTTGGGTGCTGGTCCCCCACGGCACATTCTTTCTCAGCTTCTCGGCGGTCCCACCTGCTCGATGTTACGTCGACAGTCGCAAAGTCCCTGTGAACTGCAGTCAGCTGGTTCCGAACAGGCTAAAGCGTGGTTTATGGAAAATCGCTTCATAAGCAGGAAAGTGCTATAAAGATTTTATATCCACTCAAGGCATTGTTCTCTCCGTTTCCTTCCTTTGGAGAAATGCGAAGGCAAAAGAATGCCATGACTCGATTCCATAGAGAAGCTCAGGCGGAGGACGGGTGTGTTCCCAGGGCTGTGGGCCTGGGGTCCCTCAGGGCAGCTCAGGGGGAGAGGGCCCACAGCCCTGGGGGGCCCGGAGCCGCCCTACCGTTAGCCACGTATGTGCCCGGGGACACAGGGCTCTGTTCTCTGCAGTGATTCCGTGAGTGAGAGCCTGACCGGTCCCACCTCCGACACTTCTGTGATCGGCCTTGATCTCGAGCCTCCTGGGGTCAGGGGGTGAGTGGCCGGGTCTCCGCATGTCCGCTCGAGGGGCTGAGTGGTCAGAGGCCCTCCCGGAGAAAGCCCACTGCGAAGACAAAGTGCAGACAAGCGCACACATTTGGAATTCTTTAAAATGGGGGAGGAGGGAGATTTAATTTGCCGGTGTTAATTTTTACCCTTTTGTGTTTAGGCCGGAATTATCCAGAACAGGAGTGTTTGGAATATGCTGACTGTTTCTAGATTGCATTTCACACCGTGTGTGACTCTACAGCGAAGGATAAAGTGCTCCCCAGGTTTTACTCTGTTGGGCTCGAGTTCCTTACCCTCTGAGGATTATGGAGTAGACAGCACTCACCTTGTGGGGGTGCTGGAGTGCGGATAGCCCCGTGCAGTCGGCTTGCTTGCAGAGCTGTTTGTCCTCCACATCTTCATTTAAATTCGGGTTAGTTAACCCCTGGTGTGTGATATAGTGATTCAGCACCCGCGTCGCACCTGCTGCCCACCTCCCTCCCTCTGGTGGCCGTCGGTATGTTCTCCGTAGTTGAGAGTCTGGTTCTTGGTTCTCCTGTCTCTCTCTCACCGTGTGTTCATTCTCTTTGTGTCTTAAATTCTACATGTGAGGGAAATCATCTGATGTTTGTCTTTCTCTGACTGACGTATTTTACGGAGCATAATACATTCTAACTCCATCCACGTTGTTACACACGGAACAGAAAGATTCCATTCTTTTTCATGGCCGAGTAGTATTCCGTTGTGTACATGTACCACATATTCCTTATCCGTTCATCCATCGATCGACACCTTGGGCTCTTTCCATCATTTGACGATTGTCGATAACGCTGCTGTAAACATCCAAGGGCATGTATCCCTTTGAACTCGTGTTTTGGTATTCTTTGCGTAAATACCTAGTAGTGGGGTTGCTGGATTATAGGGTAGTTCTGTTTTTAACTTTTTTGAGGAACCTCCATACTGTTTTCCAGATGGCTTATTTATTTATTTATAAATATTTAATTATTTTCAGAGAGAGAGAGAGAGAGAGAGAGAGAGTGTGCATGAGCAGGGGAGGGGCACAGAGAGAGAGGGAGAGAGAGGGAATCCCAAGCAGGCTCCAGACTGGCAGCCCAGAGCCCAATGTGGGGCTCAAACTCACGAACTGTGAGATCATGAGCCGAAATCCAGAGTCGAACGCTTTACGTCCCGAGCCCCCCTGGTGCCCCCAGGAGGCATGTTGAAGTCAGTGTCACACAGGGGGCGCGAGAACCGCATCTGCCCGGAGGTTGGACGGGTGCAGGCTGACAAACCGGTCAGACCTTGTGCTTCTGAGTTTGACGGGTCTGGATCTGAGCTCTGAGTCAGCCCCTTCCTAGCCGCGTGGCCTTCCCCAAGTGGCTTATCCGTGCCTCTGTTTTCTCATCTGCCAAATGGCTGCCTGAGAAAGCCCACGAAATGAATTAGGGCAGGTCTAGCCCTTGGAAAACCCTACGAGCAGCTGCCTGTTACATGAGTGGTGGATGCCGTGAGATTGTGCCTCTGTCCCCGTTAGCAGCAAGCGTTTTCCACAGTCACCGGCGCCATCGTGTGCCGTGGACACGCCCTGTGGCTGTCGCAGCCGTGTGGCCCCAGGCTCGCCGTCTGCCGAGACTGGGTTCCTCGGCGCTCGGACATAAGCTGGGCTTGTGTGCTTTCACGTCCTTTGCTTCAGCGTCATCTTAGATCAAAGTTGGTGACAAAATTGAAAGTAGAAACTAATTGATAATTAAAAGTCCAGCACTGATTTGCAAAAAAAAAAAAGTAAGTTTGCAAATACTGACAAACGGCCTCAGTTTTTACAACCTGGACTGAAACCTGGGTGCGGGACCACAGGCCGATGCTGCCGTCCGGATCGTCGTGCACCCGGAGCCGCCCCTCCTTTAACAGGTGGCTGCCGGTCACCTGGGCCCACCGTGCCTCCCTGAGCCCTGCTGACCCGGCCCCCCCCTCCAACTGGCCAGCCTCTGCCCCTTCCTCCCCGGCTTCCTGCAGCCTTCCGGTCGCACCCGCGGGCCCCGCGAGGGACCCACTGCGCTCACGCCTCTGTCCTTTGTCCCCAGTGTCCTCCTGCGACCAGGAGCAGCAGTCGGCCCTGGAAGAGGCCAGGCAGCCCAAGAACGACAACGTGGTGATTCCGGAGTGCGCCCACGGCGGGCTCTACAAGCCGGTGCAGTGCCACCCGTCCACCGGCTACTGCTGGTGTGTCCTCGTGGACACCGGACGCCCCATCCCCGGCACGTCCACCAGGTAGCGCTGAGCCCGCGGGCCGGGAGGCGCGGGCGGGAGGCCAGGGAAGGCGCGCCTGCTGTGGGTGCCGCCGTCACGGGCGCCCGGCCCCAGACCTCGCTCTGCTGCCCGGACAGCGCCGTGGGGCTGCCGCGGACACGAATGGCTCCGGCCGTCGGCACCTGGAGCACACCGCCCCTCCGACGGCCCCCGGGAGCTGCCAGCGTGCAGCGGGGAGCGGTGACGGCGAGGCTCCCGGGCCCCGATTCCGGCCGGCTGCCGTCGGGCAAGCGGGCTCGGCATCCAGCAGGGTGGGCAGCAGAATGCGCCGCGTGTCCACGGCGGGCTTCCCCTGCTCTGCCTGTGGCACGGGGAGCCCCGCGTTTTCTAAGCCGAAAGAACCGATCGCCCCAAATGGCTCTCTTTTTTCTGTTTGTTTTTTCCAAATGGCTTTCTTTAGCATAAAAATCAAGACCGTGTGCTAAAGGCGAGCTCAGCAAGAGCCGTTCAAGGGTCTGAGATGCAGACACATCTGTTCCCTCGTGTTGTGTGTGAGTTTGAGCCAGGCGGTTGCGTCATCGTGCCCGAAGCGCACGAACTGCTCGTGGAATTGGGATAGACACGAGTGAAGCTGCGTTTGCAGTCCTTTGTTACGTGAATCGAGTTTGAATTTTCATAGATTGATAAGATAATTCGCCAATGTACAGAAATATTTCAAAAGTCATCCAATCCGGCCGCTGGTTTCATATCTAGCATCTAGGCGTGAGCGTTTTGACGCTTCCGGAATTATTTCCCCCAGTCTTTCAAGGGTGACCATGAGACATTTAGGGGAGGAAGCCGCCCAAGTGGATTCCAGGCGGCCGAAGGACAGGTGACCAGCTCGCAAACGTCTGGTTGACGTGCAGTGCGCCCACACCTGGTCCCCGTCCGGGACAAGCAGGGAGCAAATCAGAAGAACACAGTAGCATCCAAGCCGGTTCTTGGTGGCCAGCGAGTCACCCGTTCTGGCCACATGCCTTCTGTGCCCGCCCAGAGCAGACCCCCGCCCAGGCCTGCGGGCCAGTGAGTGGGGCTCAGCGACTACACGGCTCCTGCAGGAAAGCGTCCACACAAGTGTGCCCTGCACGGCTTGAGAAGAACATAAATCTGTTTAGGGTGTTGGCGTGAGTGCTTTGTCTTGGTTCCCGTGCCCGTGTGTGTAGGGACTATTTCCTAAAAACCTTTCTCAGGAAGCAGTATTTCTGCCTTTAGAACTCAGGCTTGTTCACTGTGCATTTAGGTTGGGGCCTTCGCTCCCCAGGCCAGGGCTTGTGCTGCTGCCCTGATGGCCCCTCGGCCACACCTCCGGAAATGGGGGCCAGGCTCGCCGGGAGAGGCTTTGTTCACACTGGCCAACGGAAATCCTTATGCTGTCGAAACCAGAACTGCTCGTATTGGCTCTGAGATGACCGGACCAGGGTTTACGGTGTCGTCCCTAGGGGACCTGTATGCATGTTTATCATAATCAGACAAGCAATATAGGAACCCCTCTTTCCTCCCATCTGTCCCGATTTCTTTCTGCCCAGACTTTATCGTGGCTTCAAAAACTTCAGGGAGAAGAGCATCAAGTTCTCATTTTCTCAGAATTTGCCTACAGAAGGGAGTACCTCCCTCTTAGAACTTTGAGTTTCAAGAAACAGCATTAAATTAAACCCAGTGAGGAAGACCCTTTGGATGCCTGCATTTCTGTCTCTTCCCTCCACCCACCCGTACATCCGTGCATCTGTCCATCCGTCTATCATCCATCCGTGGACATAAACAGTGAGGGGCCACGTTTACCTCAGGTGAGAATTAGAGATGAAGAAAGCTGCATTTCAGTTGACACTATGATTTGGTGATGTCACTGATGACACAGGATCTCCCAGGTCTTTACTTTGACATCCTCGCTGTGTTGTCTTTACCCTTGAATGAACTCTTCTCATGGTCATAAGATGGCTGCAGGCATCCGGGCATCTCATCCAGACACCACAGTGCTCAGAGGATACACAGCCCATTTCTTTACCGGGAGTCCAAACGACCTTCCCTAAACGTTACCTAGCAAATTTAATTCATGGATTGTTGGCCAGAACTGGATCGCACGACCACGGGCAAACTCATGACTGGCATGAAAAATGGACCTGGTTTAGACTGATCTCTAGAGAGGCATGGATGTTGGGAAATCAAAATTATCCACCTTAAGGGATATCTGATAAGCTGCGGGTCAGCCTCACCCACATCTACGACTGGCTGTACTGTGACTGGGCAGGAAGCCTGCAGAAAGTCCTCTTTCTGTCGCATCGATGCTATTTTCTTACGATTTTCTGAAACAAGCAGTTCCAGGGAGATACTTTGTAGTTTCGCTGTATATTTGTGTAGATGGTGCACGTTTTTTCCCTCAGTTATCGTCTATATTTGCGGACGGGAAGAGTAATTTAAAGCTCCAAGACAGAAGGCATAGAATTGAAATGCACCATTGTTATAAGCCAGGTAGCTCCCTTTTCCTCATCTCACCAGGCCAGGTAATGAAAACTCCCGGATGTTGGGGCCGGGGACAGTAGAAGTACGTGTTTGCCTGCCAGCGTGGAGAGTGGCTTCCGTCCAGCACAGAATTTCTGGTTCGGATGATCATAGGGGCAGAAACGGGTTGGGCCACGCGCAGACGTGCCTCTTGGTTCTCCTGCCTTTTGGTGTCAGAACTGGCATCTTGGCTGGAGAGTGGTGATTCCCTGTGGGCCGGGGCCCAGGCACCCGCGTGAGCCCACGCCCTTTGTGGTCCAGTGGGATCTGGGAGGAGAGGGGCGGGTTCCAGCCGGCCCCTACTTCATAGTGGGGAGAGCTGAGTGGGCTCTCCGGTTATCCGACTAAGCGTGGATCGGGCTGATGGCCAGCTCCTACATTAGCTCCCAGAGCAGAGCCGTCTGTCTTTCACTTTCCTGATGGCCGATGAAGCATTCGCCCGTCTGCCATTAGACTTCAGGCTGTTCTTTTCTTTTCTTTTCTTTTCTTTTTTACTATTTATTTATTTTGGGGAGACAGAGTGCAAGCAGGGGAGGGGCAGAGAGAAGGAGACACAGAATCCGAAGCAGGCTCCGGGCTCTGGGCTGTCCGCCCAGAGCCCGACACGGGGCTCGAACTCATGAAGCGTAGGATCGTGACCTGAGCCAACGTCGGACGCTTACCTGACTGAGCCACCCAGGGGCCCCAGACTTCAGGTTGTTCTTACCTCGCAGTAGGGCAGCCCCCCCATTCCCGACCCCAGAGCCCGACTCTGTCGCTGGCCAAGTGCACGCGAAATCACCCTCCTCCCCAGCGGAGAGCCTGGTATCTGACGGGCAAGCAGACAGTGGAGAGATGCTCATTTTTGCTTCGCACAAGTGAGCGAAACGCTATTGAAAAGAATGTGAGGGGCGTAAACACCGAGTTTGAGATTTGTTTTTACTTGAGACTTCAAAGGCGTTAATTCGGTTCCTTGAGATCGCCGTTTCCGCAAGTTGCGGCGTGTCACCACCCTCTTAAAAGAGGCAGAATGCTGTCATCTAAGTAGACATTTTTGAATCCGCACGTGTAGGATTCTTAAGAGCTTTCCAGTGAAACCCGGAACCAAGCCGGGAGGACGAGCGTGCCTGGCTTCCAGGCCGCTTCAAAGAAAGGCTCGGAGGGGGGGACTGCCACGCGGAGGCTCCGCACAGAGTCCACGTCGGGGGTTGGCCTCTGACCCCACAGAGCGGCCCGTGGCTGTCCCCGAGGGGCACCCCCTGCTACTCCTGCAAACAGGACGTGCCCTCAGTGGCCGGGCACTTGACTGTCCGCCGGGAGTTCCGTCCCTAGCTCCCACCTGTCCCGTCAGCAGCGGGGGCACTTGCTCGGCTCCTCACACGGCCGTCAGCTGTGATGGTGCCCGTTCTCACACGGGCACCGGTTCCAGCCTGTTCCAGCCTGCGGACACTGTGAGTTCTGCAAACGTCACCCGTGAGAACGGGAGCTTAGCAGCAATCCCTCCGACCGCTGGCTTCTTTCGCTCGCTCTCTCTGGGTGGATTTCGGCTCCCCTGTGCCCGCTGCGGTTCCAGGTGTGGGGGCCACCCTGCTTGAGGCGGGTCCCCTCGCCTGTGCTCAGGGTGTCGTGACCGTGGGCCCGCTGCCGTCGACGCCGAACCCCACTGCGTTCCAGGCTAGTGTGAACCCGACAGCTTAACTGTGCGCCTGAGTGCGTGGGGGACGCTTCAGGTTCAAAATCAACGTTTTGAAAAGTCTGTTTCGTTTGTGTGAGTGAGTGTTAACTTCTCTGGCATCAAAGAGACTTTTCAGGGTGGGGGGCGGGGGGCTCGGGTTCCCCCTGGTGCTTTCAGCCGCAGTGGGTCGTCCCCCCGCCCTGGGACTGGGCACCGGGGAGACGCTTGAGTTTCTTTTGTTCCCTGTGGCGGGAAAACAAAACAGCAAAGAGAAAGAGGAACCCAAAGTGACCTGGGAGAAGGAAACGTGGTGCCCCGCCCCTTCCAGAGTGAGGAAGGAGACCACGGCAGAATGGACGCTGGAACCCCGATCACTTCCCTGAAAGTCAGCAGGGGTCGGTCCGGAACATTCCACCTACGTCCCCTCCCCCGGCTCACACTGTCCAAGACTTTCCAGACCCGGCTGACCGCACGGGTGCTCAGGGAGGCAGGTCCCGCAGGTAGAGGCCCCGCGGCACGGGGGCCGTCCTCCCTGCGGCCTGGGTCTCCACTGCCGGTGCTCCCACACACGTTCCTGAGGAGCCGTCGGGAGGCCCTCGGGGGGCCAGTGCCGGCTACCGGCCTGGCATCAGAGCCCTCAGCAGAGGTGCCCGGGGGCCCGTCAGTGCTAGAGCCACCCCTGCACCTGCTCTCCTGAGGGGGGCGTCAGCGGCAGCCACAGCGCCTGCTCCACGCGGCCCCCACCCACCTGTCCGTTCTCTGCGCCTTTCTGTCCACTTGATGGGGGCTGGGCGTAGTGTTTTCTTTCTCCTTCCCTTCCTCCCTCCCTCCCTCCCCCCTCCTTCCCTTCCTCCCTTCCTTTCTCCCTCCCTCCCTTCCTTCCTTCTTCCCTCCCTCCCTCCCTTACTTCCCTCCCTCCTTCCCTTCCTTCCTTTCTCCCTCCCTTTCTTCCTTCCTCCCTCCCTCCCTTTCTTCCTTCCTTCCTCCCTTTCTTCCTTCCTTCCTCCCTCCCTCCCCTCCTTCCTTCCTCCCTCCCTCCCTCCCTTTCTTCCTTCCTTCCTCCTTCCCTCCCTCCCTTTCTTCCTTCCTTCCTCCCTCCCTCCCTGCCTCCTTCCTTCCTCCCTCCGTCTCTCCTTCCTTCCTTCCTTCCTTCCTTCCTTCCTTCCTTCCTTCCTTCTTTCCATCCCTTTCCTTCTCTTCTTTCCTTCCTTTTTCCTTCCTTTCTTAACACAGGGACAACCTGTAGTAGCTTCATAAATTGGATTAAGATTTAGTTGGTCTCTCAGATATAAATAAAAAATTCGGAGGTTCTTTCTGAGAGTTTGCATTCTCTCCCGGGGCCACAGCCACTGCCCTCACCTGCCCCCGGCCCCTCCCCCTCTGAACCGTAACAAATCCTGGAAGACATGGGGTTGGTGTTCGGCAGCCGCTGTGTAAGATTTGTCCCAGAAACCGGACGGAGAGGTGGAGTCTCGTGCAATGTGTTCCTTCCTCCAGACTGTGAAAACTAAACTTCAGTAAATTGTCACAGAGGTCACGGAAAGTCCTCAGTCCTGAGAAGTGGACACCACAGATGCTCTGTGGTCCAAGGACGGGGGCCGTCGCACAACTGCCTGGGAAACAGAGGAGAGCAGCGCCTTCTGAGTCTGAACCCGCTTTCCCTTCCGTTCCCTCACAGGTACGAGCAGCCAAAATGTGACAACACAGCCCGGGCTCACCCGACCCGAACAAGGGACTTGTACAAGGACCGTCCACTGCAAGGTAAGCGCCACAGAGGCGTGGTGGGCACGCCTCCCCTGGCCCCTGAGCTTTCTCGAAACTTCAGGATGAGAAGGAATCTCTCCAGCTCTGTCCCAAGTGGGCACCTGCGGGGCGTGGCTCACACGGGCTCACACGGGCACCTGCCCAGGTCAGCACCTGTGGCCGGCAAGGCCGGAAGTGCCGAGCCTAAGACCCGGCCTTTCCGAGAAGCGAACGGCGTCTCTAAAATCAGAACTTCTAAACCAAAAGGACCCTTTAATTGGCTTACCTAAAAGAAAGTAGTGAGTCAGATGTCATGTTCTGACATTCCTTTAGAATGGAATCAACGGTTCAAGGAGCTGAAGTTTAGGTTTTAGTAAAACATGAGCTCGATCTCTGTACCAAGTACGTTTAGTTGCAAAGAACCATTTCGAATTAAACGGAAGCGGTGAGTTAAACGTTATAATTATTGAAAATACATTCATGAAAAGGCGGTGTCTTTCAGCAAAGAGCACGTAAGTGTTCGTGGTACAGCAAAAATGATTCCTTCGACAGTTACACCTGAAGCCTTTCGTGGGGGCTGCGTCTCCCCCAGAGTTTGCGTGGGATTAGGGGAGAGGGCCGCGTGCCGGCCGGCGGGGTCTCAGCGGCCGGGCGCAAGTCATGAGATCAAGGAGTTTAGAGACGAAGCTCTGACATCGTGTGGTGCTTCAAAGCCAGTTCATTTGGGTCTTCTTTTCTTCTTTTAAGTATCTCCAGATTGTGTTTCACCAATGCCTCAGAGACCGTGAAAATCCTTCTCTAATGTCCTTTAGCTCAGAGCACACGTTTGATCTTGGCCTTACACAAAGTCCGTAAAAATTCCGCTTAGAAGATGCAGTTCTTGCGTTGTTTGTCCTAGTATCAGGGAAGAGGGTTTTAAACTCTGACACGTAAAGATGTTTTCCTGTTTATGAATAAAGAGAGAAAAGACTGGCACATCACCGAGACGCGTCCGTTACCCAGCCAACACTGGGAACCAAAGTTCCTAAGACAGAGGGAGGAGAGGAGCAGCTTCCTCCGTGAGAACAGCTCTGCCCGTCGCCCTCGCTTCTCCTGAGACGCCCGCGTGGGGGGCTGTCCCCCAGCTCCCACCAGTGTCTTTTGACACAGGTCCAAGTAGCCTGTGGGAGACACGGTTTTTATTGCACGGTGTCTGTCTCTGGGAGTGGCCTGCCTGCTTTGTGTCTCTGGGATCAGGCTCCCGCGTCTTGGGAGGGGGAGGGAGGGAGGGAGGGCATGGAGGTGCAGCCGCAAACACCCACGCAGATTCCCAGTTAAGCGCCTTGTGCATACATGATGTCTTACCCTTACAAGGAGCTCAGTGAATTGCCCAATCGCCCGCGCCCTCATGTTCTCGGACCGGAGGGCCTTCTCTCCCTGCGTCGTCGGGTGCGATCTCTCGTCTCCGCGGTGGACAAGACTGTTCCTCACAGGAAACAGTGAATCTAGCAGGCGCTTGGTGCACGGAGGGCCCTCGCTGTGTTCAGCTGGTCTTCATGCTGTCTCATAAACGTCAAGCACATTGTTTGACTTTGGCTCTGAGGGTCCAAGACGCTTACCTTTTCCTTATTTGATAATATGGAACTGCACTGCCTCTAACTAGAGTGTGTGTGGTTTCGACCGGGTTCGTGATTCAAGACGGGAATGGTCGTTTGTCTCGTGGAAGCAGCTGAGGGTCCAGTTGAGAAGCACGCGGATGTCTCACTGGCTGGTGCGGCCGTCACAGCACCTTCGGGAGTGTCAGGGAACACGTTGCGAGGAGGCGTCCTCGCAGCTGGACAGCCTGTCCCCTCGGCTGGGTTATCGGGCTGTCACACAGAGACCCCCCCCCCCCCCGCTCATACCTTAAATAAAAACCAGCCCTCCAGACACACAGACCACTGTATGCAAACCGTGTAACATTCTGCTTAGTACTGCTCATGACCACTTAATCATTTTGATTTTTTGGAGACAGTTTTCCTTATTAGGGAAAAACAAGTAGGTCTTGAAATGACTCCAGGTTAGAGGCTATTCTTGTCGAGAGGAGAAACGTTTCCAGAATAGCACAGTGGCAGGCCCGTGGGCAGGCGCTTCAAGCCACATTGAGGCTGGTGCATTTTCTTCTTAAAAGGTACAGTTTTCGCTTTAACTGGCTTTCTAAGCCCCGGCCAGTAAGGGCCCTTTATTTTCTAAGACATGCTGTAATTTTCTCACTCACAGTCCACGTTTTTAGAGGGTTTGTTGACTCTCAGGTAATTATTCCCACAGTTCGTGGGGCGGTAAGCACGTGCCCAGCTCTCACGAGCTGCCGCTCAGTGATGATTTCATCTTTGGGGGCTGGCGCTTTACCGTGTGGAGGGAGGTCAAGATCCCGCTAACGGGTCCCCTATTGAGGACTGGGTCATTACTGGGGCTCTTTTATTCCGTGAGTTTCCTTACGGGACATGTCATAGCATCCCGACAGGGGTAAACACCGAGGGTGGCGGCAATTTTAAACAAAGGCATTAAACTGCCCCTTTTCCATCTACGAATTGGTCTGAGTTCCTCCTGTCCTGGCATCTGTCTGTCACATCTCTTTACGCATCCACCCGGTGACCTCCACCCGCCGTGTCCCCTGCAGAGCTCTGTTCCCGGGGCTGCTGGAACGGAGCCTTTCCCCGGGGGCAGCTCTGTGCCGTCTCTGCGGCTCCTTAGGGAGCCTGTCCCGGACACCTGTCTGCGGGACACGGCCACCACATGTGTTCACGTGGGCTGTGTGCACATGGCACATGCCCTCATGTCTTCCGGGACGGGGGGACTGAGCCTCCCGGGGCCCCGCCGGCTGGCACAGCGCCCAGCACAGAGGAGGCGCTCATACGTGGCACAGAGTTTGTAAATTAAGGACACGAGGCCGCATTTCTCCTCCTCTAAGCCTGTTGGCTGCTCCGGGCCGAGTGACATTGTGGACTTTATTGTAGCAAGCGGTTTGCAGACTGTAAGGTGTGCAGTGCAAGTCCTAGACGCCTGGGCTCCTGACGTGGGGGGAGGATGGCCTGGTGGATGGAGCTCCCTGCTCCTGCCAGCCCCCCTGAGGGCTTGCCGCCGGCTGAGGGGAGGAAGGCCTGTCTCCTCCTCCTCCTCCGTTCTGGGCAGAGCCTGCGGCATCGTGACGAGACTGACAGACCCACCCCACGGCCCTGAGCCCCCCTCTCCCCGCCCGCTGATGTGGCGCACACGTTTACTGCAGGGACAAGATGCGGCAGCCACCAGCAGCCGGGGGCCCCTGTCCCCAGAGACCCCAGAAGGGGGTAGAACCACAACACACAGTCTTTTCAAGCCTACGGAGACAAAAAGCCCTTCGAGGCCCTGGTGACTGCAGGTGCACTGGGATCTTTGACTCAGCTAGGAACCCTAAAAGCACCCCTGCATCTCTCAAGTACTCTGCTCACAGTGCTCTAATTTTTTGCAGAATTAATTATGATTTTCTAAGGTAAGATAAAATGATCCTTACTTTGTGCTGAGAATAGCAAGTATGTGTGTGTGTGTGTATGTATGTGCATTTATGTATACATGTGTGTGCACGTGTATGTGTGTTCACATGTGTGTATGTTTGTATGTGTATATGTTTGCCTATGTGTGCGTGTGTATATATGTATGTGTGTGTAATTATGTGTGTTCATGTGTGTATAGGTTTGTGCATGTGTGTATGTTTGTATATATTTGTATATGTGTATTTGTGTATGTGTGTATGTGTGTGCATATATGTGTGTAATTATGTG
Organism: Neofelis nebulosa; assembly: GCF_028018385.1. Taxonomy (NCBI): domain Eukaryota; kingdom Metazoa; phylum Chordata; class Mammalia; order Carnivora; family Felidae; genus Neofelis; species Neofelis nebulosa. The sequence continues at coordinate 154,498,691 of NC_080787.1, forward strand.
TATGTATATGTGTACATATGTGTACAGTGTGTATGTTCATATATGTATGTGTATATATGTGTATATTTGTATCTGTGTATATGTGTGTATCTCTGTGTATATGTGTGTATGCATGTGTATGTGTGTATTTTTATGTAGTTATGTGTGTATGTGTGTATGTATGTGTATGCATGTATATATGTGTGTATATGTGTACATGTGTCTGAGTGTATATGTGTGTATATGTATGTGTACGTGTGTCTGAGTGTCTACGTGTGCGTATGTGTGTGTATGTGTATATATATATGTGTGAATGTATATGTGTATGTATGTATATGTGTATGTGTGTCCGTGTGTGTATATATGTGTGTATATGTGTGTATGTGTATGTGTCTGAGTGTATATGTGTGTGTATGTGTATGTATATGTATGTGTGAGTGTATATGTGTGTATGTATATATATGTGTGAATGTATATGTGTGTATGTATATGTGTATGTGTGTGTATGTGTATGTATGTATGTGTACATGTGTCTGAGTGTCTACGTGTGTATACGTGTGTGTATGTATATATATGTGTGAGTGTATATGTGTGTATGTATATGTGTGTATGTGTACATGTGTCTGAGTGTCTACGTGTGTGTATGTGTGTGTATGTATATATATGTGTGAGTGTATATGTGTATGTATGTTTATGTGTGTATGTGTGTCCGTGTGTGTATATATGTGTGTATATGTGTGTATGTATGTGTACGTGTGTCTGAGTGTATATGTGCGTGTATGTGTATGTATACATATGTGTGAGTGTATATGTGTGTGTATGTATATATGTGTGAGTGTATATGTGTATGTATATGTGTGTATGTGTGTGTATGTGTGTGTATGTATGTGTACATGTGTCTGAGTGTCTACGTGTGTATATGTGTGTATGTATATGTGTGTGTGAGTGTATATGTGTATGTATGTATATGTGTGTATGTGTGTCCGTGTGTGTATATATGTGTGTATATGTGTGTATGTATGTGTACGTGTGTCTGAGTGTATATGTGCGTGTATGTGTATGTATATATATGTGTGAGTGTATATGTGTATGTATATGTATGTGTGTGTGTGTATGTGTGTGTACATGTGTCTGAGTGTCTACGTGTGTATATGTGTGTGTATGTGTGTGTCCGTGTGTGTGTGCATGCGCACACACCACATCCTCTCCACTCCTGTCTCGACGGACACGTGGGCTGCTTCCACATCTTGCCTGTTGTAAATAATGTGGTAATAAACCTAAGGGCACATCTTTTCAAATTAGCGTTTTAGTGTTTTCATTTTCTTTGGGTGAACACCTACTGGTGCGGCTGCCGGGTCGCACGGTGGCTCTGTTTGTACCTCTCTGAGGAGCCTCTGTACTGTTTCCCACAGGGCTGCGCCAGTCTGCGTTCCCACCAACAGTGCACGCGGGCCCCTTTTCTCCGCGTCCTCACTAGCACTCGAGATTCTTTTCATGCGTCTGTCGGCCGTTTGCCTTCTTTGGAAAAATGTCTGTTCAGGTTCTTTGCCTGTTTTTAATCAGATTATTTGTTTTTCTGGTGTTGATTCATAGAAGTTCTTTATATATTTATGATGTTAAGTGAAGTAAGTCAGACAGAGAACGACGATTACCATATGATTTCACTCATATGTGGAATTTAAGACGTGAAACAAAGAAAAGAAGAGACAAACAAAAACCCAGCCTCTTGAGCACGGAGAACAATCTGGTGGTGGCCAGAGCGGACGTGGGTGGGGGGATGGGTGAAGCAGACGACGGGATTAAGAGGGTGGAAACAGTTGCAAAAGCGGTAAGTCACTGGGCACAGCACAGGGGTAGGTCGTAAGACAGTAGCGTTGGTGACCTTCCGTGGCGAGCACGGAACCACTGGGTCCCACACAAACACGGCACCGTGTGGCAGTTGAACTCCCACTGAACAAAAGGGTAACTGGACCCTAAATGCCGCACCTGGAAAACTCCAGAATTTACCTTTCTTCCAAAGGGGGCTCTGTGTGTGGCCTTCAAGGCCCTTTCGAAGAGAATACCAGATGTCAATATCTCACCCATTGGAAATGTCAACATCTACGACTTTCGTGTCAGATCACATACCCAATTCATAGCCACGAGTCTGCTAAACTGCAGCTGGGCTCGGAACAAAGCGTTTCATTTGAGATGGGCGGCCCCGTGTCCCTGCAGACGCAGCCAGCTCGGGGCCGCGACACGCGTGCTCTGTGCCCTCGGCGGCTCAGTCTTCCCGGCGCCGTCCCTGGTCAGCCGCGGCGCCGAGAGGCTTCCTGCCAGCTGCCTGCTAACAGGGGCCAGGGTAGAGGGGCTGGAGGTGAGAGCAGGTGTGCTGAGTGGGGAGAGGATTTCGAGGACACGGTGCGTCCTGTGCCGAGCTCTCTGATGGCATCACGGTAACCGTTGGTGCTTGTGAACTCGGGGTCGAGGTTTGGGTCTGGGTTTCTGGATGTGACAGGAGACTGAGTAGCAGTGCTTGGGAGAAAGACCCGAGCTACTTTATTTTATGTCTTGACTAATGATCTTGACGGTTTAAATACCAACTTAAACTTGCAAGTGAGTAAGGTTACCGAGCCTTTAGATGCAAATTGCATTTTGTAGGATGCGTGACAGAGAGATGGGCCATTAAGTCCAGGTTTACTGGGGAAAGATGCGGAGTAAAAACCCAGTTAAAATCACACACGTATTTCCCGTCCTAAAGACTTGGGGGGACAGCAATCCCAGGACAAGGGGGGCCAAGGGCATTGGGGTCCCCTGGTTGAGAACGTCTGATAGTCAAGACACGGCGTCTACGGGGACATCCTGAGACGCCAGCTCCTCCTCGGGGAGGGGTTTCAGGGACTCAGCGCAAGGCCCTGGGAGCCCCGCGGGACACAAGGAACGCGCGGTAAGTGGGACTTGTATCCAGCGCAGGACCCGTGCTCCGCGAGAGCAGAGCGTTCTGGTGAAACCTTCCGTGAGTCGAAATGGGTAAAGTGGAGAGGCCATTACTGTAAATTTATATAGAAGAGTTCTTGAGCGTTCCCAGAGCCCAAAACCTACCTTTCTGGGACCTCGGGGCACAGCTTGCTAACAGACGCACAACATACACGGAGACGATGCCCCGATGCGCCCAGACACGGTCCTGGGCTCTGGGGGCTGGGGGTGGCAATGCTTATGTGGTTCCGGGGAACGGGGTGCCCAGTGCCTGCCGCCCGTGTGCCAGCTGGCTGCGGACCGACGCGGGGCTATGGGCACTTTTCTCCTTGTTTTCATCCCACTGTCTTCAGACTGCCTTTGGTCAGTGAACACGGCTTCTAAGGTAAGCCTTTCCTAAAGGCGAGGCGGCGTGTGGCAAACTTGAGAAAGTGGGGTGCCTGCACCCCGTTTCCTAGGAGACAAGCTGGTGGGATCCTGAAGGTACAGAAGACATACACGGAGCCAGGACTGAAAAGTCGTAGCTGTGCTGCACTTGGTGGGGTTCCTGGTGAGATTTTTTATTTTTTTAATGTTTATTTATTTTTGAGAGAGACAGAGACAGAATGCAAGCAAGTGGGGGAGGGGCCGAGAGAGAGGGAGACACAGAATGCGAAGCAGCTCCAGGCTCTGAGCTGTCAGCACAGAGCCCGACGCGGGGCCCGAACTCACAAGCCGTGAGATCATGACCTGAGCCAGAGTCAGACGCTCCCCCACCTGAGCCACCAGGCGCCTCGTTCCTGGTGAGATTTTTATTAGAATATGTATTTAGTTCAGTTGGCATTTTTCTCCATTTTTAAGAGAATGAAGATAAACTGGAGGAGGTTTGCTGGAAAATTGTGGGAATTACTCATTCACAGTAAAATAAGAACAAATTAAGGCCAAGTTAAAGAAGCAAAGGTTTTTTTGTTTTGTTTTGTTTTGTTTTTTGGTCTTAACACGCAGAGGAAGGAATCCTAAAGGTCGACTGGAAACTTTCAGTTACTTACAAGAAAGTCAGACGCTGTTTCCGAGTATTAATGCTTCGGTACTGAACCAACTGAGAAAGAGTGTTAAGGCGGTTCCTTGTCTGAGTCACCGAATATAAAGGGGAGCTTCTTGTGCCTAAAAGAGAGTTGAGAAATCTAGTTTGCGATAATATTTGGATGAAAATGTAGTTTAAAAATGCGGGCGCACCTGGGTGGCTTGGTCGGTTAAGCGTCTGACTTCCACTCAAGTCATGATCTCACGGTTCGTGAGTTTGAGCCCCGTGTCGGGCTCTGTGCCGGCAGCTCGGAGCCCGGGGCCTGCTTTGGATTCTGTGTCTCCCTCTCTCTCTGCCCCTCCCCAGCTCACCCTCTGTCTCTCTCAAAAATAAATAAAACATTTTTAAAAAGAGCTATTAAAAATGCAGGAAAGTGGAGAGCCCGTTTCTTTCGTATCCTCTCAGATGGATATTTGCGACTAATTGGTTAGAAGCGATGTTCACTCTTGCCCGGAGCCTCACAGCTACTTGGACACATCCCCATTTTCAGCCTCGGATCCTGTCACCTGTCACCAGCTGATCTCAGCTCTTCCCCGGCCAGGTCCCCAGGTGGCCCCCTCCCCCATCGGCACCTGCAGCTGTGGGGTCTAGGAGAGCACGGGCCTGCCCTGTGGTGCCACTGGTTGTAGGGTCCCCCGCTTCCAGACGGATTCAGAGCCGCCTGCGTGTCACGGAGGTGAGGCCCATCGAGGCCAACGCCTCACCTTCCCGAGAACCCTGTACCCCAGGATTCAGTCGTTGGCTCCAGAAAAGAAGGCGCCTGTGTCTCAAAGTCTATAAGTGATGCAGCCACCCCGTCCTGGCTGCCCGGTGAATGCGGTCCAGCAGAGGTACGATGATCTGAGATCTGGGTACCGTTAACCCCCCGTCTGTTTCTTGTCCAAGAGAGCAGACAGGTTTCACTACCCTGTCTGCCTCGGACGTAAGTATCTGGGCAGGGATTTTATCAGCAGCAGGGCCGGCTTCCCGGGGGCGGCCCGGGTAACCATGTGGCGGCACCATTGTGAGCTTCCTCGCGCGTTTTGAATACGAGGCCCCATCGTTTTCGGGTTAGCCGGGTGTGATGTGTGGGAACACGTCGGTTCGCCTGGCGTCCGGTCACGAGGAGCCGGAGCCGGGCCGCGAGTGGTAGCAGTGGACGAGCCAGTGGGACGTGGACGCGGGAACGCAGGCTGGGGCCGGGGCACGCTCACCGGGCAGCGGAAGGGACTGGGGACAGTCTACGCTCCACACCCCGGACGTGGGGCTGTCACCGCGGGCACACGAGGGTCGTGCGTGGCCGAGAAGGCGGTAGGAACCCCAAAGCGTCACATGACCCACAGCCCCCCCCCCCCCCCCGACGCTGGTAAACAGGGTTCCTGAACTGGAATCACAGTGACCCATGGTTAAAAAGGTCGCCTCCTTTTTTTTTTTTTTTTGAAGTTTTTAATTTCTAAAATTCACAGCTTCTAAGCCGGTCTCTTGTTTCCCGGTGTAACAGCACGGTAAGTATCTTCATCAGTATCCAGGCATTTGCGGAAACAGCGGAGAACCCGGTGTTGGTGAGCACCTCTCCTGAGGCCGCAGGAGCTCTCAGGGCACGGCTCAGGCCAACACGGGCAGCTCGGGCGTCAGGCACCCGGAGTCATTCGCGAAGTCCCGGTTTTCATCGAAAGGGCCGATTAAACAGACTCTGGGACAGTAGGGAGTGTTGTCAGTGGCGTTAGTGCTCTGGCTCCTCCTTGGCCTGGCCTCCGTTGCTTTGGAAGTCACGGTTCTGCGGGGGAGAGAGGGAATGAGGGTTAGAGCCGCACTGACCGTGAAGAAGCACGTGCCAGACCGACTGGGGGGGTAAAGCGATGCTTCAGAGACAGTTTAGAGAACTCAAGAGGACAGACTGTTCTCGAACACCATTCAGTAAGTTACAGTCGTCATTAAACAACTGTTATTCCGTGATCAGCAGTTTTGTCCAAAATAACCGCTCGGAACACCTCCCAAGTATGGCGTATGCTCGAAAATAACGAATTTGCTTTTAACTGGCCTGCAGCTCGCTTTCCTTAACTTCGGCTTCCCTCAGAGCTGAGCCGGGTTTGGGGACGTTCTGCCAGAGTCCGATGGAAGTGCTGCTGTAATGCAGACTCATCTAAACAATTTGCTGCAGTAAACAGCACAGGCGTGGCGCCCCGGAGCGAAGGGTCTGAGGGGTCCGTGCGCCCCCCGGCCGGCGTCTGGACCCACGCTTCTTCCCTTGTGGAATTTGGCATCTGCCGCAGAGGGAGGGCTCCTTAGTGCAGTCCTGCGTGTTCTGTGTCCCTAGGCCTTCTGTGGTCAATGCCAGCCCCCGGCACCGGCCCCTGCGCCCCCTCCGAGACGCCCCGACCTCTGCACCTGCCGGCCTCGTGTCCCGAAGGGCTGCAGGCGGGCCCGGGGTCGAGGGCTGCTGGGACCTCCCGCCCTTGCTCCCAGCCCTTTCCTGAGTCTTTCTCGTCTGTCTCACTTCCCCTCCTGGTCCTCTTGTTTCTAAACCCAGAATGGGTCAGAACGCTGAAACTGTTCTGCCCTCTTGTTACCTCTGAGAAGTCCTTTCCTGGCCAGTTTGTGAGCCAATATCTGTGCGTGCCTCTCGTGCCGATGGCCCGGTGCCGGAGGCTGGGGGACGCCCAGGCACTTAAGACCCGCTTCTGTCCTCGGGAGGAGGGGGCGGGGGCAGCGAAGGTTGCAGTTTATGACCCCAGCAAGGATGCTCTTAAACAAGAGAGCAGCGTGATAAAAAGTTAGAAAAGCTAAGGAAGTGGAGGTTGACACAGGATAAAATTCTACCTTTATGTCTGAAAATATCGTGGTATCATTAAAAGCTCTTCTCCAGGGTTTGTGCCAGTGTCAGGAGCATTTCTCCCACACCCCAGGTGGCGCTGCTGGAGTGAGGACTCCCCAGCCACCGCGTGGTGCTGGGGAGTCGCGGTGAAACGTCACTGCTCCCCCCGAAATTCCCAAGGGAGTGCACACAGGCAAAATCCAATGATCACAGCTGGACATGGGCCAGAGCACTGGGCTTTACTTCGAGCACGCAGGCCCGACTCATGGAAACAGCCCAGCTGACAGTAGAAATGGAGTTCGGTTCTTCCCGATAACTTAATTCTTTAGGAATTTCAGTGGACAAAGCGAGAGCGCAGCGCCCAGATTCATAAGCTCCTTGTCAGGCTGCTGGGACCCTCCCAGATGGCCAACGAGGGGAGGAAATGTTCAGAACCTACTTTATAATGAAGAACAGCAGGCCATGGAAACTTCTAGAATATTCTGCCTGACAGGATGATTTAATTTTATTCTTCGCTCTCCCGACTTGTCAGATCAAGAACAGTTTTTCAGAGAAGTCAGTGGTTTCTGCCTCTGACAGAAAAGGATAAATGGGCCGTTCCTTGCTTTTCAGGTAACTTTCGGACGTGCCTGGGATAGGTTTTTCGCGAGCGGTTTCCTGCAGACTACTTTAGAGCTTTGTGCTCTCATTCCATCTTTTCTCTGTGCTTTTGCTTATTAAATTAGGTACCTTACTGGAAGTGCGTAATGTCCTGTTTCCAGAGGGGAATCTGAGGCGTCTGTGTGTTCAGAGTCTGACTTCTTGGGATCCGACCGATTGATGTAGAGTCCTTAAATTCAAGAAGTTCTAGATTTCTGATTTTTTTTTAATCTCCTGAGAAACATGCATCATCTGCTATGAAATAGCACTTTTGGCAGCGTCATTTAATATGCTCTGAAAAGTCCAGTCGAAGTCAATAGTTTATTTAACACTTTACACACCACTTTTCATTTATATGGGGTGAATTTGTTTATTCAAATGCAAAGGAATAGGAGTCATGTCTTTGTAATTTCTGTAATGAAGAAATTATTTCTGAAGCAAAGGAAGGAATCCAGCCAGTGTCAGAAAGACAGTGGACACCTATGCACGTCTCAATTCCTCGTGACCCTCCCCTTCTTGTCACAGCATGTCATTTGTTGACATCACTCTTTGTTGTGAAATGAACCAACTCTTCTGGCACATACTATCTTCCCAGAATGCACCAGTCCTAGAGTCTACTTCTGCATGATTTCTGATTGACCACTTCACATCTAAACTCAACAGAAGTGAAGCGATTGCCTTGTGTCAAGGGAGCCGACAAAGAGTCGAACAATCCTTCTTTACCCACCATTAATTCAAAGTCCTTTCTACTTTATGGCATCGTTTCTGATGTCAACACGTCTACACAGAGTTTCCTTCACAAAGGAGCAGCTGAGGGGCACCTGGGTGGCTCAGTCAGTTAAGTGTCTGACTCTTGATTTCGGCTCAGGTCTGATCTCACAGTTCATGGGATCGAGCCCCTTGTTGGGCTCTTCACTGACAGCATGGAGCCTGCTTGGGATTCTCTCTCTCTCTCTCTCTCTCTCTCTCTCTCTCTGCCCCTCCCCTGCTCATGTGTGCTCTCTTTCCCACTCTCTGTCAAAATAAGTAAATTTAAAAAGAGAGAGAGAAGTCAGAGAGGGCTGTTATGCCAGGACTCGTGAGAGTGCTTCCCTCACCTCTGAGCACAGGACAGTTCCAGAAAGCAGGAACCGCTCAGGGTGAGTGCAAGAATGACCGTCCCGACAGCCGGCCTCACGAACACGGGGAAGAGTGATCTTTCCAGGAGCCCTCTCGACAGACAAGGGTTTAGTTTTCATAGCTCCTGTGTCTGGTCAGCGACTTAGCTCAAGTTTTACATAAAGGAATGTAGATCCAGTGATCCCTTTCGTTATCTGCTGGTGGTGCCATCTGAGGCGTTCCTATAGAAATTCCTTAAATACGTGAAGCCAGAGAAGCTGGATTTGTGAAGCAAACCGAGGTTGCCATGTGACACTCTAAAAGGAGAAAACAAGCCTGAGGTTTGGCAGGATTCAAATCAGGTCCCATTAAGGAATTTGGATGGTCTCCTGGACGGGTTCTGTCCAATGAATTTTTCATTAAAAGACATCACTCACAGGGCTGTGGATGGTGAGTCAGAGGTGCCCAAGACTAAAAAGCACGATCGCACCAAGAACCACGCTGGCGTTCGTGCTGGTGAGCGTTGACTGGGGACGCGGAAGGTGTGAGCGCAGAAGCTTCGCGTGTGTCAGCTCGGCCAGTCTTCAGAGCCGTCCGTGAGGACAGGTCGCTTCGCGCTGTGGATGCGTGTGTTGACCTGAAACATCCCAAGTCGGTATAGTTCAGGCCTCACCACGGTGGTGCAGCGAGCTGCCTCTCCGGGCTCGTGCAGAAGCCAGTCAGGGATCCGCGTGTGCGTGCGTGCACGCGCAGGCACGCACGCTTGTGGGGATTTTACTAGAACAAAATTCTTTATAACATGACACTGGTTGTAAGGTGGGTTCTGTTGAATGCCTTCTGGGGTTTATGACTAAAGGAACCAAAATAAATGGCAGTGTAATTATCGCTCCGTGCCGTGGAACACACACACGCCACCATCGCCCCGCCGACTGCTGCCACCGCCACCACGGCCGACACCATCTGTGCCCCGTTGGAATGAGGCTCCACTTACCAAAGGTGAGCCTCACAGGTGTCTCTGCATGTTCTCCCACCTCTCTTCCCCGGGACCCTTGCATAGGGTTCGCTTCTAGAGGTAGAGAGATACCCGGGCCTCGCAGCCACTGAGGATGCTAAGCATCCCCGAGTGAGCTGAGATCCGTCCCTAGCCCTGGCTCGTGACGCACACATTCTTGGAAGGCTGGTCGTGGCAAGTGATGGGCCCAGAGACCCAGCTTCGCTTCTGCCTGTTCAGGTTTCCAGCCAACGGAGATTACGGGATGCTAGAGAGGACGTTGGCCTGGACAGCAGCCCGTCCGGGCACTGCTCTGAGGTGAGGACCTTAAGGTCCAGAGCGGTCGTGTGGCCTGCACGAGGTCCCACAGCCAGCGTGGGGTGCCTCTTGGACTGAAAGTCCGGCTTTTGTCCGTGTTATCAGGCTCTTAGTTTCCTTTCATAATGGCACTGGCTTCTGTGGCTATAATTTTCACGTTCTTTCTTCTTTGCTGAATGACGATGCGGAGCGCAGGCTCAAACACAGGAAGCGATTGGCTGGCCGTAAGTTTACCACCTGGTTTCGTGTACCACCTCCCGGAAAGCTTCCTTTTCCTTTGTGAGTGTGTGAGGGTGCACACAGCAAAGGTGGGCTGAGATCTGGGTCCCCCGTGGCCCCCGGCCCTGAGGCAGATGGGTGTGGCCCGCCCGCCAAGCCCCCCTGGCATCTCCGAGGGGCAGGGTGCCCGGGGCTCCTCGTCAATCCGTCAGGGGAGCCAGCTTGTGGGCCCAGAGAGCGCAGACACACGAGCCCTGGGTTTTGTCAGCGCGGAAGGCAAGGAGCCCTTGCAGGAGGAAGTGAATTCTTTGTTTACACTTTTAACAGCTTGTCACACACCTTCTTGGGCGCTGGAGTGAAGACATGATCTGGCTTTCATGTCCTGCAGGCGTTGTTAAGACAAGAGCTGCCTCGCTGAGAACGCTAAAAATCGAGGCTGTGACTTTGGTAATTGGAGAAATCGCTCCGACGGGCCTACCAGAGACGAGATGTGTGTACGTGTCGCATTAAAGAGCTGCGTCCCTGACGCTGGTTAGGAGAAGAAGTCCAAGTTCCAGAGGGAAGACTCCCCCCCCTCCGGCATCGGGGAGGCCAGCCGTCGTCCGCCTGGCACAGCCCGCCCGGCCCCGCCGCGGCCTGGCCACGTCGGCAACCGGCCGTGCTCAGGGGCTGGTGCTGGGCTTGCCGTGTGCGCCCTGGGTGTGAGGCCGCTGCGGCTCGGGCTCCAGCGAAGGACTTAGAACCTCTGAGCTCTTACGTAGCCGCTGCTTTTCCCCTCTTTAGAAATAATTGGCCATGTGTGAGAGGTTTCTGCAGGCACGGCTCGGATTACCCGGCGTGGTTCAGGGACGTCTGGGACACAGCTGCATTTTTATATACATTCTATTAAAGAACGAGAATGGACACAGTTAATAGGACTTGGCCGTAACATTTCCACAAACGTGCCTGTGGCCGCTTGGGTTCCGTCTTTGCTGGCTACGGCATTCTACGGCAGTCTGCACCGTTCGGGGCCATAAAAGGCAATGGTCCCTACTCTCTAATTATCGCCCACAAAGAAGGGCTGTAGGTTAGTCATTCTGAAAGGAAGCATTATCACTTGCTTGTGTATAGTCAGCAAACTTAGGTGACAACCACACTCCTCGTGTTACCTCAACGTGTTTCACGACCTACCTGTCTGAGGGGGTCCCCAGAATCAGCACCTGTACTGGGGCTCACAGTAGCGGCTATGCCAGCTCCCAACCTCTTGCAGGCTGGGAATCTGGCTCCGGAAACTCGGGACCTTGATCACCGAGGTCCGTGGTCTTGAGTGGCCCCAGACTGCTTTGTGAGGAGAATCTTGACTTGCGACTTCTGTAGGTAAAGAACGTTCTTCTAGCCAGCGTGTGTTATGGCCAGACTCCTAACTGATGTGATTCTCAAAGCAAACAGTTCCTCATTTAACCAACTTCGGAGAGGAGATGGAATCCAGGCCCCCAGCATCTGGAGGAGCTCAGTTTCCCAGACCCTGAGAAAACAGAAAATGTGCACGGAAGAAATCCACACTATTTTGATCTTCTCGCGCGGGGACTTTGGGCGAGCGTTGAGGTGATTGTCCGTGCAGACCACCCGATTCTCCTGCCTGCCGTAAGAAGAGCTTCTCAGCTTCCGGCCCTGCTGCGGCCCGCAGAGGGCGTGTCTCGTAAAAGTAGTCCTTGGAAGCCGTGTTCTTCGTCAGGACATCGGCGAGTATCCGGCTGTCGTCACCACGGGGCCCTTACGTGAGACACAGGAAGCATTTCTCTCGTTTCAGACTCAGCAAGTGGCCTTGTATGTCCCTATGGTCTGGTTTATGCTGTTTCCTTTCGGGGGGACCTTCCTTCAAACGCGTGGCTCCATCCACCCAAATGTGCCTTCTTGTATCGGCCTAAGTCTACTTTCCGCCATCCTTCTTTACCATGATTCTTTTTCTCTGTGTTGACGTCTTTCTCATTCATTTACACTTGAATCTTACCGTGATACGGTGCGTGTAGTTTGGCAAGCTGTAGCATCCAGGGGAGTTCGGTAGTAAATCCATGCTTATGTAAACACACAGATCCCAAACCACTTCTCATCTGTGCTGTGCTGTAAAATCTGTAGCCTTCATCTCCTGATTTTACTACATTTTCCAAGAGGAAAGATGCAAAAGGTACAGACTGACGTGGCCCTGGAGTCATAAGAAAGACACTTTCGCCCAACGTGCTTGGTGGTACTACAATCGTGGGCATAATGTTGACGAGGGAAACGTGTTTCTTAATGCAAAGCATAGGATCGGGCGATTCTGCTCGTTGTGCAGTGGCGTCACATCTAAGCAAGGAGTCAGGTGAGGATTTCCCGGGCCGATGGGTTGCTATGTCGCCGTGTGGCCTCGCGGGAGGCTCTGGCTCTCGGGCTGTGGTCCTGGCCCGAGGGGAGGGCAGCCGTGGGTGTCCAGCGGGCGCCACCGCGGTGGACGTGTGGCTGTGATTAACTGCCCCCCGAGGGGCGTCCCGCGTGGCCATGAGGTGAGTGTGCACACGGCCCGTTCTAGCTCGGTCACCATCATATCGAGGAAACAGCGCCTGCAACGGTTCTTGGAAACAGAGCGATAAAATCCAGTTACCCTCCGGGGAGAACCGTTAGCCATCTGTGGCTACCTCTCAAATAAAAATATTGGATTGTAGGCGATATTTCTGCCTTAAATTAACATAACCCGGACAAAATACGCATTGAGACATCGAGTGAAAGCACTACATCCCAAAAGGAAACGATCTGTTTCTCCGTGGGGCCGCCTATGGGCCCAGCCTCCAGAAAATCTGTAGCAGACAATGAACATGAAGCTGCTTTCAGTTCAGTGTCAAGTTGGTAGGGTGTCCAGAGGGTTCGCGGTCAGCCCCCCAAGCCACAGGTCGGGTCCTCCGCGGGGTCCCCCTGGCGTCGTCCTGCCCTTCGTATCTGCCTTCCGAGCTCTGCACGCGGCTCCCTGGAGCCGCCCTCGTGCACGCGCGGAGTGCCCGGTGGGGAGGGCATTCATCCAGGGCGCTCGTCCCGCAGAGACCGCTCGGAGGGGCAGCGCCAGCTTCCCGACCCGGGGCGGCTGGGGTGCGGGTGGGAAGCAGGCCCATCAGCGAGGTGTGTGCGGGTCACGAGGGCACTGCCCTCAGCCTCGGGGGGCGGCGGTGTCTGCACCTGCTGAGAGCAGGTGCCCCCGTCCTACGTGCCTGGTGCTGCATACCCTGGATGTCAGGTGGGGTGCACCCTGTTCTCTGACATGCTCCCTCTGTCTGCTCTTCATTTTCCCCCTGTAAAAACCGAGGGGGGAGGGGGGCCTGGAGAAGCCCTCGGGTCCCTTCTGACACGGGGCTCTCAGGGCCTCTGCTCGCCGGAAGGCTCTGGGTTCTGGGCCCGGGGTCGTCACGGGTGTCAACGGGCTCCCTGAGTGCGCGTTTCCCAGGCGTTAACTAAATCGCTGTGGGTCATCTGGGAAATTCCGATCCATCTGGGTTTACGATACGCAAGTCATTCAGCCTGAGTTTCCGCAAGAGGGACCCTGCAGGGCATGTCACTGCCTGTGCGGCAGCCCTGGGGACCCCGAGAGTCTTCAGGAGGTGGAAATGATTGCTCAGACCTTTTTTTTTTTTTTTTTTTTTTTTTTTAATGTTTATTTATTTTTGAGACAGAGAGAGACAGAGCATGAACGGGGGAGGGGCAGAGAGAGAGGGAGACACAGAATCTGAAACAGGCTCCAGGCTCTGAGCCATCAGCACAGAGCCCGACGCGGGGCTCGAACTCACGGACCGTGAGATCATGACCTGAGCCGAAGTCAGACGCTTAACCGACTGAGCCACCCAGGCGCCCCTGCTCAGACCTTTTATTAAACAGACGCTCTGCTCGGTGGGCAGCTGGACAGGCTGGTGGGTGCAGGGAGGAGCCGTTCCCGTGTATTTAACGTGCCACGTGTAATGCCTGTCATCGTTCCGTGGCTCCATATGGTCGTTTTCTTTTTAATATGAAATTTATTGTCAAATTGGTTTCCATACAACACCCAGTGCTCCTCCTAAGAGGTGCCTTCCTCAATTCCCATCCCCCACCTTCCCCTCCCTCCCATCCCCCCCATCAGCCCTCAGTTTATTCTCAGTTTTTAAGAGTCTCTTAGGGTTTGGCTCCCTCCCTAACTTTTTTTTCCCCCTTTCCCCTCCCTCATGGTCTTCGGTTAAATTTCTCAGGATCCACGTATGAGTGAAAACATACGGTATCTGTCTTTCTCTGTATGACTTATTTCACTTAGCATCACACTCTCCAGTTCCATCCACGTTGCTACAAAGGGCCATATTTCATTCTTTCTCATTGCCACGTAGTATTCCATTGTGTATATAAACCACAATTTTGTTATCCATTCATCGGTTGAGGGACATTTAGGCTCTTTCCATAGGAGGATGCTGGACTCACCTCATCCATGTGGCCGTTTTTAAAGCCCTGCTGAAGTGTAGGTGTTTCCAGTGGTCATGAAGCTAATCCGCGCAGCTCGTCAAAGCTCAGTCATTCGCTTGAAAGTGGCAGGTGACTTGGTGTGGTCAACTTTTGGGAAGCATGTGAGACCAGGCCACGCCTGTGGTTGGTCTGCCCTGAAACCTCACTGCTCAGGACCTCCGGATCAGGCATCTGGATAAACGACTTGTTGGGGGAGCGTCTTTCTCGTCTCCAGCTCGGGTGTTTCCTTCAAGAGCCCCGCCTTGTCACAGGTTGTACAGTAGAAAGAATCCAAACACACATGGCTTGATTTCCTAAACTCAACACAGAGCTGTCACAGCAAAACCCACTCGTGAAGCCCCGGAGATGAGCTGCACGAAGGGTCTGGTTCCCAGTGGGCGTGGTCCCGGTGGGTGTGGTCCCAGTGGGCATATGGCTGCTACAGGCATTGGAAATACAGAGGAGAAGGCAGTTCATGCTTGCTGAACTAGGCAGTAAGTGTTCCTGAAGAAGGTGAGCTTTGAGCTACTTTCTTTTAAAGTTCATTTATTTATTTTGAGAGAGAGGTGGAGAGAGAGGGAGAGAGAATCCTAAGGAGGCTCCGTGCTGCCAGCACAGAGCCCGACGCGGGGCTGGATCCCAGGAGATCTCTCATGAGATCTTGACCTGAGCCAAGATCAGGAGTTAGATGCTTAACCTACTGAGCCACCCAGGCGCCCCTGAGCTACTTTACTGAAAAGGGGCGGGACTGAGTAGGCAGAGAATGGACCCTCAGGGGTGGGGGTGAGCTCAGGGGTGGGGGTGAGCTCCGGGAGCAGCCAGGCACAAGTATAAATTACGGGTTCACAATTAATACACCTAAGGCATGTGTTTGGGAAGAGCTTATATTCAAGGAAGACAGAAAGTGATGTGGTTTCTTTGTTTTTGTTTTCCTATCCCATCGTACTATTAGGCTGTTTTCTAAGGAAGATAGGATTTCCAGTTACAGTCATTGATTGTGGCTCCAAGGGAGAAGCATGTGTGTAATCTTTTCTTCAAAGATTCTGCCATTTACCAGAAATCCTGTGCTGGAGCCACAGCCTCGCGAGGCAGGCTCATAACTGCTGGCAGGGTCGGTGGCACGGCAGACCAGGAGAAGGACAGAGCCTCTCTCCAGCTACCAAAATAGACCTTGGCTCACAAACACAGTCTTAGGAGATCAATGTGAATCATAAAAATCACTCACGAACACTGTGCCCCTCTTAGCATCTCCAGACTTGACGCTTCCTAAATATGAACTAAAACAGACCCTCCAGAATCTTCAAACACCTTCACATGAGTTCTTAAAATGACAGGAGACTTTGTGACACCTAGCTGATTAATGGTTGGGTGAGTTGGTTAATAGTTAATGACTTAACTCAGGCATACGAGAAGTAATATCCCGTATTGATAGTTCATTCCGATAGCCAGTAGCTCCTTAATTAGGTCCGTTTCTGCAAACTTTTGGCCATACAAACCGGAACAGATTTTTCACAGTGTAAGTGCCAGACATCAGTAACTTTTCTCTCCTTGTCAATTTATTTGTGAAATACTGTTTTTAAAAGTCCAAAACCAGGGGCGCCTGGGTGGCTCAGTCGGTTGAGCGTCTGACTCTCGGTTTTGGCTCAGGTTATGATCCCAGAGTCATGGGACGGAGCCCTGCATCGGGCTCTGTGCTGACGGCGTGGAGCCTGCATGGGATTCTCTCCCCCTCTCTCTGTCCCTCCCCAGCTCGTGCACACACTCTCACTCTCTTTCTAAAAAGAAAAAAAAAACCAAAACTTAAGTACAAAGCCATAGAAGTGACATCTTGTGTCTTGTCCCCTTCCTCTGTGCCCTGCCAGACTGAAGGCTTTTCCGTGCCAGCTGGTGGATAAGATTGGGTAGCCATGGGTCTTTAGCTCAGCGTTTAGAGTCCTGGCTGTATACGGTGCCGTCCAGCCTGTACCTGCACAGACACACCGCGAGCCTTCCACCTTACTTGGGGTTGGCTCAGTGTCCGGACCCCATGACAATTTTGAGTCATGATTTTTAAAAGTCTCCTATGTAGCCTATTACAACCCATCCGCACTTTCATGCTATTTCCAAGTTTCATACTCAGCATGAGTGTCCTTCTCCGTTCGTGCCATTGCAAGGGTGTTTTTGAAAATGAGAGAGCTGAAGGCAGGTCTCATGGCCCCTGCAGAACTCACTTGACCTTGACCCTAGTCCTTTGACTTAACACCTTGACCCCAAAGCTGCAAGTCACTGACCTCTGTCACCTGAGGAGAGGTCATCTTGTCTTTGCTCAAAGTGAGAAAAGGTGGCTCCAGGTGAATCCTGGGGGGGGGGGGGGCAAGCATTGAGTGCCATCTTCCCCTTGGAACGGAGGCTGCTCCGAACCGTGAGGCGTTCACATGGTCTTCTGAGCATTCTCGTGAGCAGCCAGGCTGATCCTGTCGGGGCTCTTCAGAGAACATAAATCACAGTGATGCCATTTGTCTCCTTTGGATAGTTTTTCCTTGTGTGTCGGTTCTCCCGGGGGAATAAGAGGGAGAAGGTGACATGGGAAATGGACTTTGGGGCCCTTGCTGTGTTCTGTCCGTCACGTGGACGTGGAGGAGAGAACGTGGACGGAATCTGTTGACATTTGAAAACTTCAGAAACCACGTTAGACATGCGCCAGAGGGTTTGGTCCCCCCATGTCTTCGTTCCTGGGGACAAAGCCTACATCTCAGAAATGGCAGGAAAGTGAAGCCAGAGAGGGAGGTCCCCGGCTGAGCGGCCAGCGCACAGCCGCTCTGAGGTGTAGACTGGGCTGCGAGAACGCAGACACGTGGCCCTCGTCTGCATGGACTCGACCTCCGTTAATGAAAGTGAACAAGCGGATGGGATCCATTCAACAGTAATTGCAAAGTCAGCCGGTCGGGAGAAAGTGCCGAGGCTGTCACAGCACGGGACACGGTGCACGGCACTTGCCGTGGAGGTGAGCGGGAAGCCGGGCTCCTTGCGGGAGGCGCAGGGAGGGCAGGGACCGTGCGGGGAAGCAGCAACGGCCGAGGCGTGGAGCCCGTCCCCAGAGCAGAGGCCCCGTCGTGTCGGCCCCGTGGGGGCGCCTTTTCCGTGGTCGCAGCCGTGGGCTCTGAGGTCGGGCCCGGGACTCAGGAGCCCAGCGCTGCCCCCACCCAGCAGTGTGGTGCACCGTGCTCATCGGCGCAGGGGGTAGGTGGCCGCGGTTCTCGTGGGACGGGCTGACGCCGTGTCGGCTCAGCCCTGGGCTCCGCTCACAGAGTGGAGACCCGCGGGCCGAGTGCGCTGTGATGACGTTGGCTCGCCGACGGCCGCGGCTACGAGGACGTTCTCCCGAGGGTGTCGGGGACCTAGGGGCGGGCAGGAGTCTCGGCGCGCTCCCACCCTTGCCCACCCCTCGGCTGTCTGTCGGGGGATGCCCCGTTCTGGAAGAGAGGGCAGCTGCTGACCCGGCGTCGACGCTCTGGCCGCCGCGGCCGCTTCCCCGAGGGCTCGGCTTCTGGGGCAGCGCCGGGCAGGGGTGTGGGCGCCCCGGGTGCTTTGGAGAGTGTCCTGCACAGCGTGTCAGAGCCGGGCCGGCCGGGGCTGGGCTGTCTGGAGCCTCTGCTTGAGTTCCAGGCACGCGGTCGGCCTCACTTCTGGTTTCCCTCGCCTCCTGAAAGAATGCGTGTGGCTTTTAGTCGGTTTACGAGCATGATTTCAGCATGACTTTATTGTGGTTTTACAGAACGGGCTCTGCGATATTTGGCTGCGGGGAGCCGTGGCTTCCCGCGTCTCGGACGTCCCCTGGCAGCACGGGCCCTGCTTCAGTGACTTGCGGTGAAGGCCCGATGCCACCAAGTGCAGGGGGAATGCCTGTGGCCGCAGAGCAGACAGCCTGGCCCCCGGAGGGTGGGGGCTGCCCCTCCGGCCCTCAGCGACAGCTCGCCGAGCCCCCTCTATGTCAGTGCTGAGAGCCGCATCCCTCAGGTGCCACGGGGCTGGTCAGAGACCTCTGGAGTTTTACAAGGCTCCCTCTGTGGTCCGTGGTCCGGGTGATGCAGAGCCTAAAGGGCAGGACGAATATTCAGCGACGTAGTGTCTCGCCGGGAGACGTAACGTGCAGGAAGCACGGCGCCCGTGACCGATCCTGCAAGGCACGAAGCGGATGTTTGTGTCTGTGTGCACGACGGGGACAACGGGACGGGGGGACCTCCGTCGGCCGTGTGTCCTGCTGTCCGGGTTAGCTGTTCTTGGCCAAGCACAGATTCAGTGGCTGTGTTTTGGAGAGGCTTCCAAACTCCAGGCCGTTCCAGACAGTAGCTCAAGGTCGGGAGAGCAGCGTGGGTGTTTCAAGCGGAGCGGGCTGCAGGATTACGCGCTCACAACATGTCAGAAGGGCTCGGGACAGAGGGCGAAGGCTGCCACCTGGGCTCACCTGTGCTGCTCGTTTCCGAGTCAGGAAGCCCCTGGCCCTGCCGCTGCTGTCTGACGGGACCGCGTCCCGCGCCAGGAAGCCGCGAGAAGGGCCGAGTCGGGTGGTTGCACCCACCGCGAGCCTGCCCCGCGGCGGCCCACTCCCGCCTGCACCGGCGTCCCTCACGGCACCCGCTCCACACGGCTGCCATGTGCTGGTTAGCGATGAGGAAGGTGACAAAAGTTGTCTTCGTCCACCTTACGGTGCTGGGAAACACTTCCCCGCTCTTTGCCGGTGAGGAGTTTAGTGGTGGCTCTTGGCAATCACATCAAGGTCATTGGTGCTATAAAATATGATTTACAAGCATATCATAGATTGGAAGCTGACTTTTTGTGACAGTCACGGTTCACAGTTTTGACACATACGGGCGGTCTGTCTCGTGCTTAAGGCTCGTGCTCTTTCTTCACTTCCTCACAAAGGATATGAAAGAGGCAATAACGAGGAGCAAACCACTGGAAGTAGGAATAAATGAGCTAGTAGTTTAAGAAAGTTTTCTCTAGGGGCGCTGCGGGGCTCAGTGGGCTAAGCCTCTGACTTTTGCTCCGATCACGATCTCACGGTTCGTGGGTTTGAGCCCCGTGTCGGGCTCTGTGCTGACAGCTCAGAGCCAGGAACCTTCTTAGGATCCTCTGTCTCCTTCTCTCTCTGCCTCTGCCCTGCTTGGGCTCAGAGACTCTGATCCTCGAGTCCCACAGGCGATGGCCCAGTGCCGATTTCCAGCACACGTCATGGTGACTAATCAGAGCACAGTCGCCAGCCTGTGAAACTCTTTGTTTAGAATAATGAGAAAATGTTGGAAATACGGAAATATGAAAACAAATATACAAAGTAAGTACAGAGAAGATAGAAAAACCAGAGTCAATACGTAAGAGCCGAGATTTTGTTTTCATCTTAAGATTGGAAAGCTTCGTGGGTGCCTGGGTGGCCAGTCCGTTAAGCATCCGACTTCGGCTCAGGTCACAATCTCATGGTTTGTGAGTTCAAGCCCCGCGTCGGGCTCTGTGCTGACAGCTCGGAGCCTGGAGCCTGTTTCGGATTCCGTGTCTCCCTCTCTCTCTGCTCCTCCCCTACTCACACTCTGTCTCTCTCTCTCTCTCTCTCTCTGTCTTTAAATTTAAATAAACTTGGGGCGCCTGGGTGGCTCAGTCAGTTGATCATCCAACTTCAGCTTAGGTCATGATCTCACAATCCGTGAGCTCAAGCCCCACGTTGGGCTCTGTGCTGACGGCTCAGAGCCCGGAGTCTGCTTTTGATTCTCTCTGCCCCTTTCCAACTTGTTCTCTGTCTCTCTCTGTCTCTCAAAAAATAAGTAAATGTAAAAAAATATATAAATTAAAAAAATTTAGAAGATTGGAAATCTTCGTGCTCTCCCCCGAAGGCTGTGTTTGCGGGTAGGCCCTTGCTCGTGGCCTCCAGTGTGGACTGAACAATGGTGAGTAGGCCTGGGCCTCGCAAAAGTCTTAATGAGGAGATGCTTCTCAGTGGCAGGGGACTTGTGCCTCACGCCTTGTCTCGGCACAGTGCTCAGACCCAGGGCCGGGTTGTACCCTCACTTCCTGCTGTGGCCGCAGGACAGAGCCTTGAGTCCCTCTGTAGGACAGATGGGCTTTCAGGACTGAACCTAAGCCCGTGTCCTGCAAAGGACGTTCTCTGCATACTTGCTGTGTAGACTGAGGCCCATTTAACCCAGGCCGGGCCCCCCAGAGTACCGCGTCCTCCCTGATGCCCCCTGAGCTCCTCCCTGGACCACAGGCAAAGCCCAGCCCCCTGGGCCCCCACAGTGCACATGGGACACTTGAAGACCATAAGTCGGATTGTGTCATCCTATAAACCCCCCCGAAGGCTGGTTTCCCTGTAGGTAAAGTCCAAGCTTCTTCCAGTGGCCCCCGGGACCCCGCCTTGGGGGGGTCGTCCCCTGTCCTGCTGCCCTCCTTCCCTCACAGCAGCCCAGGGCCACAGTTTTCCGAGTGTCTCTGCTCTGTGCAAGCATCAGTGTGTGCGATGTTTCCTTCTTTGCTTTGCCAGAGTCTGTGTTTTAAACGATATCAAAGCAACTTTATTTCTTGTTTTTATTTTTTATTTTATTTTTTATTTACCTTAATGTTTTTATTTATTTTTGAGACAGAGAGAGACAGAGCATGAGCAGAGAAGGGGCAGAGAGAGAGGGAGACACAGAATCTGAAACAGGCTCCAGGCTCCGAGCTGTCAGCACAGAGCCCGACGCGGGGCTTGAACTCATCCACTGTAAGAACATGACCTGAGCTGAAGTCAGATGCTCAACTGACTGAGCCACCCAGGCGCCCCTATTTCTTGTGTTTATAAATGGCCGCCTACATCAGTTTCCTATACATTTGAAATAATGAACATACAAGCAGGCAGCCAAAACTTCCTGCCAGTCACTGTTAGATGCTCGAAAATCGATTCGTGTGGGTACCGCTGACACTTCCCACCCCACAAGGCCACTTAAAACGCAGGACCTGTCAGTAAGCCTGGCCCCTTCCACTTCCCTGGCCCAGAAGCCCATGCAGTCACCTGTTGGTCAGTGCCCAGCCCACACCCGGGTGTCAGTGTTGGCTGACACGGGTCCAAAAATATGGATGTTGTCATGTGATGCTTTCTCTTGATGATGTCCGAGGAAACCTCCATCATCCTGCTTCTTTTTGGTGGCAGTCCCAAGCGAGCCAGGGGGCAGGATGGACGTGAATGCTACTTAATGCACAGGGCGGTTTTTGCATGTGACTGAGGCAGCATCCTGAAGATGCATGTTTGTCTTTGACAGAAAAAGGGAAAAGAAGAAATTCTAATTTCTATATGAAAAGCTATTTTTTATTTATTTTTATTTATGTGTTTATTTATTTAAATTTTATTTTTTTAAATTTACATCCAAATTAGCATCTAGTGCAACAATGATTCCAGGAGTAGATTCCTTAGTGCCCCTCCCCCTCCCCCATGTAGCCCATCCCCCCTCCCACAACCCCTCCAGCAACCCTCAGTTTGTTCTCCGTATTTAAGAGTCTCTTCTGTTTTGTCCCCCTCCCTGTGTTTATATTATTTTTGTTTCCCTTCCCTCATGTTCATCTGTTTTTTCTCTTAAAGTCCTCATATGAGTGAGGTCATATGATTTTTGTCTTTCTCTGACTAATTTCACTTAGCATAATACCCTCCAGTTCCATCCACGTAGTTGCAAATGGCAAGATTTCATTATTTTGGTTGTCAAGTAATACTCCATTGTGTGTGTGTGTGTGTGTGTGTGTGTGTGTGTGTATGTATATATGTATGTGTGTGTGTGTGTGTGTGTGTGTGTGTGTGTGTATATATATACACACACACACCACATTTTCTTTATCCATTCATCCATCCATGGACATTTGGGCTCTTTCCATACTTTGGCTATGGATAGTGCTGCTATAAACTTGGGGGTGCTTGTCAGAATGGCTAACATGAACAACTCAGGAAACAGCAGATTCTGGCGAGGATGCGGGGAAATGGGAACCCTCGTGCCCTGTTGGTGGGAAGGCACGCTGGCGCGGCCGCTCTGAAAAACAGTGCGGAGGTTCCTCAAAAAACTAAAAATAGAGCTACCCTACGACCCAGCAATGGCACGACTAAGCACGTATCCAAGGGATACAGGTGTGCTCTTTCAAAGGGACACACGCACCCCCATGTGTATAGCAGCACTATCCGTACGAAAAGCTCCTATTTTTTAAAAGAAGGATATTTGATAGAAAGCGAAGAATGCGTTCACCTTGAGTCAGCAAATGAAATGATTTTTCAAGTGTCCCCGTGTAAACCAGGCTCCGAGACCCCCAGTGCGTGCGGCAGACGGGGCAGCTGGCTGGGCCCGTCCGCGGCTGCACTGGAGCCTGGGGCACGGCCCTGTGGCCCCAAACCAGGATTAGTGCTCAAGTGTCTTCACGGAAATCGCACTGAGCGCCGAGGGTTTTACTTGGATTCTGCAGATAGACACAGGATCAACAGCATCGTCAGGCTAAGCTGTAGGCTTTGTTTGGCCACAGATTTATAAACAAATTGCTGCAGTCATTCTCTCCCAGCTTTGAAAAGGGCAGGCTGGTTTCCTCTCCCTGCGATGTTTCTCTAAGTGGCTGTTAGCTGTGTGCCTGTGGACAGCAGGACGCTCGCCCTGCCTGCTCCCTGCGGGGCCGCCCCTGCGCTCCCCGGGAGAGCTCACTCGTGTGGACAGCTGTCCCCGTGTGACTTTGTGTCACGTCGCGGAGCCTGCAGGCTGTGGTTTAAACAACACAAGATCTAGGGCAGCCGTCTAGCCGCCCCAGGGGCCACCGTGCAGGGTGAGCAGGAGGCGAGCCAAGGAGCAAGGGCCCGGCCAGGAGTGGCCGTCCTGTCAGCACGTGGCCCCCCAGGGCTCCCCGCCGCCCTGGCCCCGCAAGCAGTCTGCAGGCCCCTGAGAAGGTCTCGGCCCTCACTGCCACCCTGGCCTGTCTGCTTCCGACCAGTGGCTCTGTCCCCGAGGAGTGTGCGTGTCTGTCCGGGTCACGGCGCCCTGTCCCCGGAGAGACCACCCGTCTTCCCAGCAGAAGCCCCCGAGGTCTGGGGGCGCCTTGCTTCTGTGTCAGGCCTGTTGCTGCTTTCGTGTATTTCCAAGACCTGGTCCACTTCGTGGTGACATTTCCATTCTTGTACCTCTGTCACTTCCACGCAAGGAAAATCTGCTCAGTGGGTTCTGAATTTTTTCTGATTTCTTCTCATTTTGCGTTTTCATTTGCTTTGTCTCAGAACTGGCTTTGAGCAGCAGCCCCCATCACCCAGTGGCAACCCTCATCCCAGGGTGACTAGGACTGGGGGGGGGGGTCTCCGCTCTGCTCCCGGGGGGAGTCCTCTCAGAAGCAGCCCCCGAACACCGTGATAGATGCCGCGCAGACACCACAAACCCAGGCCGGCTGCTTTCTCCGGGGCCTCCCCACCTCCACCCCTCAGTCTAAGTGACCTGCGGTCCTGCCTGTGCCCCAACTCGCGGGGATCGTGGGACCATGCTCCCCGAGCCCTCGTCGCAGTGAAACCCACTCCCCCACTGATGGGGAGTGGCACCCCCATTCCTGTCTCAGTTGTTACCCTCAGAGTGGTGACCGCGTGCTCCCAGAGTCTGGGGTAAATCAGGACTCTGTAGTCCTGTCGGCTGAGGTGGGGACTCGGGACGCTCGCTCCGTGTAGGTGATTGTGGCCACCAGGCCCAGCGCCTTCACGGGGCCTCAACAGTGTCTGTGGAGGAAGGGCAGCAGCGTGAGCAGGACCTCCTATCTGCAGGCGGACCGTGTGTGTGTGTGTGTGTGTGAGAGAGAGAGAGAGAGAGAGAGAGAGAGAGAGAGGTCCAGCTAACCTCACCCAGAGTGCGTGGGCACGGCGTGGGACCCAGTGTGCTTGAGGACAGTCTTGCAGGTCTGGTGGCTTTGTCTTTGTGAGACGAATGCATTTCTTATTTTCTTTATTTAAAATGAAGTTTACAAAGGGGCGCCTGGGTGGCTGGGTCGGTTGAGCGTCCGACTTTGGCTCAGGTCATGATCTCGCGGTTCACGGGTTCGAGCCCCGCGTCGGGCTCTGAGCTGACAGCTCAGGGCCTGGAGCCCACTTCGGATTCTGTGTCTCCCTCTCTCTCTGTTCCTCCCCCACTCATGCTCTATCTCTCTCTCTCTTCCTAACCGCCCCCTTCGAGGCCCCTGTCCTCCCAGCCGGAGTGCGGGGGCTGCGGGAGGCTCCCTGGGTTTCCGAACCACGTGCGACTCACCGGCAGCCCCCAGAAGGAAGAGCTAAGCAGATCATGATGTTTTCTTGAG
This sequence comes from Neofelis nebulosa, assembly GCF_028018385.1. Taxonomy (NCBI): domain Eukaryota; kingdom Metazoa; phylum Chordata; class Mammalia; order Carnivora; family Felidae; genus Neofelis; species Neofelis nebulosa. The sequence goes on from NC_080787.1 coordinate 154,523,501, forward strand.
AAGGAACATTCTCTCAATGGTGTGTGTTTTCCCTATGGAGTGGGATCTAGTTTTTTGGTTCTGTCAAAGGGGAATAACACCACTTTTTTTCACTGTTAACCTCCCCTCCCCCCGGTGAGGACTCACATCTTTTCTCTGATACGTGTACTTAATGAAGCGCAGACAGACCTGAATGGATGCCTGCTGTAGGCAGCCAACACATACTTGCATAATGATAACCGCAACTCAAGTGTCAAAAGGAAAACCAAAGTGTGTTTAACCGCATAACATGTAGGTCTTTGAATGACTCACCGGCCGTCTCACTGAACCACCGTCCGACCCAGGCCGAGTCTTCTGACCTCTCCAGAGCCCGGAAAGGACGCACCTGGCCCGGCTCTTGTCCTTGTCCCAGAACAGGATGGGGTGGAGTGCGGCAGGTGCGGGGGCCGGGGAGCTGCAAGTGGTGTGAGGGTAGAGAAGGGGGGCTGCCGCTAGGCGGTGTCTTGCGGGTTAATAGATTGAGGGAAGCCGAGCTGCCCGTGAGCCAGCCACTTTGCGCCTGCGGGGTCCCCCAGGCCCACCGGGACAGGCGTCCGGCCACGTCCGTCTCCAGCAGGGACCTCGCGCGTTTCCCGATGCCCGCAGGCACCAGGAATTCGTACGTAGTGTTGGCCAGTAGGGGTGCCACCCGGGACTGCCACTGTGGATATCAGTGCCTGCAATCTCTGAGTCCCGTGTGGCGACTTGGTAAGTGTCAGATGCCATCATTCACGAAAATCAGGACCCCACATCAATATATGTGTTGCCATGTGTTCATATGAGCTCACTGATACTAAGGTACCCCGACATACTGATTTCCAAGACATAAACATTTCTTTTCATCACAGGGAAAGATCTCTTCTATTCTGTGGGTTCTGTGAAATACGAGCAAAAAAAAAAAGATGCTGACTTTCTTTTTTTAGGTTGTCCGGGTGCCAAAAAGAATGAGTTTCTGACGAGCATTCTGGACGCGCTGTCCACGGACATGGTGCACGCCGTGTCCGACCCCTCCTCCGGCAGGTACGTGGCAGGATCCGAGGAGGGTCAGTGAGGGTCCGAGGAGCCTTGGTGATCACCGGCTAGAAGCTGGTGCAGCCGTGAGGCATCAGAGGCATGGTCAGCATAGGAGGATCCTGCGGGGCTCATGGTCACAGAGTGGGGACCCTGTGGGGCCCACGGGGACAGACAGGGGACCCTGTGGGGCTCATGGAGACAGAGGGGGGACCCTGCGGGGCCCACGGGGACAGAGGGGGGACCCTGTGGGGCTCATGGTAACGGAGTGGAGACCCTGCGGGGCTCATGGGGACAGAGAGGAGACCCTGCGGGGCTCATGGTGACGGAGGGGGGACCCTGCGGGGCCCACGGGGACAGAGAGGGGACCTGTGGGGCTCATGGTGACGGAGAGGGGACCCTGCGGGACTCACGGGGACAGAGAGGCGACCCTGCGGGGCTCCTGGTGACGGAGAGCGGACCCTGCCGGGCTCATGGTGACGGAGAGGGGACCCTGCGGGGCCCGTGGGGACGGAGAGGGGACCCTGCGGGGCTCATGGTGACGGAGGGGGGACCCGGCGGGGCCCATGGGGACAGAGAGGGGACCCTGTGGGGCTCATGGTGATGGAGGGGGGACCCTGCGGGGCCCATGGGGACAGAGAGGGGACCCTGTGGGGCTCATGGTGACAGGGGGGACCCTGCGGGGCCCATGGGGACAGAGAGGGGACCCTGCGGGGCCCATGGGGACAGAGAGGGGACCCTGCGGGGCTCATGGTGACGGAGTGGGGACCCTGCGGGGCTCATGGTGACGGAGAGGGGACCCTGCGGGGCTCATGGTGACAGAGGGGGGACCCTGTGGGGCTCATGGTCACAGAGTGGGGACCCTGCGGGGCTCATGGGGACAGAGAGGAGACCCTGCGGGGCTCATGGTGACGGAGGGCGGACCCTGCGGGGCTCATGGTCACGGAGTGGGGACCCTGTGGGGCTCATGGTCACGGAGAGGGGACCCTGCGGGGCCCATGGGGACAGAGAGGGGACCCTGCGGGGCTCATGGTGATGGAGGGGGCACCCTGCGGGGCCCATGGGGACAGAGAGGGGACCCTGCAGGGCCCATGGGGATGGAGAGGGGACCCTGTGGCGCCCATGGGGACAGAGAGGGGACCCTGTGGGGCTCATGGTCACGGAGTGGGGACCCTGCAGGGCCCACGGGGACAGCGAGGGGAACCTGCGGGGCTCATGGTCATGGAGGGGGGACCCTGCGGGGCCCATGGGGATGGAGAGGGGACCCTGTGGGGCTCATGGTGACAGAGGGGGGACCCTGCTGGGCCCATGGGTCCAGAGAGGGGACCTGCGGGGCTCATGGTGACAGAGAAGGGACCCTGAGGGGCTCACGGGGACAGAGAGGGGACCTGCGGGGCCCATGGGGACAGAGAGGGGACCCTGTGGGGCCCATGGGGACAGAGAGGGGACCTGCGGGGCTCATGGTGACAGAGAGGGGACCTGCGGGGCTCACGGGGACAGAGAGGGGACCTGCAGGGCTCATGGTGACAGATAGGGGACCCTGCGGGGCCCATGGGGACAGAGGGGACCTGCAGGGCTCATGGTGATGGAGGGGGGACCCCACAGGGCTCACGGGGATGGAGGGGGGACCCTTTGGGGTTCACGGAGCTCACGTATCACAGTGGGTTGAGCCAGAACCTGGGATTTCCAGTGGCTGCACCAGGCCATGGCGGGTGTGAGGCGGGAGAGGAACGGAAAGCGGGGCCCCAGTTCCGACAGCTTTATGCCTTGGAGTTGCATTTCAGAGCCATCGAGTAGATTTTCACAGTTTGAATTAAGATGTCTGGTTTCACGTTTTCAAAATACTGTGTGTCTGTTGTGGAAAAACCCAAAGACGTAAGATTTACCATCTCAAGTGTACAATTCGGTGGCACTTTTCACAGTGACACTGCTCACGGTGACTTGCGAAACTCTGGACGCGGGTGGTCCGGTGCCGCGCAGGGGGTCGGGGTTCCGGGGCTCCGGGCCGTGCTCCCCGCGCCCTCCTGGGGGCATCCTGACGCCGTGTGCTCCCCACAAGTAACCGTGGGCGCCAGGGGACCTCCCAGCGCTGCCTGGACGTCTCATGGCAAGCCCTGCGTCCCCCTGGGAATTAGCAGTAATTTATTTCTTTTTTCGAAGAGCTTTTTCTGAGGGAGACTCTTCCCATGGTTACTTCCTTAGAGTGCTGGCCTCCCTCCTGAGTATTTCATCTCCTAGATCTTAAAATGCCAAACTTTTCTTGAAATCCAAGGGTAAATGTCTGGTTACCACTTCAAGATGTATTTTTATTTGCATCCGGCAGTGTCCCTGTGGTAGAAACTGCTATGTATGCCTGTGAGTCACATTTAAAGGAGTCGGGAGCCTCGGGGTCCCAGTGTCTGTAGGGCCATGGATGTGCGAGCTGACCCGCCAACCCCACGGAGCACCGAACCTGAGACCCGGGGCTTCTGTCTTCAAACGCTTGGCCGACACCAACTGTGTAATTCACACGCATAAATTCATTGTGTCGTTTGCCGTTTTGAAACCGACTTGAAATATTTTTTAAAGCCCTTTCTCTAAATTGTTTTTAAACCTCGTTATATGGAACGGTGAATCTTTGGTGGCTTAGGCACCGGCACCGGGGGAGTGACGGGCAGGGCACCCCTCTGGGGGGGCTGGTGCGCACGGCGTGCCTTCCGTAGACGGGCAGGGGCAGGGCGGTGACGGCTGTGTGGCCGCGGCTCCTGACGCCCTTGTGTGTTCTTGCAGGCTTTCAGAACCCGATCCCAGCCACACGCTAGAGGAGAGAGTGGTCCACTGGTATTTCAAACTACTTGATAAGAACTCCAGTGGGGACATTGGCAAAAAGGAGATCAAGCCCTTCAAGAGGTTCCTTCGGAAAAAATCAAAACCCAAGAAATGCGTGAAGAAGTTTGTCGAATACTGCGACGTGAATAATGACAAGTCCATCTCGGTGCCGGAGCTGATGGGCTGCCTGGGGGTGACGAAAGAAGAAGGTAAAGCCAGTGCCAGGAAGCGCCCCAGTAAGAGCCTTTCTCGTTGTTCTGTGCTTTGCAACGCATCGGGTCCCGACGCCCGCTCCCGCGACTTCTTACAAGTGTAGATTGTCCTTTGGTGTGAGGGCGAAAGAAAAGCACTGTGTGCCTCTTACGTGTAGCTCATTTGTCCGTAGAAATAATAGTAAATCGTCCACAAGCGTCTGAGGGAAGCCGGTTGGAAGGGGAGGAGCTGGGTGTTGTGTGAAGACAAGTGTTTTATTGTTCCGACCGCGGTGGCCGGCTTTCCAAACGTGTCCTGTCGTCCTGTGTTTGAGGTGAAAATCTGGGGACCGCGTCTCGACTCCCACCGGACGTTCGGGCCGGCTTGTAAGCAGTTCGGTAGTTCCTGTTATGCAGACCCACTATTGTGATGGCTGGAAACGTTATTTTAGCTGTTTTACCGGTCGAGTGTATGTTTTCATCGGAGGCTGGCCTGACCAACCAGCTGTTGTGGAGAAAGAGGATTCCCCGCAGTGGGTGGATCCCAGCACCCTCAGCAGGAAGCATGCATGGACCTCCTGCCTGCTGGCTGCACGGGCGAGTGGGACTTGACGGCCTCGTTTGTACAGTGTGGGTGCCGGGGAGGGTCACCAATTTCCGTAACACCTCTGAGCAGGAAACCAAGTTGGATGGAGCTAGAGATTATCATGCTGAGTGAAGTAAGTCAGTCAAAGAAAGACAGATAGCATATGATTTCACTCCTGTGTGGAATTTAAAAAAACACAACAGACGAACGTAAGGGAAAGGAAGGAAAATATGATAAAAACAGAGAGGGAAGCAAACCATAAGAGACTCTTAAAAACAGAGAGCAGACTGAGGGTTGCTGGAGGGGAGGTGGGTGGGGTGGGGGGATGGGCTAGATGGGTGACGGGCACGAAGGAGGGCACCTGCTGGGATGTGCACTGGGTGTGGTGCGTAAGCGATGAACCACTGGGTTCTGCCCCTGAAACCATTATCACACTCTATATTAACTAACTTGGCTTTATGTGGAAACGAGAAAGAAAGGGGAGCCCGGGTGGCTCGGTCGGTTGAGCGTCCGACTTCGGCTCAGGTCATGATCTCACAGTCCGTGAGTTTGAGCCGCGCGTCGGGCTCTGTGCTGACAGCTCGGAGCCTGGAGCTGCTTCGGATTCTGTGTCTCCCTCTCTCTCTGCCCCTCCCCCGCTCATGCTCACGCTCTCTCTCTCTCTCTCTCTCTCAAAAATAAATAAACATTAAAAAAAATCTAAAAATTTAACAAAAAAAGGAAAGAAAGGAGAAGTCAAGGCAGGGAGTAGACGAGCATGAGTTCGTCGTGCCGGGCTCGGCCGTCCTGTGTCTGCAGCCCGGCTGTGGAACACGGAGCCCCGAGCAGCTGGCCACGTGCGGGTTTCCAGAAGCAGCGGTTCCCTTCTGTCTTATTGTCCCTGTGTCCTTAGCCCTTGTCACGAGGGTCCCCCAACACTACTCAGCTACCAGGCTCCAGGCCGGGTCCGTGTGTTTGTGTCCACGTGTCTGAGGGCACAGTGGGAGGAGTGCGGCCTCCACGCGAGCGGGACAGTGACCCCGCCACCCCGGTCGCGACCCGTGCCAGGCCAGCAGTGGCCCCGAGCCAGCTGCACGAGAGCCCACAGGACTCATGACCCATAACAACCAGCTCAGGCGCTGTTCTTCTCCCGGCTGTGCCGGCTGGTGGCGTGCAGGCCACAGCGTCCCGACTGTCATTGTCACCGCCGCCGGAGCCGAAGTTGGGGGTCTTCCCAGGGCTCCGCAGCTGGCACCGGCTTCCACCCCATCCTCCCTGCGCAGCGGCCCTGGCACCGAGCGTTCGACCCTCACGGCTGCCCCTGCCCGGGCTGCGCTTTCTGTCGGGCCCCCTGACCCACCGCAGGCCGGCCCACAACCTCCGGACGGCACTGGTGTGAAAACCAAAACTCCGCCTCCAGGCCTTTGCACCAGCACAGCCCCCACCCCCGCTCCTTTGTTTGCGGCCTCGGGGTCCTTTCTGGTGCTTCTCCGCAGCTGCTTGTGACTTCCTGGACCGGGACAGCCACCCTCGCTGTGTCCCTCACCTTGTCTTCTTCTTCGGTTCCCCGAGGGCCCCCGGCAACTAGGGACCCTGTGCGGTTCTAGCCAGAAATGCCAGAGCTGGGGCCACTCGGAGGCCTTCGGGGGTCGTCACGGGAGCCGGTGGGCAGCAGGGGCCACCCGACCCCGCGGCTGCGGCACCAGGGCGCCGTCGGCCTCCGCTCCGTGGCGCTCCCGCGGGGACAGACCAGGGCACCCACCCCGTGACCCGTGTGCCGTGGCCGGTTGGGCGTGGTGCCGCCTCCCTTTGGAGCCCGTGTCCAGGTCCTGTGGCTACCGCGAGTGGCCTAAGTACGGGGTCAGCCGCGTGTGCAGCCTGCTCTTTCTAGGATCTTCCGCGTCGCCCGTTTCCGGATCGCACAGACCGGCCCACTGTTCGCAGGGAGCCCTCCCCTTGGCATCTGTCCGGTGGCCTGATACGTGCCCCGGATCTGGAGCTGAGGGTCCGGTGGCGGCACGTCTGTCGAGGTGCACCGTGCGGGCCACGGATTCCGGGCACCCCCGTGAAGGGGTGATGAGCGTGGTGAGAGCGCCCAGGCGCTGAGACGGAGCGGGGTCTCCTCCGGTCAGGCGGCGGCCCTCCCACCCGCACAACTCTGCCTTCCTGCGGAGAAGCCCGCGCGCTCCCCGACCCACACGGCTCAGTGCACGGCGTGACCGGCCGTCTGCGGAGGCGCTGGGCCTGGGGCGTGCGTGCTTCGTGTCCAGCCGTGACCCGGTGCGGTCCGGCTCCAGGTGATCCCCGCCGGGCCCCGCGTCTCTGCGCTCTTTGCCCGGCTTCGGAAGCGGCGTGAGCTCCGGCGCCGGGAAGGTGAACGCATCGCCTGCAGCCAGCCAGGGGGCCGCGACCTCACGGTGATGTTGTCCCCGTCGCCTTCTGGAGCTGCTTTCTCTGGGGCTGACGCCCTTCATTCGCTCATTCACTCACTCAGCAAATGGCCGAGCGTCTGCCGTCAACTAAGGGGCGGACAGAGAAGCTGAGCCTCGGAAGTTCCAGTTGACAGGAAAGGAGCGAAAGCACCCAGCCGGGGGAGGCGCAGGAATGGCGGCGTGTGCAAAGCGTGGCCCGGCGGACCGGGGACACGGCACCGGGCTGTGGCTGAGGAGCTCGGCGGGCGTCTCGGTGGGAGTGATGTTGAGCGCAGCCCTCGGGGTGTCGGGATGGAGCCCTGGAGAGCTGCCGTCGTGCCTCAGGGCTCTGGGGCATCTGAGCGTCCGGCAGTCTCAGCCTGACTCGGCCAGAGGAGGGCGGCCTGGCAGGAACGGTAGCTGTGCGCGTCCCAGAGAACAGCCTCGTCTGGGCAAACCCGTGAGAAACCGCGGCCTCTAGAGGATTCCACCGAGTGGTTCAGCCAAGGCTGCCGTCTGTGGAAGAGACAGGGTGGGAAGGTGGTCTTCCTGCAAACGCTGGCCCTTGCTTTGCTCCGAGGAGGGACCGCCGTCGTCCTCCCCCGCAGAGACCCTCACCTGGAGGGGTCAGGCCCTTGCTTTGCTCCGAGGAGGGGCCGCCGTCATCCTCCCCCCCAGAGACCCTCACCTGGAGGGGTCAGGGAGCTGAGGAAGCTGGCACTCCAGGGTCACACGCCTGGTTGGTGATGACCAGCGATTGTCTCAAAATCCCACCTCCCTGTGAACACCAGTGCTGGCCTTTGGAGTTGGGTTCGAGTGCCTTAATCGATTAAATATTCTGTTGTTTCAAAACATAGTATATCGATAGAGGATTTGAGGTATGTTAGGGCCAACAGGGCAGGAGACCGCTGCCATGGGGAAGACAGTCTGTGACACGCGGTCCCAAGAGAAGGGGGCACAGCACGACACACAGGGCCACACGGGGACCACGGTCAGTCGGGGCAGAGGGAACGGGGGAGACGTGGACAACTTCCCTGAGGTTTCCATGGTGAGGGGCACGTGAGGCAGGTCAGCAGGCTCAGGACGGACTGGTTTGAGTGATTGCAGGGGGCTCTGGGGTGTCAGGACTGCCCCAGGTTGTCCAGGACCTGCCCTGGGGTGACAGGGTGGGGGACTAGCTGTCAGGACCTACCCTGGGGTGACAGGGTGGGGGGCTAGCTGTCAGGACCTACCCTGGGGTGACAGGGCGGGGGACTAGCTGTGAGGACCTACCCTGGGGTGACAGGTGGGGGGCTAGCTGTCAGGACCTGCCCTGGGGTGACCGGGTGGGGGGCTAGCTGCCAGGATGTACCCTGGGGTGACAGGGTGGGGGGCTGGTTGTCAGGACCTGCCCTGGGGTGATCAGGGGCGGGGCTGGTAGGCCTTAATAGAAAGCCCTGTCACCGTAGAAGTTGGAGTGTTCCATTCCTCAGGTGGCTGCAGGTGAGCCGATGTCCTGAGTTGAGGGCCGTGTTAGCCACCAAGAAGAGGGCTGATGAATCCCCTCGAAATAAGCTAAAATGTGGTCAAAGTGGCTGTTTGGTCAAAAGTGAGCATTGGGGATTTAGATTCATATTTGATTCTACAACCCTTCTCTTCCTTGAAGAATTTCTCTTTTTTCCTACTGTTATTTTCATTTTCAGCTTTATTATCAGTTCCTTCTTCCTGCCACGTGTGATTTGAAACAGGTTTTGAAAAGCCAGAAAAACCTGCACATTCAGGAGAGGGTTAGTTCGGACGTTCTAAATAGGCGAACTGTTGCCACTATCTTGTTTCCTTCATCTCTGCTCACTACTGAACAATGCATGTCTTATCCTAACAAATATCAGAAATTAAATAAAAAACAGATAACGTGGCTTTTTTCCTCAGACGTAATGAGACCCATATATTCCCCCGGAATATCTGTATGTGTGCGCACGCACACGCGTGCCAGCTGTGACGTTTCACTACAGGATGGGGTCGTGACACATCTCCTTCCTGATCACACTTAGTTTAGGAAATTACGCAACAGTTTACCTTTGAATTATTTCAACTGAAACATATTAGCGGAAGCTGCTATCTAGATTTTCACTATTACCAAAAGAAAACAGAAAAGAAAAAAAAATACCTGAAACTGTTGATAAACAATAAAAAGAAAGGAAATCTTCCTGAAGTTTTCAGGAAAAACATTCACAAAACGTTGCCTCGTTCCCTCACGAGTCTCCAAAATGGCCGTTGCACAGACACTCAGTAATTAAGAAATACTCATTTTTGACCAAATTAGCTCTTTCCACCAAATTGCCATACTAGCCGCGTCCCTTCTAGGCGTACTGCCTGACCACAAACCGCCGTCCGCCGGGTCACCTGGAGCCCTCCGCATCACTTGTCACCAGTGACGTAAACTGGTTGCCAGTGGTTCCTGAATGCTGTGCCCGTTGGGCACCTGGGCACCAGTCCCCTCTCTGTGTAGTCCCCTGGGTTTAGTGAGGTAGGGCTGCCGTGCTCCCTGTTGCTGGGAACAGCGCTGTGCTGTCTAGGGGCAGGGGAGGGAGGGAGGAGGGAACCCAGGAAGGTGGAGGCCCATGTTGGAAGCAGAGGAGGAAGGCAGGTGCCCGGGAACTGGACCCAGGACTGCCCACAGGATGGGGGACGTGACCTTGGGGGCCGGGTCTGAGCCTCCCGCCTGCTCTCCCACCATGGGCCACATGGCGAGGCCACAGGACAAACACTGTGCGTCTTATATGTGTCTCCCTCCACCTTCCATTTCCCTCGAGGATTTGGAAAAATTGTTTTGAGCCAAATACGCTAGTTTCTTATGAGTTAAATATAAAACCAAAACGTGTCAGGGAACTGTGTTGCACCCTGCCTGGGGCCTCCTTTCCCTGGGGAGAGTTTAAGAAACACGGGTAAGAAAGGTCTCGGGTTAGTAGATGTTGCTTTGGAAGTTTTGGTAAAATGAAACCTTCTTCCCAGGTGGACTGGAGCGTTTATTGTTAGAAAATTGTACATCGTCACTTTCCGAAGCCACTGCTTATAATCTGTGCTGTCTCCCTCTAGACGTATTTTCTCATGTGAAAAGTGTGTCAGTTGATGACACTGTCCTAAAGTGATTTTGTTCCCTTCCTGAAAAGTGATATTGAAATTTTCACTAAATGAAGAGTATTTGGTTTTTAATGGTGTCTTTTTTTTTTTCTTTCCTTGTTAGCCCCCAGAGTTAATGCTGAAAGCACTTCTAATAAACAGGTAAGTATTGTTCTCTCTATTTTAGCGTTAATAACTTGTTTAATTATAGGCAATGAAAACTCGGGGTTCTGGAGATTTGGAAAGTAAAGTACCTTCCCAAAACAGGAGAAGCCACGTTTCATATACAAATCCCAGTGTGGCCAAAAGAACCTTGCAAAATTCCATCAGAATCATCAACTCGTTAAATCATCAACTTAAAGATTTGTCTTAATTTTTTTTTTTTACTCTTTGAAATTTCATTTTGTTATTTTTAGAAAAAAAATGGAGTCCTATTGTTTTGTGGAAATTTTTTAAAAAAATAATTGGGATTTGCAACTTATATCTTAACAATTTGTTAAGGAGATCACAGGGACAGGAGACCCTCTGGGCATTCAGGTGAACATTTTCTTTTCATCTGGGGATCTTAATGAGACAACTCTTCTGCTCCAAAAGGGATTTTCAGCCTCCCCCAGTGTGTGTTTAGACACATGTTTCTGTGTTTCTGAATCCTGTTACCTTCACGCGTGCGGGTAAAGTAGGTAATTGTGTGGACTCTCCCCAGCATCCCAAGCCACACCCATCAAAGTCTAGAATATTTTCCAGAGGGCAAACGTGAGTGGGTACGTTTCTCCCTCCCTCAAAGCCACGACAAAAAGCCTCCCTCCTTAGGACCGCTGGCCCATTCATACGATCACTGGTTGGACGTCAGTGGACATTTCCCAAGGCATGCCCTGCATCTGGTGTGGGTTTTAAGCGGAGCCGTCGAAGGCACACCTTGGATGTAATTAAAAACCATTTTGTTAGGAAAGACGTGTGATACGGTTTCCTTTGTTTAGCGAATATTTACGGCTTTAACTTTTTAAATCCTACCACAAGTCACCTCCACTTTAGAGCCCGGCGGGTCTGAAAGCAGTCACCCCGGCCGAAACGCCCACGGGGTGTTGTCATTACCCAGCGGTGACGATGGCCACGCGCGCGGTGAACTCGGTTCAAGATGCCAGCCTCCCTCTTCAGCTATTTCCCAGAAAAAGAAGCCAGAACAGCCGCTCCTGCTGTTTCTATGGTGTCAGGATGGCTATACTGACTTCCATGCCCTGGTTCCAAGGGCTGTTACTGTAAACCGTGATTCTGGGATTAAGTCCCTTGCATAAACCAGCTGTGGCTTGCACGTGATGAAATAATGGAGGGCCGTAGATCTTTCTTTGAGGAATAAAATATTTCTGAGCGCCAAGATCTTTCACCGTCCGAGTAACCGCAGACAAGAAGCGTTAAACAAAGGGGAGCTAGGAGGATTCAGGGGCCCGTAGTTATCCAAGAGCGAGGCGTCTTTCCTGATCTCTTCTGCATTTCCCGGCAGGATTCAGACACGATCAGAGCAGTGCCCCCACGCCGACGTGGACAAGGGCCAGCCTCGTCTGCTCCAACAGTTGGGACGCGTTTCCGTAACTGTGAAAATACTGATGGTTTATCTTCACCCACAACTAATTGAAACAAAACTTCCCATTAGCTCAGACGCGGGAGAGACACTCTTCTTTGTTCTGACCACCTACTAGTATGTTTATCAGGGGAGGAGAGGCAGCCTGGAAGCCTCCTAAGTGTTTACGTTGATTATTTTAGATAACCAAACAGGAGCATGGATCGATTTATACTGGTAGGAATTGATATGCTTGGGAAAACAAATCTCGAAGACTGTATCTCGCTTCTCCTTTTCGTTCCAAATGGCTCTTAACTGGCAGTCGGGGTGCAGAATGACAGTAGTTTAGGAGACAGACTTTTCAAGTCGCAGTTCTTCTCGAGAGGTAAGTTAGTACATGGAAAGGATGAAAAGGAAGTTTCAAAAATCAGTGATGCCTTTATCAGATTTGAAGCATGAATTAGATTCTTAAAAGTATTGGGGCACGTGGGTGGCTCAGGAGGTTAAGCGTCCGACTTCGGCTCAGGTCGTGATCTCACGGTCCGTGGGTTCGAGCCCCGTATGGGGCTCTGTGCTGACCGCTCGGAGCCTGGAGCCTGCTTCCGAGTCTGTGTCTCCTCCCTCTGTCTGCCCCCTCTGCCACTCGCGCGTGCACGCTCTCTCTCTTTCTCAAAAGAATAAATAAACGTTAAATAAAAAACTAAAAATAGTTATCTTGTATAATAAATGACGGGAGGCTGCAGAACATTTAATATATTGAATCTACTTAAAATACTTAAAGCAAATGCTAATTTTTCTCAGCCAGTATGTTTCTCCTGATAGCCCTGATCACTGAAAGGGAGAGGAGGGTCGGAAGTTAACGTTGGCATCGTGTCTTTGTTAATCCTTATGCCCAAAGTGATGGAACCAACAGTGGTTTCTGTTGCGTGCATTTAAAAATACAATGCAGTGCAATACGATAAAACAGAATACCGAAACCTGTTATTAATAAATAACGATTAGTGCTGGGAAGAAAACTAAACTAAACTAACATAAAAGTAAATAAACAATACCAAAACCTATTATTAATAAATAACTATTAGTTCTAGGAAGAAGACTAAACTAAACTAAAATAAAAGTAAATAAATAAACTGAGCCTAACCCCTAAAAAAAAAAAAAAAAATACTGCTTTTCCCCTGTTGCCAACAGGTAGATTCACGCCAGCCCTAGGAGGCAGGCTTTACTCCTCACAGATGAGGGATGGAAACTTCCTAACCGTGTCTCCATTTCTGTCTTTTTTTTTTTCAGCCAAGAAAGCAAGGGTAGCGGCTCACACATCCAAGGCGGTTCCTGGACACGTGGGAGACTCCCTCACCAAAAAGCAATTAAAGAAACCCCAAAACACATAGTATTTGCACTTTGTACTTTCAATGTAAATTCACTTTGTAGAGATGAGATATCTAAACAGACGGCTTTCATCTGTGAAATGGAAGGGCTGGCTTCGGAACACTAATCACATACAATGTATGTGCCGTCTTTGGACCTTGGAAATGTGCACTTGGTAGATGTATTTCGAGTGGCTTTAGGCTTAATTTCTTTATCCCGCACATGCTGGCCTAGTAGAGCTCTCAGCCGCGGCCCCGACCCCCTGCCCTCCCCCCCCTCCCGCCCTGGGCAGCCGCCCCCCACAGGCCTCACCGGCGCCCTCTGAGGTCCGCTGTGCCTGCGGCTCTTCGAATCTGCGTCGGCAGCTTCCGCAGAAGTTTGCAGTCCTCTGCTGTCCTCATCGTGCCCTTAACGAGCGCACGGGTTTATCTGCTTCTTGGGACTCTGTGTTGGTTTGTTTTGTCGCGCTCTCCAGAGATGGCGTTCTCCCGACGAGCCAAGCGGGCACCGCGGCAATGCGCTGAGTCCGGGCAGTGCCCGTAGGAAAGGCTGCTTCCAGCCTGGCTTTGGGGGCTGCTTTTCCTTCTCGAGCTTCGGTTTGCGCGTTGCCTTGGGCTCACAGTAACCACGCAGTAAAATACTAGGAATCGCCCCTGCCGTCCCGAGGCAGCCAGGAGAGGCCCGGCGTCCAAAGAAGCGGGTTTAGTCCCGCGCCCCGGCCAGCGCCGAGTGCCCCGCTCCTGTCCTGGCACGTGGCCGCTGCCCACCGTGCCCCGGCCGGCTCTGGGCGTCCTGGGAGGTGACCGGGCACCCGAACGACTCGGGAGCACCCTCCATAGAGACGGCTCAGCCGGCGTCCGCCGGAGCCGGGATGCTGGTCTCGGCCGGTCCCCTGCTCCCGCCTCGTCCTTCTCTGTGGCCTCAAGGGCACAAGGACGTGCCCGTAGGGGATCCACCCGAGTGGCCCTTGTGAGAGCAGGTCAGGAGCTGAATGCCCACACTGTGAGCAGCGGGGCCGGCCTGCGGTGCGACCGCGGGCACCCAGAGCTGGGCCCCGACACCGCACGCGTCCGCTGGCTCGACCGAGCCGTTTGGAGGACGGGCCGACAGCTGTGGGAGCCGGGTTGTGATCCTGTTTCGGCTCCAGCTTTCGGTTGGAAAAATAATCTTCATGGCCCCAAGTTCCCCCAACGCACGTCATGTAAGACGATCTCTGTGCATGTGCATGAAGATATTTTATGAGGCTTCTTACTTATTTAAACTGTACGAAAGTAAAAACCGAAACTTTGGAGCCACAAAACCAGCTTCGGTGTCTGTCACGTTGTTTAAGAAACAGTTAGGATCCTAAATTTATTGGATAATCTTTTATATTTCTGAACTTTGGATTTAATCATTTTTCGTAGATTCAAATAAAATATGCTTTCAGAATTCTGCTTGTGGTGTTTTCTTACCAGCAAAGCACAGCCCTTTAGCACTGCTTAGTCCCAGAGCTGCCTGCGGTCAAGAGGCAGAGGCAACGGTTCTTGGCCCGAGAGAGCGACCCCGGCCCTGCCCCTCTGGCTGTGTGACTCGGGACGCGTGACTCCAACTTTCTGTGCTTCGGTCTCCTCCGTAAGCCGGGGCCGGTGGCCGTGCGCGCCTCCGGGTGTGGCTTGTGTGAAGTGCACAGGGCCTGGCACAAAGGATGTGGTGTTTGACCCTGTCGTGTGAGGCAGTCACTCGCACTCAGTACTGACTGAGCGCTGAGGACCCCGCATGCCGCGCGGCCAGGGCAGACCACGGGAGGAACAAGGAAGGATCTGATGTTGATCGAAGCAATTGGTCAAGTCCCGCAACTCTCCTTTCCTCTCCAGCCCCCTGTTCCGTCCCAGGCCAGGCCCTCGTATTTCACTGGGACCGATGCAGGGGCTTCTGACGCAGCCATGCTTCTCCCACAGTCCTGTCCTCCCTTCTGGTAGATCCCGTCTTGCACGCTTTTTTCTCCACTCAGAAAAGAATGAAAACTAATAGTGGCAGGTCAATTGTGCAGAAATGGAGCTAGGAGAAGCACAGCCAGCCATCCGGAAGATGGGGTAGATGGGGTGGGGCCTGGGCGGGCTTCTCGAGCAGGGAGGAGGGGCTGAGGCAGTCACGGGAGCTGGAAAAGCTCGAATAAAGGCCAGTGGCAGCGAGAGGAGAGTCGAGTGGGTCCGGAAGGGAGTGAGCCGGTGTGCGTGGCCTGAAGCGGATGCTTCTCATCGCCAGGCACGGAGATTCCAAATCTAAGACAGAGCTCTCCTTCCTTTACATACCTCGGGCAGCTGTGTTTAGTGACAGCTACCTCCCTCCCCAACCCTGCTCGTGTTTGAAAACGGTCTCCTGCATCCTTGTCAAAAACTCCTGAGTTCGAGACTTTTCAGAAGTGTGCCGACCAACTCGGAAATCATGCCCATGAGTGTCCCACCTGGAACTTTTTTTCAGTTAACGAGGTGAAAGCTTTTTTTGAATCAGTGAAACGACTGATAGAATCACGATCCGCCGAGCGGACGGAGACCTCGTGCAAACCGCGGAGCTCCCCCAGAAGGTGAGAATGCACGTGGCTCTAAGGTCAGGGCCTTGTGGTGATGGTGGCGATGGTGGTTTTCTTCTGAAACACTACATAGACCAAAATTATCAAAAGCATTTTTGACTAGCTACTTAGCCATTGTTGGTATTTCCTCACTTAAAAAGTGACGTTCGCCATCTTTTACTAAAATGCTGGGACCAAGCAGCCCCGGAACGCCGTGGCTTAAAACAGCCCTTGTGTGTCCTTTTTCAGACTCTTGCGCTGGCCGGGGCAGGGCAGTCTAGTCTGGGCCGGGCCCGACCTGCCTCTGTGCCTCTCACACTGGGTTGCAGGTCTGCCCCATCCCCTCGGCGTGGGGACCACGTCAGGGGCGTGTCCTCGCAAGGCTGTGCGTGAGACGGAGCGGGCCTGGCGGCGTGAACCCGTTCCAGCCTTAGTTTGTGACCCGTCGGCCCGTGTCTGCTGCCGGAGCCCATCGCGGGGTCGGAACGAGTCGCGGGGCGGGGAAAGGCACGGCTCCCAGCGAGAGGTCACGGCAGCGTGTGGGGGTGGGTCCCTCCTGGGGAAAGGGAGCCCAGCACCTGGTCTGCACTCTAGCGCACAAGTGTGCCCTGAATCTCCCGTGGGCAACGCTCGGTGTTCAGAGGCGTAGCAGAACGTGTGCACAGGGGATGCGTGTCGGGGTGCGACGTCAGACGTGGCGAGAGCTCAGACCATGCTGTCGAACAACCACACAGAGCTGAAGGCTTCCCCGGTTATTGACGGTGTGACCCGTTTGGTCTAAAACGGGCATCTATCGAAGGCATCTTGAACTCAAACTTACGGGTCAGGCTGGTTTGTATCAAGTGGTTCTGAGCGTCCCCCTGAAAGAAGCATCAAGGACAGGGAGGCCCGGATCCGAAGCCCAACGGGGAGGCCCGGATCCGAAGCCCAATAGCACACACCAGGGTACAGATGGCAGGTGGTTCCTACAGAAGGAAACTCCCTAGAGGTGGAAACGTGGGAATCTTCTCATTGGGAATTGACTTCATTGGTAAGAAACAGAGGCTAGGAAGCCAGGTCGTGGTGCTGTAAGGGCCGTTTTCCTGCCGTACGAGCAGGCAGGCTGCAGGCAGGCCTGGCCGACTCAGCCAGACCCCTTGGGGTCTGGGAGCGAGGCTTTCCTGGAGGCCCCCAGCATCTCCCTGTGTGCCAGCGGACACGGCGGAGGGTGGAGGGCGCCGGCAGCAGGCCTGTGGCCGCTGAGCGTGGCACGTTTGCTGCCTCGAGGCTTCCCGGAGCCCATCCAGCGGGCTTCTTGCCCCCGGTGTCCCTCCCTTGCGTCCCTGGCTTCGGATTTTAACACCACGTTTGCCGCCAGGGACAAAACAGGAGCTGGGCCGGTAAGGCCGAGGGAAAGGCGTTCCTGGCAGGCGGCTGGCAGGTGTTTGCCACAGCCGCCCTCCGACAGTTCCTGGAACACTCGCAACGATTTTCATTCCGGCTTATATATTTTATGTGACACAAATACCTTCTTTTGTGCCCACTTTCTCTGGAAGTCCAGAGGTTAAGTACTGGTCAGGTGGACAACTTAATTCCATTCGTGGGTGTTTCCCAGCAGCGGGGTTTTATACATCTTGTTATTAATTTTTTTACCTTCAGAACAAATATTTTGTTTCCTTACCTTCCAGTTGAAATTATGCTGAGTCGATGTGTTGTTTCTTTGCTGAAAAAAATGGAATTTTTTATATTCCCTACCAACCTGTGCTTACATGGCCTTTTCAATGAACTGTGGCTACGGTAGTTAAGAGACATGCCTTTTTATTGCTTCTGAGATCTTGTAAGTGTGCCTCGGGGTGAGACTCCGAATGCTTTAGTTTCGAGGTTCATATTCATGATTCTCTGAGCATTAGAACAGAAGGACTGAGTTTTATGGCTTAAAACAGGGCGAGTCTGTTACTTTTTCATCAACGAAAATGGTCTTTCTGATTTGGTTAGTAATTTTATTAACTGGCCCCCGTTATGATAAAAGACATATTTCTAAAAGTGAGTTAAAATAAATAATTTCAATGTGTTTTAAGATGGGGTTGGGATTGGGTCTGGCAATCCATTTATTTCTGATGTCAAAAGAAATAGCTCAGGGACGTGGGGGACACGTACGGCGACGAGCGCTGAGGAATGTACAGAATTCAGGAGCCACTGTATTGTACGCTTGGAACTAATGTGCCACTGCGTGTCCATTACACTCGAACGAGAATTTAAAAGGAAACGGCCTTTCTGACCTGTTAGTCCTGCTGTCCCTGGGGCCGGGCCAGCGTAAGCCCGGGTGGCATCTCAACAGCGGACTGACTTCCCTCCGACCTTGACCTAAGCGATCTCCGCAGCTGGCAGCTTCCGGACGCTCTGACGCCGGACTCCGCACCCTCTGCGCCTCGCGGGAAGCTCCTTCTCTGGCTGGGAAAGAGGAACGAAGTAGACGCAGAACGTTCCGGTTCTGACATTCAGACCGGCGCTGGAAGGCGGTTCCTTCTGGGGCCCCCGCTCACATACCAGAAACGCCGCAGCCCGGTGAGGGAGCCCTTCCTGAACTTCCCTTCTGCCAGGTCCTCGAGGCAGAGCCTGTCACTCAGACATCCCCTTCCCTGAGGCACGGGGAAGTCACATGGACACGCGCTCAAAAGCTGCTGTCTGGGTGGACGAAGACGGTCCCTTTGCTCCATGAACACTGTAGGGAATAAAGGCGAGATCACGTCCTCTACTGCATCCCTGGCTCTCTAGAGTTTTCCAACTATATTTGCCTGGAAAATATGTCTATTGAATGAAATATTTAGAAATGAGTCACATCCTTGGGGCACCCAGGTGGCTCAGTTGGCTGAGCGTCCGTCTCTTGACTTTGGCTCAGGTCACGATCCCAGGGTTCCAGGGTTCAAGCCCCACATCTGGCTCTGCACTGACAGCACGGAGCCTGCTTGGGGTTCTCTCTCTCCCTCGCTCTCTGCCCCCCCACACTCACACGTGGGCACACGCTCTCTCTCTCCCTGTCTGTCTCTCAAAATAAATAAGCTTTTAAAAAAATAAATAAATGGTAGCCTGTCATTAATTACAAGTCTCAAGACATGTTCCTGAGAAAAGAAAATAAAAACAGAGGATTGAAAACGCTGGCCAGGAAGCGAGCAGCTGATGTCGAAGTCCAGTGCGAGGGGCGCGGGAGCTTCCTGCTGCAGTCACAGCCCCCACGCGTGGGTCAGCCCACACCGCGCTGTCACACTGTCCCAGACTCCCGTCCGGTAATGCCATTCTGGCCTCACATTGGCTCTCCACAGTGTCAGTCACTATAATTATTCTTTGGCCAAATTTGAACAATCTCACCCTTTTCTCATTTCCAGAACTTGCTGTTTCTGTGTCTGTTTTCCCGAGTGCTTGGAACGTGTTGGTGGGGCTCACTATCATTCACTAGACACCCGTGGGGGCCGCTGAGAATTCCTTACGTGTAAGTTATGACATGAATCCACCCGTCCGTGATTTCTTCCTTGAAGTCTGAGAATCCACATGCCAAGTATGTCTCTAAAGGACATACGTCCAAAACCGTAGATCATATTTTTAGCAAACACCACTCGGGTCATGAAATTCGCTCACGGTTTGCTCACCAATTATGAAAAACTTCGCTTTCCCGGAGAATCGTCTGTATTTTAGCACTCACATCAAATCAGTACCTCCTCCGTGATTAAATCCACATAGTTCCTTCTCAACAAGTTTATTTCCACTCTCTTCGGGTATGTCTCTTAGTTATCAGAAAATTTTCTTCTGATTTTTCTATTTTTTGTATGTTTACTGTGACACAGAAATGTCATCTGATGAATTTGCAGCGGGCACGCTATTTTTCACGCTCTTTGGTCTTTCAAATGCTTGAAAAAACTGGAGGAGAACTTATCTTGCTATTAAATGCTAAACACGCCTATGTTTTGCAGAGCCTGCTTCTTCGGAGAATGGGGCACAGGGCTGTGTCCCATCTTGCTGATGAAATGCACGTTGAGTGTTAAAAGCAAAACCATTCATGTAAATAAAACTTGGAAAGGAGGAGCGTTTAACCGTGCCAGATGGCTATCTTTAGGGTGCTGAAAAGCCCCATAGATTGACATGCTCTGGCAGCGAGCCCAAAGTATTCTTATTTGATTATAAACTGCACGCATTCAATCAATTAAAGCAGGTTTTCTCTTCTGAGACAGAGTCACAGGGGCTGACTGGGAGGTGGGCACCAATCATACGACCTCTGGGCACCTCTTCCAGTGCCAATCCAAGGGCTCCCTGCCAGCATTCCCGGGGCGGTACTGAGGACACCGGGTGCTCTCCTAGTACCGTTCTAGCACAGCACGTGCGCAGCCCAGGGCTCCGTTCACGATCGCGGAGTGCTGATGAACCATCGACGCCATTTTCAGAGAGAAGGTAGTGGAAGACGTGTGCGGTCTTTCCTGCAGGGCGACGGTGATTTGGGGAGGGCAAGTGTGACCCTGCCGGATGCTCTATTAGTCCGTGACCCTGGGCAGGATCTTTAGTCCGGCCTTCAGGGCCCCCCTGGAACATGAGAACATTAACGTCCGTCTCATGGGATTGCCGATAACCAGGTCCCAGCGGGAAGGTCAAGGTTTTCCTGACTTCGTGCAGCCTCCGGCACCCCAGGCCTTCCTCCTTGCAGGGATGCTCCTGAGGGTCTCCTGGCTGGTCCCACGCTGTCTCCCACAGCATGGTGCCCGTGTCATCCTGGGCTCCCACGCACTTCCCTTGACTATTTAGCGCCTGGCTCACAGTTTCGATCTCCACCCAACGCCAGATCCCTGGTTGTTTCTGCAGTGAGCCCTCCCTCCCCGGCGGTACCCGTCCTCCCCGAGACACCGTGGAGACCATCTGGACAGCGCTCCCGCCGCGCCTACATGCATGCATCCGATGCCCACGTTTCCTGGAAATGCCCCTTCAGTCCCCGGAACCTACCCCGCCCTGGATCCATTCCAGTCACCAGCCACTTGCTACCTTAACTTCCCGCCCTGCACGGGTGACCGTCCATGGCTTGTCCTTAGAATTACCCTTTTGCAAAAGTCCTCAACTCTTTGACCGCATTCTCTGGGACCTTCGTGGGGAAAACTCCAGCACTGAGTCAACCTAGTGACAGGACCTCTGCTCCACGCAGTGGAGCATTGCTGCAGGGAAAATACAAAATTATGCCGACTCCTGTCACCGTCTGAAAATCCTGGGCTGCTCTGTCTCGACTCTGTCTCCCATTCACTCCAAGATGATGCCACATCTTTATCCACATCCCCCGCCACTCCCTCACTGTCCCTGCTCCTCCCCTGGCTCCCCACCTCCACCCTGCACCCCTTCAGCTTCTCACCCTGTCACCTCAGGACCGCAGGCAGAGTCCCCCCTATCCCCATCACGCAAATATGTGGGACCTGGTCCATCCCCTCCGTTCCCGTGGTTCAGGAGAGGGGAGTCTCTCCACGTCAGTGGAGAGGACGTGCCTCTTCCTTTTCCTTTAGTGGATGAGGCCCTCTGTGCGTGCAAGGTCCCTTCCGTCCACTGACACTGGTGACTCTCAGTTTCCTTTCTCCTCTGCGCCTGGCGTCCTCTGTCACTTGCGTTATGCACTTAGGGCCTCCACTTATGGATTTTGAGGGGACACAGTTCAGTCCATAACTTCTCCATATGGACCATTTGGAGTAAGCTCATTAGGAAGTGAGGAGTTAGAAGTAAACTTGGGAGGGTCGGGTGAGACCTTGGGTAAACACTGTAGACAAGTGACTACAGCTGAAGGAGGAGGTGACGCGCTTGGTGGTACCGATGGACAGTAGGGACAGGAGGGAATGCTGGAGAGGGGACAGACAAGTAGAGAGGCTCGAGCACAGACAACGCGGGGTTGAATGTGTGGAGGGAGCCCCTCGGGCATTCCTGGAAACTTACCCTCCCCTCCACTTGTGCGTCTGACTCTAACTTGCCTGTGTATGGACATGCCATTTATATTAAAGCCCAGCTCCTAGTTCCCATGCGGTGCACATGTGGGCTAGGTAACATTTAATGAAAATTTAAAGGAGAAACCAATATACATTTCCAAATTAACAGCAGGTTTCAGCAGAATGAGGAAATCTGAACCACAACAGACGTGAAGTTCTCTTTGTAAATTTAAATATTAAGACTTTAAACAAAGCTTAATTCCATAACATTTTTAAAAATTTTATTTCCTCTAACAATAGATCCTTTGAAGGTTTTTGGCTGACAGAGTACATCTTGTTTGTTTACTTATTTATTTAGCAAACACATTGATGGTGAAGGAAATGGCAAGTGTTCAATTGTGTGTGTGGGAGGGGGTGCTGAGATTTTTGGGTGTGTAGTAGTTAAAAAATACAAATAAGTATTTCTTAAAAGCCGAAGTTTCTGCATAAGTCACTTGTATCACAGAGGTGCCATTGGCGGACTTGACTGAACCCTTCTGACAGCTGAAGGCCCCCCTGTGACGACCTTGCTCCGCTAGAAACTCTCAGCACCAAGGCTCAGAGCCTCCGTGAGCAAGACATGATCCGTGTAAATGGTTTTTCCCGAATCACGTTGTCTCTGCCGACACCAACCCCACAGGCACCTTCAGCTCCCGAGAAGCCCCGTCCCTTTCTGGAGCCCGTTTGCTCTAAGAGTCTGAACTTTCTGCGTCTGTCACCTGCGCCCAGATCAGTGTCCCCCCAGCCCCCGGGGGGCCTCGATGGGACATGATACAGACAGGGTTTGGAAAGATGAACGGCACCTCGTAACTACGAAACGAAAAACAGCTGTGAATGTTGACGCCCGCCGGCCCTGACCGTTGTTCAGATACTCTCAGATCACTCACTGAAACGCTTACACGGACGTGTGTCACGAGCACGAGACCGCCGAGCACATCCGTGTGTGCTTCCGTGGCTCACACGCTCGGCCGAGGGGCAGAACTTGAATTCCGATCCAGTCTGTCCGGCAGAAAAGTCCGTGACGTGTACGTGGCACCAGCTGCGTCAGGGGAAAACCTTGCCATCAGGGAAGAGCCCGTCTCTGGGGACCCTCTCCTAGCTGTGCGCAGGGCAGGGGTAACTGGCTCCCCAGCACCCCGCCACGGGCCCGAGGCCAAGCTAGCTGCAAGGCCGTGCGGAGGAGACGTGCCGGCTTCCCGGGCCCCCGGGCTCACAGCTCCTGGCCCTGCATGGAGAGGGGCGGACCCCGGGCGGTGGCGCCCGGCCTGCATCCGTGAAAATCCCAGCTTCCCAAGTAAGAAATCAGGCAGGGAAGGAAAAGGCGCAAAGATGAGGAGGAGGCAGCCGGCAGGGGGAGGGGAGCAGGGGAGAAGTCTCGGGAAACACAGAGAGATCGGGGAAGTGACTGGGAAAAGAGGCAACGAATTCTCACCAATTCTGTTTCTCTTTCGAGAGAGTTGTCACCTTTTAGCTGTTCGGTCCCCCGTCCTGCCCTCTAGTGTTTGACTTCCCGCAAATGCAGGGGTCATGTGTGAACACATCCTCGTGCCTGACTTCTCTGAGGACCTTCCTGCCCAGGGGCCCCGGGGCGCCCGGCCGCACTGCCTCCTTTCTGCAGTTCGCAGGAACTGTCCCTGCACATCCCCGCGGGACGCTCCCCGCCTCCGGGCGCCTCGCCTCACCCTGCCACCCGCTGAGGACGCGCACTGCTGCGTCTCGGGGGGAACCCGTGCCTCGCAAGTGGTCCAGCTATGGCCCGAACAGGCTGGCGAAAGTCCCCCGACCATGCCCCGTGCCCGCGCTCCCCGCGCTCCGGGAGCATGACGGCCCGGGTGACTCACCTGATTTTGTTCTGCTCAAGCACACGTCTTATGACGACAGAAGGAACAGTTAAGCTAGTGTTTCCGTAGGAAACTATTCTGAAAGAAAGGAACTCCGCTGCATGGCTCGCTAACTCAGCATCGCCTCATCTGTCCGGCTCCTTGTCAGGGTGCTGGAACCCGACGGGTCCCTGCCAGCGGTTCCAGTCTCTGGACCACGTTTGAACGGGTCAGGTGTCAGTCATTCACATTGTGTAATAACACGACACGTGCTTCCTGCCGAACTCCTGGTACTTCTCCGTCTTCACTCTCGTCCTGAACTTGAGGAATACTACCGGTCGGCCTGTTTCTGTCTCTCTCAAGTGTTTACACCCGCGAGGCCCCACCACGTGGGAGAAGTTTGGATGGAGAAGCAGAGACTGGTAACGTGTTTCCCAGGGAGAACGTCCTCCCGGTATGCGAAGACACAGGAGCGCCTCTCCCCACGGTGCATCCACGAGCCACGAGGCCCCTGTGCGCGCCCTCTCTGGTGCCCTCGGTGCCCGGGCCTCACGGCCACTCAGCCTCCAAGCACAGCTCGAGCTCCACCATTGGAGAAGCTCTCAGCTTAGTGGGCTTAGCCCCGCATTTAGCACGGCGACGTCCAGCACTGCCCGGCTGAATTCCGTGGCTCCATCTGTCCCTGATAAAACGGGAAGGCCATCAGGAGGCTACGTCATTGTGGACGTCTAACTGTGTTCCTGCGCTCCCTCTGGACACAGCGATCAGGCTCAGCCTCTCCCATTCTTATTGCTGTAAGCAGCCTCCCTCAGCCTCATTCTGGTGGGTTTCAGTCCGATCTCTAACTAGACACAACCAAGGGAGCGCGGCCGAAGGCACAAGGCACTCCAAAGCGCGATACTCTGGACGGTTGTACCAAAGGCTGCCCAGTGTTACGGATCACAAGAGAACATGGTTAAAAGACAGTGGGTTCCATATTTCTCGGCCCTGGAATTCTCTAAAACATGCAAATGTGGAGCGAGTGTTCATTGACAGCTGCAATTGTTTTCAGTGAGACTTTGTTTTCGGTTAACATCAATCATGCGTGTACAACGTGAGGCATACGGCCTGAATTATCACATGAGCGTTAATGTGGATTTTTCCTGGGTCTGTTTTTATGTTTAAATGCTCTCCTGAAGCCTCATGTCCTGCTGAAGACCGAGAGGTGAAATAACAGTGGCCTCCCTACCGCCTTGGGATTCTTTTCAAAGCATTGCAGCGGGAGGGACCGCACAGGACTGTAAAAGCATCGGGCAGCAGCAGCCAGGCTGATGGTAAGCAGAGCTAAGCTAAAACTTGCAGATTTCCACCGGCTTCCTTCTAGGACGCTGCACACTCGGGCCGTGGGACTCCATCAGACGGCCAGAGTCAAGGTTACAATTAGCTTCTTTTACGAAGATGAAAGGAGTCGGCGATGGGAAGGGTTTATTACAATTTTGTCATTCTTCTGTTGTGCTGGCATTGCCCATATGGAATGTCCTGGGTCGGCCACATCTTTAAGCCAGGTTTGCGATGTGCGTGCCTGAGCGCACTGTGTCATGATTACGTATCCATCGCAAGCGTGTGTTGAGAACTGCGGGGACGGGACAACCCGGAGGGTCCGTGTGCGTGTAGAAGGGGGATGGGTGTCCTCCCCGGACGCTGTCGGCTGGTGCTTCTGGGTCTCGCACCCCTCCAAGGGTGCAGAACGGCTGCCCACTGGCCAGGGTCTCCCACCACTTGACCTTCACGTACACGGCAGGGAAAGTCCATGTCTGGCCCCAAACCTCTGGTCCCGTCCCTGTGCTGCTGCCTGGGGCTCCTATGTTTTCGTGTGATGTTATTCCGTGTTTCAAAGAAGGGAGTCTCTGTCGACACAGCGGTGGGGACGGGCTCTCACAGAGCCGCGGGGCAGCGGCCGCGGAAGGACGCCAGGGGTCCAGGACCCCCCGGCCCCCCGCTGAGGCCGCCGAGCTGGTCTGGTTCCCGCAGACACACACAGCTCCACACGGCAAGTGCGGGCCTCTGCGCTCTGCCAGGGGAGGGTCCCCGACTAGAGGCAGGGCTTGGGGGCCGGGTGACCCAAAGCCATGAAGGACAGGGGTGGGGCGAACACACACCCAGTTTCCTCAACACGGAGTGGACTGATTCTGAGAAGCGTTTCACAGGATTCTCCGAGGCCTCCCTCCCTTGCCTGTGCTACGTCCCCCAAGTTGTCACTGGGTCACTGGGGCCGTTCCTCGGGCCGACCACGTGCACCTGTGTCCTCGTTCCTCCTTCCGCGTCGGATGAGGGCGGCCGGGATGTGCCGCTGGCGTTGATCCCTCCAGCAGCGTCACTTAGGGCCTCTGCTGTGGCATCAGGACACATCAGGACGCTCAGAGCGGGCGGCGGAGATGAACAGAGTGGGGGCTGTCTAGTTATGGGCACGGCCCTGTCCCCGGGCAGCTGAGCCGAATGGGCTCGGACACCAGCACCTCCCAGACCTGCGGGCGGCAGTCAGCATGATGGCAAGGCCACCTCCGGGGCGAGAGCCCCAGCAATCGTCCCTTTAGGGAAGGCTTTCACCCGGTTCCTGCTCGTTGTGTTAGTCAGAGGGACACCCGGGGACACAGAACCCAGAGGGGTGTGTGCACATCATACAGGTGCAGACCCGGGGGACGCTGAGAGGCTGGCACACTTCCCTCCTCCTCCAGGCAGCTCAGGCTTGTCTCCTACAGCCTTCACCTGATTGGATGAGGCCCATCCACCTTACGGAGGACCATCCACTTATCACAGTCTACTGATTCAGATGCAACTTTATCTAAAAAATAAACGTCCCATCAACATCACTGACATCATACGTAAAGGCTCCATAAAGAAGTAGAAAGACTGGAATTGTCTTGTTTTCTATATTTAACTCATTCAGCTTCTCCCGGTTAAACACACCCACCATGCTGGTTATCAATACTCGTGATTGGACCACGGGGATCACAGAGCTGCAGAAGACAACAAATTCGTGTGGATCCCATGAGGGAACCAAGCCCCAGAAATGCCTCGTGGCATGCCCGAGTGGCACTGCCCACAGCCTGCAGGTCCATTCTTGAAACCCATACGCCCAGGGGTCTGAAGAAGACCGTTTTCAGGCTTTGACACTTGCACAATGTTTTGGGCCTCTGATACGGGAGTCGTCCTGGAGGCTGTGGCACGGGAGCTCTGGCAGGGGCTGCCAGAAGGGGCTGGCGCGTGGCCGTGTCCCCGAACACCGCATGGATGTGGTCTTGAGATGGGCTCCCCATGTCCTGGGGGCTCCGGGCACCCGGTCCTGGTTGTGACACTCAAGCCGGCCATCTGCTGACCCGTCAGACCTGAAATGGCTCTGAATAATCACGTGCGGCCCTCGGAGCCGGAGAGTGCCTGCGGCCTTCTCCACCAAAATGTGGGGTTGGTGCCTGTCGGCCGATGCACAGGACACTCAGAGCCCAGGGGTGAGTGTCTGGACCACTCCGGGCTGATTACTTCCAGCATTTCCACTCCACTGCCTTCTCTGGCTCCGATGAGCTCGTCGTCCACACTGGGGTCGGGGGTGGGGCGTCTCGGCAACAGTGAAGCAAAGACGTACAGGAGCAAAATAGGAAGGGAATGTGCTCCTGAAGGAAACGGGTCTGAACTGGACGGGCGGCGGTGGGGGGGTTCTTCCTCCAGACTCCGTTTAAGGCTGCTAAAAGAAATTCCCTTTTTTTTTCCGTTCATTTATTTATTTTGAGAGAGGAGAGAGAGAGAATCCCAAGCAGCCTCCATGCTGTCAGCACCGAGCCCGATGTGGGGCTCGAACTCAGGAGCCATGAGATCATGACGTGAGCTGAAGCTGGCTGGTTAACGACTGAGCCCCCCAGCGCCCCAGAGGAATTGCTCTGAGGGCAACAGCAGTTTAACAGGTCGCAGAATCACACACGGCCACTGTGGGCACGGTGTCCACACGGGAGGAATGGTGCCCCAACCGTGTCCTTCCAGCAGAACACAGAAGCTCAGGAAGATAAGGCTCATGACCCTGACGTGCCCCGTCTGTCCCAAATGCATCCCAGGACTGCCATGGGAGCTTCACGGGTGGAAACACGCAGACCCCCGGCCAGCATGTTCCAGATGATTGTTTTAGTTGTGACCATCGTGTGGTTCCAAAACACGGACAGACCTACTGCCCGGTGTGCCGTGACGCCCCCAGCACAGGACAGCTTAGCGAGCGCTCACGAGGGCCAGTGACACAGAGGCCCCTCACCCACTCGCTCCGACCTTCCCATCATTCATTCGGTGACTCTGCAGAGGTTCTTTAAAAGCAGGGAATGAATTTGAACCTGCCCTGAAGTCCAGGAATGAACCCCACTTGGTCATGGTGAATAATTCTTTTTATATGCTGTTAAGTTTGATTTGCTCATATCTTGTTGAGAATTTTTGCATCCATACTCATCACGCATATTGGCCTGTAGTTCTCTTTTTTTTGCTGGGTCTCTGGTTTGGGAATCAAAGTAATGCCGGCTTCATAGAATGAGTCTGGAACTTTTCCTTCCCTTTCTATTTTTTGGAACAGTTGAGAAGGATAGGTATTGTCTCTGCTTTAAATGTCCGGTAGAATTCCCCTGGGAAGCCATCTGGTCCTGGACTCTTATGTGTTGGGAGATTTTTGATAACTGATTCAATTTCTTCGCTGGTTATGGGTCTGTTCAAGTTTTCCATTTCTTCCTGTTTGAGTTTTGGAAGTGGGTGGGTGATTAGGAATTTCTCCATTTCTTCCAGGTTGTCCAGTTTGTTGGCATATGATTTTTCATAGCATTCCCTGATAATTGCTTGCATTTCTGAGGGGTTGGTTGTAATAATGCCATATTCATTCACGATTTTATCTATTTGGGTCATCTCCTTTTTCTTTTTGAGAAGCCTGGCTAGAGGTTTATCAACTGTGTTTATTTTTTCAAAAAACCAACTCTTGGTTTCATTGATCTGCTCTACAATTTTTTTAGATTCCATATTGTTTATTTCTGCTCTGATCTTTCTTATTTCTCTTCTTCTCCTGGAAAACAGTGTGGAGGTTCCTCAAAAAATTAAAAATAGATCTACCCTATGACCCAGCAATAGCACTGCTAGGAATTTACTCAAGGGATACAGGAGTGCTGATGCATAAGGGCACTTGTACCCCAATGTTTATAGCAACACTTTCAACAATAGCTAAATTATGGAAAGAGCCTAAATGACCATCAACTGACGAATGGATAAAGAAATTGTGGTTTATATACACGATGGAGTACTACGTGGCAATGAGAAAGAATGAAATCTGGCCTTTTGTAGCCACGTGGATGGAACTGGAGAATGTGATGCTAAGTGAAATAAGTCATACAGAGAAAGACAGAACCATATGTTTTCACTCTTATGTGGATCCTGAGTCACTTAACAGAAGACCATGGGGGAGGGAAAGAAAAAAAAAGTTTGAGAGGGAGGGAGGCAAACCATGAGAGACTCTTAAAAACTGAGAATAACTGAGGGTTGATGGGGGGGAGGGTGGGTGATGGGCAGGGAGAAGGGCACCTGTTGGGATGAGCACTGGGTGTTGTGTGCAAACCAATATGACAATAAATTTCATATTAAAAAATAAAAAAATAAAATCAGGGAACGGTGTCCCGAAGCTGTGTCTGGGTGGGGCCTTGGGAGAAGGG
The DNA here is from genome assembly GCF_028018385.1 of Neofelis nebulosa. NCBI lineage: Eukaryota > Metazoa > Chordata > Mammalia > Carnivora > Felidae > Neofelis > Neofelis nebulosa. The sequence goes on from NC_080787.1 coordinate 154,552,548, forward strand.
AAGCAAACCCTCACGAATACTTTATGAACACCAGCGACTCGATCCGGCCCACAACAGGTGTCGTGTTGCATGAGGAGAAACCTCCCTGCTGCCTCTGCCCTGGTCCCTCCTGTGCCAAGTGAGACCCGGCCTCCCTGTGCTGGTCATGTTAGAAGAATTTTAATGGTCACTTGGAAGTTCAACCAAATTCCACTGTTTTATTGGAGTTTGTGTTACTTCTCAGAGACCGTGGCTGGGCCGGGATGCTGTCTGGCTGGAAACTTCTGGTCGACCTCCCTGACCCGGGTCCTGTGTGGTCGCAGCTTCCCAGTGAAGTGCAGAGTGCGTCCCGTGTCCTGCTAGGGGAGGGGCACCCAGCTGTCCTCTGTCGCGGAGTCGAGGGAAGCCTCCGGGGAAGCGCCCGCTCTGTGGACCCGGCAGGGCGAGTGGCAGCTGGCTCGGCCACGGCGGCGGGCAGGGGACCTCTCGCCCACAGGGTCTCGGGCCACAGCTGCGCCGACTCAGGGGCCACCCCGCGGCTGTTCCACATTCTTTCAGGGCAAGAGCCAGCACAGTGACTGTGCAGAGATCACTGGAGGTGCGTCTGTCGAGCACAGACACCGTGCCGTCTGCCTCACCGACAGCTCTGATCGGGGCACCGAGGGGACCCCAGGCGACCTGAGACAAACTCCCACCTCCAGGCCGGCGCGACGCCTGGCGGACAGGTGGGCGAGGGCAGGGAAGAGGCGGGAAGGCCATGTGCAGACGACAAAAATAACCCATGGCTTGGCACGTGCAGAGCGCTGGGGTCCATTACTTCCTTTTCCAGACACTGTTACCAAATTCAACGGGAAGCAGGCTAAGTATTATTTGCGGTTTTCAAATGGGGACACACACGGCTTGTGAGTTTGATCTATCTGTCCAAGGTCTTGGAGTTGAAAGTTGGGGCCTCCGGGACTTAACCCCCCGTCTTCTTTCTTAACATCCTCTGCTCGGGGCGTCCAGGTTAATGTGGGGACAGCAGCCCGGGGCAGCCTGGGGTCCCCTGGGTGCCCCCTGTCCGCAGATGCTTCTGGAGCTCCCCGGCGGCTCCGATATGTGCCTCAACAAGGACACAGTTTGCAGTGGAGAGCAACACGGACCTCTAACAGGACCAACCCTCCCTGCCTGTGGGGATCAGAGAAATAAACTCACCAGGTTCTTTATTTGGAGTAAGAATCTCCTTTTTGCGAAAGAGATAAAGAGGAAGAGAAAAAGCACTTTTGTCTGTGTGAGGCACCTTCGTCCAAGTGATTTATTACATTAATTTCTGCTTCTGAGCCCAGTTATCCCGAGGGAATTCTAATTTCAGGGTGACTGAGAAGGAAGCCTTTCAAGTACTTTCAATTTCTGTGCGTTTCTCTCCCTTGCACTTGGGAGGAGGAGGGTGACCTGCCCCCCCAGGGAGGACAGAGAGAGGAGCCCCCCCCCAGTGAGGACAGAAAGAGGAGCCCCTCCCAAGTGAGGATAGAGAGAGGAGCCCCCTCCCAGTGAGGACAGAGAGAGGAGCCCCCCCCCCCCAGTGAGGACAGAGGACCCCTCCCAGCGAGGACAGAGAGAGGAGCCCCCCCCCAGGGAGGACAGAGAGAGGAGCCCCCCCCAGTGAGGACAGAGAGAGGAGCCCCCCCCAGGGAGGACAGAGGACCCCTCCCAGTGACGACAGAGAGAGGAGCCCCCCCCAGTGAGGACAGAGAGAGGAGCCCCCCCAGTGAGGACAAAGAGAGGAGCCCCCCCCCGAGTGAGGACAGAAAGAGGAGCCCCCTCCCAGTGAGAACAGAGAGAGGAGCCCCCCCTGAGTGAGGACAGAGAGGGGAGCCCCCCCCAATGAGGACAGAGGACCCTCCCCAGTGAAGACAGAGAGGGGAGCCCCCTCCCTTGTCTCTACCCCCGCCTCTCACTTTGGGAGAAACAGTGCCTCTCCTCAAACACAACGTGGACATCTGTGGGGACCGAATCCTGTAGAGGGCAGGCCCCCGACCCCCGTCCCAGCGCCTGGACCTTGCCCGTCACCGTCCCCAGCCAGAGGGGGCGCTGCTCACGCGGACGCACAGCCCCCATGCAAAGCTGAAGGCCGGTCTCCTTGTTCCCCACCTACGGTGCCACATGGAAAACGGGAATTCGATGATTTAATCCTCAGCTATTTGTAGAGAATAACATTTGCTCACGTATAAAAGTCATTGCAAACCTCATGAGTTCAGAGTTGAAAAATGTAGGGTTTTGAGCTAATTGTTTTTCTGAACATAAGGTCCTGACTTTGGGAAAACAGTTAAAAGTTCAAAAACTTTCAGATATCAGATAACTATTACAAAGCAACGTTAGATAAGTTTCAGCAAGAATAAGAGAATTAGAAACAGATGAGTCATAATTTCCTTTAAAACCCAGTTGCATTTAAAGACCAAGGGGCAGGGAGACACTGATTAACCAAATGTGTTCAAGGACTCACTGAATCCAACCTATTTAAAGCTTGGTGATGACATTTAGGCAGAAAAATAGTGAATTCTTCCTCAGCTCCGTTCAGGCCGTGCAAATAAAGCCGTGTTTGGGGATCTCCTCCCGCGTGTCCCTGGGCGGATGTGACCTAACTCAGGCCATGAAAACGTGGCTGGTGCATATGTCACTGCTTTTACGTGACTTTCCGCATCTCCAGTTAGAAAAGTCACCTGAGGGGCGCCTGGGTGGCTCAGTCGGTTGGGTGTCTGACTTCGGCTCAGGTCACGATCTCGCGGTTTGTGAGTTTGGGGCCCTGCGTCGGGCTCTGTGCTGACAGCTCGGGCCTGGGGCCTGCTTCGGATTCTGTGCGTGTCTCTCTCTGCCCTTCCCCCACTCGTGCTCTGTCTCTCTCTCTGTCTCAAAAATCAGTAAGCATTAAAAAAAATGGTTTTTTTAAAGAAAAAAAGAAAAGTCACCTGAAGGTTCTCAGAAGCAGCGAACAGAGGTGCCCGTGGCCAAAAAACAACACGGCAGGTTCTTCACCGTTCCCGACAAGCCAGCGCCGCTCACCGAGATCGAGGGCCTGTGGATGGGGCTTCCTTCTGTCAAAGGCAGCGATGTGTTTTTCCGCAGTCGGTGGCCACCCCGTATAAAACTGCTCCTCCGCTTACAAGACAGAATAGCGGGATCGGGATGAACAAGTCACAAAAGGGCGCAAATAGAACACAGATTTAAGAGCAACAGAAGCTCAAGGTGAAGCTGGGGGAACAACACGGCCAGGAAAACGGGCTGCAAGCTATTTCCAGTGACCGAGGGGGACAGATGCGGACGGACGCGACACAGGGGAACCGCCAAGCCCAGCAAAGCACGGCAGGCGGGAGGGGAGGCCCCGCCCCCAGGCCGGGGTCGGGAGCAGCGAGCACCCTGATCTGGCTGCTCCCTCACTTGGGTCCCGCCCATCCCGTGTCTGGCTCCGGACCCAGAACGAGACACTGTGGGGAGTAGGGCGGACGGTCCATGCCGCCGTCTGACGTTCGGATCATCCCCTTCCAACTGCCCTCTTGTCCGGTACGGGGCCCAAAGGCCACTGGTCGCCCTGGAGGGACCTCGTGCCCGCATCGCGCCAATCGTGAGAACTGGTGTTTCCTCGACCCCTCGGGGCAAGTCCCGTGTGATTCTGGGGGTACTGTCTTTAGCCCACGACTGACGCAGCGGAGCGTCTTCTAGCTTCCGAGCACGTGACGGGCTTATGCCAACTTTCGCGTCTAACACCCCACTGCTGCCACCCACCTACCTACTCCACGCTTCTAAAACCAGGTGGCTCCCGCACGGTGGAATGTGCCCATCAACCGACACCAGTCAGACCACCATGCAAGCCACGGCCCCGCGCACATTCTGCCACAGTTCCAGGGGGTCCCACTGGCCTCAGCCCTTCCGGAGCCCCCTCCCAGCTCTCTGGCCTCGCTGGACCCCCGGCTCAGAGGAGGGGCCCGGCCGGTGGGGTAGTGAGGTCCATGGTGACTGAGGCCGTGTCCTGGAGTATATTTGTTCACGCTTTAAAATTACTGCATAACGGATGTGTGTCCGGCGGGTTCTCTGAAAGTCACAGCCCGGGGCCTAGAACCCCTGTAACCTCCCCGTCTGTCCGTGGGGCACATGGCACGTGGCCTTCCCTCCACGGGATACATTTATCACTTCACCCCGGGTGACGCGAGGTTGGGGTTTGCTTCTGTTTTTTTTAATAAAAACAATTTCTGGAACCCAGAAGTCGATTTGAGGGGAGAAAAGGGGAATTTTTTTTTTTTTTTTAATTTTTAGAAGAATGAACACACCTTTGCAACAGGAAGAAAAAAAGGTAGATAGTGATTTGAAAGTAACATGGACTCTTTTTCTCCTCTGGGTTTAGAAATGTTCTTTTAAACTCTTTCATGAAGGCAGGAGAGAAGGAAAAAATGTCAACTATCTGCACCATTAAATAATAATTAATATTACATATTTTTAAATGTTTATTTTTGAGAGAGAGAGAGACAGAGCGTGAGTGGGGGAGGGGCAGAGAGAGAGGGAGACACAGAATCCGAAGCAGGCTCCGGGCTCTGTGCTGACAGCTCAGAGCCCGACATGAGGCTCGAACTCACGAACTGTGGGATCGTGACCTGAGCTGGAGTCAGATGCTTAACTGACTGAGCCACCCAGGCGCCCGAAGATATTTTATTTTTTAATTTTATTTTAAAGATATGTATTTTAAAATTACTTCAAAACGTAAGTGATTGAATAGACAGTAACACTTATTAACTCATTTATTAGTCATTAGCTCACAGGTCTCAAAAGGCCTTTAATGTATGCAAGCATTTCCTTCTTTATTTTGCTTTTTCTTCATTCCTTGAGACCTTCTGTGCCCCACGTAAATTCATAGAATTAGCGAGCAGATGTCTAGAAACTTTGAAATAATGAACAGAAGGGGAAGTTATTGATGGATTGGGTATGAATGAAATAGTGCTAGTTAGATGCAGGTAGCAGACTTCCTAAATTTCTTCTATGCTGACCGTTCAAACGATCAGGGGCATAAGTCCCGGAGATCCCATCCTTCTGGTGCTCGTCTGTGTCCAACGTGGACACAGTTAATGAGAATCACGGCTGAAATGTGCTCTACGTCAACACGTTGGATTTGCACGTCTTGTTAGGAACTTACCTGTCGACAAGAACCTTCCCGGAAGACCCCCCATTGTCCTGAGAGGGGCCTGTGGCCGGTGTCATCCTGGAGACCAGGGCTCTGAACTGATGGCCAGGGGAATGTCTTCTTTCCCTCCAGATCGCATTTCCAGGTTCCGTGTGCGCCTGGCTCTGCTCAGAGGCATCAGCTGGCTGAATTCTTACCTCCGGAGCGAGGGGCTCTGGCGTTTCTGATTCCCTCTGCGGTCCTGCGGTCCTGCGGTCCCCGTCCCAGGCCCTCTCCTCCACCTGACGGCATCCCTCACAGGCCGTACACACGCGTGCACACGCATACGGGGAAAGGGGAAAGACACGGAGTTTAATGTTGCAGAGTAAAAGGGAACTAAAAAGACCGATTACCAAGCGGTGATATTGGCAGCATTTGGGATAGAATTTAAAATGGACTTCATTACCCGCGTATCAAGAGCTACCATGGCGATTCCACTTATTAATACGAAGCTGAATAAACACTTGACTACTTTTTTTTGCCAGACTCTTTATTATTCATACGATGAGTTTACTCTCTGGGCTGCAAACATTATTCGTTGAACTGCATTGTTCTTCCGTACATGTTTTCACTGACGCTGTGTAGCTGCCTGAATTCCATCCACAGAAAATTCTGCGGAGGAAGAGAAAGTACGGAGAAAGTCGTCCGCCTCATTTCCGCCACTAACTGCTTTATCTCCAACAAGACACGCTACTGATCTGGCGTCACTCCGAAAAATACGAATATGCCTCCCGCATGTACTCTGTGCCCCAAATGCCGTAATTACAGACTCACGTGCCTGTGCGAAGATCGCGTGTGAGACGCTTTCTTCTCTTTCAGGTGAACGCTGGCGTGGCGTCTCTCCAGAGTGTGGTCAGTGAGGTTTCAGAAAGAAAGAGAGTTCTAGGACCTTGGAGACGAGCTCACGAAGAGGAGGGGCCACCAGCCTGGGTGGTGACTGAGCCATCTCGTGCTGCATGGGCTGCGGGTCACGGGGTCTCGGCAAGCCCCCCAGTGTGTTTGCTGGTGGGGCTCTCGGGGCGTTTCTCTAGCGCCTCAGGGTCTCCCTCACCCTCCAGAAGAGGGACCAGAGTGGCTGGGTCGGATCATGGTTGACCCTGTGCTTACTCAGTAGACGGGCCGATACGAACAAAACAAAGCAAATGTCTTGAAGAAGCCTACACTTCTCTTCTGTTCCCCAAAGGTAGTTAGCTCATAAGAGCAGCAAAGGTGCAAAATATTGAGTTGATGGCCAGTTCATTCTAAGTCCCGGCCACCCCTTAACGCTGGAGGGTGTAGGGTCATTCCTATACCTGCTAGGTGTGATTTTCCACGGCGGTCGGGGTGTGCCCGCTAGGAGAGCGCTGGTCCAGGGTTTCCACGGAGGCAGCCTGAGGCATGTTAGACCTGATGAGGGCCTGACGACTTCCCCAAAATTTGAAAGCACTTGACTTTCGCTCAGTGTTTATTTGTCTGACTCCGGAGGCCCTGGGTGACAGCGCGGTCCAGGCGGCACAAGCTGCTGGGAGCAGACGGCCTCCTTGGACATCCTGTCAGAGCTCGGATGAATGCACCTTCTGTGTGGCTCTTGGCTGCCGGAGGCCCTGAGGGCGCCACCTCGCGCTGGAGCCCTTGGCTTTCAGGAGACGGCTTTCATCTGGAGCTAGCACGAGAACACGGCTGCTTCTCGGCTCCAAATGGGAACCGCATGCTGGAGCCCGAAGGCCTGGAGAGCAGCGCGGGCTGGGCCTCGCCCTGGCCTGGCGGCCGGCTCCCCCGGGGGAGCTCGGGGAAGGCACGGAGTCAGAGTGGCAGCGTCGGGTCCCGAAGACGACACCAGGGGCTGGTGCGGGAGATGGCCGGGACACACGCAGAGGGGGCAGGGTCCTGCTTATTCTTTGTCGTTACTATTAAAAAAAAAATTCAGTATTTTAAAAATTCATATCAAAAATTTTTTAATGTTTATTTATTTTTGACAGAGAGAGAGAGAGAGAGAGCACCAGCAGGGCAGGGGCAGAGAGAGAGGAGACACAGAATCAAAGCAGGCCCGAGGCTCCGAGCCATCAGCACAGAGCCCGACGCGGGGCTCGAGCTCACGAACCTCGAGATCACTCCCTGAGCTGAAGTCGGACGCTCAACTGACTGAGCCCCCAGGCGCTCCGGGAACCAGTTCTCGGTGTTGAAACGTCCTGGCGTGGCTGCACCGCACGTCTGGCTCATCAATGTGCTAGAATCGATGGAAAGCAGACCTACTGTTCACATGTTCTGGAGGATTCCAACTCCCTGCTTTCCCTCGGCACTCCCTACCGTATTCCAAAATCCTTCTTGTCCACGAGCCCGGTCAGCAGTCAGCAGGCGGCAAGGTGAGGCAGGGGCAGAGTGGGATGACGGAGGGCTCACCTCCCCCGACCCCAAGGCCCACCTGTGGTCGCTACGTCCACTGCTTCTTTTCCACTGCTCAGCGCCCTTGCTAAAATGGGGATACAAACCCCTGCTCCAGAGTGTTGTTGGGGCCTTTGCCTGAAATTATGCATGCAGTCGGTGCTTAATTAACGTTCTCCACTTCCTGCTCAGCTTCCCCAAACAACAGCCACAGCAACAACAAAACCAGTGGTCCAACCAACCTACAAACTTCCTAGAGGCTCATGGGGTCCTGCCCTGTCCTGTGGTCATTATTCTGGAATGTTCCGGAGGCACCTTTTCTCGGCAGGGTCGTGTGAGCACGTGACCCACGTGTGAAGGGCCTAATATCTGCCATTTCAGTTCTCCAATATTAAGATGGTTTGAAGCTCTGTTTCAAAGGAACAGGTCGTTTCCTTTAAATCAGCGAACACCGTGATAGGGTTCTGCTGTGCGGCAAAAGGGGGACCCGCATCCAAGCTTGTGTCCAGGGTCGGGTCAGGTGAGCATCGTGGCGCACCATCGGAGGACCGGCGTGTGGTGCACGCCTGACCCGGACGGGTCCTTCCAGAGCCCGTGTGGCCCCCGATGGTGCCCAACCCGCCACAGGCTTGGGCCGGGAAGAGCAGTTTGGTTTAACCCTGCGCTCACACTTGGTGCGTTTTGAATGTACACCATCAGTTATAACTCGTACTTCAACTCGTGTGACTGAATGAAAATGTCTGCTTCATGTTTTGGCTCAAACGACACATTTTTTTCCGCTGTGGGTGTATTCTATCGATACGTGTGGTGAGAAGGAGGACGGGGTGATTTGTTTCCTCATGGCGTAAGTGTCTCTACACGTGTATATCTGTCCACTCTCGCCAAGGGCACATTCCCCAGGACGGATGTCGGACTAAAGGGGGCGCAGCCCAGGCAGTCTGTTTTCAGCGAAAGGCCACTGAACGTCGAGGCACAGGAAGGTCAGACTGCAGCAGCCACGAGAAGGAAGCGAGGCGCCGGGTACCCCAGACGTGAGCACAGGACGAGGAAGAGGCAGGTGGCATCGAGAGGAGTGTCAACCACAACGGCCTGAGATGCTGGGGTACCAGGTGCGACCTGGCTAGAAAAGGCCCAGGCTTCGGGGTTGGGAAGCCACTCAACACGGCGACTCACACAGGGAAACGTAGTCCAGGCAGCTTCTCGAAGAAGGAAGAGAGTCAGTGCCGCCAGGGACAGCTTTCCCCTTGACCAGCAAGCAGAGGGTCGCGGGTAGCTAGGGGACGATCTGCTCTGCGTCTGAGATTTTCCCGGCTGGACAAGACCAGTCCTACCGGAGACTTCCTGCGGCTTCTGTCCTCACGCTCGGAACAGACGGGGCTCAGTCCATCAGGGAGCAGGGGCGTGTTTGGTCCAGAGGTGATCTGGAAACATACTATTCCCTCAAAAAGGCAGAGGGAATGATTCAAGTTGCCGATGAGACCTGATTGATCTTAATGGAACCTGAAATGTAAATTTTCCCAGCTCTGCTCCATGGTTTTATACATTCCTTCTCTATTTTACGTTAACAGCATCTTTCCATAGGTTTTCTATGCTCTGTGACTCAATAGGCTCCTAAATTCCCAGTCAAAACACGTTTCATTTTATTTTGGGACATGAAAATTATCTTTCTTTTTTTCACCGTTTCTCTGGCAACCAAAAATGACTCCTTTTCCTTCAAATTCCAAAGGCATAATTTTGGAGCTCGGCAGACCCATTTGCCCGAAGTCTCAGCTCCTGTTCTAAATTCATTTCTTGATCTTGGCGAGTTTCCTTAGAGGATGCGTAGCTGATTTGCGCCATCAGATTATGGGGAATTGAGCATAGTTGGTCTTCCTGAAAATAGTATGTTTCACTTACCGGTAAACACTGTGTGTTGCAGATTCTCTGTTTTAAAGATACAGTTCCATAAATAAGTTTCAAAGCATAAAAGAGATTTCTGAAGGAATATTTGTAGGAATTAATAAACCTCAATAACGTAGCTGGTTTACACTGCCGATTAATTCCGTTACTCGACGTAATTACTTGTTTACAGTGACTCGTCAAGGGGCTTATCATTGGTTCGGTGAAGAAGACGAACCCGTGGCCCAAGAAGACACACGAACGCCCAGGTCTGATCCCTGCACGATTTGTGGGAACCTGAGTGTTGACTGTTCCCTGACCGGTTCTGTCCCTGACGATAATTGT